>NC_142602.1:1250792-2494879 GCF_041222555.1 Hakea prostrata | reverse complement strand
AAGACAAGGAGGATGTCCCCAAGGACCGGACCGAAGGAGGCAGAGAACCTAAAGGAGTTCAAGGACGGATGCCCCCCGAGTGCCCAAAAGCCTACAACCAAGGCGAAAAGGTGGACGTGGCTAAGTCATACAGACAAAGCCACAAGAAGATGAAGAAGTGGGCCGACAAGGATAGACGACCCGCAAACGAGCGGGGAATGGCATGGTGAAGTTACTACCCCAAAATTCAAGTCCGCGAAAGGGCACAAAGGACGGTCGCGGATGAAGGCCCGCAAAATCGTGAAGAAAGTAGGACGGCCACCAACAGACCTCCCACCAAGCTCAAGATCCACCCGCCCAGCAAGATGTTGAAGCCACCAAGGAGATGCGGAGGATCCTAGTCGGGGACCTACAAGGGCACCACAAGCATAACAACACCATGACAAGGAGGCGGAACAAAAGGCGGACGAGAATGCGCAACGGGGGGCCCCGAGCGAGAGATTTGGTGAAGTGGAAGGGATTGCCGAGAGCGAAGCAAGTGGGACGAACGCAGGGCGCCAAGAACAATAAGGAGGCCACGAGAAACACGCGAGGACGCGACGGAATAGGGGGGAGAAGACACAGCCAATACAAGGCCCAAGGATAATATCAGGGACACAGGAAGCCAACAGAAATAACACAAGGGCAACGCACACGAAGGGAGGAGAGGGAACACAAAAAGATCGCTCGAAATATCCGAAAACGACACGAATATCAACAAGAGACACGACAACCACCAAGATCCACCACATAAATAGAGGAGGGATTAGACAAGCGCGAAGGAGCCGTCGGTCCGAGCCAAGCCACCCCGGGTTTGGGACTAGTGCAGAAAGTCTAAGTGCCGGCACGGTTGGCAGTCAATAACTAAGGCCGTGACAAAACGCTACCTTAGATTCCGAACGACAAGAAGACACAATGGCACCTCGAGGAGGTGGAGTTCCTATCGTGGGGCCTCATTCTTACCTACCCTTTGGTTCCTTTTTGGTAATTCTAGAAAAGAGCATGGGCATCTTATGCCAAACCCACCAAAAAGGCTGGAAGCTGGATGTCGTTTTCGGATATTTGACACTGTATTTGAGGGTATTTACGTCAAATAATGAAAATGCACGGCCACATAAAACCACGAGGTAGCGTGTTGAGCTTGTCCACTGGACATGGATGGCGATGTGAAATTGTGAAATGAACATTATTTATTATTATTTTTCTTCTTTTCAAAGAAGATAAAATAATAATAAGTAATGATAAATGTAAAAGCAGCCATTGCTGCTCAGTGGAACTATACCTTTTCTGGCCTATTATGTTATGAGTTTAGAACTTTAGATTGATAATTACCCCTTTTTTAATCCATTACTGTTTGCTTCGTTTATATCTTGTTCTGGGTTCTTCAATTTTTGGGTGGATAGCTGGGGATAATGCTCTCTGCTTCTAGGCATAACTCCTACCATACTCTTCTCATCTCTGTTTACCAGAAAAAAAACTCTCTTTCCCAATTATTGCTTTTACGGTGTACATGAAACGGAAACTAAACTTCTTCCCTTCCGTTCCCTTTTCTTCTTTTTCTTCTTCGTAATTCCCAGCCTGCTTTACTGTTACTATCTCGGTTGTCTTCCTCGATCAAACCACCCATATCCATGAATAGCTAGGAGTCGACTCCAAACGCTGATTTACAACCCACTTGCTGGCAACTACATCTTCTGATATATTCTTTTTGCAGTTGTTTCTCTCTTCTTATATTGAGCTTCTGATTTGATAACTAATCCGAATCTTGCCGATGCTTTTGAGTCCTTTTCTTTGCAGCTTGCATCGAAGTGACTATAAGTGAATAACTCTAGAAAGCTAGATATCAGTTTTTGGGATTACAATTTTTTTGGGATTCTGGGTTTAACGGGATGGTTTGGAGCAGTATATATTGATGTTGGATGTTTTTCATTTTGCCCACAACTCTTCCCGAAGTGATTTAAGAAGTGGAAGACCCATTTCTCATTTCACAGTTTATGGTTAAGTTGGTTTGGTTCCTGTCGTGGATGAGCTATCTCTATGTACTTGGGTTTGGTTTGAAGACATCGCATCTCTTTTGGACGCTATGCTGTTGCATTCTTTTTGAGATCCCCATGAACTGGTTCATTAATGGTGGATTTATGGAGAAGAGAGCTGGTTTTCTCTGTTACAGAGAGAAAGTATGGCTCAAGTTGTGGGAGATCCCCACAAGCCGTTCGAAGCTCCACCATTACTACCAGTATATTTGGTCGAAGATGTTCCCTAGGAAATGGTGGAAATACTTTTTGATTGCCTGGGTGATTGGTTGGTTCGTGACGTCGTCATGGCTCTTCTTGTACATGAGCTCTCTGACCACAGAGAGGAGGAAGGAGACCCTGGCAGGCATGTGTGATGAGCGCGCACGGATGCTACAAGACCAGTTTAATGTCAGTATGAACCATGTTCAAGCCTTGTCTATTCTGATATCAACCTTTCACCATGGAAAGAATCCATCTTCCATTGATCAGGTACTTCAAATTACTTCTTTTATTTGTCCAGCTTGCAATTTTAGATTTCTAGTTCATTTTTTATTTTTATGTTTTGGTTACTTCATTTCAGTGCTACTGCCTTGATTAAAGATCCGTTTCATTGCATAGTTCCGTTCTAGAGTATTTGTTTGTTTCATTTTTAAAGTCAGAAGCAGAAACTAGTTTTCCACATACCCAACTAGTAACGAGAATCTTTCTTGACCAACAGGCCACTTTTGCGAGGTATACAGAGAGAACCACTTTTGAGAGGCCACTAACCAGTGGTGTGGCTTATGCTGTTAGGGTGCTCCACGCAGAAAGGGAAAAATTTGAGAAACAACAAGGCTGGACTATTAAGAGAATGGATACGATGGAACAGACCCAGGTCCAGGAGGATGACTATGCCACTGAAACCCTGGATCCATCTCCTGCTGAAGAAGAATATGCCCCGGTTATCTTTGCACAGGAGACTATTTCACATGTGATTTCTATTGATTTGCTTTCGGGGAAGGTGATTCTCCTCTTCCCTCCCCTGGATATTTTGATTATGCATTAGTTTTTTACCTTATAGATCGTTGTAGGAGACACTCTTAATTGAGGTACACTCTTCTATGAAATAGTAACCATGGCTGTGGTCTGTCGAGTCTATTTTGGGAGCAGCCCATTGTTGCTGTTGTTATTCTTGTCCTTTCTGAATCTGAATAAAGGCAAATCTGTTTCAGACAATTTTTATCATGAATTGTGTTTGAGGTGATTAAGCAAATGCTGGTAAACTGTTTTATCTTCAAACATTGAACTGAAAAGGAAAAAAAAAAATTGCATATCTACAGGAAGATCGTGAGAATATATTACGTGCTAGAGCATCAGGAAAAGGGGTCCTTACTGCTCCATTTAGGTTGCTCAAATCAAACCGTCTAGGAGTCATACTGACGTTTGCTGTTTATAAGTCAGAGCTCCCATCAAATGCAACCCCGATGGAGAGAATCCTAGCTACTGATGGGTATGGTTTCTCTATCCATCACTTCTCTTAATTGTTGAAATGGCTCAGAAAGGGTGATGTGGGACTAATCTGGTATGTTTTTGAGAATCTTGAGTTTTGTTAACGGACACTTCCTGAAATGTTTTTGAGAATCTTGAGTTTTGTTAACGGACACTTCCTTAAGACCATGGATGCCCCCTATGGTGCATTTGAGTTCTCAAGATCAGCCTCCAAGATAAAACAACCTTGGAACCCCTCTAGTTGTCATCATTTACTGGCCGATCCCCGTCAAGATATGCTTGGGTTCTGCTCTGTCAATAGCTAGAATTTTATTAATGAGACTTCTCAAAACAATAAATCTAGAAAGAAGACCTGAGAAATTGTGTGCAAGAGAGTTGGATATAGCATCACTTATAAATCACTTACAGTTGTCCAAAGACATCCCTTATCAGGGGATGTTACCCTCCAAGAAAGGATGGTGAAATAACACCAAGGAACTTTGAAACATTACTTTTTTTTGAAAATACAACACCAACATATGAATGTGGAATCCCAGATTCGGATATTTGTGCATCTTCACCTTTTCAGTCACCTTCTGATTTTAAATGTTCATTTGAAAATTTTCTGATGGTGAACAGAATGTTACTGTTTTGGGTCAATAGGATCACCCTATGAGAATTAGATTTGAGGTCACTCAACACGCTATTCCAAGAGTTTGTTAATCAATGACCAACCTAATGCAACGTGCCAGCCGGGGGAGTGGGAATAGGATTTTCCTTGTAGTAATGAGTTTGTAGTTATGAAAACTGCACCCACACACACTGGACAGTTGCATCATATCCAAGTTCATCCCTTATTTTTGAATGGTTGTTGGTTAATGGAGCTTATTGACAACAAGCTCATGTCAGATGACTGAGAACCACACAATTCTCCTGGTGTTGGGTTTGTGCTGTATTTAATTTGTTTATTAATTGGTCAGACTGGAATTGTGAAACCAACGCCAACTTTTATTGGTAATATTGAGTTCTATAATATCTGAGACGATTTTGTTGTTAATATTGAGTTGTACAATAATCTGACGCACACACGTACCCACACACTGATGCACACTCACAGGCACATACACTGATGCACACTCACAGGCACATACACTGAAGCGCACCCCCCCCCCCCCCAAAAAAAAAAAAAAAAAAAAAAAAAAAAGAAAAAAAAAGAAAGAAAAAGAAAAGAAAAGGATGAAACAAACACAAAGGAACAGTCAAACACCCTAATTTAGACAATTTGATATGATGTAAAAAGGCAAGGCTAATTTATAAACCAGACACAACTCTGTTAAGAGAATGGCCAGCAGTATTGCGAATGGTAATGGAAAGTGACACGATAAAACAACCAAGATTTAGATTTGCTTAATTATAAATAGGTTCTTGCATTGAAGGGTAATGTAAAGAAGTATCAACTTGTATACTATTTTTCTTTCTTTCTTAATATAATTTTACTTTTATTGGGAAAAAAAGGAAAGAAAGGAACCAGACAGCCTGATGTGGCATCTTAGACGAAGGAGAGAAGACCTAAATGATGTGACTGTTTTTTTTACCTCTCCCCTTTTGGGGGTAAAAAATGATGTGACTGCTGGCAAGCAGGTACTTAGGTGGAGTCTTTGATGTAGAATCACTTGTGGAGAAGTTGCTACACCAGCTTGCAAGCAAGCAATCCATCATTGTTAATGTCTACGACACCACTAATCTCTCGCATTCTATTAGTATGTACGGTCCGGATGAAGAAGGTGATGATACAATGTATCATATAAGTTCCCTTAGTTTTGGTGATCCAATCAGGAGACATGAGATGCGTTGCAGGTAATTTATCAGATCTCTCTTAGGCACAATATTTTTGTCGTTTAGGTGAATGTGGTTGAAATTGAAGGTCAGATGTTGCTTCTGGTTGGAACAGATTCAAGCAGAAGGCATCATGGCCTTGGTTGGCAATAACAACATCAATTGGTGTCCTTGTGATAGCATTGCTTTTGGGTCATATATTTCATGCAACAATAAATCGTATTGCCAAAGTTGTGGATGATTTTGACAAAATGATGGAGCTAAAAAGAAGGGCTGAGGCAGCAGATGTTGCAAAATCTCAGGTGAATGATAATTTTGTTTCCTTAATCAATCTTCTCCTATCCATCATCTTGTTTATCATGATCTAAACATAGTGTCTTATCCTTTGTAGTTTCTTGCCACTGTTTCCCATGAGATCAGAACCCCAATGAATGGTGTCCTAGGTGAGGATGGATGGTCTTTTAAATTGCTAAGCTG
Source organism: Hakea prostrata (assembly GCF_041222555.1). Taxonomy (NCBI): domain Eukaryota; kingdom Viridiplantae; phylum Streptophyta; class Magnoliopsida; order Proteales; family Proteaceae; genus Hakea; species Hakea prostrata. The sequence goes on along the minus strand of NC_142602.1, from coordinate 2,489,066 downwards.
TCCGTTTGGTTTCTTTCTAAGTTAGTTTTACTTCTCTTCTGTTAACTGTGGAAATTAATTATTTTCATTGTCCAGGAATGTTGCAAATGCTTATGGACACAAATCTAGATGTAACACAGCAAGATTTTGTGAGAACTGCTCAGGCCAGTGGCAAAGCTCTGGTTTCATTGATAAATGAGGTTTTAGACCAGGCTAAGATTGAATCTGGTAAGCTTGAACTAGAGGCCGTCCGGTTTGATTTACGGGCTATTTTAGATGATGTTCTATCACTTTTCTCTGGGAAGTCCCAAGACAAGGGGATAGAGGTAACAAAAAAGTTCCAGCTTTTCATGGTTTCTTTCTGAACTAATGATCTATTTGAGACCTAATTTATTCTCTTTGATTCTTCAACTTGTGGAATTTCCTCTTCAACTTAAACCGGAGTAGTTGGCGGTGTATATCTCTGATCGAGTTCCTGAAATTCTAATTGGAGATCCAGGGAGATTTAGGCAGATAATAACAAATCTCATGGGGAATTCAATCAAAGTAAGTGTAAAATGTATTTTATTTCCCAAGCACAACTGAATACCTGATATGGACAGATATATAGGGCTTTAGAGTCTGTTGGGTTTTAAGTGCCTCTTTGTTGAGCGGTGAGAAATGTGATTGGTGATCAGATAGATTTTCTTGTACTCATTTTTTCCTGATAGAAGGAATTTCATTTAACCATAACACTATAATTACTATTGTTTCTCCTGAAGCATGCGAGTTGCTTACTATACAGGACCAAGTAGAAATGGAGCCTCATTGTTCTCTATTTTGCAGTTCACTGATAAAGGCCACATCTTTGTAACAATCCATCTGGTTGAGGAGGTGATAAATTCAATTGAAGTTGAGACAGATTTATCTTCAAAGAACACCTTAAGTGGGTTGCCTGTTCCTGACAGACGCTGCAGCTGGGAAAAGTTTGACAAATTCAGTCCAGAGGGACATATGTGTCCACAGATTTTCTTGTCAACTTCCTCGGAGCTTATCAGTTTAATTATATCGGTTGAAGATACAGGTGTTGGCATCCCTCTTGAAGCCCAATCTCGTGTTTTCACCCCTTTCATGCAGGTTGGACCATCCATTTATCGTATCCATGGGGGAACAGGTATTGGTCTGAGTATAAGCAAGTGTTTGGTAGGAATGATGAATGGGGAGATTGGATTCGTTAGTGAACCCAAGATTGGGTCCACCTTTACCTTCACGGCTGTCTTCACCAATGGCGACTCCAGTTCAGATGAGTACAAGAACCAGCAGAATAATCAGGCCAAGTCTTTGTCCACAGAATTTAATGGGATGTCAGCATTGGTTGTTGACCCCAGACCTGTGAGGGCAAAAGTTACAAAATATCACCTCCAGCGTCTCGGGATTCACGTTGAAGTAACTTCTGATCTAAGTGAAGATTTTGCTAACACAGTCTCTGGGACTGCAGTTATCAGCATGATCCTTGTTGAAAAAGAAGTTTGGGATTCGGATTTGGATTTCTCAAATCTCTTTGTTCACAAGTTGAGGAAGATTGACCAAATGAATCCACCAAAACTGTTTCTTCTGGTTAATTCCATCAGTTCTACCAAATCCAGCTCTATAAAATGTGGTCGGTTTAACCCAATTATTATCTCAAAGCCCTTTAGGGCTAGCATGCTGGCAGCATCTCTGCAACGAGCAATGGGCGTTGGAAACAAGGTCAATTGCCATGACAGAGGGCTTCCCAGTCTCTCTCTCTGCAATCTTCTGAAGGGCAAGTGTATACTTGTAGTAGATGATAATAATGTAAACCTCAGGGTTGCTGCTGGTGCTTTGAAGAAGTATGGAGCAGATGTGGAGTGTGCAACTAGTGGAAAAAAGGCAATTGAAATGCTTAGACCACCACACACCTTTGATGCCTGCTTCATGGATATTCAGATGCCAGAAATGGATGGGTATGTGTCTCTCCTTTATTCTAGAGCTCCAGGTGTGTCGTACAAAGTCAAATGTTTGCTTCCTTAATGAACTTTTTGAGAATGAACAAATTTGTGATGCAGCGTCCTCTGGTAATAATATGTATACAGTGCCACATGACCAATTGGTCATGGGTTCTGGTTCGAAAACAGCCTCTCTGCAAAAGCTGCGAAAGGCTTCATACATTATGGCCTTACCCAGACCACACAGCAGCAGGAGCCTTGTGCTCTGGGTGGTCTATCATACAGTGCCATGTGGACTAGTAATAGAGTAAAGCTAGTTACTTGGATTTTCTTCTAATGTGGTAATTCTTGAAATCATCAACTATTGCAATAGTGACTAAAACAAGTATCTGTTCATATTACTTGGCCCAATTTGGAGTTTGGATGTTAGATGATCCTTGAAAATTTTGGGACTATGCTTCTCCTATAAAAATATGGCTCCAAAGTTAATGTCTTCAAACCATGGAATTGATGGAGCATAGTCAAATCAATGGACAGCATAGTTCAATAACAGCTTTCTGTGTCACATCATGTCGTAGCCTAGATTTTGTGCTTCCTTTAGTCATGATACTAATGAAGATACAGCTTTCTGGGTCTTCCTTTTTTGATTGGTCATACTTTTTCTAGTTATTGGAGTGCTTTGTTATGACCCATGGCTATGACATAGCCCCAAATTTGTCTTCTATTTTTGAAGTGCCTGATCCACAATACCCCTGTTTATTCAGATGTGTAATTAAACTTTTATTTCCTAAATTCTTCTAGGTTTGAAGCCACAAGAAGGATTCGAGAAATGGAGCATGATATCAACAGTCATATTCGACATGGGGAAGTATCTGTGGATACCAATGGAAACATTTTGAACTGGCATGTACCCATTTTGGCGATGACGGCAGATGTCATTCAGGCTACGCATGTAGAGTGCTTGCGGTGCGGTATGGATGGCTATGTGTCAAAACCATTTGAGGGAGAACAATTGTACCGTGAAGTGACACGCTTTTTCAAGTCAACTGAATCCCAAATCCAGTAGTAGGCGCTTGACAGGCTTGGTGGAGAGACGGGCCCAAACAGCTATTCTCTGAGACACGGTGAAATGCTTAAATGTGCATCTGTTTCTGAAGTAGTAAGTTCGCCACTGCTTTTATGATTTTTATTATGGATAACTTATGAATGTGCCATCACTGGCATTATTTGGTCTTATGAACCCAACAAGTATGTTGAGTGTTCTGCTCTAGCCTCTAATTCAAATGAGCCGAGGCATTTGACTTGGAATTTCCACTTGACATTTTTTGAAAATTTTATCACTTGTTGACTGCTATTGCTGTGTTTGGGATTTTTCCAGGTTTGGAAGGGGGAAAAATACAAAAGAAACGAACCCTGGTTGTTTGGGTTCTCTCTCATGCGCATGCCATACTCAAGTTGTGATCGGTGGCCTTTCATTGTCTGTCTTCCACGTGAAATAGCTGAACTATAGCGTATCAGTCCCACTGGATTCAGTGCCTTGGCATTCAAATGGACGGGTGGAAGATCACAAAGACCAAACTATATACTGGGGGCCTGCAGGCCCCGGGGAGGGGGGAAGGTGTGTTGGGGCTGAAGGTTTGAACCCATGATCTCCTTGGATTTACAGCCTCAACATAGGAGGCTGCCACCACTATGCTGGAAGCACAGCCATGACATGATGTGCTTGGATGAACCATGAAAACTTCTGGGTTTATCAGAATGTATGATATCCATTGAAGTTGAGATCTTCAGCGAGGTGCTTTTTGGACCCCTCCGGAAATTGGTGGTGTATTGTAGATGTTTATTTTGCACGGTTTTGATAGGCAACGCTTTTGTTCAGATAAAAGAACAAAAAGAAAACGAATTGATTAATGTATATTAGCCACAACCAATAAAGATGATTGAGGTCTATTAGCTGTAACCCGTTTTGTATACTTCCCTTTCACAGTAGTTTTTTATTATCCGAAGGGGAAAAAAAGCCAGAAGCTTGTATCAAGCAACAAAATGTTGCATCCATCCGTTGGTTGAATTGATGTATTCTCCTTACAAGGTGCAAATGCTGTTGTTTAATAAGCATCTTGCTTTGCTGACAAATCTTTGAGGGGTTCCTTTGGTAGAATTCCTGTGACAAATCATGAGATACTTCCATGTGCGAAAATATGTATATCCACAAGACATGCAGGTTCTGAGGAAATCCCAGTTGAATGCGTGTGTCTAAATCTCTTAGCTACTTTGATTCCTTAACTGCATTGCTAACAGTTAGAGAGACTCTTTCTGTGGAGCCAAGGGTAGCACCTTCCCGGTACCTATGTGGGGTCAAAAAGATTAAAATTGAAGTTTAAAGTTTTAGTGAACCTTGCATCTGCTTGTCGATATGTCCGAGTGGTTAAGGAGACAGACTTGAAATCTGTTGGGCTTCGCCCGCGCAGGTTCGAACCCTGCTGTCGACGTTTCAATTTTTAATTTCTCTTGCCTTTTCTTGAAAGCTTCAAGCCTCAACTCTTTGATAATGTAGTTAAAAGTTAAAACTATTGTACCCTTTTGGAGTTCAGGTCGTTTTTCTTTCTCCTCCCCTTTATAAGTTTTTCGATGCTTTTGAAATGAAAATAGACGCGGCTTTTTTTCTGTTTCCGTTGATGAGCAGCCAAGCGGCAGAGACGACGGTCAATTCGCCCAGGTCTCCAGTCTCCCGCTTTATCTTGCGTCGGAAGCGGGGTTAGTAAATTAACGCTAAAAGTTCTCAAGTGTTACTTGCGATTTTATTGATAATTGTAGAACAGGAAGATCAGTTGTTGCTTCGCTCAAGTTTTGATGTTCAAATTACTTTTTCTTTTAGGGATAAACTTTCCTCTTTCATCATATATTGAAGTTTAGATTCGTATTTTTAATCTTAGAATCTTAATATATTCTTTTGTCTATTTGTCATTTTTTGAAATTGATGGTACTAATACTATTGGCGGCTAAGATAGTTACTTCCTCCGAGTTCAAATAGTTGCTTCCGCTAATTAATGCTTGCCTGTTCGCACAAGCTTTCTTTACCTAGCTACAAATGAAATAAAATGAATCTCAACGAGAAGATAGTAGGGAACGGTGGTTTGGAACTAATTACTTGTAAATCTGCAATAACGATTGCAAAATAAGAATTATTGGCCAAATTTAGAAGAGTGCGTCTTTTAAAGCTGGATCAAACGGGAAATCCTTCTCTATGAGCATCCATGGAACTTTTGGTTAAAGCACTGAGTATCATGGGTTTCAAAATTAAATTTGGTGATAAGACACAAATATAGTTCATCGTTAATATATTTAACTTTCATATGTTCAGATTATGGAAGAGAAAAGCATGATTCTAAGTACGACAAGCACTCAGGAATTTGCAGTTGAGGGGCTGAAGCATTTAGAGGATACCATCGAGGCAGCATATCAGATCATCTCTTCCATGAACGAGGAGCTCTGCAATCCAGCGTTATGGTCTACAACTGCTGTTGCTCACTCTTCCAATGGAATCAGTGCTGATGCTTCTGACTCATCACATCACCTTGAAACAGGTGGTGGAGCTCTTGAAGAGGCTCGTCTCCGTTACAAGTCTTCTGTGGCTTCTCTTCGTGCTGTTCTTTTTGCCATTCCTAGCACTCGGAAGGTAGATTAAAACACTAGGTTTAATTAATACTCAAATTTCCCCCTCCCCCCCCCTCCCCCCCTTTTTGTAGGGCATTGATTGTAGGACGGATCAGTAAAGATTTGTTTGATTATTATTCATGAACCTGTCCCAGGCTTGTATGGTGTATTTATTGATTATGATATCTTAGCTATATCTTTCACCTTAAGATTTCTCAGATTTCTCTTACCATGGTTTATTCTAATTCTCAAAATAGTCAAACACATATGAGGTGGGCTCTGCCACTGCTGGTTCAGAACTCCATACGGATCAAGCTGAAGTTGAGAAACTAGAAGAGAAAGTCATCAAGCTACGAAAGGTACTTATCAATGATCTAAAACTTTGTATTTCTAAACTCTGCAGGTCTTGAAGTTCAGTTTGAATTGTTGACAATCATCTCTTGGTTACACTATTCTACATGTTCTCTCCTGTGAAGGTTTGTGTGCTTTCACTAGTGATTGGTGGAATAAATGCATTGAATGTAAAAGGTTGGGTCATAGTTGTATTGAAAGCATTTCCTTTGTCAACTTCATCTGCAGCTCAGTTGCTAACTTGCCATGACTCAAGTAACTGTTGATGCTACTCTTTTCAATATTATTATTAGTATTACTATTATTTATTATTATTATTTTTTGGGGAAAACTTTTAGTTACAACTGCAATGAAGTTTTCACCACCCCTGGTGCAACCCTGAATTGTCTTTCAGGGCTTGATGTTTCCACTTACTGTTAAGTGTTAATGCTCATATGTTTGGTCTTAAAAATCAGGCATGCTGAAGAACCTGTTACTGTTATCTTGGACTTAATCACTTCCCTTTTGTATCTGGGTGAATAAGTCAGGATAAGTCCTGTATCGGCACTCTTTACGATAACTTATCAGCTATTTGTTGGTAATTGTAATGGAGTAAAATTTACTTAATTGAATATGTACAAGGAGATGTAACTGTACCAATCTTGCATTTGCTATCCAATATAAACTGAGATGAGTTGTGTGGATTAGAAATAGGTTCATGCTGAATGCTTATTTTGTTTTTAAACTTTCTTTTGGGAGGTGGGGATTCCTGTATGTGGTAGCCCGTTATATTCTCCTTTAAGTTTGAGACTCTGAGTCCATACAGTATCGGGGTTGAAGGGCAAGTGAGCTCGTCTCTGTGTTGTACGAATATGTGTGGGAATTTTGATAGAAAATATACTAGATTTTCTCCTTAGTTATAGAATTTGGAAATGAATAAATTTTCTATATCTTGACAACATAGAAATGTTTCTTTAATGATTTTTCATTAATAATATATTGAATTTCAACACATGTATAAGATTCTGAATGCTCAAACTGGTGCTGATTGTAACATTCAATTGAGCCTTCTCTTATTAGTAGAAGTCATTGTTCAATCATAATTTTTATTCACAGGCTGAAGTGTCTGTCTGCTTTAACCAGATGTTCCTTTCCCTTGTTTTCCTTTTGCAGATGTATATCTGAATATGTTTATGTTCAGATGCATTTTGCCTTTACCTAATATCAACTACCAATTCTTGAGATTGATCTATTTATGGGTTTGTGTGTTGAGTTTGCTAATTTCTCTTTGTATCTATTTATGAATGATCATTTCCCATTCTGAAAACAGGAGCTCAAAGATAAGAACATGCATCTCAAGGTTCTTATTGATCAGCTTCGAGATCTTATCACCGACATATCCACATGGCAGAGTCCTTGTCCCATTTGACACTTAGAAAACATGTATAACATGAACTGCAGCTTCTGCATTTAGTTCATCACCTGTTCACAGTATTTCTAAGGTGATGCAATTTCTCTTATGATATTAAATATGTACTAGAATCTCTGTGAGGTGAGTATACTTTTGTAATGTATGTTTTGTCAAATATGTGAATTCTTCTATGGAAGCATTCTTAATAATATTGTTGGTGTATGAGTAAGTTTCTCTCTCTGTCTAATAAATTTAATAAATCTGAATTTGATCCAATTTAAGTAGTTAACTTTCTTCTGAATGTACATGGGATGTAACAAAACTAAATGGTGAAGCAGAGGGCTCTGGGTGAGTTCTTTTTGCATCTCTCAGGAGAACAATGGAATGATAGAAATCTCACATGTATGTAGATTGTTAATATAAACAAACCTTTACTTTTACCCTTATGGTAGAACATGGATGAGAAAACCATATTTGTCAAGATGAACTCAGTGATGTGGGGTCAACCATGAACTCAGCGAGGGGTCGACTTAACTCCTCCGGTGACAAGGTTTCACCAAAGTGACCAAGGCAACTAAGTATTTTTATCGCTTTGGGTATCTGGTGGGCTTCACAAGGTTGCAAAAACATGATGCTCTCCAATTAATAGAACTATACAAATATTTTATCTTATCAGATATGATTTATGAATAATTTAACTTCCCATTAAATGTAGTAAGCTACACAAACATACATATTAACAACTTACTACAGAATTGTAATCTCAATTAATATGTGGAAGAACTTATAAAGTTTCACGTGTCAACAATAAGAACAAAGAACTGAGAATATAAAAGAATTTGGTCTCTGACCAAATCCTCATAAATTACGCAACTATAGCTAACCATATAAAAAAAAAGAAAATGAATTGGTGAGGACATGTGGCAGGAGAGCAGAGCTGGGGGAACAATATCACATTGTGACATACAGGCAATTTTCCATTGTGACAGATTGTATGGCAAGTACTATGCTAGCCCCAAGCATTACTAGGGGGCTGATCCATTTCATCATTGGTGGACCAACACAAAGTGTCAACCATCCAAACAGGGCCTGCCCACCTTGGGTGGAGAATTGAGTCTCTCAAACCCTGTCATAGGGTGGGAATTTTGTTGTTCATTGTTCTTCAGCTGGCTGGTGGATGTGCTTAAAAAGTGGGATCCATAAGCTTATATAGACCGGCTGGTGCTCTTGAAGAATCTAGAAGACTGAAGATGAATTAGTTTCCTTATTGGTGGAGAATTAGTTTCTGTCGTGTTTATTTGTTTTTAAGTTGGAATTTCTATTTTGGTTTCCTCCTAATTCTGTTGAATTACTTGCAATTCAAGTCTTCGCTCTTAATAGGAGACTTTCAAATTTATTGCTTCTGTTTTTAGCTCAACACTTGTATCTATATAATGTAGTCCGCTTAGAGGATCCTGGCTCCCCTGCCACACAATTTATTGGTTAATGAAAACTTTTAGTTTAGCAACTTAATGTCCTAGGAGAGATGACCTGTTCTCCCTATCTATCTTTTCTATCTGCATCTTCAACCTATTGATCTACTCTGCTGCTGCTATTGTGAGACTGCAACCCCTCTTTGGAAGGTCTAAAACAGCTCATTAGTCACCACCAAGCTTGCTTCTGTTGCACACTACCATTGTCATAGTTCAATAACTCAGTGAGATTCCGGAAATATCGACCTTCTCAAGACAAAAAAATGTGTAGTTTCAAGTAACTTGATCGAAATTTTAAGTGTTTCGAGAATCTAGGCAGAAACATCTCAAATATTTCAAAAATCTCAACCTCCTTAGCAGGCAGTTACAAAGTCAAAACATAATATTGTTGGTCTTGGGAGTCAAGATGTGGGAGACTAGGGTGGTAAGGTGTCAATGTATTATTCACCATATTTGTCTATCTTTTTATTAATGTGCATTGAGAACACTTCACTGTATCTACTGGTTTGCAGTAAAAATATTCAAGTAGTTAACTGTCTCTTTAAGTAATTTCAAACCTAATTTTAAGTCTTTTAACTTTTTCTTTAGTAATTGCAGACCTCAACAGTGCTGCAACTACAGCGACGAAAAGCTAAATCTTGGAGGTTTATTTCCTTGTGATTGAGACCTACCTTCTATCTACCTTGGAGCGATTCCTGCTGCTGGTTTGCTATTTAGAGTAAACCGTCTCATTTCAGTATTTACATTTTAGTTCTATAACCACACTTGATCTCCTTGCTTGACTATCAGAAAAGGCCCAAATTTGGGGGGCTGATCCCTCAAAAATAGACCTAGGATTGGTCAGGATCTCTGGTCCATCTGTTGGTGACATATTGGTTCTTATTCAGCCTACAGGGTCGGCAGCTTGAAAATTGGTCAATGATGGAATTTTTTTGTTTTATGGGTAATTCTGGGGTTAGTTGTAAGTTAGCCTGCCCCCATATTAATACAAGCCTACTCCCGATTCTGTGATTATTTTTTTGAGCAATTCTTGAGTTGCTAATATAGTCTGACCTTTACCAGAAAATCCAATAGGAGATTAGCTCAACAGGATTCCAGTCAGATGCAGTTAGAGTGAAATCTTATAACTCAAATGAAAAGGTACATTGTCCAAAAAATTAGGTGTGGTCTATTCTGGTGAGACAACGGTCTTGCAAAAAAAATGAAGAAATTCTTATTTCAGGATTCTGAATATCAGGAGTGACCTTGTTCTTCAGAAAGTCAACCAAACCAAAGCTGTACCTATCGATTGGTTAATCAGAGGTTTCCAGATTTGAAAATTGCTTGGCATGTTGGAATGCTCACTTTCTGAACACTTGGGCATGGTTGTAAGTCCTGGAAACAGCTTCTCTGGAAACAGGTTGTGCCTTTGCTTAAATCTGACCCTCCCCAAATGCAGAAGCTTTGTGCACCGTTAACGCCCTTTTTATAGAAATTTATGTATCAATTTGGAAGCTGAAGTGCAAAATAGATCAGTAGATATGGAAATATGAAATCATGTCAAAACAGAACCAGGTTTGTGAAACAGAGATAACACAAGCTATGGAGTTGATCAAAACCTCACCTGTTGAGAAGAACGGAGAGGACCATGGTGCAATTGTAAGGTAAGGTTGATTGCTTAGGGCCTAAATCTGATCCTGATGTAACCCAATAGTAATTGAAAATTTATTCACTTGACACCTTATGGTTCTTACACTTCATGCACCATCGTACGTATCTTGAGTTATGTTCCATACTTATTTGCTTGAAACACTATGTTCTCTAGTACTTATCTTGAGTTACATTATCTCTCTAGGGACTGTCACATGCTTTCCTAAGTCAATAATTGACCATATGAAAATCTTTCTTGCAATCTCTAAATCTTTCAATTAGTTTCCTTTCCTAAGTAGATAATAATTTCTATCATGGATCTTCTTGGTATAAATCATAAAACCAAATTGGTTTTTTGTAATGGTAGTTTCTTTTCTCAACGGGGTTTCAATAACTGTCACCCATAATTTTTATGGAATTACTCATTGGTCCTATACATTTGTGGTTGTTGCAATTCTAAGTATCATTTTTTTTAATAAATCAAAACCATGATGATTCTCCTACATTAGTTTGTGTTTTCTTGTGCTCATAATTTTATTAGACAATTTTGTTAGCCGAGACAAACCGTAGATTATGTAAGAGAGTAGAGAGAGTAGTTTTACTCTTAGCATATGTTAGTCAGTTGCTTATGTATTACATTTACATGTGAATCTAGCTGTATATAAACAGTTGTACTCTCAGTATATTTTAATATAACACATTATATCATTTTCTCTGTCAGGTTCTAACTTTTTCCATGCTTCCGTTGGGATTTTATTTCAGCCTTGCCTACTTTATTCTCCTTAAAGCTTCTTTTACTTGAGACACCCTAATTTATTTACTTTTGCATAATACACAGTATGGTGTCTTGCGATCTTCTAGAATACTAATACTCAAAGTGTCCCCATCTAGCAGACTGCACAAATAGCCTTCACATCTATTTTCTCTTCCTTTCCTCCTCTTCGCTTCTCCTCATCCCTTGTTGGTAATTCACTGTCTTCACTTTTAATACGTCCAACACTGGAATCGATTTAGAAGCAATATGCTATGGGAGTGAATACAAATCCTTGTATTTAAGCATAGGAGCACTTTAAGGTTGAAATACAGTAAAAATAAACTTGTTATTGATGCTGGAGGCCTTGTGCAGTTGTGCTATTTAGCTTAGAGGCAGCCTTGGGTTCAGATCTTCTCAACACAGAAGATCTTCCCTGCCCATATCCCTAGGAGATCTAATGTAATAGCTGATCAATTAGCCAGGAAGGCCCTTTCGGTTTCGGGCCCGAAAGAATGGCCGTCTTCCACTTTGTGGTTGGTGGAACTTTGTTCCTCCCCACTCCCTGCCCGGTTGGAATAAATCTGTTGTTTACCAAAAAAAAAAAAAAAAACACAGAAGATTGACCTGATTTAACTCGATTTATTTATGAAAGCTGTTGGACTGTGTGTCTGTGGCATCTTACTCAAAACTAGGTCATATTCATCTTCTTTCTCTTCTTTCAGAATTAAGATGTATCAATCTCTGTGAACTGATCTCAAGATTTGTATTCCATAATAGTTTGTACCTGTTATATACTTTCCCAGATTTAGATAGAAAGGCCTCCAGATCAAAAAAGGGAAGTTCTTTTTTTTGTTGTTGTTGTTGTTGTTGTGGGTGGGTGGGGTGGGGTATGTGTTGGAGAGAGAAGAGACCCATGAAAACCACTGTCCATTAGATTATATCTGGTGAAATAGAGGTCTTTACCTTATGGAAATATTATGACAGGAATCTTGGTTAATAAATCCTTGGCACTGCCTGGAGGTTAATTAACCTGTGGTGTGTATCTCATAACTGGTTTAATGCCGTTGCTCAACGTATCATCAATTCATTGCATCTTAAACTGTGAACCCTAAATCATGAAATTCTTAATAAGAGTTCCGTGGATCTTAAACTGTGAACCCTCATCAACCAATAATAGATTTAAAAACCTTAAGCCACCCAGCACGTGAACCCCATTGTGAATATCAAACCATTCTTAACAAGAAGAGTGACAAAAGAGTGTGGGAATGACAGGCTCAGATTGCCGTGGCTAAAAAATTGGATCGAATCAATAGGCAAATCGATCAGAATCGGAGATTTTCTTTACACAAACGGTGATAGGAAGTAGATTTTCTCTCTAAGGTTTAAATATCCTTATCGAATAGAGTATTGATCATGTAATTTGAAGGGATTTGTCGTTTTTGTATCAAGTATTGTATTGTACTAGTTAATATATTTTAATACAATCTAATAGAAAAATGTCTCGGCATATACCGTATAAATTGTGTATAGTTACGTATCAATTGGTATCATATTATATCGTTTTAGAAAATATTTGAACTTCATTTTTATAGAAAAATGTTATGTTGACTCGAATTCTTGTATCCGATTTGGAAGATAGACCCGCACAACATGTTTTGGTGGGATAACATGTTTATCCGATTATAGTTTATATATACATGTATTTTCATTATTGAGAGATTTGAGATTTTCGATTAAGGTTCTAGCCTTCTAAGTGAGAGTTTTGTAAGCCATTCTTGAAGATTAGTTGTAAATTTCATTTTGTTCTTTTTTTAAATAGTGAAATTTTTTTTCTATGCACATAAACAGAGCATAATAGTGTCCTTTTACGTTCAGTATCTTATAACAACAAAGTACTTAAAAAGAAAAAAAGAAAAAAAAAGGAAAAGACAATTGTGATACTCTATATTAAAAATATTTTTTTTTTGGTAAAGAAGTATTAAAAATAATTCAAGCCTACAAAAGGAGTAAAAGGAAATGATTCTTAGAGTTAGACATTTGTAGTAATCTAAAATAAACAAAGTTTAAAGTATCCAATACTAGTAGATACATATCCATATTTGACCCAACTGATACGATACATCTCAATGTGTCTCTCCATTAAATTACACTAAAATATATTAGTTAGAGTGATACAATACTCAATACAAGACGATACGTCTCTTAAAATCACCTGACCGATATAATACTCGATACCAATAGTTTAAATCGTTTTGTATCGAGTATTGTATCCTTTGGCTAATGTATTTTAGTATAATTCAATGGAGAGACATATCGAATTGTAGAAATGTATTGTATCGGTTGGGTCAAATATGAATACGTATGGTATGGTATTTTGAGATACTTTAAACCTTTGATAATAAATAACCCGGCCGATGCATTGCAAGACGTTTCGCGTTCTCTTTACGAACTAAAATCTCCGTTCGTCTCCTCCTCCGTCTTCCTAATTGGTTTCCGTTTCTTATTCTTCTTCTTCTGCTTCGAGAGTTGCGAAGGGAGACAGAGAAAGAGAGTATTACCTACGCGATGGATCCCGACGCAGTAGCAAAGGCTTTTGTGGAGCACTATTATACGACATTTGATGCAAATCGTGGGGGTCTCGCCAACTTGTATCAGGAAGATTCGATGCTTACCTTCGAGGGTCAGAAGATCCAGGGTTCTCAGAACATCGTCGCTAAGCTCACCAGTCTACCCTTTCAGCAGTGTCAGCATAGTATCACCACAGTTGATTGTCAACCTTCAGGGCCTGCCGGCGGCATGCTCGTTTTCGTCAGCGGCAACCTTCAGCTTGCCGGCGAACAGCACGCCCTAAAGTTTAGTCAGGTATACCTTCCAACTAACTCGCACTCGACCGATGACCTTTATATTCGTTACTATTCTAGTGGAGTTTTAGGGTTTCATTGGTTTTCTAAGTCGATCTGTTTATCGTTGAATCGACTGTTGAGTCTGATTGGTATATCCATATATGCTACTCCGTTTTGTTTCTTTACTTCTTGTTTATATGCGTGGTCTGGGATTTAGATTAAATGGATTCTGTAGATTATTCACTAATTAGGTCATCAAGATCTAATCGCGTCTTACTGTTGACAGTGAATTGGAAAAAAATTTCTCTATACCTACTGTTTTTTATTTATTTATGGGATTCGCGGTTTTTGGTAGGTCTCTTCCGTTTGATCTACCTATGTCGCAGGAACTTGGATGTTGGACATCTTTGGTTTCTTTAGCAATTCCTAGTTTCTGTTGGTTGATCCATTCATGGAACTTAGTTGGATTATTGAGTTATGACTCTTGAATATACTCAAAGTTGAATTTGAATTCATGCATTAGGCGCACACGTTTATGATTATCTCGTTGTTCGGGCTTATTCTTGATCTATTTTTGTTGCCCGGCCTTGTTTATTTATGTACCTTCTTCGTTGTATATTTGTTTCGACCACCAGCAATGCTGATGCTGTTTGTTCAGCTTCTGTTCTCGGATATATTATTTTCCCCCTCTCGTTTTGGTTTCTATGCTTTTCTATTTGCTTTTCATGTGGATAATTATTTTTCATTTTGACCCCAAATTACTTATTGGATTCACCTATGATTTTCTAGAGAGTTAAATCTCTGCTTGTGTTTGTCTGCATTTTTGTGGATTATGTAGTGTGTTGACAAATTATTTCATATAATCCAGTTGTTAGTTCTAAACACTGCTTGATGTTGCATTAATGTATGGCTATGATTGACTTGATGTACCAGTTATTCAGACCGAATCTCTGAATTGTAGTTCTCATCTTTTCATCATGCTTTTTGAGAATACTCATTGTCAACAGTTACCATCAAAATTTTATCCCTATGTGTGTGAGCGCAGCAGCATATTTCATAACATGTTGGGGAAAGGTGGTTTGGAAGCATGAGGATCTTGCAAGTTTCAGATCTTTAATTCATTGTTCATATTGGAAAATTCAATTTCACTTTTTGAAAGTTTTCATGTTTGTTTCAAAAGTCTAATTAGTTCCATATTTTAAGAACTCAACTCGACTTGTGTGTCTCATTCTGGTGCAGCTGACTTAGATCTTGGTAATTCTGTTTATTGCTTTTTCCATTCTTGTTTTTTTTTTTTTTTTACTTTATTTTGGGTGTTTTGGTGCTTGGAAAGTGAATGCGATTAGCTGCCAAACTTTTTGGGAACTTGTTTCAGCCCTTAATAAACATTTTCAAATCTTCCAATTTTTTTTAAAGAAAAGAAAAAACTAAAAATAAAAGAGACCATCCAATTTGGTGTTTTGGATTTATATCCTTCAACTGAAAGGTTGAGTTGAACCGTTCATTCAAATTTAACTGTTATGCACATTGTTTGAGTGCTGTGAGACATTGTTGGCAAGTAAAACAAGTAAGTTATGCAATAATGGATATCTACATAATATTCAGTAGTAGAATCCTAACCAGCTAATGGAATTGGCTTAAATTTTCAGAATGCTATACCGTCATTGATGAAGGTTGGTTAATTTCTACAAGCTGGTTTGCCTAGAAACCCTAACCTTCTATTTTCAGTCCTTCGCAAATTATTCTTATTTTTTTTTCTTCTCTTTTCTAGTGGAAAAAGCCTTCTTTCTGTTGAATTTCAGGCATCAAGTACATGAGATGGTACAGTAGTACCAAACTCTTGCTGGAGTTCTGCTCGAGTTTTTTGGGCCACTGCATTTTGATATTTCAGTTCTAGTCTTGATATCAAGTATGTTGAGTGTTTGGAGAGGAGAGAAGTATGATTGGTGTCAATACTCATCAATTGTGCATCCATTCCAGCTGTTTTTCCTTCTGTTGTTCTTTCTGTGTTGCTTCTTGATTATGTGAGGCTGCTTTATGAATGCCTACTATAATATACGTAAATAATGTTGCAAGTGTTGTGCACATCAGCAGATGGACTGTGTAATACAATGCCAGAAGAAAACGACATTCGGATGTTGAATTTCTTGGCAGGTTATTGACTGTCAAAAGCACATTTAAATCCATATAATCCTGATCAATCCTGAGTTCTGATCCATTAATTTGTGTTGTTTATGACTAGCTTTTTGCTTGCTTAGCAAGTCCATTGTTCAAATATGCTTGTCCATAATCAGTTTCAAGGGCTGAAAATGTTTTAGTCTGACACTTTGTAATTGGTAAACAAATATGCATTTGAAAATGAGCCAAGTAGATTGAAGCACCAGTTGCGCTGTTTTATGTAGGCAATCAATCAAAAGAAACCCTAAAATTTGGAAATATGGATCAGAATCTAGGTAGTCTTTTTGAATTAACATTAAATACGTGGGAAAAGAAGAGAAAAGGTGGTGGGGGTGTTTATAAAATTCATAATAGATTTCAATAGGCAGCTTATATGAAAATTTAAAAGAACAAAATAAGCTGATTCAATTAACAGCTAACTGAATTCTGGTCCGAACTAAATGGGGAAATGGATATGCTAAATAAGAAGGCTGGGTAGGATTTATGATAATAAAACAAAGAATTTGGATTAGAGCAGAATTTTGATAGCTAGCAGAAAATAGATCAGATCAGCATGAAAGTTCAATTATTCTCAGTGACCTGAACAAAGATATATAGATAAGTACAGAGAAAAGGTCCTTTCAGGCGCCTTCCCCCCCTCTTCCTTCCTTCTTCCCCCAACTGTATTCTTACAAAAGAAACCATTTCATTTCACCTTATTGGTTCACTTGCCTATGCTGTTTCTTCAGAGAACCTTATCCTATAAGGAAAAGCAGATTTTTCCCGGAAGAAGAGAACTGGGCACGTGTTTGATAGATGTGAGTGATCAACTAAAACTGTAGACAAAAATTTGAGGTTAAAATAATAACTAGAAGGCCATATACAGAAGAAACTTATTGGACAAATCAGAGATGGAAAGAAAAGTATTCTAAACTGTAGAAGAGAACATTTTTATAAACTGACGTGGAAAGTGGGAGTTAACTGAATTTAGAAAACAGAAGTGGATGCTAGGAGAGGGAACCAAGGAGAGAAGTATGGAAATGCATGTTGGGTTGCCCCCAAAGCAATCACTGCTGCTCCTCTCAAACCCCACCTCTCTCTCTCCTTCCTCAACACCAAAACAAAGTAGGAAGGAAACCTATCCAGACGCTTTTACAAACCAAAACACCCCCTCCCAAAACAGCCGCTCGCATGCACGCACACATTTTTACAATCATTTATTTATGTCTTTTTTTCTTTGTATGGTTTTCTGGTATTTTGTTTAACTTTGGTTCCTTTCCACCCTGCCACTGTCATCTCATTTTTGTCTTCCATCTTTTACCTGTAGATGTTTCACTTGATGCCTACCCCGCAAGCAAGCTTCTATGTGCTGAATGACATTTTCCGGTTGAATTATGCATGATTATGGAAATGTTCAACGGGGAACTCAACAGAGAGCAAGAGTAGGTGCCACAATTATTGGAACATCTGGAACAAAATTGAGTTTGCTTAATTCTGTTGCCTCTTTAACTTTTTAAATGGAATCATGGGTCTTTTTCGGTTTGTTGGTTTTCTTGTGTTCTCAAATAGTCGACTTTGGAAGCACCAGACTCGTTTGTTGTTTTGTTTGGATGAATTGGTGAAAGATAGTTGTTATACATGTGCTAAATCTGAAGGATGGAAATAGATCTTGAGGTTGGAAGGCCTGATATCCTTCTGTTTGTGTAAAATCTCGAAGAATGGAATTGGTTTTGACTTTAGAAGGCTTGAAATTCTTGTGTTGTTTTGTATTTGAGACATTTAAGAAAGTAGAGCTTATGGCTAATGTACAGGAGTGGGCGCTGGAACCGTCTTGAGGTTTTATATCCAGGATAAAATGATGCGCTCGAAGATTCAGTAATGGCACATTTTGGGCACCTGGTTGGTGGAGCCTATTATGATTTGTGGATTTTAATGCGTTTCGTATAAGATAATGTCTCGGTACCCCACCTCCCACAGCATTTGTATGGTAAATAATCGCTTCGCGTAACTTGTACTATTTCCCCTTAAGTTCCTCCCCCTCCCACTCCCACTCCCAACTTCAGGGTGGAATTGTGGAATCCTCGATGCATTTCTTTTTCTTTCGTCCAGAATCGTTCATGCATTGTTTTGTTTGTGTCCCGACTTCAAAGTGTTCAGGAAGCGAGGAGAGAAGTGTTCCATGCTCAAATGAAGTTTTTTGTTTTTTAAAATTTATAGCAAATTACAGTTACACCTCCTGTCTTTGCAAATAATTATATTTTTACTTTCTGAAATTGATTTTATTACAAATATTTTCCTGTGAAATGTTACAAATCAAAACATAAGGAGTATAAGGAGTGTAAATATAAAAGAATTAAGTTTAGAAGATGTAAACGTAATTATCTGTAAAAGAGGATTTCATTCTGTAGTTTCATTCCCTACATATTTGGTCCTACCCACACCCGGAGCCAATCCTCCAGGGTTCCTTTTCTTTCTGGCGTAACAGTGGTGGAGGTAGGGGGAAGTGGGGCAAAATATGAGACGTAAATGTAATTTTTTTCTTCTAAGCTAATGATAGCAACGAATAGCAGAAGTAGTCTGTATTTTGTTTGAATTGCCTTGGTAGGCCACACTTTAGCATCGGGTTCTACTTCTACCTCTATCAACGCAAAAGTATCGGGTTTTACTTCATGCGTTGATCCCAAATGGTGTTGCTGGGTTGATATTTTGAATTCTGGCGTGACATCCTACGTGCTAAATGTTGGCTTTTTTATTCAAAGACGCAGTCCAACTCTCCCCCCTTCCCCTTCAAGCTCATCATTGGATCCTGTGATTCAACTGTGAGTTGTATAACGGAATTGAAAGATTTCGTTTCAGTACATTTTCAAAATAAGATTTTGACCACTGGAAGCATATTATAACACACCGACAATAATAACTTAGGGGTGGAACAAGGGTCTGGTGGTGAGGGAGGACCTCATATCGACTATGGCAGATTCGTCTGCTCCTAACTTAATGGCCTCTTTACTTGCTCTGACGAATCTGGAGACAGCACCTTTAACATACTCATGAGCCTCTTTGATACTCATCTTCTTAGTCATCTCATTTGGGAAACTGCTCAAGAAGTGATCACCGTTGAGGACTGCAGCTAACTGCACTAACTCCCCCTGAAACTCCGATAGCTTTCCATCTTCTTTTGCTTCCGTTTTCCTGAGGGAAGCCACGTCTGGTAACACCTCTGCAACAAATCAAAACCCCACAAATTAAACACAATTGGTAATCTTTCCCATTGTTGTCCTCCACGGCAGGACCACTTGTGGATAAAGATGGAAGACAAAACGCAAAGGTTCTTGCGGGAAATACCTGGACAATCAGTTCTAGGCGACGTTAATTCTCCCACTAGCTGTTCAAACGTACCGGCCCAGGCATCTCTGTGAGTCAGGAAGTTGGAGGAGAGGTTGAACATCTTCTTTATGGTTGCAGGTATTGAAGAATGCTCAAACTCAGAGCTCGGAGTTGGACCTTTTGGGGCACTTATCACTACAGGAACATAAAAACACAACACAGGCTGATCAAACATGAGTTATCATTCACAAGAAAAGAAAACGATAAAATCAAACTGAAGATTACCAGTGCCTTTCTTGATCCAAGGAGAGACCATGATTGTCGGCACACGAACTCCCAATCTATCAAACTTGAAAAAGTCAGGAGCAGGGCCCGTGTTCCCATCTGGGTTTGGTACATTCACATATGGAGTAGTAACATGATCGAAGAACCCACCATGCTCATCATAAGTAATTACCAAAAGGGTCTCATTCCATTGAGGGCTCGATCTTAAAGCCTCGTAAACCTCCTTCACGATCTTCTGCCCAGCGGCAACATCATGTGAAGGGTGATCATCGTTTGCAGGTAAACCTTTGAGATCGAAGTACCTTGGCTCGATCACTGTCAAGCTAGGCAATTTCCCTTCTCTGGCGTCCCTCTTGAACTTCAAATTGTATTGGTGGAACTTAGATATATATTTTAATTTCCGTAAATTCCTGTAAAACAGAGTGGCAGGGATGCTCTGGAAGTAAATACCAAAATCAATCCCATTCTCATGGAGAGAATCGAAGATGGTTTTCTGTGGGTATCCATGCGCAAGCTGTTTCTTCACATGGCTGATCGACCCATGAGAAGTTGCAGAGTAGACAAACAGCCTATTAGGCTGGGTAGGTCCAGGAATCGAAGAGAACCATCGGTCGAAGACGGCGAACTCACGAACCAGAGATTCGTAGATAGGTATCGATTTAGGATTGAAGCCGTTCATCACTGCATCGGAGAGGTTAGGAGAGATGGCTAGAGCTTGTTCGACGAATCCAGACATGGAAGGAACGAGACTGGAGCCAAAGACCTGCTGCTTAACAGCCTCAAAAGAGTGGCCTGGATCAGGGTCGACGAATTCGGCGCCGTCAGTGAAGCAGATGGATTGGGAACCTGGGGTTTTTGTAGAAACAGGGTTGCATTCCTTGCCTGTGACCCCATTAATACTTGGGTTGCCAGATTTCTTCATCCATCCTAGCATGTGATCGAAGGATCGATTCTCCATCACAAGGACTACAATGGTTTTAATGGGTTGCTGAACGGAAGAAACATGAGTAGAGGAGACCAGGAAAACAAGAAGAGCAGATAGAAGAATGGATGGTTTGGATTTAAATCTTTCCATGTTCTTCTTTGCTGCAACAAAAACAAGTTGTTTTTTTGGAACGAAGAAGCAAAGAAACAAGAGAGTGAGAAAGAGAGATCAAGTAGAAATAAAGAAAATAACGAGTCTTTGAGTGCTCAGCGCTAACTGTGGAGCGTGGAACGAGGGTGAAAGTTGGGGGAAGGTGAGCGTTGCACTCTTTCGGTGGAGAGTTCCAAAATTGTTCCAAGTGAAGTTGTTGCAGCAGATTCCCACTAGAGTTTGTGTGAACAGATCTACATGCTTTAGGAAGTTATGTGTGATGGGTTGGGTCCACACATGCACTAATTGTGACATAGACTGATAGACGGTCTTTTTTCCTTTTTTACTTTAATAATTTTCCTTTCTTCTTTTTCTGATACTAGTACTTAGCAGTGAGACTTCAGTGACTCAGATAGCCAGCTTTTCTGTTCTGGTAGTAGCAAAGCAAACACCTGCAAATACCGTGTGAAGTGATATATACCATTATGACATCTCAATACTTTTGCAGTCGGTGTCTAAGGTTGAAGGTGGTGGTCAGAATTTCTTCATTCCCTGGTCCCGCTGTTCGCAATCTGCAAGTCTAAGTCCCCTGCCTTCATGTTCCTCTTGTCGGTACACGTACGGTTCCACTTTTGTTTAATTCTTCCTTCTTCTAGCCAAGCATGGTTATAGCCTTATAGCCTTATCGGAATAAGATTGGATTAGAGGTGTTGCTCTTCTTTGACACTATTTCATTATCCTTCATATAAATACGCCTCACGCATAAAAATAACTTTTCGTCCTTACTAGATGAGACGAATAAAGAGAGAGCTTGTAAGGAGGCATGTACAAAGTAATTTCTTGAACTCATGTACCAAACTCCATCCTAAGCTGACCTTGCATTAGAAAAACTCTTAGTTCTACCAAAATCAAATTCTATTAGTTCTACAATGACCTTCGCCAACAGATAAATTAAAAATGTAAACAAATTACGGTTGCATCAGAAATGCCCCTGGTTTCAACGGAATGAAGGGCATATGAGTTCCTGATCCTTCCTTCAGAAAAGAGTTCAGAAGTTCTCTCAAGCTTTCCCTTGAAAACCAAAAGAAGACAAGGTCCGGTCATCTTTTATCATTTAAACCCATAACTGGCAAGCCTACAGGTAGATGCTCTGGCATTTTGAGACCATCGAGTGAAGGAGCTTCAATCTGAAGGAGATTTGATGACCCATTAGTCTCATCTTTCCCTCCACCTGTTAGCATTTCCTTGACTGCATTTCCAAGAGTACTAAAAGGGTGAGTCAACTTCTTCTTCACATTCATCATGACTGAGAGTTCAGAGAGCTGCCACGCAGCAGTAAGAAGTATCATGATGGAAAGAAGCCAATGGGTAATAGAATTCTGCCTCTTCACCTTCTGAAGCTCTCCTAGGATCTCTTCTTTTGTTATTTCTCTGCTTCCACGTTCTGAACCGCCCAAATTCTCATCTTTTGCGTCCTCTTTGGAAACCACATCCATTTCTAATGCCGGTTTCAGTGGCTCAGTTTCTGCGTCTTCCCTTAACGATTCTAACTATCACAAGAATAATCCAGAGGTTCAAAATGAAAATTTAGTTAACTGGGTGCCCCTCTATTACAGAGCAAAAACAGTCAGAAAAGGATGAGCGGGTTTGGGGAGAAAGAAAAACAGAGACCCAGCAAGGAGAAAATAGTAGAAGCCATGGAAAGATGAGGAAAATCGTTTTCCTATTTCTAACAGCTTCAATCAAAGTATAACCCTAATTATCTCCCTTCTGAGAAAAAAATTACCTGTAAAAGAAATCTGGAAAGCAGTAACCCATCATCATCCTCGACATAACAATCTCCGGAGGCTTTGTTTCTCTGAGCTCTCTTTTCCTCGATGACCTGTTTGATTGCTCGCTGTATGTGACTCACATCATACTTAGATATCATTTGCAGTTGCATCTTCTTCTTCCCCTTTTCCTGCTCCTCCTCCTCTACCTTGTCCATCTTTCTTGATTCGATTCGATTCGATCGTTCTCAACCCTAATGATCAAACCCACACGACACGCACCCATCCTCTAGTAAATCGTAATGCACGCATCAATGCTACATACCATTAAATTTAGAGATAACACGTGGACAACACGAACCAGCTAACCGACTAAATCGGAAATCTACTAAATTTATCAAAGGAGACAAAATGAATATTCCATAATGGGTAAGGATCTAAAAGTCAGGCAAGGCCGATCCTGATTCTGGGCTATTTGAAATGGTCTTGGTCCAAAACCCTGCAATTTGCTTATCTTCGCCTGTGATAGCCAACAACTATTCATGACATACTCACATATTTCTCCACAAAATTTAAAAAGATGAAAAAGATCTCCATCGAATCAAACACAAGCCTTTGGGCAGCGACACTGACCCACTTAATCCGGTAGTCTCTCACTTTCCAATCTGACCTGAATCACACCTTTGGGTTTTTTCCCGGACTTCCTGACTCAATTTGGGAATGGGGTTCTCCTACCTTCGATACCACTATCCTGATCCCCATTCCCCACCACCATAGATACAGGGGTCTAACATAAATTAGACCAGTAATTTTTTTGCAGTCCATGAACACAAAGATGAGAAGATGGCTGGAGCTGAGATGGTTAGGAAGATCGAGGACGCCGATTATCAAATTTACGGGAACGAAGAGGAAAGTCATTGTAATTACATTTTTCTCCTGGAGTAATATACTTCATGGGAGATGAAGAAATAATAATGAAACAAGTAGTAATGTCAGAAGCTGCCCAGGTACACGAGGTAAAACATCATAAATTTGGATTACTTTGCAATAAAAACATTGCCAAATTAACAATGTCTACCATCATTGGTGTAACCAAAATGGGGGGGGGGGGGGGGGGGGAGAATAAAATTGATGCAACTGTCATAGACAGAACGCCCTTTCAATGATCTTACAACAACAAGCTTATAGCCAATCCAAATTTGACATTCTTCTGTGTACAAATTTTTCTCTCCCTTAATTTCAGGAGACGCCGCACGAATCACAAATTTGCCTTGAATTAACAGATGCATGCCCTGGAACGTAGAGGATGCGTTCTTTCCATTCCAATAGCTGCTTCTCCCAACTACTCGTGTGCTCTCAGAGTGATAGCAGATCTGACACTAATCAGGCACTAGATCTCTTCAGATATGCCATTACACCGAGTCCAGCAACAAGTGCAGCCCCAGCTGCAACAGTACTATATGCAGCAGACCATGCATCCCTTTGTACATATTCCAAAGAACCACCATCTCTATGACCTTCCAACCCTGAATAATCTAGATGCAGCCTCAAACTCTGTTTTGAATTGCCGTCAGTGTCACAGTATGTAAAGGAAAGACATATTTTACTAATAAATGGATAGAATTCAACAGTTGGTTATCAATCATTGGAACAAGTCCAAAGCCCAAAGGTGCCATTTTCAACCATTAAAGGTGTAATTCCATAGCAAATCAACCACATATTGAAGAGCTCTCATAGATCAACGAATTAAAACAGAAGTGTGGAGGTAGGATCCAGGAGTATGAATTTGGATTTATTTTCATCATGAATACCATGCATATCTAAAAAGCCCAAGGACAGTAACAATTAAACAACCCCTACAATATAAAAGTAACTTTCATTCAAAAATAGGAAAGGGGACAGCAACCATCATAGTATAATCATACCTTCAAACCAACCAGCTTTGCATGGTCCACAGCCGCTACAAGGTCACTATCTGACGAAATCACAACTTTATCATGATCTTCGTCTTCATACTGCAAGATTCAGTACCAATGAACTCTCGGCAGATATCAAACCCCACATATATATACATACTACAAACAGTAACAAATTTTAAAGTATTATTGATGTGTTTCAAGTACCAAAATCTGTGGCAGGTGGTTCGGGTCAATGTCGCTGCCCACCCTCTGAATGATGGAAGTTAAAAGATCTGTCAAACTACGGGCATCTGAGAAATAGCAACAGGAAAGGAAACTAAATGAGCAGCAACAATTAAAGATACAAGGAAACTAGTGAAGTTAATCAAGTTTCTAGGGTCTGTCCGCAGCAATACATTGACCCAGTAGATTATCTCCTAGGCCAGGAAACAACAGTTGTAGCCATCCAATTATTTCAATCCATAGGTTATGAGACCATTTGCCATATCAATGCCCCACTGGGGTTGGAAAACGGCCTCACCCTGCCTCTTTGTAAGCAGGGGTAAGGTGGCATATATTCTGACGCTCTCCACATCCTGCAATGGCAAGAGCCTTGTGCACTGCATACTCCCTTATTTCAAATAAATTGTATGACAATGGAGTCAAGGATCACCCAAGTGTGTTGACTTCCCCAAGATGGTGGCTATCCTATAAGACCCATTGAACCCAACCTATTGCTTGCTAGTTCACTACATGAGAAACTCTGTAAAGTATCCTTCATATCATCTGAAGCACCTTATATTTTTAGCAGACATCACAAACTTGGTTTACAGGATGAAAGTAGAAACATACCACAGTTAAATCTATGCATCCGGCCCTTCTTATCTTCAATTTTGAAGCCAAAGATGCCAGGCATGCCAAACTGACTAAAAGGTACAGACCTTCCCGTCTCTGCTCCCTCAGAAGCCAGTTTTAATGATCCGTCACTGCAAACATTAAAACTGTAAGGAAAAAGCAGTAAATCATCGATTATCATTTTAGTTATAAGAGTGAATACCTCCGTGTATCTTCTTCGTCATCCAAAGGTCCCAATGCTATGGCTGAATCCCAAAACTTTTGCATCATGGCATTTGTTGTCTCATTTCCAGATGCTGTGGCACCTCCAACCTTAGTGAATAACAGATATCATTAGAACAAATCATTTAGGGCAATAGCAACATTCACAGTTGACACAGAAAACAAGAATGAAACATAAGTACACATTTGAACGGAAGATTTATTTCATCCTAAGTCTGCAGCCATAGTGTATTTAGAATATACAGATGTCTCACTGATCATTAACACGTGTAAATAATTTATGTCAAAATGAATATGTTACACCCAAACATGATGTGTCAAAGACTTAACTACTTCAAAAGGATTATATAATTTTCAGCCTTTGTTGTAACTGCCATTCGTTTTCCATCCTCTCTGAGAGTTCAATGAACCAATGGTCTGCCCTACATAAAGAGGATTCTCAAAATAATAGAATGCCACCTAAAATTTATTTGAAGTTTTTCCTCCCCCCCCCCCCCCCCCCCATTTTTCTTTAATTTTATATAATCCTTTTGTTAATTCTCCACTGAGTCACGCTGATGCACAACATAGGCAATCCAGGCTGCCCATAAGAAACTTCCATTTCCTGACCCAGCCATGTCTGTGCTTCCTGAAATTCCCTGAGAGTTGAACTTTGGACTTTTCTTCTAGTCATAGCAGTCACCAATGATTCAAGTCATTAACTAAAAACATGTATAAAAGAGGTGTGGTGTCAAGATGTTAACCAATGAAGCATCCAACCTGAGCAAAATGGGACGTGGAATACCAGATAGCAAGCACAGAGCCAGGAACTTGCCTCACGAAGGGAGAAACAAAACATAATTTAGCCCCCGCACCCCACCAAAAAAAGGAGCCTCGATGATATCAAGTTTGTGAAGTTACCAATCACTCTATGATCCTCGTATTCAAAAAGTGCAGGTAAAAACAAATGTAGGAATGAAAGCCATAAGATGACCACAACATGGCAACACAACTTACTGTGGCTATTGCTGCGTGAGTAATATGGATTACATCAATAACAGCAGAAATGCTTCCATCTGTAGAAAGTCATCCAAACTTAAAAGAACTTAGTACTAAAAAAATCAAAGACACTAAAATAGAAGTTTTCTTCTACATTTGACGGCAAAAATACCTCGATCCACAACAGGAAGATGTAAAAACTTCCCATCATGCATTTTATGCAGAGCATCAACTATTGGTGTATCAACTGTTGCACATTCAGGATTTGGGGTCATGACCTGGATAACAGAGTACAATACACAACCCTCACATATCAAGAGGAAGCACAAATCATTAACCAAAAGAGCAAAAATAGTGCATGCTCCTTGGATAACTCTTCTTAGTGAGTGGAAATAGAATTCAATTCACTGTTACCAGACGTAAAAGAATAAGCAGTTTCACTTCAGCTAGGAAAAATTATGTTTGATGACTATACCTGATCCACAGGTGTTGACTCTGGTGGAAGATTTTGGGCAATGACACGCATCAGAATATCCTTTGAACTAAGCAAGAGAATGAGAAGCAGATATTACTATCTAATGCCCTTTCTTTAAATTAAAAAAGAAGAAGTTATTTTTCCTTTTTTTCTGGGTGGGATGGCAGGCGAGAGGCCGACAGGTATTTGCTACCATATATAGTAACACAACAAGTTCACTACAAGTTTGATATGAATCAGAATTTTGAAGGTGTGAGAGTTTTGCTCATCTGACAAAGCATGTTAGGGATATAACTGGACTGATCCATATGATATCAGGTATACATATATTTGATTTGATGCATTCAGTTGCAAATTAGATTTTTAGACCACAGTTGTCACAAAGTCTAAATGACCCCCAGCAGTGGAGGGAGCCAGGACACAAGGCAACAAGAAGGTGCCTAGGAAACCAAGAGCCCTTGAATCCTTGACAAGTATGCCTCTTAAAAACACATTAGAATTGACACAAAGTTACAACATGGAAGCATGTCTATGTAACAAATGAAATAGAAATAAGCATAGTGTGAGAACAAGCCATACTCACGTAAGGATTCCTTGAGGTTTATTTCCAACAGTTATAATTGCAGAGCTTAAACGAAATTCAAGCATCTTCTTTGTTGCCATTAACACTGAGTCAGTGGGTGACACTGTTACTATCCTGAAAATTGTAAACATCAATAAAAGAGACATAAAGACACTTCCTTACAAAACAAAAACCCCAAAGAAATGGTTTTGTAAGATAACAAATATAAATCCCAAATAAGGATATTACCTACTTTGAATTCTCTGGAATGATAGTTGACAAAGAAGGCTTAAACATTCGCTCCCGAAGTGTTTCAATGAATGTGTTAGGACCTGCAAAAGAACCAAAATAAACTTCTCAAAAGTACTAAACTTACAATATGACAAGTTAACAGTGAGTAATCCCTAAGACATCCCCTTCTTTCTTTATTTATATTTTATTATTTTTTATTTTGGGCTGGGGGGGAGGGGAACGATAAGAGAGAGAAACAACACGGCAAACACTTTCCACCTACCAGAGATTGAGGTACCCCAATGCCTTTCAACTCCTTCAACAGCTGCAGCAATGGCCTTTCCCTTCTCAGCAGCTCTTTCTAAGCGTGCAATGGCATCATACAGACACTTTGCTATATCAAGTAAAGCAATGACCTCTCCATTCTCCACAACAGGCAAATGCCTAAATTTCCCTGCACATATAAATATTTTGGGACTTCAATTTCAAAGAGCCAAAAAGAGTGCACATGTTTAACAAAGAAGTTGTTACGATTCAAAGACTAGCAACCTTGCACCATTTTCTGCAGTGCTTCCACAGCCAGTGTGTCTGAAAGAACAAAAACTGGGTTCCTTGTCATGACTTTGGAGACAGGTGTTTCTTCAAGGTTTAGCTCACGAGCAATGACTCTTATTGCCAGATCCTTCAAACCAAATTGAATAGATAACCATCAAAACTTTAAAACTGTTGATATGTGAAAAAAAACATAGTAGGTGAAGTAATACTTTGTCTGTAAGAATTCCACAAAGTAAAGCATTTGAGTCTGTGAGCAATAACGCGTCAACTCTTCGGGCAGCCATCCGACGACAAGCCTCAGTTATGGTAGTACTTTCAGGAATTGTCAAAGCTTTTGACAGCCGCAAGCGCTTTACAGTTCGCTCACCAGATACCCTGTCAACAGGACAACAGGATTAGTAACGACTAAAAAATGTGTGATTATAATTCCAGCACTTTTGGTTTACATAGTCAGTTGAATTCTTATAACTAAGTAGGCGAAGGAGCAATTCTATGGGTCATTCAAAGTTAGGTTTAGTTTTTGGCATAACCTATCATGCCAGGAAGAATGGAAGAAAGTGCGGAGGGGCTCCTAATTCACCAACTGATTTGGTAGACGCACTACATATGACCCATATGAGGATTCCAAACATCTTGAACTTGCAATACTAAGTAAAACAGTACCAACTGAAGCAGCTAAGCATATTCAGAACAAAAGTTCCAAAGAGTGACAGCACCAATGAATCACTTTCTCAGTTTAGAATAGGAACAGTGTATATTGAGTTAGATTCTTTAACATAGACAATTGTTGCGTTGTAAATGATGCCTAATTTTGGGAGGGAATGTCAATCCGTCATCCAGATAAAACGTTTCCTCCTTCCTGTATGGCATCCGATTACCCCCCCAATAATACATTTGTGAGAACTAAATTACATAGATTAGTAAATTTAATATATTTTCTTTAACCAGAGCAATTCAATTTGGAAATACAAGCAAGAAATGAAAGAGGTGATAAACGATTTGGTATTCAAGGAATTCATGGTAACAACATAATGTAAAGCAAGATGGAGCTCATCAACTTCATTGTAATTTGCATAGATAGTCCAACGATCAAATTCAAAATAGTCAGAGGTCGTTTCCTCCCAATTAAACCGACCGAAATTATGCTCACCGAGAAACAAGATTAGAGAAGACAAAAAAAAAAAAAAAAAAAAAAAAAAAAATCTGATGAGAGAATACTCCAATGAAACATACATGGAACGAGATGAAGTCATCGATTTACGGCCAACATCGGTGCCTCCATTCTCAATAGATTTCTTCTTTCCATGTGACAGAGTTATACTCTTCCTGGAAGAACCCCCTTGGTCATTCATCTTCTCCGCAAAACGAAAAGGCAAGAATCCTCTTGAACACAAATAACGGATCCTCCTCGACTGAGAGAACAAAGATGAACGAAAAAGACTGGGCAGCTAAGAAGAAAATTCCATCAATTGCATCTTAGCTTTCGAACCAAATTCCAAGTGTTGTGGAACCCGATGAATTGCATAGCTCATCTATCGGAATTTCAAGTTAAGAGGTGAAAAGTTTGAGCAGACTGGCAAGAGAACGATCGCCGCCGGTAATCTTATCGTAATTGAATATACATCGGAGAAAAACCGACCGGCGAGTCGCTTGTGGGAACGAAGACGAAGAAGAACCCTAACGAGTGGACGACATTAGATTGTTTTCGTTGCAGCTACGACTCCAACTTATAAGGGTCGAGCAGCAGAGATCTCGCATGTCAACGATTCTAAGTTTCTAACCGAACTGCTCCAATCCCACATGGTCGGAGCTCTTCTGTTGATGCGTTAAATCTAGGCAAAAAAGCACTCACCATCGTTGGTTCAGAATAGTTTGGCATCGTGTCAGAATGAACGATATTAAATCGACACACGTGTATATCTCATAACCCAGCTCGATGCGAACCGGCGGCACTGTGACATGTTATTGATTATGTTCTGAATTAATACAGAGCGTTACATTTACATTTAATCCAGGTGGTCTAGCCTCTTTAGTTCAAGTGGTCTCGAGACTCTGGACTCTGGTGTCAATGTCATAACTCATAAGGCTTATCTGGTTGACCATACCACATGAAACGTGGCACTTCATGGGTGGTTGAAAAATATCGGATGATGTGATAAGGCCAAGAAAAAAGACTAAGGAGGTACACCAGTTATATGTGTCAATAAACAAATATTCTGTGGGTCCACTCTCCACAGGAACACCATGTTTGAGTAGATCATGTTAATTTTTGGATAAATTCAACATTATGCAACGATTGGAAAAAAAAAAAATTTTAAAGATAACTAAAAAAAATATTTATTATTATGTACTATGAAAAATATCATTATCTTGCATATTTTTTGAAAAATATATTTACAGATAATGAAATAGATATTTTAAAAAATAAAAATAAAATTATAAACGGTTTGTTAACTTAAAATATGTGAAAAATTGCCGGTTGGGAGGGCATATGCACGAGACTTCCCCATTAGTTATAGTTAATGTGCTTGGAAAGAAGTGACATCCACAAACCTACAGAATAGCTTATCCATCACATTTACAAAGTGTATTAAGGATGAGAATCTTAACAAGCAATCTCCTTGTGATATTCTATTAAAAAAAAAATTTCTTGTAGTCTTTTATTTATGCTAGTTGATGTGATAAATTGCAATTCTATTTGTTTGCTTTAAACGATATTTAAAATTTATCAATGCAGAATTGATAGAGTGGTAAGAATTCGTATTTCTCAGTGAAGAGGTTATGGAATTAACCCTTGTAGATGACTTAAGTAATACTTACGTCTTATTTACTAAGAGATATAGTGATTACGAATCCAACAATCCTATAGGAATGATAAATACTTATACCTTTTCAGATCTTATGTTCACATATATCATCCATCAGTAAGGAATTGGATAGAATTGGAGTGATAAAAATTATGATCAACCCGTGAACTGGAGGTAGAGGGTATGTATGAAATTTGTTTACTTGATTATAAATTAAAAAAAATTAAAAATAAACAAAACCTAAGTTATTTACATCCTTTGCAAAACAACACCACCACCAATTGTTCATGGTGTGTGTGGCAGGCTTCTTTGTTTGAGTTTCCACGGGTCTTCTTCTATTGATATGGCTGGTAAGCATCAACCGCTCTCCAATTTAACTTCCAGTTTTATTATTAATTTAGGAAAAGGAACGCCCTCGGCCCTCCCTCATCTCTACTTTTGGATGGTCTTGCTTGTGTTTCCACTGCTTTTTAAGTAGCTTGGCAACCTTAAATCATCTCAGATGAAGAGACATACTCATACTGTCTGGTGTCTTCGCCATAAAAGTATAAAACACATGAAATGCCATTCTTCCCTTCAGGCTTCAACTTCAACTGTATGAGAATTTCCGTATCCACCACGGTTCATCAGATTGTGCAAATGGGTCGGCGGGAATCCGAGTTACTTGATACCCTAAGCTTCACTTTTCCAGTAGGAGTTACGTAGCCATTGGCCTTCCTCTTTGAATTCCGAATAAGACCAACAAATGTCACCTCTTTAAAATGCATCTCCTTGACTTCGAGGATTTATCGGTAATCGATCGATCCATCCATCCATCCATCCATCTTTCGAGATAGTGAGAGAAATCCCACCCAAGGAAGGAAGAAAACAGAGATGTCGGATTGGGCACCAGTGTTCGTGGCTGTTTTGCTTTTCGTTCTGCTAACGCCTGGTGTGATATGCCAGGTGCCGGGTCGAAGCCGATTCATTGAGTTCGGCAACTTCGAGACAAGTGGGGCATCAATTCTGGTTCACTCCATCCTCTACTTCGCTTTCATCTCCATCCTCTTGATTGCTATTCACATTCACGTCTACCTTGGTTGATCATCGTCATCAATGTCATGTCAACATACGTGGTGGAATTCCTTAATTTCTTCTATCCTCTCGTCCAATGTCTCTGAGTTTTCTTCACTTAGCTTAATTGACATCTACTTCACTTGTTGTTTTTAGTTTCTCTGTTCTCTGTGATATTTACGGAATTCTAACCCGAATGACTGACTAGTCATCGCAAGTGATTGATGTATTTTGTGTTGATTTCATAAGCTATTTCTTCTTTTTCTTCCGCAATTCTGTTTCAGATTGGGGGTTAATTGTGCTTGCATTTCTATTGTATCATTACATCTAAGAGGCCATGATTTTATCTTACTGAAATTTCATGCTAAGGAAGACCACGAAATTTGAAAGTTTGAACCAAAAAATTAAAAAATTAAAAATTTTAACCTCCTCGCATATTGTTTCGTAGCTGTACTTAACCAGCTTCTTCAAAGGACGATTTTACATTCGCTTAAATGAATACAAATTCATCTTTGGTCCTTGCCCTGATTAGTTAGCTAGCTAGAGAGGTAACAAATCTTCTATCAGCATACTTATTTCAACTAAGCATTGTGCCTCGTACCATCTCTTGATTTCACAATTTTCTTTTCCTGTTCTTTCTGTTTTGTTATCATATCATTTTTGAGTCCTAAAAGTGTTCCTCTTTCGCGGTCAAAGATTAAGGATCCTATAATTTAAGCATATCCAAGGTGTAGAGTGTTGAATTTGAATGAAATTGCTTCAATGATCTGTGGAACCATTACATAATGAAAACAGAGAAGCACAGAGCAATAGTGATGGAACAATGGTAATAGACACCTTAACCCTGTGCCTAAGGAGCAATAATTGAAGAGACATCAGAGCTCCTTCTGCAAACGTTGTTGTTTTCCCTAAAAGCATCAGAAATGGATAGAGACTTGAGAGACCTAGACACCATACTGAAACAGCTTAGACCCACAGACAGGGTTGTGGAAAAATGAAATGTAATACCCCTTTTCACATTTGGTTCTTTTCCAAATCGGATTGAACCTTCCGAACCACAATTGAATTTGGTCTGTGTAGATTAGTTAACCTCCCTTCAGGGGAAGTAAAATATTTGTATGATGGGAATAGTACCCAGATAACCAAAAAAACAATTTATATATGTGAGGGCACAACCATGCATTTTTTACCAAGTAAATCCTAGAAAGAAGACACAAGAAATAAATATAGAAGAGATAAAAAGGAAGAAACATTTGAACCCCTTTCCTGGTCATTACTGTTAAGTATGAGAAGGAACGGAATTCTAATAGAGGGAGATAATATCAGTGGGACTCTCAGTTTTCTTAAAATTAAGCATAGAGATGTACATGAAGAATGACAAGGAATAGAATAAGAAGCAAACCGTAGATGACGGCATGCACTAAAATGGAGGGAAGGCTGGTCTTCATATTCACGAAATCAATGGGACGATGCTTCCCAGGCATTTGGAAGATCACTCCTGGTGTGAGAAACGCAAATAGTGCCACTGCTATGATCACAGCTGCCCAATCTTTCATTCTATTTGCACTTGGCTTTGAAACCCACTGTACCGAGCTACTGTTCTAGCCCTAGCAGTGAGGGAACTGAACAAGGATGGGTTGGGTTTCTTCTTGTTTTTCTTCGTCAGTACACCAGAGAAGCTTAAACATCTTTTCCTCTCGTTGTCTGTGTATTAAAGGGCTTTGGGTTCCATAATAATCTTGTTGACTCTTTTTCCACTTTAAGATTTTTTGGATGGCTAAAGCAGAATAAGAATCTCTAAAGCGAGAATATCAATCGTCCACCATCTCCATGAGACTAATCCACTTGTTCTTGTCCCTTATCTCCCATATGGAAATGCTAGTTTATTAATTGTGTAATTGTTCTATACATGTCCGTCGAAGCTCATCCATCCTTTACACAAATGCGTTCATGAGTGGGTTTTGGTTGGTAAACCGCTGTCATCACTCGCCAGTCAATGGAGTCTAGATGACACTTGTTAAGGGGGAAAAAAGATGTACTCTCCTAAACCTTCTACACCCTATAATAGTATAAAATTATTTAGGTCCTGTAGCGAATGGTCGAGATCAAGATCTACCGTCCATTAATTGCACAATACTGAAGTTGAGCTCACAACAGTGATGGGACTACTGTTGGTCTTATTTTTAATCATTTTATCAATATTGATAAATTAGTATCACACTCAAGGTCCGACATGTCGTCGTGTCGAACCCTGGCGACACGGCGACATGTCGCCAAAAGTCGGTCAACTTTTGGCAGGGGTTCGATGAAAAATCGAACCCTGTTTTGAAAGGCATTTCAGGTCATTTTGACCTGAAATTTGACGTGTAACCTAATATGAAGTCAATAAACACATTGGGAGTGTTATTTTGACTTAAAACATCACATAACCTAAAGTTTATAATTAGCACATGTCCGGCCATATGCGGGCAAAACTGGAAGTTTGGAAAATTCATTTAAACTAATGTAAATATGCAAAGAGAACACAAATACACAATTAGTAAAGAGATGTACTAAAGTTTATAATTCATTATACAATTATGTTGAGTATGACTCATGCTTCACATATTGTTGCCGACAGACAGGGGTCCCGGGGGGGGTGTGGGGGCAGCGCCCCCAGAGCTTTTAGAGGCCCTATGTCACTTTGGCAAAAAGCGAACGAAAAATCGGCAAAAAACAAACGAAAGGCTGTTATATATGGCGAATGTATCGACTTGTTGGCGACATATCGCCGACACAAGGCGATATGTCGCCGATATTTGGTATATATCGTGTCGCTGGGGGGAGTCGTGTCGCCCCCCAGCAACATGGCGACATATCGCCCTGTGTCGGCGATATGTCACCGACACAATGAACCATGATCACACTAAAGCGTCTAGAAAACATATTGGGGAACCCTGAAAGGAAAGTGATCTAGATTCGAAATTTTACCAGTACTTTAGTAACATGAACACTTTGCTAGAAGCATGGAAAGAAATTTCGGCGAAATTCGCCAGTTTTGCCCCCTGGCGAAACGAAACCAGGGGGGCGAAACGATATTTACCAAAAATCCATTTTTTTTTATTTTTTTTGTGTGATTTTTATACTATTTCTTGCATTTTTTAGGCGATTTCTCTTGCGATTCTATCACAATCTTACCAATTTTATCACAATGATTCAAGACTCAAAAGTTAATGTGCTAAATGTAATTGGGAGGAGAATCTACATAGAATAACTTATAAATAGAAAAACTTTTTATAGCAAAATCTTCAAGATTAATGAGCAATCTTACCAACTATATTCTAGTGATCTAGTCCTCAAAAGTCAACATGCCAAATGTGGTTAGAGAGGAGTATATACATGAAATAATTTATGGAAACAATTTAAATTATGAAGAGATTTTGTAATAGAATCGTCGGTTAATCATTCCAACTATGTCCGAATGATTTAGGCCTAGAAGGTAACACGTAAATGGGCTAGGCGGGGAGATTTAAATGGAAATATTTATTAAGAAATAATTTAAATTATCAAAGTCAACATACCAAATGTGATTAGGGAAGAGTGTATACATGAAATAATTTATGGAAATAATTTAAATTATTAATGAATCTTATAAAAGAATCTTTAGAGTGATTTGATAATCGTTCCAATTATGTCCTAATGATGTAGACTTCATAAGGTAACATATTAAATGTGAGTAGATAAGAGAATTTAAATGGAATAATTTTTAGGAAATAATTCAACTTTACTACATATTTGCATCAGATTAGGATAGATATCAAATTTACCAAAATTATTGAGTAAAAATACTCAAAAAAAAATAGGGGGCGAAAATTTCTATATGGGGGCTAAATATCGCCGAGATATTGGCGATATTTCACCAGTTCGCCCGGTTCGCTACCCAGCAAACCGGGCGAATTTACCGAAACTTCGTTTCATGACTAGAAGGCTCTGCTGCCAAGAAGGGATCTTCACTAAAGAGTATTTAAGGAAATAAAAAATTTACGTGTGCTGCTGTTGTTACACCAAAATTGTTGGCCTTACTTCTTAAGTTGTCTCAGATTCCTTTGCATCAGTCCATCCTTTTTTCCACACGAGCTTTGTCCTTAATCAAACTTCGCATCTAACCTTGCTTCATCAACACTTGAATTTTTTTCTCTTAATGCCTTTATTCCCTATAGGGAAGATGAAAATTTCATACTACCAGCGTTATATAAACACCCTCTGCCGTTGAGTCTCCATACCTCGACGGCCGTTTGGCACCCCAAGCATCCAAAGTCACTGTGGAGTATAAGCGAACAAAAGATCGTCGCTGTATCATCGTCTTCGCATAGATCAGTGTATCTGGAAGAAAGACAATTTCTGGAGATTTCTCGTGTGATCTATTTTTTTAAGTTACAGAGGAAATGGCGGATTGGGCACCGGTTTTGGTAGGGGTTCTGCTATTTGTGTTACTTTCACCTGGGCTTCTGTTTCAACTTCCTGGGCACAGCCGCCATGTTGAGCTTGGGGGCTTCAAGACCAACGGCAAAGCCGTCGTCGTCCACACTATCCTTTTCTTCGCTATCTTCACCATCCTCATCCTTGCGGTCCACGTTCACATCTACACGGGCTGATCCGATCCGATCCGATCCGGTAATACCTGTCTGTTTTGAAATGTAACCTGATCTTTTGTTTTTTATTTGTAATTGGTTGAAGACAGTTTGAAATAGGGTTAGGGTTCTTCAGTTCGTCCGTTGCAGCTCTCTGTACTCTGGTATTTTGGCCATTATTCTGTGTTTTAAGAAACGATTCTAAACCCTAATCCTAATCGCTTACTCCCCTTTTTCTCCCTCGTCCGATCAATGAACATTCATCACATAAGATGCCCTTGAGTAAAAAAAGAAAAGAAAAGAAATGGTGCTCTGTGAAAGTGGGTAACTGGGAACGCCATTGTCTCCTCTCCAACCCAACTACTGGGGAAAGAATCTTGAATTCACATTAGCGCCGGCTGATTATTAAGATAAGATTACAACAAGTCGCTTTTTCCTTTATTTATCTTGGGTTTCAAGTAAGTTCCAGATCGGGAATAGATGGAAATGTAGTGGGTATGAAAAGAGTGTAAGTGAGGAAAAACGAAGTAAAGGAGGAAACTTCCTGAAGGAAGTAAAATCAAACTGGTTAATGAAGGCAAATTTATGTGAATTGTGGGGAGTCAAGTATCCATTGTCAAACGAAACGGTTTTTCTTTCTTTTCTGTTTCCCTTAGATGATGAGAGTACATAACATTATCTTGGATTACAACCGGTCTTGAGTGTTCCTGTTTGTATTGCTAAGATGGCAAGCATTTCCAGAAAATTCATATAGATCTTAGCAGAGGGGTTACAAAATGTCAGATTAATCGATACAGTAAATTAGCTATTCCCAAGCCTAGCTGTTGGATAGGCCACAAAAATTATACATTCAGAGTGAGAGGGGCAGATTGCTTCCTTGTACCATCCTATATATTTTTGCCGTTGCAAATTACATCAAATCTTTCGATTTAACAAAGATAATGAAACCGTCATAGGGCATTCCTCGATTGGCAATGATCAACATTTCTTAATGAAGAAGTTGTGGGTTAAACTCTTATTGATGGTACAAGTAATATTCACATTTCCTATACATACAAAAAGTGGCTCTGTATGGAAAAAAGATTAAAAAAATAATAAGATGAATCTTCGAAAGGGGAAAGATAATATTCCCTAATGATAGAAAAGAACCCTGGCTCGTAATGTGGCCGCTGTACCAAGCAGAGGAAAACCTCAGGTGCCTTCTGATTCTGAACCCGTAAAATAAAAAATTTCATCTATTTGAGCATTTTCATGTGACTATTGAGTATATCAAATAAAATGTCAAACTTGTAATCTCTTCACCAAAAGGTGTCGATCATTATCGATTAAGCAACATTTTTATGATATATTAATCCAATATTAGTATAAAGGTGATGTGTCTATAGACAAATTTTTTGTCTTTACCAAATGCTATAAGAATGTTACATATTGGCTTCCCTGTTATTAAAGTAGATAGAGGAAAAACTCTCCTTGTCTTAGACTTGCAATTGTGAGAGCTGGTAGAGCTTATTCCCCAACTCAAGTGTAAGTTGAGACAATTCGAGACATTCTACATGTGGCTGTTATTGTGGGAATCAAAAAAGGCGGTAATGCACTCGGAGTTGTCTCCCTATGGTGCAATGTTTATTGGATCGGGAGAATTCTTTAGATTAGGGCTATTTTCTCTTGATTGAATTCATTAAATCTTTGTTTCTAATGTTTGATAACATCTCCGTGCTTTGGCCAAAAAAAAGATAACATCTCCGTGCAGTATGTCCCTAATATCCACAATATAGTTGCTGATAAACTAGCTAAACTGTCCAAGTCACAAGAACTTTTTACTGTTTGGTGGTTAATTCTACCTAAGATTTTATCCTCTTAAGTTTATATTTCTGGGGTTTTTTCCCCATATGATAGCTAGCATAAATGGGATTATCAGATGGGAAATAAGGTATAACACACCCTAGGCAATGACGCATCAAATCCAAAACGCTTGTGTGCAAGCATATATAAAAGTAACTTGGTTTGAATTTTGCAACTCATTTCGATGAAATATACATCAGATGGACTGAATACTGGCTGATAACCTGTTTTAGAATTTTCACTTCATTTGATTTCATTCTTGCTCTAGAATGAGAACAAAGGGGGAGAGACAGATAACAACAAAACACACGTTTTCTGCAATATTGCCTTGGCATCTAAGCCACTGCCCCTACTTCAAACCCCACCCCGGTTCAGCTAAGGATAACTCTCAAGCAGAATGACAACTTTACAAACTATTAAACCTGTGAAATTTTTTTAAGAAATTTCTTACTCCACTCATTCTTAAAAGATTACTTGACGCCTAAAATTTCTACATGAAGAGTTACCTTGTTAATTCCTATCCCTCTGGAAGTAATCAGATGAACTTGCCAATTCTTTAAACCACAAGAAACTTTTTTTTTTTCTTTTTTATTTTTATTTCCTGTATTTTTGAAGTTTGAACAACTAAGGGAGTCAATCAAAGATTACAGAACAATTGAACAAAAAAGAAAACCATCTCACAACAAGAGGATTTTCTTTACATAATGTAGTGAGGAGGGAGAAACCTAGGGAATTACAAGAAAAAAGATAAAGGGTTGTTGATCAACCGGAAAATATATGAACATGAAACGCAATGACTATGATAGTATATATACAGAAGTAGATGATGGCATGAACTAGAATTGAAATCCCACTGGTGTACATGTTTCCAAACTCCACCACCCTTGTCCTTGCTGGTAGCTGAAAGAGTAATCCCGGTGACAATATTATGAACAAACCCACCGCCACCACCGCTGGTCCCCAATCTGTAGTCATCTCTCGGCAGCAATCTGCAGCCTCTCTCTCAACTCAAGGGAAGAAGACACCAACAAGCAAGGCTTGTGCTGGGTTTTGTAATCTGCAGCCTCGATCTCTCAACTCAAGGGAAGAAGACGACAAGAAGCAAGGCTTGTGCTGGGTTTTGTAGGGAAGTGCGAGATGTTTTGATTTCCTTAATGGAGGAGGAGAAGAGGATACTAAACTTCGAGACTAAGAACTCAAATTTGAAGGGTGTAAGATGGGTTTAACCCTTTATGAGAATGAGGATTGAAAGCAATACCTTGTTCACCCTTCCCGCATTTAGTTTCCTCTTTATCTTTGCTTTTGGTACATATGAATTTGGAGCTTCAAGCTTTTCCATGCGTGCCTAGCTTGTTATTAATTGAAAAAGAAAGATGATGGAGAAACAGATCGAAAAGATTAAGAAAAGAAAAAGATGGCATGTGAAAAAGTGGACTAGCGAGGAACAGGTTGGTTTCCATTGCTTTCTTGTATGGTTTTCTTTCGTAGTGCAAAGATGAAAGTCACTGTAACCTTTTTTGGGTTAATTGAATGAAAATCTCACATTGCTTTACGGAGATGAATACGTTTGTTGATTGCTTAACAAATTTAGCAATGAAGCGTCAAAGTTGATTACTTGACCAGCTCTAATGGTCCTAAAGATTGAAAGAGTTATAGCTAAACAGCTGAGGTTTCTTTTTCACTAAATTTTTGGGCCGCTCATTCACTAGGGCTTCGTTATTGTATCTATATTTATATATTCATGTGACATGTTTTTTTATATATATATATATATATATATTTTTTTTTATCAAATTTAACTTCTACTTTTTTACATTTTTTTTATGAGGTTCATCCGGATCAGCTTGCGCGCACCACGATTACATTCTCAAATTAATGCCGCCAAATGGGTGCGAACCCAATACCTCCCCGTGGACGGTAGAGTCTTTAACCACTTTACTAACCCTCATTGCGGCATTATCGTGTACATTAATGTTAGATGTCAACATTGTTGATAGGTACACATACTTAATTAGATG
The DNA here is from genome assembly GCF_041222555.1 of Hakea prostrata. Lineage (NCBI taxonomy): Eukaryota > Viridiplantae > Streptophyta > Magnoliopsida > Proteales > Proteaceae > Hakea > Hakea prostrata. The sequence goes on along the minus strand of NC_142602.1, from coordinate 2,448,332 downwards.
CGGCATCCTCTTAAAATTTGAAATTACCATTCCATCTTTGACGTTTGTTATATATTTCTTTTTTCCCTTAAATAAAGGAAAAATAATTTAATTCTCTTTATATTTGGAATGAGAAAGAATCTGGACACTTTGACTTATTAATTATGTGATTTTTCAGCTATTTTGACCACAGTATATAGAGAATTATCATTTACATATTATGATATATATGCACCAATAATTGTTCCACCACATGATTGCCATGATAGTACTTGTTAGAAATTCCTTTGGTATTACCATTTTCTCATAACGTGATATTAAAGATGAATAGAAACATATTCAATGAGAGTCAGGTGTCTTTCAACTCAACTCAATCGTTTTTCATCATATGAAAATACTATATCCTTGTTTGGTTACGCGAATCCAAAGATTTCAAATCTCTGGATTCACAAATGAGAGATTTTTACCTGTTTGGTTGTGTGAATCCCTAGATTCATGAAATCTAGAGATTCACATTTTTATACTAAAAACGTGAATCTATAGATTTATGGGTATGAGGTGAAATCTCTGGATTTCACCCATACTATCAAAGCGTTAAAGATTTGAACCATAATTCAATAAATATTTTTTTAGGATAAATCTAGAAATTTCATTCAAAAAATTCAAACTAACCAAACAGTTAATTTTACGAACCATGACTCTAGAGATTTGAAGTCTATAGATTTGAAATCTCTAAATTTTTGAAATCTACAGACTCAAGTAACCAAACAGGCCCTTATAGGTAACAATGAACAATAAAAGAAAGATATAAAACATAGAAATACAATACATGTAAATGTTTGTATGTAAATATAATACATGGAAATGTTTGTATGGAAATGATTTAATAGAGAAATCTAATCAAGCCAAAGCTAAATTAAGATATTGATGAAATGGAAAGATGAGATGATATGGAATGAATTCAAATATAAAGAATGATGAATGGAAAGAATTTAAATGAGAAGAGTGATGAATGGAAAGAATTCAAATGAGAGAATGAAATGATATGGAAAGAATTCAAATGAGAGGATAAAATGATATGGAAAGAATTCAAATGAAAGGATAAAATGATATGGAAAGAATTCAAATGAGAGGATATCAAGAGAGGATAAAATGATATGGAAAAAATTCAAATGAGAGGATAAAATGATATGGAAAGAATTCAAATTAAAGTAAATTAGAGAAATGATGAAAAAATCAGATTGATTTTTTTTTTTTTTTCTCTTGTGCTTTTTAAATCAGATTGAATTTTTTTCTTTCTCTTGTGCTTTTTTATGATAATGATGCAAATTGACATCAATAATAAAATTAAGTTAGTATGCCTTTTCATTCGTGTAATGAGTTGAGGATTAGAGGGGCAACCTCATGCCATAGTCACTTACCAAATAAGAAATGTAATTTTTATTTAGGCCCTCAAAAAGAATGACATTTTTACAGAAAAATTATCGTTTTTACAACTAAAATACCCTTGTATTTTTGCGACCATAACGTATTAAGATTACGTTATGTAGGAGAACTTCAATCCGACAATTCTAATAAAAAATAAAAAATATTTATATTATAATTTTAATAATTTAACATTCTAAGTATTTTAGAATTTTTAATTTTCAAAATTTAAACTAACGGGTCCGTTGTTCTCCAAGTTCGTTTTTCTGGGAGGAAGTAAAAAGAAAAACCTTTGTGAACTTGAAAATTGAAAGAGTGTTGCTGAGTCTTTCCTTATGTGAGGGCTTAGATTGAAACGCACACGCAACTACTTTATTTTTTACATACGCGCATACGCCACTACTTTACCTTATTATTTGTCGGGCAACGGGGCAAGTCGGTGAATTATTATATTTTATTTACAGAATCATGAAGACTCCAAAATCCGGATATCAGGCCCACGCGTGGAGAGTCGTTAAATAAGTATTTCTTCTTTTTCTCGGTAAACTGGAGGCTTTAGGTATGATTTCTGGCTAAAATATAATTTTCATTTTCATCAGAAAAGGAAAAACGAAAGCATATATAATTTATTCTATCGAAAAAGCGAAAATATATATATATATATATATATAATTTAGGTAAAAAGCCCTACACAGCTATACTATGTGTTATGAAAATGGGCCCAGTAAAATATGAAATCAAACCCATGACATGTCCAACGGCCCAACTCATTTCTCAAGTAGTTGTAAATGTAATCATGGTTTACCTGGATCGAAATCGAATTGGCTGCGACGTGGGGCCATGTAGGTGGATCAGCATAGATAACGGCAGATTTAAAAGTGCTCTGTTTTTTTTTCTTTCTTTCTTTCTTTCTTTCTTTATAAAATAGTAGATCTACAACACCTGGGCGACCAGAGTCAAAACAACAGTCCAATGGACAAGACGAATCAGCGACACCTTGAAATAGCTGGCCGAGGGGTGGGGTTTGAACTTTGAAACAAGAAGAAGAAGAAGAAGAAGCCCAACCATAAACCATCCATCATCGATATTTCATCCACACAAGCTTAAAACCTCAAAAGCCAAAGCAAAACAGGGTAACGTCCATTGCTTTGGAACTAGAACAACCCAGAAAACGAGGGAATCGAGGAATAACATGCGTAAGATGGGGGAGAAACTCCAATCTCCAACCTACTAATAAGAGATCTCGAGAAGTCATCGATCATAGGAAGTGAAAGTGGGAGTAACAGAGAATATCTCCACCGTCCAACCACTGGGTGGAATCGATGCTTACTGTTTCGTAAGCTGTCCCGCACGTGTCTGTTATCTGCGGTGTTGATATCCACGCCGCTTGTTGTCTTCCGTTCGTCTCTTCTACTTCTTTTCTTTGCGTAATTTAGTCGAACCTATCATCTGCTGATCTGCACTTACTTAAATTACAATTTCAATTTTCAATTTTGGTGCTTGGGTCTCTTCTGTCTTGAGATTTGAGATACACTGGTCGAAGGGTTTTCGTAAGGTCTATCCAAGAAAAATGGCGGATTGGGGGCCGGTGCTGATAGCGGTGGTGCTGTTCGTGCTGTTGACGCCAGGGCTTCTGTTCCAGATACCGGGCAGGAACAGAGTGGTGGAGTTTGGAAACATGCAGACCAGTGGGATCTCCATCCTCGTTCACGCCATCATCTACTTTGGTCTCGTCACCATCTTCCTCATCGCCATCGGTGTTCACATTTACGCCGGCTGATTCTTCTTTTGATTTCTTTTCTTGTCTTATCCTTTCTTTTTCTGTTGTTCTAGCCTTCTAGGGTTTTAACTGATTCTGAGTGTGAGCGTACTGTGTATGTTTGAATGATTTGATGAATTCAATTGGGTTTGTTTAACCGATTGATATTTTAGTGCTTTCGGTCGATCAATTATTGTCCTGTTTCCTTTTCTTTCTTTTTTTCTGCTAAATGTTTTGCCATTACTACCATGGTTCTCCACTTGCGATCTGCAGACGATTATTTTACTTCTTCTAGATGCCTCAAAAGACAAAAATCTGACCTGCTTAGACTTTGACAGTTAGGCAGGAACTCCAACAGAGGACCATTTTGAAATGCTAAGATCCTTTTTCTAGTTCGCTAAGATCTGAATTTAAGCCGCAACCGATGGATTGAGGAATTAGTATCGGTTGAGTCTTGTAAAGATTTCTTAAGATTTAGATAGGTTGATGATATTGATTCCTAAATTCCTGCTTCAATTCAGAGGTTTTGAACAAATAGAATCCTTAATAACGCCGCTTGTTTATATCTCAGAGACTGGCTGTTGGTTTACCCAGCCATGTCTGCGTTGCCTGAAGAAAATTTTACTTCATGACAAAATCAAACAGGAAAACACCATTGTACCTTGAACCAGTAAACTCCTCCCTCTTCAAAACTCCACATGTATCTCACAGAAAGACCATTTGTTTTCAATTTGACAAAAGCGCGATTGAAGAAACCAGCAAATTAAACCAACAAGATATGAAATGAGAACAGAAAGTAACTGTTCTTCACTAGTTTGATACTATCAAAGATCTCAAGTTTAGTAGTACACTGTTATTCACAATGTAGAACACACGTCTAAAACCCTCAGTACAGGCTACCCAAAAGCATACAATGATGCTGGCTGGCTGCATTGGTGGCCGCAGACTGGCAAAGACTGGCTTTTGTATTGGTAGAAGCAGGGCAGCACGACCCACAAAATGTTGCTCATCTCCTTAGTCATTATGCAAACTCACTTCGGTACTGAATTACCTTCTGATGTATCTTCATCTAGCAGTGCTTCGCCCTCACCAAAAGTTCCATGCTATAACAACGAAAAGAGAACGGTTAATGTTGCCATACACCGGAAGCCAATCATAAACAAGAATATTCAGAGAGGACAGAAGATGGCTGAAGAATCTACATATGCCATCATATAATCATCTACCTCCTCTAGCATAAACTCTAACCACCACAACGTTGATAACACACAAGCAATAGAATGGGCATAGAGGCATAAAGAGACCTTAATTTTGAGATAGTTCATTACATTACAGTAGCTTCATATTTGGGCCTAATTTAGATCATTATAAATATTACCCATTCAAATCAATCAAGGATAATGAAATAGCATCTTCTGTTTGCAAGAAAGAAGAACGGAGGCAAATCAGAAAGGAAAAACAAATTACTCGGTCACATTCATAAGAACTTCTTGAAGAGTACATGAGAATTTAAATTATTCACTTGTATATGAACAAGATCTATTCAGAAAGATGTAAACATAAAAAAACATACTTGTATGATCCCACCACCAAATTCGTTCTACCTGAATAAACGAATACATGCAGTTTGCTAGGATCAAGCAACTATTTGCAAAATTATAGAACTGATCTTTTGTCAAAGTTGATTCGGTTAGCATGATATGCAACAATCATAGATATACAGATGCACCAGGCTGCCAGCATGTTGAACACTTTGTGGTATAGGAAGTATATAGCATGGGAATGGAATGTTAGATATAAGCAGAAGAAGCTAGAATGATAAAATATTGACCAAGTTGATCAGATGTCAATCTTAGAGTCAACTGAAAAAAAGAAGGTCGAGATTGAAAAAGAAAGGCAGGGAATTTCATTGTCGGAGCTATATCGAATGAACCAAGGTTTACACAAAGTGAACAGAACTTCCAAATACAAATAAATTGCCCCATGAAGGTCTGCTCTTCGCTAGGAATTGATTAAATTTTCAGGAATAATTGCGCAAGAATGAAGCTAAGATGAATAACAACCTATTTACTATCGTTAGGGCTGAACTAAAGTCGTCTTCCAATGCATCCCCTGGCTAGAAAGCAATAACAGCAGCAAAGTGATATAAAATTATTCCATCAACACAATTCTACACTAAGATCTTCAAATTATTCAAATTTGCATCTAAGATTAGATTGAAAAATCATGTGGGGACTGGACTGTTCATAGCAAAAGCAAACGAAATAAAGGAACAGGCACAACATATATAATAGAAATTTCAAGTTTTAAAAGAGGAAAAGAAAGAAGAAAAAAAATTGAATTTCAGAAAGGAACAATAATAAACCGACAAAAAAACAAAGATAAAGATAAAAATTGAAAAAAAAAATCCTTACCAGGGATCTCCTTCCGGGAGAAGGCAGACGGAGCAGTAGGGCAAAGAATCGAGCGACCCAACAGGGAGAGATTGGATACGATCCCAACAAAGTGGAAAAACATAAACAATCCGAGAACCCAAGGCATTAAAATAAATCCAATCACGAAGGTAACGGAACCACAAAGCATCAAGGAGAGCGAAATCCCAAGAAGAAGTGAAGCGAAGGCAGCTGGGGACACCCGCGAAATAGACTCTCGCCTTGACGGAGGGGACGAAGAAGGGGTCGATTGGGGAATCGAGAAAGGCGGAGAACGAAGGAAGCTGAATATAAGAGAGCAGAGCTCGTAGAAAACCCGTGATTCCTCATCTTGGCTTCTCCTCATATCTGTCGTTGAAACCGATAAAGAAACCCTAACCCTAAACAACCAACAACCAGACGAGGCGACTAATAGAAAAAGGAGAGAGAATAGGAAGAAGAAGAAGAAGAAGAATACACTGCCCGTCTTTCCGTCTCTCTTATTTGTTATGAAGATGATGTTGATGATGCAGCAGCTACAGTTAATGGTGGTTGGAAAAGAGAAGGCTCTGAGATCTGCAAGAAATAAATGTATAATTTACTGCGACTGAGTTTCCTGATAATCAATTCTTATTCGTTGCGGCGGAGGCAAGTTTTTCCGTTTTACACCATCAAAGGGAGGGAGGGAGGCGTGAAATGAAATAGAGAATGAAGTCGTCGTGTCAGTAGAACCTTCATTCATTCATTTACTGTTAATTATCTTTATCTTATATGAGAGGCTTAGAGTAATTCTACACAAAAAAGGGAACGTGGCGGCCTACCAAACGTAGTTTTTGCATTTTTGGATGGGCTGATGCCATACGCGTTTGAGAAATTTATCAGGTCCATTTCTTTGTCATGTTCTTTGTTCTATTTTATTAGATGTGTGCCATGTGTCTTAACATCACATTATATGGTTGAAACCTATTTAAAAGTTACATCAAAAAGTTGATTAATGTTACTGATAAATGAATTTTAACCATTCGATATAATATTGAAACACTTAACACACACAAATCTATAAGAAAATAAATAGTCCATTCCCTTGTCAGAAATTGACCTAATATTTTATCCAAGCGTTTTGCCCATTTTTTCAAGCATCCTCCAGTCGAATAAGTTATGGGTGAGTTTTTTCTTCACATAAAAAGAAATCATGACGGATTCAAGAAACCATAGACCCATTATTGGGAAGTTGGTAACCCTTGCGTAAATCCAATACTCTCTTCTCCTATCCTATATAAAATTATGGTGTGGAGCCCAAAAAAATAAAAAATAAATAGAGTTGATATAAAGGGATGACAATTGAGTGTGAGAAAAAATTAAAAAAATGTCGGGATTGTTTTCGCGTGCGAAAAGACTGATTTGACCGAAGGAAAATCTCACATTTATTATATTACAAACAAAATCTTTTTGTAGAAAATAAAAGTCGCATATAACAAATGCGTGAGTGACGTCAATATATACTTTTTATTGTGTAAACACTACGCAACTTGAAAATAGGTTGGGCTGGTTTGGGCTCAACATGAGGCTTCCACCTCTTAGGCCTAGCCCATCTTATTTTTGACCGAGGAACCCACAAATTTGTGCAAAGACACAGTTGCGTCAGTGACTCAGTGGTAGACCAAATTGTGTCATTAGGTTTCAGATTTTATAAATTCACCGCTTGACTTGGGCTCCAAGAAAATTCCAACTCCTAATCTCATAATATAAGGAATTAATCTTTTGTTAATTAAATCAACTTTTTAAAAAATCTATTCATATTTTTGTGTAATAAAATAAAAATTACAGAATAAACGGCAAGGAAGATTAATGCCATAACAGACTGATAAATGAAACAAAAAAAAAAAACAAGAAGAAGAAGACGAAGATATAATATGACAAGAAATATTAATGACATGACAAATGGATCAACATGCCCATTTTTTTTTAATTTTTTTATAAATACGATATAATGTATTCAGGACACCAAAAAGATAAAATATTTTCTAAACAAATTAAGCTACTACGTATCCTATTTATGACTAAAACCCCTATTTAGTGAGATTTAATATTAATAGATTACATAAAACGTCAAAAGCCAAATTAGAAAAGAGGAAAACGCGACTATAAAAACAAATGCATGCATGGAGGATAAAAATGAGAAGAGAAGCAAAAAAAAAAGTTTAGAGCCTGTTTGGTTACTTGAATCCACATATTTGAAATCGTTGCATTCATGAATCTAGCTTTTACACCTGTTTGGTTACTTCAAATCATAGGGTTCATGAATCCAAGGATTTCATTTTTCGGCCTAAAATGAGAATCTTTGGATTCGTGGGGGTTGGGTGGAATCGATGGATTCTAACAATTTCACCCTAAGTATAAAAAAGGTTGAAATCTCTGGATGCTTACTCACGGATTTGAGCATTCTCATTTCGCACTCTTCACGGACTTCGAAATTCGAACGAGAGGCTTCCTATTTATATTCAAACTTCAAACTCTAATGTTTCCAACATCGTCTTAATTCTAGGGCAAATCAAAGGTAGTTTCTTCTCTTCTTCCTCATCATCAACTTCTTCTTCGTCTCCGTCTTCTTCTTCAACATCTTCATCTTCTTCACCTAGGGTTTCCGACTCTGTAGTGATTTTTTATTATTTATAGATTACTCATCAGCTGTTAACCAATCATGTCACATAATCAGCTGCAGAGGTAAAAGAAAGGCAGAATCAAAGTTTCAAAGACACTAAATCCCTTCTTAGTTCAAGTATTTAATTTCTTACCTTATCATTCTCATCTTCTTCATTTTTTCCTTCTCTATTTGCTTATAAATTTATACATTTCTATCTTTCTCAAGAATCCTTAGGTCAAACCTAAGTTTCTGGGCTACTTTATTTGATAAAATAAATTCTCTTCCAGATTCACCATTGGAGTATTAGAGTTGATCTTCTATTTTGCAGAGAAATCAACGAAGATTTGGGTATGTATCGCTACTTGTTCTCTCGCATGTCTTCTACCTGTTCTCTATATTTCCTCATTCTCGATGCATGGTACATGACTTCTCTTTCTTAATTTCCTTTGGGTTTCAATTGGACAATCGTCAATCTATACTTAGATTTGTTTGTTTTGAATTTGAAAAGCGTTATATGTTGATCTCCTTATAATTTCTTTTTCCATGCTTCATTTCTTATCTTGTTTTGAGTCTAATTTAATTGGAAATCCTTTTGTGTTCCTTCGATTCACTTTTGTTAACCTTGGACTTTGAATGCTTACAGTTATCATCTTGTTACATTGTACAATTCTTACTAGCTTTTGTATTTTGTAATGTCGAGTGGACTTTGAGATCGTGTATTGTTGCTTGTTAAGCTATTATTAAAGCATTACATACAAAGGACCTCAGTTTGCTGATAGAGTGAACATGGGGTTTAGTGTTTGTATTTAAACACCTAACTGGAGCATTAACAAGTAATTGTTAATGAGATATAGTGTTAGTGTTAGGAAATGAGATTATGTTAATAATTTAACATCGCTCAGTTTAGTGAAACTTGTGTCAACCAGATTCTAAGTAGCCAAATAGTTAATTTTTTAACCATGAATCCATAAGTTTCAAATCCTTGGAATCATGTAACCAAATAGACCCTTAGAGTTTAATAGAAAATTAACAAAATTAATATACAAAGAGAATCAAGAGATAATGAAGATGGTGAAGAGCAATTCCCAATCCTCTGTTATTCTCTCGAAAGTGATGATGGTTGTCTCCCTTGTGGTTCCTTCGATGGCCATCGGGGAACCAACAACGCTGGTGGTTGGAGTCCAATCAAAGACATTAATGAAACTGATGTCCAAAAGATGGCTAAGTTCGTTGTGGATGAAAACAAGAAAGAATCCAAAACACACATACTTGGTGTATGAACGTGTTGTTAGAGGAGAACACCAATCAGTTGTCACCGGTACGAAATGTCACCTCATCATCGTTGCAAAAAACGATAACGCCTCCCACAATTATGTAGTTGTAGTGTACGAGGGTATATAGAGAGATATCAAGGAGCTCACTGTCTTATGCCACTTATCCATTATTTGTGAGAAAGATACCTTCTTGTTCTATCTCTTCCATGGCTCACAATCGATTTGTTTATCATAATGTATATAATGTGTCAATGGTAGACCTAAATCGAAATTGTGCAGACATAGAGTGCAAAATCATTCGTTAATTAAATCAATTTTTAAAAAAGTCTCTTACATATTTAATTTTATCAAATTTAATAGTAAGATTTCTAAGATCGTTCAGCCAACTAAGCAATTTACACGGCTGTTTAGCCATCACCCTCCCCTAATAAGATATTAAAAAATACTTGAAGAATCAACTCCACCGAAATCAAACAAAAGACACAATATATTAGATTTCATGTGTTAGTTTGCCATATATACGACACCAGGCAACACTAAGAGCCGATATGGCCGGGTGCGGTTGCAAACTTTCATCACACGAATTTTCTTTTCGGGTACAAACTTAGATGGTAATTAGGATTTAGGAAAACCTCCCAACTCTGTCTCTAATAATACATAAAATATCCAAAGCAATACGAATATACGATGATGATGATTTCTGGAGTCTGGAAATCCGAGCTATGAGATTTGAAATGGATCCGCCTTTTTTCTCTTTTTCTCTTTTTCAAAACACAGAGGTTATCGTATCATACCCGATTTGTAATGTGGGCTCGCACTCCAAGGGATGGAAGAAATCATCTCCTCCATGAGTTTGAAGTGATGGTTTCGCGTAACCCGCACCATGAAGGCTGGGATCCCAGCAGTGGCGTGCATTGTCTTGCATTCCTTCCTCCAGCTGAAACCAGATCAACTCAGAAACTTATTTTACTGCTTCGTCTACAATCAATTAATCACTCTATTAAGGAGAAACTAGCTATATACTAGATACTAGATAATGCTAAAAATGAAATATATCTGAGGAGCAGGAGCTGCAGCTAGCTAGCTGTGTACGTACACATACATACCCTTCTTGTCAATGTCCTGTTAGCTTCAGTAAGCATTTGTTCCTGCAACACAGAATTGAAGTGGATAATTAAGTAAGACAAGAAAACAAGATCAATGGACTATATATATCCCAGCTTAAGCTTTGCCGTAATACCTTTTTCTGAAGATCAGAGAGTTGGTCAAGCATGTATTGAGTCTGTAGAATCAGAAAAACCAAAGATTTTTGAGACTTGTTAGATCATGGCATGGATTTTTTGGTTTTGGAATTCCGTCAATTTTTAATGAGATCGATCGATCGATCGAATATATGGGTTTCTGATCGAACGAACACAGACAAGAAAGTATGTACGTAGTGACGACATGCATACCCGGGTTGATCTAATAACCTTCAACGACATATTCAGCTGCCTTTCAAGTGATTCAAGCTCCTTGCTCGTAAGTGGGCCCAGATCTTCTCCCAGGAGATTCCTAGGCGCGCGATATAGAATTAAAAGAGTTTTAACAGTAATCATCAAGAAAAACTTTGGATAACTTGAATATCTTTGAAGAATCTCTGACAAGGTAATTTATTTAGATTAGTGATGAAAAGGGGGAAAATTAAGAACCTTTGGGATCGTTGGAGGGCCTCCACTCTTGCTTTAAGTCTCAAGTACTCCTGATAGCTTTGTTGTTCCTTGACCAACGCATCGGAAATTAACGCAGTAATAATATGATTTGCACTAAATTAATCATGCATTGAAAACTTAATTTATACATCTTACACAAACACATTCATCCTATATATGATGCATGGGTGCACGCATACACAGACAATAGATCATAATTAGCTCAACATACAGTCGCATAATAATACTAAAGAGACATGGATTTATTATATCAATTTCTAAGTAATTTGGTTTTGTGGTGATTCTGATAAACGCGTTAGCTTTATAATTAATGATCCTATTGATTTATTGACTAGTAGTATATACAATAGTTATTCTACAAGTTTTAATTAATTATCATGCCAATCCATCGACATGTGTAACTAATTAATAAACATACCAATATGTAAGCCCTATCCTAGCTAATTTGGTACGTTCTTGATGGCCAAAATTAAAGAATTTTTGGTATGTTTTTAGTTTCAATTTCATGAGTGATTTTAATTTCAGAAATAATTGAGAAACTGCTTTGAAATTTTCATCTTTTGAAGCTTTTATATATATATATATATGGTTTAGTATGATGATCAATGCAGCAGTAATTTTCTTGTAAAAAAACATAAAACAACACATTCTGCTTCTCTTAAAGGTTTCACCAATAATCCCATCACTAACATCACTGCCATTCTAACCCAAAAAAAAAACGTCACTGCCATGGCCATTGGCCACCTCTTGGATATCTGCCATTGTCGCCTTCTCACCACCTTTCAGAAAATTTACACAGAGACAGACTTTTTTACTATCTTTTTTTAATATCCAATATTTCACTAACACCAATCTGGAAAGTTGACTTTATATCTCACAAGTCAGAATACCAAAAACGAAAAGTTGACTTTTTATTTTTTTGAATATTTCATGATGCCAATCAAGAATTGCAAAAGTTTACATAGGCATATCCGGTCCTAAAACCCTGGGTATTTGTTCTCCGAAATTTCCTCATTAAATAGAGTTATCAATCAGCTATTAATAATCATATTTGGTCGAAACATTACCTAAACATTTATATTAATTGTCTCTCTAGCATGCAAATTACAACATGGAAAACAACTAAACAAGAATCGAATAATGGTGCTCATCTAACAATTCCTAAAATAGCATAAATACAGGCAAATATCAGACCGAAAAAACCAGAGAAATATATAAACAAAACAATTAAAAATAAAATACCCAGCGAAAAGCTCTGAATCAATCGTGTAATTTGCATGCAAGAGAGGTGTATACGGTTTCAGGTAACAAATAATCTAAGATGGCGGCCTTGCATGCACAATCGTGACAAGGGTTTCTCTTCTGGAAAACTAAACTAACCTTTCGACCTATTTTGAGACAGAGACACAGGGCAAATGTCTTGACGAAAGTTGTCAAAGCTCCACCTAATCTTTGTCTCGCTTTCCTAAACGTCCTCATTTCGAATATAAAACTTCCATGTTTTATGCTGTATCAATATCTCACTTTCTTTTTCTGGATCATTTCCAGATTCACTCCGGCAGATTTGATGCCCTGTTCTTCGCTCCATTCCCTATCCCTGCAGATTCTCCAAAAATAATTCTTATTTGGGCCATGCGCTATGCTCTCCTTCTACTGGTTGACATAATGATATGTTGAACACAAGCTCCTTTATCATACTTGACATTGTTATTTCAATTCTGTCTCTCAAGTTCTCGAATGTTGTCCACTACGTAATTACCAGAGGATGTTAACCCCTCCTTTCTCCTTGCCCGGCTTCTTCAATATTTGTTACAGAAATCCCATGGAAGGGCATATGATAAGAATGATTTCTGCCTGCGCAGAAGGATCTGAGTCGAATAGTAGCAGCAACAACCAGCCATCTCTGCCAAATAATAAGCGTATGAGGAACGAAGGTGCGAATTCTTCAATGAGATTCAAAGGTGTGGTCTTGCAGCAAAACGGGCATTGGGGTGCACAAATATACGCCAACCAACAGCGGATCTGGCTTGGGACATTCAAGTCAGAGAAAGAAGCAGCAATGGCATATGATAGTGCTGCGATCAAACTCCGAAGTGGAGATTCACACCGAAACTTTCCCTGGACCAATCTCACCGTTCAAGAACCAAAATTTCAACTTCTTCACTCTACAGATTCGATCTTGAATATGATAAAGGACGGATCTTACCAGTCCAAATTTACAGAGTACTTAAGAACTCGGTCTTCTGAAATGGGAAATCAACCTGGCCTCGACATGGTCAGGGGAGGACCTGTACAAGGAGGGATCATGTGTCACCAACTCTTTCAGAAGGAATTGACACCCAGCGATGTGGGAAAGCTAAACAGGCTCGTTATTCCGAAGAAACACGCCGTCAAATACTTCCCGTCGGTCTCTGAAGTAAGCTCTGAGAATGATGAGGAAGGAAGTGCAGTTGAAGATGTACAGCTAGTGTTTTTTGACAGGTGGATGAGGTCATGGAAGTTCAGATACTGCTATTGGAAGAGTAGCCAGAGCTTCGTGTTTACGAGGGGTTGGAATCGTTTTGTCAAGGAGAAAGAATTGAAACCAAAGGACGTCATCACCTTCTACAGGTGTGAACGTAGTAGGGATGACTCCAGAGGGGAGAAAACCTTTTGTCTGATTGATGCAAGTCACAATCAGGGCAACAACAATGAGGGTTCGGTTGATGGATTTGATGGGCACGTCAATATGGAGAGGAGGCTAAGACTCTGTTTAGGGCACAATTTCGAATGCAGTACTGATCAGGAAAACAGATGGGAACCAAAAGTTGCGACTGAAGTGCCACAATCACCACCACCACCGCCGCCGCCGCCGCCTCCTTCTCCACAGAGATCTGATGGTAAGGGTCTTAGACTATTTGGTGTACAAATTCGTTGAGGAGATGGGTATTTTCAGGAATGTTGTCAATAATGAACAAGTTTTGGGGTTTTAGATTTTAGAGCGAACTAACAGCTTAATTAGTTGTGAGAATGATCTTGTGAGCTATTGAGTCATTGTATACAGAGTATCTTCCTTATCTGCGTTATCTTCGTTTGAGATGTGAGGTACTGAGAGAATGTTATAAAACCTGCAGTTAGTAATGCTGTTTGTATAAAGAGTGTCTTCCATGAACGTCATGCATTAAACTAAAATACTGTTTTCATAAAGTGTGTTTTCCCTCCCACAAATCCTAGAGTTTAACCTACAAAGAAATACAAAGCTCTCTTCTCTAAAAGTATTTTCCCCCCCCCTTCTGGTACACTCTAGTCTATAAATATTGTTTGTATAACTTGTTTGGCTCTCCAGTGTCCATCTTTGTTGACTGGTTTTTCTTTTTGGTTTGTTTTGCTTTAGGCTTTGTCGGCTATAGTTTTGACTTATTTAGGGCTTTCTTGGTTTTGATAAGACTTGCTCTCGGCCTTTTGTATTCCTCCACCCATATGAATTTTTTGCTCATCTGAAAAAAAAAGAAAAGAAAAAGCCAGATTCAAAGCCATTGCCATCAGAGTTCTACACTAACATTGATGAAGTATAGGAATCCCAAGAAATAGGCTCATTGTGGTTACTTGAGGTCTTTATAATTCTTTGTTAGTTTCTTCCTGACCTTCTTAGCTTGGTTGCCCCCTGTATCCTTACTCCCTTGTGCTTTCTTTTTTCTATCGGGACATTTATATTATATTCATATATTCATCCAAAGAAAAGAAAAGCTATCCCACAAGATGTGGCACATCCAACATCCAACCCTTGTTATAGTTGCTAATCAGCAGATACTATCAACTAGACATCGTCATTTATAACAACACAGCGCATCTTGCCTAATCAGCTCGTATTAATGTTTAACTTGTACATCCCTTGAAAACGTAGAAATTTTCTTATTTAATAAGACCACAGTAAGTACATTAGTAAAGGCCAGCAAACAAGTGGGCATAACAAGACGGTTAAGAAGAATAATACTGGGGATTTTGGGGGTAGGGGGTACTTGGGGGTAGAGGACCAAATTATATTATCTGTCATAGTGACAATTAGTAGGACTGCAACAAATTCTTCTGCATCACAAAGAGAAAACTGTATATACAAAAACTAAAAGAATCCCCTGGTATTAAGCAAAAAACTTAGGAGCTCTATTAGAAAAGCACCTTAGGAAGAGCCATTGTCGTATGTTTTTGCCCCTGATCGTGGGTTTTGCTTCGACAGTTCTCTCATCATAGTTGAGTTTATTTCCATTCCTGCAATATTTCTTTCTTCCCAAAGGTTTTTTGCGCCTTGCTCTGGGTTGCTGGTGTTCATCATCATGCTTAACATTACTTGAACCAGTAAAATGCTTTGCAAAGTCAAGAGTCAGAACTTGAACCAGCAAGGTTGTTTTTCGTCTTCTTTCATTTTTCTCCCAAAGGAATGCAAGATGCACACAGATTCATTTTCCTATTTCTAGTGGCCATGGGAAAATTCAAATCATCACTAATTTTAAGACTTTTAAGTGACTTCATATACCAGTTGAGCATGTCCACTTAATAGTTCAAGCTTTTTCGTTAGACACTTAAAAATAATTTATGTTGTCTTTTCTTTTTCATTATAATTGACTTGGAAGTATTATTGTATGCAGTCATAGAGAAGTATCATATATTAAAATAGTTATTTTCTACTATTGACCTCTGATATTCTCATTATACGTGAACACTGCTAGATGTCTAGGTTCACATATAGAGGGCATGCCCAATCAAAGATTTGCCAAAAATGAACACAGCAATGTGTGAATGCATAAAACTAAAGAAAAGCTGCGTATGAGTGGAAGTATAATTGAAAGTAAAGAAAAATTCTTTAGAGATGATATACATAATGTGAAATACCTGTATTTCCCTTGTGGAGACATTTATCTCCGAAACTCCATAGCTGCACTTCTGATGCCTCTCAAGTGTTTTGAACATGCTGTAAAAATATAATAATAAAAAATAAAATAAAATAATAATAATAATAATAATCATTAAAAAAGAAAAAGAAAAAAAAACATGCTATAAAAATAAAGGGTTAAAATATAAAACAAGATGGATAGAGGAACGTAAGCATAAATGTCATTAAGTAACTTGATATTCGTCTAAACACCTCGATCACAAGGTTCTCTCAAGAGCTCACTTTCCATCGTTAGCTCCTCATGTTCAAATCTCTTACTTCTTTCGAAAAAAGTCTTCCAATGGAAACCAGGAGATCAAAAACAAGTACCCTTTATGGTTTACCCAAAGGGATGCAGTCTTGTTAAAAACTTTGCCAAGTTTATAAAGGTCCGCAACATCCCCATTTTTTTTCCCAGCTTATTTTCCAGTCCACCGATGGTGATCAGAGACTTTTTAATTAATTATATATATGAACAAGATTATCTTACTCGCTTAGGTGTCTAGATATCTGTAAGCTTGTTTTATGAACAAGATTATGGATCTTAAATCTTATTACAACATTAAAAGAATCTTCTCAAGAAGATCTAGTGGGAGAAAAGCCAAATATATCAAAATCGAAGCAGGCATGGACAGATTTAATACCTTTCAACACAAGAACAAGGAGAAGAGGAAAAGTTTTGGGTAGCAATCAACTTTAGACTTTTTGGAAAAACATAAAACCCGAAACTAGAAGACTATGTGCAGGTATAAAATTATAGATCTGGTTTTGTATACTTTGTATACTATACTAGTTTCAATTACAGATCTACAACGGCACAATAGTAGATCACTCTATATAACTGCTGACAGCCTCGAAAAAACAAGACAGAAAGCTTTACAGAGAAATCATGAGAAGGAAAAAGGAAACAGGGAGAAGGGGTTTTTGTTAGCACAAGGAACAGTACTTAAAACAATAGAAGAATTAAAAAGAGAAGTGCAGATAATAAGAATCGGAAACTAACTAAAAACATAGAAAACAAAGAGCATATTTAGATTAGGGTTGGTGATTGTTTTTCTTTTTAATTTTTATACCTGGAACTGCTGCAGAACTCGTACAGTTTTCCTCTGTTGGAGAAGATGATCAAAGCAACCTCGGCATCGCAAAGGACAGAAAGTTCGTAAGCTTTCTTCAAAAGGCCATTCCTTCGTTTGGCGAAGGTAACTTGGCGATTGATCTTGTTCTCGATCCTCTTCAACTCAACCCTTCCTCTTCCCATCTCAGGAGATGATGAATCTCTTTCTCAGTCACTCACAAGTCACAAGAGTCACAACTACACCAAAATAAGAAAGCCAAATTGCGGAGAAAGAGAAGAAGTGTGAGGTTTAATTTTCCAGACTGGGTTTGGTATTTCTGGAAAGAAGTTGGGAGAGATGGGAGACGTACGTAAAGATCAGAAGAGCTTAAAACGGTTCTCTTCATTTAATGCAGTGGGGTCCCAAGCTTGCTTACGTGTCCCCTCATCAAGTCATGGAAGTCCCCCCGACCCAGGCCCAGGTCCAGGTCCAGGTCCAGGTCCGGCCCTAGGGTAATCATGTGGTGTGACTCAACAATCAACATAGCAGCTTCCAGCCCCAGGTTCGTATTACGAAATTGCCCCTATCACTCCTAATGCCTACCGACACGTGAGAGGACAGAATTGGAATGAGAAGCTGTGAGCACTTTTCACTTTTTCAGTAGTAGAAGAGGTACCGGTTTATTTTGTTCAAAAGTTTGGTTCGGCCGGTTTCGCATTAGTATTGTACTGGGTTGATACCAGTGTGACACAGGAACAGACTGGTGTGAAAACTCGGATCACACGCCAAGATGCGGATTAAAGACAAATAGTATGCATTTGATAACGTTTATATTCTGAACAGACTAGTTCTTATGTAAAATTATTTTTTAGTGTTTACGTGCTAAAAGACTGTTCTTTGCTTGAAAATGGGGTGTTTGATAATTCCATTTTGAAAATAATTTCATAATACTATTGAAATAAGTGGGTGTTTGATAAATTTGTTTTAAGGTTTCAATTGGAACCAATTTTCTCACTTTTGTTTATGTTCTTTGGTAAAAACATATTTTTTATGTTCTGTAAAATCCGTTCTTTCGATTACTTTTCTAACCGGTCCATCTTAAAGAATAGAAGAACGAATCGTTTTAACAAACGCCTCTAACCCAAATGAGATCTAAAAGTAAAAGAACACCAAAAATGTTTTTGCCAAATATACTCTAAAATAGCGATAAGAATAAGGCAATCGATATTATTTCCATGCCAAACCCTCTGTTTTTTCTGGTGAGATCATGTAAAACCAATTTAAAACTAGGCTCAGGTTCCAGGCTTCCAGCAAGGGCAACTTAAAAGCATTCTAGATAAAGTATATTTTTTTTTCTTTTTATTTTTCTGGGGATACTCAAATTTGGGTGAAGTTTTACTTTGACAGTCGCATCTCTTCAAGTACAACCACGGCTGGTCCTCAAATTAATTGACTGGCCCTCAACTACATCTTGGTAGAAAGAAAAAGTACATAATACTCTTCTTGTTATTTTCGTCTTGACTTCTGTTCTGAGTTTCTTGACCAGCCCACATCGTTTTTGAAAATTAATTGTGCATTATAATTTTTTCTTTTGCATAAATACAAATAGCGTTTCAAAAATTCTCGCACACTATACTTGTTGAAAATTATTATGTGATTGATGGGGCACAACTTTTATGTAAGGCATTAATTTGATGTGACAATATTCTTATTTATGAGTTAAAAGTTAAAAGTTAAAACCACTCCATACAATTTCGTTGCTTCGCAAAAAGAAGAACATAGAACATAGACTTGACTCGACTAAATGGCTTATTAGGAAACATTTTGTGCTTTCTTCCTAAAAGTAGATGACAAAAGGTGATCATGAATGGTCTAGTTTTTGGCGAATAACAATCCAAAGATCTATCATATCATCATATGTAACAATCTAAATTCTCCTTAATATAAATTCCTAATTCTTAAAAAAAAAGAAAAAAAAATTCAAATCAAGCCAGGAGAGCTATTGCCTCGCAATACTAGGACTTGTGTTTGAAAATTATTGTGTGATTGATGGGGCACTTTTTTTTTTTTTTTTCTTTCGGTGAAGGACTCACTCTAATGCATTAGATTGGTTTAACTAAATATTCCTTGCCCCTCTTTTCTTCCATGGACAAAATAAAACTGACATTAAATTGTAAAGAGTGATGTAAGGCATCAATTTGATGCGAGAAATATTCTTATTGATGAATTGAAACCACTCCATACAGATTCATTGCTCCGCAAAGCAGAACATAAAAAACATAGATGGCTGGCTTATTAGGAAACATTACGTGCTTTCTTTCTAAAAGTAGATGACAAAGGTGATCACGATCAGTCTAGTTTTGGGTGAATAACAATCTGAAGATCTATTAGAAAATGTACTAGTCCCCATTTCTCTAATATAGAGTTACTAATTCGAAAGAAAGAAAGAAAAAATCAAATCAAGTGAGGAGAGGTGAGGTGGTCTTGATAATCAATAATCCTGCAATTAATCCATCATGTCATGTTCTTTCCTAAAGCGTTCATGAACATAAGAGATGTAGTTTGCAGCTTTGATACCAATTTTTTCGTCACCACTGCCACTGTATAGATTGTTGATGGAGCCACAAACAGCAACACTATCTGGTTTTGCGAATGAAATAATCCTTTGCTTGGGCGCAGAAGGGACAGAAAGATCTTGATCGACTCGAAAACCAAGTGATGCTGATGATGGAGTACTACTAGGCTTAACTACTTTACCGCTAAATGGAACATTGGATGAAGCGGCTGCAGGCTTCGCTGCTCTAAAGAAAGACCCGTCATGCATGAAACCCTTTTGCTTACGGTTCATCTCATCTCCATGGTTGTCTTGTCGTCTTGACCGATATGGTGGTGCAACTAACCTCTTTTGCTATATATCGGGGCCGGGCAAATAAATGAATGACTTGTTCGAACAAGGAGAGACGACTACCCATATATATATATATATATATATAGCACTTGGTTAGTGAGTTATATATATATATAGGTATAAAAGTGGAATTATGAAGTGGGTTTTGAGATAGACTTCAAAACTGCGGGTCCCTTAATAATAATAATAATAATCTTTTGTTGTCTTTAACGTAGATAAATTAATATACGTTTTCTTATTTGTTTATTGCAGATTCCGATCTAGTTGACGAT
Organism: Hakea prostrata; assembly: GCF_041222555.1. Classification (NCBI taxonomy): domain Eukaryota; kingdom Viridiplantae; phylum Streptophyta; class Magnoliopsida; order Proteales; family Proteaceae; genus Hakea; species Hakea prostrata. Next base: position 2,427,987 of record NC_142602.1, on the reverse strand, counting down.
TCGGAAGTTGAAGAACAAACTGATGTTGATGTTTACGCAGGGAAATGATGTGAAATAGTGGTATAAAATGGAACATAATAATGAAGTGGAACAGGTTAGAATACATTGGTTATACAATATTGGTGGCTATATCTACTGTATGTACGAACCAGAACCACGTACGTACGTAGTAGATAAGAAATTTTATGTTTGACCGACAGAGATAGAGATAGAGATAGAGATAGAGATACGTTATACGTACGTATGGAAAGGGATCAGCTCCTACGTACTCGACAACATCATGATCAGCTACCGTCTTTAATTGCCTTGTTCATCTTATCTGCTCACATGTACATATATGACCATTAATTAACAAGTAGAAAACGATTCTCGGCAAGTGAATCTGCTAGTGATTTTCTGAATAGATATATTTTACGTTAATGCATGCTGGGAATCTTTGTCCGTGGGAGCACGCTTTAGTTATCTACTTTGCCTCCTATAATTGATATGGTAGGTAAGTTTTAATAGAGAAATCGATCGACATATATATGTAGAGAAGTTTCTTATTCTTGTTTATTATGCTTTAATAGCCAGGAGGTGGGGGTGCAGAAAGAATCTCCTACAATTTATTTTACCCGTTTCATTTCTAAACGCATTCGATTCGCCTCATAAATGTTTGTTTTTTACGTCGTTGTTAAAATTAAATTAATACTTAAAATCTTTTTATTCTAGGATTCGGTTGTTTTATTTGTGGAGAGAATCTTCATCTTCTAGTGGAGCATGAACGCATCAGAATTAGGGATATCCCATGTGATATGTATTATCACGTTCATAACCTACCAGATCAGTGTGTTGGGATTATAATATTCCTCCTTTCCAGATGAGATATTAATCCATTTTAGTCTTTTCATACGACAGCTTAACCAATAACTGTCTAATAGTAATAATAATAATAATAATAATAATAATAATAATTGGTATTATTTATTTTGGAAATCTCATATGTAATTTGAGATCTCTCTAATTTAGTTATTTAGTTATTAGTAATAACTAAATATCATGGAATATAGTTTTATCATCTATATAACTAATTAAACTGTATGGACTCTGTTAGTCTCCCTTGTTTCATTTGCTCATCTAAAATTAGTTTTCGTGTGTCAAATTTTTATTTTATTTTTTATCATCAATGTCTTGTTTACTTGTGTGCACGTGCTTATGATGAGGTAAAGTTGTCATTGTGTGTGATAAAAAGGACATCACAAAAATAGCTATAAAACTTGAATTACGAGCTAGGGTGGGTTTTGAGATAGATTTTAAAAATGTGGGTCCCTTCATTATCTGTACAGCAACATTGATTAATCTTTGGTGACCTAAATAGAAGGGCTATGATGATGGTGATGATGATGATGTGTCGAACATGGTTAAAATATTTAACGAGATGATATTGCGGTAGAGACCATATGGCTGAGGAAGTCGCATGAGCTGCAATGGTGGCAACAATCAACAGTAGAAAGTCTACAGCAGCAGGGACATGCAATGTCATAATTTCTAGGTCTGAGGGAGTTGCTTCCAAAGCAGGCTTATTGACCGTTAATCATGCATATCAGTTAAACCGTCTGAGATAATATTGTTGTTGATAAATTGGAATAACTCCATACAGTCTATTCATCCAAAAAAACAAAAACTCCATACAGCCTGAGGTTCTTTACAAAACAGAACTCAAAAGCATGGACCGAACTTAACATCTATCAGGATATCTGGTCTTGATAATTAATCCATATCCTGTTCTTTCCTAAAGCGGTCATGAACATAAGATCAGATGTAGTTCTCAGCTTTAATATCAATCTTTTCATCACCTCTACCACCGCATAGATTGTTGATGGAACCACAAACAGCAACACTATCTGGTTTCGCGAACGAAATCTTCTGCTTCGGTGCAGATGGGATAGAAAGATCTTGATCCACTCGAAAACCCATGCACAGATGCAGATGCAGATGATGGGGTAGGCTTTACTTTACTAGTGATTAATATTGGAGCATTGTATATATATGAAGCAGCTGGCTTCGCTGTTCTAAAGAAACACTTGACGAGCTTACCTCTCGTGAAACCCTTCCATATTTGTCGTCTTGAGCGATACAGTTCAACCAACTAAGCCTAGCTCTCTGGCTATCAAACAAATAAATGAATGACTTGTTGGAAGTTGGAACAAGGAGAGACTACCCATTTATATAGCAATTGGTTGGTGAGTGAGTAAATAGGTATAAAGCATTAAATACCAAAGTGTGTTTTGAGATAGATATGAGAACTGCGGGTCCCTTATTAATACTGTTGGTGAGTAATCTGAACGGCAGCATTGATAAATATACTTTTTACTTTTTTGTTTATTGTTTGTTAGGAATTCTAATCTAGCTAGTTGTTAATAAATTTATTAGCTGTTTCGGAAGTTGAATAACTAACTGATGTGCGTGGATGCTTACGCAGGCAAATGATGTGTAGCAGTGGTAGTGTACAGGATAAAACGGAACAAATGCAGTGGAACAGGTGGAAGCCATTTAAGGCATTATATATATAGATGCATATGGTCAAATCTGATACACGCGCTTCAATTTACGTGGAAAAGGAATCCAATTTTTTTTTTTTGGTAATAAAGGAATCCAAATTTGACTACTAACAAGTTGGTATTGCAATACAATTTTTCAGACAAAAAAACTCCACTTACTACATTTGATTGTCTTTCTATCACCAATAATTTTTTGCATGATCTTAAGATTCAGATTGTGTACCAGTTGATCAGTAGATAAGTATGATGTCGCTTTCAAAACCAACCATGATGGACACAGAAAGTCGATCGTCATGTTGAAATTAAGAAGTCGTTTCAAGCCTTGAAGACTACAGGTTTCATACTTAACAAATTCTTGTATATATTCCATTTGGTTAATTAATGTGTCTGTCGTTAGTTATGTGGGAATCAAGAAGAAGCTAGCTCTTACGTTTTGGTCAAGGATTACTAAAGTAGCATACTATACTATACTATACCTTCAATTAGTCCATATGCATGGCCAATTAAGTTGCAATTGGAGTGGGATTACAAATTACGTTTTGTATTTCAATTTCTTATTCTTGTTCGTTAGGTCTTAATGTGGGTGTGGGTGCAGAAGGAATCTCAAATTATTCATTTTACCGTTTCATTTCTGAAGCATTCAGATTCGCCTCATAAATGTTGTTTACTTCGTAGTTAAAACTAAATTATGCTTTATTTTTATTTTTATTTTTATTTTTTAATTCCAGGATTTGATTACTTTATTTGTGGAGAATCTCCAAGACAGAATTGGGATATCGCTTGTGATATATTTCTCTCTTTTTTTTTTTTTTATATCATATTCATAATTACCTACCGGATCAGTGTGGTAGTGGGATTAATATAGCATTAATACTACTGCACTACCTAATAACTGATTTGTGGCTTTTTCATATGAGATGTTCATCTTTTTTAGTCTTTGATATGAAAGCTTAACCAATAATTTTCTGGTATCATTTATTTTGGGAATCTCATACGAATTAAGTCAATAAGACTCTCTGATGCAAGTGGGAAGGAAAAGAAGATATGATACAATTTAACCATAGTAATATAATCAATCACTATTATGTGGAGAACCGACCCTGTGATCCTTTTTCTCTATTTTAGTTCCATGAGATTCGATCCTATACGGTTAGGTTAGGTTAGGTTGGCACATAAAAAAGTGGGTTTACCTCTCAGCTAGCATCGGATCACACATCTTTTCATCCTTAATTGGAGAAAGCTTTAATTTCATTATTGGCACTATGAGAGAGTACGATAAGAGAACCACTTCAACCACCATGATATGATTTGACCTAGCTGTATTTATATATTCTGCTAATGATCAGAAGAAGCATACACCTACAAACTCGATCATATAAGAATCGATATATCGTGTAGTTTAATGAGGTAATTAATTCCTGTTGATAAATTTGAATAACTCTGTACAGCCTGCATGCGGTTCTTTACAAAACAGAACCCAATACATGGACTGGACTTTATAGATCTTTAGATCTATATACTTGACACTTAATTAATCAGGAGACCATTAATACTTTCTAATTTCTCCTTTGAAACAAGAATGAAGAGAAAGATCACCATAAAAAAAAGTGATCCTTAATTAGTTAAGACTAATTAACTATATCAGCGGCTCATTTCCACCATGGGCTGGGCGTCCCAGAGCATTCATTCTCTGTGAACTATATCTCCATATCATGTTCTTTCCGAAAACGTTCGTGAACCAAAGAGATGTAGCTTGCAGCTTTGCTATCAACATTTTCATCACCTTCACCACCGTAGATAGTGTTGATGCGAGAATTCACTGAGCTGCGAATTGCAACACTATCTGGTTTCGCATATGAAATCCTCTGTTTTGCTGCAGATGGAATGGAATGATCTTGATGAAACCTGAAGCCCACCAATCCAGAAGACGGGGTAGTAGGCTTAGCTTTGATTTGAACATTGGATGAAGTAGCTGGTTTTGCTGCTCCAAACAAAGATTTGAAGAGCTTAACTCTCATGAAACCTTTTGATTGCTTACGACTCACCTCCATATTTTTCGTATTCTAATTAACACTTGTGCTACCTGAATAATCACCAGCTAACAAGCTTCTTCTAGCGAGCAGTTGAATGAATGAGATGTTCATTCAGACAAGGTGAGATCCCATATATATAGGTGTTGCTTGGTGCGTAAATAACCATAAAACTTGAATTACAAGGTGGGTTTTGAGTTGTTCTTCTTTTTTCCTTTCTTTATTTTATAAGAATGACCTTAGTGAAGAAAAAGGTGGGTTTAACTGTTTAAGATAAATTTGAATTCTGTGGGTTCGTTTATTATCTGAACGTACAGCAGCATTTCTTGACTTTTTAACAAGGACAAAATCAGTTTTGCCCCTTTTTGGTTAATTAATAGATTAATTAATTACATACCATGATTAGATCTCTTACAGTAATTGGGATATCTCTTTTCCTAGTAACCCATCATCAGACTGATATGAGACTAAACCACTTTTGTTAGGAATTTAAATAAAGTGGTCTGGATGAATCAATTTGGAATTTATTATAGGTTGTTACGAATTTCATACCCTCAAGTGTCTCCCTTATATATTCTTTGTTACCCGCTGGAATCATTAATCCTAGGAGCCCAACACATCACTCAACCCTATAACTGGCTATAACTAAACCCCTAATAAACTAATCCTGGTTATAGAGTTACAATGCCTAGGTCAACATCCTTAGCTTTAATCTAAGCGCCTTGGTGTTATTCTAATAATCATTTGATAATGTCTCACTCACTGTTTTTTGTTGGTTAAATCCTTCAGGGAGTAATTAAGCAGCATACACTTAATTATGGGTACAACCAATGAACCACATGTACATTAATCGAGCTTCAGTCTTGCGAGATTCAAGACCCATTGGATGCGAGATTTTCGTCAAGATTTTGATCTAGACATTGATTGCTTATAAATCAAGATCGAAATCTCGACTGAAATCTCAATCCCACGGTGTCCCAAATTTAGCATGACAGTCCTATGTATTAAATACTTAGGATTAATACACAGGACTAAAGAAAAGTCTCATATACATAGGGTTCAACTCCCCTCCAAAGAGAACATCTCCATGATGATCATGCTTTAAGATGTTTTTTTGTTTTGCCCCCTTAAATCAAATAATTAGTTTCCAACCATTCTTTTTTTCTGTTAATCAATTGCAGTGTGGGTCTAATGTAAGGCACTGAAATTTTCTCTGTGTTTTTAGTTTTGCGTAGAAAATTTTCTCTGTCTGCATCTAGTAACGGGTAACTTTTGCTTGCAATAAAATTTGTAATTGATTGAAATTACTCTGAAAGAAGCTAGCGAATTAGTGCATGCATGTCAAGATGATATAATTAGAGAAGTTTACTGATTAATTGGAATGATTGTACACAACATATATATGGTTCCTCACAAAACAAAACAGAACCAACAATTGGACTTTGAACCCTGATATAAAGAATATATCATAATGATGATGGCCACTACTAAGTTAAAGAGCTTGAGTGATCCGTTATCATGAATAGTGTGCATCAACCTTGCAAGGGCCGTAAGAAAGGCATTCTTGAATGAGAATGTGATCCGGATTCATTCTAAACCATATCATGCATGCATCTTGTTCGTTCCTGAAATTTAACGTTCTTTAACACAAGAGACGATGTAGCTTTCAGCCTTAGTATCAACATCTTTATCACCTCCTCCATGGTAGCGATTGCTGATGTGGTCATAATTGATGGGTTCACGAACAGTAATACTATCTGGTCTCCTGAACTGAATCCTTTGCTTGGGCGCAGGAATATTTCCGGAAATTAGATCTCCATTTGATGAACAAGGTTGGGCAGGCTTAACCCTGTCACCGCTAAATTGAACGTTGGATGAAGTAGGTTTCGATGCCCTAAACATATACCAGGGAAGCTTACCTCCCACGAAACCACCTTTGTGCTTACGGGTACCCTCCATATGTTTTTGCCTAGCTTTCACGCTTGAGTATTGAGTGATGAACAAATTAACTTCTCAAGCTATATACATTAAGCCAGATAAATGAATTGAGTTCTTCAAACAAGGAGAGACCCCGACCTATATATAAACAATTGGTTGAGATGACAGTGGTGTTTAAATGATCACTATAAATCTTGAATTATAAAGGTGCGTAGGTATTAGGATAAGATTTTTTTTTTTTTTTTTTAATTTTTTTTTTTAATTTTTTTTTATGAGGTTCATTCAGGCCAGCTTGTGCGCACCACGATTACATCATCCTCAAGGGAGCTTTTATATATTAATGCGGCGGGTGCGAACCCAAGACCTCCCCATGGGAGGTTGAACCTTTAACCGCTTTATTAACCCATCATTAGCATTAGGATAAGATTTGTAACCATGCATGGGTCCCTTCGTTATCGTAACAACCGCTTTTGTAATCTTCTATAATCCAGAAAAGTAATCTATGATTATGTACATGGGATTAACGTAGATAAATATTAATTAATTTTGGTTAATAATTAATTAATTAATTAATATATTCCTAAATCCTAGCTGCTTTCTAATCGAATGGAACATAGTGGATGCTTGCGTAGTCAAATGATGTGTAGCAGTAGCGTACAGAACAAAACTTTATTTCGACACACACACGTATTGTATAAAAGCTAACTGCGTATAAGCAATCTCCGTTATCTGATCAGTAGCTCTGGATCCCTACGCAGCCAAAACTTTAAAGTGGCCCATGCATGCAACTCGGTCAATTAACCAAACAGAACTTATGAACGTACCCTCTTTCTAATAAGGAATAAGCTCAGACATGTTACATATATGTACGTACAAAGTCTTTCTTTGTATAGAAGATTAAGATTACATATTCAATTGTATGAGATCATATTAAATTGTCAATGAATGAGTATCAAACATTACGTACTCATCATGCCTTTACTTTTCTCATCACCCAAAAAAATGCCCTTAATTACTTTATTGCAATATTCACCAATAAAGAATTTTATATAGCTGAGAATCCTTACCAAACCTGCTTAAATGGTGGGTTTAATTAGGTTCTATATATAATTCGAAGCCTTATTAATTATATATAAAAGCTAAAAAAGAGATCAAGTGATGTTGATTTGATTGGTCTACGCTGGCCTCCAAAGGTGGGAATCACACATAGTTTGTCACTTTCAGCTGCATTCATTCTAACAGTTTCATCTTTCATGAGGCCTAAAGCATATCCATATCCATTTTTAATACAATATTACATCGGTTATAAGAGACTAGCTAGTTTTACCCTACTCATGGGTGGGAATTGAATCTTCATCAAAAGCGGTTAATTTGGATTATTAATCGGTTAAAAATTTTGTTTCTGTCTCCCTTCTTTGTTTCCTACAATCAACATATGTTGAGTAACCCAACACAACAACACTGCCCTGCTTGCTTGCGTTTCTTTCAACAACATTCAACTTTACTGCTCTACATTCAACACCTTAATTTTGCACTTCTTCGCAAAATTAATTGTTTAGGGACTGGGTCTGTGTTCTAAATTTATAATAATTCGGAGGGAATATAAAATAATCATTCAAATAAAATTCTCATCTCCCCTGGTATGTTAATTTGAAGAAGGGTAGCTAGCAATTAATTTTGATGATTAAAGCTTGGAAATAGTCCAGATTTCAGGAGTCGTAGAATTTAAAAACAGTTAGAAAAAAGAAAAAACTGAACTGATCGAAAGCGAAAGGGAGAAAAGGTGAATCACAATTAATCCTGGTAATGATGGGAGTGGGAAGCTAGTTAGTTGACCTCTCTGCATCGCATTACTCAGCTTTTGATCCTTAAGACTAGTCAATTGGTTTGGTAATTAAAGAGCGATTGCTAAATCCATATAAGAATCGATCCACAGGGTGTAATGAGATAATATTCAATTCTTGTTCATAAATTGGAATAAGTACTCCATACAGCCTGAGGTTCTTAATTTACAAAACAGAACCCAATTAATACATGAACTGGACTTTAAGATGATCTATTAATCAGGAGATCATTAATTAATTAATTAATTTCTCCTTTAAAAGAAGCAAGAAGAAGAGCTAGAAAGATCATCATAAAAAAAGTAATGATGATCGTTAATTAAGACTAATTAACTAGGGAAATTAATTAATCATCAGCCCACCAAGGGGCGTCCCAGAGCCATTCGCTGTGAGCTAGAGGTATCCATATGATCTTCATGTTCTTTCCTAAAACGTTCGTGAACCGAAGAGATGTAGCTTGCAGCTTTGCTATCAATATTTTCATCACCCCCACCACCACCGTAGATAGTGTTGATGCGAGAATTCACGGAGCTGCGAACTGCAACACTGTCTGGCTTGGCATATGAAATGGAAAGATCTTGATGAAACCTGTAGCCCACCAATCCAGAAGATGGGGTAGTAGGCTTAGGTTTGATGATTTGAACAGTACTGGATGAAGTAGCTGGCTGCTTTGCGGCTCTAAACAAAGATTTGAAGAGCTTATTACCTCTCTTGAAACCTTTTGATTGCTTACGACTGATCACCTCCATATTTTTCGTCTTCTAACACTTGGGCTGGCTACCTATATATTGATCACCAGGTAACTAACTTCCTTCCTTCCTTCCTTGTTCAAGCGAGCGAGCTGTTGAATGAATGAATGAATGAATGAATGAATGAGATGTTCATCCAGAGAAGGTGAGAACCCCCTTATATACAAGTATAGGGATGGGTTGGTGCATAATTGGTGGAATTAATTAACTAAATATAAAACTTGAATTGCAAGGTCGGTTATTTTGAGATAGACATGAATTCAACTGTGGGATGCTACATAATCTGAACCGCAGCATCTGTATCTGTTGATTGACTTTTTAACATGGATTAAATCATTTTAATTTTCCCCCTTCCTGGTTAATTAGCATATTAATTAATTAATTAATTTCGTGGTTGTTACTGCTTTATTGGGTCTCCTCAATAGGATGTAAATGGAATCACATGCCATATATGATTAGATCTCTTAATTACAGTGGGAATCTGGGATGTCTCTCTTCCTAGCAATCTATATTATATATCATCAGATCGACATCATGAGACTAATTAAGTTCCTTTTATTGGTAGGAATTTATTTAAAGTGAATTGGATGAATCAATTTAAATAAATACCTATTTTAATTTGTCACGAAGAAGAATCAATAATCCTAGTTAGTAACCCATCATATCACCCAATCCTACGACTAAACCCACTCAACTAATCCGGGTGATAGAGTTACAATCCCTACATCATTTAATTTGAGTACCGTATAAGAGAGGGATTCCAAAATTTGGTTTATGAGGAAAACTTGGAGTATATTACTCATTCATTTGAGGGGCCCACGTGGAGTGCGAGTTGGCCATTGATAGAGTGTCTCATGATTTATGGGTTGATCCAACGGCCTAGTCGGTTGTTGCAGTGAGGCCAAGTCATTCTGGTACAAATTATAAGATTAATCAGTGAGAGAAAGGTGGAAAGCATTGTAACTTGGAAGGTGAGGGAGAAAAAAAGAAATCTCATTCAGTGTCTGTGGGTCTAGATAAAAACAGGAAAATCTCAACAAGTACACGAAAGGGGATTGCTTTAAAAGCAATGGCAAAAATTGATGTTTATTGGTGGAGAGAGAAAATAGTGGATTAACAATCTAACTTTGATCATTGGCTCTTTTGATTGGGATTGGAGTTTTCCAATCCTAAAAGATATTTAGTATGATATTATTTTGGAATATCAAGGCTGACCCTCTGGGTGAGACTCTTGTGTAAATGGTCAATGCCCTATCCATTGTGTAATGCAGATGCCTATATGTATATGAACTGTTCTTTGCAATAAAATTTTATTTTACCCAAAAATAATAATAATAATAATAATAATTAGTTTCCTAATCATTATTTTTTTCTGTTAATCAAATTTCCTCTGTTTCCTCTGTTTGCATCTAGTTACTGATACATTTTGCTTTTGCTTGCAACAAGACTTGTAATTGATTGAAATCAGGAGCTAATAGGTAAAGCGTGCATGCCAATAGGATACTACAATACATTAATAAGTTGTTGATTAAGTGGAATGATTGTACACAACAAGTGGGGTTCCTTACAAAACAGAACCGACAACTGGACTGGATCAGTACTGAGATATAAATATTTAAGAGGATCATTACTCTGATCACTAAGTTGAAGAGCTAGCTTGGGTAAATCAGTAATCAATCAGTAGCTAGGTTGCGTCAACCAAGGGGCTTAAGAGAGGCACTGTTGTATATGAGACTCTGATAAATCAGTAATCAGTATAGTGTGCTTGTCTTGACTCTTGTATATGATCGATCACTCCTCGATCCAAACCATCTCTTCATGTTCAATATTCCTCATTCCTGAAACGTTCTTTAACACTAGAGATGTAGCTTGCAGCCTTGATATCAACATCTTTATCACCTGCACCATGGTAGAGATTGCTGATGTAGCCATAATTAACGGATTCACGAACAGTACTAATACTATCTGGTTTCCTGAATTGAATCCTCTGCTTGGTTGCTGGAATATTTGTTTTAACATCTTCATTTGACGAAGAAGAAGAAGAAGAAGATAGGGAAGGCTTAACCCTACTATCACCAAATTGAAAATTGGATGAAGTAGGCTTCGCTGTCCTGAACAAAGACTTGAGAAGCTTACCTCCCATGAAACTTTTCTGCTTGCGAGTACTCTCCATATTTTTTTTGTTCCTCACACTTAAAACTATTTAATTGCCGAACTTATAACTTCTCTAGCTAGCTAGCTATCAAAGCAGCAGATGAATGGATGAGTTTTTCAAACAAGGAGAGACTCTATATATAGACAATTGGTTTAAACCATGCATCACTAGAATTAAAGCTTGAATTACAAGGGTGGGTTTTGGGATAAGATTTGAAAACCACATATGGGTCATCTTCTGAAATCTGAAAAAAAAAACCCATGATTATTATGTGTGCTTAACCCTAACATAGATAAATAATATTTTCTATTAATAACAAATATATTCCTAGCTGCTGCTTTCTAATAAAGATGTTGGAGAACAAACTAAGTGGATGGAACCGTACAGAATAAAATCTTATTTGAGCATATAAATCAAAGTGGGTTTCACAGGTATAGATCTGCGTATAATTAAGCCATCTCTGTTATCTGATCAGTAGCTAGCTCTAGAGTCTTACGTAGCCAAGAAATTAGAAGACCATGTATACATATTGATTACATACATATTGATTACGTATGATCAATTGTATGAGATCGATCATATGAAATTGTGAATGGATTAGAATCAAACATTTGAAATGATCAACAAAGTGCAAGTTGGGAACTATATGATGTGATGCCGATACTCGACAAAACAAGATTCACCAATAAGCGGCGAACCGCGCGTCCTCCAGAGCTTTTATCTGAGAATCCTTACCAAACCTGCTTAAAAATAAATAAAATGGTGAGGATAGGTTCTATAATTGGAAGCCTCAATATTAATTAATTATAGAAAAAGAAATGAAGAATCACACATAGTTTGTCACTTTCAGCTGCATTCATTTTAACAGTTTCATTTTTCATGAGGACTAAAGCGTATCCATATAAGAGATTAGTTAAACCCTACTGATGGGGAATCTTAATAAATAAATAAAAATTCGTGAGTGGGCTTGGCACCACTTCTCAGGATTGGATCACTCATCTTTTCATCGGCAGTTTGAGAGAGTACGAGAGAATCTCATGATGCTCCATCATATATATATTTTTCTCGCAAGAATCGATCAGAAGAATAACACACCTACAAACTCGATCACAAAAAAACAATTCGTTTGCTGAACAAGGTTTTATCGACTGTTAATCAGTTACACTGTGTGTGGGTCTGTTTAGTGTGGGGCATTAAACTACCTAGCACAACTGTTAACACAGAAGTTACAGATATTCCCCATTAATTGTGCTTTAATTTATCACAAAACTTCTTACTAATAAAATTATGCTGAGATTAGTCAATTGGTTTGGTAATTAAAGAGCTATTGCTAATAATATAAGAATCGATCCTTAGAGTGTAATGAGATAATATTCAATTCTTGTTGATAAATTGGAATAACTCCATACAGCCTGCGGGGTTCTTTACAAAACAGAACCCAATACATACATGGACTGGACTTTATGATCTATATAGTTGAAACTCAATTAATCAGGAGATCATTAATGCTTCATAATTAATTTCTCCTTTAGAAGAAGCAATCATAAGAGAAAGACCATCATAAAAAAAGTGATGATCATTAATTAAGACTAATTAACTTGGGAAAATAATTAATTATCAGCTGTTCTATTCCACCAAGGTGCATGCGTCCCAGAGCCTTTCTCTGATAGCTATATCTCCATATCATGTTCTTTCCGAAAACGTTCGTGAACCAAAGAGATGTAGGTTGCAGCTTTGCTATCAACATTTTCATCACCTCCACCACCGTAGATAGTGTTGATGCGAGAATTCACCGAGCTGCGAATTGCAACACTATCTGGTTTCGCATATGAAATCCTCTGTTTTGCTGCAGATGGAATGGAATGATCTTGATGAAACCTGAAGCCCACCAATCCAGAAGATGGGGTAGTAGGCTTAGGTTTGATGATTTGAACAGTACTGGATGAAGTAGCTGGCTTTGCTGCTCCAAACAAAGATTTGAAGAGCTTAACTCTCATGAAACCTTTTGATTGCTTACGACTCACCTCCATATTTTTCGTATTCTAACACTTAACACTTGTGGTACCTGAAAAATCACCAGCTAACTAGCTTCTTCTAGCGAGCAATTGAATGAATGAATGGATGAGATGTTCATTCAGACGAGGTGAGACCCCCATATATATAGGGATTGGTTGGTGACTATAAAACATGAATTACGAAGTGGGCGTTGAGATTGATTTGAAAACTGTGGCTTCCTTTATTATCTGTACAGCAGCATCTATATCTTTAATTTGTTGACTTTTTAACATGGATAAAATCAAAATTTTCCCCTTTCTGACTAATTAGTTACGTGGTTGTTATACTTTATTAGGTGTAAAAATATGCAAACGGAACCACATGCCATGATTAGATGTCTTACATTAGGGTATCTCTCTTCCAAGCAACCGCTTTTGGAAGGAATTTAATTAAAGTGGTTTTGGATGAATCAATTTAAAATCTATTTTAATTTGTCGCAAATTTCCTACCCTCATCTGTCTCCCTTCCATGTTACCTAGAATCAATGATCCTAGCAACCCAACAAATCAACCACCTGGTTGTAGAGTTGCAATCCCTACATCAACTTCCATAGCCTTGGTCTATGAGCCTGCAGAGTCTGAACCCTCTACTCTAATGTGTAGTAATTTTTGCTTTCTTCATGCTTCTTTATCATGAGTGAGTAAAACTCATTAAGGGTTATCTCTGATTTTATTTATTTTTTTTTTTTTTTTTGTCAAAACTTCAGAAATGATTTTCCTTCCTAATGTGTGATGAAAAAATGTGAAGAAAATATAAATCTCTCTATCTTGATGGTGAAAGATCCCAACCTGAGCTTCATATGTTATAGTAATGTCTAACTCACCTTTTTGTTTTATAGATTTTTTCCCCCTTTTAATCAAATAATTTGTTTCCTAACCACTCTGTTTTTATGTCAAAATCAACGGCCTGTGGGTCTAGTATAAGGCACTGAAATTTTCTCTGTTTACATCTAGTTGATGATATTTTTTGTTTGCATTAAAACTTGTCATTGATTTATATTACTGTGCAAGGACTAAGGAGTTCGCTAAAACATGCATGTCAATATGATATAATAAGATAAGTTTCTTGATTAATTGGATTGATTGTACACAACATGTGGTTCCTTACAAAACAGAACCCACAACAGGACTGGAACCGAGATACAAAGAAGATCATAATAGTGATTGCTAATGCTAAGTCAAAGAGCTTGGGTAATCAGTTTCAGGAGTATGTGTGCGTCAACCAAGGGGCTTAAGAGAGCACTGTTCATCCGGACTCGTGCTTGTCTTGATGATTACTCCTCCAAACCATCTCTTCATGTTCAATATTCCTCATTCCTGAAACGTTCTTTAACACAAGAGATGTAGTTTTCAGCCTTGATATCAACATCTTTATCACCTCCACCATGGTATAGATTGCTGATGTAGCCATAATTAACAGATTCACGAACAGTAATACTATCTGGCTTCCTGAACTGAATCCTCTGCTTGGGTGCTGGACTATTTGTGGAAAGATCTTCTTTTGATGAAGAAGTTATGGAAGGCTGAACTCTACTAGCAGTAAATTGAACATTGGAAGAAGTAGGCTTCGCCCTGAACAAAGACTTGAGAAGCTTACCTCCCATGAATCCTTTGTGCTTACGGGTACTCTCCATAATTTTGGTCCTCACACTTAACTACTTGATCTCTGAACTTGTAACTTCTCTAGCTATCAACCAGATGAACGAATGAGTTTCTCAGACAAGGAGAGACCCCATATATAAACAACTGGTTGGTATGACAATAAGTGTTTAAACAATCACTGTAAAGCTTCAATTATAAAGGTGGGTCTGGGGATAAGATTTGAAAACCATACATTATGGGTCCCTTAATTATCTGAACAGCAGCATTTATCATCCTCTGTAATCCAGAAAAGAAATCTGTGACTGTGTGTTTAACATAGATAAATATTATTTTTTGTTATTAATTGATATATTCCAAGCTGCTTTCGAATCAGGATGTTGGAGAACAAACTGAGTGGATGCTTGCGTAGCCAAATGATGTGTAACAGTACAGTACTAACAGAATAAAATTTTATTTGAAAATACGTACGTATTATATAAAGAAAATTGATTTGAGTCTTTGTAGGTATCTGTGTATAAGCCATCTCTGTTATCTGATCAGTAGCTCTGAATCCTACGTACGTAGCCATTAGCCAAGACATTGAAGTGGGTCAATTAACCAATCAAAACTTAGGAATCCTCTTTTAATTACTTAGACATGTACAAAGTCGTACACAAGACCATGTAGATATTTGATTACGTATTCAATTGTATCAGATCATATTAAATTGTCAATGAATTATGAGCATCAAACATTTGAAATGATCACTAAAGTGCAAATTGGGCACTTTATGATGTGATCGATATATGCAAATAATAAACTACAATCGAATACGTACCTGCTGCTTCTTGCTGGGGAAAAACAGGATTCGCCAATAATATAATTTTATAATATAGCTGAGAATCCTTACCAACCCTGCTTAAATGGTGAGGTTTGGTTCTTAGTTTGGAGCCTCTTTAGTTATAGAAAAAGAGATGATGTGATCTTGTTTTTATTGGTCTACGCTGCTCTCACAGGGAGGAATCACACATAGTTCGTCACTTTCACTAACTGCATTCATTTTGACAGTTTCATCTGTCATGAGGCCTAAAGCATATCCACTTTGGATGGGGATTCCTAATCAAAAGGGGTTTGGTTATATCTGTCACTTTCAACAACATTCAATTTCACTGTTTTGCATTTTGCCTCCTGAACGCCCTATGGTCTTATGTTATTTGCAATGAATAAATATTGTAAATCTTAATGTTATTCGAGATGTACTTCATACAAATCATAATGGGGTTATCAAAATATACGTCAATTTCAAGTCTATAATGCATCAATTGAATTTTCTGATGGAGAGCATTTATGAAAATTAAAACAGTCCAAAACCTAATTGACCAGTAAGAAGAGCAAAGTTGATTAATTAGAATTTCAAATGGTGAGGGTTTGAGTCATTGCCTATTAGATGTCGTCTCATTATGAAATCCACTATTCAAAAAGAAAAGTTTTTCATCACACTGTTTTGCATTTCACAATTCTTGGTTGGTATAAACTTGTAACTAGGCATCATTCTTGGTTGGTGTAAACTTGTAACTAAGTGACAATCCAGTAAAATGGATCTATTTTAATTAGAGAACAAAATTGAAGAACTAGCTAAAACATAGATATAATTTAATTAGACAATAGATATTCTCATTGATAACTTGGAATGACTCTCCATACACAGCTTGCGGTTCTTTACAAAACAGAACCAAAATTATCTATTCTACTCTTAGTACATAGAGATGGATCGAAGCCACTCAATTACAAGATCATAAAACGACAACGCTAGATAATTAGTAATTAATAATCAGCATTCAAGAATTCCATACAATGTAAGAGAGCCAGATGAGGATGTGATCCGAACTCGAGCTTGTCTTAGTAATTTATCTTCCAATTTACTTCATGTTCTTTCTTAAAACGTTCTTGAACACAAGAGATGTAGTTCTCAGCTTTGATATCTATCTCTTCATCACCATCATCATTGTAAAATTTGTTGATGCGACAATTAATGGAGTCATGAACAGCAATACTACCTGATTTTTTGAATGAAGTCCTTCTTGTTGGCACAGATGATGGGATAGGCACAACCTTGTTGTGGAAACGACCTTTGGATAAAGCAAGTATGGACTTTGCTGCCCTGAAAAAATACTTGATGAGCTTACCTTTCATGAAACCTTTGTGCTTATAGCTCCCCTCCATATATTTTTTTCTGTGTCTCTTTCTAACTTAAAACACTGAGGTAAGAAATTGTATGGATAGGGTCTTCTTGATCAACCAGGTGAATGAATGAGTTCTTCTAACCAGCAGCAGGGACTGGTATTTATAGAAATTGGTTGAGGTGACAAGTTAATTTGTCAATGACTAGAGAACTTGGAGAATAATTATAAGGTGGAATTTGAGATAAGATTTGAAAACTGTGGGTCCCGTAGTAATCTGTACAGCTGCATAGATCAACTTTTGTAAACCCAGACATAGAGTATATGATGGAATGTGCGTTCTAGTCTCTTTTTTCTGGTTCAAATGGAATATGTGTGTTTGACATAGCTAGGTTAATATTATTGTTTTTTTTTTTGTTTCATGTTGATACATGTTCCTACCTAATTGTTGGCAACCAACCTTAAAACTGAATTGGGAGTTGGCCAGAGAACAACCTGATTACGATGGAATTGCTTGCTTACGTACCCATCAAGTAGGGATATCTTGTGGTACATTAATTAATTACACGGAAGAATTAAGAATCCAGTTAATTTGCTTGATTGTTCCCAAGATCATGTACCAATTAAGAAGCGTATCAAGTCAAGTAATAGTGGATAAGTTTGTCACACAGATATACTAATTATATGAATCGCCTCAGGTATACTTTTCTGCTTTCTTATCGACTGAGATGACGACTGACGAATTAATACGCAGAAAACCGTCCTCGTTTTGCTGCTGTTTTTTTTTTTTTTTTTTTTTTTTTTTTTAATTTGATCTTCTGTTGTGTAAAGTTTGAGAATCATAATCTGTTAGTTCATTTAGGTCCTAGGTTAGGCAAGATAGCTGCTTAATTAGCTCGATATATCCTTTGGGGTATTCTAGAAATAGACACCCATATGCATGCATCCAGAGCCTTTTGAATATTCTTGTTTTTGGGTCTGAGGCCTTAATTAATTAGTGTTTCATTTCATGCATGGGGTCATAAATTAAGCATCCATGATTACTAGATCTATCTACATCAGTCTGCAGAATTTGTCGAGATATCCCACATCCATTAATACCATCTCTTCAAATAGAACTTATTCCGGTGGGTTTTAAACCTCAATATATATGGTGCAATTAATAGGGTATCACATACCATGATCACCTGTATAGGCCTATCACATTCAACTTCATTTCGTTCGACTCTTTCTCTGATTTGCCTCCTAAGTCTTGTTTATACCGTCAGTATCTACAGTATCTAAAACCTATTATGACAAAAACCTATATTGTCATAATCTTAACTGATTTGTTCTATTTGATATGGAGACCACTATTAATTTATTGTTTGATCATGTGAATCCTTAGAATTTGCATCCGATTCCTCAGGATCTTCTTCTCTCATTTAGTTATCAAATCCATTAGTTGGGGTAAGTTACACGTTCTGTTTTTTTGGGAAAGACATAGGGTAAGTTCAATGCATCTTAATTTCCAACATGTTACAATTGCATTTTTCTTGTCATTTTTACACGTCACTTATATGTAACATAAGTTATACAAGATTTTGAATTGAGAAAAATTATCCTATGGAAATTTTACAATTTTATGTTGTTGAACATCAAAGGGCAATATAAGTGTTATTGTTTTCAAAAATTCCGTCTGAATATGTAGCATGCATTTATGTATGTATAATTGATTTTCACCAAAAAAAAAAAATGTATGTATGCTTGAATATTCACAAAGATCAAATCAATAGTGTATTACATGGGGACATAAATTTGAACATCTACATAACAAAAGAAATTAAAATTTTTTATAAAATAAAATAAAAAAAATTAATTATTATACCATACTAGTTATAGGTGAGGATTTTGTAGACAATTAAGAACTATTGTGTGGCAGCATTCAGTTTGCCTTTTTAGTATTTGCAGATTAAATTAAATCTTTGAATTTCATAATGAACTCCATTTTAGAAATATATATGAAACTAAGAGTTTCGACACCATACCATGTATGTGAGGGTAAAACTAGAACACGCTTTTCCATTTGAACTCGTGGATCGTCGTCAGATGTTATTTCACCCAATAATTGTTTTCATAAACGATCTCTTTTTTGTTAATCAATGACGGTGTCGGTCTAATATTGTAGTCATGTACGTAGATCGAGCAGGGGAACCTCTTTTTGTATCTATCTAGTACTTTTAGATATTAAAAAAACGATCTTAACAGCCGCTTTGAGATTTCTCTGTAAGAACTTAGCTAATTAAAGAACGCAGGTCAATGCAGATTATAAAATGAGATGACCGAAATATTGATTAATTGGAATGACTCAAATTCAATACAGCAGCTGTGGTATGCCTTACAAAACCGATCGAACCCGAAACATGGACCGGAATCGAGATATATTAAAACAAAAAAAAAAAAGAGTCACCAAACTGCGAGATCACTTTTGCTGTCTTCCTTTCTGAAAATAAATCGAACAGAAAGAAGATCAGAACAGTGATCGCTAACACTAGTCAATTTGGCTGGATAATCAATAATCAAGAGTAGTTCGCATCAACTAAAGGGCGTAAGAGAGGCATTCTTGTATGAGAATATGATCCGGACTCGTGCTTAATTGTCTTGATGATGATTACTCCTCCAAACCATCTCTGGATGTTCATTCCTGAAACGTTCTTTGACGCAAGAGATGTAGTTTTCAGCCTTTATATCAACATCTTTATCATCTTCACCATGGTAGAGATTGCTGGTCCGGCCATAATTGATGGATTCACGAACAGTAGTAATAGTATCTGGTTTCCTGAACTGAATCCTCTGCTTGGGTGCTTGAATATTGGTGGAAAGATCTTCATTTGACGAAGAAGAAGAAGGGAGGGAAGGCTTAACCCTACTACCACTAAATTGAATAATATTGGATGAAGTAGGCTTCGAAGCCCTAAACAAAGACTTGAGAAGCTTACCTCCCCTGAAACCTCTGTGCTTGCGAGTACTCTCCATATTTTCGCCTCTTGCACTCAACTACTTAATCGCTGAACTGATCACTTCTCTAGCTATGATTTATGAACCAGATGAATGAATGAATGAATGAGTTTCTACAAGGAGAGACCCCGGCCTATATATAATCACTACCAAAGCTTGAATTATAAGGTTGGGTTTTTCGGATAAGATCAGAAAACCCCGCATGGAATATCTCTTCCAACAGCAGCATTTATCAACTTTTTTGTAATGTGGAAAAGATAAATAAATCCATGATGATGTCTTTTGTATCCCATCAAATATTTTTAGTTGTGATCCGATCTGTTTGATTCTGATTAATTAACAATTAATAAGAAAGAGATTCTTTTTCTTGACTTTAACCCTAGCTATGATGTGATATATATATATATATATATATATATATATATATATATATATATATATATATATATATATATATATATATATATATATATTTATTATTTGTATGTTGTTGTATGTATGTGTATGTATATACGGTTTTCAAGAGAATTCACAAGTATTTATTGGTTAATTGACCATCTTTAATGTAATCCTAATTAGTAAGCTACATAGAGAGTGGTCGAGATTTAAGAATACTGATAAGATAACAGGGATGAGAGATGGCTTATACACATACAACTTTCTTTCTTTTTCCAGGTAAAAAGGTGCTTTTACATATAGGAATTTGTTCTATATACGTACGTATTTAGCACTTGTTGAGATGAAAAAGTATACATAATATTTTATTATGTTGTGATCTACAGCATGTAGATCATTTCGTTAAATTCTTTGTTATCTTACTAACACAATCACCAATAAATTCTTACCCTTGGAAAAGATATTCACCAATAATTAAGGAATCCTCCTGAAAAAGATTTTTATGATGTGAAAATTTTAATATATTTTATGATAAAAAAGTGAGAATCTTTACCAATTCGGCTTAGTGAGGTTAGGTTCAACTTAGAATTTTACTAATTATAGTGAGAATTTTCATCGATCTACATTGGCCTCAAAAGGGAGGAATAACTCTTAGTTTGTCACTTTCACTAACTGCATTCATTTTAACTGTTTCATCTTTCATATTATGCCTAAAGCATATTCATATTTTTCATGAGGTCTAAAGCATATCCATTTTGGAAACAAAATTACATCGGTTATATGAGATTAATTAAACCCTATAGATGGGGAATCTTAATCAAAAGCGGTTTAGTTGTATATATCACTTTTTTTTTTTTGTGGTAAAGTTTATATCACTTTCAGTTATATGTTATTTGCAGTGATTAATATTTGTAAATATTAATGCTATTTGAAACGTACTTTAAAAGAATCCTACCGTACAATAAATAGGGTACTCGTTAGTGTTATGGATTATCAAAATGATACATTTGAATTCATATCGTTATATGTCAATTTCAAGTTTAATAATGCATGAAATTAAGTTGGAAACATATTTTCATGGACCAAAGTCATGAAAATTTTGATTTTTTGGTAATTAAGGCTGATGGTAAACAGTAATGAAAATTAAGACAGTCCAAAGTCTACTTGACCAGTAAGAAGAGTAAAGTTATTGACTAATTTAGCATAATGATTAGTCATTGTGTATTAGATGTAGTCTTTTTATTAAATCTCCTTTCCAAAAAGCAAATCTTTTTATCACAATATATATGATCTACCAAACATTGAATCTAGGACAGGTGAAATTCAGGTAATTATTTGGTTGATATAAACTTGTAACTACAGCGGCAGCCTAGTAAAATGTTTTTTTTTTTTTTAGAAAGTAAAATGGATCTTAAAAGGTATTTTAATTAGAGAAGAAAATTTAAGAACTAGCCAAAACAGAGATATAATTTTGAGATAACATATTTTCTCATTGATTACTTGGAATACTCCATACACAGGTTGCGGTTCCTCACAAAATAGAACCAAAATTATCTGGTGTTCCTTAAGTACATGGACAAGCCACTCAATTATGAGCTAGATTTGATGAGCTCTCTTTCTTTTTACAATTATAACGAAAATACTAGCTAATTAGTAATTAATATAATCAGCATTCAGGAGAATCAAATGAGGATGTGATCCAGGCTCGTGCATGCTTGTGTTAGTAATTAATTAATCTGCCAATCTACTTCATGTTCTTTCCTAAAACGTTCTTGAACACAAGAAATGTAGTTCTCAGCTTTGATATCTATCTCTTCATCACCTCCATCACTGTAAAACTTGTTGATGGGATAATTAATGGAGTCACGAACAGCAATACCTTCTGGTTTCATGAATGAAGTCCTTGTCTTTGGTGCAAATGATGGGCTAGGCGTAGCCTTGTGAAAATGACCATTGGATGAAGCAATTGGCTTCCCTGCTGATCTAAACAGAGATTTGAGGAGCTTACCTTTCAGGAAACCTTTGTGCTTATAACTCCCCTCCATGTTTTTTCCCCCTTAGCTCTTTCTAACTCAAACACTTAAAAGCTAAGAAATTGTATGGGTATGATCTTCTTGATCAACCAGCTGGTAAATGAATGAGTTCTTCTAACCATCAGCAGGGACTGGTATTTATAGCAATTGGTTAAGGTGACAATAAGTTAATTTGTCAATGACTATAGAACTTGAAGAATAATTAAAAGGTGGATTTTGCGATAAGATTTGGAAACTGTAGGTCCCATGTATGGTATATTAATCTGTACAGCAGCTAGCATAGATCAAGTTTTGTAATTAAACCCATGTAGTACCCAGATATGAATATATGATATGGAATTAATGTGGTTAATTAATATTGTTGATATATGTTCCTAGCTACCTAATTGTTGGTAACCTTAAGGGAAGACTGATTCCGAATTAATTAGTTGGAGAACAACGTACAAGCTGATTAAGATGGAAATGCTTGGTTACTTACCCATCAAGCTGGGATATCTTGTGGTACTTTACACGGAAGAAGAATCAATTAAGTTCCCTAGCTAGATATATTGTTCTCAAGAATCAAGATCATGTATTATATTAATTCAAGACGATCGAGTAATACTGGATAAGTTTAATTTGTAATTACACAGATATACTAATTAATTATATGAATGACCTGATGTATACTATCTTTTCTGCGTTCTTATCAACTGAGATATCATGACGATTGACGAATTAATTAATACGCAGAAAACCGTCCTCGTTTTGCTGCAAATTTAACCTTGTACAGATTCTGTAAAGGTTGAGAATCATAATCTGTTAGTTCATTAATTAATTTGGTACATTTCTATCGTATCGTTATCACAAAGGAAGATTTTAGGTCCTAGCTAGCCTAGCTAGGTTCGGCGAGGTAGCTAGAGAGAGGGGGCATTCTACAAATAGATACTCCTAGCTAGATACCCATCATCCAGAACATTCTCATTCTGCCTTAGGTCTCGGGCCTTCATGGGGTTATAAACCATCCAATTAGAATCACAAGATTAATTTGGATCAATCTTTGCAGATTCTTTTTTTTTTTTTTTTTTTTTTTTTAATTTGTCGAGAATCTCATACCTAGTATATCCCACATCGAACCATGCATTCTAGCTATCTCTTCACATAGAACTCATTCCGGTGGGGGTGTAAACCTCAATAGGATCGATGCAACAACGGGTATCACATACCATGATCACCGGAGGAACTTCCTTTCCTACGACTGTGTTTTTCAATTCGATCACCTCCTAAATCTTGTTTATACGGTTATTATCTTCACTAACTAATATTTTCATAATCTTAACTGGTTTGTTCTATTTGACATGAAAACGGCTTTTTGATTTACTGTTTGATATGTATCCGTAGAATTTGGCATCCGATTCCTCAGGATCTTCTTCTCTCATTTAGTAGGTAATTATCAATGTATCTTAATTTCCCACGTGTTCTTGTTATTTCTACTTGATTTGCTATAAAAAAGAAAACACATGATTGTAATTCTCTTGTGGAAACATTTGTAGACGATTCATCATTTTCAATGATCTAATTAAATGGAACTTTTGCAACATTGTAATTTATTGATGCATGTAACTTATGATACAACCTAAGATGACCTCTATCATAATATAGGTGGAGTCCCTATATATTATGTATTTTAAGAGCAATCTTAATCTCAGGTTTTAGAATCACAAAATCTTTGTACGTGCATCAAAAAACTTGAATCTCAGGTTTTAGAATCACAAAATTTTTGTAAGTGCATCAAAAAGCTTGGTCAGCATTTCTATACAAGTGGTCCTCCTCCTCAATTCCCTAATGCAGTCTAACGCTAACGGCTCAATTGACCCTAGTAGTCACGTCCATTCCCTCAGATGTTTGTCAACATCGGACATCATGGAAGCTAGGCATCCACATTAATCTCATTCCAAAACTACATTTTAAAGAATGTGAAAGAGTTTTTTTTTTTTTTTTTTTTTTTTATTAAGCTTTAGATGTAGTATGATCATACCTAGACACAAAAGTGGTGAGATGAATATCCCACTCAATAGTAGATGAAAACCTCATACCAAGAATCCATTATATGTAATTTTATCATCCATGTGCACGAGGGGTCACACTTCAGTAATATTCACTTTTATACCGTATACGTTGTTTAGGATTTAGAATCGAGATTTGAGTTCAAGAAGTTATCCAATGGAAAATCTGCAATTTTGTGGGGCTCAGCATCGAAGGGCAATCACATAGGTGCATGTTATAGCTAGTTTATATTTTCCTAATTGAAATTCAAAATCCAACTGAATACCTCATATGCGTTCATGTAATATATTTACGAGGCTTAAAATATACATGAGGCGAATAAATCTTAACCTCTACATAACAAAAGAAATTAATTATCATACCATACTATTTGTAGAAAAATATAATTGTCCTTCAAAAAATAACTATTTGTGCAGAAACTTTAGCCATCTAATTTGCTTGCTTCCTTTTGGATATGTGAAATCAACAGTTTTTGCACCATACTATATATATATATGGAGCCGAAAACACCATTCACCATTTCAATTCATCGTTATAAAATAACGCAGGTCAATGCATTTAATGAAATGAGATGGCCAAAATATTGATTGATTAGAATTACTCTAACACAGCAGCTGTGGTATACCTAACAAAAGAGAACCGGAAACATGGACTGTAATCGAGATATTAAAGGCGGAAAAGAAAAAGCCTCGAAGATCATTACTTTTGCTCTCTTCCTATGTAAAAAATAAAACGAAAAGAATTGAAAGAAGATCATAACAGTGATCACTGACACTAGTCAATTAATTGCCTGGATAATCAATAATCAGGATCGAGTAGTTTGCATCAACCAATGGGCGTAACAGGGGCATTCTGCTTGTATGAGAATGTGATCCGGACTCGTGCTAATTAATTGTCTTGTCTTGATGATGATTACTCCTCCAAAGTCCAAACCATATCTTGATGATGTTCATTCCTGAAACGTTCTTTAACACAAGAGATGTAGTTTTCAGCCTTAATATCAACATCTTTATCACCTCCACCATGATAGAGATTGCTGAATTAATGAATCCTCTGCAGCTTGGGTGCAGGATTAATACTACTTGTGGAAAAATCTTCATTCTTTTGTATCACATCAAAAACCGCCCAACCTGAAAATGTAATGTTAGTTGTGATTCGATCTGTTAATTGGGTTGATTAGGATTAATTAACAAATAATAAGATAGAGAATCTTTTTCTTTTCTTGACTTAAATTCAAAAGTATGATGTGATAGAATATGTATTCAAATATATATATATATATATATATATATATATATATATATATATATATATATATATATATATATATACGGCTTCTAATACTGAAAGTACTCATTGCGTCATGTATGACTTTGTACATGTCAGAATGAATGAAGTGATGCAAAGAAAATTCACAAGTGTTTTTTGTTGGTTAATTGACCATCTTTATACGTAGAAATTAAGATCGAGATTGAAAAGTACGTACTGATCAGATAACAGGTATGTCTTATACCATATTATGTATTACGAACCTGTACAAGAGATGAAAAGCATGCACAATTAATACTTTATTCTGTAGCTAGCGCACTACTACACATCATTTCAGGTTGTTCTCCAACACCCGATCGATAACTAATTAACTATATTATTAACAAATTAAAGATAATACTTATCATATATATAATGATATTATGTTATACGTGGACTTGCTAAATTCTTTGATGTTCCTATCTAGAGATTCAAGACAATCACAATTAATAAGCCCTTAATTACCTCTTGGAAAACAAATTCACCAATAAATTCTTTTCTGTTTTTGAATAAAATAATTGTATGACGTGAGATTTTCATTAGTTTTTATGATAAAAAGGTAAGAATCTTTACCAGTTCCGGTTAGTGAGGTTAGGTTCAGATTAAAATTTCATTAATTATAGGGATTTAACAGTTTTGAGTTAACCTTTTATTTTTACAAATAGAAATGAGGAGAATCTAATATGATCCATCACTTTCGGCTTCATTTGGTACTGATACTTTGGTTTTTCATTGGCTGAAGAACATATCCATTTTAGATTCAAAATTATATCATTATCATAAACAGCAACATGGCCTGATTCTTAGTAAAAATTTTCATTTTTTTTCTTTCAATAATCTCGTGCCTCGGTATGTTTCTCCTAATTTAATTCCTAGTTTATATGAGATTAAATCCCACTAATGGAGAATCTTAATCAAAGTGGTTCAAATTAATTATTTTAAGAATTTCATTTTATTTGTTGTGAATCTCATACTCTAATATGTCTCTCTTCTTTGTTTTTTAGAATCATAATTTAAAAAAGGGTGCAGGAAGTGCTATCGTTATACGTCGATTTCAAGCCTAATAATGCTAGGGAAGATCAGGTCGAGTCAGAAATCAAAAGTTTTTTTTTTTTTTTTTGATAAGAAGAAAAGTTTCACTAAATTAAAAGTTATGTTCCATGTTTGGTTGTCTTACAAATCAAAAGTTATGAAGCTTTTCTCTGATACAAAACAGTTGTGAAAATTTTACCCAACAAACAAAAAAATAGTTGTGAAAATCAAATCGGTACAGACGCTAAAATTGACATTTGACACTTGAGACGGAGCAAAAGGTGAATAAGAAGTCCAGTTAACGGTGAGTGGGCTTGGGTCGTTGCATAATAGATGTCATCCAGACTTCAAGGGCACCATACATATTAGAGTGTTTTTACAAGGGTTCATTTTTTTATTTTTTTATTCTTGGGTTAAATAAGGGGTTCACTTAAGTAGGCTAAATTGTCCTTCATCAATTTGATAAATTGTAACTTATTCACCTAGGGATTCGGTCACTTAAGTGATTGAGGGGGGGGGGAGGTGGTGGTCACAAGCGATGTGTGGTTTCCGGTGAAATATGGAAAGAAGATGGGCAAAGGAAGAATCTCTTCACCCATCTAAGGGTTGGGTCACTTAAGTGATTGAGGGGCAATTTGATCATTTCATATAATATGGGTGGAGGTATATGAATCATTTGAAATTATTCACCTTCATTAACTTGATAAATTGTAAGTTATCCACTTTAACGGTCAAGTAATGATTGGCAATTTGCAATTTACCGAGTTGATAAAAGTGGGAGCTGTACAATTTAACTCGCTTAAGTGGACAGTCAAGAATTAGAGGCCCACTTAAGTGGGTGCCCTACAAAACACTCTACATATTATTAGCCTATTAGCTAGCCCACGTACAGCATTGGATTATCCATTTTTCTTTTTCTTTTCTAAAAAGTATATATTAAAGCTTTTGGTCAGGAAAAAAAAACATTTGAGGATTTAGATCTCTTCATCCACCTTCATGAGGCCTAAGATTGGATTAGATTTCTAATAGGTGGGATTCGAATGAAACCTGGTTAGCTCACGCTAGTAACCCAAGGAATTTTCTAGGTAGGAGTTGATAAGAACTAGCAGAAACAAAAATATAATTTCATTCATACATGAGATAATGTTGGTTGTCAACATAAAACTGTTCCAATGGTGAAACTAACACCTCTTAATGAAGAGGTTGTGGATTTGACTCTTCCTGAGGCATATTAATATCCCCATCCCCGGCTAAAAAAAAAAAAAAAAAAAAAAAAAAAAACTGGCTACTGTTATTAATTTATGAAACCACTTACTAGCTATTTTGGGTAAAATAATTAATTAATAATCAATTTTTTTTTTTTTTTTTTTGGGGTAAAAAATCAGGTTCCTTAATACTAGGCGTCAACCGGGGTCGTAGAAGAGCCATTTTTTGTATAACGAGAATGTGACCCAGACTGAGAGGATTCAAACTCTGACCGCCTATCTAATTTTACAAATGAAACCTTCTGTTTTGGAGCAGATGGAATAGAAAGATCTTCATCAACCCAAAAACCCAGCGGTGCGGAGGATGGGATAGACTTTAGCTTGCTATGAAATTGAACTTTAGCAGTTGGGGGAAGTTGAAGAGTTGTTGGGTGGGTTTGGAGATAAGAATTAAAGAATATGGGTCAATTGATTATCTGTACTGCAATGATCATCTTCTGTTACATACATGATACATGATACATCCATATTATAAATATGAGATTATATGTTTGTTTGACGTGACAGCAGACAGAAATATATTCCAACGTCAGTAGCTTTAAGTGAGATTTGATTGAGAGTTAGAGAACAACCTGATGGCGATGTAAATGCTTGCTGACGCACCCAGAAGATATTCTTCAGTACTTGTCACACAGCATAAAATAGTTGAGACTTGAGAGATCTTCTGATCTCAAAGGTTACGGGGACAAAAATGGGTATAGGCCATTTCTGTTATATATGTATGTATCTCTGATGACGACGGAGCCGCCCCCGGGGTCACTTATATATCCAATAATAAAAATGCTCACTCAGAACTCAGAACTCAGAACTCAGTTCCATAGGCTTTGAACATTACTTTTACGAGCAGGAAGAAGAATCAAGTTCCGTAGAATTGTTCTCATGCATGTATTCGAAAGGAAATTTATAACTTATAAGGCGTATCAAGACGAAGATCTAGTAATACTTACTGGATAAGAATTGAATAGTGTTCTTTCGATCGGATCGAACAATTCTTGCCTAGCCCAGCCCTGGTGACACCCGGCCCCAACCTCACGTCTACGGTCTATCAGGTATAGTTTTGTCGGTGCATGAAGCAATGGGAACTGGGAGGGAAGGCGTAGGTCGAATTTCATTATTAGTTGGCTTGGCTTGGCTTGGCTTGGCTAGCTAGTAATGACCAGACAGATTCATGAATCACAGCTGCATGGTAACTATTGATTTGATCGCCAAAATTAAGGGCAAGTGTGTTCCATGCATTTTTCTAATATATATATATATATGCTTTCTGCTTCTTCTAGGTAGTTCGTGAATTGTAATGCTAATTAATATACTATTCATCTTTTTTTCTTTTGGTAAAGAAAAGACCAATATACTAATCATCTCAACCTGCTACATTTCTACATTTCTGCTTTCTTATCGACTGACTGAAGTGACTGTAATAAAGAAAAAACTGACATTACCGACTCCCAGAAATGAGAAAACTCTGGCTATCCCCTATTTTTGGGTTTTTTTTTTAGTTTTCATCTTTAGGTTTTATCTTTTATGCCTTAGGAAACCGCTGCGATGGGGAATCACATCCATGATTACTTAGATTTGGTAGCTGGGGAATCACATCCATGATTACTAGATTTGGCTATCCCCTATTTTTGGGTTTTTTTTTTTAGTTTCATCTTTAGGTTTTATGCCTTAGGAAACCGCTGCGATGGGGAATCACATCCATGATTACTAGATTTGGTAGCGGAAAGAGATCACTAGATTTGGATCAATCTATTCAGAAGTTGATTTTATTTGTGATAATCTCATATACATGCACGATATTCCCATGTATTGCAGTTTTAGGTATCAGATTAATTCTATTCAATTTTATATTTCACTCTATCGAAAAAAGGATACTACTTTTTTTTCAGGTAAAAGATCAGTAGTATTAAAATATAAAATATAATGTACAATATAGATACATAAATAAAATCAATTCACCCACAACCAATATTTGTATACCTGACATTTTTTTTTCGCTAAAAGATTATTTGTATTAAGAATTTTTTAAAAAGTGCATCAGAAATAATAAAATTTGTAGAATTACCCATTATATACTGTTCTAGCATAATATAGATTGTATAATATACTTACAGCGTAATGAAATCCAAAAAAAAAAAATTACTTTTTAAAACATACTAAGCATACATTTGCCAACCGATACCCACTAATTGATAAATCTGGTATCATGCATATCGCGAACTAAACCATGATGCATTTGGACAATATTCTCATATGCTCCAGTAATCTTACACAGTTGGATCTAAAAAATCTCCTCCAAACTGAAATATGTGGTTAATTTGGATCAATCTTTTTTTTTTGGTTCTTTTTATCTTTGTCATGGAGCTA
The DNA here is from genome assembly GCF_041222555.1 of Hakea prostrata. Taxonomy (NCBI): domain Eukaryota; kingdom Viridiplantae; phylum Streptophyta; class Magnoliopsida; order Proteales; family Proteaceae; genus Hakea; species Hakea prostrata. The sequence goes on along the minus strand of NC_142602.1, from coordinate 2,397,478 downwards.
TATACATTTGAGACATTAGCTCCCTCTGCTTTGAATATTAATCCCCCGTGCAGAGCCGCACAATTTTGGCGCATGAAATAATTCATTAATTTCATGATGGAAAAATCCTCCCAAGTGTCTGACCATTTTAAGAGTACATGATGAGTCCAATGAACTTGCATACGCTTGATGGAATGTGATTCAATGTGAAACATCAAAATGGAATCCATTATGTGGGACTCACTAAGCGTATATATTTTGTTTCAGTTCCTCACACTCATTGGTATATATGCTCATGTACATGAACATGACCTGTTGTTCCCAAGTAAACTATTTTCAATTCTTGGCCATGGAACTAGCTACCTTCATTGTATCGATCGATCAGTCACATTCCAGATTGATGATTTTGTTAGAATGAGGGTTTGATTAATTTGCTTTGGCGCAGAGATGGAGAGAACTTTCTTCATTCTTTTGGAAGGAATTAATTTGAGGGTTGGATTGGATGCAGTAGGGAATCAAATGCTATGAAATAACACACAAACGAAAAATGTACCACTCAGGCCATTAGAGAGCCTTAGAGGCAACAAATGAAAAGAATCTGATTTCGACAAACAAGGGCCGTACGGTTAGCTAGAACCAAAATGTTTTCAACCGCGGATCTAGTTAATAGCCCAAATAAACCATCGCAGAAATTAAACACAGCTTTTAATTATCGTAACACTAGGTTAATTTTCTCTTTTGATCATCACATCAGAGCTAATATTCGATCCTTTTTGTTTAGAAACAAGTTATATTTTAATCAAGATTAATTACTTGGTAAATTAAGAGCAAGCTAATTAATCATGGACGTACATAATATATGTAATTAGATAATATTCATATCGATTAAATTAAAAGGTTCCATGCAGCCTAGCTAGGGTTCTTTGCAAAGGTGAACCCCTAAAAAGGAACCACTCAATTAGCATCTATGCTTTCTTTCCTTCCTTCTACAAGAAAACAAACAGAAAGAAGATAACAAAAGTGATGATTGTTAACACCAGCTAGCTAGCTAGCTAGCTAGCTTGGGTAATGAAGTAATAATAAATTAATAATCAAGAGTAGTGTGCGACAACCAAGGGCCGTGCAAGAGCCATTCTTGCAGTACTAGAATGTGGTCTGGACTCGTGCTGCATATTGCCTTGATTATTGATTCTCCAGTCCTGATCTTCTTCTTCTTCTTCATTCCTAAAACGTTCTTGAACAAAAGAGATGTAGTTTTTAGCCTTGGTATCAACATTTTCATCACCTTCAATGCTGTAGAGACTGCTGATCCGGCCATTAATGGAGTCTGGAACCGTAATACTTTCTGGTTTCATGAATGAAACCCTTTGCTTTGGTACAGGTGTATTGGTGGAAAGATCTTCCACCCTTGCAGGATATAAGGAAGGCTTAACCTTACTACTAAATTGACCACTGGATGAAGAAGAAGCAGGTTTCACCACTCTAAACAAAGACTTGAGAAACTTACCTCTTATGAAACCTCGGTGCTTATGGGTTCCCTCCATTAAAGAAAACTTAAGATTGAGCACGAACTTACTCTGCCTTGATCTTGAACAACAAGCAGATGAATGAGTAGTGATCAGTTGCTGCTGAAATGAACAAGGAGAGACCCATTTATATAGAAAAATGAAGGTTGGTTAAATTAAGTACAAAACCTGAATTATGATGTGGGGGTTTGGAGTTGATAGATTTGAAAACCGTGGGTCCCATAATTATCTGTACAGCACTCGATCATCATCTTAGCATAGATCGATAAGTAGTACTTTTCTTTTTCGATAACAGGGGACATAAAAGCTAAAATATTCGACTTATTAGCTGTGAGTTGTGAGTAGTAGACTTTAAAACTGATATGGAAGCTAGAGAAGAAGAAGCTGATCCATGATGATGTACATGGATACTTAATTAAAATAGCTGGCCATGGCCAAAAGATGGTCTTGCACGCAGTGGTACATAACAGGATTTGAACGACGGCGGTTCTCAGCAAACGTGACCTTATCCAATATATCTATTAATTTATACTCAAATAACCTATCAAAACCTTTGTACATGAAAGTGTTGTACTTTATACGGGCGAAGAATTAGTTCTTGAGCTCTGTGACGTTCAAAATTCTTATACCTCTGGGCATTAATGTTCTCATTTTCATTTTATAGGGTGAGAATCAATGAATTAGTGTCAATCAATCGCCCTTTTTTGTACTACGTAATCTAAAACAATTCAGCAAAAGTGTAGAAATTTAGCATGATAAGATAGGGGACCTGATTCCATTTTACCGTGGTGGACACCCCTATTCCAAAACCTTCAAATATTGACATTAATTAAATGCACGACTTTAATTTCCAAGCATATGAAGCCACCAACCAACTTGACAACCCTAATGTACAATTAATTAAAACTTTTTAATAATGCTAGTGTTATATTTTCTTATTCACTTAAACATGAATGCTCAAAAATAGTATAGAAAGCCAAACATCATGAGTTTTAACTCACAAAATTGTCGGTGTCTGTATTAAGTAGATAAAAAAGATTCTCTCTGATCATCTCAAGTTATGAAAAATTAAGACTATTCTAGACCTTTCTGCTTGGTAAATATTCAATAGGAAGATCACATTACAATTAGATTGGTTGCTGATGAGCAAGTATGCTCGATCTCTATATTTGGAATAGGATTCTTTTTATTTTTTTATTTGTCTTCATATATGGTTATTGCTTAAGTAGAATGTGATACAAATATACTAATTTATTTGATATGGTGGATAAGTTAGGACCCTTCTCGTTATTCTACCTTTCTTTCATTTTAACTAAAAAGAAAAATGTGAAGATTTGAGATCTTCAAGCATGGGAGCTCCATGTGTGCATTGATCGATCACTTCGCTTCCTATATTGTGATCAGGTTATTGATTAAGTTCTAGTATTTGAATTTTATTAACGAATCTGCAGGCTGTTCTATCTATACCATAGGTATAAAGAACTTTCTTGTTCTGGTTGATTTAGCCCTTACTAGGGCTTGTTAAGTGAACCACATACCAAATTCATCCATTTTAAACAACAAATACATCCCTTGGGCTCTTAAATCTTCATTATCTATAACATTATTATGGGTAATCTCATATACTTTCTAGAATATGGTTTTATTTGTGGAGAATAAAATCGCGCACATGTTAGGTTTAAGCATTAAGTTGCTTAGTTAAAACAGTGCATTAATTATAGGTATTAGGGTTTTACCTACTAGCTAGGTCAATACATCTTTATTTATGATAATTAACACAATGGCCTGTATTTATTCATAATTCAATTATTACCAGAATACCTTAACATCTTATACCAAAGGATCAGTGCATGCAGTTCAAAATGTTGAGCTTGAAGATGGAAATTAGACTCTTTCTTATATTCGTCTATTTGTGTGATGACCTGATAAACGCAATGGATGAAGAGAAGTTTCTTACTCTTGCTGGTTTAATAAGGGTGGGAAAAGGAATCTCATACTATGATCACTGGCGAGAGGCCTCTATCATTTTCTTTATTCCAGTACTTAACGATATTATCATTTGAAGGGACCCAAAATCACATCCATATTTGATCGTAAATCTCGTTTATACCGTTGCTACTTATAGTACTAAATATTAGTTTTGCTTCTGTTTGATGTGAAATCTTAACATCTTTCTTTGATGATATCAAATTATGGGTATTCCTAGCTTTTTCGTTAGAATAGAACTTCTAAGTAACTGAGATTACTTTATAAATTAGATCTATTGATAAAGCATGGACATGATGTAATAAGACGATATTCTTATTGATCAGCTGGAATTACTCCATACAGCTTGTACTTGTTCTTTACAGAAAAGGAGGAAAAAGGACTGGAGCTGGACCTGAAACATTTTCGGGATCATTTATGCTTTCTTTCTATTCTCAAAGGAAAACAAAATGAAAGAAAAATATAAAAGTGATCACAAGGGGTAATTAATGATCATGAGTGGTGCACGTCAACCAAAGGGCGTAAGAGAGCCATTCTTGTAGTAAGAGCGTGTGATCCAGACTCGTGCTTCTCTTGATAATTAATCCTCCGATCCATACCATCATGTTCGTTCCTAAAACGTTCTTGAACACAGGATATGTAGCTTTCAGCCTTTGTATCAACATTTTCATCACCTTCGACTCTGTAGAGATTGGTGATGCGACCATTAATGGAGTCACGAACGGTAATACTGTCTGGTCTCATAACTTGAACTCTCTGCTTTGGTGCAGGAATAGTGAAGGAAGGATCTTCCATTGAAGTAGAAGAAAGGTGGGTAGATTTAACCCTACTGCTAACTTGAACATTGGATGAAGCAGGCTTTGCTGTTCTAAACAAAGACTTGAAAAACTTGCCTCCGATGAAGCCTCTGTGCTTACGGCCGGTTCCCTCCATATTTTCTCTCTCTGATCACACTTAAAGCTATGAACTAATTCCTCTTATCAACCAGATGAACTGATGAGTTTTCAGACAAGGAAGAGTCCCATATTTATAGTAATTGGTGTCCAACTGTGTTTTGAGATAAGATTAGAAAACTGTGGGTCCCTTAATTATCTGTATAGCATTGATCATCTGTGCTTTTTGACATAGAAAAATATAGATTTTCTTTTGATAAAAGGCTACTCAAATATTCTTACCTAGTTGTTTGTAACTTTAACCCATATGGAAGTTGGAGAACAATACTTAGCTTTTACTAGTCGGAAATTTTAGATTTTTAGATTAGGGTTCTTTTAGTAGGACCTAACATGCGGTTTGATCCCTAATATTGCTAGAATTACATTTGGATTCAGTTAAAAGTAACACCTTCACATGTGTGTGTGTGTTTTTTTTCCCCTCAAAACATGGATGTTAATATTATACATGAAATGATACTGTTATCTTAAATTAAAATAAATGAAATTAGAATTTTACCTTAAAATTTTAGCTTTGTATATATATCATCAAAATATGAAATGATCATTAAACCCCCATTTTTTTTTAATTTAGGGAGAGAAAAAAAAATCTCCTTCTTTTTTTATAAAAAAAAAAAAAAAACAACTCGCCCGGGTCTTTTCAAAAGAAAAAAAAATTTCTTTTTTTTTTTTTTTTTTTTTTTTTTTGGTAAACCACATTTCATTCAACTGAAACAAAAGTAGATATATCCGAGCTACAAAGCCTGGAAATCCGGTAGTGGAAATAGGCCAGCCAAACCTCCCCGGTGAGGAGACAGCCTTCCGTGCCAGAGAGTCAGCTACGCTGTTAGTCTCCCTTGGAGAGAAAAGAAATTTGCAACCTACAAATTTTCTAGCTAAGTACTTAATATCCCATTTCAAATTGTCCACACAAACAGGGGTTTGAATCTTGTCTTCAAGAACATTGTAAAGTTGCAAACAATCGATCTCAGCTTCAATCATCTCGAACCCCTCAGCCAAACACTGAAGTAATCCTTCTCTTAGCGCTAGAGCTTCTCCTTGAAGCACCTCGGTGAAGCTCGCTGAAATAGACACCGCCACCGCGGCAACCCTCTACAATCTCGGATAATAAACCCCGAGTCCCCCTTTTGATCCTACCTTAGCCGCATCCGAATTCGGTTAACAACCCCACTCAAAGGCTTAGACCACCTTACTTCCTTCTTTTTCCTTTCTCATCACCCAATATCGAAGGCAACCGAAAGAAGTTGGGAACTACAAAGATCTTCAACCGAGCGAGAGCCTCGTGAACACACGGGATGGTGTCGAATTCACTCCATTGAAGATGAGATCATTACGAGACAGCCATAAGTTCCAACAAATTAGTGCGGCTAAACCAGCTCGGTGCCCTTCTTTGACCTTCACTATCCAATTTTAACCAATCGACACAAACTTAGTAAACTCGGGGTTCAATAATGGAGGGATATATGAGAAATCCGACCCAAACCAACGCTCTTGCAAATGCACAATCCATAATTATATGATCTTCTGTTTCGTCAGATAATCCACATCGTGGACAAGTTATATCCTTCACCATTTTTCTCTTCCCTAAATTAACTCCTGTGCTCAATGCTTTAGAACAGGCCCTCCAAATAAAATTACGCACCTTCGGGGGGGCATTACAGCTCCAAACATTTTTCCACATCCTATCTGGTAACTGAGAGGTTTGATTACCCTGATTCAAATGGTCTCTGACATTGGTGAGGAGGTGATAAGCACTCTTAGTAGTGAAGATCCCATTCCTATTGGCACCCCAAATAAGTCTATCTTCCAATTGAAAAAGACCTAATTGTATTTTCAAGATTTCTTCTGCATCATCAACATGAAAGGTTTGAAGAACTAAATGAGACTTCCATTTTCTAGTCTCTTGATCAATCAATTCCCCAAACATATATGCTTTCTTGCTATTCTCTAAAAGGAGAAAGTAACAAGAAGATCTTAAAGACTGGGTTTGGTAATTAACTAATAATCACGAGTAGTGGCGGGTCTCAAGTCTCAACCAAGGGGCGTACGAGAGCCATTCTTGTGGTAAGAGAATGTGACCCGGACACATTCTTGTCTTGATAACTGATCCTCCAATCCGTATCTTGTTCGTTTCTGAATCGTTCCTGAACACAAGATATGTAGCTTTCAGCCTTGATATCCACATTTTCATCACGTTGATCACCACTGTAGATACTGTTGATGCGGCCATTAGTGGGGTCACGAACAGTAATACTGTCTGGTTTCATGAATGAAACCCTCTGCTTCGGTGCAGGAGTGGTGGAAAGATTTTCCACTGAAGTTGAAGATGGGATAGATTTAGCCTTGCTATTAAGTTGGTCACTGGATGAAGTAACTGGCTTCACTGCTCTGAAGAAAGACCTAAGAAGCTTACCTTTCATGAAACTTTTGTGCTTACGGCTGCCCTCCATATTGTGTCTGTTTTTCTTGATATTAGAACACTCAAAGCAAGCTATATATATATATATATATATTAACTATCTGCTTGATCAATCAGATGACTGAGTGATTCAAGCAAAGGATGACCCATATATATACAGCAATAGCTTGCTGCCTAAAAGTGTGAATATAACTATAGTTCTTGAATCATGAGTTAGGTTTGGAGAGAGATCTGAAATCTATGGACAGCAAGTGGTTTCTGTATAATTAATTATATGTACACCATTCCATTCATCATCTTATGTCATCTTTAACATAGATAAATCATAAATGTATATATTCAATTTTTTATTTTTGTTTAGGTAGCAAATGGGGACAAAAGCTTAGGTACTTAGTTTGTAGTAACTTACTGATATGGAGTACTTAATTACGTAATCAAATTAAAGAATGTGTTATACGGGGAAAATGTGTGATATCTAGCTAGTAATCATATTCGTATATATAATTAATCGACTGACCTATCAAACTCGTGGATGCATGGGCTACACTTTATGCAGAAAGAGGAATTAATTTGAGGACCAGTCGTTCAGAATTCTCAATTGTACCTTTGGAAATATATATATATACAGAAGTAGTGCAGAAAGCCAACATGATTGTCAAGTTTGAACAATGGTGACCGTATGTAGAGGATTAAAGACATTCTCTTACGTCATATAAAGGTAATCATAATTGAATTGATATTTATCCCCAAAGAGCAAGTGGGTCTCTCTCTGTTTGGAATGGGATTCTTTCTGTACATCTTAAATTTTTAATTTATGGCTGCTTCTATAGTATAAATAAATATCAATATCTGATATGACGATCAATATATGTTCTAGAAGAGAACCGTCCTCGAAACTCTTTTTATTATTCTGCATATATGCATTGAAAAATTGAGCATACATAAGCTTATTAAATATTGCATAGTGTTTTATAACTTATTAGGAAAACCTCCTTATTCTTAGCAACATCACAGTTACCACATTTGATTCTATTTCTACCAATAGAGATCGAGCATAGAGTAATGAAGTACTACTGATCAAGAGAACTTCTTATTGTTGTTGGTTAGTTAAAGGTGCAGACTGGAAGCACAAGGGCTGGGGAAACCACTGTCACTTTCAACTCATTCCACTTCCACCATTAAACTGTTTTCATATGTCATAGGATATTAGGATTGAGGAGGGGAGGAAAGGGTAGGGTCTTTAATTTACAATGAATAGTAGTAGATGAGAATATTTGATTCATATATCCTAGCTAGCCTGTTTGTACAAAATCTCTATAAGAATTTAAAATAGTAAAACAAGATTTCCATATCCTATAAAAGATGCATTAAGGCAAACGTTTTCCTAATAACGTTATTCGTAGAATTGGGTTTGAGTTCATCACCCGAATATATCCCACTAGTCACTTTTAACACGTGCATTAATTAGATAAAGACATGCTTGCTATATGTGTTTTTGAGGGGTTGGAGCCTGCCTGGCTGGGTACCATTTCAACAAATCACAGAATTTTCGTTCAAGACGGTTTGATGTTTTCAATTGTATTCAACTCCCAATTCCCCCAAGTAGAAACGTTTAACACTCCTGCAGGCTGCAGCTCTTTAATTTACTTTCTATGGTTGAAGTACATTTTCTCAAATTCAATTGGATAAATTAACCAAATTAACTGAAAAAGAGATTTTCTTGGTGATAGCTAGGAACTCGATTCTCTCTCTTTAATGCTTACCAACTTTCCTTGTTGAGATCTCATATGATGTCAAATATGTTTGTTGTCTGTTTAATTAATTTGCTTCCTGCAGTGAGCTTGTCTCTTGTCTCCCAATTGAAATCTGAAATCAACCCGAACCCATGAATTCAAATCCACCTTTTAAAACTTGCAGCTAGCTGCGGGTATGCATACCTAATTAAGGTATAGAAACTTGGCCTGAACAGGTAACTATAAAGTGCATGTCTTTGATTTTAAATAGGACCTCGAATCCCCTCGATTATATTAATCACAAGGGTAGACTGTAGACAAAGATTGAAATCAAAATTGGGTTGGGCTGAAGGGTTAGGGTCGAGGCCTCAGCCCAGTTCAATATATTTTATTTTTCAAGATTACCTCATTCTTCATTCTTCTCCATAAACTGATAAACAACGTGTTTCCCACCATACAATTCGTTTTTATTTGTTTCAAATTTACAAAGCCCATTATCACGCCTAACCCAACTCAGCCCAGCCCATGTAAGGCCCACTGGAGTGGGTCCCATCCAGGTAGAGAAATATAAAATGTTAGAGAGAGAGAGAGAGCACGGACTAGACTGCTTAGGTTGACGGTTGACCCATTACCACGCTATGTACATTTCCGAGTTCTGAGTCGGACAACCCGGAGGTTCTCAACTCTATCGTCTTCGTTCTGGCTTTTCTTCTGTGGAAGGAAAAATAGCGAAAACGAAAAGGGAATAAAAATGGCAGCTTTGTCTCGTATATCCAAGAAAGTTCTAAGTAGCAATCTCTCACCCTCATATCGGTCGGCCCTTCGTGGTCTATCCACTGATGCGGCGAAAGTAGCAACGACTGCAAGTGCGAATGATAGAGTGAAATGGGATTATAGAGGTCAGAGGAGAATAATACCGTTGGGGCAATGGCTTCCCAAAATTGCCGTCGATGCCTACGTCGCCCCGAACGTAGTTCTAGCTGGCCAAGTCACCGTTAACGATGGATCTTCGGTTTGGAACGGATCAGTTCTTCGCGGTGATCTCAACAAAATCACGATTGGTTTCTGCTCCAATGTGCAGGAGCGATGCGTTCTCCACGCTGCTTGGTCGTCTCCAACAGGTTCCCTTTGTTCCTGCTCTTAATCTCTTACTTTTTTGTTGTTAGGGTTTTGAATCTTTTTATATTTTCCCCCTTGTTGGTTAGCTTTGTATTTTGCAAGTAAAAAATCAGTGATAACAGTGTCTATCTACTAATCGTGAGAGAGAGGGCGGGGGAGGGAACCCTAGAATCTGTTTGGAGCTTCTGAGCGGACTTCTTTGGATTATGAGATTCTAAAGCTGATGTTTTACTGAGATTGTGGTTATCCACTATAATGTTCAAATATAAGTGATGAATTCTTACGCTTGTTTAGTTTTGTTGTTGAATACCAGTATGGTTACATGAATCAAACATGATGAAGTCATTCCATAGCATAATTTGCTGATGCATTGTTGAAGGAATGCTTTGGTCCTAAAATTTTGATTTCAGAGTTGAGAATTGGGTGCTCAAGGCAGGAAAAACAGTTTTCAAGTGAAACTAAGGTTACTGCTTGGTTGTCCGACGACAAGGAAATGTTGGTAATGGGTACTGAATTCACTAATATGTGCTTTCTTTGCACTTTGTAGTGAATTGTATAGTGATTGCACTTAGGTCACATTGTTCTTTGCATGGTTTGCTCGATGTCAAAAACTTAGCTAGGGGCTTCATGTCCATGTTTGGCACTGGAACATAGAAAGCTTTCTTGAAGAAACAAGGTGACAGACAATGTGTAAATTTTAAAAATGAAGGGCGTTCTAAAGAAAATAAATCATCCCAGGAGTCTGTGTCTTGTCTTTGCTATGAATGTATCAACAGAGATCATTAGCTTGAATGATTAGAATTACTAGCCTTATAAGCCTAGACCCTTACGCAAGGCAGCATAAATGAGGATGCCAAGATGGGTGAGTGGCAATACTAGGAAGGATAAAGCAACATATTGGAATTAGTTAGGGAGTAGCCCCAACAAATGATAAGTTATGAGAAAGACTTTTGAGGTCGCAGAGCCACGTTCAGAAGCCTCTAAATGCCCCTATATGGAGTGACTTATCCAGATTGAAGGAACCAAAGGAGCTTGGGGTAAACCTAAAATAACCTTAGGAGAAGTTGTTAGAAAGGATATGCATGACTTAGTCTTTGTATCTAGTATGGCCTCAAATAGTGCTGATTCGAAGGCAAGGTTTAATGTAGCAGACCCCATTTAGTTAGGATAAGGCTTCTTGTTACATTCTTGAGCTAATTAAATTTTTTCTTTTTCATTTTCTTGTTATGATCATTTCCCATTGCATTTGATCCTTCCTTGAAGATTTTTGTGCTAATAAAATCCTCCCCCCCCCCCCCCCCCCCCCAAAAAAAAAAAAAAAAGAACATACACACAAAAACAAGCATTTGAAACTGTAGCAAGTTATAAATTTAAAATCCACCATGGTGTTTTCATTCCTCTTAATATGGACATATGATTGGATCTGGTCAGTTCTAAACTTATGGGGTAATATCAGATCTATTATATCTGAGATATAGCATGGAGCTCTGTTTCCCATGCATGTTGGTTACCTGTGAGGTATCCACTTCAATGGCAAGACACAAGTAGGGGGACTGAGCATGTTTCAGGTATGGCTTCCAGAAACCTTACATGGCTGGGGACAAGGGGGGAAAAGCAGGTAGTGGATGAATTATTATTTGCATCCTAAATTTGTCACTTCTGTTGCAGGAAGAGGAATTGTATTTTGGGAAATAAAATACTAAAAAAAAAAAATTTAAAAACTTCTAAAGAAGGGGACTGGTAGAAGAGGATTTATTACTTACTTGAAGGCCATTTGTGGTGGGCACATTAAAATTGAGTGCAAAACTTCTTGACTCAAACTTACAATTACGCCTTTCATATTTAATCTTCCATTTTCTTTATTTGAACTTCTTGAGGAAGCTTTCAAATATAGCTTATCGGGCCCATAACTCTGATGAACTGGTCTTTAATGTTAGGTTAGTTTAATGTTACTTACTGAGTTTGGATGATGATTGAATTGCATCTTTTATCACTTGTTGAACTGAATTCCAATTTACATTCTTCAATCATGGATCCTCAACCACCTCTAGTTCTTGTTGTCATTTCAACATGCATCTTAGCTTTGTTGTTATTCCAACATTTGGCTGATGTTATCTGTATGATCAGTTCAGTCAGCATACTGGTTAGCAATTTCTTTTTACTGCTGAATGTGTTCAGTTTATTGTGGATCTTCAATTCTGCACCATCTTCCATGTGTGGCACATCTATCATTGCATGTACCTCCCTGAAGCTTGAGTTTGTTGTCAGAAATCTTTGGTCTTCATTCCTATACTCTGTCTTCTGATTCAAAATCAAGCATGTTAATGAAGCATGACCATCCTCTTAATCACATCATCATGGATATTTTATGTTTATCCTATGGGTAGTCAGGGAGGCAGAATACTATTTCTATACTGTTACCTGTGAACCATCCCTTGATTAATTTGATCTGTTTGTTGGAGTAAGTTAACATTGAATCAAGTGAAATCTGGCAGCACCATGGTAATTCACTGGTATGGGCTTTTGTCTCTTCTGCCAACTTCCTAAATCATTGTAATTGGATAGAGGCTTCAACTCGGACGAAATTTGAATTAGCTTTGCAATTGGGACCGTATAGTGTCTTCAAACCTAAATCCAACCTCAATCTGTTAAAAATCAATAGAACTGATACTTCAACCATTTTTGGGGCATTGATGTGCTTTTTTAGTTGTTGGATTGATTTAGTTTTTGAACTTTGTCTAGCATGAAACCTAAATTAGACTGGAATTGTTCTTTTCTTGTTCAACCAGGATTACCGGCAGAGACATCTATTGAGAGATTTGTGACAATTGGGGGGTATTGTCTTTTACGGTCTTGTACAATTGAGCCGGAGTGTATCATTGGGCAGCATTCTATACTCATGGAAGGATCATTGGTGGAGACACATTCTATTCTTGAAGCTGGATCTGTAGTTCCCCCGGGCAGGAGAATTCCAACGGGTGAACTTTGGGCTGGGAATCCTGCAAGGTTTGTCAGAAATTTGACACATGAAGAGACCTTGGAGATTCCTAAACTTGCGGTTGCAATCAATGATCTGAGCAAAAACTACTTTTCAGAGTACCTGCCTTATTCCACAGTTTATTTGGAAGTTGAGAAGCTAAAGAAGTCTCTTGGGATCTCTATCTAAAGGTTTCAGTTCATGTAGATTGAGAGTTGGAGGTGTTTTCAAGGAAATAAGTCTCACCGAGACTCGATCAATCAAGCTTTTATTTTTTATTTTTTTTGGGGGTTAGATTATTTAATACAAGGACTAGTTTTGGTTGTAGTAGATCTAAAGAAGTGGTTCATGGCGACAGCAGTGTAGCTGTCTTGCAACTTCAAACAATTCTGCCTTTTGTTCCCTGCTTCAGTGTATTTTTGTTTGCAATCATCGTGGCGGATGTGGAGAATTGACAACATCTGTTATTGTGGGAGCTTGGTTCGTCTATTAGATCTTTCCTTGGGGTTCTTGACCGAGTGTTGCTTATGGGATTTTGTTATAAATCATTGATAGCTGAAGCTTGATGGTTTTCCTCACCGTGATTGCTATGATTTGGTGTGCCCTTATTTACATTCCTGAAACATATCTGAAGTTTCTTCCCCAAAACCCTCTTAAGGCTAAGGTGAAGCTTTGGGTTCCTCTAATAAATTAATTATCTTCAAACTTGTGGCTCTCTGTCAGGTATTTTTGCTTTAAAAGCAGTCATGTAAGGGTCGGTTTTATTGGTTAAGTTGAGTTAACAATCTCTCGGTGGGTTCTAGCAATGGCTTACTGATTTATTTTCCATTATTTTTGGGCATTGAATTAGAGATAATTTCTTATACTCGAAGGTAACTGTACTCAAGAAACAGTGTTGTCTTTGTGTAACAACAGTAACAACTGTCTGTCAAAAGTGAAGAAGATACAAGCCAAAGGCACCAACTAGTAACCACCTACCACCAACTGCTAACCTGCTGCTGCCTCAAAACACAGAGGTGCCAGCTAAGATTACGCGGCATGAGTAGCTCTTAAGCCAACTAGCAGGGATTACCCACTCCAATATTCTAAAGCAGTATGTGTAATTAAGAAGCCTTGACTTTCTCTTTCGCGAGTCGTATTCACTTCCTTCCCTGATTCCCCACCAAAAGAGGCCCTTTCATGCTTCTTCATGTATGTTCCTTCCCTACCTGAAAAGGGAGACTTTGATCCGATGAATATAGTTTACCCAGAAAAGAATCCGCTTTAATAATAAATATAAGAAATAAGAAATTATAGAAACCAGCGTAAGCAATGAGATCACATCGACGTCAGTTAACCCAATGGATGTGTGGATCAGTTTTTTTTTTTTTGGTAGAAATATGTGGATCAGTTTGAGAGAACAACGAACGGTAGAGAACGTTGTTGCTGCCGGCTGAATCATCCAACTGTCAGTCTTAATTTCTTGCTTGTTTGAATCCTTCAACTGTCAATCTAATAATCATGGAACTTTGTAATGTACACCAAGGTGTAGAGAATAAATCAAGTTAATGAAAGAGAAAGCATTCATTTGCTATTTTGCTCCTTCCAATTTTTAACAACTATCGTATCCAGACGTTGAAGAACCGTTTTATCGGCCAATTCTGACATCATTTATATCAAATTTTCTTTGTTTGTTTCCTATAAAATATGGCCTAACACTTATCAGTTATCACCACCAACCTTTGATTTTTATTTAAATTTAATATAATCTTTTTAAATCTTCTTCTTGGGTGTGGGGAAGGGAACGAAAAGGTTTGGTTGATTATGCTGTAAGCAAATGGGTAGGCGAATCTATGGTTTCCGGGTGTCTTTTCTGACCAGAAAGCAGAGACAGCTTCAATGAAGCTTCAAATTTTTCACCAGGAAAAGAAAAAAAAAAAAAAGCCCTGAAATTAACAGTTTAAGAAATAATTATATTAATTTTTGTGATCACACGGGTGAATTTATTCATTTTGATCATTTAAGAAACATCCCTAGATTCTTGTCTTAGGTTCAACATCTCTGGATTTGGAGTCATTTAGTATTCACAGTAGAACCAACCATGCTAGCTTGTTAGATTCCATGTTAGGCTGTGGTTAAGGTATGGTACCAGAAAACATTTTTGGGTATCAGTTGGATCCGAGCTACCTAACTTTGATGATACGTCTACCTGCCCACATTGGGTTGGCGTTTTGTTATGTCACTCAGAGAATATCTAAGCTGCATGACTCATGATTAGAACAGGTTTTCTTTTGTTATTTGGGGGTTAGGGGTTTTCTTACCAGGGAATTTCATTTAAGTTCTCCTTACCCATAGAAGGGAAAGAGAGAGTTGTTGGCTTCACTCTTGCCTTTGTCGATTCTAGTACAGAAATATTCTGTTTGAAAATTTTGTGTCCACCAAACTAGGATATCTGGCTGAGAACAAGCAAAACCCTAGATTAAAAAACAAAGCTTAGAACAGTTCATAACTTTTTAAAACCTCCTGAGATTAAAGATATAATATATCTTAGTTGACTAGGATTATCTGGCTTAGAACAAGGAAAACCCAAGATTAAAAAACAAAGCTTAGAACAGTTCATAGCTTTTTAAAAGCTCACGAGATTAGAGACATACTCTTAGTTGTCAATGATAATTAAGTAATCGTTTGATTCCCAGCCCAGTGTCAACGGCTAATTTTGTATCATCTACAACGTTTTGTTCTTCTCCTTTGTTGAGGAAGGACTTTTATCTTCACATACATATATTCAACACTAGCTAGTGTTACAGATTAATACAAGACTAAAGTCATACAACAGAAAAATAGATTCCTTTGGTGAAGAAAAAAGAGACTTCAATTTCTGATGGAAATTCCATTTAACACCTTCTTCGACAAACACATCAATATAATTTGAATCCATCTAGTTTCTAGTACATTATATAAGAAGGCTGGATAGTACATATTGAGTCCCTTCACCCCAAACTTTGTGGCTGTGGCAACAGAAAACTATGCACGTTTCAACGGTTCAACCACTGATCTTCTCTTGAATCCTATTTTTCAACTCAGCTGTTAAATGTTAATTCATGATCTTGTTCATCTCTGCAATTATCCTTGTTTGTCATCATTCCATGGTAAGAACTAAGAACTCGACTCAAACGCGGGAAGTATGACATCCAAGGACATGAACAGGAAGGACACCTGAAGAATCAAAGAAAGCAAACGAAGCTTGATCATCACTCCCATCCAATCTTCTGGTATGTCTTCTTCATCGCTGTGGGTGAAAGCGGGTGAAAGTGGGATGTTGGAATGGCTCAATCAAATCAAAGCTCCCACGAATTAGGTCCTTTGATCTGATTGAGCCGTGCCAATATCGTGTTTTCTCAGTTTATAATTACCGTCGTTTCTTGGCCTATTTGAAAGGTATCAGTAACTTAAGATAGAGATACATGACACAGTGCCTTATTCTTTTTTTTCTCTCTCTCTCTCTTTTTGAATTGGGCAAACCTAGTGCCTTTTCACGAACATCTTTTGAGTGAGTTATATCTTATCTTAGCTTCTTTTCTCCTCTGATTAGGGAACTCTAAAAACATGAAATGTTTCTGTTTTCAACGTTTCAATGTGTACAGTTTATGAAGAGATACATAATCGGTTGGTTTTGGTGGATTATTGAGAGTTTGTTCCCTTCCCCAGTGTTTGTATTGCGTTCTCATTTAGGAGCTGCACCTGGTAGAATCTAGGCAAAATGCTCTGTTTGTGCATTCTAATAACCCTTATTTTTTCTGGGTTGAAAATTTCTAATAGACTCACTAGTTGAAATTTCTATAGGAGTATTTTGAATTCCTTCTTCCAATACTTCATTATTTTTCCCCCATTTTTTCCTGATAAATTACATCTCTTAAGAGTTAGATGTGGTTTCATATAATCTCCATCAATCTACATGTACATTATATAACTCATTCGGAATACTAAATAGAAGTTCGCAACATTTTGTCTGCAACTACAAAACGGTTTGTCTGAGCAAGAGAAACATGCTGAAGGACACAACATCAATATAGCATTGTTATGTTTTCAAGAACCAAAACAAAAATTTATCCACCACATTTGGAAAGAAAAAAGTGCAAAACTTAACTACTAAGTGAAAAAACTAACCTTATTTAAGCTTGCATTTTGTACTGATTTTTCTGAGTCACTCTTCATTAGTTGTATAATTTCATGCCAAAAGAATTTGTATGAAAAAGTTACATACCGTCTTGGAGAAGTTTTTTTAGTGTTGGTGCAGGTTTTGGAGCACCAATATTAGGTATTTGAGCTTGCCACAGAGATTTTTCGAACAGATCATCAACGCTATGAAAGCTATGAACAAGGACTGCAGTAGATACTCACAAGAATCTCTAGTCCTGATGAACCTCAATGGATTTAAGAACAGGACCCCTTCATGGACGGGAATAGAAATATTGGAATTCATAACACTTTGTGTAATCTTTCTTCCATCAGATATTCCATCATTCTTGAAAATCAACATGGCTTTGCTATCATAACACGCCTGCAATAAAAATGCATACATGCTACCATTAAAGGTTTGAGCTTTGAAGGCACTTCTTAAGAAAAAGGATTGATCAACAATTTGCATAATTATTCAAGTAAATATTGTATCGGATATGATAATAACCGAGATTCAATTCCATGACAACTACGAGAAACGAATTCCACACAGCATATGCGAAGTACATTCTTGTCTTTTCAATTTCTTTTGAAATTTTTTGGTGAAAACGTCTTTTCAATTTCAGCTATAGCTGAAGCGTGATTGTCATCGTAAACCTGAAAGACATGGAATTTTGATTTCTAACAATTGTCCATTAAAGCGATCGGAGTCTTTTTCCTTCACCTGTGACCGTAAACAGGGATTCACGGTGAGATGGCCTTAACGAACTTCATCCTCACAGTTGCAGGAGTGACTGTCGTTGTTCTACTCTTCAGGAGCGATGTCAGGCATTCTGCCGCAATACTCAGACGCAACGTTCGTCAGATTCGTCACTGGCAGATTCGTCACTGGCTCGAAGAAGAATCTTCTTCTACATCAAAGTAAGCCTCCTTTTCTTTTTTTTTTTTTTTTTTTTTTGAGTTTTGTGGAGAGCAATAAAACCCTCCAACCGCGGTTTGCTGTGCTTTCAGGAATTCATTTTCTTTAACCAAGTTCTCTACTCGTATTTTGGCCCAGTATGAAGTGTATATGAAATAGCTTAAAATACGAAAACCAAGGTTTTCTTTGTTATGTATTCCTAAAATAAATAGCGGATTAGCATACCTTAGTGAAAAGATAAAATAGAGAAATATTTTCTGAATGCGTTTCAAACCCAGAATGAAAATTCTATTTCGAAATTGCAAACCAGACAAATCTGGAAATTGCAGACAAACATCACCTTTCGTGGAATTGATCTTTATTAGTAAGAAATTATCCTTCTATGACATTGTCCAAAGGGTTTTCAGATACTGCTTCCCTTCCCCAGCCCCCCAACTATATACATGTGCATATAAAACTAGACTGTGTACAGGCAGATATCAAACTCTTACAATTGAATTCCAACGGCTCTTGGCCAAAAAAAAAAAAAAAAAAAAGAATTCCAACGGCTCCAGTTGGGTGTCCATGCATAAGGACCATGTTGGTTCAGGGACCAAAATACTTGGTTGCCGAAGGATGATCTAGTGTCCGGAAGATTTCATGGTATAAACCATGATGAAACAAACTGTGCTATAAACGTGCAGGCGACACCTAGAATTTTGATTTTCAACATCACCTCTGTTATAGATGGAAGAACCACGCCCAATTTCCCCAAAGCAAAACATCCCTGCCAACGGTGCCCCAGGGAAGTTCTCCGTGAAAACTGAACTATCAACATGTTGGCGCCCAAAAAAGGACTCACCACGACCATAACAAGAGAAGATGAGACCTCCACAAACTTCCGTCCTATCACCGCTGGCAATGGCTCCATTCATAGGATGGCAACCTTTGGGACCCCAATCCAGCTTCAAATTTCTAAATTCCTCATAGACTTTATCACGTAATGTTAAGGCTGCTTCAGGATCTGGATGGTAAAAACAGAAGGGATCTCCAGTTTTAATCCCAACACCTTTGACATAAAGGTACTCTTCATCTCCACTGTAAAGACCAAAAGGGTGGCAGTTTGAACATCAGTAAGAGAAACACCCACTTTATTTAGATCAAGTGAAAGGAACTGGTCATCAAGTAAAATAAATAAAGCAACGAAAATGGCCCAGTCTTAGGAATCAATTATATTCAATTAAACGGCAACAAGGAAGATCAAAGACAAGTGTTATACATATGAAGTTAGTCTTCAATATATAAGACAAGACTCATGAAACTTATTTTTCCAGGCTTTATTCCCGTTTTGCCTTTTGTAATAAAAATACCTAATAACACTAAAGAAGTTCAACAGTACAAGGTGAAGTGTGAGGCACTCACCGGATCCAACAAGTAGTCTTACGGGGGACTCAGCATCCAAGTACACTCTATATTAGGAAACAACAAAAGAAACACTACTACTAATGCTGAAACCTACACGATAGGATACTCCCCCTATCACGAGTAATCTATAACCTCTAAAATTTGTAGTATCTAGTAACATGAGTGATTCTTTGTTCTATACTAGATCTATTTCAACAGTCTGAAGTAGAGGGCCGGCAGAAAAAGGAGAAACAAGGTCTCACCCTGCAGTAAAATACTAATTCTGACAACATATTCCTACATTTTCCCATATTTAACAAGCAGTCCTAATTCTTAGAAGACTAAAATTTCCACCTCAACTGAAATTCTCAGCCTCACATCTGATATTCTAGGAGAAGAAATGAAGCCAACATCTCGTGAGCCAGTCCTACTGAGGCTCAGTTAAAAACCATCAAGTAATCACTAAAGAAGTCCAAACCCATATCAGAAGCCTAATTTTTAAGGTGTATGCCTAAAAAACTTTTGTACAGGAAAAGGGGAGAGAGTTTTCACTGTCCAAATTTTACTGCCTAAGAGATCATTCTTAGTATTCGTAATTTGTTCATCAATTAAAACTGGGCACCCCACCCCCCTCTCTCTCCTCCGACTCTACTTGTGTGAAAGCCTTTGGCACCGGCTTCGCCCTAATTACTAGATCTATTATGTTTCAAGCTTAAGTAACATGCATCTACTTCTATAACTACATATTATTAATTCATTGACCAATTACAAGATCTATTATGTTCAACACCTTCCAGATTTTTGAACCCTAAAAAAGTTCTTACCTTATTAAGAACTTCTAACAGGTCATAGATCTTCCGCAATTTGTTGTCTAGAGATGTGTGATACAAGCTTAAGTATCATTTGTTAACCAGTTCTCACATTCATTCCATGACCACCACCTATGATAACGTACCCCCCCCCCCCCTTTCTTTTCTTCTCTTTTTCTTCTTTTTCCTTTTCTTCCAGGCATCAAACTGAGTGGTAAAACACCTTTTTACAATATTGAAAAAAACAACGGAGCAGAGGGAGGGGAACAGGGATAGGTAACATTTCAACACTAAACTCATTAAGTTATTGAACCTCGAGGAAAAATGAAATAAAATAGTGGTCCAATATATAAGAAAAGCATCATACAAAAGTTCAATAAGACTTTCTTCCAAAACTTCCTTCTTTCCCCAGACTTCAGCCCTCTCTAGAGTTAACAACCATAGCAACCATAAAGATTACCAAAAAGGACCATACCCAGACCATGAGGCTCCCACCATGCATTGTCTGCGCAGCCTTACCACCACTTCACGGAGAGGCTGTGATGCAGCACGCACAACCAGAAGTTACTGTTCACGCTACAGTAGTATAAACAGTAATCTAGATGATAATTTCATATTTGGTGGGCCCCAAGTCCAGCTTGCATGGAAATCGATTCAAATTTGGTGGGCCCAAACTCCAGCTTGCAAGGAGATAAAATAGGAACTATTTTTGTGGGAGTTCTAGAGATAATTTAGAATTTTGTTATTTATTATTGGGATAATCATGTAATCAAAGTTTTTATTTGGGTAGGATATCTAGGATAAGTTTTAGTTAGTTTTAAATTCCTAAGAGTCCTAGTAGGATCAGTCTTTTGTTAGTTTTAAATTACCAAGAGTCCTATTATAGTTGTTTTCTTATCAAGTATGTTTGTTTTGTTATTTAAACACTTGTAATCAGCTTATTGAGGAGGGAAATAGAAAAAATGAATTAAAGCTTGAGCTTTGTGCATTTGCAGCCCCCCTTCTCTCCTCTTTTCTTCTTCTTCTTCGTCCTAGTAGGATCAGTCTTTTGTTAGTTTTAAATTACCAAGAGTCCTATTATAGTTGTTTTCTTATCAAGTATGTTTGTTTTGTTATTGTTTTGTTATTTAAACACTTGTAATCAGCTTATTGAGGAGGGAAATAGAAAAAATGAATTGACGCTTGAGCTTTGTGCATTTGCAGCCCCCTTCGTCCTAGTAGGATCAGTCTTTTGTTAGTTTTAAATTACCAAGAGTCCTATTATAGTTGTTTTCTTATCAAGTATGTTTGTTTTGTTATTTAAACACTTGTAATCAGCTTATTGAGGAGGGAAATAGAAAAAATGAATTGAAGCTTGAGCTTTGTGCATTTGCAGCCCCCCTTCTCTCCTCTCTCCCCCCCTTCTTCTTCTTCTTCTTCTTCTTCTTCTTCTTCTTCTTCTTCTTCTTCTTCTTCTTCTTCTTTTTTCTTATGAGCATTCTTCTCTCTCTACCTCTTCTTCAAGACTAATTCTTCTAAGATTTCCCTTCTTCCCCTTTACTTCTTTATCCTTCTTTCTACTCTATTCTGTTCCCCATTAGGCTGTTTCCCAACTCAAACCCACGACCAATGGGTCACAATGGAGCAACCCTCCTATTGTCGTAACTACCAATGTCCTCCCTCTAGAACCCCCAGAAGTAACAAACAACTGAGGGGGAAAAAACTCTTTAATTATTTAGCCCATGAAGCACCTCTAAATGCAGCTGCCCAATTCTCCAGTCTGGCTGCTTTGGGCTGCATAAATTGTCCAACGACTTATTTGGATGAGCTAGTGAGCTACTTCTTACAAGACATAGCAAGCATAGTTGGTAGCCACCCTAAGACCCAAGGGCTCAGCACTTTGTTCATTAAATTGTAAAGAGCCATATGGATATGCCACATATAGTATTTGGTGACCCATATTGAAGGAACTATAAGAGCTAGGGGTAGACCTAAGATAACCTTAGAAGAAGTGGTGAAAAAGGATATGTATAACTTAGGCCTTGTATCTAGCATGTCCTCGAACAAAACTGATTGGAGGGCAAGAGTCCATGTAGCCCACCCCATTTAGTTGGGACAAGGCTTATTGTAGTTGTTGTTGTTGTTGTTGTAGTAGTATTTGGTGACCCATCTAAACCATATGGTCCAAACATGTATAAGGATTTTCCTTTGCTTTCTCAACTCTCTGGCCTTCAAAAGGTCTCAAAAAGACTGTTGAAATTTAAAAGGCATTCAAACAACACAGAGACAAGATATGGCAGTCATGTAGCTAGAACATCTCAATACTAAGACATTGAAAAGACAATAACATGAACATCTAAACTAAATTTTGTTGCTAACATTTAACCTGACATGGCAGTTATATAGCTAGAAGTGTTGGAACACCTACAAAGTTAGCATACTGAGGTGATTGGAAACAGAAAGATTTTGCTTTGTTCAGAATGGGATCAAGAGTGCCATAAAAATTGGAGCACATACCAAAAAGAGGCATAGCATATGACATATTTCCTGAGTGGAAAAATGATGACACCAGATATAGAAAAATACATGACACAAAGTCTGGTAGCTTACTCATGAATATCATGAAATGCCAAGGATGTAACCAACCTCCCTTTCTCTGAGCCAATCGAACATTTTCTTCTCCTCGTAACCCCAATATACAAATCATCACTTTGGAACTGTCATTAACCAAGTAATTAATTAGATGCATCCAAACCTCTTAACAGAAACAGTGTAAAGACCCCTAATTTAAATAAAATTTCAAAAGGTTGTATAGAGAACTACAACAGTCTCCAAAATAGCATCTTTGAAACTGGTAAACTTTATTAATAATGTGTGTTACGATAGAGAAGAAACATAAATCAGACCGACCTAAAAAAACTTCAGTCGTGTCCAAACTCTGAAAATGGTAAACTGCACTTAATTATGCGTGTTACCATAGGTCAGAAACATAATTAGACAAAAGAAAGTTGTAGAAGAAATCATGGTACCTATGATACAAAGGCAAAAGCAAAGGAAATGGTTTCCAGATATTTTACAATTTGCAATTTTAAAACTACACATAACAATATCACCTGGCCATGAAATATTGAAGAGTTTTGTCAGTACTAGCCTGGAAAAGGAAAAGGCAGACCAGAGCTATCAGCTAGGTCAGAGTGGACCAAGAAATTGGTCCAATTGATTAGTCTATCCTGTCTACAGAACAATTGAATCAGTCTAGTATTTAATCTAAAGATTCCTTACCACATAAGGAATCCGTCTGTCCAAATTGTTCCAAATTATGGAGGCTCCATCAGTCTTTTTCTTCACTAACCATTGAAATCGTTAGTTAGGCTGGGAGCCTGGGGATTAGGTAACTGAATTCCAGTGGTGGGGTTGTATTCTATTTTCACTATTTAATGTAAATTAATCAGTTAAGCAGTGTTGCATAACCAATCAGCCAAAACTCTCAGTACAGGGGAACATAAGTACCTCATCATCAATATCATCTAGAATTCTTCGACCATCAAGCTTCTCCAAGGATCCTTCTCTTCTCGCGGTAAGCCATGTAAATTCCTTATCTTTTGTTACTCTAACTGAAGCAGCTTTGTACGTGGGACCAACAGGAGACACACCAGTTAACAATGCAAGATCAAAACGAATTTCCCCGCCACCTGCTTAATTGATACATTCAGAAGAAATACTAAACATGGAAAATGAGAACGATACATAACCTTGTTTGTTTCAAAGAACAGATAAATGTTTATGTTTTAATCAGCACATCCACATTATATTTCAAAAGTCCAAGCAGAAGCAAAAACAAAAATAAACATATTTCTGCTATGCTTTTGCAAAGTGAATGAAATTATAAAAGGGCATAAACAGTTCACAAGACTTCCCCATTGAGGGTCTGGGATGGATCATTGAACCCATGAAGCTACCTTGCTGTTGTGCAAAAGCCTACCCTCAAAGTGAACCAAAATAATAATCAGTATGCATCAATTGAATAATAATAACATAGTTAAAAATATACATAAAGCACTATAAGCCAACTATTCAAAAATTGTTTTTGCATCAAGAAATACAGGAACACTCTCTCCGCCCTCAAATCTATCTCTCCCCTCCTCTCTTGGCCCCCCTCGTCTTCTGCCCTTTCCCTCTCAGCCCTTCTTTCCCGAGCGCCCAGCCCACTTCTGTTTCCTGTCCTGGCCCATCCTCTAATTTTTGTGGGCCTCCCTCTGCGCCCATCCCCTCATTCCTCTCTCAGCCCTCCCTTTACAAGCCTAATTCCCTCTCCCTTTCCTACCACGCCCCAGCTTTTCTTCTCCTCTTCTCCCCATTTCTTGCGCTCCCCCTCTCCCTGCTTGGGCTCCCCCTCCCCTGCCCCCACTTGCCCCTCCTCGTCCCCCTTACCTCTCCACCCTCCTTCGCAGCTGGCTGTTGAATCAGACGGAAGGCAGGCTTTGGGTTCCTCCAACACTGAAACTCACCCCCCCACCCCCACTTGCTCCAGGCAAGTAGGTGGAGCAATCACTCCACAAGAACTATCACCTTGATGAAGACTTCATCTTTGAGTTCAACACCTCTAGGAAGCACAAGAGAAAAAATAATTTGTTTGGCTTTATAGTCTCAGTTTTGTTCAATATTTCTCTTTAGCAGCTGTAGCTTAGTACCTTTGGCTTCTTTTCTTTGTTGCTTTGTTGGCCCCTGCCCTTCCTCTTTGTAATTCTCCCCCCTCCCCCTTCCTCCCTTTGGAAATGAATTTTTTATTCATCCCAAAAAAAATCTTATTTTCAACTTAGCTGGAGATTAATTGTTTCCTCATTGATTGTTCTGATCTTTTAACTCATTTTTGCAACTATCAGGTACCCTTCTAGAGTGCTAATTGGTTAATTGTGAATCATCCAAGCTACTAAGCTCCTCCCAAAGAACTTGAGTACTGCGTCCATGTGGCTATTCATGCAAACGACTAGACAGATTGGTATTATTGTTGTTAATCTAATGTTACTTTAACAGGTGTTCATTTGTTGTATTCATAATTTCTATTTGTCAATACACATTGCCCAAGACAATTTGAATCCTCGGACAATAAATGCATTAACATCATTGAATTTGTGAACAACATGAACAAATGATAATCTACATCATTATGCTATATCATCGTAAAAATAAATATAAAAACCAAAAAGTGGTGTGACAATCTACTTATACTATTATATCTACTTAATCCAATCAAGATTTCTACTTTTTGAGTATGTACACAGGCAGGGAATTCTTTCTTCTTCTTCTTTATCGGAAGAATGTGATGTCCCTGCACTCACGAATTTGCCCTTTTTAAGGTCCTATATACTATATATGGAGCTCCCTTATTCTGCATTCAAATGCATGTTTTCTTGTATATAGATAACAAAAACCAAAAGCATTGATGAGTAGCCAAATGACATACCAGGAGAAGCGCCTCTATCCTTAGCAAAGACTATAGCAATACCACCACATTTGTGATTTTGATAAATCTGGTTTTCAGCATTCTTGCGTGAAAAGTATCCTTTGCTCCCACCAATGACTTCAGAATCAGTTCCACTGCTATATAAGAAGCAACCACACTCATCACCCACAATAACAGTTTCTTCAGAAAAGGCATAGTCTGCATCCATCAGGCAAGTGTAATAAATTTTATTGGCTAGCAGGAGGTTGTAAAATAAATGATAAAACCCAAGAAAATTAGAAACCACTTACCATATTCAAAATAACAAGACATGTAACCCTAAAATTAGAGACCACAGCAGGCAAGTATTCTTCAATCTATATACTAAATACCCAATAGACAACAAATACACAAAACACAAGTAGCTTTCATAGATAAACTGCAGGCCAGTTAAATTTGATTTACATTAAAAATGACACATAGAACATGAAGATGAGATGCATATCGAATGAAGGACAAAACTGCCCAATGCAATGCTTACCCATTTTATCGAGAACAGGTTTCATGTCAGAATGTTGATCCTACAGCATAATCCAATCCACCATTTAGAAGGCAGGGAATAATAAGATGAGGAACAAGACTGATTCAGAAAATTTTAAGCTTCTTCATAGATGGAAATGACAAATAATATTATCTTACTGCAAACAACAAAATCGCTGTCGGGGAGGTGCTACCAGATACTGAGGTCGCATAGTTTTTGATGTCCACCACAAATCGGTCGATTAAAGAAACTGGAGGAGGCACCTGAGGTTGGCAACATATAACTTCAGTTTCCTTTACTCCCCCAAAACCCCCCACCAAAAAAAAGTTTCCTTTACCATTGCAACGGCAACATATAAGTTCAGATTCCTTCACCATTGCAAAGCACAAAAAGGAACTTGAGGAAAGATAGTATATAATTAGTTTAGATGTTTTCATGTTCAAAGTTCTTACATCCATTGGTAGCAACAACGGAATGGCACTGACTTTTAATCCTGGGACAAATCCTACAATCAGGACAAGTCCACGATCGATATTTTGTTGTGAATTCACTGCTTCCCGGTCCCCCTTCACCCATTTAACCTAATCATGTTAAGAAGGTAATAACATTTAGTTCAATGTACATCATAAACTTTAATCTGAATAATTTTCAGTCATTGTTTTAACCTCCGCTTGAGTACCTCATACATTTTAATCTGAATAAAATAAGCGAACAAACAAAAGAAGGTTAAAATTGACACCTCCTTAAATTCGTTGGAGACAGCATCGCTGCAGATGATACCACGAGCTTCAGAAACGACAATAGGAATTCGGAAGCTCAAATTTTCTGTAACCTACAGCATAGTTTTGTTTAGAACGAAAGGGGGAGAAAACAAAAATAAGGCAGAGAAATTTTTTTTTAAAAAAAAACTACAACAATGATGAGGAGATTAGATACAAGCTGATGGGTCTTATCAAGGCTGAATTTCCGGCCAACACAGGCAATGGCGAAATGTGGTCGAATCGGCTCTGCAAGAATTTTATCGATAACCTCTTTTACAGCAACCTAAAGTGAGAATTTAAAAAAAAACAAAAAAACAAAAAAACAAAAAACAAAGATAATCGAATGAGTGTCCGAGAGAGAGCAAGGGTTTGGGCAATTAATATGCTCGAATTAGACCAGATACCTCGAGATGGGGGTTAAGAGAGAGAGCAGATAGAAGCTTGGGGCGAGAGAGGATTTGGTTGCAGTGACGGTTCCAGGAGCAGCTAACGCAGGCAGCAGAAGCGAAGGACGATGCGGGTAGCCTCGAGAGGATGTCTCGGAGAATGTCATCTCCGATTGAAGCAAAGCACCGGCCCTTCTCACCTTCCATCGCCTTCTTAGGTGACGAACCCTCGTCCATGTCGATTAACCGGAACCGCCGCGAAAGTTTACCAGTTTCGATCGATTGGGGAAAGTCGCTTGAAACCTTCAGGTATTACGTTTGTCGGGTGACCCGTCTCGATATTATATTATTATTTTTTCGGGGGTCAAAAGCCCACTTATTAGCCCCTTTGAATTTGGATCCCCTCTACACCATCCCAGTTGGACCTGGAGAACCCAACGTAAGGGCAGTAGGTTTCCTGTAGACAGCATGGGACTAAGAGTTTCGATCCATTTGTTCTCCATACAATAAGAATACAATTTCTAATGACAAAAGAGACTAGTTTTTTTCTTATATGGCTGCCAAAAGGGTATAACATAACCTTAATTTGCACATCAACTAGTTTTTCATCCATCCTGAAGTTCTTTTGCCCTCTCATGAACTTCCACAAATCAACTTGCACACACTGGAATCCAATTCTTAAACCTTGTGAACAAAAGAAAATTGGGAACATGGCATTCATTGTGTAGTAAGAACCACCCTGGGGATGGATCATGCCTCCGTGTGAAAAATTTTCTCCTTTTAACAAAAGTAAGGGCTAAGTTCATGAATTTTATAACAAGAAGAACAACAACCAACTAA
Source organism: Hakea prostrata (assembly GCF_041222555.1). Lineage (NCBI taxonomy): Eukaryota > Viridiplantae > Streptophyta > Magnoliopsida > Proteales > Proteaceae > Hakea > Hakea prostrata. The sequence goes on along the minus strand of NC_142602.1, from coordinate 2,369,570 downwards.
AGTTATTATTCACAAAATATCCAACTCAGTGAATTGAACCCTTTGGATTACTCCAATTTTAATAAAAAGTAAGCTTGAACAGGTCTCCTCATTCATGAAACCATGTACCCATGTGTACATTTTGTGGTAGAATCCTCTTAAAGCACTTGACAACTAAACAGACCAAAAGAAAATTCTATTTTCTATTACCAAATACTTGAAGCATTTCATAAATTGGTACAACTGCCAGAGTTTAGCCTATTCCCAAGCAAAAGGAAGTGTCTGATGTCCCATATCCTGGGAGTGCTCATCAGATCCCATATGAAAGACCCCCTGGCAATGGAGGTCAGCATCACTGGTGTCAGTAACCAATACCGAATTCATCTGCTCATCTTCCATTCCCCCTGAGGAATACCGACCCAGCCCATTGTATTGCAGACCTGGAACTAATGGCCGAGCCATTGGGATTGATTCTAGACGTACCACGTTATTCAGACTGACCCCTGAGGTCTGTGTTGACTGCGATGACAGAAGAGAGAGAGCACAATCTGAGTCCATGACTCTATTTAACCCATTGGAGAAAATTTTCCTACCACCCTCACTCTGTGACAAGGCAATGGTATTAAGAGGTGGCTGGCAGAAAGAAGCTTCTTGAACAGTTTGATTTGCTATTGTGGTGGCATTACTTTGCATGAAAGGGAACTGCTTCCCTGCTCCTTTGTAGCTGTTAGAGAAGGACCCACCAAATGGACTTTGTCTGTTGATGAAGTGGTGGTTACAAATTGTAGCATCTTCCTCGGTTTTCACCACCCCGGTCCAAGCTGCACTCACTACAGAAGTTGTGGTAAATATTTGTGGATTAGGTGAACGGCAAAAACCTGGAACCCATTGGAAGAAGAAGAGATATTTAATCCAATGGAGTAGATACACCTCAATTAATAGTCACGAGGAACAGAGATGTACAGAGATATTTGGTAAGTATGGCACACAATAAAGGGTTTTGCAAGCAATTATCTGTGTGTACAGTAAATGATAACTTGGACTGAGATTAATTATATGATCTTGATCATTTTCAAACCTCTTTTGGATCAGAAGTAGAATAACTAGATAACTCAGTCAGCTATAGATATACAGAAGGATGTTCAAAGGAAGTCCATAGATCATATAATTGCAAATCAGTTCCACTTCTGAAGATCAGGAACTCCAAAATACGCACTAGAAAAACTGTGGTCCAGACATCCTACAACTCTGACAAAAAAGGGTAAGGGAAGAAACTAAAGCCCAACATTAAGTGGCAAAAGCTGCAAGTACAGCTTCATGTCAACCCCAATAAGGTTACTCCACAATTTAGCAAAAAAGAAAAAAAAAAGGTTGCTCCACAAATAAAACCTTCTGAAGTAGGGAGATTGAAAGACAAACAAATATATAAAATGTATACCGGTCCCTTCATGGTCAATTTTCAATCAACACTATGTTGAGGTGTACAAGAATGTCACTCTATAACAATCAAACAACCAGGTTAAACAGGGAACTAACTGAGCAAGAGTATATCCACAGCCAAAAAATAACTGACTATAACACGTCTGAAGGCCTGAGAAATTTTCCACAAAATCTTGACATGATGACTTGAACATGCCCAGAAATTCAGCTACTTCGAGTAACATTCAGGCAAATTGATTATGGAATGAAACAAATGAATCAGAACTCATTTCTGGCTTCAAGTGAAAATTTCAGTTGACTAACTGAGAAATTGGGATTATAACGAAACTGCATAAAAAATTCAAACCTTGGTGATTGGACAACAAGTTCCCAGAATTCACAGACAGGGATTCTGGCTGGGGCTTTCTTCTTCGCCGGTTATGCCCATCAAGACGTTTCCTGCAGCTCCTCTTCGCCTCATCAAATTCTGCCAACACATGAAACCTACAGGCCGAGAGACAGTTTTCAACAAGTTTATGAACAGAATAACAAGGGAGAAAAGAAACTCCTTCCAATTTTTTAAAAAGAAAAGAAAATTCATCATTAAATATAAAAGAGCCTTCAAGGGTTAACCCAGCTTGAGTTTGTCAAAAGCAACATTGAAATTTCAGATAGTTCATAGAAAAATAATAAACACAAAAGGAATCTAGGATGCCAATCATGTGAACCATGTAGATACTTGGAATGCTGATGAATCAGAATACAAACTAGGAAATTGCCAGCCTGATTATAATCAGCCTAATAAAAGAACATAATTAGTAATGTAAAAGTTTTACATTTCTGTGTTGTGACTAGTGAGAGTATAATGGGACATAATACTTTAACCAAAGGGTGAAACCAGTGCCAAAGACATCTGCACAAGCAGAGTTTGGGGAGCACTTCTCCATGCAGCCTTACAGCTAACATTTTTTGCTGAATGTATAATAAGACATACTGCTGTAACCAATTGAGTTAAAATGCTACAAGCAATAATCATAAGAGGCAAAAGAACACAAATAATGTTGAATGGAAGGGAAAGGTGCATCTCTCCCCATCTTCCGGACAATATTATGCAGTATTTGATTAACCATGCCTACAGGTAATTACTATGGCACCTCAGAGTGGCACTGGTTCAACAAGCAAATCAAAGACAAAGCAGTGATCAACATCCCCATTCCCCTTAACTCCCTTGCTCAATTCAATAAAACATTCCTTGACCCTTTTACCCCAGTTTTAGTGACATACAAGTCTTCGGTAAATAGGCAGCACTAGAGGTGCATTTCAACATGAGAAATCCAAACAACCAAAATGGAATCTATTATTACATTGCAAAACCTCTAATATTTTTTTATTTGTTTTGAAAAAGAAATTGGAGCATTTTCTTGGAGGGGATGTGATTTGAGTTGGTTGAGGGGTATTGTAGCTAGGGAGGGGAAGGTACCATTGAACAAGAAGTAGCATTTAGAGTAAATAAATTCTAACTGCAACATAATGGGGCAAACCTAATCTTTTTTTTTGGCCAAAAGGGCAAACCTAATCATTCATAAGGTTGTAACTTGTAAGTAACAGAGAAACAGAGACTCCACTTTCCAAAGTGGGTCTTAGAGGTGTTCACTAGAAATCTCCATAACACTGTAGAGACATCCTTTCCAAATTCCGGGTGTTATAGCTGGCTTGATTGTAGAAATTAGCATCCATGGAAATTCACATCTACGAGAGAAGATATTGTCGGCTGTAATACATATTCTGATAATTATAATGAAAAACCATCTACAAACAAACAGAAATCCAAAAGGTTTATAGAATTAAGGACTCAACAAAGAAATAAGCTCTAATTCAGGTGGTGACAAAAGATAAAATGCAAGCACTTGGATTTACAATTTCACTAAGAGCACCAACCAACCAAAAGCTCGGAGCAATAACAGAATCAAAAAGCAAACAGAGGGCATAAAAATTAATGGTATGTGTAAGCATCAACCAAGAAAGATTATCAAGATAATGGAACCAGTGAACCAAACATAGTTCTTGGCTTCCAATAACCTGCTACACTGCTGACAGAAACGCTGTGCCTGGCCTCCTACCATCACCGTCGGTGTCTTAGAGTGAACCTCGCACACTTTATGGCGCCTATGATAATCTCTGCAATTACTAAGGTCGGAGGTGCACCCATCAACCGAACACGACGCCGTCTGGGTTACATTACCTGGCGGCCGAGCCCTCTTCGAAGAACTTGACTGTGATGATAATGATGATGACAACATTGTCGAGATCCTCGGGTCTTTAGACTTGTCCAAAGAACCATCTCCGAAATCACCCAACCTTCCAAGCTTCAAATCAACCAAGCAATCCCCTTTAAACTTGTGTTCCCCAAAGTTGCTAGAACCAACAAGTGGGGCCATGGCTTCCCTCTCCAATTCTGCTAAATCCCAGGAAGGTGTCTTCAAATCCCACTCCATACAACCTTTTCCTGTCTCTTCTGCTACTCTTTCTTCTTTCCCCCTCTCTCCCCTCCTCATCATATATATCTCCGCAGTAAACCAAGCTCTTTTACTACTTATCTCACCAACCCATGTAGGAACCAAGCAAGAAAATGAACGAGTAAGTAGAGAATAGTGACTACTACGGTCACACACTCTACTTGCAGAGGAATTCCAAAGGAATGGGAATGAAACGAAGGAGAAGGGAAACAGCGGAAGAAGTGAAGACTCAGAACTGAACACTGAGAGGACTAAGAGTGAAGGAATACTTACAGACAACCGTAACATAAGAAGACCGACTTTGAAAGGCTTGCCACTTGCCAGCCATTCATTCTCTGACATGGATTCCATAAAAAATTCATTAGGGAGGAAAATTGATAAAAATAAAAATAAAAAAAAAAAATTACGCTTTGAGCGTACTCTACAATGAATCACCTCCATTACCAAAAAAAAAACAATGAACCACCTCGTGGCCCTTCGTTTGAAAAAAATCAAATGTCCTTCAAATGATGTTATGTTTCAAGAAAATAATTCAGGGATTGTCCATTTCCACCAAAATGTATAGATCAATTTTTTTAATAAGCTGAAAATTTTTTAGTGCAAAAACAGGCATGAGAAGCATAAGGCATTCCAATTATAGATGTAGATGTGAAATGATCAACATCGCTAAGTGAAGAGATCACAGGTTTGACACTAGTTGTGGTATGTGTGGGAATCTCCCCTCCTTAATATAAAGCTATTAATTTTCTAAAATAAAAAATAAAATATATTAATTCTACTTTTTCATTTCATAATGATAATAGAAATAGATAAATCTAACAAAATAATTTAACATGTTGACAACTGGTGTAATAAAATTTGGTACTGATTTTTTTTTCTTTTCCTTCTTCATTCATTTGGAGAAAAGGATAACATTGCAATAATCTATGTTGAGTTGGTTATTTCAATTCTTTGATCATAGATTGTAATTATAATCTTCCAGCCATTACATCACGGCTAGTCCAATGACTGTGTAAAATATTTTTATGCATAAAAGGACAATTAAATTATTTCACATGTAAAAAAAAAAAAGAAGAAGAGAAGAAAGAAAGAAAGTGCTAGTGTATGCTCTCTTAATTGGCAGCATAAAGAACTCCTTAAGCAAATATTTTGATAAACTATTTGGACAAATAATTTGGAAAGAATACAATAAACTACCATAAAGAACTCCTTAGACAAATATTTTGATAAACTATTTGGACAAATAATTTGAGAAAAAACACAATAAACTACCATAAAAAATTATGTAAATCGAAAGTAACTATGAATTTCACCATAAGAAAGAATCACACAAAATTTTGATAGTGAATCCAATCATAGAGACTCCAATAAATTTGTATCCAAAAGATTAATAAGTAGCCATAAAAAGATATACATTAATAATGCTAAATAAAATAAATTGAGGAGAAACTATGGACTGAACATTGAGAAATGTCTAGCCTAGACTGATGACAGTGATAAATAATGAAGCTAATTAAACACAAAATTTCAGAGATTGTTGTTGTTATTAGACCTGCTAATTTTTGTTTTTTTTTCTTTTCTATCCTGCTATTTCTTTCACTCTGTCCATTTAGGATTTATTCAGCTTTAAAATTGCTTGGACAAAGCTAGCAAAAAAATAAATGGCAAAAAATTGTTTGGACAAATTTAGCAAAAAATAAATGGCAAAAGACGAGACAGGGTCTTTGTTGTTTTCAATTATGCAAGTGAGGAAAAAGTGGAAGTTGTACTATTAAACCTTTTCTTTTCTTTATTTTTTTCTCTTTTTTATTTTAACGGTGTTAAATGTTATTATGTTTTTTTTCTTTTTTCTTAAAGAAAAAAACCAATTTATTTGGAATTATAACTTTTACAAACATTCACATCCGAAATTTTGAAGCCTTAGGATTGGTTTCCTGTAAGACGGGTCTCTTGTGTTTGACATCAACATAAAATGTAAAACATTCAATTTTTTATTTTTATTTTAAATTACCTTTTAAAGATAGATGTATTAGAGTTAGTGTCGTATACTCTCACTTTCTTTAATTGGATTTGAACTAATTCCATAATTTATTTATTTTTATCATTCAAAAAAAAGAAATGATGTAATGGCGATCTTTCCTTCCCCCTCCCCTGCTACTTCTTTAACTGAGTTTTAAATTCAAAGAAGGAAATAGTGGTGATAAAATTACCTTTTAGAAATAAATGTAGCAGAAATAGTATCACTATCTCTATCTTTCTTTATCTAGCTTTGAAATAACTATGTTGCTTTTTTATTTTTTATTTTTTGGTAATTAAAAGAAGGGATGCAATAGCGGGGATGTTGCATCCCCTCTCATGCCACTTCTTTAACTACCTTTAAAATTATTCCATTGTTCTTTTTTTTTTTTTTTGAGTAATTCAAAGAGAGAATGCAGTAGTAACGACCTTGCACCCTCTCCTCCCTATACAACTATATAATTTTGAATTTTTTTATTGGATTAATGTAAGCATTAATCTTGTGAGCTACCGGTTCAATTAGTACTAACCCCATCAGCATAACTCAATTGAAAGCCTAGTATAGTCCACAGAAGTTAGTAATGGTCTCATGCTCAAATCAAAAAACACATAACTGGTCAAATACAAGAACTAGAGAAGTAGAAGCAATTTGAACCTGAAGGCTAAAACCAAACTTAACCCCTGGGCGATTCTTAGCTTTTTAATGTTACTTACTAATTTACTACACCCCAGGCAACGAGCTTATCCAATCTCCCATAACTTCAGTTTTGTACTTTTGTAAAAATAACTTTATGCTAGTTCATTCTTTGAAATATGGTTGACCATAATCTTTCACTTACCTGTGTTGATCATTCTTTATTAGAGATATCCATACGGTAGTGATGAGAACTTTCCTGGGTGAAACAACACATGCCTATGATGGAATGATGGAAGGTATAGACCAGTATTTGAACCTTGGCACTCTAAGGAAGAATATTTAGATTTCCACCATTAAAGCAATCAAAGCTACTGGTAAAAGAACACATGCCCATGCCTGCACATCATAACTAGGAGGATCTTTAATGCATTCTGTGTAAAAGCCAATCAAATGAGTTGACAATGATTTGGTATTTAATTGCCGATTAAGCCATAAATGAATTTTCCTCTTAAATCTCAAAAAAAAAAAAAATCCTTTTAAACCTAGCTTTGATGTACACATGGAGGGAACTCTGAGACCAGGCAGGAAACCAGAGAGAGTTTGTCAGGGAAGTAGTTTGTTCTTTTCGGATGATTTTTAATCACAAAATAACAAATAAAATTTATGAACAGTAAATAAATTATAAAATAACTTTTAAAACATGTGCTACAGTAGATTTTATGTGACTTTTATTTTCGAGATCAACAGTGAGAAACTAATCCATGGGGAGGGGGGGAGAGAGGAATATTGATTTGAGATGTTGTTTGTTATAGCGTGACAGGTTGCAGCAAATCCCAACATGGAGACACGGAGTAATAAAATGGAAAAACTGGAGGTGGGTTCTGCCATGGGACAAAAAACTTTGCAATTTTCAGAACATTGTGACAAGCAAACGGTTGGTCACTTGGGTTCATAAATTTAATTGCGGTAGAATTTTGAAGGCAAGCTTTTAAAACCTCGAGGTTATTCCAGATTTCTAGTTGATAATAAAAGCAAATGAGATCAGGGATGACGTCAAAAGCAAAGCTGAACAATTATAGGATTTAGTGATTTACATCGCACAAGAGGAAAGAAAGAAAGGAAGAGAGGAATGGATGTCGTCAGTGAGTGTCTGTGTCTTGCAAATTATTATTCATTGTGGTTGTGGACAGATGGGAAGCCTTGCTTTCACTGTTTTTGGTGGTTGTGGTGCCCCTTCTTAAATGAGTGGTTGGGGGGCACTTCTCTCCATAGCCCCCATACCCCAGGCCATAGGGTGTCAAGGGAATATTGACAAAAGCCACTGTTGTCGCTACTTTCACCTTCACCTCACATTCAAATCTCAATCTCCATCTCAATTTGGCAGCCGGCCATTTGAAAAGTTTAGTGGTGCCTGTGCCACGCACTCGATCGTATAAATTATCCCATCTTTCTTGTTTGTCTAAAGTTCAAGTTGGGTTCTGTTTGAGTGATATCAAAACACACTATTTTTTAATTTTTAAATTGTGGGTTTGAAAATTTAAAATAATAGATATTGCCACAAAAAGAAGGGTACACACAAAGGAATTTGTGCGTGAGGGAATTTTCAAAATTTGCTTTTTGTAAAGAATTTGAAATTTACTACAAATTCAATTGTAGGAGCACTAAAAATTGACAAGATGAACAACCATATTTAGATCATAAGTTATTTTAATATATTTTTTTAAATATCAAGAATGTGAGGAAGAACATAGAGATCAATTGCTCTGTAAATATAATTTTTCTTTTAATTCTTAATACAAGTGACTTTTTAGCGGAAATAAAAATGATTTTATATAAACCCATTTTGCCTTAAGACGTAAATCATTGCACGCAATATATAATAGAACTCAGAAACATTGTCAATGAGATCCTTCCGTGATCCAGATGATGACAGATAAATTTCAGAGATCAGGGTTTGTCAAGAAGCCTGAAAAAGTTGGACATGTGTAACGTCTTCCAGGTCCATGTATTGCTTCTAAATGTAGGAAAGGTCAAATTATTTTAATCCTTTCTTTTCAGTTCTCCTCTTTGTGGAAGTGGATCCTTCTCAGTTCTGAGTACAAGTTGGAGGGCCATTCATCTCCTTTTAATAACTCCAAAGAGTAGGAGAAGTAGGGTCAATCTCCCTCTCCCATAATTGAAACCCAAACAGGAATGGTGCCCTGAAAGCAGGATCATTGTTTTATGGGTGGGAAGAAGCATCTGGGTGTTCCAGTTTATCCACAGTATATCCATTGGAGCTGCGCGCAGAGTAATATATGTATATATTATTGATGGGCTTATTACTAAACCAGGGAACCATGATTCAAATGGCACCTGCAGGTGAGCAGTCGGTCAGAGGATTTTTATAAGCCTGTTAGTGTTTGTTCTTTTGGTTTTGGACAAACGGGCCGGAAGAGAAAAAGAAAGGCTAGGTGTCGCTTTTCTATGGAAGCTTGTTAACATCTTATGGAAAACAACACGTGTTTATGCATTTAAGACGGTTCATGGTTGGTTGATTAAAGATTGTTAAATTAGTAATATATGATTACAACCCACATTAGGAAATCAGAATTCAGAATTCAGAAACGACCTCTTTTGTGTTGGCTCAGAACTCGAGAAGTAAACGAATTGAATGACGACTAAACCACAATTGCCTGGCTAGCTACAATGAACTTAAAGTAGTAGTCTTTTTCTTTTCACTTGCCCAAAAATAAGGAATATTTCCACTTTCCACATATCTAAATCCATTGCCCATGATAATGTTCTTCTCTAATTATTATATGATTACTTTGCAAGCTTCACTTATTCAGTCAATCTCTTTTCTTTCCCAAAATACTAATTCTTGCATATTTTATGATTATGTCGTTGGAAGCATGTATGTAAAATGTATGGAGATTAGAGACCGTAGACAATATTGTTGCCATTTGTTTTATACTAATTAAAAGTAATCATCATGCATAAACCAAACAGCTAGCTAGCATCAGATGTATATATTTAATTAGGTAATGTGTTACCATGCTCAATGCATGACATAGAAGATGGGTCCGACATCATTATTTAACAAAATACTCTACTAGTATTAATTATGGTGCCCTCCACTTCCATTACTACTTTTGGGTTCCTCCTCTGTAAGGGGAATCAATTATTTTCCATTGCCCGAGAAGAGAATGCCTTGGGAAGTCTCCAGAAACAGAACAAGCAAGCTAGTTTGAGTTCTGATCAGTACAACATTGTTATATAAGCTCTTAATTTGTTCAGCTCGATGTTATGAAATGCTTGTAGCTGGGTGACAAATAGTGTAGTTCATCATCAACTGCGATGTACATGTTTCTGGACGGATCAGTCAAAAACGTAGCAGATAATATCCTATAATATTACAACTGGGAATTGGGAACACGATCGATTTTGTATTATAGAGTTAAAAGGCTTTGGATTGTGATGTTTCCTTGGCTTTGTATCAACACAAGAGCAACGTGGCAATCACATGCCCTTATAATTGAAGACGACAGAAGATGGAAGACGCCAGAAAGTTGGTTATCTCCATCTATGTAAACAAAAAAAGCTAGAATGTTGATCTGTCTTTGGGACCACAGAGCAGAGTTATTCACTGTTGCAGCTCGTGAAGCCGCATGGGGATAAGTATACTAGTAGCTTTCATCAGCAAAGCCTAACCCATCAAGAAAATGAGATGAAAACTGAAGGAGGGGACCATGCCACCATGTCTAATCCCTATCTCTTATTATGCATATTTCCAGAAGCAGTTCAACCATCATTGTATAAAACAAAAAGTCTCTGATCGAAACAAGCTGAAAGCAGAAACAAGCAGAGCACATATATAGCAGACGACGACGCCATACGTCCTTGTCATGACGTTTTCTGCAGCCTCACATAACATACTATCAATCAACCCATCCATGTCCATTTGTCCATTGTCCATTGTCCATGGTCAGGAGAAAAACCACTCCATCTCAGTATCTCTCTCACTCAGTACTGCTCTCTGCTCATTGTTAATACTCACAAAAATAATGAAAGCACCTACAGCGAATATTGTAGTCTACACGTATTTCTTTCTTATCTTATGAATTCAATATTAAAATCACCAAAAGGCCAACACAACCTTCTTTCACCATCTGGCAACCTGAAACATAAAATAAGCAGCGAAGTCCCAAAAGGGAATGATGACTTCTTAATTTAAAGGCTCTTTGTGCTTTCAAAAGTTTTCAATCTCGAGCTCTTCCCACATTTTATTAAAAAAAAAAAAAAAAAAAAAAAAAAAAAAAGAATGAAAGCAAAAGATCGAGCAAGTGCCGAACTCCCAAACTCTTCCTCGTTGGCAGGACTGGCTCGTGTCTGCCAATCTTTTTTGAATTTTAGTATTATAAAAACATTAAAATAGAATTTCCATATGATATTCTTGATCAAAGTCCAAAAGGGGGTCAAGTACATTTTACTATAAATGCACAACTGTATGGGTTAACTAAAAGTGGGACCCAGGACTACTCACGTAACTTTACTGATTAATATTAAGAATTAGTAGGTTTTATTCGTTTCTTGGATGAAGATAATTAGGTTTGATTGCTTGTCCTATTCCTCTACTATGGAATCTAATCTTCAAACCTATTTTCACTCAAAAAAAAAAAAAAGAGTCGGTGGAAACGGCCTATTCGAATCCAAATCATTCATGCTCGTTCCAGATTCCAGATGTTATGGCGTTTGGAGTACCGGTTCTAAGATTTCTGGGGCCGATTCCCACAAATACAAGCTATTCCCCTGCATCCGAGTTTAAAATAGAATACCAATTGGTGGAGTTATGGGCCACATGGTTTTGACCTGACTAGAGCAATATCAACAAATTGGATTTGGGCCAGTCTTTTTTGTTTTTGGGCCAAAAGATTTGGGCCGGTCTCATGCTACTGACTAAGCATATCTCTTGGCATTCCTAGTCCAGCTTAATTGATACATTATAATCTGTATCTGACTCCATGCATACTGGAATCAGAAATTAGTCTAAGAATGGAAACAAATCACGGCCGGCATCATTCCGAATCAGTCATGGTAGTTTCTGATTCCAGATGTAATGGAGTTTGGAGTCTTGGTTTTGGGGGCGATTCCGACCAATTCAGCTACTCCCCTGCATCGGAGTTTCAAAAAGAGTGGACCAATTGGTTGAGTTAAGGGCCACGGTTTTGACCCGATTTGAGCAATATCAACATATTGCATTTGAGCCAATCTAAATTTTCTAATGCTACCAAGCATATTTCTTGGCCCTTTTAATTCCATCTTATTTTTCAAATTGAGAGGAGAGGAGCCCAATTTGATTAATTGGTAGCGACCTGAGAGAGAGACAGGGGGTTAACCATCAAAAATACCATTACAGCGCATGTTCTTTTATTATCATAGATGAAAAAGCGCAATCCTTGTTAATGTAAGGTTGGTTGAATAATAAAGATCCATGCTTCTCAATGGAGAGGTCTTAGGTTCGACCCTTGTAGACAGCATTACATTTCTAATATTAAAAAAAGCACCAGTACCAAAAAAGAATAAAAAGAAAGCAATCCACACCACCACTGGAATCTTACAAAATCACTCTTTTCTCCTAAATGACAGTCTTCCCAAAAGCAGGTAATTATCCATGTCCCAGAAGAAAGGAATTTATCCATGAGAATACATGTATTCACGAAGAATTTCAAGAATCTAGCAATCCACTAAATATCTCAAAAGAATACAGGCTAAATACTGATGAAAAACTTTTAGACGTCCACCCTGCTGCCATTGAGGTGTTGTAACGCAACCAATGGAATATAAGCTCAAAATGCATTTCAAGTCAAGAAGTGGCCCTGAAGTAGCATAGAGCATCCTTGTAATATGAGGGTGAAACCCACCAGCCACAGTGAAAAGATGGTCTCTTTCTGTTTAAAGAACAGATAACAGGCATATAGGTTTCTTGCAAGGGACACATCTTTGTGATTGTATGACCTTGACGGACAAATAGGTAAGATTTATATTACCCTTTTTTTGGGGAGTGGAGGGGAAGGAGAATAATAAATAAAATATTAAAAAGGTTGGTAAAATTTGGGACATTGGATTAGCTGCCTTTGGTGGACATTCTTTGTAGATATGCATGGTCATTGATTCTGTAATACCTTGCGTGTCACTTCCAGCCTAAAGAACTGGAAAAAGAAGGAAAACATTGTAAGAAGTTAAACTAGGTATGTCCCAGAAGATAGTAACCTAAGGATGCATACCAATAGAAGCCCCTTGTAGCACCCGAAACTAGTCATTCTTTATGTCACAGTATTTTTCTGCAAAGAAGACAGGAAAACCAAGCAATCAAGTAAGCTCATCTGTCAGATTGGCAAGTAAAGATTAGGCGGTATACACAATGAGATCATCCAACAATCAACATCATTAAAGTACTTGAGGATACCCATGCATCTCTTCCTCTAATTTGAGGGTACCTATGCAACAACCACGGTGAACATGCAGGACAGGTCTGAACAGCAATTGTGTTTTATCAATGAAAACCAGTGACAATATAGAGTCGATATTCCTTGGATTAGATGCTCCACTCTACCAGGCACACTTTCACAATAGGCCCATATCAAAGGTGAAGCTTCGGGTGGAAATGCATCTGCAGAGTCTTCAGTTTCATGGGACTACCATTCCATGTTCCTTTTATCATTTAACCCGTGGCCTCACAGAAATATTTTGTTCTTTGCATAAAAAGTAATCTGGTGCAAAATCAATCGACTGAACACATCTAGAAATGGCTCTAAACACGTTGGTTAGATGGCTCTTGCAGAGCAGAAATTAACTGGTACAGAGTGACATACTCTCACACGGAACAGTCAGGCGACTTCACACATAGGGGGTTTATATTGAAGGATCGAATTGGTAAAATGCATCACCTTTGATTGAAGGATCTTTTGGCTGTCACTGAAATACTGGTTTGGGTGGTTGATTCCAGCATCACATGAGGTGCTATGAACAGCTTCAAATGTCAAGGTACAAGCCAACTGCAAATGTGGAGTAATGTCCAGAATATTATTAAGAGGTTAACAATATAAAAACTGATACACCTGGAACAACTATTAGAGGGTATAAAGAAAATTCAAAACCTGATAATGCCGATTTCGGACTTTGTCCAACACATCCTCTAATGCCCGACCTCCAACTCCCATCTTACCAAGGGCTGCTCTCAAGTTCTCCTCACTTAAAAAAATGGCAGAAATATATAAACATGATAGCCAGTTAGTTCATGTCAAAAGCAGAGCACAAATTTTACCCAGTTAAAAACTTGGGACCATGTGATCATTGGACGGAGACAATGCCAGAATCAGACTGTCAGGGAAAAAACTTATATTGTAAGGTATTGAGGGATGCCAGTGGTGCATGTTAAACAGCTATCTCACCCCCAAACTCCTGAAGTAGTTGCAGAACTCTAATTAAGTTAAGTTTGGGCTCATGTTTCACATGGCAGTTTCATATAATATTGAGTGATGTCCCTGGATTTAGACAGAAACAAACAGTAAGAGATAAGACCTGAAATGGCGATACGGGCAGCCATGATGATCTCCTACACCAGGAGTTGATAAGATTATCTTTTGACATGAATATGATGTGTAATCCTGCAACATCCAGGAAATATGATCTTTAAAAAAATGATAGTATAGTTTTTGACTAAAAGAAGTACTAACAGAATCTCTCTTACTGTTCTTTTTCCTTCTTTTCCATAGTTATGGCGTATACCATAAGCATATTCCTTGTCAAACCTCTCAGCGCCAACCTAAAACAGAAAAAAAAATCAACATTCCATATGAATTGAAAAGTAATCATTAAGCTAGCTATCACTAATGTGTTTTGGCTGGCTGTTGATAATTTACTTTGGATATGTTGAAGATATATGGCTAGGTGATACTGAAATAAGTGTGATTGGTGCATTCTTTAACAATAACTGATAACAACATTAGCCAGCTAAGACCAGTTACAGGATCAACACACTTTGTGATATCTTTCTCATTTTTAACAAAAGCACTGTGATCAAGGGAAACGGCACATGATACGTGGACAAATTTCAGTCAATCTAAGGATTAGTGGGCAGCTTGTATGGTGTTAATTTACCTTTTGAGAGAACTCTGCTTTCCAAAATGCAAGAGCATCATCCACTCTCAAGCCAACACCCTGTAAAGGTAAATAACATAACATGCAGTTAAGAAATAATGCAGCTATGTGACCGAGAACCCACCCTTATGAATGTTCATTTGTGTCTCTAGGAAATTACCTTGAGAAAAAGACCCAATTGCATTCTTCCTCCATGCTTTAAATGATGGTCCTCTCTTAGCTGCATATGAACATGGGATTTAAAAGAGAGATTGTAAAAGAAAATTGCAAAAGGAGAGGCCAAAAAACAAACATAACAGGCCAGCCAATCAAGAAAGAATTAAGAGAATAAACAATCTTAGAACCAAACTTCCTACCTTATCAAACAGATGACGCATACAAAGAGGAAAGGATGTACTAGCAACTTGATCAATGTCCTTAATTGATATCTCTGCAAATTCCTTGGGCTGCAGAAAACACTATTGAGAAACAAACCCAAACTTCTCTGCCCTGGGAATAGGATATAAACAACCAAAAGGCATCTAAGATACCTGAGAATAATCAGGACCCAGATAGCTTGTACTCAGAGCTTCCACAATCTAGATGGGATGAAACAAAATCAAGTAGTGAGTTGGAAGAATCCCAAACCCATTGCTTCACTTCCAGTTTCCATAATGTTTATAACATGTGATCTAAAAGCACTATGATTTCAAGATAAAACAATACTCACAGGTGTCAACCTGTCCTTCTCTTGCTCACTGATGGTGGATGTCCATTTTCTGCAAGTAAAAGTTGCAAAATACCAATATTTTAACCATCTAAACCTTCTCAATTGATGTGCAAAGACACTCCAGACCAGAATCCGTTCCAGGGAAAGGTAACTAGAATACATTCAAATTACAAGCAGTAATACAAATATGTTTGACTTTCCCTGGGGAAATCAATCACGGAACGGAACAAGGTATAACATTAATGTCTGACCGTGTAACTCTGCCAAAGCTACTGTTGTTAACATATGACATGACCCACCAACTTATACAAAAATGTGGAGAGCTTTAGGTTGATGAGACTTTTGACATTACATAACCAAATTATTAGCAATCAGATCTGAGGGTCCATTAGTCACTCAACCCATCTGACACACTTCCTTCTTCACAGTAAACTTATAACTACATATAGAAAATTATTTGGACGTTTAGTTTGGATATGAGAGACTTGTTTTTCATGCTTCAGCTGAAAACAGTTCATATCAAGTATAAAAGTCAAGCCAAAATTACCTAATTAATAAATGGGTTAACCTCACCACGTTTTTACCAAATTCACAACCAGCTTTATTTGAATGGATTGTGTTTGCACTGAAACATGAACCGAATCTCTGAAACCAAGCAGGATCTTACAAGTGTTTGAGAAGTGAGCCAGTTCACGCAGTTAAGGGAATTTTGATATCTGAAAACTTAAAGAATGGGCTTTACAGAATTATTACTCAAGTCTTCAGTTACACTGGAATTACTCAAGCTTAAAGCAACACTAGAAGGCCATATCCACAAGACTCCCAGGATTTGGGGAGGGTCAAATGTACACAGCCTTATCACTCTTTCCAGAGAGGATGTTTTTAGCGCTTGAACCCATGACCAAGCATTCAGCAAGTGAGCACTTGATCAACACAAAATTTAAGTTAAATGCTCACACCCAATGAAGAGGATCAGAGAAAAGATAGGAGAACTGCAGGCTTGAATTTCGATCAATACCTGAGTCAATATGGAGTAACTTTAATTAATTATCTACATCAATGAACAAATCAACAACTCAGCCTTATCCCAACTAAGTGGGATTGACTATGTGGATCCTTGACAAACATAGTATGAAAAACTGAGGCCCATACAAGGGAAAAATAACCCCCCCTTATACTCTATCTAAGGTCATACTAGGATCAAGACCCAGTCTATGCATTCATTCCTCACGTCCTCTCCTATAGCCATTTTAGGCCTGTCCCTAACTCTTTTAGCTCCTTCAACTGGGAGCATATCACTCCAACATCATTGGTGTGCCTATGCCTCCATTGAACATGACCACACCACCTCAAATGACTCTCCAGCTTGTAATTGATTTGATAAACTCTCAAGTCAGCTCTAATATGCTCATTTCTTACTTTATCCCTTCTTGAGCTTTCCACACATCCATTTTCACATCCTCATCCCTGATACACAGAGGTTCATAATCACATCCTCATCCCTGCTATACATAGCTTCATAATCACATCCTCGTCCCTGCTACACATAGCTTCTCAGTATGAAACTTCGTAACTAATATTCTACCACATACATCATAGCTGGTCATACGATAGCTGAATAGACCATTGGTCAAGCGTCAAATCAATACATCACTCACGCAACATTCCAGATGCAACTCTCCACTGCATTCATCCCACTTAAATTCTCTGTGAAACGTCATTTTTTATATCACCTTCTTCATTTATGGTTGACTACCGATATCTATAATAGTTAATTGGCAATTTATTTATCCTGTAATTTTCACCATGTCCTTATCCATCATATCGAGATTAAAGTTACATATCATACACTTTATCTTTAATTTACTAACTTTAAAGCCTCTTGTTTACAGGGTTGATCTTCACATCTCTAACTTACACACACATGAGCATATATCACAAGTGAAATTTGAACTTTAGAAACCTTGACCCACTGTATTTACTGATATAATCACTCCAACAGGGATCATTTCGAGCCAGTTCCAAACACAAAAGATATTTGACTACAATATGAGCTGCTTTCCAATAGTATTAGGTAGCAGAGATCCTAAACACGATATTTGTAAATCATGCATCACTAAAAAAACGCTATCATGACCAAAAGTAGGATCAACATTTAATCCTTCTCCTGAGCAAAGCAAACATAGCATAAAAGATATGAAAAAGCTGAGAACTTTCAGCTTTTTCAATATCATTGTCCAATCCAGCTCCAAATTTCAACCGTCAACATTTCATTACATGAAAGGATGGAAATTTCATCCTTCTGTTTCACTGTATGTTCTCTAACGGAAACTCCTGTGCATTACATTGACAGTGAGAACATATAAATTACCCCACACCTCCCACATCCCACCCCCCCCCCCCAAAAAAAAAAAAAGAATAAAGAAATAAGATTAAGCTCCCTCAGTTACATGTGTTGTGACAGTGGAGAAAATGAAAGTTGCACTCTAGGAGGTGTATCTAATTGTCTATCTTAATTTAGATGCATGATATGTTCAGGGCTGTAGGCAGGTGGTTGCTGTTGTTGCAGTCTTTGTCAGATTGATAGATGCATACAACACTTTGTAGTCACCCAAAACGATTGTAATGTGATACCACGAACTACAAAACTTAGCAACTAAGAACATGAGCACAAGAATCCTTTTTAAGGGAACAATGAAGCAGAGTGGGCAAATCCAATCATAAAAGAAAATAAATAAATAAAGTGACCTAACAATGACCTGTTTGTCAGCACAAGTGCCTTGGATAAAAGACTGCGGAAATGAGTAGCAACAAGGGAAACCACCTGGAGAAAATGAAAGCACTTAAATGTTACAAAGTAAAAAAACAGAAACGGATGCTGCATGAAGAAATAAAAATCCATTGTTTTGAAGGTGAAATCAGGGATCAAACTTCCGCTGGACAACATTTCATTTAGTTGCAGACCCAGGTCTAGCAACTCCCTTGCAGATGCAATATGCAAGAAGGGGTAAGAGATGTACTGGGACTTCCTCAGAGGGTACCTTCATACTCCCTTGCAGATGCAAATATGCAACACAAGATAGTATTTATTGGCAGGATATGGACTCTGTTTTGTTTTCCTGATTGTGCTTCACTGGATCGTACTTTATTTTATAATAATATATAATTTACATCAAACCAAACCACATGCCCCATAAGGCCCTTTTGTTATTCATCAAGGCAAAATGAAAGGCTAAAGGCTTACCTGATTCATAGCCACGTATGCATAACCTTTATCTAATAAAACTCTGCGGGTGGAAACAAGATCTGGGACTTCCTCAAAGGGTACCTTCATACAAGTCATTCGTTACGGATTCAGTAGAAACAAACCATCTTAAGTTATAACATACTCTTATGAAAGATGTTCCCTCCAGTCCGCATCCATAATTCTTGCATGTAGGGTTGCACATGGGGCAGCTCACTTTGATCTGAGGTTGGGTAGGTGCTATTTCTTTAAGCCAGGCCTCCTAAGCTTCTGGGCACCAATATTTATAAGCAGGCAGTCAATGAAGCCTTATTATAAATAATTGAACACACACAAGCATGCACATTCCAGAGGATGCATGAGCTAAAATCTATCATGAATTTTCAAGTAGGCCAGACCAGGGCCAAGCTGTTTCAGTCTCACAGGCTATACTCCATCCTGGATCTCAGACATGGCAAATGAAATACTAGATCAAATATCTATTCAATCAAAACAATCCAGCTCACACAGATAATTTTGTATCATTGACAACCAATAGTTGCAGCAATCCAACTTGTTGATCTTGGCCTGGTAGATTTCCCACGTTAGAATCATTACACCAATCAGATCGTAAGCTAACTACCCCATTTGTGCAGCTCTAAACTCAAGAAGGGAACGTCTCCCCTCAAAATCTAGTAAAAGATATTTTCAACTAATCAAAAGATGTTAACGGAGCTAGCTTTTGAGCACAAAAGAGTAATTAAACAGAGGGGACACTAACCTTGAAGAACACAGTATCAGCTGCAAGAAAAAATAAAACAAGCATCATTCCAGGGTATTTGATATAATAAAGGCGATTTGGATGCTGAATCAAGCTATTGAACCTGAACAAAGTATAGATAAATAAGTAGACAGACCTAAAAGAAACTAGAAAAGGGGAGGGGGGGGGAGGGGGAGAACACGACCAGATTAAGCTAAAACCTATCAAGTGTCTTCTCTTATGAGCCAAGACCAAAAGTCTATCTGATTATTTGGCACCAGAAAGCAAAGGAGACATGTATCAGAATGGTATATACTCCCATTTCATATTGATGAGGTCCTCTCAGGCACAGGGTCTCAATTACACATATTTGTCCCATATCTACATCTGGCAGTAACACACAAGGGAATGGACACAAAAAGATTCTTTGCCAGCACACATCCATAAGTGTGCTTGCATTTGTGCCCTAAAATCAACATGCCAATGTGTACCTAATGGGACAACCGAGTTATAAGGGACCCAGCCCAAACCTTAGTCCTGACTCCACTTTAAAGTAGACAACTTGGGACGTTATCGACTAAAAATTTAAATCACCTAATATTAAACCAAACAAATAAATGTTCCATGTATAACATAAATGGGGCTTGGTGGACACAGATCCAACAGATGCAACATCGGACTAGAATCACCAAACGAAATACGGAAACATCCTAAAGTGCTGCATGTGATACTGCGAAAAAAATGAAAAACCAAAACAGAATAAAAAAAAAAATTAAAAAAAAAAAAAATAATAATAATAATAATAATAAAAGAAGAAGAAAAAGACGGAAGACTGTCAAAATAAATGATATGGGATAAAATGGGTGTGTAATCTGTGCTTACCAGTTGGTAACGGTTGAGCAATGGAACGTGAAAGTTGGATCAATTTTTCCTTTAGAACCTGTAAAAGTGACATAATTAATTGACTAACTTCTGGAACACCAGGAGACAAAAAGATGGTAAGGATAAAAAACCTAAACTATCAGTTGAGGCTGCCCAAGTACAAACAGCAATATCACAATGCAGGAAGAGAAACCCACTATGCACTTCGGGCCTGTCTACTTTGACTAAACATGTAACCAAGATGCGCATGGGATGCATACAGTGCAAACCTATCCTGTCAGAAAATGCCATCTCGGTTCGAACTAACACTTCCATCCAGATATGTGCAAACAAGAAATTGCAATTAAGATGGTTCTATGAATGAGAAGTAAATACCTGAAACTCTGAGTTGGGGACTTGCTTGCATGGAAGGTCAAATTCTCCCATAAGTGCCCTCTGCGTATTCAGGAAAATTTAATGCGACAAATTTATGGAAAAATGTCTTTAATAACGAACCACTGACCAAAGCTTACCTGGGCCTCAAGCCTCTCTTTCCGAAATCGATAACGAAAAAGTGCAGTCTCCATTTGCAAAAACCATTTCCTCAGCTCCTCACTAGTACCATTATGAAAAAATAAGTTAATTATGCAAAAGGGGAGTGTGGGGAACATGAAACTCGGATTAAAATTAATTAGAAGCATATAGCTTACGTTCTACAATACACTAGACGAAGAACAAAATGGGAGATTATATCCTTGTTAATAACCTCTGACGCATCTTGGTGTCGCATGTGAGTCTTCCATAGATCAGTTACCTTGCCAAATCAACAAAAATCAATACCCAGCGACTGGTATCCAAAAACTTCTAAAAGTGAGAAGAAGAAAAAACAAGCATGGACGGCGATGATAAAAAACTTGGAAGTTGCAACAAACCAGTTTTTCCATTTCCTCGGATTTCTTCCCTCGTGATAAACCATCGGAAATCCCTTTTAAAACTGCCACGATAAATTAGAAATATACATATTTAACATAACAGCTTCAAGATAGGCCTCTCAGTATACTTCAAACAGCTAGAATATTGAAATCCTCCGTATCTTGAATAAACCCTAGATTTTCAACCATAGACTGGGAAGCTTACAAAGAATCGAAGCTTGGCGGTGTCAGAAAATCTCAAATGAAAAGAATATAATTGTTAGACATAGGACAAGCATACCCCGAAGACGGTCGATTGCGAATAGCTCGAAATCTTCCAGTCTTACTTCGAGCGTCGGAGCAGATCGGTATAAAGGAAGGGTCGGAATGGCGTCTGCAGAAGACGTTATCCGCTGAGATCGTATAAATTCCATCTTTTTTTTATTTATTTCTCCAGCAGAACTTCAACCCTGTAAATGAAACACCTTTCCACTGCTGCTTGAGGGCTGTGTAGCGGGAATAAAAGAGTCGGCCAAGGAGATAAAATTATACGGAACGATGGCGGGGATTTGTGAATGGCGGGAGACGATTCACAACTGTCCGAGTCGATCAAAGCGGTTAACTCTCCTCGTTTACTACGGGTGTAATAAAACGTTGTAGATTCGAATTGGGCCAAACCCACCTTTGAGCCCAGCCCAAGCCCAATCTGACTTTTCAACCTGAAATGAGAGTTTTGAGTTACGAGGCGTCTAGCTCTTATAGGGGTGAGTAGGGTATGGGTCTAGCCTTGGGGGTATTCCGACCTAACTGCTAACTCCTACCCGATCTTATGTTAACTTAATTAAAATTTAACTATATATTTTCAAACAAAATTTACATGTAGATTGAATTTGAACAATTATTTGACTTAGATATCTAACAACTGAAGGGTCAACTTAGTTGACAACTTTTTTTTTTTTTTTTTTTTAAGCGTACAAATTTTTATATACAAGGAATGGAAGTGTTATATATGTAGCCTACAATAGTCGAACTCATAATATCTTTTATAATAACTAAAAATATGAGTATTTACCACTTTACCAATCATACATTAGTATTTGGCAAAAACTCGTAAGGCCAAGACTCATGCTTATTGTTTTGTTTTCCATGAGGTGAAGGCCAACCCAGAATCATGCTTATTGTTTTGTTTTCCATGAGGTAAAGGCCAACCCAAACTCATGCTTATTGTTTTGTTTTGGGGTCCCACTTTGAAATTTCTAAGTGCATTAAGTTTGGTGGCAGACTCTACTTCTTATACTTGTAAACTCTTTGGTTTCTAATATATGCCGTCCAATGGGTGGGAACCCAGTATCTCCTGGTGGGAGGTAGGTGTTTAATCGATTGACTAACCCATCATTGGCAATAATAAGGAAATTTGTGTAAGGGATTCACATCCTTTACAATTTCTACCTCCTAATTCATATATCAGATTGTGATACGTGGCAATTAATAATCCAACGGTCACCAATAAAAGCTGAACTAAGAATTGAATCTAACGAATCCTTCAAATTAAGCTTTTAGAAACGAAATTGAGATAAATTTTAGGGTTTCATTTAGTATTTGGACTTTATTGATGGTTGTTGGATTATTAACTGTCACTCGTTACAAACTTAAATATGAATTACAATAAATTGCAAAGGGTGAGAACTGTATGCGAGATTTCGATGTCTACTCAAGAGAGTTACTTGGAAAGAGTGCGTTAACATGCAGCGTGTCTCGTAGAGTCGGATTTTTATTTGCGGCTGCGTGGATATCTATCCGCGCAACCGTTATAATTTGACAGTTGGCGTAGAAAAAATCAACGATTTAGATTCTTTCAATCGGTTCTTATATTTAAAATGTTTTACAAATTATAATTATCCGTCCCTTATATTTTCTAAATTTACAAAAATAATCCCTGTTCAACTCGATGAGAAACAAAATCCCGCTGCGTCCGTTCCCGAAATGAATAGGACAAAGCAAATCCATACACATTACCAAATCCGCGATTCCTGTGAAAATCTTCTGGGTGGAACAACTTTCATTGCATCTTGAGAATAAACCAGACCTTGAGAGAGCATTTCGTCCTTAATAAACTTAATTTTCTGTTTCATAAATCCTAGTGTAAATCCATCTCCTAAACGCCTATTCTTTCTTGAGGTGGTTTCTCTACTTTGCAATTTTGGTTTCGGTTTACTACATATGCTAAAATGTTGGTTTCGATGTTCTCATGAATTTTTCATTTCCATGTTACTTTTGTTTTGATGGATTTTGTTATTTATAATTGTTACTGTAGATTTTGATATGGTTTTTCTTTCTTCTTGGATCTTCGCTTATGAGACTCATTGTACGAAGACTTAGTCTATTTAGATGGAAATGATTAGTCTACTATGTTGAAATCTCAGTCGCGAGCAGCTGCTTTCAGTGGATTTTGAAGGCTTTGATATGTACTTTGGCTTTTCTTGAACTGGATATCTTGACCTAGTTGCTCTTACCACTGACATTCCCAAATGAGACAGCTGGTTATTGTTACACACCACATCAGAAGCGAGTCAAAGTTTCATGATAAATTCCGTTCTTCTCCATCCAAAAGCTTCAGGGTGATTAATTGTTGAACTTTTCAATATGAGGTAGGTATTTTGCCTACCCTATTGAAGCCATCTAACAATGGTGATGCGATTAGAAAGGCTTGCTCTTCCACTCGAACCCCAGTTATTGTTACCGCTAGTTGGGAAGAAGATACAAGTTTTTTAAAGTGATGGGAAAACTAGTTTAGTACCTATTAACATCGAGCCTAGAAAGGTCGAAAGTTTTTTTAGCGATGGCCTTTCTTCCTCTAAACGCTGGGTAAGGCCAACTTATTCGAACTCACCTCCTCCCAGTTCATTACCAATCCTAAATTTTCAATCCCTCAAAAGTGCAACTTGTCGCTTGAAGTGCCAGTTTCAGTATTAGATGGAAGGATTTACCCATTGGTCAAGTCCGCTCCGCCTTCACCTACACGGGAACCATACTCTTCTTGGAGGCGTTTTTGTCTAAGGACTGACTCGGCAACCAGAGACCTTCGTCGTATTCTCCATCTGAATACGAGCGATGAATGACGATCGTGGTTTTGAACCCTGTAAACGGACAAACTTTGCAACTTGTTTTGGTGCTATTTTGTACATAAAAGAGTAGCTAACTTACCTTGTATTCTAAGTCTATGCAACTTCATTACGGCTTCTTGCTGCAAAGAAAATTGTCAGTGGCTGATTTTCTACAACAATCTCCAGATTGATGTTGGGTGAATATGGTTCTAATGGATGAAGAGGCAATGATGCATAGAGGAACTCATCAGCGGTTTTCCAGAAAGCGAAGGTGAACACTGGAAGGGTTAGAGGAGCTTGTAAATCCAGATGAGGTTTAGGATTTTGTTCTCATCGAGATGAGCAGGGATTATTTTGGTAAATTTAGAAAATATAAGGGACGAAGAGTTGTAATTTGTAAAACATTTTAAATATCAAAATTTATTGAAGAAATTTAAATCGTTGATTTTTTTTTTCACGCCACGCGTCAACTTCTGATGGCTGCGCGGATGGATATCCGCGCAGCCGCGAACAAAAATCCCGTAGAGTCGTAGACCTCAAGCTGAGCAACTTGGTAACCAAACCAAATAGGGTTTGTACTTTATATGTTTAACTTTTACCCCATATAAAAATAAATAAATAAATAAATAAAACCGGAAATTAGATATATGGAATTCCACTCTTCGCCAAAAATCGGAGCTTAAAGCCGTGGAAACTTGAAATACTCTCTAAACGTTCGACAAACTCGCTGGTAGAGGAGAAGATTTATGGTCGATAGATTCTCAGCGACCTGCTAGGGTTCTGATCAGCAATGGCGCTTCCTTTGGGGAAGCTCACTATCATCGTCGGCGCAGGTTTTTCTTCACTTTTCTATTTCTCGATATCATACGTGACCCATGTTTGCTTTTCAAAAAACACCGTTTCATGTCTTGCCCAAAAATCCATCTCCGATTGCTTCCATCATTCTTTGAATTCGTTTTAATTCAAGTTTTCCTGTATATGTATGCACACACTTGAGCAATAGAAATTCCCATCATTCAATTGGATAGAATACACGGCAGTTGTGGGATTACCATTAGCAATCTCGTCAAAGCATGCTAGCAAACTCTTTTAAGTTGCAATGACTGGTTCAATAGCAAGAAACTAGACTACCAGAAAACTGGGCGGCAACCATCTTCCAAATGTAATTATTTTAGTGGTAAAGGATATTAATAGATGAAAAAGTCATATTTATCACTTCATAAAGATTTTGGGTTCAAATCCACACCGTATAGTGTGAACATCCACAGTCGTACATCTACTGATGCAGTATTAGATGGCTCAGACCCCTTTTGGAAAAATAAGAAGAAGTAAATTGAAGGCAAGTAAAAATTAGCCGACTTGTCTCTGTCTTTTATTCAAATCATGAATTTTCATGATCATATCAAGGGCAAAGTCCAGAGATAATAGCTTTGAGTCTGTAAGCTTTTTCCCAAACTTTTCCAACTGGATGTTGGAGTATTTGTGCTACTGGCAACTTGATGCTCCCCCCCCCCCCCCACCCCACTCAACCCAATAATAATAATAATAAACATAAAAGTAAAAACCCAAGTTATGACTCAACACTAACTAATGTCCCGATTAATCCAAAGAATTCAGAGTTTGGTGCTTTCGAAATAATTGATGGATTAGCAGCTTCGTTGTTGACAGTGATGTGTCAGTTTGCTTAGATCACATTCCCAACAAATGTAACTTCTGAACAGCCTCTACATTACCAACTCTAATGCTTATTCTGCTTGAGAATACTTCTTCCTACCTCACTTATCCAGCACTACCTCATCCTATATTTTTCTGGCAATTTATTATTTTAAATATATACTAAACTTTTTGAATGATATATGAGAAGAAAAAGCTCATGTGCAATTGAAGGCCTTAATATAAAACTAAGGTCAAGTAAGTTTGAGCATTTTTGGCTCCTTTTCAAATATTTCTTGATCTTGAAGTCTAAAGAAATTTCATGTTTGATTGTTGGTTTGCTGATTGTGTGACATAAGGAAGAGC
The DNA here is from genome assembly GCF_041222555.1 of Hakea prostrata. Classification (NCBI taxonomy): domain Eukaryota; kingdom Viridiplantae; phylum Streptophyta; class Magnoliopsida; order Proteales; family Proteaceae; genus Hakea; species Hakea prostrata. The sequence goes on along the minus strand of NC_142602.1, from coordinate 2,343,274 downwards.
GCTGATACTAACATATTGAATTTGTTTTCAGGTATACTTGGATCTGTCCTTACTAAGGAGGGTCGTATGTCAGATGTAACTGGCTTTCTGTCTGGTGCTTTTAAGGTACTCTAGTTTCTATGGGAATAGGTACAGTCCTGATTTTTATATTTAGGATTACTTTCAGCTTTACATTGAAGCCCACGTAGTTGGGCACCCACCTGGTCCACCTCCTACTTTTTCTGACAAATATGTCTTTGGATTACTGTTGCAAGAATCTTTTTTTGCCTTCCCACGATTTGGCTGCTTGTTAAAACTGCTTGCTGCATGTCAAGCTTGCTCAGTTTTGTGGCACTGGCATATCATATTTTCTGTTTCTTTAAACTAGATTTCCCCCCTGCTTGATGGTTTAATTGTTAAGTAGTTGCATTATCCAGTCAGGTAGAGTTATCAAATCTTGCAACCCTTTTATGGTTAAAAAGTTTGTCCCCCCCCCCCCCCCAAAAAAAAAAAAAGAAAAAGAAAGAAGACTTTTGAGGTAGTTTGTATTCACTATCAGATATTTTCGATAATCATGTGGTATGGATTGTTAAAAATGGCTGAGAAAAGACTGGTTCCTGCAATTTGTGCTTTTGGCTAAAGCTTTTGTTTTATGGCCAAGTTTTAAAGCATTAATATTGGGTACCATATCATAGTGGAGATATATGGTGTATGATTTGCTCGAAAATATTCAAGATACACATGGAAAGGCACTGTTGGGGCAAAAATAAATATTAAAAAAAAAATTATATATATATAAATAAAAAAAAAAAAAATAAAATATATATATATATATATATATATATATATATATATATATATATATATATATATATATGACGAGTATTATGCATGGACACTAAAATTGAGGAATATATATAGTGAGACAACAAACTTTGTTGATTTGACAATGGATACTCAGAAATGATCAATGTTGATGGATCAACTAAAATATATTGGCCACAAAGCCGTGCAAATGATCAAGGTTGATGCATTGACTAAAATCTATTGACTAATCAAGTTATGAGCATCAACTAAAATCTATTGATGATGGCAATATTATAAAGAAAATCATGGTTGAAACACAAAGATCAAGTTCCCCTCCCACCTTTCCTGTTGAAATTTCCTTCAATCTTTGTACAAAACAGAATCCTTATAATAGTAAGACATTTTTAATTTTTAATTTTTAAAATAATAAAAGAATAAGTATTGCTATGTATTGTATCATTTGGTACTAGGATGTGCTTGGCCATGATACTAAACAGATCAACACTTTTAAACCATGTTTACGGTTCAACATTTTGGTTTTTCCATAAGATTGTGTTAACTCAATGGATGAAAAGGTGTTTATGTTTATGGCATTGCACTTTGAACTATATGAGGAAGAAAGGAAATGGGAGGAGGAGAGAGGTAGACCCAAGAGAAACTTTTTGATGGATAGTGCCAAAATCCCACCAATTTTGGTGGGACTTTGAATGTGAATGAGATGTCACATTAGTAGAAAAGAAATAAATGCATTTGATGATGTTCGGAAGTTTCTGAGAGGTACAAGTTTCCAACCTCTTTTTCACTCTTTCCCGTCAAAAGAATACACCATAAGACTTGTTTTTTCCCTGTTTGGCCTTTGGTACATGTTACATCATCATACTAGTGATTGATTGTGGGCGCACTCCTATCCCTTTCTTGAATTGAATTGTAGTTGATAGTTATTATGATAATTGCTGTAGTCAATTGATGCCCCTTGATCAGATTGTTGTGAAGCAAATTCAGAAAGACGGTTCTGCTTCAAGTACCAAACCCTCAAATGATGCTCTTCTGGCACAGGTTTCTTATTCCTCTCTTATAATTTTCTTAAGGGGTTTTTTTATTTGTACTTTATTTTTTGAACTTCTCAAATTCCATGATCACTTTATGTTTTTCTTATTTGGATTGCTTGATGGATTCTGACTTCTGAGTTGGTTATATACCCAAAAAATGTTAAAAGAATCACAAACCTAAGTGTCATGAACTCTCTGGGCTTCATGGTTTTCTCATGGTCATTTATGGTATCTAGGTGATCCAAGGTGTTTGAGAAGGACCAAAATCACACCCGTAAACCCATAAAGCCAGCAAGGCACAGCTAATTCGCCTCCATTAGATTGTCCATTGGGTAACTGCTTTGCATCTTTTGTAGGGAATTCTTTTTCACTGTTGTGAAAGGCTGGCATGAGGTTGATGGTTTACCACCTTTGGCAGGTCTGCCCAGTGGTTCGCATCCACATCAACCATGTTGAGATGAATTGGACATGGTTGGGCCTTGGCAGCATTTGATAGGAGTACGAATTTATAGAGAGTGCTCTCTTTGCAAGTGAGCTGGAGCCTTAAGAAAGAAAAAGGCTTGTTTACATGAGAATCTCAAGGGTCCGAAACTTCTGCTTATTTCTTTTGGTCTCAGGTAGTCTTAAATGTTTAAAGACATGAAGCTTAGTTCATTCATATACATTCGGTGGCTTTGGCAGCCTGCGCAGCCCACCCCCTCTCCTTTCAATACATAGCTTTGATTTTTTCAATGTCTCCAGTTTTAGGACTCATGGTTCAATCCACTGTTGTTTTCACTGGTGGCAACACGTTCCATGGTTTCAAGGATGGGTTGACAGCCTATTTCTAATATAGATCTGTATCAATTGGATGACAGATAACTGCAGTTGATCAGATTGCATTAATTCATGGTGGTTCGTCTGATCTGGTTAGGTGCATCAAACAATCTGAATTTGATCCAGATCCTGGGGTGCTGCTATTGGCATAACAACCGGTAAACCATAGGTTGGCCCAACCCAGTCCTCTCGTACTAGGGGCAGCTGGGATGATCTGATCTCCCAGTCCAATCCTCGAAACCTTGGTTTGCCACTTTCATTCCTCCTCTCTCTTCTATCTGTTCATCCATCAAACTCTTGGGAATCTTTGATACTGTTGAAATTTATGGGGGTATTGTGCTTTTGACAATCTTTATGATTTCAAGATCTCTTAATGTTTTTTGCAGATCTTCTCATGCGAATGTTATCCTTAAGAGGGGCCTTTTATCGTTGTTAATCTAAAATTCATTTTGGATGTAGCTTAAAGAATTTCTGCTTTGTTAATGTTCTCACCTTACTTCATCCATCGCATCCTGTGATAGCTTTATCTGGTTTAATTTGTCCGAATATGGAATATGTTAGTGGAACACAGCACCTAAACTGACATTTCTTCCCCTTGGAGGAATCCTAGGTAATAGAGTCATCTTTTAGACAGTGTCCTCTCTCTCTCTCTCTCTCCATCTCTTTGGGTTTGCTGGTTGAGGTTGCTATGGCGCCCAAATCTAGGATCCCAAACTTGATCTCATTTTCCAACTAGTTCTGTCTTCGAATTAATGATTGCCTCGAATTAATGATTGCCTAGTTCTAGAAGTACTGAGATGGTAAAGGGGCAGCAGGGTGATTGTAAATCTGCCCTTATTCTTGTATATTGGTTCCTTGTATGCCTTGTTTTCTAAATCATTGTATACTGCAAGTACACAATAACCTTATGTGGCATGCCAAGCTCCTAGTTTTCTCCTTTTTATGGATGGTCCAGTTACTATAAAAATTTGAAGGGCCTCTTCTTAACATCTTTGATCTGGTTTATGCAATAATATGCTGGAACCAATGGTAAAATATTTTCTATTGTACAGGTAAATAACTTACGGAAAGAGCTGCAGGGTTTTGCATCGGATAGCTCAGTTATGATTATAACTGGGGGAAGATCAGGTTTGCCTATTGCCTCATTTGTCTTACTCTGTCTCTGTTGTGAATACTCTTTGGTTTTTAGATTATATCAGAATTTGTCTCTGTTGTGAATATTTTTTGGCTTTTAGATTCTAACAGACTATTAGGTTAGCTGATTAAATGTAAGGTATATCTTGTTAATGATTATGACCACGTAGAACATACTTGCAAGTGTTTTTTGGTGAGGATATACTTGGCAAGTTATGTCTATGTTCAAGTGTAACCATTTTCACAGTGAGAACATATGTTCATAAACAACAATGTGATCTGCATTTTTTTTTCTGTGTGGAGGGTTCTGTTAAGCCCATTTGGTTCCAAGATTCAGATGGTGGAATCTATATATTGCAAAACAGTGGGATATGATTCTGAGACTAGTATATGGGTACCCACCAGTGCCTCATAGCACTGGGTACCAACTTATGTTATACCAAACTTTGGGAAGCTCTTAATATATGTAAAATTTCTTACTATTAATGTTCTATTCTTCTGATGATAGCAGAGATAGGGAGGAAATTAGGAACACAGCATAGTAAAATAGAATGCCTAGGTCTTTATGGGAGACTGCAAACTATGGTGGTGTTTAGTAGTATGTTGGGGGAACTGGTGTTCTAGCTAAGACGTAGAGTTCTGTTAATCTGTTAATGGAATTCTTTGATCCATGCAACTCGTGGTGAAGAGGCTGGATGCTACTGACTGAAGTTCATTAGCATCGGGCGGAGTGGCTTGTGATTGACACGGACTGTCGAAATCAAGGAACAATCTCCATCCTGGCAGAATGCCTCCTCTCTCGTTCCATTTCTTCCCTCTCTATCGTTTCTTCTCTCTCATTCTCTGCCCCTCTCTCTCTCTCCTCTCACTGATTAGTCTGAGGATGGCTGGGAGTCGGAACAGGAGAAACCTTCTCTCACTCTTTTTTGAGAGAATTGAGTCTCTCCTCTCTCGTTCCATTTCTCACTGTTTCTCTTTTCCCTCTCTTCCCTCTCTTCCCTCTATTGTCTCCTCTCTCTAGTTTTGCCTCTCTCTTCCTTCTCTCACTGCCTCTTCTAGCATCCAAGAAACCCTGTCTCGTTCTTGCTCTCCTCCCTCTTCTCTCGCTCTCTCTCCACTTCCTCTTCCTCTCCCTCTCTTTTCCTTTCTTCCTTCTTCAATCTTGCCAGCAACCATCTTCCTCAATGGTTGGAAGCCAAAGCAGGAGAGACCCTCTCTTCTTCTCTCTACTCCTTGAGATAACAAGTCTCTTCTCTCGTCTCGTCTCTCTATCTTTGATGTAACTCCCAAATCGAGGGTCGTCTTCAGGATCAATTAAACGGAATTCAGCAGTAAATTGGGGTTCCTTAGACTGTGCGCTTATGGTGTAGGGGCTGATTAGTGTTGTTAGGGCTTGTAGGGAAGGGATAATAGATACGGATGGGGTTTATTGAAACACAAACTCAAACCTTGCTGTTTTGGGTTTCAAGGTGGAAATCTAGAGGTCCTAGGGTTAGGGTATTGTGAATCTAGGGTGGTAATAGGGCTGAAATTGGGAGGGAAGGTCACCAGGGTTGGGGGGATGAGATTCCTAAAGTTTGGGTCTGATCTGATGGTTGGATTTGGCTTAGATCTGATTTTCAAATTTGGGTCTCTAGAAAAATCCAAAATTTCCAGAAAAATAAAGGAGGGTGATATGGGAAAATTACAGAAAAGTAAAAGGAGGTTTTTAGGGTGGTGATTAGGGTTGGAGGTTGGAGTTGAAGGATAGGGGAGGGGAGAGGGTGGGATTTAGTTGTGGATGGGGAATCTCAGGTTTAAAGTTTGGGGATGAAGGGGAAAGGCCACAAGAGAGAAAGGAGAGGGAGAATGATGAAGAAGCGAGAAGGGGAAGAGTAGTGGCAGAGATGAGGGATGTTTACTTGTAATGGAAGGAAGAAGGTTGAAAATTGTGAAAACTAGAATGCTAAAAGCTGCCACTGGTTTCCTCCCTTGGAAACCGATGGTTCCACTCTATATCTCCGTCAATCAAATTTATTAATCACCCATACTTCTACCTGGACTCAAATTGGAAACCAAAGCAAACAAGGACTTCTACATTACTTGAAACTCCTACTCCACTAGGGACTCTTACTTGTATCAACCTGGAAGAATTCGAAGTACATTACAAGAGTAAAACTAGTCTCCTAGTAGAGTTTGGACCACAACTAAAGGAATCCTTCTCTAAATATGATACCTAACTAGACTAGGATTCTTTCATAACTAAAGAAAGAAGGACTCAAATAATAGAATAAAGATAGAGGTGGACTCCTAACAAGATTCTGATTCAGACTTGATCAAATTGGGTTGGACTAGGGTACCCAAAATAACCAAAATGCCCCTGTTGCTGAAAAAATTCCATGTGCCTGGCTCAACCATAGAGTGCTAGGCAGCAACCCTTGGCCATATTTCGGTCCTCGGGGGATCTCCTCTTGAGATTGCTTTGGGTTCGGTTCAGATCAGTCTCTCTCTCTCTCCACCTGGCTTCCACTTTCTCTTCCTCTATCTTCCTTTCTTCCTGCTTCATTCTTGCTTGCTGAGGGCCATCCTATGCCCTCCTTGCCTGCCCATGCCATCTCTGCTGTGCTGTCCTGTCCCTAAACTCCCTGCTACCGTTGCTGCCGCTAATTGATGTGAAGACTCTGAAGTCAACTCCAATGAAGACCCTGCTCGTGATGAATAGTTTGACCTGCTGCAGTCTCTGCGTCCTCTGGTTGTGAGAATGCTGAAAATAGGTCTTCTGCAATTCTCCCAGCCCTGTGTCAGCTGAAACAGCCCTCTTCAACCATGCTATTGCAACCTTAGAAACCTGCTATGTCAAGGTCAATGCTCTGCCACCTGCGAGCCTAGTTTGGCCTTGTCTTCTAGTCCATTATTGCCTAGTGTTCACTGTTTTGTATCTTCTTTCTCCTTTATTTGCCTTTTTATTTTTGTTGCAAAGGCTTGGTGCTGCATGTTGAGCCCCTTTGTCCTTGTTTCTCTTTTGTGTTTTCCCTTCCCTTTCTTTCCTTTGGTAATGAACTTCTTTATTCATCCAAAAAAGAAAAAGAATACCTAAATATGGACAGTTGAACACCCATCTATTTAACCAGCTTTCATCATGTGCAGGTGCTGGGACCTATGGGGTACCTGTTGTCATCATCTTGGGTATAGGATATGCATATATATGGTGGAAGGTAATTGATTTCATATTCTTTCTGATATAAATATGGACATATTCTCTTGATATGTTCAATTTGAAACATATAAATTGTGCAACTATTAAAATGTTGAGCCTGATTTGGATAACTTAACAGAGCTATTTTTAGATTGTCTCATATGCATGGAATGCAGCTTTAATGCAGGAAAAGTGAAGTCCTTTATAGGGAAAAGGTGAATATTTGTTTGCCTTTTCATTTTGGCATGGAGATGGGGGTATTATCAAAAAGTGATCACTTCCATGATCTTTTGGGTTATACCTGATTCGAGTCAGTCTTGTAAAATTGGCAGTGGTTGCCTTCTTTATGGGCCCAATATTGTTTCCTAATAAATTGAAGATCTATATTTTATTGTGGTTGCAAAACAATGATCTTGATCTTGATGCCATCATGGTTGGTTAAGCATTACATTTACTGTTGGTATACAACTCATCCTTTTTTCTTGATAAATTCCCTTATAAAATTATATCTGAAGTTCAGGTTCTGCTTAAGGTCTTCATTTTTTTCTCAAAAATTTGGCAAATGATTATTATTATCATTATGAGGAAGGTCTTTATTTCTCAAAATGACATAAGGTATCTATTCTGCCATGTGAACTGATGATAGGTTTAGTCTGACTTTTGGGTAGCAAGTACATAGTCTAGATAAACCACATGTCAAATTTCAGAGTCTATTTTAATTAGATACCCATTTTTGGAATGGTACGCATCTTGTGTAAGTCCATCTATGTGTATCAGTACTCTAGACATTACTATGCACTCTCCCAACACTGAGTGGGGTAGAAATGGTTTAGATTATAAAACCCTTAAAAGGATGTCTCAAATTTATCTTGTAATTTTTAAAAGCTTCACCTTCCATTGTTATGTGGATGACTACCTAAAATTATTTTTGATCTTTATTTTGCAGTTTATCCAATATGATTATAGCTGCTTTGAAATTTCTTTTAGGGTTGGAAGCTTTCTGCCTTGATGTTTGCAACAAGAGGTGGTTTATCTGATGCTCGCACAGCTGTGGGTAATCAATTTGACCAATTATCATCATCAATTTCAGTAAGTCTCCTATTTGGCTTTTGATATATTCTTCCTGAAAATACTGTTGCCAGACATTTAAGAGCTACTCCTTATGAACTTTTATCTATTGAGTCCATCATGTACGTTGCCTTTGTATGAACAAACACATGTTTAACGGAGACAATATATTTTCCATTTTCAACTACTGTTTGAACAAGTAAATAAAAATTTCTCTGTTCTGTTTCTGCATTTTGTGATGGATGAGAGGGGAAAGTGGAGATGCCAAAGTGTTCTCTACCATTATCATTGATGAAGGTGGGCTTTCCTCACGTTAAAGTTTGACGCAGCGAGAACAAGATCCCGTATATCAACTGGTGCCATGAAAATAACAGAGTATTGATCTGCATAGCGTATCACTGTTTTCCATTCACCATAAAATGAACAGAATCAACCAGGGGGTAGAGTTTTGGGAACCTTGTTTCTCCCATCTTTTCGACCTTAGTTCTATGGAACAAATAACAATATGCATTTGCTTGAACATAGAAGAATTGAAGTCTTAGAGCAAAATACTGTGTATGGATGGTATGCTGTCTCAGACATTCTTGAACGGCAAGCAACCATTTACTGGTCACTATGGCAAAAAGTTTCCATTAATGAAACATTAAGGTTCCTTTGAAAAAAAAAATGCATGTCTAATGAAATAGTACCAAACCACATTGAATTTTCAGAGAATATTAAACTAGATTAGGGAGTAATCACTTAGATGAAGATCAAGAGCTCAGATGGTCTCTAAATTCAGGTTGAGTTCAGGAAACAAGAGCTAGAAGACTTGCTGAAATTCTTGACTTGATCCAAAGAATGGTCGTTGTGAGTCATCCCTAGTACCACTAGGAGGGAGGTAAGAGGAACATGAAACTTAAAACTCAGCAATTAAAGTATTCAATCCACATATTCATGTTCAAAAAGTCTGATAGACAATACAAATGTTAAAGCTTAAAACTACAATAAAGTAGTACAGTTGGAGATTCTGTCACATGTGTGTACATCATGCAAAGCCCTATCATGATCCAGCAGTTTCTCTAGGTCTAGCTTGCTCACATATCTGCAAGTTTCCTTGTAGATGATCTTGAAAACAGACTATAATTTTAGTAGATGTGGTGTAGATGTCCTAGCCTCCTGGGAATCAATTAATGTAAAGTGTCCAACCAAGAATCCAACAAAAAATTCAAAGTAAGTTGAAGAATGGAGCTGGTATCTTAGAACCCAGGCAAAATCATGGAACTCAAGTGAGATCGAGTCAAGATATTACAGCTCAATCAAAGTGGGTCCTCTTTAGTTTTTAAGCTGTGTTTTGGCTTGAAACATTGGATCGAGATCTCAGCTCAACTGAGATTTTGACCAAAACTGTAGTTTTTTATTTTGAGCGAAAAGTGAGACATCTAGCCAAGATCTCACAAGGTCTTTTTCTACGTGTATAATATAAGCCTTATGGTAAGTCAGGAACTACCTGGAATCAGCCATGCATTTCTGATGGTAACTACACACTTTGAGTTTGTTTCAGCTTGTAAATCATGAGCATTCATTTACTTCCGAAATACTTCAAAATAGGTGATTGCCACCCTTCCCTTCCTCCCAAACTCCTTGTTGGTCATTTTACTGCAAATGAATGAACAATTGCCACCAGTGATCTTCCACTGGTGGTTTATCAATATAATTTGATTCCCCCTACCTGCCAAAGTTCTATCTTAATTCTGGTCACCCATTTATATTAATCCTTATCTTGATTGATCTTCAATGGATTACCTTCATATATTTTGCTTTGGATGGGGGTCCATAACAATTTCCCCTTTTAGTGAACTCTTACAATTGGACAATGCATAATTCCTAAAATATTTTTACCATTTCCACTGGAATCTTTATGCAAGTTGATGCTTTGAGAAACCCTTTTTTTGGGGTTAATAATCAACATATACTAAACCCCAAAAGGGAAACAGGGCGAAAGAAAAAAAGGGTGGGGTAGGGGGTTAGTAGAGTGCCAGGCTAAGACAAAATAGAAGTATCAAGATCCCAGGTAACAACAATGAGCTTTTTCCTTAAGGTGTTAGTTAATGCACTCTGAAACGGGATAAATCTTGGAGCCCAACATCCTTACAATTGGCCTTCCAAATCTAGTCAAAGGCATTTGGATTTGGTAGTCCATCTACAAAGATTGCCTCTTACCAAATATGAGATATGTAGGCACCAAAGACCAATCTCCCTACCATGTTTGTTATCGAGAAACCACTGAAAGTAGAGGAGATCCATCTGTTGTATATCCATTTCTTTGGGAAAATTTATAATTACAATTGAAATGACTTCCATTACCTCTCCTAAATTGCAATTGGAATGACTTACATTACCTCCCCTAGATTACCATTGGAAGGAAAGCAATTCCCATCAATCTTGTGAAATTGTTTCAACCAAAATCAATTTTTAAGGAGAAAGGCCTAGGAATTTCTTCGCACTCCAACCTGTTACTCTATTTCCACTGCCTAGATGATTTTGTTATGGTTATGAGTTCCATAGGTGATGTGATCGTTCTTTTCTCCATTGGGTCGTTAACTTATGCTATGCCATTGAGTAAAGCTTGTTCACATTTGTTCACATTTGCAGGCAAGACCAAACTCACCCTGAACAGTCCAAAATAATTGATCTGTGCCTTTTCAGCCACGAAACACTTCAGTGACGTGTGTACTGTGGAAAACATGATCTTTTACTTCTATATGTTTTCTGGTGTGGATGATATTTTCTTATTTTTATGGGTTCTTCGTGCTGTGTGTTGGCCAGAGCATCTTACCTACTTAATGTTCTCATGAGTGTATTGCCATCATCTTAATGCTTATATTTCTTATGTATGCAGCAAGCAAAGCAATTTTTATCTTCAAGGGTTGATCGTGTGGATATTAGACTAGATGAATGTTTAGAGATCACAGCCGCAATAAAAGAGGAGGTTGGACCACTTCAGCAACTTAGTAATTGAGATTTTTAAATTGTTGTTCTAAAAATAATGAGTTGTTTTATGTTTGTAGATTTCTGAAGTTCGAGGTCAAACAGATAGGACTGGCATTGATGTAGAATATCTTTATCGTGTAATGGAACCTCAGGTGGCATGTCTTCATTCTACCTATTGAATATACAATCTTTTTTCTGTGCATTTAGTATATAAGATGGTCTTCAGAGTTTAGGTGATAAACTAATCATTCATTTTCGTTTTATTCATCCATCAGGAAGCTAGACTAGTGAAAATGTCAAGGAAACAGGTACTGTTTTTATTCAACAGCACACGATTTTTAAACATAATTCATTTAAGCCCTCTAATGGTTGCATGTGTTTTATATGAAAATCCTGCTTCAGGATCTTTTCAATAAAATGCTTGAAAAGTTGTGCTCTTTAATTTGGGAACAGGAGCAAAACAAAATCTCTGAGCTTGTTGAGGTGAGATTCTTTATTATCACATATTTGTTGGTTCTGTATATATATTTTTTATCTAAGCTGTCTTGCTGGTCTTTTCTCATACATTTCATCTTTGCATTCTGCTCTTCAATTTAGACATACGCTTTTCTCATGGTCCATGGTTTGATTGTGAAACTTTAAATTTTCAATCAAATATCAGATTACACCATATATACAGTTTTCACTCTTTGTTTAATATCAACTTCTCTTTGGGAACTCTTAAGGCATCACCATCCAGTTCTAGCAGACCCGCTTTGGAACTTCCACAAATAACACCGGCATCGAGGGTATGTTTCCGTTTATTAATTTTCTTAGAATTGTGCTAATTGAAACTTGAAAGCATGTTTCAATAGACATTAGGCTAAAGATGGTCATTGAAAATATTTTGCCTCAGAAATGTAGTTAGAATTGTAGTTCTCAACTTAATATTAATAAGAAGCCTGGAGAATGTGTGTGTTTTGGGGGGATATTGGGGCTCGTGGAGGAGGAGGTTTGGTGTTGTGGCTTCAGCATAATATGCGATACTAGTTCTTTGTGAAGTTTGTGCTTGGCATGTTGGTCAAGTGCTCAGTTTTCGAATGCTTGATCTGTGGTTCAAATTCTAGAAATACCCCTCTGGAAACAGGGTAAGGCCACATATTTTTGAGTTTTGACCCGAATGAAGGGAGAGGGTGGGTCAGAATGATTTAGCTGGGTCATCTGGTTCAATCTGTGCTTTTTGGCAGATCTTAAGGGGTCTGGAACTCCCTTTCACCAGTAATGAAGATCGGGTCTGGAGCAAAAGCTGACTGACTGAAGCAAGGCTCAGTCAAAATTTTGTCCAACTGATGAATAAGGTTGACCAGCTATTTGGGATGTGGTTTTTCCGTGTTTTGTTTAATGACCTTACAGGTCCTGTACTGGATTTTCTTACTTTTGGACTCCAGCCTGGGTTAGTTTTGTGATCATATGGACTATGAACATCTGGTTTACATATGGGATCTGTTAATAATTAGGGGTCCATCCTAGGATGAAATGAACTGTTATTCAATTTTAACCTTTGGAATCTTTAAGATTCCTTTACTTGGTACTTTATGTTTATTTTCCTTTGTCTGAAAACTGCTAAATGTTTGTTGGAAGAAACTGTCAATTTAAAATGAATCTGGAGAAAACAAGCGGCAATAAACGTGGCAGCTGATTTGAAATGGTTCAGCTGGATAAAAGTTTTTGTCAATTTGCGGGAGGGTTGATTAATTTCAGTCACTAAAATAAACAACCGTTGATGCCATGTCTTCTACTGAAATTCTTTTCAAGGTTGTGTAACAAATCATTTATTTCATATGAAATTTATGTGAGTTGCCTGATGTGGACTTTGGTTGCATATGTTTTCTTTAGAAAAGAAAAACATGTAAACAACTATATAATTCTATTAAACTTGATAGATTATACCTATATGTTATAGATGGTTTTTCTCCTTGCATACAACATCGAATAGATATCACTTTTTTCTAAGACATCGAAAAGGGGTTTGTTTTCTTTAATGAAATGCTTGTGACTTGTCCGAAAATGGAAAACAGTAGACATTTATATTGTTTTGTTGTGGCGTATGTTGTACCTCACTGTGTGTAGTCTTTTTATTGTTCGTTACCAATTGAAAAGTAACTATAGGAAGTGATGATTTGCATGACATTTAACCTTGGAAAATATTAGCACCCTGGGGATTGGAAATTTATTTTGCGACCTATACACCTTTTCAAGGCTCCAGCGTGATGCAATATCAATAGATGGGTCCGATCAGTTCTGGTCCAGTCACAAAATTAACCGGTTCAACTGGGGGTTGGTCCAACAAGAGTTGAACTTAAATATATCAGTTCAATTTTAATTTTAGTTTTCCTGCGTTGGAGTGAGTGATATTTTGGTTTGAATTTTGTTTCAGTTTCATATTGCAACTAGGATTTGTGTTTATTTTTAAAGAAATTGTATTAGGATGTAATTTCCAATTGATTGAGATAAGCTGAATGTTATCAGATTGTGAGATTTCCTTTCCCTATTTATATTTCCCCTTTCTTCCTTATCCTATTCTTCTAATTCCTCGCTCGTGAAAGCCCATAGTGGACCATTCTAAGGTCTGCATCATCCGGTATCAGAGCCTATGTTGGTTTTATAACAAAAAGGACCCTATATTGGGTTTTATACCAAACCCCATGATCCTTAACTTTCATAGTCTATTAAATTGGCAGATTTCCTAGCTGAAACTGATTGTGTTAGTCATTTGTGCTGTTACAGATGAATTCTTTGCCACCCAGAGTTGTATCACGGGAGCCCCCGTCTCCATCTGCACCAAAGGTTAGTTTAGTTGCCAACAGAAAAGGATAAAGAAGAGTCTGTGACGAGGAAGGTAACTGTCATTCTTATGGAAGCCGCATGTGCTTTCAGTGGTATCCACCATTTCGGTGGTGCTTGTGAAGATGTTGGATGTCTCCTGAGGTACATGTGGCAAGCCATTTGGTCGCCCCAAAATATGGCAACTGGTCCAGAAAGATTGATGAGAAAAAGGAACATGCCTTAACTGGACCCATTAAAAAATCTCCTACGGGTGCTCTTGAAATTTTGGCAATTTTTTCCTGCTCTCAAGGTTTAGTGTGTTTCATTTAGAAGTAAGAATTATTGCCTGATTTGAGACTGACAGTAGTTGTGAAGTACTATTCCTTATGAAACCGAGCTTTTCGCAGGTTTCACGACAACTGCAGAGTGCTGTGGTAGCCTCTGGTCTGAAGGTTAGCCTACTTTATATGGTCCCCTTTCATTGTTCAAAAAAAAAGAAAAGAAAAAGAAAGCATGATTCAATTATTGACATTTGTGTTACAGGAGCTTCAAGGATTGACAGATGCTATTGTTGAGCCATCAACGGGTCCTGAAGTTATTGATAACGGGATCCAAAATCCAGATGGTGTGAAAAGCAATGTATCTATGAGTAATTCCAGGCGGGCTGGGTGGAGATTTCCTGGATTAAATGCTTTTGTTCTTACAAGAACACAGAGTGCAACTTTCTCCAAGTAGCATTTTCCAATTCTAACTCGTCTCTATATGTTGAACTTATGGACAGGGATTGGGCATACCTCCCGCTTCACATAAACTAGCAGGGGCAGTGACAGGGATGCCCAGTTTCTTCTCAGTCTTATTATTTAGAGTTAACATGCAGTACGAATTCCCACGGGTTGAATGCGCTACATTTATGCATGATGAAAGCAGGACCCATCACAAAATTTTGTAGACTAAAACTTTTAGATGTTCATAAAGCGAGTTCGTGGTGGAGATAAAAATAAGGGACGGGGGGTGGTTTGGGACTGTCAGTTTTGGAACTCATAATTTTATATATGTTTTTTTTTTTTTTGGTAAAGATAATTTTATATATGTTGAAGAAGAGCAAATATGGGAGAATCGAATTTTGATCATTTGACTAAGAAGTGATGGGTCTTTTCTGCTTCTAATATGGTATTGATATTCTTTATAAAAGCATCTCTAAAATCATTTGCTTGGTCTTGAAAGTCCCCTTTGGTTTACGTACGGTTGGTTTGCTCAGTCACAGTCGCGTCCACTCTAAGTTTTAGCTCCCCAGTTCGGGGAGGAGCCAACTTTGCCTCATGTGAACCCAACGAGGGCTAAGTCATGGCCTTCCTATAATCTTTCTGAGCCTCTAGAATAAAGGGCTAAGTCATTGCCTTCAATAATAGAGTTGGGACTAAGAACTCTTTCATTATAAAATAAAAACGAAATGCTAAACGTGCTGGTTGGAAGGCCAATTAGGGAGAACTATATTAGTGCAATATGTTCATTTGCCAGAGATTCTAGAACATACAAAGCCAGTTAAATACCTTACATTTGTCTCTATGGATAAATGGATAAATGTTGCATTCCAAAAAAGATTTTTTTTTGGGGGAGGGGGGCTCTAGTCTAGGCTTCAAGAAAATGGACGAAGTCAATAAAGCTGTTATGCTAAAACTAAGATGGAGGTTGGTCTTGAAACCCAACTCCCTGTGGGCCAGGTGCATCGAGGTGAAATACTTCTCAAAACATCTTTTTTTACTCAAAAGTCATTAATAGAGTTTGGCTCTTTTGTCTAGAATAATCTGCAAAAATCTCCCCCCTTTTTTGCAAGTATGGTCCTCCGCAAGGCAGGGAAGGGCAGAGACACCAACTTTTGGTTTGATCATTGGATTCCCACTACTCAAGATCATATAGTGGCAAAATTTAATCTTCATTTTCAGTCACTGATGTGTTGGAGAGGAGATATCTTATTATAGATGAAATTAGGTTGTCTTCCCCTAGGGATGTTGTGAATGTTCTCAACACAATAACTCTTTAACTCCTGAAATGAAATAGATAGTTGGAAATCTATTATTTCTCCTAATGGATCCTTCTCGACTAAGCTTGCTTTCAAGAAATTAACTAAAAGGAGAAGTAACTATTTGACTTTTCAGTATTTGCTTGGTGGATTTTCTTTGGAAAATAAACATTGATCCAAAATTTAATATGTTCTTCTGGCGCTTGGTTAATGCATGTATCTTAGTCATGGAGACTCTCTCTCGATGGACACCAGATAGCCTAATTGTGTGTTGTGTGGCGACGGACTAGAATTAGACTGGCATCTATTTGTTGATTGCAAATGAACTAAATGCACCTAGGCTGTTCAACATCTTGGCCTACGTACTGAGTTTTTCAACCAAATTAGTTTGCTTCTTCTATGCTATTCATTTTACTACCGTTCCAAATTAGGGAAACCTATGTTGAAATGGCTTTTCTCGATTATTATGATAACTTGTTATGCTATTTGAACCCTATGAAATGCGGTGCTATTTAATCAAGCTAGAGCAAACCTTAATAGAGTCATGATCGAGTTTTGTCAACAAATGGATATCAGATCTTGAACTAAAACCACCTAGTCCTAGGAATACAGAACATCCACTGACCATGCTTAAATCAGACCTAGTGTGTATATGTAGATCGCTATAGAACAATAGATCCAATAGTACGTGATCAATTCTACTATGTGCAGCTATGGAAAACTCCAAAAGAAATCATACAGAATGGTGCTGGGGACTACTCGTTGAGGACAAGTTATGCCTCGTGGTTCTAGGCTCTAATGCATACGACAACACCATGAGGGAAACCTTACAAGGCATACTACAAACTTTGGATATGGCAGAAAGCCTCCAATATCAGGTCAATCATATCTGGTGTAACTCGATAAAAGTCATGAATCTGATACCCACACCAACAAAAAGGAGTTGGCCATTGATAAAGTAGTTTAACTTCAGTGTTGCGCATTAATGTACATGTGTTGCGAGATTTTGATCTTAACCGTCAGCAGCAGGTACTGCACATTTAACGAGCAACATTCAAAATCAGCCTCATGCATGCGTGTCTTTATTCCTTGAGGTCCATAACAAGTACCCTATGCAAGCGAAAATCGATGTCCAATTCTCCTCCCTAACTTACCATGAGGACGGATAGCTAGTGAAGGTTAGTTTGCATTCATTCCTTTCCTTCACCCTTCCATCATAAAACTGACCACGACGGTGGGAGTGAAGGATTTTACCCCGTGCGAACTCTTTAAGCATAGCTGCAGTCCAGCAGAAGTTGAGAGATATCTTCAGGAAAAAAAATGCAGTACTCATGGAATCAAATGAAGTTTCTTCTTCCTTGCATTGGTCAATACACGACCATGTCAAGCCACGTACCCAAAGAAATTAATAGATCTTGTATGCTAAGGTTGGGAATTAGAGGCATCTAACTCCTTGAAACTCGTTGCAAGGTTGCTTTGCATGTACATCTTCTAAGCACAGTATTGCACGCAGTCTCAAAAGAAAACCTTATATAGCATTAACGAACCACGGTTCCAGAGTTAATTCGCAAGGTGCAAAACATAATCTAAGCTAACTAAGTCTACCAAGCATTTGGTCGTTTTCGTGTACTGAGCTGATCTTCTCCTTCATCTCCCCTTCAGCTGAGTTACTGATTGCTTGTATTTCAAAGTCTAGTAGTAATGTTTATGCTGAACGATTAACCCAGCTAGAAAATTAGTAATTAACCCAAACGTCCCTTCTTCCATCCATGATTTCTTCACTTCTTCTCGTTTTATAAGCAACGCCACAAGGAGTAAACGTCGTATGTATTGTATTTAGTAAAAAATTATTTTTAACAAAATAAAGCTTTTCTTATCAGCTTTGTCTCTCTTTTCGGGTCAGGGTTTCTTTATCTTCTCCTTCTGCTATCGATCTGTTTCAGCTGGAAGATCTCACTACTCAGCAACGATGGGAAAACAGGTGGTATGGGATGGGGGCTGAAGCTGAATACTAGAGTTAATTCCAAGATTATCAAACCAAATAAGAAGAAAAAACAAAAAAAAAATCCAACTCACTAGAGTATTTAAAAAAAATAAATTGGATGAATATTTCTGCAGGGTCGGTGACACG
Source organism: Hakea prostrata (assembly GCF_041222555.1). NCBI lineage: Eukaryota > Viridiplantae > Streptophyta > Magnoliopsida > Proteales > Proteaceae > Hakea > Hakea prostrata. The sequence continues at coordinate 2,325,317 of NC_142602.1, read as the reverse complement.
TTATTGGAATACTAATCTAATGTCACAAACTTTATACAAAGTGTTAAATGATGTTACAATAAGCTCCACCATCCTTGCACAATACAAAAACTAAAATGGAATTAAGAGAAGACCAAAGAAGAAGATGGAGATTTAGAAGGTAGTGTAGATTCGCATTTGATTTAAGATATGTTCAAAGTTCTCAGTAGACTTCTCAATTGGATGTGTATGCATCCCTTCATATGTTGTGACAACAACCCCTTCATCTTTGGATAAACGTTGCACTTGTTTCTTTACGTTGCACCCCTGATGTGTACATCGATAATAACTCCTGGAAAACAAAACACGTATAAAATTAGTAAAACTTAAGTGATAGTGGTTGAGCCATGGCATCTTCAAAAGAAGTGTATAATGAAAGGAGGTATTGCTCATATTAGCTCCTATATGAAATGTTTCTCAAAACCCAAAAACGACAGAGAAGAAAATTGTCCTTGGTCAAGCTCCTGTATGTAAATGAATTACTAAATTAAATTGTATGATCGTTCCAAAATCTCTTACGTTTATATATTAATCTCCATTCATCCTTGACATAGATGAGAGAAGGCTTTATGAACCCTTGAAAGTAATCCTGGTGGATGATGTAAAGGAGAAGTCCACTTGCATGTACTTGGATATTTTGTTATATATATGTCTTCACAAGTTGTATTTGTATTTTCCTCTGCTAAGTCCTTTGACGGTTTTGTCTTCGTCCATATATATGCTGTAATTGCTTTTTTTTTTGATAAAGGCAACAGATATAGGTTTATAGAATTCATTGAAGATAGATGTTAATTGCGCTGTGCCTCTTTTTCTTTGGGTGGAGGTGGGGGAGGGTTTGGTATGGTGGGGTATGGAAACAAGGAAGTTTATTTAGGAGTTTCAGCAAGGAGGACTGTATGAGTTGAGGTATTGGAGATTGAAGGAGCCATTCTAGTCCCCCAAAACTTAACCTTGCTAATTCATGGACAATCATATGAAGGATATAAGCTCTCTAATTTCACTAAATCAACCTCTCTCATCTCCAGCGTTTCCCTAAAATTGAGATTCCTTGGTCGGAACCTATGATTGAAGTATTCAAAAGAACAAGTAAGGTGACGATAGCCCTCGAGTATATATGCCCAGAAAATGGACAAGGAATGGGAAAATTCATCCTCTAAAGAACAAGATAATTAATTTGTTTTTGTAGTAATGAATCAATAAGGATATATCTAATTAAGAGTCAGATTGCACCAAAACCTTTTCCTTTTTGGTAGACACTAAACCCTTTTTGCATAATTCTATGCAAAAAGGTTTCCTATCTGGTATATTATCTCATCAAAATATTTAACTAGTGAGTAGTGGAAATCTAGCTACTTTTTACTAATGATTAATAGTATTGGATAGATCCAATTCATGATAGAGATGATAAATTAAAGCAAGAACAAACCTTGGAAATTTGTTGTTCTTCACGGCCTTCTGTCCGTACTTCCTCCATCTGTATCCATCGTCAAGTATGTCAACATGGCTTCTTGTTTGGAAAGCATATCTGGGTTTTCTGATCTTCTTTTCACCTTTCTTTTTCCCAGCTTTCATCTCACCATCGGACACATTAGAACTCATCCCTCCGTGGGAAGAATCATTCCTAATCGGTTCTGAACGTGAGGCATCGATCTGATGATCCGTGTTCCATCCTTGAAACCCACTTGGGTTGTTACCGTGAATATCCATAGGAGCATGAGATTTCAGCATATCCCAAGAGAAAGGATGAGAATCTGTTGCTGCTGCTGCTGCTGCTGCTGAAGATGATAATGACAAAGAAGAAGAAGCAGAAGCGGGGAAGAAACCTTGGTAATTCTCCATGACAGGCAGAGAGAGCATAATAAGGAGATAAGATGAGTTGGGTCTTAATTTTCTTCGTCTCTAGACGTTGATAGATATATAAGAGGGAAGAAAAAGATGGCTGATATGTTTATATATATATAGGTGGGGTATGAACCCTGAAGCGAAAGCAAAAGGTTAAGGCGGCTAATGGCCAGCGGTCCAATTTCACTCTGGTTTAAGAGACACAGAAAGAAGAGCAGATAGGGCTATGCGAGTACAGATACTCATGAGAAATGTGTCGTAGACGACACGCAATTACTAGTATGGACAGAAAGTAATTTCACTCTGGTTTTTTGCCAAACGTATCTTAAGAGAGAGAGACAGAGAGAGAGAGAGAGAGTCCTGGCGGCTTATGATTAGGGATGCGACCATAGTTTTTAACAAAGGTTTAAAGGGTAGACTTACTTGTTATGGTGGAAAAGTATTCAGTAATCTGAGATTATCAGATTGAAAATAATATCTTTGAAGAGATCAACCGTTCCTCGGTATATATTCTCTGTATTCATCTCTTTTATAATGAATTTCTGCGTATTCATTTGATATAGTCCCTAGAACATGCATTAAAATAGAGGATGAAGAAGGCTTCTAAACTTAACAATGTCTCTCTCTTGCTTCTGCTTTTCATGTATGGATATGAGACCATGAGTATGCTAATTTATTTATTTTTTTGGTAAAAGGCTAAAAGAGTATATTAAAATGAGGTAATTCTACTTGTCTCGACTAATTTTTTTTCAATTCATACGAATTTTTGCAGAAAAATATGTATATACCTGACAAGATACTCATAAATTATGTTCTATATTTATATATAGTCAATGAATGATGTTCAAAGCACTTGGAAGGAAATTAGAGCATGAATTATAGTATTAGTTAATTTTTTTATTCTTTGAAGATTCATCTGTCCAAGTCCACTTGTTTGTATTATATATATATATATAATAAATGAAGACTAGAAGACGGTAGAAGGAAGGAAGGAGGAAGCAGGAGACTAGTGAATCATATATTGAAAGATCACTGACCACGTGCGTGTTGGGGCATTGAATATTTGGGTTTGCCAAGGTCGGCCTTCATCGGTGGAATTCAAATCCTCTCCACTCAAGCAAGTTGTGGTTCCCTTATTCTTCTATTTTTACAGTTGGGTTAACACAAGCCTATTCGGGTTTGGGTTATCAATGCGTTGCGTGTAGGAATGGACTTCGCTTCCTGATCAAGTAGCTAGACCTACGCACACAAAAGAGTCAGTGCGGTTTAATTAACTGCAGGTCGGGGAGCCGCCTCCGACAATTAAGTCAGTCAAGACACAACAGTGAAACCCCAAGTTAGTGTTTGAGAGCTCATACTTATTAGGGTCATCTCCGCCGCTTAACCTAGCCTTGCCCATACGGGCGCGGAACCAATTGGCCAGAACATTCCTGGTCTGGTCCTGGCATGGTCAGTCCGGACCGGGTTGGTCTGGCCTGGTTCTCTTGCCATTGTTACACTATGCTACATGGGCAGGCCTCGTGTCAAGGCAACGGACACGAGGATCTCTACTTTTCAAATATGGGTGACGTAAGGCAACGGACGAAGAATAAGAAATGAAAATGGATTTTGTTTTGTCACTTTCCACCGCCAGCACCAGCGGCGCAGCCTCAATGTGGGAAACTGTGCACGAGTGTGTTTGACTGTTGAACGACGAATATTATTCCAACTCTGTTTGACGGGTCAAACTTAACGGGAAAAGGAGGCTGGCTGGGCCTGCGCCTGGGGATGATTTTGAATTTTCTAATGAGATGAAGAGGTGAGGCGAATTCATAATAATAGGAGATTAAGATTTCATCATCAAAATGTTAATATATTATTATTAATTAATATAAGTCGTTAGAACAAGGACTTCACATTTAGTTTTTTATTTGGTAGAGATAGAGTATTTACTTGGGTGAATGATATTGCACGCTGAACCCTACCAACCATTAGATGGACATTTGACTATGCAATCAAATAAAAATGTACTGTAGTATATATGCACCAATAAAGAAAGAAAATGTATTGTAATTGTAGCTCATGGCGTTTTTTAAAATTCATTTCTTTTTGGGTAATTAGTAGTTCTAGCCTCTTAGGGGGGTGGGGACTGCCGGACTGGTACATATATCATGTAGAGTATTTAACTCGCTACATCTTCATTAAGAGGTGTAGTTAATTATCGACTGAATAACCCCCTTCAATAGTATGTTCATCAAATTTTGATTTATCTAAAGTTAAAGAGTAAGAACAAAACTTTTGATCCATTGAATATCAACTGTCGATTGAATCCAATAATGATATTTCTCATCTAAAAGAATTCAATAATGTAAGCCTTTATAAAAGGATCTTGCAGGGCTAATGTGGCTGACATTGTGATATTTGTAGTAGCTAACATTGAATGCTTGCCACGTAGGTTTCATTAAAATTCAGGTTCTCGAAACATGAGGTGCACTAATAATCAAATTAAGTGGAAAAAAAAGAAAAGAAAAAGCCTCATTTATCATTCTAAACGTTCTCATACCGTGATGGGCTGATGGCTTGATTGATGCAGTTGATAAGTAAAATGCATATAATTTTATTTAATTACCACTATCATACAAGATACAAGGGGGTCGTAATCTACTATTCGCCGTCAAACATGTGCCTTGACTATATTGTCATTTAGCCTCACACGGGACTATGTTCTTCTGGTTAAACCTTATGACATAAGAAAGCAATATTATTCTGGTAGAAACAGTATGACAAGTGCCTTGGCTTGTTCAGAGGCTTGTGTTGAATAAGATTTCGCTTTCACTTAAAAAAAGAAATCGATATTCTCTTACCAAATGCAAGAATGATGTTCACAATCAATAAATTAGGTATTAACTTTGTTCGCTATGACAAAAAACGATTTCTTTTCCCTTTTAATTATTGTGGATTAGTAGTAGTGCACGATTAAATACAAAAATGATTAAGAAATGATCATTAATATTTCATAGTCTTTAATTATATAAAATTGTAATTTTTCAATGCATCACGGCATCTCTCGGTTCAAAATGCTAAAACATTTTTCCTCCCCAAAAAAAATGGGATAAAAGTACATAATTGATGGAATTGTTGAATGAAAAGTTGTTGGTTATATATCCATGGACCGACATATCGCTTGGTGTCGCTGTGTTGGTGCGTGGCCACACGGGCGACATGTCGCCCAATTTTTCGACGAAAGATTTGCAGTTAATCAAATAGAAAAAATGGTTTTCAAAAGTTATATTTTCTTTTATGGGTTCTGTTACTGGAAGTCTAGAACAAGTTCGAGATTAGTGAGAGCAAAGCCACTGCACTGGACTTCGTGTTTAAAGATAGCAGAGGATGTAGCTCAGGGGCTGGCATACATACACCAGGCGTCAAAGCTGGTCCATGGAAACCTCAAAGCCTCCAATGTACTCCTCGGCCATGACTTTGAAGCCAACATTACATGTTATTGCGTTGCCGTGCTTGTGGGCGATGCTCTCCCCGACGAGAAAGTCAGTAATTCCACCAGAGACCCGTAAATCCAGCTATCGGGCAACACTTAAATGGAATGCCTACGCCTTTGGTGTTCTTCTGCTGGAGCTTATTACTGGGAAACCTTCGTCGCAACACCCCTTTTTGGTGCCAACGGAGCTTCACATGTGGGTAAGGACAACGAGAGATGAAAATTGTGACGAAGAGATACGGTTGGCTATATTGACTGAGGTTGTTGCAACTTGTAGTCAAACGTCGCTGGAGCAGAGGCCCACAATGTGGCAGGTTTTTGAAGATGATTCAGGAAACACTGATGATGGAGGACAACAACCGGCACGTCAATGGCAACCACAACAACAGGTGGCTATTCGACCACAACGGAAACCACAACACGCCTCCCCCACCTATTTTTTATATATACAGGCAACTATTCGACCGATGGCGATATATCGCCTATTAATTGCAAAAGTAGTGTTGCTAGGGGGTTTTGTGTCACCCCCAAGTGACACAGCAAAAAATCACCTTGTGTTAGCGATATATTGTGGACATACGATACCATGTATATATCTATGAAACCGTATTTCATATTTTCAATCAACTGATACAATAATTGGTATATACCATAACATTTACGTAAATCCATGGGCGGGCACAACAACAAATACACCTCGAACCTTCACCAAAAAAAAAAAAAACAAATACACCTCGAACCATTTGATTTTTTCTAGTCATAAATAAAAGGTAATGATCATGGTACAGTGACCGGGGTCCAGTTTTGACATCTTTGACCACGATAAGGCGTTGGAAATTTCGTCACGGAATTTAATAACTATTTACCATCAGCCTACGCACGTGCGCCAGCCATCTCACGTCAGGTCAAGTCGTAGGTGCACAGGAAAACAACACGTGTTACATTCACTCCTTCTTCCTCGCTGGTGCTGTTGTTGAGATGAATTGAACACTTCCAGTTTCTGAAATAATGGAAAACGACCATTGACCAGTTACCTTTTGCTCTCCCAAACTCCCAAATTCCACACCCTTGAAGAGCTCCAAAACCAAGTCCGCAGATGTTGAGACCGTTGCCCATTCCTTTTATTCTTGCGAGGTTTCTAGACAAGAAAGAAATTAGGGATATGTTTTGAAGGTTCAATATTCCTATTATTAATTGCATAGGTATCAACAAATATTCAGTTTTTGACTCTGCCCAGAAGCTTAGTCTTCAATGAACGCTGGTGTAATGTAATAATGGAACGCTCATTTCTAACCAAAAGAAAGAATTAGATTAGTGGAAATTAATTAGCTATCATGTCCTCTCACTTGATAAGGTATTTATGTTGAGTTTAGATGAGTGTGGATTGATCCTTTTAGTTATTTTATGTTCTAAAGTACCGTTACATTCAACTATTTGAAAGCTGACATTTATTTATAAAGACTTAGAAATCTGTATATATCTGACTGTTAGTATATTGAGAACTCAGAAATGCATCATGCCAGGTGATCTTAATTTGAGAACATTTAATATTCAGAATGGTTCTAGGATCAACTTTCTAAGACTGGATGGAACATAAACCAAAGACTGATGAATTGGTTGCATCCTTCTATTTTAAGTTATAGTCCTGAAAGATAAATTGTATAATTCTGGACTTTCTGTATGAAGACAAAGGTACAAGTTTTCTTCCTTTTTAAACTACATTCAAACTCCAAAAGCTAGTATTGTCGTTGAAGCTGGAAAAGGAGATGCAGATATTTTTCCTGCAATGTACATGTATACTGAGTAAATATAAAGAACACAAATTTAGTAATTAACTTCCTTGTTGTAGTATTATAATGATCTGATTTTAAGTTTCAACTGTAGCAAATCCAGTCAAGCTTTCTAGAAAGCTGTTCTCATTTCCTTGATAAGAAATTAAACCAACAGACCCGGTCAACTAGCCAAAAGATTCAACAAGAAAACGGAAAAAGAAAAAGAGAAAATCCCAGTTCCAGAAGAAGTAATACCTAAGTGTGGCACTGTGTCAAAATCATTAGCCCGTTGTGGGATTTATTTATTTAATTTTTTCTTTTCTTTTTTGGAGGTAAATTGGGACTAATCTGAACATTAGGAAAAAAAACATTGGAACTTATGCTGATATATCCGGCGAGTAAGAAACGATGGCATGTGCAAGAGAAAGGCATGGACCCCTGTCCAAGTGGTGGATTCAGCGCTTGCAGCCCATGAAGAATATTAGAAAAAGGCCTTAAGCGAGCCCAAGCAAAGTGTGTGGATTGCCCAGCCTACTGTTCTAGTAATGGCTCATCAACGCACACATATTAGACATTACTTTCAATAGCGTTGCCCCAGAAATTCGTGGAGTTGTAATTTACAAACAATGGTGCTTATCACCTAAGAAATTTTATAGTTAAAAGACATCAAATATTCTATATAAAAGTGACATATACCACATCCAATAGAAGCATTATTTGCTCTCTTAATTACGAATTGGGGGGTGGGGGGAACAATGAAACGTAAGGATTTGTTATTGCTTGCAATTGCAATGCACCATATTTCATCAGTAGCATCATGCACACTTCTTAGGTGACATTTTATGACAAATGGAACATTAACTCACATATAAGATCGCATTCGGGGCCTTACTATGGACTGGGCCCCATCGACAAAAATGGTTGTCCCAGTCATGTATCGTGAGTCATCACTGATCAAATAGATAACAGTTGATGCAAGGTCATTCTTCACATCAAGCCATCTCATGAGTGGCAACACGTCAGCATCTGCCTTCTCTGCCCTCTCCTTCCCCACTGATAATGGAAACTCATCTTCCAAGTGCAAACCACGGGCAATTCCATTGACCCTAATCTGGTATTTTCCAATCTCTAATGCTGCCAACTGTGAATTGCAAAGATAGATAATAGATACGTTAGGCAACTGAAAAATGATCTGATGACATAGGACACCCACATTACTTTGAGATCTATATTGAGCCATGAATATTCGATACCATTAAGCTAAATATTGGACCTAAGGAAAGATTTGACAGGCCATCTCAGCATTTAAGATATTCCAAGCTAAATTAGGGGCCTTGGGGAGAATAATACCAGGGACTGGATGCTGAGGCTCTACTGAATGGATGCTTCCCACTCTATATGCTTGAACACTGATAAACCAGTGTGAACCATGTATCCTAAATGTCTCTTCAAGTGCACAATGAAGAAACAGAACTTCTCAAGATAGGACTAGCCATATCGAAAAGGCATATCTGATCAAAAATAGTGGTTCTAAAAGGAGCTTTCTATGAATTCTAAGTCAAAACTACTGAAACACAATTTAATACACCCTCAGTTTCATGTAGGCAAGAGTAAGGTTAAGCACCAATTTACGCATATTCTCTTAACTACTAATTGAAGTGGTCAAACTTTTCCACACAAGGCAGGAACTGAAAATCTTTTTTTCTGCAAGCACCACACTTGGCTTACTACCTTAGAAAGTTTAATATATCCTGAGGAAAAACTGAAATCTTGAAGGAATATAAAGTGATGCAGATAAAAATGTCCATACCCTTACTAACTGCTGCACTGCAGCAGCACAGGAGCCATATGCAGCAGCGCCTGGATAAAGTCCCCTCTCTGCACCAATGATTGAAGTGAGAAATACAACGGAGCCTCCTGTATTGGAATCTCGCATTCTTTTTCCAACTGCTTTTAACAGAAACCACGCTGCCATGAAATTAATTTGCACTATTTTTTGGAACTCTCCTTCAACCACATCAAGAAGATTTTGATTCTTTCCTGTTACAGATCACACAAATAACATTTTAAATTCCAGCTGATAAACCCGCATAAGGAGAAGGGGGGAATAACTGGGAAAAGAAAAGGAAAGATAACAAAGCTTTTTTCTCAACTATATGGGGTTGGCACCATGCGTCTGCCAACCATGTTTAAACCATGGCTGCGGTTATCAACCAGAAGCAGTTCATATCCTTTTCCTACCACATTTTTTTAACTCTTGCGATTTAAACCACAGAACTCCTAACCACTGCAGTCAATTTAGCCCCTACACTCTATAAATGTCCATATCACCACAGACAACTTCATCATTGAAAACAGCATACAATTCCATTTATGCATTAAGGGTCATTAGTATTATTTTCAAACAATATAGTACTACCCTTTGATACCACAGTTCAATTTGTTCACTTCAGCAAATCATTTTTTATGGACAGTAATTAGATATGTTACCCGTGCTTCAAAAGATGAAGCAGGGCAGATCAAATCATACATTTTTATCAATCAATTGTTTTATTAGATTATGATGTCCATCAATAGAGAAATTCTTCTCCTCCATATCATCATTTTAACAACTAAATATGTGATTTGCCAACAGCCAACCCCATTTAGTTGGGATAAGGCTGATTGTATTACTTATGCTTTCTATAATATCCTTTCAACTAAGATTAACAACCCACACAATCATAGAAAATCATAATACGGTGAAAACTGAATCCATACACAACCAGAAGGACCATGTAGGAGCTGAGAAGCAGAGACTCCAGAAAGCTTGTTGACTATTACCTGATTGAAGTGGAGAATTCTACACTGTAAGAGGTAAAGAAATATGGAAATTTGTAAAAACAGAAGTTCACTTAGATAGTTAGATCATATATAGGAAGGCTCAATATCATGTCTAAAGCTAGTCAAATGGAAAAAAAGAGTTGGAAGTTAGAAAAAAATATGCATTAAAAAAAGACTAGCATTAGAGTTTCCTGATGAACAGTTGAGTAGTGGTAGAATTAAGCTACTATCTAAAGTGGTCAAACAAGAGACTAAAAGATAAGGTATGGTAATATGAAGAGGAGAGGCTTGAATATCTTCTCCAACTCATATGAGAGGGGGGACTTTGCCTAGGATAAAGTGGATTTGGCTGGGAATTAGATGATACCATAGATGAAGAAATGTGAGAATCTAGGATTCTGACTCCTGATCATGGAATCACATAAACAGATGTAAATGGAATGCAATCCAAAAGAAGAAGCCACGCGATGACAAATCCTCTTTCTCCAAAAAAAGAGAAGGCCAAATACTTCACAAGCCTCAATTATAAGCATTACAAAAATTACACAATCTAGGAAAAGGAGTATCATTCCCCAATGACAAAAGATGCATTCAAGTATTCAAACAACAATTTCCTTGCTAGCCAAGCCTGAAGCAGAAATAAATATCAATGGTGAGTTCTAGGGCATGTAGAAAACCACAATAAAATGCTTAGTGCCAATCAAGATTTATCATATTGGTAAGATATGAAAGTGGTGTACCCAGACAACATTACTCTGGAAACTGTGAAGGGAAGTGTTGTGACTTGCATAGAAAATTCCCTGGCGCACCCACTACACAATGCTCCTACCACAGTGGGCTCTAGGGAGTGCCATTAACATATGCAGCATTACCCACACATCGTAGACAGACTGTTTTGGAGTTCAACCAGTGACGACAAGACCACAATAGAGCAATGTTACCAGTGTAACGAGGCCTGCCCTCTCCAGCCAATTCATTTATCAAATACAAAAATTTCATCAAGCAACATTGCCGCTTCACATGGTCCAGAAAGAACAGTGTTCCTATCTCTCCAAATGCTCTAGAAGACAGAGGCAGGAGCCTTCAAATGTTAGGCAAAAATACCAGCATAAGCCAGCTAACCCCCAGGTACCAAAAATATTGCTGCCCAAGCTTCAGAAAACAGGTAGCAATGCATCATATGATAAGAAACAGAGTTTCTGCACTGAGAAACAGGAGACAATTATAAGATAAAATACTACTGTTAGATGCATCAGTAACTAAAATACCATCCAAAGCTGCAAATCAAAGAAAGAACAGCAGATTGTGGAAATCCCCTTCAAATAAATAGCTTTTTAAAGGAGCGCATTTAGTTCAAGCTTCACGTTAAGATTTTCTTTAAAAAAAAAAAAACACCTTCACTTTCCTAGCTAATCTCTTTGATCTCTGCACTCTCCAGAAAAACCCACCAGACAAACCAATAGCAACTGCACTCACCAACCATATAGATCCCTCCTCAAATGAAAACTTGATACTGTTCATGCTGCATGGATCCTTCCAGATAAAATTTCAAGTACTTTTCTTCTTCATGAGTATATTGGAGTGAAAACAATCAGCCCTTTGCTTTTACAATTCACAGTCAAATGCACTTCCCAACTACTACAGCATATTAAATTGAATATGTCTGCAGCCCATTAGGAAGATCAATAGAAATAATGATGCTGTAGAGATTGCAACAGGTGACATAAGTCATTTGTCAGCATGTTCAGAGGTCCTCAAAGACATGTCTTCATTGTTGACAGAAGAAATTGGTATAACACATGAAGTGGCAGTGTAAAACAAAAACAGAGGGAGGATAAAGTTTGTTGAAAGAAATTTAATATAACAAGATCAGAAACAAGAGGGCCTGAAATTCAGGCTGACTTCTACCACTGGTGAAGTAAACCTTGCTATGAGCCAATTCAATAGTTGGATCAGAATTTAATAAAGAATCCTTGGTAGACTAAGAAAGGTAAACCTGTCAACTCACAAATCAGAATAAATATCAGACAGCAGAATCATAAATCCCCTGCCCTCACCTCTCCAAAATAGGGTTGATGATATGGTATCACTTTGAACAAACCAGACCAATAATGACAAATTATCAAATTCGACAATGAAAAGCAACAAAGGATTCCTACTCATATTAGGACTCTATCGAGTACTCAAAAAAATCTGAAATTGAGGGCAGACAGAATGAAAGAAGAAAAAAAATCTTCAAATGGATAAACCTCTGGACTGAATTGCATTATCAGTCTTATCAATATTAAAGAGCCCTGGTAAAGATTAGTATCCGTAATTAATCTATAGATTCCAAATTTGAAACATATAATCTGATAGAAGAAAAAATCAATTACTAAGGAATAAAACCAGCATGCAACTCACCCCCAAATCAGAAATTCCTAATGGAGATCGAATGGAAGAAGCACAGGCAGAGGTTATGGCATAATCTAGAGAGAAATCTCAACAGAAGCAGAAACTTTAGCAGAAGAAATTATAAGAGGAGAGAAGGGCACATGGGCTCTTATGCTAAGAGTTTGATTGGATCAGAGACACTAGTTGTACCTTGATCAGGACCCAAGGCAAGAGCAAATCACAAGTCCACAACAGACAGTAAAGACAGACCTTTTCATCAGTCAAAATTTGTGTACAATTATGAGATCCCTCACAAAATTTACAATGAATATTAAAGAACAGAGTCCAAAAACTAAAAGAAAGGCCCAAGCAACCCTTAACTGATGAGGTGAAATAACCTGAAAACAGGAACTGAAATAATTAATGAAAAGTGACTAAAACGACTGGATTCTAATCCAACTAAACTAAACATTTAGCAACAATTAAAAACAAAATTAAGTCGCTTAACTAATTAACCCTAAAATGCACTGTTAATCTTAAAGCAATGAGACCTAGTGGGAGATAAACTAGCAATAGGATCCCACGTAGGGAATAACACCAAAACATTCTAGCAACATTGCTAGGTTCAACAAAATCAATCATATTCAATTTGTAGCTCCCTACCCTTAAACATTGACCCTGGCTTCAACTAGCTGCTTCCATGTTCCTCCAACAATCCACTACTAGGGTGTACCTTCCCACCTATCACATCCACCCCAAACCCTTGGGGTTAGCGTCCTAGCACCTTGTATTTACATTTGCTTCCCAGAGTGCCCAGTTTTCAGAAGAGATTTTGTTTCTTACCACAGTATTAGACTTCCCCATCTTTTTGCCCGCCATTGCTGCTAATGCACCAGAGCAATTAAACTTTCTTGCTGGAAATACCAGTGAAAGAAACTTTACAGATAAATAACCTTTAAATTAACTGTGAATTTCTACCAACTAAGAAAACATTAACAAGATAGTACAACAGGATAAAATATCAATATCTGTTGCTAAAAATCTATGGATTTTGATTTTTGATTTTTTTTTTCAACTGCAGCTTTAATTTTAAACGACGACAATAGACAAGGTGCCTCAGACGAAAATATTGACGTGATGAATCCAGAGTAAATTGATTAGCAATCTACGACTAGCGACTAATACAAATATTAACAAGAGAACGACCAATTGACTAGCAATCTACGAGTAAGATGAATTATATTGACCGGAATAAGAAAAAAGAAAGCTGTATCTTTAAAAAAGAACAACTAATTTAACACGGGTAACGTAAATCACTATACTCTTCTAACCCAAAATCAAACCAGGACAGAGGCTTAAGGGATGTACCCTCATGGTGAAAGCAATGGACAAAAGCATCGAATTTCCCCAAGATCTTCCACGCTTTATCAACTGCCTCATCAAACCGAGCCTCACTCCCATCCTTCGTATCGACCCCGACCACCTCGATCAATCCAGCCCCTCCGTCGAGAGATTGTGCCATCTTAGCCGCAACGCTCTGAAGAAGACTTTCATCTCCCATCAAAACTAACCTAATAAAAACAAGATATAACCATATAAAAAGGGTTAATTTGGGAGAAATAAAACAAGAGATCGAGGGAGGGAAGAACTCAAAAGATAAGAAAGTTTAAACCTGCAGCCGCGCTTCGCTAAATGATGGGCAATGTTAAGCGAAATATCATCGCCACTGGTAGTCAGCAAAACCTTCTTCCCCGGAGTTGCCATTAATGGAAGCTGAGACCAATCCAATCACCGAGCCCAGAGAATTTCACCGCAAACTAGCGATGGATGACCAACAAACGCGTTTTTCTGAACTTTTCAGACGCAGGCAGGACCAAGCGGTAGCCAATATAAATCCTGTGGAAGAACCTGCCCAGTATTAGCTATGAGTCAATATTGCTTTCTATTTATGCCTGATTTATTTAGTATTTATTACATGTCACATTATTTGCTAGCAACCGTCAATTCGTCACCAACCTTCCCTTGCAGAAGCAGGCTTTCTTTCTTGGATGGGATTCGACAGACTGTTTTGATACCAAATGGGTTGGTGGGACGGAGGGGCCAAAAACGGAATCGGCTTTTGAATCACCAACATCTGTTACCATTAAGCCAGTTTGTTGCTTTGAGCTTCTGGTTGTTGTCTTTTGATGATTTGTACTAGAAAGTCAAACGTTCCTTTTTTTTTTTTTTTGGCCAAATCACAAAGTCAAATGTTCAAGGTTTGCTTTAACCCCGATGATGTGGTTCACGAATTATGACTCGACAAGGCAAATTGGATGAGACCGGTGGGTGATAGGAATGTAGAATGTACTGATATGTGGAAATTCCTGATCAGTTCGTTACATGCCATTTTGGCCTCAAATCAACTTTGGCTTCATCTTCATGAGCCTTTGCCTGGTTCAAGATTATGTTTAATTATTTATTCAATAAAGTATGATATTGTATAAACAGCTTGGTTTCTGTTTCGACAAATAATTTTCGTGATGAATTAACACCCATGGCCATACACTTACTCTTGAGTAGTTTGTTTCTTTGGGCTTCTGACCCCGTTTATGTATCCAATTAAAAATTATATGAAATGAAAAGAATAACTATGTTATTAAATCATTTCCAACGTGGATTTCTGCCTATTAGGTGGCAGATTGCAAGCCCAATTTAGCCCACCCAGTCAAGCTCCATTATAATGAGGAATGAGGTGGGAAAAGTTCTCGTTTGATTTTGTAATTGACTGTTGATATTTTCAAAGTTCGGATCATCTTTTTGTTAGGAAAAAACAATGTCTTCTCCTGCCGTTTTCTCACCACATAATAGTGATGGGGCTTATATCAGATCAAATGAAATCCCATGTATTGATTTATTTTATTCGCATTCATAGGTGGGCTCCACCACTTTTTTGTGTTGGAAAAACCTTAGGGAAACACATTGTGGCCTACTGGCCTTGTTGGGAGGTGGTCAAGGCTCATGTTTCCATAGCCTAGTAGTCTGGAATGGAGTGTAGCATTGATGAATAACAAAGGGAAAAATGAATACTCGACGTAGAACTCTGGTGTGTATGTGATATCTCAACATTTATCAAACACTTTACCCCAAAAAAAAAAATATATTTATCAAACAGTAAATCCTATTTAACCAGAGATCACAATCTTTTCTATGACCCATTTATGGCCCAACTAACCGGTAAGGCTCATTCTCAAAGGCTACTTGAACCAAGAGAATTTAGCTTACAAGGCCCAATTACTGAACAATGGGAACCCAGAACTGGGGGAGATATTCAAGAGTTGCAACCCAATTCTTCGTGGGCCGGGCTGGGCTCCGTTTAATCACCTTTGACATCCCAATTTATCAGCTCGCAAAAATAGGAAACATTGTCGGCACTCTTCGGGTAAGAGATGCACAGACGCAACGGCAATGACATGATAAATGATTACCGAAAAAGTGAACATACGTCTCTTCTCTTCAGTCCTCACGCAAGTGAGATTGCGTGAGGCGCAACGAGACGCTGAAGGTCGTCGTCACCTCACCCATGCAGGCTTGCAGCAAGATCTTACAAGGCGACTCGTTTTACCAGTGTGATGGTCCCACTTCCCATGGCGCGCGTCGCAGAACAATATCCTGGTCCCAGCACGCTCTTTTAGGGCGCGTGTCCGGAACAGTCACCACCCTCCACGTGCTGCCGACGGTCGAGATCGACCGTCCTTCTCGTTTTCAACTACATGCGAGACGGAACTGCTGGTACTCCGCATTTACATTCTAATCCGTCAAGTTACAGAAAGCGTATTATAAACGCGAAAACAGTTAAATTAAAGCTGTTTCACTCCCCCCCTCCCTTCTTTGAAGTTCGTTTTTCTCATCTGATTCAGCTTTTCTGTTCTACTATCTCTCTTGTTCAATGGAATTTTCATCCGTTATTTCGCCACTTCATTCTTCCCTGCATCTTTTCAGAGTCTCGGCGAATTCATTCCTATCTCAGTATGAACCTATTACTCTGTTAATAACTCCTCCGCTGGCTTTTTTCGTTGCATGGATTCTTCAGTCAGTTCTTCTACATGTTCAAGAAAAAGGACTAAAAGCTGCTCTTCTGGGGTTTCTTATGGATTCCATCAAGTAATACTTCCTTGTTATTTCAATTCTTCAAATGCTTCATTTTTTATTTTGCTTTCGAACTAGTCTTTATTTAATACGCCCTCCATTTCTTTTTAATCGTCTAGTTTGATGCCAATTATTCTCACGTCCATAGCTTTGTTCTTCGTTAAATTTCGAACGAAACACAGGTTGCTTCCTGGCGTTAATAAGTACATCGAAGCCGAGAAACGGAAGGTTAGCCATTTAGTTTTGCATTTTTTTTTTCCCTTTCCTTTTTGTGAAAGCATCTTTATTTTCATTTGTCGTATTTTGGGTTGCAGTCACCGTTAAATCCATTCCAATATCGACAGGAATAAATTTTAGAGTGATTAATTTAACTTTGCACCAAAAAGAGAAGAAGCCCGTCTTCAAGCAACACAAGGTAGGGAATGACTACTTTGTTAGAAAAAATCATGTTTAAATGTGTTTCACGCGGTAACTACTTGAAATTCATTTTCCGGGGGAGTGCTGAAATGTGGAGCACCTGGGTCTACTTTAGTTTGGGCAGAAAATTTTTCTTGTAATGTCGGCTTTTTAAAGTATTAGTGGAAACATCTGCTTAATTGATGACTTTTGCACCTCTGAAGAGGCCTCGTCGGCTGCTATTTTGGTGTATATTCTGTTCTAATCTGGTCTTTATAGCATCTGATATGAATTTGATACCGAAATTCAGAATCTGACTAACTGACGCCACCCTGAAAATCTCTTAGACCAAAGCACAACCTTGATTCCAAAATAGTATAGTTCTCACAATATGTACATGCTGGAAGGTAACACTAAATTATGGAAAATCAGAGCATCTGAGTATAGTTCCACTCTGTTTCAACTACCCCACCAATCTCTTGATTCTCCTTTTCTTCTGTAGCTTCCGAATTGTGTTCGAACTCTTTACTACTTTATCAGAGGTCCCTAGTTGCAATCCTAACGTAGCTTCATTGATGATGGTTTTTTCACGTTGAAGCAATTATTCGATTCTTTTATAAAGTTCTAATCCAAGGATAAGCCTGTTGTTGGGTATTTAGACCAGACATGTAAATCTCAACCAAGTAAACTATTCTTAGTATTTAGTCTTAGGGGATGTAACACTTTACTGGCATAGATGAATTTTATTAAAAATTCCTGTCTTTTTAGGTCTTATCTCATCCGTACCTAGCATGCTGTATGTTGACATTTATTGAGCCCTCATTTAGCAAAACGTATCCCAACTTGAGCCTGGTAGTCTCCCGAGAAGGATTAATTGGGTGGTTTAGGTTTGGAGGTGTTGCCAATAGTGGATGGTTCTCTTTGTGATTTTCCCCCCAGAAAAACAATTAGTAGTAATGTCTACTTTGTCATTGTGGAGATAATATTTTGTCACATGATGTCTTCATGGAAATGGAATGTCTGGGTTATCATGTGTTATTTGGAAAAGGTGGTGATGCCCTCTTAGTGTGCTTCATGATCCAGCCAATTACCTTGCCAAGCTGGTAATTTGCCCAGTGAGGTCCATCCACTACCTGGTCATTATGCCTCAACTCTTTACTTTCTCATGACCAAACATATTTACAATCTTGATGCCTTCCTCAATGGTCCCTTTCATCTGCATAATCCTTGAGAAGTTCTGTGCTTGATAAGATTTGCCTTGTCTTGGTTTATTGATTCCTGGCATGTTGACCTCTTTCTTGTGGTTATTATGTTTAGATGTTGATAATTCTAGGTGTAATTGATACAATAACTAGTTTATCACACTTTGTTATCTCTGCGTTTTCTTTGGTTCAGTTTTCAATATGCGTTGAACTTTTGTGTTGATTTTTCACCTTTTGCTTATACAGGTTGTAGAGAAGTTACAATCTAATGGTACATCTAAGAGAGAGAGCTGGCTGACAGAGCTGCCAGCTGCTGGACTTGGAACAGGAGTCATAGAGAAGATGAAACTTGAGAAAGTTTCTGACGTGGCTTGGCAAGGCAAATGCTCTGGAACAGTGTATGTCTTCTTCTTCTTCTTCTCTCTCTCTCTCTCTCTCTCTCTCTCTCTCTCTCTCTCTCTATTATTTTTTTTCCCATTTACCTGGGTGCATGCACAGTTATGATTGAGGGAACTAGAAGAGCCAGAACCACCTAAAATGACTAGATGTAGTGGTGAGAAAGACATGCATATCTTAGGTATCAAGTTTGACATTGGATAGACTTGATTGGCAAAATAGGATACATGCAATTTTGATAGCATTGAATTGAGTTGTATCAGTGATATCTGAAACATCTGATAACAGCTTTTTTTATTTGTTCTAGATTCTTATTGTGCTTATAAGTTTTCTCTTGTGATGCAGATACATTGGAGGAAATGAATCTGAGAGGCACTTTTCATTGATAAATGAAGCATATTCAATGTTAGTGGGAGATGGTACTATTAATTATTCGTATTTTTTTACATTTTGGAGTTCCTATTGTGTTTAGAATTTTTGAAGCCCAGCGCTTATATGTGTGCTGGTCAACAAATAGAAGTCTGCATAACTTTAGGCGTTGTGTGGTGAAGAATCCTTCTTGATGAGAGTGTTTAAAATAGATTTGTGGTTACATGGGCAATAGTATTATATTCTTTAGAGTTCAAATTTTAGCATATAAGATTGCCTTCATATTATGATCTGAAATTGAAATCTATGACCTGTAATTGTAACCATTTATCCTATTTATTGGTGTAAAACTCTCAATTCGTTAGTTAAAATATTTCAGGTTTTCCCATACCAACCCATTGCATATGGATGTATTCCAAAGTATCGTACACTTTGAAGGTGAAGTGGTTGCAATGACAGCTGCATTACTCGGCAGTAAGGAGAAGACTTCTGGAGGACAGATTTGTGGCAATATGACATCTGGAGGGACTGAAAGCATTTTGTTAGCTGTAAAATCCTCACGTGACTATATGAAAATGAAGAAGGGAATCAAGAGACCTGAAATGTGGGTTGTATTTTTTGGCTTCAGTATAGTGTGAAAGCATTCTTACACTGTAGATGCTTCGTACTTACTATGGTTCTTCCTAATATAGGATTATACCCATCTCAGCACACTCAGCATATGACAAGGCTGCACAATATTTCAATATCAAGCTGTGGCGTGTTGCTGTCAATAAGGAGTTTCAAGCAGATGTCAAAGCAATTAAACAACATATTAACAAGAACACAATTTTGGTATGGGCTAATTTTGTCTCTCTTGGAAGATTCAAATGTTAGGACTTTTCTTAAGGTGTCGCCTTGGCAATAAGCAGACCTCACAGTCCAAGGCAACCTATTGCTGCCACGTGTTTATGGAGCCATACCTGAAAAGCAGTCTTGGATTGTCCACATGTCATTAATTTTAAGCATTTATAAGAAGACATATACTTGGGAAATATGAACTTGGCCTTCAGACCTCAGACCTGCTCAGGTATTGGCTACATGCCATGGCAGATGGCCGTTGCCTTTGATTGAATTGGTGATGTAATATGAAGTTAGCCCCAATTTTTTTCACCAGTCATCTTTGTTATCATGCTGTCATCATTAAGTTTGTTTTTACACATTTACAAGTTTGCATCAAATAACTTGGATTCATGTATTCTCAGATAGTTGGATCTGCACCTGGTTATCCACATGGCATCATTGATCCCATTGAAGTATGTGAGTTTTGACATGCTGTAGTTTTACATATTTTTTGCTATGTGGTTCTTCAGCGCTGAGTTTTACCCCAAAAAAAAATTATCTGTAGATTTGATGTCCTTTCCACTTACCTAATTATCGTGCAGGAACTTGGTAAATTGGCGTCAAGTTTTGGAATCTGTTTCCATGTTGATCTGTGCCTGGGAGGCTTTGTATTGCCTTTTGCTCGTAAGCTGGGGTATGCTCCTTTGGACTTCAACCCCTCACGTTGGCTCAGCTACTGTTGATATGTAAATGGTTGCTGTTGTTTAGATGGTTGTTTGTGATTCTTGCTTGTTCAAGATTAGTTTGGATGCACTTATTTGCTTCTCATATTCTTTAAATTTGTCTACTATCTTTTTCATCGCAGATAATGTGATACAGACAAAAAGGCCTTAATGATCTCTGAATACTCTCCTCATTGTTCTCTTATTAGGGCAATGATTATGAAACATGGTATAAGAGTAACTTTTCCCCACCTGATTGGGTTCTTCAATGCTTGAATTTCGGGGGGATGGTAGTTGATAGGGATATTTGAGTTCAAATTGGTAAAAATGTCACTGCGCTTTCATATAGATGATAATTTGATCTGATTGTTATTGAAATCAATCCCAAATCCTGTCGGAGTAAATGCTTAGGATTCAAATGTAGATTGAAGCATGCCTCAGTACCATGTTTGGTTGAATCACTAAAACAAGAGCCTTTGGGTTTGATCTAATGCTTTCTCTCACTTGGTTTATTTTCTTGGAGCATCACGTCGGACATAGCCACACACAAAAGAGAAAAAGAGAGGTGACTTGAATGGGGCTAGGTCCCTGGTGATCCAGCCTTACATTACATCATCAATATTCATGTGAAATTTTACGTCATTCGTTTAGGCGAGGAACCTAATCGATAGTTGAGGAGGCCCATTCCAGGGCTTTTCTAGGTCATTCTAACTGTTGGATGGGTGATAATTCCTATATATGCTATGTGTCAGTGGCCCAACCCTATGGGCTTCTTTTTTTCCTGATTCCTTGAACTGGCCCTTTTGTACCCATTCTTCAATTAGAATTTTTTTTTTTTAATAAATCCAATTCAACATCCAACAGGTGGAAATGTTAGATTGAAATGAAAATCTACTTGTCTGATTATATACCAAGTCTTCCCTTGTGCCAAGCGGCATGGTATTTGTTCAGTTGACCCCGCCTTGAAATGTTGAGATTACTGTATGGATTCACTTCTTAGTTAATCAGTAAAGCCCTTGAAAGTATCAAATCTGTGAATTATGGAATTCTTCCCAGATCTGTGAAACTTGTGATTCTGCTAGAAAGTAAAATTACTTACTTTTGCATGAATTTGAAAGTGAATGAGATGGTGTAGGCAACATACATGCCTATGAACTTTTTTCTTCGCATGTACTTGGAAAGACTTTGTTCACTGATTCATGACTCTTTTATTTGTTACTAATGGTATTTCCCATTATTCTCCATCATTTCTGACTTGCAATTTTTTTCCCCCTTCTTTTGTGTATGCACATGTGCCTACCTTAATTCCAGGTACCCAATTCCAGCTTTTGATTTTTCTGTTGAAGGAGTAACATCGATATCTGCAGATGTGCATAAGTATGGTTTGGCTCCCAAAGGAACGAGCATTGTCCTGTACAGGAACCATGAAATTAGAAAGGTAAATTCTTGATTTGTTGAAAAGAAATCCTTGTTTACTTGAATTGACTGCAATTTTTCTGTGTCACTCTTAATATAAGAATAACAAGTATTTATTATTATTATCATTGTATTTTTTGGGGTTGGTTTATAGTAGTATATTGTATGGTTGTTGCTGTTTGAAACAAATTATTTGATTCAGTTTCATTTGCCCTGTGACTATGATATCAAGGAGGAGCTTATTTATGTATGCTAGTACTTCTTTAGGGCATGCATCTATTGTATGAAATAGGATTCACATCTGATTGGATAATCGGTGGTCATCTAAGTCTTGATATTCAATTGGAATCCAATTAAAATTCCTGATTTAGATAATTAGATCATACTGATTCCTAGCATAGTGATGGCTGAGCACTAGGACCTATCCAATAGTGGGTTCTGATTATTTTTACTCTGACACTAGTATCAGAAAGTACCTTCAATCTCTCCTTTCTAGACTTCAGTGCATGAGACAAATAGTTTGAGTACACTTTGTTCCTTGTCAAACAAAAGATGAGGATTAGGAAGAAGGTTCCTCCCAACCCCCTAGACCTTCCTCTCCTGCACAACTGTACAACATTATGACACTTCATGGTCATATATAAATGTTTGTTGGGCAATAATTGGCTCACAAGGGTTTTGTGTTACTTAGCATTTTATGATATCACAATTATCTGCATCTTGTCATTGAATCTTCTTATATGAGAGTGAGTTCCTGAACCATAACTAGTGAAGGATACAGTGAAGCATAATGTATGCTACCAGTTTGTTTTACTGTACTGTTTGCCTTCTACATATGATAGATTATCAACAGGAACACAAGCTGCATCATGTCATGATGTAGAGTACACTGAGGCTGTCAAATTTGTATATATGTGCTTCCTATGTTATTACTTTACTTATTGATTAAATTTCCAATTTTCTACCTTTTTTTCTTTTTCTTCTTTTCTTGAATTTGCACGGGATTCTCATCTTTTCCTTGTTTTTCATGTTTGACGTGTTTCAATGCTCCACATCTACAGCACCAATTTGTTGCTGGTAAGCTCTCTTTCTTAATCGTGCATACAAAATATTTTGGTTATGTATAATTATCAGTCGAATGCCATTGTATTTTAATTATCTACCTGTTCACCTGTGGACTGCAAGTGATCAGTGTTGAATGAAGCAAAGATGGGATAGAATGATCTGGCTACCTGAGATCCTTGTTTGCTGGTCCAGTAAAATGTGGGTCACTTTGATTCACATGTTAAGGAATTATAAGTTCAAATTTAAGGATTGGTTATTAGATGGGGAAATCTGGCCATTGCCAGACAATTAAATGGTTGACAATCTCCTTGGCATCATATCCAGCACAATATGCACTTGTTTGAGAGTGAGCAGAAAGCCCTCAAGTAATTGGCCATAAGAATTCTGAATACTTGGAGAGTGCAGAATATCTTCACCTGCCTAATTCATGGAGCTGAGAAGCACACTTTACAATCTTCATTCGCTACTGATTCTGTGTTTGATCTACTACTTTTCGTCTTACCTGACCTTTCAATTTCAACTAAAGAGACCAAAAGGATGAAGAAATAAAAGATATAATTATGTTCTACCATAAAAAGGTGAAGAGCCTCTAAAGGGGGATATTTTTCTCCCAACAATTGGAATGATGTGAGTTTTAGGCCTAATTGAATGCAGCCAGCGACTTGATTTCTTGTGGGAAACCATGCTGGAATTTGAACTTCTGAAGCTCTCTGAAATTTATATTACAAATATCCTCTATTACTGATTGAGTGCTTCATGGTGGGGTCTAAACCCTAAATCCATATTGTCGTGATTAATCTCTTCTCTATTATAGTACATAGGAGATGGGTTTACCTTGAAATGAGCTGGAATCCTCTTCCACCCCACAAATCTTCCTCCCCCCACCCCAAAAAAAAAGAAAGGCTTTAATGGGGTTGACTATTTAGGTGTGACTGGAAACATATTAAAATTTTGGTTCTGAACTTAAGTGGTTTGTCTTGCTTTTTAATTTGTTTTGAAATGTTTCATCAGGAAAGTACTGTGCAATTTTCTTGATTCCCTGTTCACTTGAGTATCTTATACCATTCTATGTTCAACAGTAACTGAATGGTCTGGAGGGCTTTATGTTTCTCCTACCATTGCTGGAAGCAGGCCTGGAGGATTGATTGCAGGTGCTTGGGCAGCCATGATGTCTCTAGGGCAAGAAGGTGAATGAATGCAAATATCCTTTTGTTCCTCTTTGGAAAATTTGAGTTCATTCGTCAATGTTTCTGGTTTCCTTATTTTCATCAACTGTCATGTATAATGTGTAATCTGATCCTTCTACATTTTTCAGGGTATTTGGAGTGCACAAGAGAGATCATGGAGACATCAAAGAGAATACAGAAAGGGTAAGACACATTATCTCTTGAACAGTCAGTGGTGTTCCAACTCTCCATAACTCCAAATCACATGTTGCTTGCTTGCAGAATAAAGGAGATCCCTGAGCTATTTATTGTTGGGAGGCCAGATATGACTATTGTAGCCTTTGGTTCAAATTGTATAAACATATTTGAGGTCAATGACATAATGTCCTCCAGAGGTTGGCACTTGAATGCGTTGCAGAAGCCTAACAGGTAAACATTTTTTGAGATTTGAAACCACATGGCTAATACACTGCAAGACCAGTTATACCAGAGTGACCTCATCTATGCAATTTCTTTCCCCCCCCCCCTCCCCCTCCCCCCTGGATATGTTATTTTTTGCCCATGCAACATTTGGCTCCATACATCATTATTGGTCTGTTAGCTGCCATACAAACAATTTAGAGTATTATTGGGATGTGTGGATAAAACAATCCTTAAAATAACCTCCACTTCATCCTCCATACTTCAATCTAATTACATTTGATCGTTACCTAACTTTGTTTTGTCCACCAAAATTGCCCCATTGGACAAATCGGCCAGGGACATTATCATGTCTTTGGTATCTCCTCTCTCTTTTTTTTTTTTTTTTTTTTTCTTTGTAGAAAACTTGAGAAGGAATTTTCTACCTGATGGGCTACCAAGTTTTAACATGTGATGGGCTATCTAAGGTGTTCCCCATTTCTTTAATAGTCAAAATGACCACATAATGAGATCACAGGGCAGAATTGGAAGGCTGTTCGAAAATAAACAGCCTGAGGCATAACCAATGAACAATTATTTGGGTTTGGTTCGTATCCTGAATTCATGACCAAATTTGTGAAACAATTTTTCTCCTTTCTGATGTTAAGGGTAAGAAATAGTTGCAGGCACTTGAATTGGATGTGGAAGTTTAGTTTTCATTGTATTGATAGCTTTACTTGACAAGAAAGTTAAAGAGTTCACTTCCATGTGCAATTATGCAGCATTCATATCTGCGTGACCCTTCAACATGTACCTGTTGTGGAAGACTTCCTCAGAGATTTGCAAGAATCTGTGCGAACTGTAAGTCACTCTTTTTTTCTTTTTGCAACTGATTCTAAGTGAAGGTGTTGATAAAGTAGTAATGGTGTTGTATGTCATCTCTTCTGATTTGAGTGTTAAAAGATGCCCCACTTCAATGGAATTTTGTCCACAAATAGTTTCAAGCAGAATATTTTATTGACTGAATTGCTGAAGAAATTACAGGCCATCAAATGAGTTTTAAATCCGATGGATAGGATCCTAGTCTTTCAAAAGACATGGTAAAGTTATCTGGTAGAGGCTAAAACACGAGGCATTTGCCTCGAAGTGCGACATGCATGTCATATAAAGAAGCGAGGAATCAGAAAACAATACCTAACATATAAATCAAACAACTTAGCACGAAAAATTTAGCTAGGGGAAGACATGATAAGCTACATATTGTATTCTAAAGTAATTTTAGGAGGAAATTCAGATCAACAAAAGCACCATCCTATTTAACTACTCTGTTTTTCAGGTGAAAGAGAACCCTGGTCCAATTAAGGGAGGGCTTGCACCCATCTATGGTGCCGCAGGTACCATGCCTGATAGAGGTATGGTTGGAGACTTATTGTTGGATTTCATGGACAGCACTTGTTAGCATCAGCAACATCTGTGGCAGCATTTTGCTTTCCAATTCATTATTTGTAATTGTTCAATATCTGTCAATTGAGTACTGTTCTCAGTGCCATATGTTATTTTCCTTTTAGGAATAATAGATTACAATGTTGTAAAGTTCATCTATTCGATTGTTTATTCTAACAATTGTTGCACCCAAAAAATATGTATAATAAGAAACGTGGGATTTTACGAGAAAAGCTTGGTTGAGTTTTTATGTTATGCCAGTTCATAGGTCTGCGAGGGAATTGGTTGCAACTTACAGTCAGTATCTTCTAAAGTAACTTCTCTTTGTTTTTGGACACAATGATCCAACCTATAAGGTGGAACTGAATCCTAGTTCTCTGCTATCAATGGTCGAAAACTTTACCCCTAAATACTCGGCCTCTCACAGGGTCCTGGGTTTGCACTTACTTGGCATATATAGATATATATATATATATATATATATATATATATATATATATATATATATATATATATATATATATATTACTAATTTAGTTTCCACCCCTAATAACAAGTTACTTTTTCTAAAAAAAAAAAAACTTATATAATCACTGAAATTCACATAATGTCTAATTATTATTATTATTATTTTATTATTTTTTCTGGGTGGGATAAAAAACCAAGATTCATTCAAGAGACTGACCAAAATAAATAAAAACAAGAGTAGTCCAAAGAAGAATTTTTTTGGAAAAAACAACCACGAAGAAGCACGAGCACAGCCGAGGCATCCGAGACAAAGTCGGAGCCAAGGAGTGGAAGGGGCCAAGCACCGCCGAGAGAGAAGAGCCCCAGCTAGGGAATCACACAGAGTTACTCCCATAAATATGATGAAACACAACCGAACTTGGCGAGGATATGATATCATCCAGGTCAACCCCGGGGGCCAAGATGGAGACAACCCAAGTGGCGGGTAAGCCTGATTGTCGGCAAAATGCCCCTTGTCATGACACACCCAAGGAACAACAGCACCCTCAAGGCCAAGCCGCAACCAACACCGATGGGCGGAAGAAGGTTAAACCGCCAATAAGCAACACCCCTTCATTTCGAATAATAAAACCCAAACCACATCACACGCCCTCAGGCGCATCGGAATACTTGACCCAACCGGTGCTGGAGGAGACCAATTGGTTGTCCACCAACTACACCACCATGATTTGATGGGATTCACTTGTAGATACTCCCCTGATGTCTCATTGCACGTCAATAACTTGATGAGGAGAGATACCCTCGTAAAAATAGTGCATCGGCCAACCATAGCCCCGAAAATAAAGCCGCCAAGGATGTCATTCCTTTGTCAAGCCACCCCTCCAAACCAAATATTTCCATGAATTAAGCCATTCGTGGAGATTGGCCCCTCCTTGTGGGGAAGTAAATGAGAGTTGAGACCCAAACCATGTTGCTCCGGCAAATGGACATGAGAGGAAAATGTGATCAATGCTCTCCCTACCGCATCTCCGGCATAATGGATCGACGATGTTCATTGATCAGCCCCCGTGTGCTAAGCCTCTCCCACAAACCCCATAAAAGCGAACTGGTGGAGCATCTACCCGATGAACCCAACACCATCGACTGCCCAAAGCCACAGAAGATGAGGATGGCTCCTCTCAACTGTTTCTCCAATATAAGCACCATAAGCCGACTAACATGAATTGCCCACAGGCGCCCAAAAAGAGAGTGGAGGAACAAGGAGGAAGAACCACCCACCAGGGATCAAGGACTGATGAATCGCCCCAACCATGATAGGACAACAACCCCAACCCACAACAACAACAAGGGCACTGAGTCTAAACATGGGAAGAGAAGGGATCAACGAGTTCCAAATGTTAATATCTAACCCATCAATTTCCAGCATAGACCCGCTTTAAGACCTCTTCCTCATACACCCCCAAGCCCAGATGGTTTGGCCCAGCTGCATCATGAAGAAGAATTAGGGAAATAAGTATTTTCTCACTGAGGCCCATAATGAATTTGGTTCCATCCATAGTTTCCACGCAAGCTTGGTTAGTAGTGCTTGGTTTTGAGTGTCCGGATCTTTGAATCCAAGTCCCCCTTTTGATTTACGGTCCTCAAATGAAAGGCGAATGCTTAGGCCCTAAGCAAACCTCATTTAAACATGTGGTTTGCACGACAATCAACCTAATCCATTATATAACTAACCCAAATATAAGTTCCGATTTAAACACCCAAAAAAAAAAAAGAGAGTAAATTTTGAAATCAGAACCCGTCGGTAAATTGACTTCTCACCAGTGAACGATGACTTCCTGCCGGACTTGGAAAAGGATACCCATTTACCATACTAAATCAAGTAGAAGTAGAGAAAAGAAGAAGAAAAAAAGAATTCCTTAAAAATTGTAATAATAATATTTATTACTTATATTTTCGGAATCTCGTAGCTGACCACCAGAAATATAAAGAACTAAAGAAAAGGAAATTGAAAAAATTAAAATAAAATTGATTCCTTCATGAGAATCGAGATGATAATACACTACCAATTACCAAATACCACCACAGCCGAAAGGCTAAAAACCCTTTCTTCTTTTCTTTTTCTGTTTTCATCTTTTTTCGGAATTGAATTCTCTGGCCTCAACCCAGAGATCAATATAATATGCAACAAAAATTGCAACTCAATTATTATTGTTATTATTCATATTTAAATAGACGGACTCCACAGGCTCCACAAACGCGAATTGAATAACCCCAACACGTCCGGTATTAACTTTCTTGCCAATCCCCTATGGTGGTGTTGCTGGTGGTGGTGATGGTGGTCGCCGCCCGACCCCGGAACTTGTATTAATTCCTCTTCCATCTCCTCCGCCGTGTTCTTCTTGCTAGCCCATTTGACCTCACCGTCCACGCATCCATTTTCTTCTTCTTGAACTCCTTGAACCTGTTCCTCTTCATCTTTTTCATCTTCTTGAGCTCTAGCAGGCGAAATGACAGCAAATGCATCACTTTCCGGTGAAGGGTCAACTTCATCCTCCTTGGGCACCACCTCCGAAACAGAAAATCTATCCTTTTCCGGTTTACCGGAATCGAGTTTGTCAACGACCCGACGGCGGTTCATCCTGTCCCTCTTCTTTCCTCCTCGGCCGTTATTCTTCTTAGAAGTCCCACCGTTGTTCAAATAATCTTCGAAAGCTTCGATAACTTGTTGTATGAGCTCCCTATTCGGCGACGAGTCCCACCTGAACCAGTAACTTCTGTAACAGTCAAAGCAACCACACTCGAATATCGGAGGCTTATGGGAGTTGGAAGATTTCTTACACTTGTTGTTCTCTTCAATCATGGAAAGCGGAGTGGTTAACGACCTGGAAATCATGTAAGCCAAAACCTCCCGATCCTCCAAGCTAAGAACAGATGCGAGAGCAAGAATGGCTGCTGGAAGTAGGTTTAACACGGACAGAACATCTCGAGTTGAAGTAGAAGAAGAGAAGTTAGGGGTTGTGGAAGAAGATGGAGATGGATAAACCTTACCTTTGTTTTTGGGATAAAGATTCCTCATGTTTTTTTTTTTGTCTTTGGACAGGTGAAGTGATTGCTTCTCTTCTCCGTTAAGCTAGAGTTTAGAATAAAGGAAGTTGCAGAGAAGAGTGAATAGAGATGACTACTCCATTATTGCTGTGCAAGTCTGAAGAGGAAGCAAACAAGAGAGGTAGGCGGTCGGAGGAGAAGGGTTTTTATCTTGGGAAACACGATACACGAAGAGAGAGAGAGAGAGAGAGAGAGAGAGAGACGTCACTGTTGGAGGAGAGGCGCTAATTGGGTTTTACAAGGAGCGTTGAGTATTGTTTGTTTATGCGTTCGACCCACGCTAATTGGTCCTTCTTTTGCGATTTGGCCTTGCCCACTGAATACAGAAGACCAGGCCCAGTCCAACCTTCCAGACTAAAAGCCCATAATATGAGACTATTTGATCTATACCACTCCACAACCATTGCTTCGTTTAAATGAAACTTACTTTCAAAATGTCATCAAACCTTTTTCTAGATGATGACAAATACAAAAGTCAAAAACCAAGCTCAACTAAAACGAATCTCTGATTTGTTTCGGTCCCGTCACTGCTGAGGCATTGATGTCCTAATTTCCTTTCTTCTTTTTTTTCCTTTTTCTTCTCTTGTTTTGGGTTAAAGATTGATGCCTAATTTCTATGGCGTTTCAAACTCTTGTATTATAATAGTATAGGAGAATGATTAATCTGGCTATTCTCATTTGGAAAATAAAGTAAATTTATCTACAAGCTTTGTTGCTTTGGAAAGCATGTCAAGTGCATATCAAAATCATTTAATCGTACTAAATCGTGTTATCTAAAATTTCTATTTAAAATTTTTGAATTTCTTCGATACAATTCTGGTTTTAGGTACTCATATTGTTGGTATATACAATAACCATACCAAATTGGTATTGTAACAAATCAAGGGATATAAATGTGCTTTTTCAATTAAAATACTTTATCTTTATCTTATCCCTAATTCACTTTTTCAATTTTTGTTTCGTCTAGTTTTCGATATTTAAAATTGATACTGTACCAAATTATTGAAACCATACCGGTTGACACCATTAAGCTTTGGACTTATAACTTGTTTTTTTGAGTAAAAAGTCATAATCCATAACAAAGTAAGATAGAATTTATTGTACTTGTTTTGGTCTTACACCACGGGGTTGTAGTAGCCAAAGAAGATTAAAAATCTATCCGTGGATTCAATTGTTTCTGACTTTAAGGTATGGGAATAAATTTTGCCTACTCCCACAGTCCTATTTCAGGTTGGCCGTTTTACTTTTTTTTCCTTTTCTTTACTATTTACCTTCATTTGTTTATTAATTTAGTTTGTTATGAATAATACTATTCAACGTTTACCAAAAAAACAAAGAATAATACTATTCAACTACTTTTTGTTGATGGACGCGACACTGGAACCTCTCCCAGTGTATCTTCCCTTCCCTTCCCTACCCATGTGTAGTCTTTATCTGATGTACTTGTTTATTCTCATTGTAAAACAATAATGATAAAAATATAAAATATAAAACGCCTTTTACGGTTTTACCCCGAAGGTCATATATATTTAAAAAAACTTACAGATTACCAAAGTTGACATTGTCTGATATATCATATATGGTAGATAGCTAGCCATCTCTCTCTGTATTCTTCGGGCGAGGATTTTTGCCTAAAGCGGTCTGATTAACTGCGCAATGGTGAGGACCGATTAGTCCCTACCTAAACCGGTCTGATTCGGTGAACCGCGTTGTTTATTTTCGTAGGTATTTGCTCCACCGCAAAGCGAATCCTGCATTTGTTCAGAAAAGATCGGTGGAAGTAGGAGACAAGTGACACGTCATAGCAAGCGCCACCTGGCACTAAATCGTCCTTATCCTTTCTTCCTGCAAATTTGAAAACGTGTCTTTCTACATGCTCTTCCTTTGCTTAGAAAGCTCGACACTTGGCAACTAGGACGCCACGAAGATCACTGCTTCCATAGCTGCCCCTCACAGTCGTACCCTTTTTACCAAAACACACTCCATATTTTAAATATTCACCACTATCACTCCCCCTCTATCAAGGTACTCCCGTCTTTCTCTTTGGCGTTAAAAAAGAGAGTATCAAATGATTCAAATCCTATGAATTTGCAGAGAAATAAAATCCCAATGAAGAGTTCTTTGGAAGCCTGATTCTAGTTCATCCTTCTCCCTTGACCCTCGCACCCAGAATTAGTTTCTTCTTCGGTCTGTTTTAGATCTTCTTCCTCAATATTAAATAAGAGCAACATCTCCAATCAAGAACACAAGAGGCAATAAGAAAAACGCATCCCATTAGATCAATTGCAGGAATTTTGTGACAAGGAGAAATGTCGGGGGCATCTCTTGCCGTGGCACCTCGAACGGATCCAAGTGAGACCGCAATGAAACCGCCAGATTCTCGGGTACAGCAGCAGCAGCAGCAGCAATGGGGAGTGATGGGGTCTCTCCGAGTGATAGAGTTGCAACTGGTGTGCTTCATAATGGTATTCTCAGCGAGCGGACTCGTTCCTCTCTTCGACCTGGTTCTTCCAGCCTTTATATCGGCTTACCTGTTAGCCCTTTCGCGCTGGGTTTTCCCCTCGCATGAACAGGGCCGGAGGATAAGGGTGACCAAGTCGCCGGAAATCATTAAAGGTGGCCGATTTTTCCGGTTATATGTGGTGATGGGCACCACTATTGGGTTGTTCTTGCCTTTGGCTTACGTTCTTGGTGGTTTCGCCAGAGGAGACGACCATGCGGTTCGCTCTGCCACTCCTCACCTCTTCTTACTCTCTTTCCAGATCCTCACTGAGAACATCATTACTGGGTTGTCTCTGTTTTCTCCACCCGTGAGGGCACTGGTGCCGCTGCTCTATACAACGCGAAGGATTTTCGTCATCGCCGATTGGATCTCCGATGTTTGGCTAAGTAAGAGATTACCCGCAAATGCTGACACCAACGTGAGTAAAACTAATCCAATAGTCTCAGTCTCACCATGTTTATTCATTAATTTCATGCAATTATTTTATTGGTCGATCCTGAATTGTTCGAAACTACTGTTCTTGGATTGCAGAGTGTCGTATGGTTTTGGTTCGGGAGGGTTTTGGCGGCGGCGAACTTTGTCTACTTCTCATTTAACATGTTTGGGTTTCTGATTCCGAAGTTTCTTCCAAAGGCATTCGAGTATTATTTCAGGGAAAGAGATGAGGTCCATTTCAAGATTGCAGAGGACAAGCGACCATCTGTTCCGATCGACGTATCGTCATCTCAAACTTCTTCAGCGAAGAAATCGGATTGATTGGTTGGTCGTCGCATGGCATGGGTGGTTAGATTCAAAAATCTTGATCACTTTTCAAAATCTTCACTACAGCTCTGTCAAATAGAAAGTGTGAGGACTGATGTGTTGTACTTTGTGTTTAAAGTTCGAAGTCACCGTTAATCAAAAATTGATGAGGCCCACATGTTCTTTAATTATATCGCGTACTAGAACTATGAATTGGACTGGTCGTAATATCAGTGGCCCAAACACGTTCTACTGCCCATTTGTAGCCCACGGACATCATAACAGGCTCAATCCTGTCCCGCTACCATTTTAAGGCCCTCGTTGTGCATTTATTTCGTGGGTCGATAATGGGCCTAGGTCAAGATTTGTCGAGCCCATCCTTCACTTGATTTTGGAGCCTTAATCGTTAAAAGTCTTTTAAGTGGTGATGAGCTATATATGAACCTTTAGGCTGAGTTCTTTTGTTGGAATAAAGGAGGTTTTTTTTACCTTAAGCTATTTTGAAAGATTCACATTTCCTATTTTTTCACAAATTTTTTGTTTTTATTTACATCTTCTTCATGCTATGACACGGGGTCTTCTTCATTCTATTACACATGGACATGGGGTGGATATGTTTTTCTTTCTATTATAATTTTTTTTCCACTCACATGTGCAAACAAATGTAATGTAGCAGCCTTACTTTAATTAGTAGTCTTGTCTGTGTTACTTTAACTAGTAGTTAAGATAAAACGGGATATTAAAGTGAGTGCTTATGTCACATGTTAATACTAAAAAAAAGGGATATAATCATGACTAAGTAAATTTTAGTCTCATATCCAATGTATGAATAGATACAGCTTTGCTTTAGTCTGCTTTTCAAGGGAATGCAAACCTAACCTTTTAGGTTCCGTATGAAAGATTCAAACTTGGTAGGCAGAGAACAGAGCGATTCCCCAGGCAATGTGGAACTCTCAACAGAAACATGTTCGGAAGAAATCTTGTAGACGTGAGTCATACTCTAATAAGACCAACCCCATTTTATGTGTTTCTGGATATTTTTTCATCGCTGAAGTTGTTCAATTCCTCTCTGAAAATTAATAAGGCCTTACCCGTGGTGGGTTTCAATGTAAATCGGTGATAAATCACATCAAACTTACATATGTAGATGTTTCACTTACATACGTTGGTTCTGGTTCTGGGGTCTGGGGTCGTCTCTTCATGGTCTCTTTCTTTCTGTATTAATCTATTTCTCTCTTGTTGTCCATCGTTTTCTTTCTCTTTCTAGATGATGTTTTCTGGTGACAGCCTTATCTGCAGGATGCCATGGATATAGTCTCTATTATGTAACTTGTCATCGTGTTTGGCTCTTCCACCCACGTGCAATGCCATACATTTTAGCCAATTAAGCTTCCAGAGAAATTCCGAAGGGATATCTAAGTTACTATATGTTCATCAAGGGAAGGTAATCCATTGATGTAAATGTTCAAATCCAATTTCATCCACAGAATTATGTTTACATTTTCACAAAGAATGGATTCACAATCTACAAACGTCAAGTCACGACATGACTATATACATTTATATATACGTCTGGCCTGGGGGAAATTAACATCTGGATAAGTATTTCAGACGAAAAAATTAAAAACAAAACAGCCTTTCTACTTCTATTGGGGAAAAGAAATAACAGCACTGCAAGTCTGCACTGCACACATTGAGCATTCTTTACCAAAAAGTCAAAAACATTAAAAGCTTATGTATAACGTTGTAAAGGATTTCTACTAAAAAATAATAATAATAACAAGGTTCTAAAGAACACCATCTACCATGAACATGTAATTATGTGGATAAGTATTTCAGACGAAAAAACTAACCAACATTTCTAGAGTTAGATGCCTCAAGTCTATTAATCACTTGATTGAGAACTAGATCATTGGAATGAATAATTAAAGCAAAAATTTTCCTTGTTTTTTTGGGGGGATTTGATTCTAAGCCATAACTCCAGAATGGACTACATTTTCTCTTATTCTCTCTTCAGAAAAAGACACAAAAAGCAAGAGAAAAAAAGTGGGTCCAGATTCATAGTAGAATGCAACAAATGCTGGGCCTTGAGACAAGTCAGCACTGTACACACCTCAACTTCAACAGCAAATCAGTACACGTCAGATAAGATAGGGAGTCATGTCACAGGTCACAGCTGGTCCCACATTACCCACCAATACATTACGGTTGTCTCTCCACCCTCAATAAATTCAAACACTCCAACATTCTCCTTTTGACTTCTCCAGTCCAGCGATGAGCGATCGATCCCCTCTAGCTTTGAAGAGAATATTATTAACTCATACCCAGCTACCACTTCTCTTGGTGATCTCGAGTTTCTTTTTGGGGTTTCGGAGGAGATTATGATAAACACAGACTCTGTAGTCCGAGACCACGCTATAGGGGAGACCTTCCTTGATTGTCAATCTAAAATCAAACAGTTTAAAAGATTTGAATTTTATCCGAAAGCGAAAGCGAAAGCAGGAAATTAAAGAGTCAGCGTTAATGGGCTTTATGGGCTTGCTGCTGGCTTTGGGATGTTATCCTTATAGTATTTAAAAGGTCCATCCATTTACAGCCCATGTCTATTCCCCTCGATTAGCGATCCCGTCGGTTGTGTGCTGTGTAAAAGTGGAATCCTGCACCCTCTTTTGCACGTGCCACATTCACTAGCGCCACGACATCTCCATGTCGATGACAAAGAAAGATCCACATCTCATGGCCTACTTAATACTATATAGAAACGAAACAAAGAGCAACAACCACCATACCACAACCAAACCCTGTTCCTCTCTCTCTCTCTCTCTCTCTCTCTCACTCACTCTTCACTGGATAAATGGAGAATTGATAATACAGAGATGTGATGTAAAAACGAGGCAGGCAGCTACGAGAGACACGGATTTAAAAGCCCCTCAATCCTCACTCGTCTCCTCGTTATAGCTGATTCATTTCGCACCCAACTGCCGTGGCTCTCTGCTGCAACTATCGTGTCTGCAACTCAAAATCTCCAAGGGAACAGGGAGGGAGTAGAAGAGGAAAGCGATTAAGTACGTACAACAGAGAAGGATAATGGGAGAGGTAATAAAATTCCTGATTTCTTCTTCTACTTTTTGATTAATTTTCCTGCTTATGGTTCTTATACTTTTTGCTATTTTCAGGGAGGAGAGAAGAAAGTAGAAGAGACCAATAAAGGTGGAGAAGAGAAGAAACCCAAAGAAGACACTAAAGAAAAGAAGGAGGAACCCAAGGCTGAGAAGCCAGCCGAGGAGAAAAAAGATGATCAAAAGACAGAGGAATCCAAGGATGCCAAAGAAGCCGACACCAAGGAATCCAAGGAACCACCTCCACCACAAGATATCGTGCTCAGAGTTTACATGCATTGCGAGGGATGTGCAAGGAAGGTTAGGAGATGCTTGAGAGGATTTGAAGGTTTGTGTTTCGGTCTCATTTTCCTTATTAGTTTCCGTTTTAAGATTTGTTTCATTGTATGAACCTTAGCTTTGTGATTCGTAATCATCTCCAGGAGTTGAAGATGTTCTGACCGATTGCAAGACTCACATGGTGGTGGTGAAGGGGGAAAAGGCCGATCCTTTGAAGGTTTTGGACAGAGTTCAACGAAAGAGTCATAGACAAGTTGACCTTCTCTCTCCGATACCCAAACCTCCGGCGGAAGAGCCGAAGAAGGATGAAGAGAAAAAAGAAGAAGCCAAACCAGAAGAGAAGAAAGAAGAGGTCCGTTCATCAAAGAAAATTCTCGAGATCGAATAAATTCAGATCTGTTTATTTCCATTTTCAGTTTCCCCTGTTCCAGTTTCATTCTAGATTTTCTTAATTTGGATCCTCTGTGCAGCCTCCGGTGATCATAGTAGTGTTAAAGGTCCACATGCACTGCGAAGCCTGCGCTCAGGAAATCAGAAAACGAATACTGAGGATGAAAGGTAAAACGAATATTCAGTTATTCACCTTCCCTCCCCTTTTTTTTTTTCCCTTCCCATAGCAGACTTAAAATTAAAATACCCTTTTTATTATTCTATTCTTTTGGATCTCTTGGAAGGTCCCATACTGCCACGGATTCTCTTTAGAATCATTCCGATTTTCGATTTGATTATACAGAATGAGAGTTATAAAGGTGAAAATCTTTCGGAATTCCCACGGATTTCAAATCCAGTCGACTTCAATTTTCAGTCTGATTGAATGGGGTTTTTTTTTGTTCAAAAACTTATTTTTGGGGGAAATTTATTAAAAGGTTTTGGTTTTTTCAGGGGTCCAGGCAGCGGATCCGGATTTGAAGAGCTCACTGGTAACAGTGAAGGGAATCTTCGATCCACCAAAGCTGGTCGAGTATGTTTACAAAAGAACAGGTAAGCACGCAGTGATCGTGAAGCAAGAACCAGAGAAGAAAGAGGAGGAGGAGAAGGGAAAGGAAGAAAAAGAAGAGAAGAAAGGGAAAGGCGAAGAGAAAGACAAGGGAGGAGAGGGTGGTGGCGATAAGAAGGAAGAAGGAGAAGCCAAAGCAGAAACAGGAGGAGGAGGTGCTGCTGCTGCTGCTGCTGCTGGGGAAGAAGAGACCAAAGTAGAATTCATAAAAAATGAGTTCCAGTATTACAATATTCCGTATCCTCCATACAGATACGCGGCATACGCCACGGAACATGTCTACGCACCTCAGATCTTCAGTGACGAAAACCCCAACGCCTGTTCTGTTATGTAACAAAATCAAGCAATACGAGAAAAATAATGTAAAAGTAAAAATCGTATGGGAAAATTGCGTATTTTCCTACACCTCTCTCTATCTATCCTCTATATATATATATATATAGTTCCATCTTCATGTTCCTTCTTCTCTCTCCCAGTATAAATCTACGCAAGGAAACTGTAGAAATTTTGGTGAGTTCTGTACAATAACAATATCACGTTACTCTCACTATTCTTTGATTTTCTTCACTGTGAGGTTCAAGCTTCCTTCCAATTTGGGTGGATTTGAAATCTCGTATCAGTATCCAATCTCTATTTCTGGAATTGTTTTTTGGGATCGTGCAAACATGTGCTTTGAGTTTCTCTTCCTTCATGGAGATTATTCTATTTTTATATCGAATCACGAAGGTGGGTAACTCCTCGGTGGATTCCTAGTAGCTAGGGTTGCCGTTAGAGGGATTCCTAGCTAGTTAGGGTTGCCATTCGTAAAGGAAGCTCAAACTTCGATGAACATTTTTTGTGATTTGCTCGAGGGTTGTCATGACTCATGAGGCCAAACCCAGGTCATGTCATTGCAGCACTATAAAGAGAGATTAAAGTATGTGCCAGTGCCATGCCACTCGTCCACTCGTCTTTCTCTTTCTCCTCCTCCTCCTCCTCTTCCTTTCATGTTTCATCTCTCATCTCTCATCTCTGAGGGCGTAAATTTCGAAAGATACTCTAAAAGAGGTCATGTAAGGGGGGTGCCGCATGTGAGACCTGCTGTTCCTGCACTTCAGTGCGTGATGGATGGATGGTGGTCTTTGGTCTCTGTATTATTATTAGGGTAACGAAATTACAGTGAATGGATTATTTATCTGACAAAATTTGAGGATCAGGATTCGGGAAAAGCAGAGAAGAAGATTGAGATGGAGATGGAGATGACGGATTTCTCTTTTATGTTGGAAATAGGGAAAGACGTGTCACATCACCACCTTTTATTGGGAATGATGAATGGGTTTCTTTTCCTTTCACAGTTTCACCTCTCTCTCTCTCTCTCTCTCTCTCTCTCTCTCTGTATTCGTCTTTTAAAGAAAGCGATAACATCCCAGTTCCTTCTCATTTTCCAGCATTCGTCTACATGCACACGAAAAGATCGGGAAAAAAATATATATATAGCGTACAAAATAAAAAAGTTTTCCGCCATGGAAGAAAGAGATGAAACTTTGGAACCCTAATTACAGATTTCTAGATGAACAGTATTACATCATTTCTCTATTACCGGAATCTCGAACTATGTTTTCTTCAACTTTACGGTATTAATTTTTATTAGTTAGCGTTTCTTGGTCACCTCATACATGGTATCTGTCTCGAGGTATTTTGGTCCAAAGGAAGCAACTTTATTTTCTGAAATTAATAATCAATCGACATTGAATTGCATGCATAGAAATTTTTAGCTATTTCCCCGTTGTATGTTTCTGCTTTCACTGTATTGCCACATGCGCCCATGTTATGATGTTGAAACTTCAATAAGGAATTTGGGAAGAATTTCAAAATAGAATTTAAAAATCGAAAATTTCAATGTCAAAAAGGGTGATACGTACACATGTATTTTAATGCTAACAAGAGAAATCAACTCATGAGATTATAATATATTTTTTTCTTCAAAGTTTTCTTTTAATCTAATCTTTTTCACTAAATTTTACCAAAGAAGACCTCTTTAAGTTCTTCTACAATTGATGGTTAGAATTATTAAAAAAAAAATTCGCCCAAAAAATAAATTTATGCATTAGTATCAAAGCCCCACAAGAGCTTACATCTAAGATTAATTAAAAAAAAAAAAAGTTAGTTAGGATGGACAATATCATATTTTTCTTTCAATGCAAGAAATTTGTAGTCAAAACATGGTCATAAATCTAATCGAAACAGACCCTCCAACTCCCTTCCTTTTGTCTCTATCTTTTGTTGTTTTACCAAGAGTTTTGCTTAAAATTTCATATGCAATTATAACATAAGAATTTAAATTGAAAAAATAAAAATTTTTCTTTATCTCATTAGTGATATAGATATCTTACCAACCAACTTGTGTAATCAATCAATAAGAAGTCATTGTCTTACACCAAAAAAAATAAAATATTTTAATGTAGGACAATATTGGACCCATTGATACAATTAAACATAAAATAAATTACTAATGTTGATTTGGTGTTGCCATTATGAAGAAAGAATCTGCTAGGCCATCATCATATTTTTTAAAGTTTACTCTTTGGCTATTTATTATCACAAGATAGTGGACTACATCATGTAAATAAAGACGTCATATTTGTCAGAATGAAAATTTAAAATTGAAATAAAACATCGAAAATGGGTGGATCTCTCACTAAGAATTCCCTCGAGATCAAGAATAAAATTTCATTTTATATTTAAAGTATATGTGAAAAACTTATTCTTCAAGATATAGTCAAGATTTATACAAACTAGCCTGAACGTATCTCAATTATTTGGAAAAAATATATATACTAAATGAGGATGGAGTATAATATTTTTCTCACTCTCCTTGTCACATAATTAAATTTCTACCTAAAAGATGAAAACATAGAATCCCTTCTTGAATGGTTTTATTTATTTATTTATTATTTTTTTTATGAGATTCATTTGGGTCCAGCTTGTGCCCACCTTGATTACATCCTCAGGAGATGCTTGTCGTCTGCAAAGGTCGAACTCATGACCTTTCCACTGAAATCCATACCACTCTACAAACAATTCCCTCATAAAATTGAGCCATGTGATATTAAATTATTTTAATTTTTTTTATCTAAAAATCACCATTACGATTTACCTAAAAACCCACTGTGGAGAAAATGCGGCCAAATATATATAATAACATTTGTTCAATTCGAATTCTTTTTATAGTAGTCGTGAAAAAATTAAGGGGGTCAGAACTGACATGGATGGGGCCGTTGGAATATTTTCAAGATCCGTTGCACGTGATCCCCATTCATGGTTCACGTCATCATGCACTTATTAATTCTCTTGGTTTTTAACGAAAACAAAAAAGAAAAACATTAATTGGATTGTTTTTTCTACCTACGTGGCTACATCTCAATCTTAATTTTGTTGTACAGGCTCATTTTATTAAAAAACGAAAAAAAGGAAATCAATACAGAATGAAGATCAGCACAGCCTGCATTCTTTTATAACTACCAACTGAATCTTCATAGGTCATGTTATATTATAATTGATATTTATTTTTGAGTCACAAAGGTTGTCAAATAAATCAAAATTTTTTTTTTATCCTAATTTTATTGTTCTCCATGAGTTAGTACTTGTAAATGGGATCAGTAGAATAGTAAGATCTACATTTATTAGTGGAGGGGTCATGGATTTGATCTTTATGGACGATAAAATTCATTCCCAATATTGTAAACGAAGTGTGCGCAAACTAGCCCAGATATACTTCATATACAAAACAATAGTTTTATTTTACAAATTTATGTTAAAAATATGCACTGTTGAGGTTATCAAGTAATTTAATACCAATGTAAACCTTGATTTGATCGAGTTCTTTAAAATATTTTAATCGAAGAACAACTACTTCTTACATGCACATAATAATATCCAATTTAGTTTTTAATCCAATGAATTCTTTTATCTATAAAAATAAAATTTTAATGGTTATTTGCTATTTAACTTTAAATTTTCTTTTCCATCTAAGTATTTATCTTAATATTATTTTTTTAAATATGCTTCATGTATTTTAATTTAGACAATATTAATATTCTCTTAAAAAATGATTTACTTTTCAATGAAAAGAGAAGGATACGACCGAAAGAGGTTATTATATAATGTAAATGACAGATGAAAACTTCAAAATCATGAATACGAATGAAATTGCATGAAAATTGTATATGACTGAGAGAGTCTTTGGAATAAATTGCATGGCCATATAACATAATATGATGTTGTATAATTTTTTTTATTTTGACGTATACAATTTTTTTTATATTAGAGACATAATTAAACACACGATCCTTTCACTAAAAAATGTTGATCTTACCAACTGAGCAACTCTGAGATAGCCAGCTCAAAGCCTCGAACCGTGGCAGTTTATATCCCTCAGCCACAAATTTTAAGAAACCCCACAACAATATGATAAAAGTGGGCCCACACACGTGGGTACATACCGAGTGGGGGTAAGTGAATTATTCTCTGCCAATAGGTCTCCATCTGCGTGGCAATCACATGTTAGCTGTACTTGATACGCTGATATGTCTATCCTTTGCTCGGGCAGGTGGGCTCCGCCTAATATTTCTAAAATTAAATTGGCTTCCGCCTTTGCCCTTGTCATGTGCTGTGTGTGCCTCTTTTGGGTTGAAGAAAGACTGAAGAGTATATACTAGTAATTCCACCTTTACGCAATTAGATTGCAATTAGCTACACTTTTAGTCTAATCCAACATATCAGTACAATAATTAATCACTTAACTTTAACAACCCCATTCTTCAATTGGGCCACAGAAGAGAAGAGAAGAGGCTCATCACCAATTTGTGGATTTGTTTGATGAGCCAGGGCCGAGGCCCCCCCAGAGTTGTTCATCTTTTTGTGATTGCATGTGTGTGGTCGCAACTCACAAGCATATGGTATATGGTGGACCCCTTGCTCTTTATATATATATATATATATGATTGACCAATGCCAAGCTCTCTCATCTAAATGGGATCAAATTTTATTTTTGTAGCCTTGTTAACTAACCACAGCATCCCTTTTCTTCTTTTTCAATAGTTTAAGGACAAGGGCTTTTGTTGGGAAGAGGGAAGAATAGGATATACTACTACTCTAAGGTACCTAGTGCTCGTTATGATAGAAACCATAGTTTAACAAAATTCCCATCCCATACAATTGTAAAGGTGCATAACTGACACTTTAATCATTTTTAAGTTACATAACAATCTGTCTTAGTATGGAAAGTGTATTAAATAAAGGACAATATTATGTTGATAAACTTATTTAAACTGTTATTACATGTCACTGTATCTTTCTTATATAACTCACCGCATGTACTTCTAACTGTTGTGGCTATTTTAATATTTCAAATGACTACTCTTTGCTGCCTCGATAACCTTTCTCTTTATTTTGGTAAATGTGAATTTTATTGCAAAAGGGGACAAGAGGAGTACACTGCGTCCCTGATTACAAAGATCGAAGAGCCAAATAATGGAATTGGGTCAAACAATCTTACTCGCCAAATGCTACACCTTCTTGGTTAGATTATCAGCAACAGAGAGTTTGTACATCTCGACTATCATTATTATCCTCAACCACAGGTTTTACTACCAATGGACAGGGAAGAGCACTCCTTAACAGTGTTGGTAGTTCTTTCAAATCAGATTCAAGGTCACCCTTGTCGTGCAGGTATTCCTAACTGCTTAATATACATTGACACCTAACATGTGAGCAAGGGACTTTAGGAGGTAGAGGACGAATTTGTTAAATTTGATTCGAAATTTTCAACGTTACAATTGTTGGTATTGCACCTAGAGTAGACTATCCTACCATGGACATGTAGGACCAAGTTTCTACATCATAATTTAATCATTGAAGCTAAATGTTGGAGGGAGGCCCATTTAATCATGCAGCAAGCT
Organism: Hakea prostrata; assembly: GCF_041222555.1. NCBI lineage: Eukaryota > Viridiplantae > Streptophyta > Magnoliopsida > Proteales > Proteaceae > Hakea > Hakea prostrata. The sequence goes on along the minus strand of NC_142602.1, from coordinate 2,282,339 downwards.
CACATGTTTAGTCGGTGTTCGTTTGTATGGAGAATATTTTGGTATGGGATTCGATTGGTTGGTAAATAATTATAGTTAGACGATAAGATATGGCTGTAATAGAATTTAGAAGAGACAACATAACATTACATTGCGAGCTAGAACACCATGGATCTTCTCTAATTACTTCGAATGTATTCTCAGAACCTTCGAGGAACGTGGTGTGGAACCCACTAGTGACTAGACCTTACAGCTCTCTCACCATGACATGAAGTAGTTTCAGTTTCAGTTTCAGTTTCAGGTGATTATTGAATAAAAGCCACATTCCTCCTCACCCACCTGAGAATGAATAGATGCGGTGGGCTTTTTGGCTGTGTCGACTGTCGATCGATCGATAGACATTAGACATTAGACATTAGGCATTAGGCATTAGACAGTGCTTTTTTCTTATTTTTCGAGTTTCTTAATTGATTACAAAGTCATATTCTCTCGGCAAAATTGCCTCAAAAGATGCTAAAGGAATGGTTGAGGGGATTGGGAGCCATGTGGTGCATCATTATTTTAAGTCAAATGACACGTGGAAGGTAATGGTAGGGCCGTCAAAGGATGACCATAGAGAAGAAGAGTAGGCTTAGATTTGATGATGATTACGCTAGTGGTTTATTAAAGTGTTGATATGATATCATTGCGATGCTTATGATGATTAGGTTCATCGTTTGATAAATTAATCTTCGTTTTTACTTACTTATAAGCATCACATTAGCGGTGCATAACCAAACAGGGCATATTGCAATGTTTGCGTTTGTTGGGTTTACTTTCTTTTCACCTGTTTTAAGGCTTTAACTTTAACTTTTACCACCTTTAGTCTTTTGCCGTTCAGACTTGAAGAGAGCTCTTTCATGCTTAGAAGAGGCTTTTGTGGCCTTGTGGGGTAGCTAAGTTTTGCTGCTCTTCATTCTGCTTTGACAAATGAACTCAAAGGTTATTTCTATGGAGTATGGACTATATATGAATCCAGCCCAGTAGCCACCCCAGGCCTGCCTCCTTTCTTGGATAAAATGGCCCATTCATTCCTGATGAAGTTGTTCGTTCTGAAAAAACCAAGTATAATATGGGTTGATCGATGATTTTTCCAATTAACAACTCTTATAATTGTTGGATAATTTTAGCTTTGTTGGGCTTTAGTTCTCTTATTCATTTGACACGTGCCCAATAAATTGTAAAAAAAGAGCCCAACCAAATGCTTCAATCCCATGTCCACTAAAAAGGTTACTGAGTGTTGTGATCCATCTTCTCATGATATTTGTGTTATTAAAGTCGGGACATAAATAACATTCTTTGAGGGACAAGCCCACTTTTGGCCCATGTTTTTCGCTTTGGGTTGCCTTAGGCAAATTCCTGGGCCTGGATATTATTTTCCAGACTTTCCGGATAAATATAGCAATGGAAACTCCAAGGGAGCACACGCCATGTCATATGTGTGCTGTCACCTACGTCACAAGTCTGTAGAACGGTGGAAGCTGCTTTCTAGTAAACTGGTAAAGGATCTGGGACAGGTGGCAAGACTGGAGTATATGTAGAAAGCTATACCTTCAAAGCTCTAATGTTATGAACGTCCATCAGGTATTGAGTCTCCAACTAGGCATTATAGGAAGCTAAATGTAGATGCCTCTTTTATTGTTGAAAATGGAAATACAGGGTTGTGTTTCATTCTTAGAGATTTGTGAAAGCACACCTGTGTTTGCTGTCTCAGAACCTGAAGCAGCCTCTTCGACGATAATGGCAGAAACCCTTGCTATGCGATCAGACCTACTCTATGGTTTGCCTGAAGGAGTGGGCTATTTGCAGGTGGAATCAAATGCTTTGGACTTAATTATGTCCATTAATCAAAGAAGACACTCTGGCCCACGACATTCAGCCCATTAGGTTGCGTTTGTTTGCTTGGAATAAAAGTGAGGTGCTAAAAAAATGGTGGGAATTTTTTTGAAAAAAATATAGATTTCTTACTTTTCCCTTAAATCTTAAATGCTAGATTATTTGGTTGCTTGGGGTGAGAAAGTGAGAGACAAGTTTAGTGATATGAGAGCCCCAACTTTCCCACCCCATGCCATTTTAAACCCCACAAATTTGGTGAAATTTTGTGGAAAAGTTTAAAAAAGTAAAAAGTATGACTCACACCATTATCACTTTTTCACAAAACTTTTTCTTTTCTTTTCCTTCTCCTTCACTTCAGTACACATGGGGTCCACATGTTTTTTCTCACCCAACATTTGCAAACAAACAGCAGCAACCTTGTTGCTAACCAATTAGCAAGGAGGGTGCAATCAGATACGGTTATGACTGAATGACCTATATTCAATCGTTGGATTTAGGCGCTTTGTTCTCTTGTTTCCACGGCTTAGCCGTTATAAATATGACTTCATTACCAAAAAAGAAAAAAAAACATCTTCAAATCCTGAATGGATCTTGACCATGTAGGACGCTTTTTTCCTTCAGCAAGGTGGGCTGGGTATCGGGAGAAATCAATGTGAACCACATAGATACACACATCCGATATACCAATATGATGCCGATTCAGGCCGGTTTATAATTTACATTTGGTATCAAATCTACATACACCAGATCAGACCAGACCAGAGCAGACCAATCATTTAGCATACTGATGGAAGGCCACACATACACAAAACTGAATTTTGCCAAAAAGAAGCTATACACGAAACTGAATAATCTACGCTTGATCCAATTCCAAATATATTCGGTCACTCGTTTTTTTTTCTCACAATCAATAAATAAAAGCTCAAAAAAAAAGTCCATATAATGCTTTCACCTGACCCGATATACTATTCTTGTATCAGTACCAGCGGCTCGCATTACCATTTTCTACAACTGTACGACCCTCACCTCTGTCTCGGGTTAGGTGTGAAGATGCGGATATCCTGTGACAGGCTGGAAATTGTATTATTTTTAATTTTTGTAAAAGCTGAAAAACTGTAACGGTTATAAGAAAACTTGTCCTTTTCTTCTTTTTCTTTTTTTAAATTTATTAAAATAATAGCGAAGAGCAGTCGCGGAGTCCAAATAGTCAACGTGCCGATCCGGAATGGATAGTTCAAAACCACAACGCGGAAGCACAAATGCCAATTGGGCTAACGCTCTTTTCTGTGGTAGGATAATTGGACTAACGTTACAATCAAGGAACGGTCAAAGAAATCCTGCTGGACATATAAACGATCGTGATTTTGCCACGTTTGATAGGTTCAGCCCCGGTTGATTTATCCGTTAACCCTAACTTAAACGGAAAACCTCTATCCTCTTTCTCTCTCTCTCTCTCTTTGCGCGCGCTCTCTCTGAGACTCTCTGTCTCGCTCTCTCTCTTTCTCTTCCCCTGCAAATCTGCGAGTCCAATCCATTGAAGAGGAAGAGATCCGAAAGTATAAAAGAGGGTAAAATGGGGAAGCTTCTTTGCGGAACGGCGGCCATTGCCGAGACTTTCCAAGCTTCGCCACCGCTCCTCGCTTGGAAAGATCCGACCTCCACAGCTTCTTTCGACAACTCCAAAGATTCCGATCTATCAGAGATAAGCACCTGGGACACCGTCAGCGGTTTAGAAGAACAGCAAAAGCGCTACTTACAAAGGCTTCAAGCCAAGGGAGTTCTTTGGAAACAACCGGAGACAGATTCTTCCCCTGAAAGATCCATCATTTTCCGTCTATCGCATGGAGGAGACGTTGAAGCTGACGGGAACTGCCTTTTCACGGCGTCTCAGAAGGCCATGGGATCCACCGTCGATGCTAGAGAGCTCAGGCGTCGGACTGTCTCGAGGTTTTTGCAAGATCTCGGATCTGACGGTGACGGCGGGGTTGAAAGAGATTCCATTGATGCTACCATTAAGCATCTTTATTCTCCCGATCTGAAAGCGGGTTGGGGAATACATGTTGTTCAGGAGGTCAAATTGTTGACCAAGAAGGAAGACCGTTTGGGTCTTGACGTAGCGATCAACGAGCTGGTCGATCTTGGGATGCAGAGGTATTATTTTACCTCCCCCCCCCCCCCCCTTCTTCTCTTTTTATTTTTATTTTTTATGTGTTTTCAAGCTTCTAATTTCACGAGGTTTTAAGGTTTTTATGCATGAATACCTATTACTTTGCGTCTTTCTCCCTGTCTGAACTTGTCTAATTTTCTGTGAACGATTCTTTTCTTTTTCTACTTACTAGTTTGCTTGCTTTTTTCTGAAATGCGAAAAGCATTTCGATTCCTATTTTAGCTTAAAATGCATCAGTTTTTATTTTCTACACGTCCATTGCAATGTTTAATGATAATGGCTGTGTTTATTTTTGGTTTCTGATATTTCTTTCTTCCGCTTTCATATTCCACTTGTTGTAGATAGATTTTCTTTTCAGGACAAGTGGATATGGGTAAACTTTTCTAGGCCATTTTGGTTTAGTTATTTGGTTGCTTGTTTGCATATTTATGATTGAAGGGAATTGGCTGCGGAGTCTATATATAAAGAGAGATGCATAGCAGTGGACGATGCCCTGAGTTGGACGAAGTACATGTCCATCTCTGGTAGTCCTGATGATGAATTTGATATCGTCACTTTGCAATATACTGAGGAGGGGTTGTTAACTGTAGATGAGAATAGAGAAGGACGTGCAGCTGCTTTTGGAGATGACATTGCAATAGAGAGTTTAGCAACTGAATTCAAGAGAGAGGTTTATGTGGTGAGAATCTGCTTCTATCCTTCAAACTCTTCTTCCTATTCCATGTTTCTCTATTTATATTTTATGTATGTCCTGAATGATTAAACTTGACTCTCTTTTCCATTTGGGCTGATGGTAAAACTTGATGCATTTTTTAGCATTTTGCACAATGCGGTTGTTTAGTTTATATGGACGTTATTAAATCCCATAATGGGTGGATCCAAAGAAAAGTGGTCTGACGGTATGTGTCACTCTCTAATTCCAGATTGGGATCACTGAGCATCCATACAAATAACCATGAATGGAAACGTTTCCTGTGGACTGAAAAAATGGTTTGAAAATATTCATGTAATGAGCACCAAAATTAATCTGTTCGTGGTTTGTAAGTGGTACTAGAAAATTATGTTCATGTGTTATTACTCTAAAAAGCTAATGAGTGCTAACACCTTCCTGGAGTAGATATTGACTAGTTGGGAGTACTGTATGTATGTAGTGGGTATTGTTTAATTATTGGCTCCATAGAAACATAGCGGGTGCCTTTGCATCTGTTCATGAACCCCAGTGAACTCCTTATTTGCATTTTTTGAAAAAAGGGTGTGTGTGTGTGTGTGTGGGGGGGGGGGGGGGGGTTGAGTAATCACAGAATGGTGAATATCTGGAGTACATATTTGTGTACCTTTATGGGTGGGTATTCACATTGCCTTAATCCTGTGCTGCCCTTACTGGCGTTGCATTAACCTCATCAACAGCACCCCACAATTCCTCTTCTTTCTCCCTTGTCCCACTGTAAATTATCGCAGTTAGCCAGCTCACAGAACTTGCTATTTGGGATTTCTCCTTCTAAGTTTTATGCTGTCCAACTTTGTGTTTCCCTTCAACTTGGGTATTATTTAATAAAATTTACCTACAATTACTACTTTGAGGTCCATTTGTCAAAGTGAATATTGTTAGTTTATTTGATGGATTGGATAAAAACTGATGTTGTTAACAATTCATTCCCCCTTATGCAAATATGGATGTATAATCAGTCAATTTGATAGAATCACCTTGTGCTTTCACTGAATCAATATCATGATGTTTCTCTGTTTTCTGAGCAATGTCAAGTTGAACATTTAGTGATATTGGATTGCAAAGACCTACATATACTAAGTATTCTGAAAACATACACCAACACCCAAATTTTTTTTTTTTTGACAGGTCCAAGCACATGGCTCAGATGGAATGGTTGATGGAGAAAATTGTGTTTTCTTTCTTCCTCATCGTCCAAGGGTTCAAATCTGTGAACCTCCTTTTTTTCTTTTCATGAAAGGGACAGGTAAATGGTTATTTCTCATAATACAATGCATGGTGTTAATTTTTCTACCCACTGCCTTTAGACATGAACTAGGCACCTACTGTCATAGTGGTTCAATTCTTTAGTTGAAGAAGCATCTTATGTATATATGCATAAAAGTTACATTTATTTACTAATGGAAAGTTTGGTCTCATAGAGGTAGTAGGTGGGCCTTTTTCATTTCAAAGGGTTCAGTGTCCTGGGTTCAAGACGCCAAAGTTGCTTTCCTGTTATTAATTTCATGGCTTGTTTGTGTACACGTTAGTCCTCTTTGCATATGGACTGTGTGGCATCCTCTCCCATGCTTTCATGTGGGCAGCATGCAGATCCATTGTCCGTGATTTTAAGTTAGAAAATAGTTGTCCATGATCTGATGTGAAGAAATTGTCCTGGCGTTTTCTTTTTTTTGGGGGGGATGGATACAAAAGGCTTGTACCTGAGACCTCCAGGTTCTTCTTGTTTTTGATTGATATCCTGTTGTCTTGTGTTGCCCATTGCCAATTATTGCGTTTTTACATAAGTCGGCTACTTCAAACATACGGTATGTTCCACCATAAAAGATTAACATTGCAACCCATTGTTATTATGAGGAAATATGATTGCAAGTTGTGATCCAGAGTCAGTCTGAGGTGACAAAGAAGCCAATAGGAAAAGGGTATAAAGGGGAAGAAACTTTTTTTTCCCCAGGTTCTCTGCTGTAGCTTTGTGACTTAGTTGTTGACTGTTATTTGGGCTAGGCTGCCTAGTTTCATTTTATTTTCTGACTCTATTTACTTGTGTAATCAACGTTGGTATTTCTCAAGTTGTTTCTTACATTTATCTGCCATACAGGTTGGTGTGGTGCCGGAGCCGATCACTATGAGCCCTTGATAGCCCATCCAGCTCTATGTGTTTCCCAGGAGAAGGCTGCTGTTGTACTTTGAGCAGCATGCCATCTTGAAGTTTTGTTGGTTAGGTTTATATCGAATTAGGATTATCCTCTCCTTTTTTGTTCCTAAGGATCCATGTTCATCTCTCCCCCCAAATCCAGTGGGAATATTTTGCCTGCAAATGAGTCTTCAACTGTTCATCATTCTTTCCTCAGATGCAAGGGAGTATTCATTGCACTCCTTTCCATTATGAGCAATATCTAGTTTTTTGCATCATTGACTTTAATCGCAGGTCTTTTTGCCTGCACTTGAGACCCATGTGTTAGTACATTCGTAGTAGTTTTTGCGGCCTATGTTGATTTTTTTGAAGATTTTAGAGCAATCTGGATTGCCCCTGTTGTTGTTGTTGTTGTTGTTGTTGTCAGGGAATGTATTTCAATTGATTTTGAACGAGAAAGTGTATCTTTTGCATCCTTCTCCAGCTTTCCTTTCTGCATTCTGTGTTTTAGAATTGAGTCGTGAATATCTGAAGCCACGAAATGGCGGAACGGTTCTGAAAGAATGTATTGTGAGGATTCACAAATCATGAAGGAAATTATTGAGAAAAACAGAAGTGGAAAGAGAAGACTTAAATGTAGCTTGTGGTGTATATTTCCTGTTTACTTGCTTGCAGCAACTGCAAATTGCTCATGTAATGATTATAGTGTGATGAATCTTTATCAACGTATGGATTTTATTCTTGTGAAGTGTGAACTCATGACCACATCAACTCATGCCAGATGTCTTTCTACCAAAAAAAAAAAAAAAAAAAAAAGCAGAGGAAAAAACTCATGCCAAATGTCTCAACCCAACCGGCACAAAGACTATCTTATGGGTACCTCTTATATATATAAATAACTAAGTTGGGTTCAGCCAGTCTAAATTCGAGCAGAAGCTTCAGGTCAGGCTGTCCCAGTTTACCTAAGCTGCAAGCTGAACCAATGCCCTCTTGAAACTCAGAAGTGGGCTTAGATTTGCCATTGGGAGATGGGTATCACTAAGTACGTGCATTACCCAAGCAAATAAAGAATGGCAATAACTAATCGAGGTTATTCTTCTCTGTAGAGGGTGGGTATTCGCTCCGTTGTAGATCCTAATGCAACCCTTACAAGGAAGCTGAGAGGTTTTATACGTGAAAGGGATGAAGATTGAGGAACACCGATGACCGAACACAGATTTTTATTAAATTAGGAAAGGAAGACTTTTTTTGGGTAATTAATAATCACGCACAGACCTCCATGCGCTTTGCTTTTTTAATTTCAGCTTTTAAGTTGTAAATGACACCGTTCTAGCTTGTAATCGAGGCAGGGCCCCACGAGGAGAGTCCGAAGAACACCTGTCACCGACTTTCACATGGGAAAACGTGACACGTGGCTTGTGTCTGGGGAAAAGCACATCGAACATCTCAGTTGCTGATGAGAATATGAGATGAGATGGATGGATAGATTGGATCAAAATCTAGGGTTATGTCGGTGCTAAATTTTGACCAACACGTTGAAGGCAGAATCTGATACCTCTTCACTCTTCTTGACACGTGTCCGCTCCGTTTTTCGACAAATCCCACTATAAAACACACTTGTATATATTCCTATTCTAAATCGGTGTTCGCCATATCGTTTCCTATAACAATCTTCTGTAGCTTCTTCTTTTGGTTCATTGGCTGGTTTCATTTCTCTGATCACCCCTTAAATCTTTTTCCTTAGGGTTTAATACTACTACAATACAGCTATTCCAACAAAGAGAAGAATTGATCAAAAGAAATGAGTCGTTTCTGGACTTTGCTGGTTCATCTTCATTCCCTCGCCGGGTAATTCATGTTGTTCTCATGCTTTTTTATTTGATTTGGGCGATTAATTAGTATACATTTTGATGTTGGGAACTGAAACTGAAATTTCTTGTTACACAGGCCTTCGATGATGCTGGGTTACCCACTGTATGCGTCAGTAATGGCGATAGAGAGCACTTCTAAGGTGGATGACGAGCAGTGGTTAGCTTATTGGATCTTATACTCATTCCTCACTCTCCTTGAGATGCTATTCGAACCTCTTCTCAAATGGTTAGCAACTCGATCATAATCCTCTTCTTTTCCTTAAATAACACCGATTAGACTCACGAGTTAATGATTATTGGTTTAAAACAAATTAGGATACCAATTTGGTACGATATAAAATTGGCGTTCGTAGCGTGGTTGGTTCTTCCACAGTTCAGAGGTGCAGCTTTCATTTACGAAAGATTCGTGAGAGAGAAGCTTCGAAAGGTCGGTGTCCAGACCAAAAATCGTACAGGTTCAGCTGCAGCAGCAGCTGGTTCTCCACTCAAGAACAAGTTCGTCGACTTCATCTCCTCCAAGAAAGTAAATATCATTTTCACACCCCTTTCTTTCTGTAATTAACTTCCACCACAATATACACCATCATCAGTTTCTGATTTTGATTTATCATACATATATTCGCAGGGAGGGCAGGAGGCTTCTTAAGCAGAATCAGTTGGAGATCACTCCAGTAGACACTGGGTTCTCAATTTGTTTTCCAGCTTCGGATTTACATGATCTTGTGTATCTGTAAAGTTGCACCTGTAATTTTCTTTTCCACTCGTATAATTATGATAATTAATCTTATGTTTCACACTACCACCCCAGAAAGCAAATGACGCATTTCTCATTGTTAAAGGGCAAAAAATTGAAGGAGACCTCCTTTTAGCAATAGCCACAAGAGAAAGAGAAAAAGACACGTCTAATCTAAGTGAGTGGCCGGTTCTAGATAACATGAATTAATTGCTGATAATTTAACTGCTTTCTAAGGACTTGCCGTCCCAACTAGGCAACAGATTTCCCAGCTCAACGAACCATCCTTTTTTGCTTTTTCCCACAATCTCAATCAATCTTTTTGGTAGCCGACCAATTTAATTTGTTAATTTATAGCCGTGGTGGTGAGGTTGGAATCTTTAGGATTAAGGGCAACTGATTATTAGTGTGGGAGAATATTTATTAGCGTTTAGTTATGTAGAATATATACGATCCAATCTGGTCAGGTCACCCTGAAGAAAAAAAATATTATTCCCCCACAAAATAAAAAACAAAGATTTCTTATGGGCCAAAAGAAAATAGAAAATAAATGAAAGACGTCTTCCTCTATGAGTTGAGGCCCATTGATCCTTTTCATTTACACATCCTATTCTTGATTGTCCAATAAAATATAATGTCAGCAAATTTGGGAGGATAACGGGGGGGGCTTGGGCTTGGGCTTTGCCTGGAATCAAGTTGGTCCTATTTAGAGATTAATCAAAGTTCAAACCAGGCTTTACATATATAATTCTTAAGAGAGTGATATTCGGCCCCGGATCACCTCCGTGTCAGGGGGTCACTTATTGCTTCTCTAACATTTTTTTATCACACCGTAAGGATAGGGTTCATGATGACCTACTAGCTAGGGGTCTCACTTGTGAATTATTTTAACATTTCTAAATATGGGCGTTAAACAGTCAAACTTAATATGTGCTCTTTCGATAGGAAGGTGATTTACACTAGACCTACAAATAGATCGGATTCAGCTCGGATACACCACTATCCAAATCTGAATCCAATTCCTATTATAAAACTATTATCTGAATCCGCTATCCGGTGAAAACTCACAAAAGGTATCCGAATTCAAATCCGAAACTTTATGTGATAATCCTATTCGATAAAGTATCTAATAGAAAACACCAAAAGTCAAAAAATTCAAGAAACCGGATTGATAAAAGAGAAGAAGTTGCTTTTGGAGGGGGAAAAACCTACAAAAAACGAAATGAGAAGGGAAGAAGAAGACATAAGAAAACCCGGACATTCAAAATCTAAGAAAACCAACTGACAAAAGGAAATGAGAAAAGATGATGATGAAGAAGAAGAAGAGGAGGAAGAAGAAATAAGACTAGACCTTCAATTAATCTCATTAATATGTGCAAGTGAATTGCTATCATTCTTGAAGAAACTTTACCAATTGAAGACTTTTTTTCAGTAGGAATTGAGGAAAAATTAAGGGAGAAAATTGTCCAGATGATGCACATGCTTAATCTTCTCAACTTTTTGATGTCTTGAGCATAACCTTTGAAGAAGAGTTGTACATAGAACTTTCGCAAGAGTGGCCTATACAAATCTAGAGACCTTTAGTCATGTAAAGGTTTGAATCTAAGAAGAAAGAGGCAGAAGATGAAGATTAGAAAGACAGAGACTATTGTTGGTTGCCACTAGTTGAAAGAAGGGTGGCTAGAGTTTGGTTGTTTGGGTTTCCTAAGTTTGAAGACGTTGGATGAGTGTGTTGTTATTTAGGTAATTTAGTCATTAGTTAGGGTTGTGAATTGATGGTTTGAAACATAATAGATTTTGTCACACCCCACCCAGCCGGTTTCGGTCTCACCCGAAATACCCGGGAAACACACAGGACCGGCGAGCCAACCAAACAAAAAACAACAAGCAGAAAGAGCAAGAGGACAAAAGAGACACAAGAGAACAGCCCACAAAAGCACACGACAAGAAGCCGGTAGGAGAAAAGGACACAGAGAACGCGGAAGAGACGATGTACCGCAAAAAGAAACAAAGCCCAACCCAAACAAAACCCCAAGACAAAGAACAGCCCCGACGCACAACAGCACAACGCACAAGCGCAGACACGAACCACACGCCGGCCCACGAGACCCGGCGGCGACCCCAAGAAAGAATCGCACCACCCAACGAGCAAAGAAAAGGAAAAACACAGAGGATGAGCCACGAACCGAGCGAACAATCAACACAGCATCACATGTACACACACACAATCAGCATATACAGCGATGAATAAAAGAATGAACATGAAGATATGAAAACCACCATGTAGTCCACGGAGACACGCAAGATAACACACCAGCCTCCCCGAGTAGTCCATCCCTCACCCCACGGCACAAGCCAGAGAGGGCGCACACAACCAGGGGGATTAGGTCAACACCCCCCACACCAGGCCCGAGAACCGGCGCGCAAGGATTACCTAGCCCAATGCAAAGTCACATGTCCGTGCTACATGTGATCCGGATACCCCCAGCCTAAGCGCCCGGTCCGGATCGCACCATGAATGGAATCCTCAACGGGAGGCATCATTGGATCCCACCTAACCCCGAGCAACAATGCTAGGGTGGATGCCGCCATGTCCCCCACGCCGCCAACCGCCGCGGGCGATCACGAGGTCCGCTAACACATGCACTATACCACCGCATGATACCGTGGGCCGTGATGACACGAACCCCATCCACCGATATCACGGGTCACTCGGCCAAACCCCCGCCGAAAGGGTAGTAGCACTCACGGGATCTAACCACATGCATCTAGACAACCACACCGACTATGAAAAGTGCCGGACACGAGAGACAGGTCCCATACCACAGCCGCCGATAACCCAAGCTAGGAATACCAAGATAGGTAAACCCCATTCACAGTCACATACATTTATATGCATCAATCAAGTGAAGTAACCAATCACATAATCACATACAATTTACATTTAATCAATTAGCAGAGACAGAGACAGCGGGAATCGAGATATAGAAGGTAATGACAAATCATGCAACAACACACAGCCAAACACACAAGAAAACAAAAATGTGATGTATCCCACCGAATCGAGAACACAAAAAACACCGCCCAAGACCGATAACCTAGCAAATAAAAGGATAAATAAGACCCAACGGATCAATGAACACAGACAAAAGAGAACCGGGAAATCCGGCAACAGGCGGGCAACCAGCCCCAACACCCGGGACTCGGGGGAGCACCGAGTCAACCGGCGAAAGGCCGCGCACGAGGCACAAAGACGGCACAAAGCCATGCGAACCACGAGCGAAAAACCTCAACCTAAGCCCTCCAAATCACATAAAAAAAACCCACAAAATATCAAGAAACACCCAAAGGTGAGGTGAAGAACCACCTCCACGCGACAAACCCAAACGCAACGCACGCGAAACACCCAAACCCCCCCAAGCGCCCCCCTCCCCCCCAAAGCCCCAAAAGAGCTCACAAAAACGGGAGTGAGACAGAAAAGGCAATCTAAAGGTAAAAGACCAGCCCAGTGGGAGGGACAGGAAAATAGCCGCCCCACCGACCGCCCCCAAACACCAGCGAGGCCGAGCAAAGGCCCGGAGGGAGGACCACGAAAACCACCAAGGAAAACCAGAAAGCCTCCGCAAGCCCGAGCACACCAAAACCCACAAGCCCGGAGAACCCCCGGGAAGTCAAAAAGGGGCGGGGCCACACGACACCAAACCAGGCGACCCGAACCCGGGCAACCAAGGTCCGAGGACGAAGGGAGCGGACGCGGACGGGTTAGAAAATAGGGGATCTCCCTTTAAAGGATAAGTTCAACATTAGGGTTAATGGTAGAAACATAGGGTAATGGAAGCCATATTTATATATTAGAAAACAATATATATATATATATAATATATATATATATATATATATATATATATAAAAAATATATATATATATATATATATAATATATATATATATATATATATATATATATATATATATATATATATATATATTATTTGGATATGAGGTTCATCCTCAGGGAGCTTTAATTATATAATAAACCGCGAAGGGTGCGAATAAAATTTAACAGATATCCAAATCCGATTACTTATTGGATGGATGCCGATATTTTCTGGTAAGAAAATTTTCAAATTCGGAGACTCTTAAATGAATACGAATGCAAATTTGGAGGCAAACTTTAGCCATTTATAGGTCTAATCTAGACTTTGTGATAATCTCTGTTGGTGTATAGTTTCATGCTTTGGAGGACAGTAAGAATGGAGAGATAAATTAGAAGAAATACAGATTAAATATTTTAGAGAAGGGAAGTTACAGTGATAAGTGTTATGAGGGGTATTAGCATGCCCTTTTGGGGAAAATTTTTGATGTTGTAGTTATCTTTTTCCGATAATACACGTACAAAGCTGCTCACTATATACACACTTTTGAGTTAGTTAATTTGATTTACCAAAAAAAAAAAAGAAAAAAAAAAGAGCTAGTTAATTTGAAAAATATTGGTTTTCCTGAGTCGAATTGAACGGTTTATATCATTTGAGTTTCATCATGATAGGATTGTGTGGATTTCTAAGTAGGTAGGGCTGACGTATTTAATTCAATTGAAAGAGGACCGTTGATCGTGTTCATGCATGTTGATACTTCTGGTGATGAAATTATTGAAAGGTGTAGAGAGTAACAAATCCAAATCCATCAACTTCGAATGGTGGAAACTGGAAAGCAATACCGCCAGTGATCTCTCTCATGGCTTTTTTTAAAAAGTCACTCCCGATCGACTGTAGCTGATAGCTCCCAATGAATTAAAGGAAAAGATGTGGCATGTGATCAATGCCACTATAGTCTCTCTTCCTCCACTATATAAAGACATCTTTGCATCTCTCTATGTTCTGTCAGATGAGAATCCTCTCTGAGCTTCTCTAAGACCACCTCTCTGAGCTTCTACAGTTTCTTCACAAAGATCCCTTAGCCATACCTATACCCACCCCGCTATTAAACAAACCCTTATTTCTTTTAACCTCCTCACCAATGGATCCCATCAAGATAGAAAAAGCCTTGAAAAACAAATCCAAGAAAAGCCAGCTTTTAAGCACCCTCATCGTCTACTCTTTGACGGCTTTCACCTGTGCCATTTTCTGCTCTAGCCCTCTTTGGTTTTCCCCTCTGTTCTCTTCCATCAAGTCTTTCCTCTTCGTCTCTCTCCCCGAAATGAGGTTTTCCTTCTTCACCCCTAAATGTCTGTTTGTGGTTTGCAATGTCATTATCATCTTCCTTGTTGGAGAATCTAAGCTGCAGGTGGGCTCCTTGCAGTCACCAGCTACTGACATCTATGATGAGTATATGAAAAGGAGCCAAAGCTTAAGGAGGGTGTCTTCCCATGAAGACAATAAAGAAGGGAGGAAGTTGGGATTGGAGTTGCCTCTGGTTGAAGAAACCGCAAAGACTGTTCATGAAGAAGAAGATGAAGAAGAAGAAAAAGAAGAAGGAGGAGGAGGAGAAGAGAGAGAAGTCGAAGAAGGAGAAGAAGAGCCTGGTTTGCCACCTGATGAATTGAAACAAAGGGTGGAAGATTTCATTGCAAGGGTAAACAGACAAATGAGGCTTGAAGCTGAACAATTAAGTTACTGACATGTCGCAGCTGATCAGGATTCGTCAAGAGGAAAATTTGAACATCACAAAAACAAAACTATAAATATGACTGACTCCTTATACATAGTGTTGGAAGTATGACTAGGTTTCCTAATTATAATACCATTCTTCGTTAAATCTCATAGTTTAATTATATTATTTATTTTCTATATTGATTTCTTATTTGGTGTTAGATTGGTTTCTAAGTATCAGTTATTTACTTATTCTTGTAATCAGAGTGAAATTTATTTAGATCGTAATTATAACTACCCGTATTGGGAGCTATGAATAAAGTATACCTTTTGAGCAATAATTTCTTCAAATTTCAATATATAGATAAATCGTAGTTGATTAGTTCATGGTGGTTTCCATGAACATTGAAGATAAATCATTTCTTTTATTATTTATTTTTGTATGGCATTTTCAGAGGCTTTGTGGTGATGAAATTCTACTAATAGAAGTGCTTTTTCTTGAGCTTCATCCATCTTTGCCAAAATTGTCTATATTCGCTCAAAGAAAAAGATACTCTGTTGCTATTTCTTAAAATTTTTGCCATTCTCATACTTTACAAAATGCTACCATTTACTTCTTATTTATTATTTAACTTGTAGATAATATTGATAAGGAATCCGGAACCCTAATCCTAATATAATTATAATTGTATCACTGGCCAAGCAATTGACCCCAAAACCCCTTCCAATTAAAACTATGATCAAATCTATTACATGAACTTATAGAATACAAGACATACAAAAAATCTAATGAATTGATCATAGACCTTCAGATTTGCGCTAGGGTTTTTGAAACTCATACCATCCAATTCTTGCTGATTGTAACTGTTGTGCTCCAGATTTAGAAACTGAACTGAGAGGCATGAATCGATTCTTCAAAGGATCGCATGTCAAGAATGGTCACTTCAGCATTGAAGGATGGAATGCCCTTTGGGCCGGGGCTCTTTCATGTGGTGGTGGTCACAAACACTGAAACACTTCAAATAAACTTCACAACATCAAATTCCATGTGAATGACAATATAACCCTATTAATTATTAACTCGTATAATAGCGAAGGCAGCAGGAATGCAGGATTTACATGCAGTCATGCATGTATATATCAGAATATTGATCATAAATTATATAACCTGAAACAACTATATATTTCATAATATTAGATGTGAATTATGAAGCATTAATTATATTAGGTTTAGACCATCTTCTCCTTAACAAAGCCCGCTTTTTTTTTTTTTTAAAGTTAAGATGAGTTGTACTTAGAATCTCTTCACCAAAGAAAGACAGTCGTACTTAGAATCCGAAACAAGTGGTCTGGTATATACAAGTCACAAAGTAGGTATGGAAATAGTAAAGTAAAGACAATCATTAAGCCTTTGTTATATTTTTACATATGTTGCTGTTGAAATGGTGGGACCATCTCTCAATGGACAACACACAAAAAATCTGGAAAAAGAAAAGCACCTCAAGCTTTTGAATTGAATGCACAGTAAGAAACTGGGGAATTAAGGAATATCCACTCACTAGCTTGTATTCTACAATTCTTCTTTCTACTTCAAAATGAAAAAAAAAAGAAAAAAGGGTATTCTATGAATCTTCTAAGTGGGGGAAGTGCATGCGTTTGGTATTTTCTGCTCTTTTCAATAGAGAGAGAGAGTCAGGGAGACAAGAAAATTGTTTTTTTACTTAGAAAAGATCGAGAAGAGAAGATATATTGTTTGGTATGGACTCTAATTGACATGCATGCATAGGAGAAAGGTATTGTTATGATGGTGGATCTTCATCTAACCGTTGACACCCTTCGCTTAATCACGAAGGAAACCCAAGCTTCCTCTCACCGTCGATCCCCGACATTCAAACTATAATGCAAGATTCCCTTATAAAGTGATCTCGTCGTCTACTACCGTGACTTTTGCTTCCATTAATGTTCAAGGAATCCAGATTGGTCGAATTTGATTGAGACTCAACTTGCTGGATTCCTCGCAATTCCAAGCATTAGATCCAATCCAATTTATTTCTAAATTCTATAAAGTTTTTGCTGATTCCAGTTTGCTTCAGAATTGAAATCAGATTGGGTTGATTACATAAATTATAATTAAAGACCAGATTTTCTGTCCACACAGGGATTATCGGTTCATTCATTCACCATGCATGATTGTTACTGTTATGTATCTGGGCCTAATTCTGTGACTGCGGGGGTGGCAGCTCCCAAAGGGAACAGAGCTCATGGAGTTCATTACGAAACAAGCAAAGGCTGAGTTCACAAAGGCGGAGGCAACTTTGCGCTGAAAATTATTGCATTTGACGGTCTAGATTACCCTAAGATATATATGATACTAATTATATCTCGGTTTAGGGTTTTGATATAAAAACGTTACTCTCCTCCTCTATAATTGATTTTAGAAATCATTCAAATTAGTGAATTGTTTAGTAGCCACCGGCTTCTTCACCTTGAAGGGTTTCTCACGTAAAATCTTGTTTGTCTCTATATTCATTATTTTTTCTTTTTCTTTTTTCGTTATGTTATTGTTCATAGGATTCCATTCTAACACTTACAACTTAGATGTGAGTCTTATGTTCCCATCAGCAGTGAGAATTTGTTCATTTCTATTACCCATATGAATAATAGATATTAACTTAAACTGGGACGTGCTTCTTGTATAATGGTGGCAACTTTTTATGTTGAGACAATAAGACTAAAGATGTCTTATATTGAAACTTTTATCCTTTTAACTCTCTCCTCTTCTCCTCTCTTGGGCATGAGGTAATTTTAAAATTTTTATTTTTTTAATAAATAAATAATAGATCTTGAACCATGTGTTTAAACTTAATATTCAGGTCCAATGACAAGTCTGTCCATTTTGCTTTCATTAATGTCATTTGATGAACTCTTTAAGATAAACAACATTCACCATTTAATTGTGAAAAATGGAAAGATATATCTCATCTCATGCATGTCTAGAGTGTAGACATCAATTGGGTTCTTTCTGAGCATAAAATTTCAACTTTCATCAAAACTTCTCGGAGGCAATGAACATAGTGATGGAGTTGGCATTTGGGGAACTAAACATCAGATTTTTCATTTTAATTATTGAATGAGAAAAAGAAAAGGAAAACAAGTAAGCTTCATAGTAGGATTTTGTCTTGCTATTAATAATATAGCCCGATCAGGCTCAATCCAAAGGCCCAGTCAAGCCCAGTACGACAAAGGGTTTAAATGGGCTTGGACTTTTTCCAAACTCGAAAGTCTTGTGATTTCCTCAACAGACAAGCAATTAATACAGTGGTATTTTGGACAATACAATGGGCCATGAGACGTCAATGATGAGCCCATATAGTTTGGTTTCCCTTCTTGGACAGTTGGGCAGTTTGCATTGGTTGGAGCCTCGTAGTCTTTAGTTCTCCACTTCAGCTATATTTTTGAGTGATCAACCCTTCCTTCATTACATGTAGATGAAGAAAAACTACAAGTACTTGAAGTGGCTACAAGAAATTTGGATGAAAATAGAGATGCCCTATGGGCTGCAGCCCACAATAAAAATTGCAGATAAAAGTTTAAATGATAAGTTGGCCATTCGAAGTTTTTTATTTTTTATTTTTTATGAGAAGACGAATTTGACTTTTATGGAGCCTCAAGGCCCATGGGTCGAAGGGTTGCGTTTAGTAAAAACCGGCGTTCGGAGTCACGAAAGGGCGACCCAAGCTCACAGCTCACTTGCGTTGCAACGTCGATGGAAGGATGAAATGTTCCATCCTTCCGACCCCTCGGAAACAAAATATGGACTTCAGCAAAATTAGGTTATCCCTTGTTAATTCAAAATCTGACCCTCATCGACATTAAAAAACGTTCCAACAGTTGACAATGATTAATGTTTAGTAAAAAACTCATGAATTCAATTATTTTTTATTGTATATTTGAATTATATATAAAAATTATTTTGAGAATATAATTAACATATGAATAAATTAGTCTAAATAAACCTTAAATTTAAATAATAATAATAATAACAAGTGCGATCTAAAAAATATGACAAGAACACATGATAGACTGTAAAGCCATCCCTTTCAACAAGAAGGATTGGCTAGTGTTATTGACTAGTTTTGAAGTTCCTTTCACTAAAAAAAAAAAAAAAATTCCTTTCAGTGGAGAGTATGAATTTCGTCCTCCCATGGTCATCTGTATTATTTATCTATTCATTCGTCGACTTCGGCACTGTACCTAGTAGTTGCTCTTGTTTTAGGTGGAATGAAGTGACCCGGAAGGCCGGCGGGAACGGTCAAAATGTGCGAAGAAGCAGTCCAGTGTAATGAGGAATAGAATATGCTTAAGAGCACGCACCGTTGTATTGGAATCTAATATATGATGGAATCTAAAGCAGCACATGAACCATGTAAGAGACGCTCAGATCGAATCTTTGAAGACAAAATGCTTGGTATAAGGTGAACGAGTCTCTACAATTACGTGGCTCCTTATAAAAACGGAAATTAGTTTTGTCTCTTTTTATTGCCAAACCCCTGTTAGTTCCCAGTCATTAACATTTCTCCATCTGACTGCCTCTTCGGGGATCTCAAGCTCCCTCGTTGTCTCCGAAACGCTCTCTCTCTCTCTTCTTCTTCTTCTATTTCAGTTCTGAAATTTCATTTATGCGACCAGTAGTAAAGCTTCAATTTTGATATCCGAAGCATAAGATGTCGACCCTGTATTCTTCGAATTGCTCTTCCTCAGTCAATTGTTCCCGTCTTACAGTATCTTCCTCTTCTCCATCATCTGGGTATCAACCACGGATTACAGTTTCCGCACCCCCAAAACGAGTTCATAGGAAGAACTGTCTTCAGTCTTCAAGAAATCAACGCCACATCGTCGTTCGCATGCAAGCAGGTTGGTCAAATTTTGTATTTGAATGACTTCTTGGTTTTCATTGATGATGGGGTCTTCTCCATCTCCCTGCTTTCTTCTTTGAGCTGCTTTTAGCTGTTTAAGATGCGTGGTCAATCTAAGACTCTTCTTCCCCCCCCCCCTTCCCCCCTTGTTTTTTGTACTAATTAATGGGTTTCATTTGATTCGTTCCTTGTTTAATTAGGTGGATTTCTTCTTGATTAGTGCATATGTTTTATTTTATCGTGTGGCAGTTGTCTCTGTCCCGTACCAAATTCTGAGGTTTTTATCTAAGGTGGTTTGCTCACTTTTCTTTGGTGAGTCAGGGAATCATAGTCCTCAACTTGTATTCCCTTGTTTTATTTCGTTGGTTGCTCTTTAGGTTGTAAATATAAACAATCAAGTACTGGGGATTTTGAGAGGAACTAGTGGCGAAATTAGAAATTTAGAGTCGAGTAGAAGTGTAGAACCACCAAAAGTCAATGGTAGCACCTTTAGGTAACAGTAGTACGACAGAATGCATACCACCCAATGCATCAATTAGAAGCAAGATGACGAATTTCAGTCATTGGATAAACTGGAAAAAAAAAAGAATAAAAGGAATTACATTTGAATGCATCTATGGGAACTTGAAGCAATAGCTTAGAAATTGAAAAAAAAGAAGGTTATATGCAAGTGCATAGAGTCTGTAGGGTGCATGGTGATGTAATATGATTTGATTACAAGAAGAAGGCGAGGGAAGACCCAAAATGATTTGGGTTAAAGAGCAATGACACAGATGCTTCTGGTGGAAAATGTGTCCTAGAAATAGTAGTATGATGGAAGCATGAAACAGGACTTCACCTCATTCCAAATACTGGGGAGACGGGTTGTATGAGTTGAGTCTAAATTTAAAGAGTTTGCATTTTCAGACATGTTTGTTCATTTCCTGTGTTGTCTTTTACTAGATTCACTGGAGAAAGATGACACCTATGATATGTCTGTTTGTGTTTAATTTACATTGCAAATTTGGTACCAGGTGAAATGGATGTTACTGCATCATTGCCTGCAAACGATACTCCTGTGACAATATTCAAGGATGAATTGTTGAAAATACAATCTTCAGAGGAATGTATGGATACTGCAAGTTCTGATTTCAAAGAGGAGTCCACAGTCAGCATTACTGTAGTTGGGGCCTCTGGTGACCTTGCAAAGAAGAAGATTTTTCCTGCCCTTTTTGCACTTTATTATGAAGATTGCCTCCCTAAGGTTTATAGCTTATTATGTGATTTGGGTCAAATACTTTCCCCTGTTATTTCTTTTCTTTTCTGAGGAGTATTTCTAATTTTGAATGTATGTGTTTCTGTGCTATAGCATTTTACTGTGTTTGGTTATGCTCGAAGTAAGATGACCGATGCAGAGCTGAGGAACATGGTTAGCAAGACCCTTACCTGCAGAATTGATAAAAGGTGATCTTGCTTTGATGCTTGTTCTTCATTTAGGCTTATGTTTTTTTATATAATTATCTGTAACTTATTTTGTCTTTATAAGAAATCAGATGTCTTTTTTGTCATAGTCCTTTCCTTGTTTTCTTGTATGTTGAGAACTGGGATTTGCGTGCCAATTTTTTTCAGGGAGAACTGTAGCGAAAAGATGGATCAGTTCCTAAAAAGGTGTTTTTACCATTCTGGCCAGTATGATTCAGAGAAAAATTTTGCAGAGCTAGACTCGAAGCTAAAAGAACATGAGGTAATGCCGCATGTGGTTCATATTGTGAAGCTTGTTTGTTGGGAGTTTGAGTTTTCTTGGGCCAGCCCATGGTTATGTCATCCATTACAAATTTATTATTATTATTATTTTTTTTACTTGGTCCTTGTAAAAGATTCCAACTTGAGTTAAATCTAAAGGCAGCAAATTCTTGCTTATTCCAAACAAATATTTGTATTTGGGTGTGCTAAGCCCACACTCATCAAATTTCATTAATTTCATCCTTAAAGCATCAGTATTACCCCCTTTTTGGTATTCATCTTCCAGTTTGACAGTATGACAAATTGGTCATGCAGGGCATTAGGGTTTCAAATCGCCTTTACTATTTATCAGTCCCACCCAATGTCTTTGTTGATGTGGTACGATGTGGAAGCTTATCAGCTTCTTCTACCAATGGCTGGACGAGGGTTATTGTGGAAAAACCCTTTGGACGGGATTCTGAATCTTCAGCTGCTTTGACCAGAGGATTGAAGCAATACTTGGAAGAAGATCAAATATTTAGGTGACTTTCCTGTACTGAAGTGGCTTCTTGTAGGTCAAGGACTAGGACTCTATCATGAACATATTGCAATTTTTCTTCAGGATTGACCACTATTTGGGAAAGGAACTAGTGGAGAACCTATCTGTACTCCGGTTCTCAAATCTCATTTTTGAACCTTTATGGTCAAGGCAGTACATAAGAAATGTGCAATTAATTTTTTCTGAAGATTTTGGCACTGAAGGAAGAGGAGGGTAAGCTTTCTTTACAATTTGGCATTTATACTAGCCTCAACATTTTTTTCCCCCTTTGGGGTGGGGGTTCTCAGTTTTCTTACTTTACATATCTATTAAATTCAGGTATTTTGACCATTACGGTATTATAAGGGACATTATGCAGAACCATCTGCTTCAAATATTAGCTATTTTTGCCATGGAAACTCCTGTTAGCTTGGATGCAGAAGACATCCGGAATGAAAAGGTTTTTGAAGGAAACATAAAGTCGTATAACTTTTTTAAAATACGGGTCAAAAGATTTCCTATATTAATTTTCTTTCTCTTTGCCAGGTCAAAGTTCTTCGCTCAATGAAACCTTTGCTACTCGAAAATGTGGTGATCGGGCAGTATAAAAGCCATACCAGAGGGGGTATCAAGCACCCAGCATACACAGATGATAAAACAGTACCTTCAGGCAGCCTTACTCCAACATTTGCAGCAGCTGCTCTTTTTATTGATAATGCAAGATGGGATGGGGTGCCATTTCTATTGAAAGCTGGGAAGGCATTACATACTAAGGGGTATGTGGGAGTACTTATCCATTGTTGGTCTGTTCAATTGGTACCTAGCTTTCCATACTAATAATTTAGGCCTATGCTTTGGATGCCAAGAAAAAGAAATGAAAAATTCAAAAATTCTGAATTTGAAGGAGGGAGATAGGCATATAAATCAAATCATTGCATCATCATGATTTTTAACTTGGAGAGTGAGTGTGCTCTTTTCAAACGACTAATTTGACAGAAATGTTAACTGTGTGCCTTTTTTTTATCAGAGCTGAGATCAGGGTGCAATTCAGGCATGTTCCTGGTAATTTATACAATAAGAGTTTTGGAACAGATCTTGATCAAGCAACAAATGAGCTTGTTATCCGGGTTCAACCTGATGAAGCTATTTATCTGAAGATCAATAATAAGGTCCCTGGTTTGGGGATGAGGTTGGATAACAGTCATCTAAATCTTCACTATGCAGCCAGGTAAATTCTGAAAACGTCTTATGTCGATGTTAGAGGATAATACCTGTTAATGTTAAAGACCCAGAACCTTCAGGATGCCTAATGGTTTCTGTGAAGGTGGTTCAACTGGTTTAGCTTGTAGCCTAACAAAATTTATGGGACCCCTAACTTTGTCTTTGATTTTGTTGCATTATCTTTTGTGATTGTTATTCCTTTGACAATTGTCAAATGCAATTGTTTTTGATTGATAAAAAATGTTTTGGATGATTGTAGGTATAGTAAAGAGATTCCAGATGCATATGAAAGGCTTCTGCTTGATGCTATTGAAGGTGAGAGGAGGCTGTTCATCCGGAGTGATGAGTTGGATGCGGCTTGGAAACTCTTCACTCCTGTATTGAAAGAGTTGGAGGAGAATAAGATAATACCCGAGTACTACCCTTATGGGAGTCGGGGACCGGTTGGTGCCCACTACCTTGCAGCTAGATACAATGTGCGATGGGGGGACCTATAGTGGCTACAGTTCTGATGGGTTTTTTGCTGCCACCTCTCGTTAGCAGAAGGATACAGCCTAGGGAAGACCAAATGTTTCTCTTCTTTTTTGGGTTTTTTGTTTTTGTTTTTGTTTGGAGATCCAGTTCAAATGAATCATGTATTTTCTTTTGAATGTGTGATATGTGTTTTTACATCACATCAAAAGGTTGATG
This sequence comes from Hakea prostrata, assembly GCF_041222555.1. Classification (NCBI taxonomy): domain Eukaryota; kingdom Viridiplantae; phylum Streptophyta; class Magnoliopsida; order Proteales; family Proteaceae; genus Hakea; species Hakea prostrata. The sequence goes on along the minus strand of NC_142602.1, from coordinate 2,258,203 downwards.
TTTTTAATTTAGTCACAATCTTTGATGTGATTTGTCAATATGTGTCACACATCCACAAGAAAATAGATGGTCTATTTTCTTATCAGAAATGGACCGGATAAACTTCTGGAGTTGTGTTGTGTTTGTGTTGGGATGGGAAGGGGTTGCTCCATTAGCGTGCTTGCCACTAGAGTAGCCTTCAGATTGAAATGGAAATGATCTGCATTTTCTGTTGAGACAAAGGAAGTGTATTGAATGATTGAACAGCTCAAATTCCTTCATTCGTAAGGGTATTAGCCTATTAGGAGTTTTAAAAGGTTTTTTTTCCCCAGCTAAGGATGAATCGAGGGACTGGAGGGAACATAAGGAAACTGAGTGTTGGATAAGGATAGCTGATGAATCACTGTGTAGATCGCTCACAATTCCCAATTCAGTCTAAACCATCGACCTTGTACGTTAGCCTGGTTGATCCAATAACTATGGTGTGCCGACCTTATCAACTATGAGTGTGTCACAGAATCAGGAATTCAGAAAAGAGACAGGGAAGAGTAACTGAGGACTTGTTGATCGATTCAGCTGTTAATTTAGTTTGATTCTTCAGGAGAAGATCACCAATTGGAAACAGGGATATGCCTCAGAATAACACGAAAAATAACAAATTAGTTTTGGTAATTTATGCTGACATGGAGGAGAAAAATGAAACCTAGCCTGAAACATAGAATCTGGATCGAAAGATGGTACCAAATCAGAGAATTCAAGTTGTTACGGAGGTTAGCTCTTTAAATAATCACTTCCAATTTACTACCCTTTTCTATTTTGCCATTAACCTAGTACAATTTGATCTTGTGAAGAACTCCACTCAATTGCTGCAAGGACCATGGCCCAATGGGCCAGGACCTTGCTTGGCATGCGCCTTAAATGCGCATGACTGAAACGATTTCAAATGGGCCATGCCTCTGGTGCGGACCCTCTTTGAGTTTCGGTATTGGTCTCTTTCAATTCGGAATGCCCATAAAATAATTTTGACAGATCTTATTTGATGAACCGAAATTTCGCTTGACTGTTATGCGCATAAAATACCAATTTCAAACACGGGCCATGCCTCTTTGAGTTTTGGTATTGGTCTTTATCAACTCCGAATACCCGTAAGAGACAAGCTGTAACGCTCACTTCTGCATCAAATCGGATGAGCATGATGTGACCCCATTAAACTTAACTTCGACTCAACAACTATGAGACGTGGGAAGACTTCCGATACATGCACGGGAAGCAGCATCTTCAAGGATATATCCGACTCAACAGCTACTCAACAAATATATCCGTAATATTTTTTCATAATCTACGTAGTGGTTCTGTAGCTGTTAAACGGAATAATTTTTAGTTTAACAGAAAAATCTGAAATGTGGTTCTATTACTCTACTGGATGAATCATGAATGAGATCATTGGGATGCCCGCAATGCGCGAGAGAGTTGCTCCTGCCTTTTGTCATTTGTCCTCTCCCTCCCTCGAGACCTAATCTTTAATTGCTAATCCTTAATTTACTCCATTCGTGATTGTGTAGATAATAGATCGGTGCCAATAAATTGTTATTGAGTGCTGTGGAGGAACTCTCTGAAATCGTAGAGAGAGAGAGAGAGAGAGAGAGAGAGAGGAGTTGAATGCTGAACCCAGAATCGGGGCAAGACACACAAAGACGCAGGGGGAGAGAGAAAGTTCGATTCTGAATCCAGAATATGGGGACGGAACACGGGGCAGCCGATTTTGAGATATCGGAACCGCTAATAGAATCTGAGAAGATCACCAGAGATGTTGACTTCGAGATACCGGAGGAGATCCCACCATGGAAGAATCAGATAACGATTCGAGGATTGGTTGTGAGCCTCATTCTGGGGACCTTGTTCTGCATCATAACCAACAAGCTAAACCTTACTGTGGGTATTATTCCCTCCCTCAATGTCGCCGCTGGTCTGCTCGGCTTTTTCTTTGTCAAGTCATGGACAGGTTTCCTCTCCAAATTAGGCTTCTCTGTTGCCCCTTTCACCCGCCAGGAGAATACCGTCATCCAGACCTGTGTCGTCGCCTGCTACGGCCTTGCTTTTAGCGGTAATTTGCCCTATTCTTTGTTGTTTAAGCCCAGCTATCTTAATTTTGATGAATTCTTCGCTACATGTCATTTCTGGTTATGCTTCTGTGTGGCAGGGGGATTTGGTTCATACATGGTTGCAATGGACGAGAGGACTTACAAACTCATTGGTGTTGATTATCCTGGAAATCGGGCGGAAGATGTTAAAAATCCGGCTTTGGGTTGGATGATTGGCTTCATGTTCGTTGTCAGTTTTCTTGGACTCTTCAGCCTTGTTCCACTTCGTAAGGTATATACCTACCTCTTCTGATTCTGAAATTCGCGGCAAGGGATTAAGTTCGGATCCTGTAAATGTCATGTGCTTGAATCACTGGGAAAAGAACTAAATTTGGGAGTCAATGAAAACTCACAAAATCTAATATGGATCCATGAAGATTCTAGCTGTCTCTTGGAGCTTTTTTGCTGTGTTTTTGTTAATAAAATCTTATTCGTCCCAAAAAAGAAAAAAAAATTCTAGCTCCTCGCAAACTTTCTAATTGAGAGAACTTATAGTGAAATGCCATCCGTACTTTTTATATGAAATACTTTAGTTCAGGAGTAAATGAAAATCTACTAATATCACCAAACCATCAACCATGACCTTTTTCGGAGCTATACAAGATTACATTAGGAGATTCCCCAATCAGAGCTTCAACTGCTGATATCATCTTTATAAATCCCACTAGCTGGTGATGTAGTAGGTTTAGGTTATGTAATCGTTTATTGGAAGTGGTACTTTCTGTAGGTTTAGGTTATGCAATCGTTTATTGGAAGTGGTGCTTTCTGAAAGCACTCATCTCTACTCAGCTTTATCCAGATACAAATATTTATTATGGACCTGATTGAATATAGACTGTTAGGACTTTATTTAATAGATGAGGACTACAAGCTTGAGTCCTAAAAGACAAGAGAACAAATATGAATATTACTCTTTAGAATTTGCTCTGAATTTGAGTTGCTTGAGTGTGTTCAACCTACATGTCTATTTTTATTATTTATGTTGACATTGAAATATCTTGTCTCTGATGGTAATGAAACTTATTTCTTTTTCTTGTGAAATTTGTAGGTAATGGTCATGGATTACAAGCTCACATACCCCAGTGGGACAGCCACAGCAATGCTTATAAATAGCTTTCATACAAGAAGTGGTGCAGAGCTAGCAGGGTAAGCTGTTCATTTATATGGACTTGAATATGATATAAACTCACCATCCTTTCATCTTTGTACATATTGCAAAAGCCCTGGCTTACTGTTTGAGGAATGCTCCTATTATGTTCCTGTAATTTAGTTCAGAATGGGTAAATTTTCTTCTGGTATCCTTGGTTTACTTGTGAAATATCACTGTCCAATAATTAGTGGTACTATTTTGCTTGCAAACAGAGTTTAAAGTAGTCCTTGTTAACTGTTTCTTTCTGCTTCAAGCTTTGGTGTTTATCAACTTTTGCAGGAAACAAGTTTACAGCCTCGGGAAGTATCTAAGTTTAAGTTTCTGTTGGAGCTGCTTTAAGTGGTTTTTCAGCGGTGTTGGAGATTCCTGTGGCTTTGATAATTTCCCCAGCTTTGGTCTGGAAGCCTTTAAGCAAACGTAAGGCTCTAATGCCTTTATTTATCCATTTATTTATTTTTATTAGTAACTTGTCTTCTCTTAATAGTCTTTTTTGTGGTAAATCGTCCTACTCCTTCCAGTAGATGGTACTGTCTGCCTCCTAACCAAGGGTAGCAGGTCTAATCCAAAGAACAAACTTAGTTGGACTTGTAAGAACAAAAGATGACTACTTTTCACCTTGCATATCTTTTTCTTGGGGTAGAATTTCAACTTGTATATCAAACCAGAAGTTGAAGCTCAATCATACCAGCAACTGGTAAGAGGCTTGTGTAGTGAATTTGGGCCATGGTTAGTTCTGGAGGTGGCGACCCAATGAATCTGTGGATGCAGATTTTAATGATCAACATGTATTTGTGACAAGCATCAAAAGATCCTCCAGAACAAAAATTAGTATAAATCGCAGAATGCAAAAATTCTGTTTTATGGGATATGAAAATTGTATGTTTGGTTTCTATATTTGCGTTAATTTGTTTCTTTGAAACAAAGGTGCCAACTCATGCAGAATACTGAAAATTGGCTGTGAAAAAAATAAATATATATTCATTGAGCTAGTTGATTCATGGATTTCTTTTCCTGTGCAGATTTTATTTTGACTTCAGCCCAACTTATGTCGGATGTGGCCTTATCTGCCCCCACATAGTCAACTGCTCACTTCTTCTTGGGGCCATTATATCTTGGGGTGTGCTGTGGCCCTTTATTTCTAAACATGCTGGAGATTGGTACCCAGCTGACCTTGGTACCAATGATTTTAAAGGACTCTATGGATATAAGGTAGATTTGAATAATTTATCTGATAACAAATGCAGTTAATCAGTTTTCTGGTGTTGTTACCATCCTTCCCCTTATAATTAGTTCATGACATACCTATCTGCATATAAAGCACACATGCACTCATGTGTGAACACTGTAGGAAATAAAGGTGCAGACAGGCACATCTCTAGATGAACTCAGACAAGTTCTGATCAATAGTAGAGGAAAAAAAGGCAATGCTCCGAGATCTCACCCCTTGAAGCTGTTGCACTGGTTAGTCTGTTGCATGGCCTTCAGAGTGGGTGAATCAGTTTTAAGATTTATCTTTTGTTTCAGACTGATGATCAATTTATAGTCTGACCTGGCAGGTGAACCTGTGATCTCGATCGAGTACATAAAATGGGTCATGACCCAGTTTAATCTTAACCCAGCACATGCTTTTTATAAAAATATGACAAGAATTTTACCAAGTGGATGGTAGTTATGGTAGTTGTCATTTATAGGAGTTATTCCCATATCATATTAGAGCTGCTCTTGGAGTAGCAACAAGAAAGTTGCCTGAGGTGGCATGGGTACGTTCAATGGGGGCTTTAAATGCCCATGTACAGTTTAATCCAGATCGAAGGAATTGGAAGAACTAGGGGCAGACTTAAGATAACTTTAGAAGAAGTGGTGAGAAATGACATGCGTAGCTTAGGCTTTGTATCTAGTATGGCCTCAAATTGAACTGATTGGAAAGCAATGATCCAAATATCCGATCTCATTTAGTTGCGACAAGACTGCTTGCTGTTGCTGCTATTGTTGTTATGGTAGTGATGGAAGCAACATTTCAACTTGCATAATGGGCGGTGGCTAGGCTGGTTTCCAATTACAACAAATGACTGTGAGGTTTGCTGACCGCCCTAGTGAATTTGACTTGGATTTCGGGCATTGGACCCTGTAAAGTAGGGGATGGAATGTAAAATTTATTTTGTGACTCTGTGATTGGGCTGTGAGTCATGAAGCCCACAGAATTTGTGAGAGACATTTCGATTTTTAAATTACTAATTCTCTCCTAGAGTATGGTGGAGTTTGACAAAGCTCGAGAACTGCTAATTCCTTGTGGACAAGCTGTTAGATCCGACTTTCTAAGACACTAGTATTTCTCTCTAGTTTGCAAAAGTGGGAAAACGCCTAAGCTTCATCTTTTTTATTTCACATGTTGTATACTTGTTTTTACTCTAAATGGCTTGGTACTGGATTTATTTGCCAGGTATTCATAGCTATATCTCTTATACTTGGAGACGGGCTGTACAACTTGATTAAAATTATATCAGTAACTCTGAAGGAAATGTGCAGCAAGAGCACAAAAGAGAACCTTCCAATTATTAGCGAGATTCAAGGTTGGTATAACTAGTGGGCTGTTGGTTTATGCCAAAACCATGCTTCCAAGTACAACTGGGTTTTGTATTGATTGCATAAAACAGTGAAGTTATTTCTAATCGTGTGTTCTTGTTTTTTGATTGTGTGAATGGGTTTCTATGATTTTTAACCCAAATTCACTTCTAGATGTAGGAATTTAATAATCTCTTCTCGTTTGGCCGTTTCTGTATTTTCTTTCTTTTCAAGTAGCTTTTTGTTTCTTAAATCAAATATTGTTTCGTTACATCTCAAATGATCAAAAGAGGGTGGGGAACGTTATTCTTGCAAATAGAAGGAAATGCTTCTTCGTTCTTCTCTTGTGGGCATGGACTTGGAAAATTTTTTGCTCAGCCAATTTGATGCAGCTAAATCTGAATGTAGAATATGTAGATAGAAGCCTGACACAAACAGTATGATGATTTGCAAATTGATTGTTACTGATAATTGTTGCTGTCTGCAGATGACGAGACTTCAAATTTGTTGAAAGAAGAAAAGAGAAAAGATGAGGTATTCTTGAAAGATAGGATACCTCCGTGGTTTGCGGCTTCTGGGTATGTGGGACTGGCAGCAATATCTACAGCAATAATACCCTTTATCTTCCCACCATTGAGATGGTACCTGGTACTTGGTGCCTATATCATTGCCCCAGCTCTTGCATTCTGCAACTCTTATGGCACTGGGCTTACTGACTGGAACCTGGCTTCTACTTACGGAAAGATTGGCCTTTTCATCTTTGCTGCTATGGTGGGTAAGGATGGAGGAGTCATTGCTGGGTTGGCAGCATGTGGAGTCATGATGGCGATTGTGTCCACGGCTGCAGATCTAATGCAAGACTTCAAGACCGGTTACCTCACTCTATCATCGGCTAGGTCCATGTTTGTGAGCCAATTGATAGGGACGGCCATGGGTTGTGTTATTGCACCTCTCACGTTCTGGTTGTTTTGGACTGCTTTCGAGGTTGGGGATCCAAACGGCCCCTACAAAGCCCCCTATGCAGTAATAATGAGGGAAATGGCTATCCTAGGAGTTGAAGGCTTCTCTGAGCTGCCTAAAAATTGTCTGGCTTTCTGCTGTGTATTCTTCGTGACAGCATTGGGCCTAAACCTGGCAAGGGATATGACTCCAAAGAAATATTCTCGCTTCATCCCCGTGCCTATGGCGATGGCTATTCCATTCTACATTGGAGCTTACTTTGCCATTGACATGTTTGTTGGGTCTGTGATCCTGTTCGTATGGGAGAAAGTGAACAAACAGGGTGCAGAGGATTACGCAGGAGCGGTTGCATCTGGCCTGATATGTGGTGATGGCATCTGGACAATACCTTCTGCCATTCTCTCCATCTTCAGGATTGAACCTCCTATCTGTATGAACTTTGGTCCTTCGGCTAACTACCGAACCTAGCGAGGATTGCATTCGTCCTTTTTTACGAATCCATCCCTCTCATTGTACATACAGACTGACAATAGGAATGCTTGGGTCGGTGTATGTATATCAGCTTGTAGTGATAGGTGTGGCAAAATTTGTACGACGGAGACGAAAACAAATTTCTACTTCGTTAGCTTTTGTTATGAATCAAACGAATCCTTTATCTTGATGTGTTCATGGGTCCATGTGGCACACACTCCCCAAAACGATGAGGCGGTTCTGGATTTAGATGCCACTGCCAACGCGCTGAATACAGAACAACCCAGAGAAAGCGATAATCTTCAGGTGTCATCAACAAGTGTCACTCCCACTTCCATTTCAATCTGCAGGAAACAACCCAGCGTCACCTCAGCCATTCTTAATAAATAAACCTGTACAACGCAACTCATGCTTCCCCCACCTTCAAGAGTATTACAAGACTCCGGACTGTCGTCTTCCTCATTGTGAGTTCTGTATATTGTTAAGTGACACATATAGGCAAAGCTGTATACGATGGAGTGGATTCACCAGATCATGAACTTAGTCGCTGTTCCCACCACTCTCATGACTCTTTTCCTCTTCCTACCAACTTTCCTGTTTTTCAAGTTTTTATTCAATATTATTAGGTCCGTCTTCACTGAGAACGTCTCCGGTAAGGTCGTCCTCATAACCGGAGCTTCTTCCGGCATCGGTGAGGTTGGTTTTCTTCTCTTTCGAACCTGTCTAGACAATGAAGGGAAGTTCATTCTACAAGTTCTTCCCCTCCCTTGTTTGTTTATCGGCTTTTACTATCTTATTATGTGTTTAACGTACTGGTGTTTGTGATTCTTTTCACTGCGCCGCAGCAACTTGCGTACCAGTACGCGATAAGAAGAGCATGCCTAGTCCTGATTGCGAGGAGGGAGAAGAGTCTTCAAGAAGTCGCCGAGAGAGCTCGTGAATTGGGATCTCCCAATGTAATACCGATCACCGCTGATGTTTCCAAGCTCGACGATTGCAAGCGCTTCATTAATCAAGCAATTGAACACTTTGGCCGATGTAAATGTTCCGAGAACCCAAAAACAAACTTCTCACTGTCACTCTGTTGAGGGAAGTTTCGCCCTGCTAAGCGAACAGCCTATACTAATGGTAGAAAGGTATACTCCATACCCTGTTCTGTTTTGCAGTGGATCACCTTGTGAATAACGCCGGGGTGGTTTCCGCCTGCATGTTTGAAGAATTCACGGACATTACAAGCGCCTCACCGGTGATGGTAATTCCCTTCCCCTTTCTCTGCCTCTAAAATTTTTCCTTTTTCTGTCCATAGCTAATAGTTTCTTCCTCTGTGCAGGATATAGACTTTTGGGGTTCAGTGTACACTACCCATTTAGCAGTTCCTCACCTCAAAAGGAGCAGAGGAAAGATTATTGTGATCTCTTCAGCCGCCGCATGGTTGCCCACGCCCAGATTTAGCATCTACAATGTAATTGACATCCCAAACGCATCATCTTCTTCTGTCCTTTCTCTTAGTATTCTGGATCATAGGTTTATAATTTTTCTGCTGTGGGTGGTGCAACAGGCAAGCAAAGCAGCGATGTTAAGCTTCTTCGAGACATTGAGGGTTGAACTGGGTGAAGACATTGGTATCACGATAGTAACACCAGGGTTCGTCGAGTCAGAGATAACGAAGGGGAGATTTCTAACGAAGGAAGGAAAAATGGAGGTGGACCAGGAGTTGAGAGACGTACAGGTAGGGATGATGCCAGTGGTGTCCGGAGAGGAATGTGCCAAATCTATTCTCAACAGCGCTTGCAGAGGGGATCGATACCTGACGGAGCCTTCTTGGTTCAGGTTATTGTACCAGTGGAAGGTGTTGTGCCCTGAGGTGGTAGAGTGGTGTTGCCGCTTCCTCTACGTCCCCGGCCACGGTGATTCAAATAGCGATGCTCTAAACAAGAAACTCCTCCATTTCACCGGCGCAAAGAAATTTCTATACCCTTCTCCCATCCATTCCCCTGAAATCAAATCTGACTGAACTCGAGAAAAGCATGATTGAAGCCTGTGTAATATCATATGTATATAGTTTGAAGCCTGTGGTTGTTCGATGTTTCCCCTTTCAGAATTCTTGTTTCTGTTTATGGGTTAGTTTCTACTTTCTACTTTCTACCTTGGGTTACATACTCAGTTATCTTTTGGTTAGTTTAAGCATCTGGAAGTGGGATTTATGTAAGAATCCCAAATTATCCCTCAGGCTTGGGCCTGGGCCTCCCTACGTCTTTCATGGATCCTTCAAATGTTTTTTCTGGGTTTGACGTGTAGACTGTGTAGTTTAATTTTAAGACTATCGCTTCTTCTCTGGTATATTTACATGATTCTAAATGTGTATTTGAAAAGAAAAAAATAATATTCAGATGGGTTTTATATCTGCGAATGATTCAGATCCATCCATGTCGAAGAAAATCTAATTCGTAATCTAACAGTCCTAGTTGTTCCTTTTTCTTGATTCAAAAAGCAGAGCAGCTGAGCAAAGCTTTTGGAGAAAGGTAATAAGCCTTGGGGGCCGGGAGCGAATGATTTTAAGGAAAAATCAATAACGATTCTATTGTATCCAATCTTTCTTCAAGGTTGGTTCAAGTCTTACATTAACATATATAAAGCGGTGAGAACGTTCTTCTTTCCAGCTTTGAATTTTTGTATCGCCCGAAGAAAATATGTCAAAATCACTGAACTTTCAAGAAAGGAGGTTAGAGAAAGAGAGCGAGGGAGGGCGAGGGGACCCCATGTCTCCATGGTGGGATACAACTGATGACAAGAGATGCAAGCACCAACGCACACATAACCACGCCAAAACCCAAATGATATTTTTATCTGTCTTTTCTATATCATCTTCTCCAATAAATATCTCACACACAAAGCATATCAAGCGAGCTCATAACTGCATGCCAGAAAATAAAGAAAGATCAATCTATAAAGAGCCCTCCATGTCCACATCTCCTAAAACAACCTGATCGATGATCATTTTTTCACACTTAAACAAATAGATATGCAAGATTTCTTGCGCTCAGATTGCTTGAGAAAATTAATTAACCAAAGAAAAGCTAGATAAGGAGTTGGCCGGTAGCTCTAAATTTGAATATATATACTTGAACTCTCATTAGAGCTTTGGTTGTCATGGATAGGTAAAGTAGTTAGAGAGGCTATTATAATCAGACCAACTGGCGATTCTTCCAAGTTGGTGCAACTTTGAATTCCTTGCCCCAGAAAAAAATAATATTCGCTTTACAGACTTCAAACTTGAAAATAGGGGATGGATGATGAAGAAAGGAGTAAGGCGGCAAAGTGGAAAACAGGAGCATCAAGAAAAAAAATACTTTGACCCTTGCTAACTCCCATTTTTAAATTTCTTCTAGAAAATATTTTGACAAATTTTTAGTATTTGTTACAGAATAACAAAATCATATATATATATATATATCTTTTCCATTCAGAAAGTAATTTTGATTTTGTTATATTCCTCGATGTGGGGTAAGTTCTAGTAGTATGACTAATGGAAATTCTTTCTAAACTAAAACCACAAAAAACAAAACAAGTAAAAAGATCATATGAAAATAGAGTTTTACATGCATGTATGAACATGGATAATCGTTTTTCAGGTTGGCAGGAAAAGTAGTGTGGAAATGATGGAATCCATGTAAATGCCTAATGTATCCTTTCTGCTTTACACCAACCATATGCTCCTAACAGTTTTAAATTTATGACACTTATTGGTTAATGGTGGCTTCCACCCTACCATTTCCTCAAGGAGAAATTTTTGGTATTTATTTTAATTTCTGTTTCTTTTTCTAAGAAAAAAAAAAAAGGAATTACCTTTTGACTATCAGAAGCCAAAATTTCTTTGGTTCTAAGAGTAATGGGAGACTATATAATGTTTGTTTGCTGACATTTTTTTAGTTTATGAATCGCAGGAATATCTTCAAAAGTTCAGAAGAGTGTGTCTTTCTTGGTTGAAATTATCACAGTTAGCAAGAATCAAACAGGATTATGCAAAATCATTACTTGCAATAGAATTCCAAATAACTGTAAGATCTTGTTGTCAAATTTTCTTTGATTGGAAGACTCAGGTTAATTTATTGCGTGTTTGAAAAATGTTCATTTAATTTACTGATTTTAGATTCTTTGGATATATATAATTAATGTATATATATAATTGATCATAAAGTGGAGCTCTCAACGCTCTCCTAAGAATTATTTTCTCCATGGCCTCGGCAAAGGATGGAGTGAGACACTTGCTCTCATGGTCACTTTCTTCTTTTAATTGGTGAAAATAAATACCCTCATCTGAAAGCAGCACAATTTGGTTCTCTTCATTAATGATAAAATTGACCCATGAACCATAACACACTTTACCTTAGCCAAGGTTAAAGTGACATTTCTCCTTCACTTTTTTCATTGGTTTTAAAACCTTTTTTTTCTTTCTTTTTTCTGGTCATCTTCGGACTAGTCTAAGGACAAAGGGGACGAAAATTTCAACCGACGACTTCTTTGGATTTATTATCTTTACCCATAAAGCTATTACTATTGCTCTAGAAGCATGTCCATTTTTTGTTTTTAAACTTGTAAAAATTTTATTGTTATTATTATTTTTTGCGACTTCAGTAACTTTTCTCAAATTCTTCATTCCAAAAAAAAAACATTTAGTTGAATTGAATAATAGGACAATGGTTCTCTCCCAAACAGTAACAATAGAAATCTAATTTTGGTGCACTTGCCAATCAAAATTTCAATTCTTCCCTTGGATCTTGCCTATTAGTGATACAAACTAAAGGGGTTGGGCCTTGGGCATCGACTAGACTAATTTAGTCCCTCCATGCATAAAATGAGTATTGATCATTTTCTCATAGGACTAAGTACATACTGCTCTTCCAATAGTTTTTCACCACACAATAAGTGTTAATACTTATATTTAAATAATGATAAAATAATTCGAAATTGAAACTCAATGAATATACATGAACTCTACCCCTGTTAATGTGATGGGAAAGCATTCAAAAAAAGCAATATATGCTCTGAATGAATGAAGAGGTGATCCAGACTCGCATAAAAAAACCCTACCTGCGGCCCTTCTGTTTTTGGGCAAAATCTTAATTTTCCATTTCCGGGGATCATAGCCTCATAGGGGAAAAAGGTAGAGAAGAAATCCCAATTATCCATTTATTAATTATATTGAGCGCGCCTGACCGCCGAGTGGGTCTTGGATTCTTGATAGGGTGCCACGTGGGCCATTGAGTAAACTTGAGTTCCTTCGAAGTTAGTCATTCATGTTTCATTCATTAGATTAGACTGGCATTTGCAATAATAGTATCCATTCCATTTATTTAATCTTCAAGAGAGGAAGAGCAAGAGGAAGAGGAAGAGGAAGAGGAAGAGGAGTGAAATGATGACAAAGAGAGAAACCCATCTACAAGTACGAATATGGGTGTTGGTGTTGGTGTGAAATCTATAGATATGGAGTGAGTGTCTGAACTCCCACTCCTACTCTCAACTCTCAACTCTCAAGTGCGGGATTGGCGGTTAAAGACTAATGAGGCCATCAAGTCAAGGTAATCCATCCATCCATCAATTACGTACAGTGAAAAAGAGATATGAACATGAAACACGGATGGATCAAGACTCCCACTCACACTGAGACAGTAAATTGGTCCCTGCGTGTAAATTTTGAAAGGAGAATGGGAATCTGGAATTTCGTCTCTTTCCCTTCTCTCTTTTGAACAACAAGATAGATCTTTTCCAGAAACAGTGGAAACCAAACAAAGGGTAAGGCCTTAGGCCTATTCAGATCACCTTCACCTTCTTCAATCAAAGAGGCCCCTTTCCCTCCCTCTTGTCATGGATCCCAAGGGTTCCAAGCAGCCTTCCGAGGTGCCCAATTTCCTGAGCTTGCCGCAGTCAGACATAGGCGGTGATAATAAACCCGCAGAAATCAAGGATTTCCAGATTGTAGTTGCGGAAAAAGATGAGGGAAAGAAGCAATTAGCACCTAAGAGAAGCTCAAACAAGGACAGACACACCAAGGTCGATGGAAGAGGAAGAAGGATAAGGATGCCAGCTCTGTGTGCTGCAAGGATTTTCCAGTTGACGAGAGAATTGGGTCACAAATCTGACGGCGAAACCATACAGTGGTTGTTACAGCAAGCTGAGCCGTCGATCATCGCTGCCACTGGTACAGGAACGGTTCCTGCCTCGGCACTTGCTGCTGCGGGTGGCTCTGTTTCTCAACAGGGTTCCTCTGTTTCCGCCGGATTGCATTCGAAGATCGACGAGTTGGGTAGGACCAATTGGGCGTTGGTTGGGGGTAATTTGGGCAGATCTCATGTGGGCACACCAGGGTTATGGCCCTCTGTCAGCGGCTTCAGTACCGGTTTTGTTCATTCTTCTGGTCCTTCTGCATCAAATTTGCCCACTGAAAGCTCGAATTACTTGCCCAGAATTGGGTTCCATGGGTTTGAACTTCCGGGTTCCACTTTGGGTCCAATGAATTTCAGCTCACTTCTAAGTGGGAACGCGCAGCAACTTCCGGGATTAGAGCTTGGGCTTTCTCAAGATGGTCATTTTGGGGTTTTAAACCCTCAAGCTTTGAATCAGTTTTACCAGCAGCAGATGGGACAGGCTCGAGGTGGGTCTAGCCCCATGCACCAGCAGCAACAGCACCCACAGCAGCAACAACCTCCTGCCGAAGATGATTCTCAAGGATCAGGACATTAGATCAATAACTAGTGATAGTTAGACAGTCTTTAGTAGAGAATTTGAAGGAACAGAGAGAAGTAACACCACTGAGAAATTTTCGTTTCTCTGACGGTTTATTTGCTGCTTGCATGCAACAGTGGAGAGAATAAAATGTGAGAGTTCGATGTTTTATGGAGTTGGATCGTAGAGACTGGATTTTGTTTACTGAGTCCACTCCTTTTCTCTCCACAGTTCCATCCAGGTTTCCAAATACAGGTGCTTTCTTGGTTCTCCATCCTTTCTCCACAATTCATGTCAAATAACTCTTCTTCTCTTTTGGAAGACTGATAATTGTAATGCTGTTGCTTCTGGATCAGATAGTGCACCTGAAGTGAGACGTCGCAGAGCTGCGTAGCTGGGGGCGGGTGGAGTTGATTTCTTGGTTTTTTTCAAGGTGTGTTTTCTTAGTATAAGCAGTCTTCAGTCATTTGTCCTTATTAGGTTTGGACCCGGAATGATGGTCAGTTTTGTATGAGGAATTACAGTCATTTGTTTTTCTTTTCTTCTTCCGAAGCATGAGGTTTCTGTTAGATCTAGTACACATACTTGGTGATTTCAATTATTATTCTATTTTCAATGTTTGGTAAGTGAAGATGTTGCTTACCACAGTTTGATTGTGCAATCATTTAGCATGCAACCTCTCTGCTTATAATTCAGGTCACATTTAGCACTTGCAGAAGCGCTAGTTCAGATCGGCAGTCGCATATTCCTGTATGAATTATAAGTTCTAAATCGGATTGATTTATTGTCAAATGCAACTCTTTTTCTGACGTTTGTGACTAAAACCTATCTCTGGCTTCTGCATTTGGGCTTTCAGTATTTCTGGCGAATTTGACTAGTGACTCATTGTAAAACTTAAGGGTGCTACTGTTACTTCTTCGCTATGGTTTTTTCCAGATCAAATATTTGTATTAATGTGAGGCACTCTATTTCTCTACTGACAGTGCTGTAGGTTCTTTTTACTGAACTGGTGTCACAAGATGAAGTAAGTGCCTATGGATAACACAATACAGGACGATATTGCCATAGTCTTGACTCTATACAGTTTGCTTAGATTTTCAGAAAAATAACATCATATTACCAAATCCATCTCTTGTTATACCTCCCTGTTAAAACCATGAATAATTTATAATGAAGTAGGTAGATATGTGTGCTCTAATCGTGGGATTATTTATTTTCATTTTTTGTGTCACTCAAACATTAGAGCTTCAAGAACTTTAGTTCTTCTGCAGTTGTTCGAACTAAAAACAAGCATTTTTTTTTCAGACTAAAGTGAAGTAGTTTGTATTGAGAAAGAAGTATTCCATTATAGAAATAGTTGAATGGACAGAAAGTGAGTTTCTCGGACAGATAGTCTAAGCAGATAAATTATGGGTGGCTAATGTTTAAGAGAAGTTCTCACTCTGAGACTGTTATGCAAACACCCAGAAACATTGAAGACACACAAAACAGAGCAGACATGACACAGATTTAATGTGGTTCATGCCTAATATGATTGTGTTACATCCATGGGTGAACTTGGAAATGAGTCAACCAAGTTTGCAACAAGAACTCTAACTAGAAACCCCTAACTCAAGAGAACCTCCAAATCTAGCTTCTTGTCTCTCACATGACAAGACAATAAAACAAAGAAATACTCCTACAAATAGGGTAGATCTGCCAGGCCGAGTTGTATCAGTGATGGGCCTTTTGCTTGAGGCTATTGGCTGAAGCCCTCTCTGCTACCAAAAATGTTGGAGCAGAGCAAACTTTGAAATTGTACAAGGAATTCAAAACACACATAAGAGAGGTAGATATCTAAAATTGAACCACACATAATCACATCTAAAATTTTCTCTGAGACCTTAGTAATCCTCTCTAGGGGTCCAATCCTCTAGCATGCACAGTGAATGTTATTAAGAATCTATCTGGGTTGATTTCTCATTGCCTGCCATGTTCTTGAGTGTCAATACAGTGGATTTGACCAGATCAAATGCGGGTTGTAAACAGTAGCATTACCTGGTTGCTATATTATTATGATCAAGTCATTTTCCTTCTTACATTTGAAATATCTTATAACCTACCAAAACGAATTTTCAACTAATCTGCTTGTCTTCTGGTCACTTCTTTCTCATGTCCTGGACATTATAACTGCTTTCTGTTGCACACATCACTAACACTGTCCCCAGTATAAGAGGCTTACAATTTCTGTAAGTGCCAAGGTTTGTAACGGGTGCCTTAATATATAAGGTACTAAGCTTTTCAATGTGAATATTTTGGATAACCCTAAAATGCTTTGTACTAGCCTATATATAGGATAGTGCAGCTCCTTAGAGCTTCTTTTGAAGAAGTTTTAACATTTTATCAGGCTGCCACTTGTAGTTAGGTTTGGTGTTTTAGTTCAGAATATTAATTGTCTGCCTTTCAGACAATAAGGAGATGCATAGCTGCTGGCTCTGGAAGGAGATTCTAACTAACATGACATAGTGAGCATCTTCTGACCATAAAAGTAGAAAAAATGATATTCACGTCTGCCAACTTTGAGTCTGGGGAAAAATCCAGAATGTTGATTGCTGCCTACAGGGTAATGCCATGTTTTGTGTACATCTACTATTGTGGGTAGTGTCGTATATTTTGTATCTCTACTACTGCTAGTTATTTGACAACAACAACAACACAAGAAGCATTGTCCCAACTATGGGGTCAGTTACATGGATTCTTGTATTCCAATAACTCCGTTTGAAACCATGCTAGATACAGCTATGGTTAGTCATTTGAACTCTGTGAAAGTTTAGTTTCTACCATAAGGCAGTTAGCTAGCAGTACTGGACCCCTGGTACCTCCGGTATTGGTCTCAGCCAAGAGGCCCAATACCAACATGGATTCCCACAGTGGGCCGGATTGGGTCTTTTGCCCTCTCCGGTCTAGTATCGGCGATGCCATTAATGGAGTATGGCTGCTCAACCCATGGGCCTCATTATGGGCTAAATTCCAAACTGAATGGGTCTCAGTCAAAGTCCATGCTGTTGAGTGGGCTTATTCATCGTTATGCCCTTGCCAATTTGCCATTCCCCTTCCTGGTGTTAAGACTAATCTTTAACAATTTTGATTTGAACAAAATACTTAGTTCCAAATTGAATCAAACTAACCAAGAACACAGTGTCAGATCAGGAATAGCTGATCTATTATTTTCTCTCATCTCACCTCCTGTGTTTGGGCTTTGGGTGAACTGCCGAAGAAAATAATTCTCTGTGCCAAAGCATGCAAGGCTAATGAAAGCACACCACGAAAGACAGATCTAGCTTTCTTGGTGATGGAATAGTTTCTTATATTATGTCATGGTGGTTCGCTTTTTTATGTATATTTTTATTTTTATTTGAGGGTTTCGTTTTTGGTTTCGTTTTCTCAAAGTTTGGAATGTCTGTCGGGGATATGAAGTGATGCATGCACTCAGGCGGAAGCAAGCGCCCCTAGTAATCTAGTATCAATATTTTAGGCTTTTAACCGAAAGAAAATTATATTTTAGGCTGTAACTGGGGTATAAGAAAAATGGATATATATTATATAATAACCTATACAATATTACTAGAAATTTTAGGATTAGGACAGAAAATGTAATAAAAAAATTTGTCAACGACAAGTTGCTTCTGCAAAATTTTTTTGAGTCAACTATTCTGATTTAATGTATAAATTTTTGTTGTCAGCTACATGTACTATTTCTTAAAATTCATTATTTTTTCCTTCTATTAGGTTTATTCCCTTTTCCAATAGAAATTACTTTTACTTATACGCGTTCGTTAGAAGAGAGTAGCACGGGTCTTCTCGCATTGGTTAAGGATCCACCTATCTATTAAAAAGATTAAAAAAAGGGAAAAAGGTGCTATGCATACATAACAACAAAACGCTAGATTGTGGTGGTATAATAATATTTGATATCTTATTTTACCTTAAAGGTTTTCAATGGTGTATAAAGTAATGATTACACATAAAAAAATGTAGAAATGATTGACTTTAAAAATTGTTTTTATAATTTTGCAATTTTGAGAAAAGATTGAAGAATAATATCAGTACTATGTACAAAGTCAAATAAATCTCAACTTGTGCAACATGATTTATGGATATAAATACAAAAAATATTTTAGGACTCATTAGGAAAAGAAAAAAAGAAAGAAAAAAAAGTATACTGAGCTATCGAAACCATTGAATTCAGGTTAAAGGGGAAATTATTGAATTCAAAAAACAAACGCAAAAGCCAGACATGCTTTGGGACAATTTTGATTATTTGTCAATGAGTATTGGTTTTAACATCTAGGAGGAATATCCACTCGTAAATGTTACACATTGTTGGTGCAAGAAATATGACCTTGACCACATGGTTATCTCCTGATCCAGCCCCTATTCTAGAGACAAAAGAAAGTGAAAGTGGGCCGCCTTTGAGGACGGGAAGCCACTTCCGACAATCGAGTTAGTCCAAGCCAATAAATCAAAGACTCCATTGAAAAGTAAAGAGCCCCAAGAGATGATGAAGATCATGCTCTTGAAGGGTTAGAAAGCGAATGAGAGATGGCTGGAGTGTGTAAAGTTTACCTCATTCGTCTATAATGAGAGATTATATTAAAGATTCATACCCCAAGAGGTAGTGGACCTTGTAGCCTTTGCATGATCAATTATGGAGATGGAAGGTGGAGATGGCTTCTGCGGTTTAGGGGTCCAAGACACGGCCAAGAAAGTCACCTCAACCGTTTGGAGGGTCACATTTGAGGGTTACGTCTCAATCGCACCCTTTTGTGCGGCATGCTGGAGACTCACGAATAAGAGCCGATGATGCTGCCATCTCTGGGCTCAAGGAGATCTCTGAATGTGTAAGACCGCCTGACACAGGCAACTAGCTGTAGAGGAATTGGGTCTACATAAGGTGGTTTTTGCCACGTAGACCATTCTCGCCCTATCGCGGATTAGGATCCGACTAGTGCTCTTGAGTCACTTCTCGGCAAGAGAACCCTTAGGGTGATGTTCAGTCGAGGAAAGCCCAGGCCTAGTAGGCGATTATGGGCTGGCCCAGAAACCAGTCCTTTGGGCCGTTGGAAGTACCACGATAACACACACAAACAAAAGTATGGCCTCGTTGAATTGGATTGAAAATGAAACCTAAACACTCAACCAAATGAAGCAATCGTGCTTATTCACGCACCTATGCACTGCTTTGTTTTATGTCATTAATTAATTAAGAGGATTTGTTTAAAAAAATTAATTAAGAGGAGAAAATTAGACTTAGACCTGAGAAACGGGATAGGAATGCTACGCAGTTGAAGAAGGCCAAGAATTTGAAGAAAAAGAAAGAAGAAAAAAAAAAGGCGAGAAGAGATCCATAATAAATGGATCATCATCATCATCGATTCACTCCGATGACGAATGTAGATGATCAACGTGGCTCAGAAGCTTGGGAGTCTAATCAGAACATGTCAACGGCTGTTGGTAGCCGTCCATCTGACATGTAAGAAAATGAATAAATAGATAAACAAAAGGGACACGGACCCCGGGCCGGCACGCGGAAGCGAAGGCCCGGGCAAGAAAGACAAAAAGGACAAGACGAAACGAGTAAAATGGAAAACCCACAATATGAACAAAAACCCCCAATCCAGGGCAAAAAAAGAAAAAGAAAAGAGCTATGCGCCGCCAAAGACAACACGGGAGCAAAAACACACCCCCACCCCACACCGAAACCCCCAACAAAGCAAGGCCGAGAAGGGACAGAAGACAGAAAGAAGAGAAGGCAAGGAGGAAAAGAAAAAAAAACAAAAAAACAGAGCACGGAGAACGGACAGAAGAAAACGCCAGGAAAACAAGAAAGACGGCAACCAGGAAACCCAAAGAACGAGAAAAAGAAGGGGGAGACGGCGGCCGGGGCGGGGGGGGGCGGCGGGGCGGGGCGACAACCAACCACGGAAGGCAAGGAAAGAGACAACCAGACGGGGACGGGAGAAACAACAAAGAACAAGGAGGGAGAAAAAAAGGAAGAAGAAAAGAGAAGGGGGGGGGGGGGGGGCCGGGAAAGTTTTGAAAAAAACTATAAAAAAAAACAAAAAGAAAAAAAGGGCAAAAACGAACGGCGCCCGGAACCTTCGTGATTACCCAACTAATAAACATCAACCACTCCGACTAGGATTATATGTATATACTAATATATTACACTGATGCCGATGATGTTGGGGATGATGATGGTATGGGGATCGATGCCAGATGATGATGATATGATGATGCTCATTACCCAAAATGGACGGCCACGCTAAAACTAAATCCCCAGCAATTCAAGACGTGCAATGTGATGTTTAAATGACGTAATTAACTAATTATCCAAACTACCCTCGAAGTCTCAAACTTATGTTTGTAAATTGTAATTGTATCCCGTACTGATCCAAAACTTGTTCGTTTCGGCGGGAGTTACGATTAAGATAAACTGCGTTCATCCAACGGCTGAGACACCGCTTTGGACACGTCAGCACATTTCTAGACGACGTGCATCTCGACAACCCAGCCGAGTCGAGATGACGCGCACTGCTAAAAGAGTCAAGCCAACCTTCGAAGTTTCGAACAACGGCTTTTCGCTTCCTGCTGGGGTTGGATGAACGTTTCGGTGTGGAGTGTGGACCCTAACTTCTCCCGTTCTCCGCTGTCGCACACCACTCCTCTCCTCTCCTCTCCTCTCCTCTGTGGTTGGAATTCTCTTTTATTTATTTATAGCAGAATCATTGAAAGAGAGCAGTCTTCGAATCCTCTTTGGTTAATCTGAGTATATCTCCATTTTTATTTTTATTTTTCCTTTGTTAGATTCTCAGATCTCAATCTTCTCGGAAAGCCTAAACACACCCCAACACTGTGAAGTCTCCACCCGATCCTTTAATGCTCAATTGCTCAATCAAGAGCCACAGCTCCTTCGCATCGGCACTGGACTCCCAGAACGACCAACAAATTCATTTATATCTGGACAAACATATACAAGAAAGCCTTCCCTCTCATCCTGTTTCTTTCTCTCTTGTGAGTTCTGGGTTTAATTTGGAAATCGTCCATGGATTGTTGGTATGCTTCTCTCGACGTTGACAATGAATTTGAGAAACTTATGTTTCGCATGAACCCTCCAAGGTTTGCCCCTTTCTTGGTGTTTCTAATTTCTTATTTCGTCATGCCTTGGCTTTTCTTCATTCTTTTAATGTTTCAACAGCTTCGATATCTATCCCCAGTTGGGTTTTTTCTTGTAAACCGTTTCTAATTTTAAACATGGAAATTGCAGGGTCACTGTTGATAATGCTTCAAACCCCAAGGCAACTTTAGTCGAGGTAGGTTGATATTAACCATGCCTCCTGCAATTCCTTTTCGTTTGTTCTTGGAATATCGGTTTTAAATTGACTTGTTAGGATAACCAAGGATTTTTATCCTCCCCGTCCTTGGGATTTTGTGTTCTTCTTGCGATGTATTTTTTTCCTTTTAACTTCCGTTTGATGGGAAAAAAATTTACACTCTCAGGTGGTCAGTGCTAAAAAGCATGGGAGCTTGTTAGAGGTAGTTCAGGCTCTAACTGATTTGAATTTAACAATCAGCAGGGCTTACATTTCTTCAGATGGTGCATGGTTTATGGATGGTGAGATTCCCCCTCTTCTTTCCTTTTCCCCTTTTCCCTCTTCTCTCGCAAACAACTCTTCATCTTTTTGTTTTACTTATTTAATTATAATTTATGCTTGTATCGTTGTTTCTTGCAGTACTCCATGTTGTAGATCAATTTGGAAATAAGCTGTCAGATATTGATATCAACCACATTGAACAGGTAGATCCATGAAAAGTATTCCTTTCTTCATTTTTTGCAACTTGTCTTAATTAGGTAATTGGATTCTTACAAGAAATATAAACAAATGGAATCAGGTAGCCATTAAAATTTCTCAATAAAAGATCATATCCCCCGAATACTGTTCATACATCACAGATGAGGAATTAACCTAATTGCTTCCTATTCTGCCTTCTAATTGTTTGATTTGCGAGCACTCATCCTATGGTCATGCCTTGCTTCACAAAGGACTGATGTTCCACCCTCCCCTTCACAAGAAAATAAAAACCATAACTTGCAGGTGGAATCTTGATTTCTATTCATGATTTGCTATGACACCTTGTCCGTCAATGACTTAATGTCTTAATCCATCCCCCCCCCCCCCCCCTTCACTCTTCAGATAATATATAAATAAGTTGGCAGGAAAGCATTGTCTACCAGAAAGCTAAGCTTACTGTAAAACAAGAGAATTGTAAGCGTTCTGATGGTTACCATTTGATTTGTGACAGTCGTTGGGACCAAGAGCTCGAAGCTTCCGATCCTTGAGAAGGTCTGTGGGTGTTCAGGCTGCTACAGAACACACAAGTATTGAATTGACTGGCAGAGACCGACCAGGCTTGCTGTCAGAAATTTTTGCTGTTCTTGCTGACCTCAAATGCAACGTTGTGGCTTCCGAAGTCTGGACCCATAATTCAAGGATGGCATCCGTAGTCTACATCACGGATGAAGAAACCGGTTTGCCAATTGATTGTCCAGAACACCTTGCTAAGATCAAACAACTTCTCCTTTATGTGCTTAAAGGGGATAGAGAGCGCAGTGCAAGTACCGTTGTCTCTGTGGGTGGAACTCACACGGAACGGAGGCTTCATCAGATGATGTATGCTGACCGTGATTATGATAGGGACGAAGATGAGCCCATGACTACCTATAACCAGAGCAAACCTTTAGTGACGGTGGAAAATTATGAAGAGAAGGGGTATACAGTTGTGAACTTGAGGTCCAAGGACCGCTCCAAGCTACTTTTTGATACTCTGTGCACTTTAACAGATATGCAGTATGTGGTATTTCATGCTACTGTCATTGCAGAAGGACCAGAAGCTTATCAGGTTTTCTTCATTCACTTTTTTTAATAGAATAGTATATGCCGAATTTAGTGTATCCCGAGAATCTTACACTTAGGCAGCTTAATTGGAACTTCAATTTTGTGCACAAAGTAGACTCCTGGTCTCTAGATCATGTATCAAAATTCAACCCAAAAGAGTTTACTGCAAAGAGCTTTGAAAAGCTACAATTATGTGAGACTAAATAGCAGTGGTGGGAGTACTGACAAAGCTCATGAATATACTTGGGGATGCATGCCAATATCAGGACAGGCGGCAGGGAAGGCTGACAGAAGCAGCCTGCCTAAAGTTTAGTTTTGCCATGCTGAGTTTCATTGACCCATTTAGCGTAGAATATAGAATACTGATCACCTTATGTATCTTAAAAAGAAAAATGTCCAAGGCTACCCTAACTGAACTCAATCTTGGATGAATGGAATATTCTTTTGACTCCAAGTTAGTTTGTATACCTCAAATCTCCTAGGTCTAGTTATCTACAATCCTATTCAGTTTGTGTTTTAATTAGCTACCTTACCCCCATCTTCATTTCTCAATGCAACAGTTATGTCTGATGCTCAACTTTTTTCTCCCTCTCATAGGAATTTTTTATCAGGCACAAGGATGGGTATCCTGTCAATTCAGAAGCGGAGAGGCAACGGTTAATCCATTGCTTGGAGGCAGCTATCAGAAGGCGAACTTCAGAGGTACGAACCTAGGATATACCGAGTTGCACTCTGTTTTTCATCCAGTAAAATCACACCTGTTTTATTTTTCTTTCTACTTCTACGATGATGGAAGAATTTCTGAACCATGTTGATGTTCTGGTATTATAATTGTAATCCAGGGAATAAGGCTAGAACTCTGCAGTGAAGATCGTGTTGGACTTTTATCTGATGTAACCCGCATATTTAGAGAAAATGGACTTGCCGTGATTCGGGCAGAAGTCACAACCAGAGGATCCCAAGCGGTTAATGTGTTCTATGTGACGGATGCATCTGGGTATCCGGTCAAGAGTGAAACCATTGAGGCAGTAAGGAACGAGATTGGGCAGACAATACTCCATGTGAAAGACGATCTATATTCAAAATCTGCTTCACGGGAGAATGCTAGATTTTCCCTTGGTACTCTCTTCCGAACTAGATCAGAAAAATTCCTGTATAACCTGGGCCTAAGAAAATCATTCTCATAGAAGCGACAATAGATCAATCAAGCACACTCTTGTCCAAATGTCTGTAAACCAGCAAGTCAATAGAATGAGAGCCTTGGAAGCCAGGGTCTCCTCTCCAACAACATAGGTACTTGAAGCTCCCTTGTATAATTCACCTGTACTGTACAGCTTCTCTTTTGTCCACAATAGAATGTATATACATGTATAGCAATTTTCCTACCATTGGTGTTGACCACATCATACTGATTCCCTTTAATAGGGTTTCTGCTTTCTGCTCCTCCGGAATGCGCCACAACTAGGCACTAGACCAAATTTAGAACCGGATAATTACTCTCAATGAAATTTTGGAATACCTCCAGTGGTTAATTAAAAAACTTTTCTGAACTTCATCAGCATCTGGGGACCTTGCACGTTTGCATGTTGGACTCTAGAATAGAATAAGCGACAAGTCAAGGTTTGAATCCCAGAATGGTTTAATCGGCTCAGTTTGGATCGGATCCATCTTTGTCTGAAGACACAATCCTAGCAATAATAGTTGTTGGAAAACACAGACGGCGGCGAAGGGATAACCGGATAACCTCCTTCAGCCAGCTAGTGGGTAATAGCCAAACCATCACCGTCTCTAGTGATAGGGCCTCCCTGGCGGGGAGAACTTGCCACCATGTTGGCATCTCACGGAGCAAAAGAAAACTAGCATGAAAGTAGTAGCCTCTTGCGATTTTGCAACACATTGATAACGACGGTTCGACAATCAGACTCGACTTCAATATCGTTAAGGCCCATTCCCAACGCCTCCAGAAGCCCTTGTTGACGAAGTGATTCCTAATGGACTTAGCCATTACAGGCTCACCCCTGCAATCTCTGATTATAAAGCCCAATCAGCTCTTAGAATCCTCCTTTTTAAAAGACGCATCACTGTTTGAGTTTGTAAATTGTCTGCGATGAAATCACCAAGGTAGTTCCCCTTGCTGCACCTCAACTGTACGCATTAAGGACCTCCTGCGCTGCCCTTGTTGCCTGTACGATAACCACTTGGGGGGCACCATTGTCGTTCCCGATAATAAACTGCGTCCCAGGCACACCATAAGTACCACAAGGGGGGAATCCAATTCCAATGTCACACAAAACTGCTTCACACTGTTCCTTTCCCAAGCTCTTGAACTCCATCCATTCAAGGATCCAATGCGCCAAATTGCAGTCCCTCCTTTCATCAAATCTGAATCCCAGCCAGCACCCCGTCCACACTGCCTTTGCAAAAGGGACCGTGGATTCTTCAACAGCCTCCAACCTAGTTTGGCAAGCAATGCCTTGTTGTGAAGTGAAGCGAATAGTCCCTGAACCCCAGACCTTACGAAACAAACAGCTCTATAAAATCTACGACCTAAAAGAACTTCATTTTTGTATAATTCTATAGGCGGTGTTTTGACTCACTCATTGTGCCTGGTGGTTTAGACCCAAAAAACCCTGACGGTGACCACCATTGTAATAAACTCTTGGCCAAAGTTTAGTTTAATGCCTCTACGTGTAATGATTGATTTGAATCCTCCCGCTTTAAAAGGGTCGCAACAGATACGATGCAATATGGAGTCAATATCCGCATGGAGCTAACGTGAAAGATACAAATTCGCAAACAAAATACGGTATAATTTTTTGAAGAAAGGAAACCATGAAGAAATTATTGAAGGTTAAATCTAATGAAAAAAGATATTTGTAAAATATATAGAGAGTGTCAGTAATTATCCCTATACCTTTTTATTGAGAGAACTGAACCGGCAAACCCTGCATTTTGGTCATTGTAGGCTACTTTGGACGGATCCGGCCAATCTGGAACCGTGTAAGCCTAGATCATCACGAACCATAACACAAGTCTGATTATTGTGACAATCCCGAGTCTGAAAACATATCAAACACTTATATTGGGGGTCCAAATGAAGGCTCAAAGCCAGCATTCTATCGGGGAAAAACCAGGAAGGGTGGCTTCATTCAGAGTACTACATCAAAAACAAAACTGGGTTATTGAATACCAAACATTAGAAAAGGCTCCTACATCCAACAGCAGGAGAGCACCTTCATGATTGGGTGTGGAATCTTAGACTACTGGAAGTTCACCACAGTCACTTATCACCACCTTCATTCTTGGTCGGTCCCCTCTATCAGTATCTTGCGACTCGATCAACTTTACAATGTCAATGCCTTCCAAAACCTGCCCGAGCACAACATGCCTCTGATCCAACCATGGTGTCTGCACCATACCAAATTGACAATCATATCAACAGTTTTCAGCAGCTCCACGCATATAAACACTTTATAACTGTGCCATCGAGAAATTGAACTTGGGAAGGGGAGAACCTACCTTAACAGTGCAAATGAAAAACTGACTTCCATTGGTATTTGGCCCTGCATTTGCCATACTGACAACTCCCGGTCCAACATGAGACACTGTTGAAATTCTACAGTTCAGGTATATTTCTACCTAACTAATAAATAAGTAATTATATCTGCTATTATTTTATTTTTACTTTTTTTTCTGTTGGAAAATGAATATATCTGCATTTATAAGGGGTTTGGGGTTTTTTTTTTTTTGGGGCGGTGGGGGGGGGGGGAGGGGAGATGGAACAATGTGCCATCCACTTTGGTGATGGTGGATCATACGGTGAATGGATCACAACCAGATATCTGGATCTTTCAGAACAAACCAACCAATAGTTTCCAATTCAGAAGAAGGTTTTAAAGACCAGTCTCACATCAGTTGTATCAGCTGTCTAAACCATGGATTGGCAACTGATCGAACTGACATCACAAAAGAAAAGGAGGGGGGGGGGGGGGGCATAATAATAATAAAAAAAAATAAAAAAAAGCCCACTTATCACTTCAAAGCCAAGTATAACTCAGCTTCATTGGCTGACTTAATTTGGTGTCAGCCAGGACAGGGATTTCCAATCCCTAAATCCTTGAATAGGACCGCTGGAGGTTCTCTCTATGCTCGATCCATCCAAACAATTGAAATTTGAACTAGAAAGTTCTTTTGTATCTTTGGATGACTGGTACCTAATCCCCAGGTGGGATGCCACACATACTATCACCATGGTAGTCTTAACAGTCTTTGTTACTTTTGGAGGGAACAAGGTGTTATAAATCAACTTACACTTGAAGTTCTCATCTTTAAATGTTCGACCGTAAATACTCTTGCCTCCAGTTCCCTGCAAGCAAAGACAATTCTGAGAATTAGTCAACGGAGATGCAAGGTAGCATAAGCCAAAGGCAAACTATGCTTAAAATGAATCTGCAAGACATGACATGACACAGAAGCACTCAACCATATGAAAAGTTTAACTGTGATTAGATTTTAAATATATGCTGTAAAACCTGATGGGCTAGAAAAGAAAACCACACAAAAGTCTAGAACTGAGAGAGTTTCAATTCTCTGATGGCTTTGACACTAAATGCTGTTGCTAAGCTCATCCTTTAGTGCTTCCTTGACTGCCAATAGAATTTGAAAGCTGATGTTTGGTGTCTGTATATCTCTGACTTGCGCAGAGTGCAACATTTGTAGATGTCACCAAATCCAGATCTCAAGACCAGATAGATTTGGAAGGTCAGCTGCAAAGATCTTAGTTCCAAGCTTTCCCTTCTTCCTCAACAATCTCTTGTAGATTCTCCAAAGAATATGCTCTTTCTTGTTATCTGGGGCCTCAATAGCTCTTTACTTAATCCTCCTAGGGTAGGCTTTGTCTCAATCCCCCACCCCCCCCAAAAAAAACCACTCCTTATCTCCCCTTTGTTTTTCTTTTTGTTATTCCCTTCAAGCTGTATATTTGCATCAACCCAGAAAAGAGATTCTCAAAAACTAGATGGATGGACATGACAAAAACTTGAATCTATACTATTTAAACCAAAACAAAGCACTCAAAAGATAAGGCAGTGGCTACCCAGGCCCCTAGAAATCCAGACAACTTGACAACTTTTTAGTTAATGTTTCAGAATATTTGTGAAACAGGCTTAGGTTAAGAACAAAGAAACATCCAACCCTACAAAGAATACCTATTGAATAGCAACAACATCACGGTAAAACAATGTTGACCCATACATTTGCAACTCTATTGCTCTTGAAAGAAAAAAGAAAAAAAATGATGCTGTTACATCCTCGTGAGATTGACCAATGAGTTACTGGGAAAACTATGATTCTATGATAATGATCTCATGGTTGGTAGTAAGAAGAACCAATGTGGGTCCATGCACAACAGGCATCATATTGTGTCTCGCCGTCTTAACCTACCTGCTAAAATGTGCCAACAACAGTCATTGAGCTAAATGAGAGGAAGCTGTTGGCCCCTTCAACAAAGGATTTCGAAAAAAGGAGTTAAGGGTTTAGGAGTGATGTTGGCACTGACTACTAGAGAAGACACTACACAGCAAGATATACAGCTCTCACAACCCATTAAAGAGCTTACGTCTGACTTTTCAGATGTTTTAGTGCAGGGAGGCATGCCATTGACTTATTGCCTAGTTCAATTTTGCCTAGTCACCTGAAATAGGATATTGGAAAAAGTCTCTGGACAAACTTATCAGACTTGCGAGAGTTAAGGAAATGGACAATTATGTGTCAGAAGAAAAAAAAAAGGTTATTGTATGGTGTAGAAAAGGTAAGGGAAAAGACCAGATTAATGGGCTTTTTCAAGGGTCAATTTCCACGAACTGAAGCTGAAATAGTAATGCATGAAATAAGAAGCAACAATGGAAGTACACTCCCAACACACTGAATCCTCACAGAATTAAGCAGCAAACAGAACTTCAGTGATCATAAACAAATTCATTAACAAGGGATCCCAAACTTACAGAGGCAGGGATCAGCTCAATGGCTCAAGTTTGAAGTGAAGCAAAAGCCTATAACTAAGTAGAAACTGCAAATTGAAACACTTCTCAGTCTTCTAGACTAATGTAAGCACTAATTTCTGACAACAAAACGTGACTAGAAACTAACTTTTTTTTAGGGTAATAAAATACTTTATTCATGACGTACTTCAAATGAGGCCGAGCATAGCTCTAACAACCAGTCAGAGGAACACGGCCACTCGGTTGGGCACGACACCGCGAGTGCTCTGAGCTAGAAAATCTGCTATCTGGTTAGATTTTCTAGAGATATAACTGGGCTTAAGGCCCAACAACTTTGAGGACAAATATTTAATGTCCTCCACAACAGGTTGGGCCTCAATGGAAGAATACCTCCTCAGTTACAAGAAAATTTACCAGAACTTGAGAGTCGGATTCTATCTCCACAAATTTGAAGCCTTACCCTATAGCTTACAGCAACCCATACCTGAATGCCATTGCTTCTGCTTCGAGCACAGAATTGAGCTGCAGCGGGAGCAAAATTGCCATTGATGACCTTCCCAAATGATCTCTGATTAATACTCCAGCACCCCCTTTCTTCTCTTTTTCTCTGAAAGATGGGTCCAACACTGACCCTCACTTGTTGCTAAATTGCTGATATTGTTACCCTTCTAGACGGCCACTGGGAGGGGCTGGGTAGGAACTTCTGCCCCATTTTCCCCTGAGGTTGCTTCAGGTAAATAATTTCTGCCATTGATATTCAGTTTTTCACCAACTGAAGCCAACTAAATCTAAATAACTGAGCTTAGTTCACAGTATCATTCTAGAGCTTTGTCAGTCTGTTTTTAATTTCTCATGGGTGCAAAATAGAACGAGCAAGCATAGGGCCTCAGTCGCATTAAAGTTCCCTCCACCAACTAAAGTGCTTAGTTAGAAGGTGACCTTGCGGGATCTCATAAATGGCTGTGACAATTTGGTCAGTGTTGCAACCAGTGCTTTTATGCTTGGACCTAACAAATGACCGAACCATCAGAACTGCCAATAGTCTGGGTCCATAATTTATAGTCTGGACCTTAAAATCATAAAGACATTGTAAAGTTCCAAGTTGCCTAAAGTTCCAAAGGGATCCATTCATCAATTTATATCATTTTAACACATAGAATCAGAATACATTAGACGGCTCCATTTGAAATAATAAATTAACCATGAGAAAAGAATCGTACATTTCCTTTCTCGAAATCTCCTCCTTGAATCATGAAATCCTTGATTACACGATGGAATGTGGACCCTTTGTACCCAAAACCCTTCTCCCCTGAGCAAGATTAAATACAGTGAAAACGAGAACAGGTTTCACTGAAAAATGCACAGGAAAAAGAAGAAAAAAAGGAGGAAATAGGGGGAAGTTATGCTTACGAAGAATAGAAACACTACCTGTGCATAGAGCACGGAAATTCTCAGCGGTTTGAGGAACATCATCACCAAACAATCCTATCACAATCCTCCCAGCAAGTTTACCCACTGGATTCCCGATGCTTATATCAAAATATACCCTGTGGGTGACTTTTGACTGCAATCCAATGTCCTGAAAGACCAGTACGCCAGAGAGTCACATCAACAAATTGAACTCTGAAAACGCGAATGTTGACAAATCCCAATCCATAATACAGCAATCAAATTCATATTTAAAAGACAGAAAACAACTATGGAGTTGCATACCGCCGTAACATAGTATTGATAAGTAATAGTAAATCCAGGAAAATGGAAAGATAATTTGTAATCTTAGCAAGAAATAACCAAGATCCGAGAAATGGACAAACCTGAGCTGCGGCACGGACGAAAGCAGTTCTCCTCTGCGAAGAAGGGAACAACGACGAAGAAAAAGATGTTCGCATGGGAAAAGAACCAGAAACGAAGACCGATGGCGAGGCGATATCAGTCGGTGCCGAACATTTCCGCAAAAAAGCATTTCCATAGGGGTTAATAGCCTTCAACTGCGGTATGTGTCTAGAAGCTGAAGCAGGTGAACTGGAAACTGTCGAACCCACACTAGCCTACGACATGGAAAAGAACCCTATCAATTGGGCAATGAGTTCAAAACAACACCAAAGGATGAAAGGGTTTTGAGAAGGGTTCTTACCATAGCAGTGAATGGGATTGCCGCCATTGGTGCAAATTTGAGCGTGTAATTCAAGGCACGCTCTGCCGATGTTTGATTAATAATCTGGGTTTCTGTTTTCTTGAATCGGTTTATCTGCTAGCTCTTGTTCTCCACAGTCCACACTTCCAAAGCGGTTTCAGATGGGGAAAACTGAAAAAGCATGCGAGAGAAAGAAAAACAAATTGAGATTGGTTTGTTGTTCCGCCTGTGTGGGTCTCTATTTTGTTTTTTTGGATCTTGTCTGGGTCTCTATTTTTCTACTACTCACAAGTCACAAGCAAAGTGCGAAAACTCCGGGCCTCCGGCTTGCATCTCTTAAAATGACGGATGCCTCCTCTCCCGCTGAACCTCCTAGGCTCCTACTCGAAGTGTCCGCCTAGGCCTTGGGCGAAGTCGCGAGTCATGATGGACCCCCTAGTCCCAACTCCCAAGAGACAAGTAAGTGGAAGTCCAGATAGCCAACAATCTTTTTTTGGTAAACATTTCTAAGTAAATCTCCTACCTAGTTTTCATCACCAGATATACTAATTTTTCTTTTGCTAATAAAAGAAATTTACTTAAAATTCACATGGAAAATTAAAACTTAAATTATCTATCAGAATAGGCCAACTGAGAAAAGTGAGTGAAGATAATTTGATAATTGATCTACTTCGGTATTGAACATTTGAACTACATAATATACTAATTTTCAATCACTTGAACCAAGGTTGTGTATTTGGATTTTAGTACACTTGTAAGTAGGTGGAGTCGATCGACGGTGAGCTAAATATCAAGGGTAGAGCTCTACGATTAGGGCTCTCCCGCTCCTCTTTCTTCTTCGGCAAACACGCGGTTCCAATAGATGTTTATGATTGATATTATGTTTTTGAACTTCTTGATGTGCTCTACAGTCATGTAAGTTTTTGTTTATTTTATGATCTTGATATCCTTCTTAGTGTAATGTAGGCTTCAAACTAAGCCCCAACGACATAGGCATTTGCTAACTGCCTAAAATCTATGTTTCCTCTGGTTTTGCCTTACTCTTTTTCATCAAGGATTGAACCGCATATTCTCCCAAGAAGGTGGAAATGGAATCAACTATAAACCACATTATTTACTTTTCCAAATGAATGTTGGAATTTGATATACCCAATGAAGCACTGAAATCCCAAGATTCCACTATGATGTGATCAATGACTTGATGATTAATCAATTTTCAGATATGTGTATAAAATTACTAATAGATCTACCATCGACAATGTTGGTCGGTTGGTAAAAACCAAAACTTCTCAGAGGAGAGGTCGTGATTCGATCCTACCTAATGGTATATTATGTAATATTTCCATCCCTAATATATAAAAAAAATCATTCATGTAAAGTTTAAACATTTGATAATACTTGTCAAAATTAGGTTGGATCAATTTTCAATCAAATAAACTCATCCCAAATCATATATGTAGTAGGTATTCATTAAGGTTGTTGGACATACCATAAAAGAAATAATATATGTAGGTAACCATTAGCTTTTAGGTTGTTGAATATATCATAAAGGAAATAATATATGTAGGTAACCACTAGCTATATAAGGTTGTTGGAAAGGAAATAATATTTAAAACTATAAAGTGGTGAATGAAAATGAAATTAGGTGAACACAAATAAATTTTAAAATTGTTATATTTATTAAAAATGTGAATCACATGCGGTGTTTTAAATAGTATTCCATTTTGTCTTCTTTTTTTTTTTTTTTGGCTAGTGAATTAGAATTGATTTGTTCATTAGTATATTATGCATGATTGAGAACAATAAATAATCATACAAAATCAACAACAATAATCAAAAGTATATGTGACTATTGTCAATTTTTATTTAAAGAATAAATCTGAGATACTAGAGCCAATTAAAAAACTACTAACATATAATAAGAATCAAGTTTAAAAAAATTTAATATTGTACAATAATATGAATTAAATTAAGCTATCTATTTTTCATGAATAATAATTATCCAAATCCTTCAATTTTAACATTTTAAATATCTCAATATGCATATTAGTTGGTTTTAACATATTCTTATTATTATCTCAATATGCATATTAGTTGGTTTGAACATATTCTTATTATTATCTCAATGTGCATATTTGTTGGTTTTAACATATTCTTATTATTAGTTTGTTAAATTAATTGTAAACTAAAGTTATAATTTTGCAATTGTTGTAGAGCAAGTTATACTGTAATCATGTATTTATTTTTTCAGCTTGACCAAAATATGCAAAATTTGGGTGGGAGAATGAAAAGGGAGGTCATAACCCTGTAGTACAAACTGTAATGTGATCACACGTATCACACTAAGAATGAAAAGATATAAAGAAAGAATATATCATCTAAGTTTTCAGCTAAAACCTCAGCACATACTAAACGTTTCACTTGATGGAACAAAGTAGTTAAGAATCTCCAGCACTAGTTCAAGATCCACAATCTTTGAAAAATCTTAACCTCATGAGATATATCAACTCAAATCTCTAAAATGTTGAAAAGTTATCACCAATGCGATTAGTATTCATATACTCAACCCAAAAAGACATTAACTTAACCTCTAGAACATAGAGTGATATTGAAGAAGAGAGATCATTCCAGACTCTAATGGAACAATGGGACCTAGTCCTAACCAACATTGTAGTAGGCAGAGGCTTTGTAACAATAGGTATCGACGGTTAAAACAAACTACATATAAATGAAGCACTCAAT
This sequence comes from Hakea prostrata, assembly GCF_041222555.1. NCBI lineage: Eukaryota > Viridiplantae > Streptophyta > Magnoliopsida > Proteales > Proteaceae > Hakea > Hakea prostrata. The sequence continues at coordinate 2,224,406 of NC_142602.1, read as the reverse complement.
TGTAGATGCAGCAAAATTATTTTGAAGTCATTAAGGCAATATTAGATTCTCAAAGCACTAGCATACACACAAAGATAGAATAATATTACCAGCATACTGCCATTTCTCCTCATCGTCAATGCCATAATTTACAAGCTGGGACGTCGGCAACAGAAGAACATGAATCAGACCAGCAATATCCCATTTAAACTTTCAAGGTATCCCTACTCCCTGTTTGTTTGCTTATGCATATGTTGAAGAGAGCAAGAATAAGCCAAAATCTGAAGAAACTGTTCAAAATTTATCTACATTCAAGCAAACACAAGGATTAGTAAGTAAAAGACGAGCCCAAGAAGAAAGTGAAAGATAAGATTTTACGAGACACCAGAGCAACATACCTCATGGAGATCACTAACAACGAAAGGGAGTCCTCGGTAGAACATGCCATGGTCTTACAAGAGTCTTTTCTGCAAATCCTTCACACGTTGAAAAAGACAAGATACAACTGGCAACAGAAGAACATGAATCAGACCAGCAAAATCCCATTCAAACTTTCAAGTATCCCTACTCCCTGTTAGTTTTGCTCATGCAGAAACCATGTTGAACAGAGCAAGAATAAGCCAAAATCTGAAGAAACTGTTTCAAAAATTTATCTCCAAAGCAAACACAAGAATTAAGTGAGTAAAAGAAGGAGCCAAAGAAGAAAGTGAAAAACAAGATTTTAAGAAAAAAAAACAGAGCAACGTACCTCAAGGAGATCACTAACAACAAAAGGAGTCCTTGGTAGAACACGCCTGGTCTTACAAGCGCCTTTTCTGCAAATCCTTCTTGAAAAAGACAAGATACAACTGGCAATTTCACATTCAAGTTGCATAAATTTTCTTTTAATCTTATCTAATTTATTCAATATACCAAAAAAAATACTCGATTGCACCTTATAATTTAGTTCCAAGAAAAAATTGTCCTTGTAGCAAACTGTTAGTTTCGTTATTGTACTGAGTAACTTTCCTAATAACAATATAAAGTTTCTGATTGGGTAGCTGGAAGGAAAACACAACAAACATTAACACTATTTATCCTTCATGATAATTGGACTTTGTTCCCATAAGTATATATTTCATCCTAGTCCTAGTTGAATTAATATATAAAACAGGGATCATAAAATTAACAAGTTCCACAATATGGAACTTGATTCAGTAAATGGAGTTAGTTCTTGTGCAGCAAATAAGAATAATAATAAGAACGTGAAATGTCAAAGCCGCCTTATAGCATATTCACATCATGGACACAGCAGAGGCTGGGTTGCCAATAAGAAAAACATCATGGAAATGGCATGTTCTACGGTGCATTAATTATGTGTTTTTTTCAACAATACAGGTCAGAAATTGAAATAGAATTTAAGCTAGCAGAAGAGCAATCTGACTGATAATCTCCATCTCCAAGCTGCCCACTGCCCAAATGAGCTATCTCACAAGTAAACTGAAGAGGAAACAAGTCAGAAACTGAAACAGAAAAAACATATACTCCAACAAGAAATTTACTAATAACAAATTAAAATATACTTTTCACTGTTTACAGCACAGTGCCTAAAACTGTACCTTAAATGAAACATTGAAAAAGCATTTTAGATCATAGAAACATTCTGGTTCTGAATTTGAGAAGCTCTGATTTCTGGAAGGTTTACTTATGCCTCAGAAAAAGTGGCTACCAGTGTGCTTGAACATGAAAAATTTAGTAATTTTAAATATAATACTTTTCAAGTTCTCTACCAAAAATAGAAATCAACTAATGATGTATTAGAATTATTTAATCCACAAGAAACAGCAAGTTTTTAATGTTCATGATTAAGGGTGATTTTAACTCTATGCTTAAACGCAGTATTCTACAAATTATCTATTTAATGTATAAGGAATAAGCGAACGTGTTTGAGAGGACCTCAAACAAACCCCTAATGGCTTCAGGCAGCAGAAGTATAAGATATAACAGACCTGTCGAAGAACTTTACAGGCTTCTTTAGTAACCTATTTTCCTATTTCCGATGACCAAGTTGAACACCAATGATGTGAGTATTTGATCACCACCTACACAAATTGAAGAACACTGGTGCCCTCAGCCAAAATAAGAATATCACTCCCAGTGAAATTTAATCTAGAAAGTCTCATAAATGAATTCCATAATGAAGACAGTGATCAAAAAATATTACCTCAATAAAGGCAATCTTATAAGAATGCCAACAAGCATTCATCACAATCATTGATGTAAACATATCGAAAACATGAATTATTGTTTCAATTTCTTAAATGATCATTGAAGATACATCATAGGACATTTTTCCCCACAGGTTTTCCTGTTCCATTTTACCCGCATCTCTGGCCGGAGTTAAATTGGATTTTCAGGTCATTAGAGTTGAATAAAAGTAAAAGATTGTATAATTTATGATAATAAGAAGGTTGAAGGATGAGATCAATACATTTACTTACTCGTCTGGTGACTGAAAAATAATCTAGATTCTGCTGCAGAAGAAGAAAAAAAAAACTCACGAACATCAGAACATGTCCACTTTAAACACATAAATCAAACTACATCCCTCAATATGGTTACATCAATTAAAAACCCTAACGGATGACCGATTTTGAATCGACTTCTATTTTTGCATCAACACCTGAAATTTTTTTTTTTTTGGGATGAAATCCAAAATCCCCGCATCTAGGTCATAATCATAAGTCTTACTCTTACACCGCCGTACAAAACCAGAGGGTGAGTTATCTAACGGAAGTTTCGGAACAGCATTTCTTTCGCTGGATAGAGACAGAAAGAAACAGACCGTCTTCTTCGATCGTTCAAGGAAAGCAGAAGGGGAGTTGGGCAATGTTAGACAGGAAAAAGACGATAGCATTAACACACCAAGTGACCAAACTCGGCAGGAACGACACCATCTCTTCCGCCGAGTGAAGCAACAAACTCCTATCCCAATACCGCCAGTAAACAAGTAGTATTTATAAGAAAACTAGGAAGTTAGAAAAGGCCCATAGCAATTTTGGCGGGAAACAGAGGCGGTGGACATTTTAATGTATTTAAAAAAAAAATCATTTTGGTAATACGTTTGTAACAGTTAATATAGGAATAATTTAGGATAGACAGATAAAAATAATATTTATGCGCGAAAAGATGCCCTTGGAAGCCGGCAGTATCAAAATCAACGGTCATGAAAGCGAGATACAATTCATGGAACTATGGAAGCCGACGGTGTCAAGATCCTTCTGGCACTCGGCTTAATTAGCTTGTTGTGAAAGCACTAAAGCACCTCAGAGTACGAAGAGCCACTCTATGTGAATTGAGCTTGGGCTTACTTGAAGTCCAACAGGCCCATTAAAATATACAAGTCCCTCTATAGTAGGAACCAATTCCGATTCCAATCTTCACCCAAAAAGAATTTCCGACACCAATCTCACATCCACTTCGAATTCCGATTCAACGATGCATGTAGATGTAGTGCCAAGGAAGTTTAAACGGATGTCAAAAACTAGAACCTTATTAGAGATATAAAGCAATTATTCTTCCCACTTATCTGCATGGGATTGGAATAATTCAGATCCCAAAGATACCTATCTTTACTATATCTCTCTCTTCCCACACCCTGGTCTGGTGAAGTCAGCTCCAAACCCACAAGTCACGATGTGGTGCGCCATATGTCAAGTTGTCACTCTTACTTAGATTCTAGATTTGTAAAAAAGAAAAGGGAAAAGTTCTAGATAGTAACAGTGTGGAGAATTTGTCAGTGGCGGGTGGTGGGAGGTGGGAATGGGGGGCCAGGATTTGTTCGGTTTGGCCACCAATTCACGTTGCTGCCTTTACCCAGATACAAGATATTTAGATTCTCTTCTTCTTGTGTTTTTTCGTGAAAATATAAGATATTTACATTGAGATCTGAGGATTCGGGTGGGAGATATTTATTAGTTAAACAGGACCATCACGTGATCAAAGAAACGGATCGTGTTGACGTGGATCGACTTTGATGCACTGTCTTGGATAAGGCCCAAATCTTTTTCAACAAAAAAAAAAAAGGAAAAAAGATAAAGCCCACAAGCCCAAGTGCAAACACGTTGCAGGTCTTTCTTTTTCTATATCTAGTTTTCAGATAGGATATGCGGAGTCTCTTCGGAGACATCCAATAAAAGATAGGATATGTGGACAAGGGCAGCGCGTCGTTTCGCGTTGTCTTCTTTCCTTCTCCACAGTCCAGAAAATGATACCCGTGAGTTTTGATGATAATTGGGTTTTTCTTTTTTTTTTTTAAATACAATATCATGCATATTATTAGATATAAAATAATGATCTAATCCAAAAACATCTCTAATGCTCAACCTTGAGATTTGTGAAGATGATCTGCAAAACAACGTTAGGAATGGCCCGACCGTGGGGTTGGGAGACTACCTTCGAGGATTAAGTCAACAAATGAATTTATCATAAAGTTCTGACTAATTGCAGAGCAATGAATGAACATAAATGTAAACAAAACGATTCAGATACCTGGTATACTAGTAAGTCACTGGTTTATATAGATTTTACCTCAATTTCGGATTGCATAATGCGTTCAGGATCCTTCTGGGTGGCCGTCCAATCCTAGGGTTTTACCTTGGATATTTGGGATCGTGATAGTTGCCCACTTTAGCACGATTCCTCTCCTCACCTTAATGGTAGTTATTTCTTTTGATGTAGTTGTGATCCATAACCGTCTGGCGATTGCCTCCATTTGTAGTGATTTGGTCAAGACTAGTCCCGACTGTGGTCCAACGAGAACTCGGAGACTTGAACCTAGTCTAATCGGGTTCGGGATAATTTTCCTCAGTATCAATCTTCAATGAAATTTCCATCCCAAATTTTCAAAATTCTTCTTAATTGGATGGAGAATAAACTCTTTGGATTGGTTGGCTAAGACATATAACAAATTCACCTCCAGACCATTCACATGAGTGCGAAAATGTATACCAAATTTGTACTTAAAACCAAGAGCCTAACCTGTTTGTATCTCTTTAATGTAAATATTGAAGATTATAAGATTTTTCAACTAAACATTAACAATATTTATGAAAGCACCCATACCCACCCACTTGCTTTCTACTAGAAAATAGAAATCTTACCCACTTACCGGTATGTTTTGTCCAATATCAAAAGCCATGGAACAGGAAAGATGAATTTCCCTAATCTATGATAATGAAGTATAACTGTATAACACACCATGTTAATGTGAGATCTATTCTCAAATATATGATAATATATATTTTAATAAAAAGCACGGGCATTAAACAACTACACATGTTTAGAAACATGATTTATTATTTTTGGATTTACGGTCTTAACAAATAGGGACATGAGTGCTAAAACTAGAAGGTTCGGACCGTTCGGTTGATCCATGATGCTGGCACATAACACTTTATGTTTATGCTACTATTTATGGAATATAGAAAATGACTGGTGTAGAACAGCTCATCAATCCCACACAAGTTATTGAATTATTACTTGTAAATAATCACAAAACATTTCCATTTAATCGAATCTGTTATTATTAAAATCACTTTATTCCATCACATGTTTAGGATTTTTTTTTTAAATAATTTTTTTTGTCCCATTTGTAAGGAAAACGGTTCGGATTCTCAAAAAAGAAAGTACATAGATAGCGTAAAAGGTAAAATTATTTTCCATGAAAATCACATGTTTATCTATTTATTCATTTTTGGTAAGGATACAGTAACAGAATAATAAAGCGTATTTCATGCAGAAAGATGTGGATCCTACCATCTGAGAAAGGGATTCCATTTCCACCGTTTTTAAACCTTGACCTTTGAAAATCTCAACGGCCCACAAACGGCCCACAATATTTCCTTTTTCAATTTGAAGTAATTTTAAATTCATTTACAGAATGCCACCTGATAAATTTCCCATATCTGGACCTTCCCTAATCTTTAAATGCGTATCCAACGGCTGGGATTTGAGAGGCCCATAGTATCTCCAAGTATGTGGGATTCGAAACAGCTCGCAACACAGTGGAGACTAGAGAGAGAGAAACAGAGAGAGACCGTAACTGCTATACTCTGGCCAATAGCATTTCGACACGTATCAGAAACGCGGTACTTTAATATCCAGGCTGCGTTTGGCCTTGCCTTGGAATTTAAATCTGATTATTTGTCTCTGAAATCCGTTTTCTTAAGGCCAAGGTTTCCTTCGTTCTTGCTGTTCACAATTTGGTCTGATTTCTTCTCTGGCTCTTCCCCTCTCAAATACACACACTCTTGTCTTTCTCTTGCTCTCTTGCTCTCTTGCTCTCTTGCCTTATCTCCAAGGTCTGAGTTTCTTCCTCGACAGCAAAAGATTTTTCCAAGAGCATTGGAACTGTTTTTACTTTGTTTTTCCCTTTCTCTTTAGAAGTTTGGTTCGTTGGGAGGCTTGATAACAAGAAATGGATGATGAGTATGCGAAGTTCATAAGGAGGATGAATCCCCCAAGGTAGTTTAGATTTGTATGAGAAGAATAAAACAAAAATTCTCCCCCTTCCCCTTTACATATTTGGAAACCATCATTTTTTTTCTCTCTATTATTTGGTTATTTAGTAGTTTGAGGATTCAAGTTTCTGGTGTTTGTGCAAAGGGTCTCTGTTTGCTCTGGTTTGAGTTTTTTTTTTCCTCCTCTGATTTATGGGTTTTAACTGGTGCACTTGTTGCTCTTGACGAACCCTCAACTCTTGGGATCTGAATTTCCGTCGATACTGTTACTGAAACTGTATACTTTTTATTTGATGCTCTGAACTAAACCTTGAGAAAGCATCTAAAAGAGCTATTTTCCTAATTCCTTCAAGCTCTGCGAACTCTTCTTTTGAGAGTTTTGTGATTTAATCGTATTTGCTTTGGATGATGCAGGGTTGTAATTAACAACGATACTTGCGAGAATGCTACTGTTATTCAGGTAAAACTTGAAATCCATGTTAGTTTGATTCTTAGTTTTGAGCAACACAGTTATCCTATCATAGAGGGGTTTCTGCGCTTTGTCATTAATCATATTTATTTAAGTTTCTATGTTATGTTTCAATCGATCAATCAATCGGAATTACTGAATATTTTCTCGTTTAGGTCTACAGTGTCAACAAACATGGCATTCTCTTGGAAGTTATTCAAGTACTCGTAGATCTAAACCTTGTCATAACAAAAGCATATATCTCTTCCGATGGGGGTTGGTTTATGAATGGTATGACTGCTTCTGTAACTGCCAATATCAAATTCAGTAGAAGTCACTAAATTTTGTTACTCATCTACTGATCAACCCAAATGTTAATATTTCAGTGTTTAACGTGACTGACCAAGATGGGAATAAAATCAGAGAAGGTGAAGTCATGAATTACATTCAAAAGGTTAGCCATTTCCTGCTGCTGTTTTCTACCTCTTTAGGTACTGCTTTCTTCAGTCTTCATCTTGTCTTCTGCGGACGTCTATATATCTTGCTTAGCTTTTGGGATAGTTACGAAAAATTAAAGAACAAAAAGGGCACTTGCTCCTGGTGTATGCCTTTCCTCTATGCTTTTCTTAGTAGGTAAACTTTTCAGGCTTTCAAGATGAAAATTGCTTATTATTTTTAACAATCCAAATGATTCCAAAAAGAGTTGTCAATAAATTTAATTCTCCTGCATCAGTTGTAGTTTTTGAGATTTTTCCTCTAAATCTTCCAGTCTCACCTTAGAACCTATATTCCCCCTTCCCCATAGCGAAAACATGGTATCGATATTTTCAGTAAATCCCAAATCAAAATCTTTTTCCAACAATCGATATTAGGAAGTCTTTTAACATTTCCCCTTGTTTTCCTTCTTGCAGACTATCGAAACTGATGCTTGCTTCTTTCCCCCATTAAGAGAATCTGTAGGGGTAATGCACTCTAAAGAGCATACCTCAATTGAACTAACTGGCACTGACAGGCCTGGTTTACTGTCTGAAGTATGTGCTGTGCTTGCTAACCTTGGTTGTAATGTGGTGAATGCTGAGATCTGGACGCACAATGCTAGAGCAGCAGCTGTAGTTCATGTCACAGATGAGGACACAGGGTGTGCAATTGAAGACCAAAGACGCCTCTCCAAAATCAAGGAACTCCTATGCAATGTGCTTAAAGTCAATAACGATCCAAAAGAAGCAAAAATGATGCTTTCACCCCCTGGTGTAATGCACACCGAGAGAAGGTTACACCAGATGATGTTTGCTGATAGGGATTATGAAAAGTTTGAAAGCTCAGAGCTTGAGAGAGCTGATGATATAAGGTCTAGACCCCATGTCGTCATATTGGATTGCGTAGAGAAGGACTATACTGTGGTTACTATGAGGTCTAAAGATCGGCCAAAGCTCTTCTTTGACACCATATGTGCACTAACTGACATGCAGTATGTGGTGTTTCATGGAGCAGTCAATACAGGAAGGAAGGAAGCTTACCAGGTAAATTCTTGCCCAAAGGCAATTGATTTTCAGAGGGAAGAGGTGACAACATAAACTGTGAAAATAATTTACTCGAGAACGTTTATTCAGTCATATCACCCAGTCATGGCATAGGAGGTTAGGCTGTTTTTCAGTTAATTTTGCTTAGTTCTAACTATATTTTTTTGGTTTTGTTAAGGAATATTACATCCGGCATGTTGATGGGCTCCCTATAAGCTCAGAAGCTGAACGACGACGGGTGAAACAGTGTCTTGAAGCTGCCATTGAGAGGAGAGCTTCAGAGGTAAAGAATAGCAGTACTCCAGAAGAAAACTCTTTATCAGCAGGTACATTGCTAATTGTAATATTCTAATTAAGACTTATTTATTGGCATTGCAGGGAATGGAGCTAGAACTGTGCACTGAGGACAGACTTGGTCTTCTGTCGGAGATTACAAGGATATTCCGGGAAAATAGTTTGTGCATTCAAAGAGCAAAAATTTCAACGAAAGGAGGGAAAGCAAGAGATATTTTCTATGTCACAGATGTCTCTGGTAACCCTGTTGATCCCAAGGCTATTGACTCAATTTGCCTACAGATTGGACAAAACATTCTGTGGGTGCGACGGAACCCAAGTGTCACTCCCAAACCTGCTGACGAGACAACTGGTTTCCTGTTTGGGAACCTCTTTAAAGCTCGAAATTTCGGACTCGTTAGGTCATAGTCGTAGTAGGTATCTCTGAGTTTGTACCTCTTGATATTATGTGATTAAATTGTGTACAGACGTACATACATCCTAAAAGAAGAAGAAAAAAAAAAACTAAAAAAGAAGAAAATCCAGAAAGGTTGTACAGAATAATATTTCATGTGCAAAAAAGTATGTGAAATTTGTAAATATCTTTCAGTTAGTGTAAGTGTGTAACTCTCCGTCTGAAACCCTTCCCCGGATGATGGAACTATAATAGAATGCCCTCAATATTTGCCGAGCTTGAGAATACGTTATCATCGTCATCTTCTTTCAAAACGAGATTTCAAGTCACCATGACATCCATCACCTTTTGTCATCACAAAGGTTTAAGAACGAGCAGTCGAAGAAATTGAATTTAAAAGGAATTCTCTAAGCATCTTTTATGAATAGGATTTCACTAACCAATAATGCACCACACGAGCTCCAGATGCAGGAGTTCTTGGCTGAAAAAACTACCACCAAAGCATCCCAGGGAGCTCTCCCTTGAAAGGTTAAATATTTGTTCTTGTCTCCAATTGGCTTCCAGAAAGAAGGGGGAGGGATTCTAACAAACCAAATAATTGCGTGGAGGACTTGTAAAGAGCCAATCAGAAGGTAATCAACTGATTAAATAAAGAAACTAAACTTTTCATTGCATTTAAGAATGGAAGTTGCACTTCCACATAGCAGAGAACAGAAACAAGTAAGATCACCTAATAAATTACAACTTTCCATATTCTACAGTTGTACACGACTGAAATTCAAAATACGTTTGCTACAAAAGATTTTACAGTAGAATGATCCTTCCATCTTGAAATGCCTGTGTCAAATGTTCCGTGCAAGACATCAATCCACTCCTTGATGAGCGACTCTTTTAGTTGCTGTACCAGGGAGTATTCCTTCTCCATGATAAGCTCCAGTTCTTGGAAATGTTTAATTTTGCAGTGTATCTTCTTCAGCTGTTAATATACAACAGCAGTGTCTCAAAAAGAAGCGGGCAAGGATAAATTTTCATAAAACAAGTGATATTTTACCTAATAGCAAGAAAAAAGCCCTACCATCTCTAGTAACACTAGTTAAAACAAGTTAAAACAAGGAAGACCAGCCAGTTCGCAGTAAAGGAACTGACTAATCCAATCCTCCAGGCTTCAACTATCCAGCCTTAATGACGACTTAACTGGTAAACATAACCAGTTAAGTCAGCGAATATTCTAAATTTGACAGCATAGGGGCAATAATATTCCACAAGGCCTTATGACAGCATCATGAGAAAAAAAAAAGTCAAACCTGTGTCTCTATAATGGTTGCCATTAAATGTTCAATTTCTCTATCTTCCTGATCTGCTAATAATTTGGCATGCGCAGCAGCTCCCCCAAAACCTGTTGCAATTGCTGCTCTAATTCGCAATGCAAGAGGTATGTTCTCTGGAGGAAACACATCCGTTTCTGTAATAAAAAAAAAAAAAAAAAAACCACGCAATGTCATTGTAAAAAAAAAAAAACCCCAGATGAAGGAACAGAACGGAATAATATTAAGCAATGCATTGTGCAGATATGAGCATGATCTTCTGACTACAACAAGGGGCTAAATTCCTCATTAGCATGTCTCAAAAAAGTAAAATGTATAACAGCATTAGAACCAGGACTGATCCACACCGACTGATGTATTGACAAAGCAAACTGGACCAAAGGTCAATTATAAATGTGCTACAGAAAATCCTACCAGTTAAGCGAAAGAACTCTGACATCTCAGTAGTTTGGGTTGGAACTAAAGGATATGAGATGCTGCTCGATTACTCCAAGATCCACAATTGTTTTAAATTTAACCACACGCATTGATTGAAAAAAAAAATCCAATGCTACAAACTTTCACACATTAATTAAGCAAAAGACGTATTTTCAACTAAAAAGATGATTATTGAGTAATGGATAGGTTATGTAGATTGAAAGAACATTCACATTGAACTTGAATGTGGCCTGCCTGGCTTCCTGTACATCGCTTGTGTAAAGCTTGATCAATTTTAAAATTAGCTGTAGCAAAAACTATATAAGTTGAAACACCAAAAAATAATATTTTATTCCATGCTGGTTCTGCTGAAGTTCATTTTGGCAAAATGCACAAGCTACTGCTGCAGAAGATGCCCAAACAGCTGGTAGTAAAACCACCAGAAACCATGATAATCACTTAACAATAGAATAAGAACAATAAAAGGAATGAAACCTTCGCATACCCAACTTTTTGTAATATACAACCAACCGTCTAATGAAAATTAAACACATTTCTTTCTCCCATCTTCAAAAATTAAAATAATATTTTCTTTTTGTAATTTTGTGTAAACACATTTCTAATGAAAAATTACCTGATTCTGTGTTTCTTTCTCCCATCTTCAAGCCAGCCACTGAAAGGTGTCTGGGAAGGCAAAATTACCTCAATGATAAGGAATATAACATCTAAAGAACATTATCAAGTATCAAGATAGAAGAAATACTTACCCTTCTATTTTGTTAGTTGAATTGGGGAATCCAAATTGATCAGAGTCTTTATCCTCCATTCCCTCAAATATCTCCCTCACGTGCTGGTTTTCACTGCACATAGCCCCAACAGCAGCCTCAGCGGCAGCAGCTGTAACGTCGGGCTCCACCATGGTAGATAGCAGAGCTACCTAAGAAATGTAGTATCAGATTTCTACTGCCCATAATATCAGAAGAATAAATGATGGCAACCAGTTTGTACATTAACAATATCCCCAAAAAGTTTTTTCAGACAAATGATTCATTGGTATTTAAACAACAAGGGAGCCAACTTCTTGAAAATTTGCCCCCCCCCCCCCAAAAAAAAAAAAAAAAAAAAAAACCACATATGTTTTGCCTCATGGAACCATGATATAGTCTAGCAATTGTACAATGTCCTTCAAAACAAGGTCAAATCCCCCTCCCAGGCTATATCAAAACATCCACCCTCCTTTACAAGTAGGAAATTTAAAACTGATCAACAGAACGATTAATTTTCAAATTTCTACTAGAGAATGCAATTATTGCTTTAGCATATCTGATCTTCTTTTTATCTAACTTTTCCTACTACTTTCTGATAAGAACCGAAAAGGAATATAGCATCCAATATGTAACTAATATGTTCACAAGAAATTACCCTAGTCAAGTGTCTTTTGAATTTATTGGCAGCCATGCTGAAAATATTTTCAAAAACGAGATTGACTAGTCCTCATACCTGTCTCATCAGTGAACTGCTGGCATCCACAAATGCATCCATGCATCTTTTCTTTGAGGGAGGGCCTTGGACCTCATCCTTCCCAATCAGATCAACCTCATTTTTACATTGATCTTGTCTTTTAATTGGCTCTTGAGAATCAACAGAGGTAGGTGGACCTTGTTTGACATTACTTGTACTGCCATTTAAATTCCCACCATCATCCTTCTGATTGGTTGAACCCAAAATAACCTCTCCAAAAGGGAGTTCAATGAGTCTTGAGATGCATTCAATTTTACTTTTGGTTTGAACCTCTTTTGCCACAAGGTCCCAGTCATCTCCATGCTTGAGGACAGATTCTAAAAGAAGAAAAGTTTCTGCATCAGTCCAAAGATTGGCTCCATCATTATTGTTGCAATCAATAAACTTGAAATCATCAACAGTCTTGCTTTCCTCATACTTTTCACTTTTGAAGCATTTTATACAAACTACGATGTTTCCCTGAGAGACAATAAAGGGGAAAACATTTATTAACAAAATTAAATAAAAAATGTGAAATATTATAAAAGACAGGAAATAACAGATTTGCACGACAGAATTAAAAACCTGGAAAAATATGAATGATCCCAGCAGGGATACAAAAAGGATAGTATGATTGATTTTTTACACTGTACAGCAAGGGATGAGGAGGAAAGATGAAAAAGTGGGGTTGCAGAGTTGGAAGGGCATGGCAGTTGCCAATTTTAGATTCATTTCTCCTGGCCAGAAAAGATCACTGAAGCAAATATTTGGAAATAGAGTGATGCATGCCATGGAAAAAAGAAGCATTAAGGAAAAAGAATATTAATGGTCAACTCACTAAAGAGGAAAGTTGAACAACCATCATTTTTGGAGTTCCTAGAAGAGCTTGTGATAAACAAACCACTGCTGGAATTAAGTTATAAGTTGCATCTATAATCATCAAAGAAGAAAACTTTGTTCCTGGAGGATTTACATGTGCAAATATGAGGTGGTACTGCTTTCTTTGCTTACAGAATGATTTCAGATCAGGCAATCCCCAGTTCCTGCTTTTTTAAAGGGAAATTCCATGATGTCTTCATTTGTTAGTTATATGACTGATATACATACGTCCATCCCAAGTGACCAGCATAGCAAATACAACTGCTATATAAATACAGTTTACAATTAGGAGGTGATACACTGCTTTCTCAGACTACATGGTGATTTCAGATCTGGCAATCACTCCCTCCCAATTCCTGCGTATTTTATAACTTCAGTTGTTTGTTATATGACCGAGATAGACATGTCCATCCCAAGTGATAGCCTAGTTAATATTCCAGCTATAGGAATACATCTTTACTCCAGAAATATGACCAGGATGATTTGTTTCACTTGAAATAAGTCCCATGAGGTTCATATGAGCCATGGGTTCAGAGCCTAATTACTTAATTCACCAATTACACACATAGTAACAGATTTTTAGATAAAATAGGGTCAACAATAATGTAAAAAAAGTATATATTATAATAAACAGTAGAAACACATTATGCTTTGCAAATGTAACACCACCGACAGCAACTGAGCCTTATCCCAACTAAATGGCAATTGATGATTGTATTTTGTCCATCCTAATTTTTCAGCAGCAAGATAGTTTTGTTTTAAAACTTGAGAGTTCTTTATTATTAAATAACATTGTGATCCTTCTCTACAGTCATGGTTTTCTGGTTAGGAATGTACACAAGTTGAATTCAGTATAGATATGGAAATAGCCATATTTGAATTCTTTTGACAATTGTGTTACTCAAATTCAGTTAGTCATCTTTTGAATATAAACAAATTTGAGATAAAATTTGAATTCATTTTGCAAACAGTTATCCAGAACTATCTGATTCGATTCGTTTACCAAGCTATGCTTACCAGGTCCAGCCCTTAAAACATGTTCGACTTTTCATGTATGCTTACCAGTTACCATCATGGGCCAAGATCCATGAATGAATATTTTTGGAAATGCAGAACTACTCTACCAATCCTTAGCCTGAAGCCAAAAGACTGTAGTAGTGTCGATGCTTAAACTCCCAGTTTCTATCTCTGACTACAGAGGAGTATAGTGGACAAGCAGCATTGCCTCTCTTCTGATCAATTAGAGAAAAGAAAAATAGGGTTCTTTTTCCAAGAAAGACAGAAAATATGTACTCAGGTAGAAAACAGAGCAAGAAAGGCATTCGATATTTGATTGAATCTACAAATCTACAGTTTGATTGAAAAATATAGCCATCTTGATTAAAAGATCACTCAAGGGTTTGGTCATCAGTCAATCATGTAAGGCCACCAGCAAAGCATCAGAAGAGTCTGAACTCTGCAACATGTATTCTTGAAGAAAGAGTGGAAGCAATGAACAGGTGGCCATTCTGAAGAAAGGAAGCAACCCTTTTTTTTGGAAAAATTTTTTTTTTTGGAGGGGGGGGGGGCAAAGATAGCCGGGTAGGATGAGACAAATCAAGAATTCTACTCCAAATTGCAGACTGTAATGGGTTAGTTTAAAAGTTAAACTAAATGTGTGGCTGTTGGGGTTATCTATCTTAAATTATAAAAGCTGACCGAGGGTGACATGATGTGGCAAAAATGTATGAATAATGATCAAATCTCGATAATCATGATGTTTAATCAGGGCAACGGTTATTAAGGAATGTAGAAGGAAAGTTTCATTATGATCATAACTTTCCTTAGTGGGAGTGGGCTTGGGAGCCGGCGGGCCGCGAGGGGGCCGGGGACCCGGGGGGGGGCGGCGCCGGCCCCGGGGGGGGCCCCCGTTAAGAAGGGAGGTTTTATCTCATATGATTTCTGGGTTTCGTTTACTAAACATATGGAGGAGCCTTGAAACATTGAGGCAGCTAATAGACTAGCCAATTATTAACGCTCATGTTACATACCTTCTTTGCTGCTGTAGATAGCTCAATACTTCAAGTAGTTGATAAAGTTGTACTAGAAGTCTAGAACTATACATGATCATGCCCAGTTTAGCTAGTTTTATGGATCTTAAACAGCCAAGTATACTACATGATTAAGGGCTTTTCCTACTCTGTGCGATCCGAAATTCTGTGTTTAATAATATTATTGTTGCCAGTATGTTATGCAAATTTTGGACCAAATAAGACAGATTAGATAACTATTTAGGAGTCTTTTCTGTTAAAAAATTATGATAATCCCAGATGAAGATGGGAATGGAAAATGCCACATAAGAAAAACGTAATAATCCATACAAATAGAGAAGACTCGTTTTAAAATGGAAAAAGAGTACCTTGGTAGATTCATAGCGCCCCGATACACAATTTTCCCCACAGTTTGCACAAACCGATTCTTTTCGGCTCAAAAGATTGCCAAAAACATCCGAGTAAGATGCGAGTGGCGGCAATCGGTACCCGTTCTTGACCGCTTCACCAGCATCATTCCCGCTCGGTGTCGGTGATAGTAAAACAATTTTGGAAGGATTCGGAACAGCGACCACCCTGATCCCATTGGGGGCACCTTCCTCAAGCTTAACCCTCGAACTCTCCTCGGCCGCAATTTCTGGCTCATCAACGGTCGATGAGGTCGTGGAAATGAAATTAATCAACCCCCACTTCTCCAAGAAAAGGAAAACCTTATGAATCAAGTTAACATCACCAATCAACGACTTCCTAATTTCCGTGAACGTGAGCTTCCTTTGAGGCTCTTCCCTGAACTTGTTGATAATGAAATCCCTGTATGTCTTGTATACTTTCGGTGTTTTAGAGATAGAGCTCCCATCGAAAAACTCCTTCAAAGAATCTTTCTCGATTTCATTAATGTCGTCCCAGGAAAACCAACCTGAGAAACACAAAAGTTAGGGTTCTAAACACATGAGTGGTCACCACACAAGTAGGAACAAAGGAGTAATAAAGGTATTGAAAGGTGAAGAGACTCACTGGAGTAGCCTGGAATGGTGTAAAGCTCCTGCTCTGGTTCGCTTAAGGAAGAAAATTTCGAACTCGCGCCTTCCGCGTTCTCCATCTCCCGTAACTCGGCACTCGTAGTTACTTGTTACGACGATAGCATGCTCCGAGAGGGGAAAATCACCACAATAGTCAGTATTAATCATCGGGTCTGCTCGGATGAATTGGATCTTGGATTGCTCCATCATGACCCGATCCCAAACAAAAGCTTTCCAAATAGGTTTCGCAAACCCTTACGATGATCCAACGGTTATGGTATCTTCCTGGCTGCACGGGTCGGGCACAGTAACTACCCGGATCTGATGTTCCAGAATGCACCCTTTTTTGGGTTCGGTTTAAAAATTAAAGGTTTTTCTTTTTGTTAGGACAAAAATTAGAGGTTTCAATTGGTCCGTTCTGATCCATCCTTGTTGGGCTAAATAGATCTCAACAATTTAATTGTTTTTTTGGTCATTATCAAACAAGTTATAGAACCTTGGGGCACACACGTTTAGGGGAAAGGGGAAGGTGTGGTCAACTGGTAATGATGGAGGTTCGAACCCATGACTTTTTTTGACTTATTTTTTTGGTACAAAGGCGTTTTTTTCGACTTATTGCATCTACATAAGAGGCTACTACCGCTAGAGCGTAAAAGCACATGCACGATCTCACCAATTTAAGGCCCATTAAAAGACAAGGCATGAAAAGTCTTGTCTTATATTTAAATTATGTGTAACAGCTACCCGTTAAGGATGTAGTCAAGGGTATATAAATTAGCTGAGAACATTACTTAAGTTTTGCATTGTAGCTGATTTCTGTTTTGAGTCATGACCTGTTTATGTTAAGGAAGTCTGTAAAAAAAATATTCTAGCTAGGGAGGGAATGATTTACTAAATCAGAAATGGATAATGATGATTCCATTAGTTTTCTAGAATTCACAAGTGGCGTTACATGAAAAATAAGCAAATTTGGGTTATGCTTCTTCATCCTTGAACAAATTGTGATTCACCCTAGCTCATATGGTATTAGATCCCCAAGGCTATCCTCAGAAGAGCCTTCAACCACATTAGTCTGTTGTTGCACCACCAAGGCAGTTGCATTTCCCCTGAAATCTGACGATGCTAGATAATCACCAATAGGCCCTAACAATGTCTCCTCATTGTCCCACCCTGCAAGTCCAACCATGTGTGGTGACTGCTCATCATGTCCTCTACCCACCAATATGAGTTGGTAATCATTCTCTATGGATCTAATGAAACTAACAGTCTTTGAACCATCCGTGACCATCTCTTCTTTGTACACGACTTGCTTGTTACTCGCCATCTTAATCCTAAAGTCAGCCACAACAATGTTGTCTAGCTTCACCTGCTTCTCGTAGTTGTCACCATTAACTGAGGCTTCCTGGTGCGGGAGGAAGCGGATCACTGTGAGCTTGACCTTGGGGTTCCAAGACATTCGTGCCGCATACGCCAGTGCCTCTCGATCATCAGCTCCACCCAAGAAGAACATAGCAACAAGAAACTCTTTGCAATGTTTGTAGCTTCTCAAGCGGCCACGATCAACGAGGATAGCCACAGAACAAGGGGCCTTATTGAGGACATTGAAATTCATGGATCTCATGGGACTTTCAGATGGCATTAAGAGAACACCATTGCAAGGCCATTGCTTGTAAAAAGGGATGACGATGAGTGTAACCCTCTTATTGAGTGCTAGTGTACAAACATCATCAGCCATGGTTTCATAAGAGGAGATTGAGGTGAAAGACTGCACAGTGAGACTACCCATAGACTTCTTAGCATAGTTTCTAAACGCTATCACTACACGTCTAGAGAGGTTTCCTATATTTGAAGGTGGTGTTTTGCGTTGTTCATCATGAGAGATAAGAAGCGTGGCGAAGCGACCAATAAGCTCCACAAGGTGAAGAACATAAACACAAATTGGGTTCTCTTTAGTGTGGTTGGAGACTTCAATAAGGTTCATCATAGCTTGGATATGATCTCCATCATGGATGCAAGCCAGAAGCCGAAGCTCTGCGTGAGGCTTTAATTGTAGAATGGTTCTTTTTTGGTAGGCGATATACTTTCTAGATGGACCATAGATGACTCTTACTAAAGGTGTGATCACCCCTGTAATAACCAGCATAGATATGCACATCACAACGAAGGAATCCCCATCTATGAGCTGCATAGATTTCCAAACAAATTAGCAAAACGTTAATAATGAGGGAATGAAAGATATATGCATGTTTATGCTACCTTTTTCCTGTGCATCATTCTGAAGATGGTAATCTCAAGAATCCCCTGGACATTCATAATTGATCCCAATGAGAGAGCTTCTTTCAGAGGCATCCTAAAGTAGAGGGAAGGGGAAAACGCCCCTAAAAATTTTCCCAAGCAAGTTGAGAGGATGACAACTTGAACAATGGCGAATTCCTTGAAACCAATTTCAATGACAGTAAGACACAGACCATTCTTCACAAGGTATAATGGCATGAGTATCCATGTTATAATAACTTCTAGCCTCTTCACCAGAGTTGATCCCAGAGGTGGTCCAGCAGGTATTGTCAAACCCAGCAAGAAAGGTCCTATGATTACATGCTGACCAATGTGCCCACTGATAAATCCACTCATCATGACTGCCACAAGCACGCCAAGGATTAAAGCTTGATTCACTGTCTCCCCTGTCGAATACCTGCTCATCATCCACAACAATGTTGGCTGAATCACAAGTAAAATGAGTCCTATCAACAATGCGAGGACCGCAACCTTTTCCATGTAGTAAAAGATTTGATCCAACAAAGCTGTGTGTTGGTTTGGTTTGAACATTGAGATGAACAACAATAATCCCACAGTGAAAAGGCTACTGATCATTGATGATGACATGGCTAAACGTCCACAATCTGTATTTGCAATCTTGAGCTCAGTAAGGTAGTGAGCAATGACAGGGAAGGATATCATAGTTTCAGCTACTCCTACTAATGGAATGGAATGAGTCATGGTGGGATTTGGCTTCATCCACTTCACCACTATGAAGCAAGCAAGTTTAGATAAAATCAAGGGGACAATAACAACTGAAATGCCTATTGTATAGGCTTTCTTCCCTGATTTCTTTATCAAGATAGGTTCCATTTTAACTCCAACTAAGAAGAAGTAAAACATTATACCGATGTCTGAAACCACATCAAGCATGACTAGGCTTTGTAAGGGGAACAATGTGTTCCTAATTTCCTTCTTGAAACCCAGAAATGAAGGACCCAGTAAGATTCCACCCTAGAAAAACAGGATAACGTATAGATAAGTCAATTTTATCCTCCAAAGGGAGAGAGAGAGAGAGAGAGAGAGAGAGAGAGAGAGAGAGAGCTTACGAGAAGTTGAGAAAGCAGGAGAGGTTGACCAGTGGGCTTGAGAAGGAAAGCCGTGACAAGGATGATGGAAGCACATAGAGAAAGGTGGAAGATGAGGATGGGAGCTTGGAAAGAGAGTGGGTTGCTATTATAGAAAATACCACCGGAACGTGAAGCCATTTTCGCTACTGGAATACAAAGCTTCTTGGCTATTAACGTATTGAAGGGGCTATGAAGCAAATCCACTTGTATTTCATCTGGTTCTATCATTAAGCTTCCCATTGCGAATGCCCAAAAAATAATCAACTAAGTGGAATCCCTCCCCCAATTCTAACTTGCAACTGAACTGCTTAAACTTGTGGTTGTGTGCAGTGACCTGCAACTATCAAGGGGAGATGGAGAGGCAAGAAGACTTGGGAGTCTGCAAATTTTTTTTTTGGGGTGATTACTTGGAGTCTGCAATCAAGCAAGCATATATGGAAGGAAGGATGATTGTTAGGAGGTGAAAACTAAACTCCAAGAGAACGTATTGTGGAAAGATAAAGTGATGAAGTTTGTTTTTTGACTATGTGTTGTTCTCTAAACTTAGAAGATCAGGTGTGGTAAATAAAACTCATCCATTTAAAACTTCTATAACAGTAGCATTTACTTGGATGGTTTACGTCAAAGCCGTCAAAGTAAGACAACCAAAACCCAAAATAGAACTAAAAAAAGACAGAACAAAAACCGTTTAATTTATCTTTATCTAATGGTATATAACTAACTTTTAAAGTTACTTAAAAAAAAAATTAAATGTATTGATAACTAACTTTTGTGGGTAAATTATTTTTTCTTAAAACACAAAAATATAAACCCTAGAAAAAGGACCCTATTGGTAATTTAGGTCAGACTATTTAGGGAAGTAAAAATAATAAGCATTAAAATAAAGATTCTATAACTCCTTTTCAAAATTAAGCTTTCTTTTTTTTTTTCGGATTTTTATTTGGGGCAGATGCTGCTGCCAAGAAGTGACCGCCAGGATTTTGCCACCGATTTGAAAATCAATCGAACGGTGGAAATTAAAAGATAAGGGATCATCTTGTAAATACCATTTCTTATTTTTACTTTTATTGGTTTAATAGTTTGTAAATTTACAAAAAGTACTCCCTGCCTATACGACCCTTTAATCCCGATTTTCAGAAGACAGAGGACAGAAGAAGATAGAAGAAGAAACTGAATGCGGAGTGCACGGATTCTTTCGTAGATCGCAATTTATCTCGCTTCCGCGAACAGTCGAGTGGGAAAAGCAGAAGAAAACTGTTTCGAGGCAATTGCTTGGTGGTAGGAAGGCTAGTGGAGAAACTATATATGAAGCTTTTCCAATGGTACATTTTCATTCAAAGTAACACCGTTCACATTGTAACTCTTATTCAAAACATCTCCAGCGTTCTCTTTTTCTTTTTTACTTTGTTTAACTTATTTGTCTTGCAGAAAGGATCATGGTCTTACACATTTCATTTGTTTATTTATTTCTTACTTAGCTAGTTTCTTGGGTTTTTTATTATGATTTTGGCACTTAGTATTTGAAAATTTTGGGTGTCAATGGGGGAGACACGAGACAAATGACAACTTAGGGATGAGCAGCGATAGTGAGAAGTTCCCAGATGAAATGCTCATGGAGATCGATCAAAACGAAATTGGTACTTCCTAGTTAAGAAATGTGGTCGAACATCCCGTTGACAAAAGTGGTGAAGCCTGTACCATTGGTGTTCCTGAGTTGAGCGAAGAGTTTCTCACCACTACAGCCGTGCATCCATCGGAGCGATCAGTTTTTTTCAATCTTCTTTTATCTTCTGAAAATCGGTGCGGGATTAAGGGTCGTAGAGCCAGGGAGTACTTTTTGTAAATTTACAAACTATTAAACCATTAAAAGTAAAAATAAGAAATGATATTTACAAGATGATCATTTATCTTTTAATTTCCACCGTTCGATTGATTTTCAAATTGGTGGCAAAATCCTGGCGGTCAGCTGCTGGCAGCAGCAGCTGCCCCAAATAAAAATCCTTTTTTTTCAATAATTTTTATGATCAATTAAGCAAAAGAAAAAAGTTCTTATTCTTTAGTATCTCAGGTGAAATCTAACGATTGATTTTAGGAAAAACCTTTTTTTGGTCAAATATTTTAGGAAAACTAACGTAGTTCCTTGGGTATCTCTCCATTTTCTTTCATTATGTGAAACGCAACGATTGATGTAGATGCTTCAAAGTTCAAAAAACCTTGCAGAAACCCAGTAGGACGGGAGAATCTGGAAATAGTGACTGCATGAGTTCCTTCCATTCATTAGACATAAAGCACAGAACTAAGACAAGTACAAGCTAAAAGAGACCCTGTCAGCATGGCAGGGGAAAATTGTCAAACGGGACAAATAGAGATCATTAGATCTGTTGAAATTTCCAAATCGTCCGTTTTCAAGATTCCAGGTCTTCAAAACCCTAGAAATTGAAACTTTGGAATAGAAGGTGCGGATCAAATACACACCAAAATGAAATAAAATAAAACTAGGATTGAAAATAAGAACAAAAATAAAAAATTAGGTATTGTTGAAATGAGAAAAAATAAGGATCTGCCTAGCCAAAATCTTGCCACATGAATTTTACACAATCTTCCACCAATGATCTACTTTTAAGAACACTCCAATATAATTGACACAACTGTTTTATATAGAGGAAGAACGAAGACAAAATTTAAGAGTTCTTTACACTAATACAATACAACAACATAATAGCCCAAGAAATCAAGGACAAATTAGGAACCATAAAATTATCTAATCATGAATAAACTGAATTTAACAAAGACGTGCACTATTGTACAAATTTAAGAAAGATTATAAGAGATGATCATGGACCAATTATCTTTTCTTGAAATTTCCTTTTTGTATTCATTTATCTTCTTCTATCGTTTCTTCATGAGAAGATTCACAATTGGAAAACCTTAATCCACTACTTGTTGAACTCCACACCTACTTGTGCTACATGAATAAACGAAACTAGTGATTCAAGACCAACATCTTCTTCATTAGTAAATGTTCCTATAACATCGACATCTGTACAAAACTCTTTCAAAATGTCTCTCTCTGTGGGCTCCATCTATTCCCAAAATTGAATCAGGCTCTTGCCCGGGGATCAAAAAGATAGGAGAAAAAAAAAATTAAAGAATACTCATACCTGTCAATGCAGGTCTGTACAGTTTTGAGAGGAATCGGCAACCCCAACAAAAAAATTACAGGATCTCACCAGATGACCGGTCAATCTTCGAGTCTTTGAATCTCGCCCATCATGATTCGATTGCTAGTGACTTTAAAGCCAAGAAGAGCAGGGTCAATTTGCCTCCCTTTTTTCCCTTTCTTTTTACCACTCCGGCTCCCTTGGCTGCCATCGGCTGTCTCTAGAGCTCCAGTATCAGACTCCGGTAAGAAAGGCTTCTTAGCACTGCTTTTAAGCATGTCTATAAACGAGGTCTCGGGTGTATCTGTGTCGCTGAAAGATGATGTCCGCCGAAAATGCACATCTTTCTTACCAAACACAGAATTTTCAGAAACCTGGCAAGCTAGACTCACTCCTGAATCTCGTCTCCCCTCTGGGAAAGCTACAAATAGGGAAATCACAAAAATAAATGTTATAGAAGGACCAATAGAAAATATATGCGCATTAAGCCAACAGAGAAATAACACAAATTTTATACAACCCACATAACATCCCCCCAAAAAAAATAATTAAAAAAAAGAAAGTGTAAAAAACAAAAAAACCAAAAGCAAAATCCCAAAAGGAGGCTTGGTCTGATAACCAGTAAGACCCTCTGCTTGTTTCTTAAAATTTTCCTTGCAAATAGGATTCTTAAACCATGTAAAATTTTTCTTAATTCGTATCATTGTATGCCAAGAAATGGCATGGAAAGCTTTCAGGGAATTTATGTTTCTAAACCTAATTGTGGAAACAATTGGAGCCTACAAGGCACTGAAAGTAAATAAAATTAAAATGGGCAAACCGGTGCCGAAAGTCTCCCCACAAGCAGGTCCCGGGAAGGGGTCAGAGTAACTAATATTAATTACAAATTATTAAAAAAAAAGGTAGAAATTTTACAATCATGTACTAAAATTTATATCAAATATGCTAATCTTGTGAAATAGACGATTTAGCGTTGTAATGTACCCTTAAGCACTCTCTTAGGAATAACTTATATTTCTGTTTATGACCTATTTGTATTTATTTGTGACGTTATTATAAAACAAGAAATACATTCAGTATAGTCGGCAAACTTTTATAGATATTGCAGAACACAAAACCCTAAACCAAAAGTATGAGTACTCCAATATGTGGAGACTTAAGCTCTTGGGTGCTTATATAGGCACAGGATCGAGACTCGGGTGCGCATAGGGCCCCATCGTCAGTACTCGAGATTCCTTCCGGATAAGCACGAACAAAGGTGACACGCATGCCACGTGAAAAGAAGGCGCACTAAGTAGTGGCGCCGAAAGTAAAAGATTCGGTGCGCACACTGAAAGAAAGAAAAGATGGGCACGTAGGCCCCACACGCTATTTCCAAAGTAAAGGCACCATCAGTAGTGCCTGGGTCCACACGCTTCCCTGTGAACTTCGGGGGTCCACGTGGTAACGTCTTCTGCCAGTTTTGCAGTAGCATCCACCATTTTCAGTGTTGCTTCTTCCATCTTGCCCAATTCTTCGTGACACCAGGTGTGTGACCGATTTTCTGCATTATATAACTTTTCAATTTTTGGGGCATAGTGGGTAGCAAGCATATTGCAGGTGAGCTGCTTTGCGCAAAGAACCCTTTTAGCTGCCGTAATATGTCCAACTTCTCGGATAGATTTCTACAAGTCCAGGATGGATCGGAGCAGCTGCCTCTGTTTGTCTTGTAGTGTGGCCCAAGCTTTCTGTTCCAATTCCGCCATAGACCTTTGACCCGTTTCTTCAACCTGTTGGGACTGAGCAACCCGAGCGGATGCGAATAAGGTCCGTATACTGCGAGGCCCTCGGGCACTCGAGTGGTTGAATTTCCTCATATACTTGCTGATGCAAGAGTATACTAGGGATGGGTATCTCGCTTGCTTCTGGACTGTTAGATGATTCACTGTGACTGGACATGCTTGCGATGAGTGAGCAAGCCTTGAGAGTTTATCGGCAAGATAGTTTTAGGAACCGTCAATATGCTCTATGTGGACTTGAACTCCGGTTCCGGTGAGGTAGTCCACGAATTGAAGCCAACGTAGCCTTGAAGGCTTATGGTTTACAGATATATAGCTTGATAGTCAGTTCTTAAGGTTACCTGTTGCTTGTCGAGATAATAGATCTTAAAGGCCTCCAGTGAATTTATAGCCGCTGCAATTTTTGCGTCTATAGTACTTTTGATGATCGGAAACCGACCACTGGCATAGGCTGAGATCTTTTCAAGACTGCGTGAGTCATGCTCACGTGGCTTCCACTTCAAGATTCCTCCCCATCCTTCCATGCATCCATCACCCTCAATAATGATAAAATTTATTGGAGGGGGAATCTCTAGATCCGGCAGATCCTTGGCAATCTGCTTTATTTTTCTGACGAGTTCCCAGTCAAATGGCTTCATCTTTTTGTCGGCCATACGGGCTCGTCTTTTGATCCGGGGGGCCCAGTAGGACCCCCTGAAGTTCACAGGAAGCGTGTGGACCCAGGCACTACTGATGGTGCATTTACTTTGTAAATAGCGTGTGGGGCCTACGTGCCCATCTTTTCTTTCTTTCGGTCTGCGCACTGAATCTTTTACTTTCAGCGCCACTACTTAGTGCGCCTTCTTTTCACGTGGCCTGCGTGTCACCTTTGTTCGTGCTTATCCGGAAGGAATCTCGAGTACTGACGATGGGGCCCTATGCGCACCTGAGTCTCGATCCTGTGCCTATATAAGCACCCAAGAGCTAAAGTCTCCACATATTGGAGTACCCATACTCTTGGTTTAGGGTTTTGTGTTCTGCAATATCTATAAAAGTTTGCATTCTACTCTTCAATCTTTGTTTTCACTACCTTTGAGCCTCATTAAAGATCCTTAAGCCTTAAGATTCCGGTTTGTACACCAGGTCTTAGGTTTTGGGGCAGGGTTTAGGGTTTGAAGTTTTGGGTTTCGATTTCGTTTGGGTTTTGGGATTGTTTTGGTTTATCTTGTAAATATAAATTTTGCTTTAGTTTTGGTTCGCTTATACTGATTTGAATTGGTTTTGATAGCCCCAAAATATTAATAAAGTGGAGATGGGAGCAAGTTGGAGGTTGAGAGAGAGCTAGAGAGAGATAAAGTGACCTCTTGTTCTAATTTTTTATGATTTTACCATTTAACCCCTACTTATGTAGTAATTCTGCACATGTTCATTAATGGTACCTGCATAATTTTTTTTTAGCAATTTTTGGAAATTAATCATAAACAGCCGTTGATCTATTTAGAAATTTATGCTTAAATTGACTTATTTTAATGAGAGACAGGGTCATAAATCAATACCAATACATCTACTTATATTTGTAGGTGAAACAATCATACATTCAAACTTATCAAAGAGAGCCTTTATAAATTACGCAAGTAATTGAGTTGAGAAGTGAAGCAACTTTTAGTAATTAATTACTTCATTCTGATTGTAGTCATATTATCATTGTCAGTAACGACTAGCAGAAGTTCTCATTTTATTTCCATTCAATTCAAAACAAAAAAGCTGACAAAGCTGATGGCAATTTTACTTAGCAAAAAGTGAAATACCCAGTACCCCTTTGCACAAAACAATTAGTGCTGTTCCAAAAGAAAAACTAAAGTTGATTAAGGCATCCATACCTTCAGGAGGAGCAATATTCATTATGACTCTCCCTTTCACGGATGGGGAAGAAATTAGGTGAGACTGTGTATCATGAGATGATAAAACATGTGTGACGGGCGGACGTTTTGCCAAAGAGCTATCTGTCCCTTGAGATAGCAAAGTTCTTGCCCTGACAAACAAAAATACATGTAAAAACAATGGCTGTCCAAAATTCATTACCAACACTAAATTTAACAAGACTACCATCTGCTGCTACAAACAATAGCTGGTTCTACAACATTTGGACCACCGCATTATAAATAAGATATCATGGGCGCCCACACGTTTCTATTGCTAAGCCAACAGAATTTTCAACTAGATCAAAGACAGAGTTAAGCAGGATTCAGAAAGTTAAACTACATAGCATCCCCATGAAAGCAATGTTTAAAACATTAAACAGGGCAAGATTGAAGTAAGGTGAATCTCAGCCCTATCTGAACTTGGAACAACTTTAGGTTAGATATTTCTTCACTCAATTAATCCCCTCATCATCTATAGCTAGTTTCTAACAGGAAAAAAACAGGCATTGAGAGTAGGGTTATAATGCAATCTTCAAAACCAAATTATGGATCTCGGATGCCAGCAGGCCCCAATATTCAAACCCAGCAATCGGACCTGAAATAAAAGCAACTACATTGATAAGGGAAGACAAAAGTTGATGGAAGAGGTGGGAAAAGAGATAAGACCAATCTTCTCGGAAGGAGGGAAGAGTAGAGAAAAAATAGATACCAAATACTGATCCCATACTGCTTAAAGCCCTCAGTAGCAGCTAAACCCTTTGCAAAATCATATTCTTTTTTCAAATCATCCACATTGATGGGGGCTTACACATTACATATATAAAACACCAAAATCTTATCATTTTACTCACAAAACGATTCCTAATCACACTCAGGCCACTCTAATAATCATAACAGAACTCTTATCTAGCTTCTAGGTATTCTAATCCATCCAGTCCGTGTACTACCATTACCCTCATTTATCAGCTTATAAATTAGACATTACTATATAGCCAAGAAAATTAAAGGCCTAATTTATAATATTACCATCCAAAACATGATTTCAGATAAATGGCTACCACGGTACAATGAGTCTCCCAAGCATGTGTATAGGCATCCATTCAGGATTATACATAATGCAACAGCAGTAAGAGATTGTTATCCTATCATGTAATGCCTCAAGCAGCATGAAGGCCAATGAGAGTTAGGGGAAACTGGGCTCAGCTCTGATTTCACATGGTCTGTCCAGGCGCAGGAAACAAGCAAAATCTCAGACAATATATTATCTGAAAAATCTAACCACGGACCAAGGCAACTAAATGCCTGCAAGGAAAAGACAAAAGAACAAAGAATACAGACAATGACAGGGACAGATATGACGTTCTGGTTACCAATACATGATTCATCAAGGTA
Source organism: Hakea prostrata (assembly GCF_041222555.1). Lineage (NCBI taxonomy): Eukaryota > Viridiplantae > Streptophyta > Magnoliopsida > Proteales > Proteaceae > Hakea > Hakea prostrata. The sequence continues at coordinate 2,196,483 of NC_142602.1, read as the reverse complement.
TTCAGTGTTGTAATATTAGTCCGACAGCGCGGGGGGGGCTATAAAGATGCCTCTCCTCCTTATTATCCCGAATATCTTCTCTCTTAGATATTTCTTTATTTATAGTGGAGTTTTCTCTCTTGCCCATATATTATTGTGTCTTTCTTTTCTCTTAGTTGTTATTATTGTGTTCTTCTTTTCTCTTATTTGCGGATTGTTCTATTCGGTGGGTTCTTCATAACCCGACATTCAGGACAGCAATGAAACCCATCACTGGCTCCATACCTGTCCTTTGCCATCTCTTCACCGTATGTGCTGTCCAGTCCTGTCTCATAGTTGTAGCGCCCTACATTTCCACCAACAGGATTTAGTAAGTGCAGCCAGCAACATGAACAAAATGCAAGTCCAATGAAGAAGATAATGCTCAACAAAACCTACCAGCATTACCAAGTAGATTATGCCCTGTAGGGGCGTTAATTGGCACATCAGCATCCACAGAAGACACACTTGCTTGCTCATCCATGCTTTCTTGAATCTCTGATACCGACTTACTTCCAACCTTACTTTTGGACAAGCGCTTCTTCCCCTTCTTTCCATCCTTAGTTTCTGATAAGTCACCATATACAGACGATTTACCAATAATGTTAGAATCCGCATAGAAGGACTGAGAGCTCTCATTTATGCCAGGAAAGAACTGTTCTTCCTCAATCAAAGCTCCAGAATTAGATCTCATGGATAGTCTTTCACTACTTTCCAGACTACTAGACTGCTCATCCAAGCTTGCATTTAAAAACCGATCCTGCAGACTGTTGCCTGAGTTAGACCCACGGGAACCATCCACAAAAGAACTGTTCAGACCAGGCTGTGGATCCAAAGAGGCAGAGCTAGAAAAGAGCCAAGATGGTTCTCTTATTTCAAGTGATGTAGGACCATCACCCATTCCAACCGACTGATTAGAATGATTTCCCAGTTTCTGGTGCAGATCAAACAGCATCCGTTTTGAATTATTTTCATTTAGTTCAGCTGATGCCCACAGACCAGGGACCTCAGAAGTCGCACTAAGTTCTAACCCTCTTTTCTGATGCTCTGCTTCAAGATGCAATTGTTGGATCCGGGATTCAATCCAGTGATCAGCCTTCTGACCATTTCGATCAGACCAGCGGTTCTCCACTGCATCTGAATGTGAAGCAAAAATCCGCTTTCCAACTTGCTGTTGATGAGAGTGAACACTGGAAGAAAATGAACCCACTTGACCACTTGGGTGCATGTGATTGAGTTGCTCCTGTAACTCTAGACCTTGAGCACCGGACAAAGCATTAACATCCAAGTTCATTCTAGGAGTCCCAGCAGGCAAAGACAATGACCTCTCCAAATTCCAGTGTACTGGGCTCATAAAGACCTCGCTGCATCCGTTCCTGTACTCCAAAATTCCGTTCAAGATGATTTAGTTGATCCTCAAAAGGGGAGGGCCTCTGCAGTCGCTGGTAGAAGTCCAGTGGAGCAAAATCCGCAGACTGAACCTGGTGAGCACTTGGGGTGCTTCTGACAAACTGACCATTTTCATCCACAGACCAGGCACCAGCAATGTGCCTCTCTTCTTCCATCCCCATCTGTTGCCTTGACTCCATAGAGAATTGTCTTGCCTGCAGCTGCTCCTGCTGAAGTTGTTGCTCCAAAGAGAGCATCTGCCCATGCTTTGCATGCGATAGGAACTCAAATGGATCATTGTGATGTTCTCTACGTTCTCTCTGTTGACTTTGGCTAAATTTCATTTGGATGAGCTGCTGCTCAAAAGATGGATCAAGATGCCTGCGAAGAGGCTGGGAATGTTGTTGCAGTTCACGCAGGAAGTGCTGCCTGAACAAAGCCTGATCAAGCATGTTGTCAGCCCTTACAGGATCCATACGTGATTGTGCAAAGCCAGTCTCATGCATTTGATGATGCCGTAACTGTTTAAGAAGCAACTGTCTAACTTGAGACTGTTGTTGCTGCTGGAGCTGAAGCTGCTGCTGCTGCTGTTGTTGGAGCTGAAACTGCCGCTGCTGTTCTTTCTGCTGCAATTGCTGCTGCATCTGCTGCTGTTGTTGGAGCTGAAACAGTCGTTGCTGCTGTAGTTGAAGCTTTAAATGATGCTCAAATTCAGGCATTGCTGGTTGTTGATAGCATGCAGAATTCCTGTTTCTAGATAAACCAGAACCTGGTACCTGCTCCAGGACTGATTCATTCAAGTGCAAAGAAGGATGAGACAAAAAATTTGCTGGCTGTAGTGGTGGCTTTTGCAATTGTTGTGACATCAAGTGCTCAGATAGATCAAAGCGATTGGATTCTTGTTCCAGGTGGGATGGGTGGATATCAGCTGTGCCTTTATGTAAATTGCCATTTTGAATTATGTCTCTTCTATAGCCATTTGACCATGCATCCCCAGCGAGAGAGGGATCAACCACTGCACCGAATGAGCTGTGCTTATTACTGGCAGCAGAAGGTGTATCTCTTCCAACAAGGGGATCAATAACATGGCCCTGGTCGCTGACACCAGAAGCCATGTTTGATGACTGGGTACGCCTCAGATGAGGACCATCAAGCTCAGACCACAACAAGCCAAAAGGATGCAACTTGCTGTCCTGCTGATTTGACATTGTATTTTCTACCAAGTTATTTGAATGAAGAGGGAGGCTGGCAGCATTTGGCAAAATATCACCAATATTAGTAGAGTACTTGGCAACGGGATTTTCGCTACTGCTTCCAAGCCTTCCAGGAAACACAACTTCTGAATAAAATAAATACGAAATATTATTATCTCAGAATCGTAATTATATATTAAGCAGCACAAAAAAAGAAGAGAAAAAAACCCACTATTACTAACCTTCTGCTTCCACAACAAAATCATGGAAGTTTTGACCCTCGGAGTAATGGGGTTCCATTGGATTGTCACGTTCAGACATTACCGAGTGAACATTGTGAGCAGTACGATCTTCAAATTCAGAAGTCATCCAGTTCTGGCCATCTATGCCAACTGAACCCACAAAAACAGGGGCAGAGGCAGGAGGATGGGCATGGGCAGAAGGAGGAGCCATAAGTGACTCGACACCACCTCCAGTAGCCTCAAAAGGTTGAAGCTGATCAGGTGCATTAGAACTAGAGAAGGACCCAACCTTGGTCTTTAAATGTGGCATGACTTCCCCAAGTCCCTGAAAAGGTGTTCCTTCTGGAGCATCTGAGAGACAGACTGGTAAATCAGTCCCAAAGAAGCCCTGCTCAAACCATGAAATGATGTCAACACCTAGAAATGGTCCTTGGATCTCTCCTTGAGGATCACGGTAATATAAACTCCATTCTTCAGGTGGGGTACACCTTTCTATAAGTTTTCCTACACCATTGCTCTTTAAGTACGGTTCATGACTACTAGAAACTGGCTGGACATAAGAGAGATCAAAAAGAGAACTTGAATCATCAGGAAGCTTGCTACTAATATCAACATTAGCAGCGGACATAAGGCCCCCAGCACTAGGGTGCCTGGGGGAAGCAGAATTTTCTGACTGCTGATTTTCCCCACTTCTGTTAACATGGTTAGCACCACCAAATCCTGCAACATCAGAGACATCATCACTCTTTGGAACTGCCATGCTCGAGCCATCAGATTGTGTCCCACCATCAATCAAAAAGTTATTTTTGCGTTTCTCAATAAAAGAATCTCTTTCTGCAGTAAAATACATACAACACAACTTTCAAAGGAGAACAAACAACCTAAGTAAGCCAGCTATATGTTAAATTACATGGAAATATCTGTAATGATCAAAAGATGCAAGGTATTTCTCCTTACCATCACAGACGGAAATTTCTGAAGCACTTGTCCCACAAGCATCACTGATAGCAGCACTTTCAAAGCATTCATTGGACTCCAGCATGCTAACAGAAAAAATAATTTCTTGCTTACCCTCACACAATGTTAGAACCCCATCACCTGAAAGGGGGAAAAAACTATAGTGAATTTCTTTTTTTTTGGTTGGGTGGGGGGGGGGGGGGGGTTGTTTAAGCATAAAACGGTTCAGCAACAATACATAGTTATCAGAAAGCCAGATCTTTTTTTAATTCTCTCCTGGATGAATTAAGCCTGATCTATTTAATCAGCCAGCTAAAGAACTTAGACAAACTTAAATACCTGTTGAATCTTCATTTGATCTACTCATGTTATCCCGGGATGAACTATGTACAACTCCACTGCTTGTGATCTTTCCTTTCAATATATCATTAAGGACAGCCTGGTCACATCATATGAATCAATTTAATGAAAGGAAGAATAAAACTAATAATTGAGAACCACAATATTTAACATGAATTTCCAAAAATGAACTATAGTCAGAGCTAGAAAACCCTCAAATCTGTACCTGTTCATCAGCATCAGGTATAACAAATGCCAAAGGCTCAACAGAGCTTTCCTGAGTTATAGTTGGAACTTCACCATACCAATCAGGTTGTGCATTGACATACGGAACAACCTTTTTCTTACGGTAAATATCAAGCAGCTTGCCTCTAGGATAACAAAACAAATCTCTAAGGAGGCCAGACCTCCCATGTACATTTTCATTCTTATCTAAAGGAGCACCAATAGAGCCTGCAGAGGGAGGCCTATTAAGAGACAGGTTTCCTGTGATGTTTGATCTCCCTCGTCCTTGAGCAAATCCAACATTTGAACCCTCCATTCTTCCTCTCTCCAGTCCAAATCCAGGTGCAGCACGGTACACATTTGACCCACTTGAATGAATTTCTAGCCGGTGTCGTGGCCTCCATTTATCACGAGAATCAGTTTCACGCTCAGAAGCAGAACGATTGCTGCCAACAAAAGATTGCTTCTCACCATGAGCATCTTCCTTGTCGACTTCCATCCTTTTCTCAGCTCGAGATTCTTTCTCTTTGTCATCCGGACCCCATCTTGAGGACCATTTGCTGTCTCGTCGTGTTTCATGCCCAGAACTACGATTATTTACATCATTCCAGCGATCCAAAGAAGGCAAATTTTTACCGTCAGCAGTACTATCAACACGACGATCATCTTTTCTGCGGTCTCTTCTACCTAGTAAACCAGTTTCTCTCTCCTCCTCACGCCAACGACGACTACTTTCAATATCAGTTGCAGCCCTCCTCCAATCTTTTTTGTCCTGAGGTGCATCTAAACGCCAACCCTCTTTCTGAGTTGGATCGATGGAGCTTCCATGAGGCAAAGAATTCGGTGCCCGTACCTCCTATCAAAAGCAAATGAATAACATTTATCATTTCACTGAACAAAATGACCTAAGCAATAAATCTCCAAAGTAGTATTAACAAAGAAAAATCACAATACTTTATTTGGTACGAAGTAGTTTTAATTGGAAAAAAACATACACCAAAATTATGATAAAAAGCATACAAAGCTCATCACAAGCTTCCATGCCAAAACAATACATCATCACCTAAACACTTTCCAATTCCCTTTGCCAATTCGTAAGAGTTTTTACACATTCATGCAGAGAAACCCTACGTGACCAAATCAGTGTCAATTTGTCGTAAAGTCGAGATATTTGGTACTCAGCAGTTTTAATTGGAAGCTTATAACTTCTAAACGCTTAATAGTTGTAATACGAAAATTGTGGCTAAAGAGAAAACCCAGTGCACGAGGGTACCATTGCCGTAGGAGATTTTAACTGCAGAATGAAAAAAATCTGTTGTATCCAGAAAACAAATAAATGGAAAGAGTTTCTCAAGTTAGAAGTTTCAAAGGAATGGAAATGAGAATCCCATCATACCCACAGTTTTACGCACACCCCAATGACTCTGTTGCTGGCTACACCTTAAGTTCTTAATTACAAAAGAACATAATAATTGTTCTACAGACCTAGAGAAAAAAGTGTAAAAGAAAAGGTCTATAGAATAAGAAATGGCACTTTAATCCATAGGATGGCTTTATAGACTATGAACCTAAAACTCAATGAAAATCTCAAAAAAGGAATATCATATTTGTACAATATAGCTCCACAGACAAGCCGGGTTTTTTTTTTTAAGAATAAAAGACTCCAACTGTTCAATTCATCGAGTGGTTTAGAAATTCGAACACATGCTAACTGTATTGACCTGTTCTGTAAGACGCGTAAATGAGGCAACAAATTTTCACTAATTACATGTACTTTACAGTGGCCGAGATAGTGTGGTTGGACATCTGTTCACTCTTTCTCCCAAAATTAAAAAACTATCAAAAAATTAAGGTATCTGAGCCAAAGAAAGGATGAGTCTCTTACCCCAGATGCACTAGAAAGTGCTGATTTAGTCTCACTTGGTTTGGCATAGAGCCACTGGGGAGACAAAGGTATGTTGTTCTCTGATATTGCTTGATCTGCAGCATAAACCAACAAACATCCAAATTGCCTGGTAAGGAATCTCATAAGCCGAAAATTAAACATATCCTAAAGACAATAGATATGACTCTCAACAAAATAGATGTCAAACTACTTACAATTTTAGAAAATGAATAATGAGAACAGAAACCAAGAACAGTAGGAAAAAGAGATTTTTTTTTAATACCAAAACTGAGAGAACACAAGAGAAAAGACTACCTTTCGGTTCATCAAGAAACCCCACAAGTGTCCTTTCCTCATCAATCCCTCCTGAGACTTCCTCTAAAATGGAGTCAAAGAAATGTAAATAGTTAGTGTACCCACCCACAATTTCAGAAGCTGACTTCAAAGGACAGAATACAGGAATAATCAATTACACCATAACTGGATTGAGGATGAAAACGAAAAGAAAGCCTACAGCAGACCATAGAAAAAAATATCACCACAATTGTCAACAGCAATACCAGTGAATAACATTCTTGAAATTATACAACTACTTCTAAAAGGAAACTAGGAACAAATAAATCCTAAACTAGCAAAGATGCTGGCAAAGCTATAACCATAAACTAGCACTTATTTAGGACAGTAACAAAGTATAAGCAAAAGATAGTGCAAGTCAGGAGAAATAGCATAGGATAGCAGTTATGCAACACGATGCAGGCCCTTGAGAAGGAAATACTAACTATTTATCTATGCTAAGACAGCGAAATCACCTCCAGAGTAAAGAGAAGTTCTATTTACATTCAACGTTAGGAATTCCAAGTTACACAGCCATCAAAGTTTACAATATTCAACAAGAATGTATGATAACCCAGATAATAGGTATGATGCTAGGGTTTAAAGGACAACCCGTATTTGCAGACACCCCCTACAGCTCCAAAGAGAAAGGGGGGGGGGGGGGAAGCAGCACATGAAGTGTTGGAGAAAGTAACACAACTTCAGTAACGCACTAATATAGTTACAGCTCCCAAGGTGAAGTTATCTATCTGGGGCACAACAACGATCTTATGCATCAGTTTCCAAGACGAAGTTAAGTAAGATGTCAAAGGCACAAAGCGAATCTTATACATCACCAAAAACCAATGAAGCAGAGCACTATACTACAGTATCCAACCATAGCATCCAACAATCGAAGTTTACTGAATTTGGCAATACGCACACTAAAAGTCTCGACTATGACCATGCAGCAAAGCCTTTGTGATCTATAGAATCAATAGAAACTACAGAAACCATAGTTTTGTATACCTATTACACAAACCAGAAGTGACGGGCTAAAATAAATCAAACCTAGCACCTGAAAACCTTATATTTTCACTACAACCCTACACGATGGTTTTTTTGAAAAATGAGTAAGAATATCCATAGAGCAAAACGGCATATAATGCGGAAAAATCCTTTGTCAAACCAAGAGCCACAGGTTCCAAATACTTCGGATCGTTCAAAAACCATCACTGGAGAGTTACATCACATCAAACCCAAACATTATCCGATCAAACAATCGTACACTAACTACGGAACGCAAAACGTAAGTATTCAAAAACCCAGAGTACCTTTAGTGCTCCAAGTCTCATCTCCCGTTTTCAATGAAAGAAGATCCACCGGTAGATCAGCCTTCGCATCAGCCATCGCTGCAGAAAGCGTCGGGAAGTAGATCGACAAGAAAGTAAGACTATAATTGGGAATCTAAGAAAACACAGGAAGGTAACGAGCGCAATACGAAACGGGAACCGACGAAATTATAAGAACTCAACCAGGGCTTAACAGGAAGCAAGTAAAAGTTGAAGAAATCCAAAATGGAGACTTTTCACGGTTTCATGAACTATAGGGCTTCGAAATTTTCATGAACATAGACGAATTGCAGAGAGACTGTCGCGGAGAGAGCGAGGGAGAAAGAGCGCAACCGGGAGGATGCAAAGGGTGAGGGTTTGGATGGCCGAAAAAACAACGAAATAATGTTTCAATTTTCGGAACTTAAAATGAACAATCTGAATTGGTCATTTAATTATTCAATTATCTATATTAGTTTCTAATTATTATATACTCTTTCTCATATTCGTTTTCTCTTTAAGCATTGCTCCTACTCTACCCAAAATAAATAAATAGAAGCATTGCTCCTACGATGCCTAAAAAAGGACTTTTGAGAAAAAAACTCATTTTTTTTCTTCCGGTAAAAAAATATCTCACAATACCAATACTAGCCGATTCGTATCTTTATTTGACCCAACCGAGATGATACATATCGATACGTATCTCCATTAAATTACACTAAAATACATTAGCCAGAACAATACAATACTCGATACAGGACGATACGGCTTTTAAAATCATATGACCAATACAATACACGATAGCGATACTTTAAACCTTGCTATCATCTTTTTGGATCCAAAGGCATTGCAAGTTTGCAACATGGATGTGCTTTAAACACAATAAACATTCTATGTAGAGTCAATAATGCTAAAAATGCAAGGTTGGTAGAGTAGTAAAATCTATATTTTTCAGTGGAGAGATCATAGATTCGACTATTGCGGACGACAAAGCTTCCCCATAGGATGTAATCGAGATACGTGCAAGCTGACCCAAATGAATCTCAGATACCACAAAAAAAAAAATAATAATACTAAAAATGGTAATTTATGTAAGCACCCCAAGGCTACAAGGGTCACACAAACTTAAGATCGATTTACAATTTTTTATGTAGCCTTACATCTTTCTGTCTCCATGAATGATAGTTTTGTTTCTCCTTCATCTAATTCATACATGCCCCAATAAACTTCAAGGAATTTTGTTCTGAGATGATAAACTTCAAGTATTTTCTGATGCTGCATAAATAGTATCCGTGTGACCTATCACCCGTTTATTCATCACCCATCCTCTTGTTACATTCGATGACTATCTGATTTGATTATTTTTCCAACCAATGCATTGTGCATGACGATATTCAAGAGAATTAGGCCAACGTCAACTAAAACAAGGATTATAAACCTTTAAATTTTTCTATTTGCTGCCACATGGATGATATCCGTGTGACTCATCTGCTTTCCCCTTTGGGAAATGGTTTCCTTTACCATAAACTCATAGCATCAAATGGTCAAGGTAAGAGAGAAAACAAAGATACTCAATCAATTTGAAAGAACTATATTGCTGTGAAAATTCTTCCATTTGGTTGTTATGGGAGTGGTTAGACATGTCGAGGTAATTTGACCATGAGAAACGAAGGCCCTACACAAAATTGCATCTTTCCTCCATAATCCGCATGCTACTACACCTAGATCCACAGAAGCCAAAAGTGATCCCATGCTTAAATTAAAAAATATACAATTATCCAATGCAAAAAAAAAAAAATGTGGGACATAAGGACTACCAAACTGTATGAAAGTGACCTTAAAACCACAAGAACAATTGCCTTATTTTGATCACATAATTTTCGGTGCTCTGAACTTAAAAGTATTATATTCTAAAATAATAATTATAATATTCTAAGGGAAAAAAAAAAGGGAAAGAAAAAAAAAAAAAGGGCAACCAGAAAAAGGAAAGAAAAAAAAAAAAAAAGGGGGGGAAGAAAAGAGAGGAGATTAGCAAATATTCGTTTTTATTGCGGTACAAATATGTCAAACCTTCCAAAGAAAGAAATAGTGAGGATGATCGATATTTGATGTGATACTACTATTGAAATGCATCATAACGTCATAATTTTATTCTACTTCTACTTCACTTTACTTGGCTTTCATTCCAATCAAGAGGGCCTTACTCTCACACCAAGGCACCATAGCCTCCTCAAAACCTAGTTGCTGTAATGGGCCATTGGCTACCAACATCACTCATGTCAAACTATTACCATTTGAACAAGGAACTGAGATAGTAGGAGGTAATAGCTATACAAACAGGACCAATGCAATGCCCGTGAATGTTTTAAGTAGCAGTGACATGGCCAAATTCCTCCAGCTACTAATTTGACTTGCCATTGTTAATTTCTGTCTCAGCCAGGTAGGTTCTTTCTTCTTAATATTATTATCTGATTTAGTTGGCAGAGAGATCCCACGTTAATGCAGATGAAGATCCTTGGGTTCTTTCTAACCCAGTCTACATTTACTGTGGAGGTAGGTGTTTGTTCTAACTTCTCATGGTCAGACTTACAGCTCTCCAATTGGAAGATCACCCAACATGGCTTCTGAGGTCAATTTGCAGGCAGTACCCAAATTTGAATATTCTTAATTAACAAAACGGAACAGGAAATGGCCAAAATTATCACAAGTCCCATGTACTAGCTGTTATTTGGCATGCTACAGAGTGCAGAAAGTGAAAGACAGCCCTCACATCCCCAACCAGAACATAATTTATCAGCCAAAATTTAGACAAATTTCATTACCCAAAAAAAATTTTTAGACAAATTCAAAGAGTGCAGCAGCTCACTCATAAATCAAGTATAATTTAACTTCTGAAGACCAAATAAGATGTCTGCAGTAGGACATTTTGGGGGTAGGTTAAAAGTAAGCCATTTACTGATCGAGGTGAAGGCCACAAATTCTAACTCTTGGTTCCAAGCATTAATCCCAAGTACCATATCAATGATACACAACTCATGGAGACTACCACTAATCCACCCCAATACTATATAATTACCTATACAATACGGCTATCCAAAGAAGGATGCTAGAACCATGATTATAGCTAAATCAGACAGAGTTCCAGTGATGCTAAGTACCTTCTCCGAACAACCATGTATCCTCCTCTCTCACAACAACCCCCCCCCCCCCCCCAAAAAAAAAAAAAAAAAAACCTGGTGTGCCCACCCAAAATATATAGCCAAAAGAAAAATAAATTTGTCAACATCTCTTGTCCAATGTTAGCAGAACCCATCCCCTGTGAAACAATGAAAGGTTCACCAGAAACAAAAACCTCAGGGGGAATTTTTATTTATTTTATTTATGACTGTTGGGGAAAAGGTTCATAAGCTGCCAGTTATGTTTAGCCGTCTAACCATCCACAGATCCACACATCTTATACTCCCTGATTTTGTGCTTCCTATGGCTTGGTTGTGAGTTGTGACTACATCAGAGAAATGCCAATTTAATAGCCAGCACACAACTTTGAGGTTAGACATTGAGATTCACTGCCAACCACTGGATTGGCATTTTTGCTGAGGTGGCACAACCCCAGCTATAGGGGAGGCACAAATCAGGAAATAGAGGATATGGATCCAACCTTCGACAATCTACCCAACCCCACCACACACAAAGGTGCACGCGCGCACACAAAAAGAAAAAAGAAAAAAAACCACCACCGACAACAACAACAGGAGGTTATACAAACCCCAGCCACCCAAACAAAACACCCAACCACACATCTCTCCAACCTAGCTCCCCGAGGTAAGGCAGTCGTTTTATTACCATCTAAATCTGCAGAGTCATCCTGAGAGTTTACCACCAAGTTACCAATTCAAACACCTTCCCTTCACCATGAATGGAAGAACCTTAAGGGAGAGGAGTCCATCTCATCATATATAATAAGCCCCAAGACAACCAAAGACTCCATACGCAGTTCGTTTCAACCTACAAGACATCAGCAGATCAAAAGATTCATTGGCCTAAGAGATTCATGATGTGTTTAGTATAACAGATAACCAGTAGCGACGGCTCAATAATACAGAACATGCACCCCCATTAAGTTATTCAAATCACCAAAAAGAGGGGGTACTTTGAGTGCAATGTTCACATCTTTACTATGCTTTACTTCTCATGGGACAGTGTGATTGAAAAAGGGAAAGGCCCCACAAGCAGAAAAGAAACTAAAAAGAAATTTATTTGAATTACTGAATGTGAACAAGTAGGCTCAACTAGACTGCAGCTACAAATGGAGTAACCTAAACAAAGATGGAAATTAAGAAAAATTGCTTTCATATGGTATAGGAAAAGGTGATACCAACTCCTCTAGGTCATTCTCTGTGCAGCTTCCTTAGCAAGAACCTTCTCCTTTGCTTTTGTTTTTGCCTCAGATTTGGATCCCATAATACCACCTCCCCACTTCTTTCGATATTCATCGTACTTGTCATTAAAATTGGCCTAAAACAGCAACCAAAGTTGTAATGGAACTGAACAGGAAACAGGCAGCAAGGAGACCAGTAGAAAGTAAATTTCAATTATTACCCACCTTGATGGCCTCCAAGATTCTGCTAAACTCCAATTTATCCTCATTCTTTACTGTGGTTAAGCACAGAACGGCAGCAGTTTTCTTGTGAACAACCTACCAAAAAGATGGTATAATAGCATTATTTAGTCTGAATCAGTTTGGCCACAAAATTTCATACAAGAATATACAAATACAACAGTACCGATCCCAAGCGTGCTTTCCCTTTCACAATGCAGTATGGGATCTCCATCTTCCTGCACAAGGCAGGAAGCCAGACAACAAGCTCTATCGGTTCCACATCATGTGCAATTACCACTAATTGAGCCTTGTTCTGTTAGAGAGAGGGAGAGAGAGACAGAGAAAACAAAAAAAATGAGCAGATTGTAATTAGCAATCTACAGAGTTCATCAAGGGGTCAATTTGTAAATCCATACACTAATCCTGACCTGCTCAATAAGGTAAGTAATGTGATTGAGTCCATATTTCACAACAATAGGCTTCTTAACCTCAACGGTCTTCCCTTCTGCCTCGGCTTGAGCCCTCTTTACAAGACGTTCTTTTTTCGCAGCTTTATCCTCAGGTCTGTACTTCAAAAGCATCTTAAAAAGATTTGTTGCTGCACATAGATTTAGTTATTGGCAGTTTAGAGAAGAGAAAAAAGTGAGCCTATATGACAAACTTTGCTACCATAAAAATAATAACAACAATTCTACTGGAAAAAGAAAAAAAAAAAAAAAAAAAAGAAGCCTGGATAACACTATGCATTATAGTTATGTTGCCTAAATCCATGACAGAACAACCTCACTAGGTAAGTGTTACAGTCCCGTTTTTAGTGGGTTGTTAAGCCAATGGACAGTGGCCCTTTGACATGCACATGACACATAAAAAATGGGCTCTAAAGGAATATAACATAGGAAACAATGTGAGAGTTATAATGGATTAACACACCCAAAAGACTATGGCCCCTGCTTCCTTTTTTTTCCCTCGTGGGCCGTGGGTGGTTGGGGAAGGTTATATATCTAGACTCATTGTGTGTGTGATCATTCTTTGTTCAGCGTTGGTATAGCCACTGCCTCCATACACATAGTAACAAGCAAAAGATTTATCAATCTTATCTGGATAAAACAGCTTGGGCATGCAACTCTCTCTATAAACTGAATTGCTATAAGGAGATTAAAACTAATTAACTTCACATGAACCTTCAACTAACATCTGGTAGGAATAATTTAACTGAGATGGTATTTAAACCAGGTTTACCCACTCAGCCCCAATAAAACACTGAAAACCAATTATATGGAGATTATTACCAAGGTTCTTGTCTAGTGTCTTCGTGAACTGGTTCAATGCAGGAGGGACCTTCAACCTTTGCTTGAGAATCCTCCTCTGTCTTTGAATGCGGACAACCTTGGGCCATTTCACAAACCTATGCAAATCCCTTTTTGGAGGCAATGCACCACCGATGCCAAATTGCTTAGGACGCTTCTCAAACAATGGATTCACAACCTTCTCCTGACACCAAAATTACAAAAACTGTGAGCAACTGAGAATGAACTATAAACACTATGATGGAAAATAAGTAGTGCAATGTCAACGTCACAAACCGGTTTCTTCTTTGCCGGCGCTGAAGGAGCTTTCCCGCCTCTCTTTGGAGCCTGTGGTTTTGTTAGGATATAATATTACCAGCCAAGCCAAATCAATAAAAACAAGAGAAGAGGCGAGCAACACCACTGATTACTGTATGGTTACTAGAGATTAGAACATGTATCATACACAAGCACAACATATTTCCACAGTTCAAACCAGTTTTAAGCATTGAATCAAAACTCAATAATTCCTAATTTATACATCACTTATTAAGTTTTTCAATGCTTGTATGTAGCCGAACCCATTTAGTTGGGATAAAGCTTTTTTGCTGTAGTTGTTCAGTGCTTGTATGAGGAAAGCATGTAGACAAGATATATACATTAACCATTTATGGTTATATACTATCTCATTCCAGCATTTGCGTATCGATCTGAACTAAAACGATGGGAAATTTAAATCCCAACCACTTCTGGCTCCCAACTGGAAACCAAACCATTGACTACATCTGTAACTCTATTCAAGAACTACTGAATTCGGAATCACACGTCGGCGCTTAAAGTTAGGGCAATACGAAGAGAATGAGAGACTGTGATGACTTACCATTATCGCCGTCACGAGTGTTCGGTAACACAACGGCCGACGCGAAAACCCTAGAGCCTTTGGGCGCCAACTCTGAAAATGGTAAATGAGGGAAAATATATAGCGGGGCAAAAGGCAAAAGCCAACCAAGGGTATTTTTGACACTCTATAGTAAGTTTGGGGTCTTTTTGTAAGATCTGATGGGAGAGGCGGTGTTATATGTAATTTTTCTACTCTTTATACTACCCGCTGTGATTACACAAATATCTCCTGACACCTTTTCCCTTCACCGTAAACTGGGTCGGGTTGGCGGGTTGGCGGGTTGGCGACTCGGTGCTCAGTCGCAGTCACCAGTTTGGTAGGTTTTCGCAACTCGCAAGCCACAACACCCTCCGTCAAAACGTAAGTGGCAAGGTTCCTGATACAGAGAAAAGTTGTCGGGAACCTGCAAGAGAGCTAGCCAGAAGAACGCAAAACGAGAAAGGATCCTCAACTCAGCTAATCGACAGGGAGAATGGACAACAGAAATGTCGTCGTCTGCGATAATGGCACTGGGGTAGTTTTCTTTAATTCTGTATAACTTATTACTTCTTTTCGTACTGTTCTGCTGCTACGAGCGTTGTCTACCCATTGTTAATCTAAACCTTCAGTGGAGAATGAACTGTTAGAATTGGCGTCGGTTGGATTCGTCACTTCCGTTATTGAATCATCCGTTAACTAGATTCTGATCTGAGTTCTCACAAATCGTCAGAGTACCGCAGAGGAGACAGAGAGTAGTTTGACACACATTGTCGGAAAAATAGATGTCGCTGAAATGTTTGTTTAACTGCTGACACTGGGATGCTTCAGCATGTATTTGAAAACAATTGAGTTTTATGCAACGATAATTGGTGAAATTGTTGACTATCAAGATTGTTAATGAATGTCGTAGATTGCCAAGTTGTTAATCTTCTTATAGTAGTCCGCATCAGAACGCATAAAGAGTCAACACGGCTGTAGGCATCTGCAAATTCGTATATGAACATGGACATGTGTTGTTATACTTGAGGATGAAACGTTTTTTGGGTATGGACTATGCTGTTACAATTTATAGCTTCCTGATCTGGGAAATAAGCTAGTTTAAAATGTGTTGTTTATGTGAGAAATTTGGTTCCTCTAAGAACGGTCCTAGAGGCTAGAACCATAGTTCTAGGAACAAATTGAAGATCATGACATGTTGACTCAAGATTTGGCTGCACCATTATTCACTATCTGCATTTTGCAATGAGTTTTGTGAATGTTGCCCTGAATAGTTTCAAATGCTTCCTTCAGATTTTTTTTTTGCAGTATTTGATTGATGCATTCCTTACAGTATGTAAAATGTGGATTTGCTGCGGAAAACTTCCCAACATCTGTATTTCCTTGTGTGGTGGGGAGGCCCATGCTGCGGTACGAAGAATCACTTGTGGAACAGGAGTTGAAGGTGAGATGCCCCAACCCCCCCCCCCCCCCCCCAGTCCAAAAAAAAAAAAAGTTTCAAGTCTACTATGTTTAGGTAATGATTTGGACTAACTTGGTATGTGCTAAGTGCTAAAAAGGCTTTGAATGTTTGGACAAGACCTCTTGACCAATAATACATCTGGGCATTGATTGGACCCTGGAGCAAATGCTTAGGCTCAGTTCTTATGCGTGACTGCTTTGTGTAGGACCACTGGCAAACTCACGCCTCTAAGGACCCAGCATAAGCTGGACCAGCACTAGTAATGACCGTTTATTGGTCTACAGACACTTGCTAATGGCCTATTTCTTTGACATTGACCCCATAGTTCTTAAGAGTGAACACTTTGTGCCCGAAAAAAGGGTTAAAGGTGAGGACCATCTTGAAACTCACCCATTCAAGGCCCAGCGTAAGCAGGAACAGCACTGGTAATGGCCCTTAATCGGTCTAACGAACTCACCCGTTCAAGCCCAGCATAAGCAGGAACAGCACTGGTAATGGCCCTTAATCGGTCTAACGATACCTGGCTAAGGGTCCATTGCTTTGACATTGGAGCAAATACCTTGAGTCTTAGAGTGATCACCTTGTGTTAAAAAAATTATAGATGCTAAATGTTAGGGCCAACTACAAACTCATCCCTTCAAGGACCCAGAATTAGCTTGGATAAGCACTGTGAGGTGGCCCTTAATTGGTCCAAATGGACCTGGAAAAGGCTGTCAATTGGGTTTGATCCTGCTGTTGAAAGGCTCAATAGCACCTGGCATGCTCTCTTGGATCATTGTTCATTTCACAAGTCAGTTTGATCAAGTCTCTCCTTGATTAATGTGTCCTGATACTTTTCTTGGCTGATTACAGTGATGCAAGTATGGTTTCCATAGCAGACTTATTTTGCAAGAAAATTTCAGTGGCATTAGATGTTAGCTCCCTTGATCTGTCCCTGTTTTTCTTTTTTAAATGAAAAAGCTACTGATCAAGGAGCAGAGGAAACCCATTAATTAACTTTATTGTGTTTAAAAAACAAAAATTACCCACACGTATGGAAAGTATACAGCGGGCATCCATAATCAGGAAACTTTTCTTGAGAAGAAGCTGATTCAAGTATCCAATGCTTTTTTTGGAGAAAAATATTAAATTATTATTTTTTATCTGTTAGTTCCAAATAGTATATATCATTAATATTTACCCTTACATATGTGTTTTAATTGTTTATTTATGTTGTTGCTCAAACTTAATCATATCATGTAGGAATTTCACTATGACTTTAGGATTATCTAAGAGCGGGACAGAGCGGAGACAAAACCGAGATCAAATCATGGAGTTATAATTTATAAAATTAAGTGTTTGGTTGTGGAAGAAACGGAATTCATCCTAAAATTATTTGATCGACATGATTTTTGTGAATGACAATTGTATAGCTTTTGAAATCTCGGTTTCACCCTTACCCATAAATCTCGATTCACCTTTTACCTAAACGTGAATCTTTAGATTTCATGAATCTAGAGATTTTTACAACCAAACGGGTATAATTCTCAGATTCATGAATCCAGGGATTTGAAATCTCTAGATTCATGTAACCAAACCGGCCCTAAAGTATTAAGATCTGTAAGAATTCTAGATTTCTGGATGTTTGAATGGCTTTTGTTATGCTTTTATTCATTTAGGACATTGTGGTTGGAGATGGTTGTGCAGCATTGCGGCATCAGCTTGATATATCTTATCCTGTACACAATGGCATTGTGCAGCATTGGGATGATATGGGCCATGTTTGGGATCATGCATTTTTCAATGAATTAAAAGTAATTTTCTTGTGCCTCAATCCCTTTTGCAACCTAAAAGAAGTGTTAAGTCACATTGGCTAATTACTATGATAGACCTAACTGACTTCCACTATCTTTTTACAGATAGACCCAACAGAATGTAAGATCTTGCTCACAGATCCACCTCTTAATCCTTCAAAAAACCGTGAAAAAATGGTTAGTATCGATTAGAGATCTATTCTCTTGTTTGTTTCCGTGAGTTCATGATCTTTTCATGTATGATGCATGTTTCTTGTTAATTCCTGTTGTGTCTTGGAAAAAATTACAGGTAGAGACTATGTTTGAAAAGTACAGCTTTGAAGGTGTCTTCATTCAAATCCAAGCTGTTTTGACACTGTATGCTCAAGGTGCTTATAAAGCCCAGGTTTACACCTCTTAATTAGAATAAAAAAGGGGGGGGGGGGAGGAAGAAAAGGAAAAGGTCTACTGGTGATGGCTCCTTTTTAAGGTGGTGGATGATAATAGAAAGGCCTCCCTACACTGCTGGAGGACATTCAAAACTGTTTTCTGCATTCTCTGTATTCCATTTTGAAATTTGTTTTTGTGCTTTCTTCCTTTTCTATTTTTATTTGGGCAATTGTGTTATCGGGTCTGATGCTTGTTTTCTTACATGACACTTGTTCACCACAGGCTTGCTGACTGGCCTTGTTATTGACTCTGGTGATGGTGTCACTCACGTGGTAAGATGCTCTGTAAATTGTTTGAAGCTGTTGGGGATTGTTTTCTCATGATTGTGTTACTTTGAAGATATCCATGTTCTATAGCTAAGTTAACTGTGATAATTCAGCTAGGTACTCTATTAAATATCCACTGATGTTTTGGACCTCCTCTTCCCCCTCCACCTTTTACTGCTCTGCAGCTGTGCATTCCCCACACGGCCACACCTCCCTCTCTTTCTTCCCCTTCTTGGGGCTTTGGTAATGATATTTTATTCATCCAATAAATAAGTAAAAATATGAGGTGGTAGTTTCATGAAAATTAAAAAGTCTGTGAATTAGCAACAGCCTTACTCATGTTCATGTGGCCACACCAAGTGGTTATGAGCGCTTCTTTTGACATGCCGTTCCCCTTGCAAAACTTTAGTTACTACCTGTACAAAACATTGTTGAATCCTGAGTAAATAACCAATTGACTGGGCTGAAAGGTACAGTAACAAATTAACAAATTTGCCGATGAATTGTGTTTTGAGGAAGGTTTTCTTATGCCAATAGTTGTGAAACCGTCCCTGTGCCAAGAGTTTTTATTGCTATATAGAAGTGCCTAGCAAGTATTAAGTATTGTATTGTATCAGCTGATACATATCGGTGGGTGTCAGTATGATACTTACCTATATGATGCTTAATATTATTATTAGTATCTATTGATAAATCCAACACAGATTAATGCAAGTAAGACTTGTAATAGCTACCATGCTATTCATGCATGGGCCTCTTCTTGTATCTTATGTATCCTTTTGGTTGTTGGGAAGGGAATTCCTATCTGGTTAGTTGCTTCTCCTATTTAATAAGATGGTAATGCTAAGCTTGCACATAATTGCGTCTCAATGAAGCTGTCGGTTTAAAAATAAAAAGGAACTAGTGTCAGTTTTATTGGATTGAATAAAATCAGATAGACAGTTTATTGCTCTGAGCTATAATTTTTAAGTTTTGATATTACTTTCATTTGTCATTGTCCCCAATAGTAAAATGTTTGAAAATTTTTGTTACATCATTTAGGTGTCTCATTTATTCATTTTCTGGGTAATAAGGTGATAATTAAAAAGAACCTAACTTTGAATTAGTGTATATATATAATGTATGTACGACAGACAGTATCCACTACTACAGAAGAAAAACTAGGAACCTAAAAGTTGAGATCCATTTATTTTAGATTTTTTTCTCCAGGTTCCAGTTGTTGATGGCTTCTCATTCCCTCATCTTACAAAGCGAATGAATGTTGCTGGAAGGCATATAACGTCTTATCTTGTTGATTTGCTCCTACGAAGAGGGTAAGGGTGTCCTCTTTCTGAAAAGGTTTACAATATCATTATCATTCTGTGTTCTCATGGAGGATGAACATTTGTGGCTTTAAGGTATGCTATGAATAGAAATGCAGACTTTGAAACTGTTAGGGAAATAAAAGAGAAGCTCTGTTACATCAGGTGAAGCTCAAATATCTTTTCAGGAGTATTTTTGTGGAACTTTGTCACATTGTTGCCTGATATTAGATTTATTATTTTACTGTAGTTATGATTACAAACGGGAATACCAGCTGGGACTGGAAACCACAATCCTTGTCAAGAATTATACAGTAAGTTCTCCCCTCAGAATTTTGCACCAGCCATTTGCATGTATGTATTTGTACGTTACAATAATAAGCTTTATGAAAAGTAAAATCCTTGATCAGCAATCAAAGATCAACCTCTGGTTACATAGAAATTCATTAGTACATGGAGAATACAATAGAAACAGACAACTCCTCACAAAGTGACTCTATTCCCAAACATTGCCCTCAGGCGAAGTTAATAATCATAATTTCCTAATGTAGGCTGTGTAGGAAAATTGTCCTCCCCCCCCCCGGCGGACTCTGCTTGTGTAGTAACCTTCGGCATTTGGTTAGCCCATATGCCGGATTTAAACTGGAGGACTGGTTTCAGTTCTTTATATGATATTACTGGAATTGTAGAATGTGGTTAAATATTGAATCAGTTTTTCCCGGAGTGGAAGGCATGAACAGAAGCTTGAGTCTCAAGGCTTAGAGTATGTCTCAATGCATTATATTGATTTAGAATTAACAACATACAATTAGTGTTTGCAAGGTTCTTTAAGTGAAATCTTTCTTCCATAACTTTTGACCCCTAAATTTTAAATAATATAGAATTTTTTACTTTCTTTCTCAAGTGTTACTCCCTGTATCCCATAGTCCTTGCCTGCAAAAAACGCAGGCACCCCCCCAAAAAAAAGAAAGAAAGAGAAGTAAAAGATTTTTAATGTGTTTGGTCTCTTAGAGTCATTTTAGTGTTATGCCTTTCTTTATCTGGGGTCTTTTTGAATTAAATACCTACTGGACTCTCCTTTAATGACAATATTGTTTGCTCTCATTTCACTTAAAAAGCTGAAATATTAGTAAAAGATAGCATCAATCTTATAAGTTAACACTCACCCACAAGTGCAGACCAAGACAACATGGTCCTTGCATGTGGGGTTCGCATTACAGTTCCTTCACGAGATGCTGAGGGAGAAGAAATGTCAGGAGTTTTGATGCACTTCCTCAGAGTCGATCCCTTGATCTCCCTGCTTGGTACCATGTTATCATTTCATTTTAAAAGCTCAATCTATTAGGGAAGGGCAGCACTGATAATCAATGCATACATCTGCAACTATAAATATTTATGATCATTCTGAAACCTACCATGGCTTTAGGGGTTCTCTTCTTCTTCACAGATTCTGGTTTATTTGATTTTGCTACCAGCTTCTTCAAAACTTACCATAATAAACCCTTGCATCTATTATTCAATTTGGAAAACAACAACAACTACAACTACCTAGCCTTATCCAACTAAGTGGGATCATTGTTCTCCGGTGAGCTCTTTTGAGGTAGTACTTGATAAAAGGGCTAAGGAACCTCATTTTGAATGTCTCGTGTTTAGTCATCTGTGATTTTTTCAAGGTTATTTTGGTCTGCCCCTGGTGGCCTGGCTTTTTTAGTTTTTTTTCAACCTGAATAAACACTTCTCTGTACTGGAGCATCCAAAGGCCTCAGTTGATCATGGCTATGCCATCTCAAAATACTTTCTTGCAGCTAATCATGCATCAGAGCTACCCCCATGTCAGCTCTAATGTGATAATCTCTCACTTTATCCTTCCTAGTTTTGCGAAACACCCATTTGAACATCCTCATCTGTGCTAAGTTGAGTTTATGTATGTAATACTTAAACTGCTCAAGATTCCACAAGCTGGTTGTATGACTCCTATAAGAATTTCCGTTTGAGTTTTAGAGGAGTGTGTCGATCATAATACACTCCATATTTGTCTAGTCATGCAAAGTATAAAACTTGGTAGTGGTGGAATTATATGTTCATTTTAATCTAAAACCTCTATGTTTGGTTTTTGCTTCTTTCTTGTTGCTGGAACTTGATTTGATCAGCTACCAGATGGAAGGGTTATTAAAGTTGGCACTGAACGGTTCCAAGCTCCTGAGGCTCTTTTTACTCCTGTAAGTTTTCCATTTTCTCTTCAAATGCCAGAGGGTGGTGTTCAGAATGTAGGCTTCCTTTAGTGTGATACTCTTTCAACAGTTTTCAATGCTATTCATGATACTGATTGAAGCACCAAGCATTAAGAACTTGAAATGGAAAAACAAAGACATGATTCAGAAGCTGCTATTGTAATGCCCTGAAGAGCTCTTTATTAAGGGTCTTAATTATAGATCTGGCAGCTGTTGCCACATGACATCAGATTGTACTTTGATTTGGATCATTTGGTGTCTTGGGTGCAGGAACTAATAGATGTAGAAGGCGATGGTATGGCGGACATGGTATTTCGCTGCATTCAGGAAATGGATATTGACAACCGTATGATGGTATGTACCTAGATAATTTGTAAAATATGGTCATTCCAGTATATTCTTACAGCATCCAGGTTTTACTCTTTGATTGGTGTACTAGTGGATATTTGATCACACAGACTGCAATTCAGACTTAACCCAACTAAATGGGGTCCAGTGAATAACTCATTACTCCAGTTAGTTAATTTTGCTCTCAGTATCTTTAAGAGCATATGCATCTGTGGACGTGACTCTGACAAATAGGTTATATTCTGTAGGTTCCTTTGGGACCAGCTTCAGAATTTTGTTCTACAGGGCAAATCCTGAAGTTGATTTCTTACCTCTTTAACTCCCCCCCCCAAGGGGGGGGATTTTTTTTTGGGGGGGGGGGAGGGGGGGGGTTGGGTTTGGGAGATGGAGGTTGACAGACTCTTACAAAATGGTGTCTACTTGTTAATAAGTTTGCCCTATCAATATGCTTGTTATGACACTGATGAGACCACCCATCCCATTTGTTTATTGTTGCCCTATATTGGTAGAAGCAGGATCCACAAATGATGGGAATATTTCTTATTCTTTCTTTTATGCCTTTTGGATTCCAGCCTATGTTCTGTGTGATTTGCCTTTGTTTTGCAGCTTTACCAACATATTGTTCTAAGTGGAGGGAGTACCATGTATCCTGGATTACCTAGTCGGTAATGTTTTCTTTTTCCGGTTTCCAAAAGTTAATTGATTACTCCATTGTCATTCCTGGATATTCAAATGTCCATATTGAGTTTCTGGATGCGATTGTCTTATTGGTGGATTTCTTAGCTTTGACAGATATTTGATGTTTACGTATCTGCACATTTGCTTGAATTAGTATTTGGGCACATTCAAGGGATTTTCCTTCTTGTGTATGATGCTCATTATGGACATGGCATCAGACTTGCTTGGACCCTAACCCTCTTGTTTCTTGAAGGTTATGTGTTAAATATTTTCTGGACTGAGTATTAGAGTTATCCTGTTTGAGAGAAGTTTCTTTAATTTTGAATAAATTATATTCAAGTATGTGTATTCCATACATGCTGTGGATTTGGGGTTCCTATGTCATGGACCTCAAGGTACCCTTAGTGCTCTAAATAGGGGTATCAAATTGTTTTCTTCAGAACCCAGTTATCTGATGGGCACCTTGATATGTACAGGCAAAGACCAGGTTCAGATTTATTTACCCAACCAAAACTTATTCCAGTGGAAAACCCATTGTGACGATTGTGACTTGTCTTTTCAATAGATACAGATATGCTACTACTTCCATCAGCGCTGGTCTCAAGATGAAGAGGGGTTTAGATCTAGGGGAAGGGCTTGAGTAGATCAGTTAGCCAACAAAAACATGAAGTTGATCAATGCCTAAAAACTCAAGTTTAAGCTTCCGTACCTGGAAAAAAGTCAATCTACTCCAAATCCTTGTAAAATTTGATCTCAAACCCTGACTGAAAACTTGTTATGAAGGTAAGAGAGTGGGAGCTGGGGAATATAATGATGTTTGTCTATAGAGGCACAGCCATGTTCTATTTATAACTAGAGAAGTAGGTAAAATACAAGTTGATGCACAGAACAATACAGCATCATACGTTACCCAAAGAGCTTGAATGCTCAGATTATGACATTTTAACTGTACATCATAAAGAAAGTAAGCTTTCATAGGGATATTCTTGAAGTAACTAAATATACTCCTTAAGTGGTTGATATAATTACTTGCTTAGTAATTAACCTTCCCTTTAGTTGCCCTTGGTCTGGGTTCTTTGTTTCCTGGGGCCTTTGTCTTTGTTACTGTCCCTATTTTTCCCTCTTATACATTCTCTTTTCCCTTCAGGGGTTCTTTGGTAATGAATTCTTTGTTCATCTGAAAAGAAAAAGAAAAAAAAATTATTGTATCTGTCGAATCCAGCTGATGATGGACAGTTAACTGTGAAGTATGTGGCTTATGAAATCTTTGAGTTGATATTCTCCAATGGTATCTTATTGTTTTAAACATGAGGCACACCAGTGAATGCTGGCTGCCTCAGACATGTTCTATGGGTGTGTGATAGCCACCTTCGTGGATAAACTAAAACACACGGTTGGGCCCTGATTGGCTACTCACTTGGTCTGGTCTGTTAGCCAACTCTCGAGTCACTGCTCATGAATGTGATCCTGGATTGCTGTTATGATATACCCCCGAGCAATCATGAGAGTCTAGGTTTGGATCCAGACATGGCTTGTTGACAGTCCTTTGTTTTGTAGGCATGATAGCACATTTTTGTGTTCAAAGTGATTACTATGCAGGTTTATACACCATTTCTATAATCTTGTATCTTTTCCAGACAGACATGATACATTTGAAGTACAGAGTAAGATTAGGATTAGGATTTTAATTAACGAAGTGTGATATATCTTGCATCAAGGACCTTACCAATTTAGGTATTTGATGTAGGATGATCTGATGTCTCAAAATCTGGGGCTGAACTACAGCTGGAAGGTGGAAATGTATGGATAGGATAGAGTAGGGTTTCCTAGAATAGTCAAGAAAGAGGAGGTCAGGATTCAGCTTCTGTTTTGGGACTCTGGAAGGTACCCATAAGTAGTACCTGAGAGTCGGAGGGAGTGAAACCAGGCAAATGTTGAGTCTTTTGACACTTGATTAGCTATTCTAGCTATAGATACACTTCTCAATTTTTGACACTTTAAAAGATATCTCAGTTTTTACATGTCAGATGTATGTGAAGTAACATTTATTGATTTGTTCTGACAGTCTGGAGAAAGAAATTCTGGACCGTTATCTTGAAGTTGTCTTGAAGGGGAATAAAGATGGGTTAAAGGTAAAGCTCTGGATCCTTATCGTCTCACTTTATTCAGGCCATTTACTTGCACGTGTTCATTTTTCATTATTCTAGTTTATTTCTAGCTAATTATGGTCGTCTTTCCTCAGTTAGAAGTATCTGTAGTGGGCCGCATCCAACCCAAGTAGTTAGCATGAGACACTACCAAGTATATTAAACAGTTGCCATAGTTGACAAGGTCTCTACTGTTACTTTAACATGTGACAGGCTATGACACTTGGACTGGTAAAAGGGTTGAGATATTATAAATATATAGTCATGGGCTCTCTGAGATTGGCATGATACAGTTTCTAGATGAGATTACTGTTCTGCAGAGAGCTTAAATAAACCTCTCAACAATGACAGTGCTCACTATGGAGTCAAAACAACTTACCCGATTGAACTTCTCCAAGTGTAGAGCTCTCTATTCTTTTGCTGGTGAATTGACCTCAGTATTTACTATGATTTTTTTAATTACCAATGTTCACACCGTTAGACACTTCAGAAATACTTAACAACTGACAAGAAAATATAAATGTGCAGTACAACGAGATGTATTTTCTACGGAAGTAATATTCTTGTCCACAATTTCCCATATTTATCCGTTTAAATTTCTGACACTGGGCATTGAAAGCTTGAAGCCATCTATAAATATGTTGATGTCATTTCCCAATTTCTCTTTCTGGAAAGATTACATCTTTTCTTTTCTTTTTCCCTTCCCTTGAATGTGAAAAAGTTTAGAGAAGTCAAAACAACAAGGCTAACCAGGTATCATGCATCGCTTGAAGTGTTGGGTAGTTACATAAGAAATGTCATACAGATAAAACTAGGAAGGATGAAGTTAGTAATAATCAAATTAGAGCTGATTTAGAGGTGGCTCTAATGCCATGGTAGGCTGCCAGCAAGTCATTTGTTATGGTATGGACATGCATATAAGAGGCTTAATTATAGAACTAAATGAGGTAGGTAAAGATCTAAGATGACTACGGGAGAAGTTTGGAGAGAGGAGTTTCTTAGGTCTTGTATCATATATGGTTTTGAATGGAGTTGATTGGAGAGGCAGGATCCACGTATGCTGTGATAAGGCTGTGTTATTGAATAGAGTTTAACATATATTTGTATTGCTTACAGTGAAAGTCAATTTTAGTTCACTTTCTTAACTTTTGTGAGGACAGAAATTACGGCTACGGATCGAAGATCCACCACGGAGAAAGCATATGGTATACCTCGGAGGTGCAGTCCTAGCAGGAATTATGAAGGTTTGCGGTCCCCTTCTCCTCACCATTCCCCATTGTTTTGATTCTTGATTCCACACGTACAAGAGTATTGAGTTTCTGCAGTTGTCAATTTGCGTCTGGTCAAAAGTGAATGTCTACCCCCACCTTCATGAGACAGTTGCTATTTTGTTTGCTTAATTACATACAGGATGCACCCGAATTCTGGATTACCAAACAGGACTATTTGGAGGAGGGGGTTGCTTGTTTGAGGAAATGCGGTCAGGCTTGACAATTGCATCCTCTGCCCTGTCTGGTCACGTAACCTACAGTTCATATTCTACAAGCAGGGATCAATGGGTGGTAAGGTGCTTAAGTTCATGCAAAGGAATCAAGATCCAGTGACAACGAGTCCTCCCTTGTAGATACCCTCTATTGTGAAGGGAAGGCCAGTTTGAAAGAGGATATGCCTGTTGAATGTAATTGTTGATTTGCATAATTGCCGCCATTTCGTCTTTCTGATGAAGCTATTGACGGATCTTGAACAGAAAGAGAGATGGAGAAGTGCAGATGATCAAACCCCGGCCACCAGCACTTGGATCATCCATTTTCGTTGCCTCTTTATTTGTTGTTGTTGTATGGTTGTCCCTTAAAACCTTCCTAGTCTTTTATGGTTGTCGCTGATAAAACCTTCCAAGTCAGGTAAAGATATATTGGGTGCTGCTACCGTCCAAAATGTACGTGGTTGATAATACAATTCAAATGTTTACCAACAAAAGAAAAAAAAAAGATAATGCAGTTCAAATGAAGTCTTGTACCAACCCCCCCCCCCCCCCCCCATAACACTCTATGCCCTTTCTCCCAGAAAAACTTCTCTGGACTCGAACCAATTAGTGTTTCAGACTTTCAGCTTGCTGCTGGGCCGGCAATCTTGGTGACGGGGAGGTCTACCATGATGAGTAGAGGATCCAGGCATATAAGTGTTGTGCAGGGTGAAGCATTGTGGGTTCTTTTAATTCGAAAAATGAAATATTATATTGCATGCGGGGTGGTGGGGAAGCAACCAAAAAAAAAAAAAAAAAAAAAAATATATATATGTAAATTGATATATATATACATTATATATATCAAAAAGTACAAGGAAGACAACGTTAACCAAATCTTATAAGAGCTAGTTACACACAGCATTCTGATTGCAGACTTGATTTCTATTTTCAAAAATTATTTTTCTTCCGTTTTTCCCACCCTCCCATTTGCCTGCAACTAGACCAAGCTAGCATGATTTTTCATTTTCTAGACATAAATACCTCTCTAACTAAATAGTCCAAATAACAATCAGCATGTGCCATATCGTCTCAAATAAAAGGATGTTACTTTGGAATCCGAACCGACAATTCAGGCTAAATCGGCAGATTTTTCTTTATCATAAATACCTAAATCGAAAAAATTCATTAATGTCCGTTGGTTCTAAAATTTGAATTTAGTTTCGTTTGATTCGATTTGATTCAGGGTTTGTGCTCAATAACGTATCGGTTTCATAGCCGTTCCGGTACTGTGCCGCGGACTTGAAGTTGAACCATAGAGAGCGTGCGCTTAACGAGAACTAGACACGAAACTCCGAGGGATACCAGAGTAGCAGACCAGATTCCAGAGCGCGCTATGAATTTAACGTCAAATTTCAAACAGAGCATTTTTCAGTTTCAGCGCGCCCTTTCTTATTTCTCTTATTACAGATCTGGGATTATCGAATGCTCTCTCTTCTGTCCGCTCCTGACAATTACATCAACCCAACTTTTTCGCCCCGGAACTCCGTTCGGACGCGCTTGTTCAACCTCTTCTCTTCTTCAGTCTTCAGTTTTTAGTCTCCACTCTCTGGTTCTACACTGTTTTAGGTCTTAAACCTTAGTGGCAAAAGGGTACCTTTGAGCAAGATTCTATATGAAGCACTTAGATCAGTTGCAGATATCGCCAGTGCTTCTACTAGGGTTCTTGCATTTACGAACTTAGGGTTAGCTCAAGTTCCGTTTCTTTTTTGGTTGGTAATCTGTTTGTTTGCTTCAATGGCTTCTGAAACTCCCGAAGATAAGAAGCTCGATGAAGAAGTGGCTACAGAAGAGAAAGAAGCTGCCGTAGAAGGGGACGAAGAGAAAGTAGCGGAGAAGGATTTGATAGAAGAAGATGTTGGGAAGGAAGGGGATCAGAGTGAGAGGAAAGAAGAACCAAGCGAGAAGGCCAAAGGAAGTCGAAAGCGCAGCTACAAGAAAGGTGGTAGTGCTGCTGCTGGGGAGTCCACGAAATCCGAAGAAGAATCAACCCCCAAGAAGCCAAGAAAGAGGAGTTCGAGCTCTGTAGAGCATGTTACACCAGCCGACAGACCTTCGCGAGAAAGGAAATCTGTCGAACGCTACTCAGCGTCTTCTGAAAAGGTTCCCGCAACAAAAGTCTTGTCAATTGAACAGGTACGGCAGTGACTCTCGTACTGTTTCATTGAATTCCTTTCAGTCCACTTCACGTTTCGGCTCGTGTTTTATGCTAAAACGGTATCATATGCGGTTTCAGGGTCGTGGTGTTCAGCTTAAAGATATTCCCAATGGTACATTTTTTTAGCTTCTGGTTACATTTCTTTTCATCAATTCCTGGTTCTTTCAAGTCCTAACCTATATGTTACCTCTTTTCTGCGTGGAAACACGGAATCTACATCAACTGAAAATGTTAATTGTTCATGTTTGGAACAACGAAATCTCCATCACTCAACTGAAAAGGTTAATTGTGACCCCTATGCATAATGCTGGTGCTACTATTTGGGTGCGAACAGTAAAGGTTATCCTTTGCTGTCGACTTCTCCTTTCTGTTTGATGTCACTGTCCGTCCTTTCTGTACAACCTATTGTTCATATTACTTATCTTTTTTGGTATTACATGATGTGAAAACTTGCTTTATTTCATAATGGATCAGTCCCTTGAATTTTTAGGTTTGCCCTTTTCTTCCCCTCCCCCTTCTCATTATCCTGCTGCTCTTCGCTATTCAATTTTAGACCAGGGACAGTAGCATAACCTTTAAAATATTTTCAAAGTGATCTGTTTGTAAGTTTGATATTCGTACTGTTTCAGTGGCTTTCAAGTTGTCAAAGAGAAAACCTGACGAAAACCTGCAGATTCTTCATACAATCCTTTTTGGGAAGAAAGCCAAGGTGAAGTTTATTCCTGGTTTCTGCACCAATTGTCCAAATCCATTTTCAAATCTAATTTTTGACCTTGGGGTTTTCTTTTTGATGTGTGTTTAGTCTATTTTCTTCTTCATATTCAATGGGTTGTTTGTTTTCCAGTGCACCTATAATATCAAAAGCTCGTGAAAAATACATGGTTTGCAGGTACATGTTTTGAAGAGAAATATAAGTCAGTTTTCTGGCTATGTGTGGCTTCAGAATGAGGTACTTTCTTTTGATTTTGGCTTGTCAAATCTTTTCCATTCACATAAATACTCACTAATCAACGTCAATTGAGTGGGGGAAAAAAGAGAGGAAAATCAGTGATTTTCACTTCTCTTTTTAATGTTCAATGGTCGTGATTTTTTTTCCATATTGTCTTTTCTATAGGAAAAACAAAGGGCAAAAATAAAGGAAAAGCTTGATAAATTTGTCAAGGAAAAATTGTTTGATTTCTGTGATTTGCTTGACGTTCCATTTTCCAAGTCCAATACAAGAAAGGTTGGTTAACAATTGCTCATCTTCTTACTGGTGTTTGCCTTGTGTTGTTGCAAAATATTTGTTTTATCTGGTTGAGCTATACTTTCAGGAGGAGCTATCAGCAAAGTTGTTGGAATTTTTAGAATCTCCTCATGCTACTACAGAAGTCTCACTTGCTGAGAAGGAGCAGGTTTTACATGTTTGCTTTGCTTTTAGTGAGTCTGAGGTTTAATTCTGGGAATCTTCTGATTTTGCTTCCTTACTATTGTAATCACAGAAAGGTAAAAAGAGAAAGAGGAAGTCCAGTGCAGGGACGAAAATAGCGTCAGGAAGTGTATCAGACAAGGTTCATTTTCCATCTTGTCATCTTCCACCCCCACCCCCACCCCCACCCCCTAAGAAAAAGAGAGACAAAGGGGTCACTGTCCCAAAAAAAAAGAATCTTATTGCTTCTTTTGCATTTAATCTTCTGTGTGTGTTAATGCAAGTTGGTATCCTTCAAACCTTGACTGCAAAGGTGAAATTCCAAACAAAACTGTATATAGGATATAGTAAAAATATGGATTTATGGCAGGAAACATGTTAGAAATGGCAAAATAAACAATATCTGGAATCAAGTAAATAGGCTTTAGGGTTATAGAAGAGATCCTATAATTTTCATTAGAGTGACGTGGTTGTGGCTTCTACAGTTTGTTGAATGATTGTCTTGCTTTGGGTTTGGGCTAACAGGTGTGGGTGGAGTTTGTGGATTGAGTATCTCATAATTCTTGGCAATGTTTAGGAAATAAACGTTGTTTGCACTAAAAAGGCATAGGATGAAGGAATTGGAGGGATCAAAAGTGGCAGTTTTTGTCTCATTAACAGTGCAAGATGGGTGGCCCAAACACTGACACCAAAACATTACAGGGTACTCTTGTAACTATGCCCCACGAGAGTACAACTAAGCCGTGGGTAGAGGGGGCATTGGATCAAGAAGAGCCCCTTTTCCTCACATTCATTGTCAATAATCCCCTTTGTCACCATCTCATGTAAAACACAATGAGAAAGGAAAAAGTGACAATAGAATTAGGGGATTTATTATACAACTTAGAGATGAGAGGTAAAAGAAGTGTCATGGACAGTATGCTTACTTGTTGAAAACATGGGCTGAGGTTTTCTAATTAGAATAGGATTATGTTTCCTAATAAGTCTAGAGTTTTATTTCTATTTGTTTTATATTTTTTTTTCCTACTTAGTATAGGGTTTAACTAGGTTGTAACTATAAATACCCTATTGGGGTCTTGTGAATACTATACTTTTGAGGAGCAATTCCTCACATTACAACATGGTATCAAGAGCCTAATTTCGATTAGGGAAGAAAGGAAGAAAGAGAGAACTAGAGATTGACCTCAATTTCTCCTTTACTCTCTTCTCTAGCTGCTCTGTTTCAGCCGATCTTAACGAATCTTGGCTTCTATCAGCTGGCTACAACGATTCCCTCTTTCTTTCTTTTTTTGGCTTTTATCTCCTTTTTTTCTCTTCTTCAGAGGTTCTAAACCTCTGCTGGTCTACTACTTTTGTTGCTTTCCGAGAGTGGAAGAGATTATTTTGGTGGTGGTTTTTGGTTTCTCAAATCCAAAAGTGTTGGGTTTGTATTTCTCCGGTTTTGATTCATGTTGTTTTGGATTGCAGGGTCTCTCCTCTGATCTTCCAAGAGTGTTGCCTTTTTTCTCAAATTTTCCCCCCCCCTTTTTTTTTCCTTTATTCATACGCTGAATTATTCATTCAATCCACAAGGGCAGCTTTTTGCAATTTTGAATAGTTCTCAGTACTATTTCGTAATTTTGAAAATAAGGATTTTTTTTGTAATTTTGAAAAAGTTTAGGGATTTTTTTGCAATTTTTAATGATTTTAGGGACTTTTTTGTAATTTAAAAAAGTCCAAGGGGCTATTTGTAAAGTTGAATGATTTCTCCTTACGATGATGGTTGATCCCATATCTCCTTTATCGGTACATTCTGAAGAGTCTCTCATGTCTTTCATTTATAAAGATCGTGAATTTTCTCCGCTTCAAATAATCACTGTGAAACTTAATGGGACAAATTATCTTAGATGGTCTCGTTCAGCTTCCCTCGTTGTTGGTGCTCGTGGTCTTACTGACCATCTTGATGGGATTTCTACAAAATCTTCCACACCTGGTTTGCAATTTTCAAGTGGTATACAAATGAATGGTCATGGGTTTTTTCATCAACTCCATTGAATCTAGCATAACAGAGAGTTATCTCCTCCTTCCTGATGCGGCAATTATTTGGGAAGTTATTAAAAATACATATTCCAAAGTTGGCAATGATGCACAGTGCTTTGAAATTAGACGAAAAATCAATCAGCAGAAGGACCTTACTCTTTCTCAGTACTATAACACTCTTCGGGGATATTATCAGATTTTAGATTTCTATGGGAAGTTTACACCGAAGAATGCTGAAGATGCTATTGCCTTTCAACAATGGGAAGATAAATAGAGAGTTTAAGATTTTTTGGCAGGATTGAATATAGAATTTGATCAAATTCGCACACAGATCCTTTCCCTTCTATGGCTCAAGCCTATGCCATGGTAGATACCGAGGACAGTCGAAGGATAGCTATAATACACACTCAAACATCTGATAGATCTGCATTAGTGGTTGGTTATGGTAATAATAAATCTAGTTTTGGTAAATTTCTCTCTCTAATAAAGTGCGAGTATTGTAGAAAAGAGCATCATAAAAAGGTCAAGTGTTGGAAGTTGCATGGACATCCAACAAATTCCCGTGGAGGAGATAGATGGAATCAAGGGCAGCAATCAAACATCTACAAATCAAGCCAATTTTGACACCCTGAGTACTCCAACACCTCTTTCCTCAGATAAGCTCTAGCACCTTTGCCAATTGATGTCTATACTTGACTCATCTTCTCCAGTACCGACTTCCAATGCGAGTATAGCATCTGTCATTGTTCCCTCTGTTGATCCACAATTCCCCACATGTATTTTTGGTTGTCACAATGTCAATTTAACTTATCCCTCCTGAGTAATCGACTCTGGGGCAACCAACCACAAGCTCATCTACTTTGTTTCATACTTATTCATATGTCCTATTGCTCAGGATGTTTGAATGGTTGATGGGTCTCTCTCCCCTATCTCTGGGAAAGGATCTATTATCTGTTCGCCTTCTCTTACCTTATTTAATGTCATGCATGTTCCTAAGTTTTCGGCTAATCTTTTATCTATTAGTAGCCTTACTCGTGTTATGAACTGCAAAATAACTTTCTTTCCTTCTCATTGTGTGTTTCAAGACCTGGAAACGGGGCTTACGATTGGCAGTGGTAAACAAAAATGGGGGTTCTACTTAATGGATGGGTCCCCATCAGCTCTTTCTACGGTCTCTAGTTCCACCTCTCATGCACTTTTTACCTTATTACAGTGGCATAGTCGTCTTAGCCACGATCCTTTACCTATTTTGTCCAAATTATTTCCTGATCTGATTAAAAGGTGTAATTTGAATGATTTTTATTATGAGAGATGTATTTTGAGACATCAGCTCTTTTTACGGTCTCTAGTTCCACCTCTCCTGCACTTTTTACCTTATTACAATGGCATAGTCGTCTTAGCCACGTTCCTTTACCTATTTTGTCCAAATTATTTCCTGATCTGATTAAAAGGTGTAATTTGAATGATTTTTATTGTGAGACATGTATTTTATCCAAACAAACTAGGCATGTTTACCTTATTTCAAATAATCATAGTAAAATTCCTTTTTAAGTCATTCACTCTGATGTGTGGGTCCTCAGACCATGTCTGTATCTGGTCATAAATGGTTTGTTACTTTTATTGACTGTTATACTAGGACCACATGTGTTTACTTCACCAAAAAAATGACATTTTCTTGTGCTTTCAAAATTTTCATAATATGATTGGGACTCAGTTTGAGGCGACGGTCAAAATCATTTGTACAGATAACGGAATTGAGTACTTGGGAGGCACATTCCGTTCCTACTTAGCAAACCATGGCATCATACACCAAACTAGTTGCGTCGCCACTTCACCTCAAAATGGGGTTGTCAAACGCAAGAATAGACATTTACTTGAGGTAGCACATTCCCTCATGTTTTCTATGCATGTGCCTCTTCGGTTTTGGGGTGAAGCCATTCTTACTGCGGCATATCTAATTAACCGAATGCCTTCATGAGTCTTAGATCAACGTTGTCCCCTTGAGGTTCTTTTAGGGACACCAGCCTTTACAGTCTCACCTAAGGTTTTTGGATGTGTTGCCTTTGTCCAGAACCACCATGTTCATGGAAAGTTAGATCCTCGTGGTTAAAGTGCATTTTCTTGGGTTATCCTCCTACACAGAAGGGGTCTAAGTGTATCATTCTAGTTTTCATTGTTTTTTTGTCTCTATGGATGTTGTGTTCCATGAACAAATTCCTTATTTTCCCCCTACACCTCTTCGGGGGAGAGTTTTAGTGAAGAGGTTCTAGTGTTGATTCCTCCTTTCGATATTTTTCCTAAGATTCCTGCAGATGATCCTCCTTTGGAAGATGGAATGACCGAACAGGAACAGCTGGTGGAGGATATTCAGGGGGAGACTACACCTCTGAAGACCTATCAAAGAAAGCAACAAGTGACCCCTTCTGAACCAAGCCAGTCAAAAGCTTTGGTTCCTGGCCCTGAACAATCAGTTCCTCCAAGTGAGTATGTCTTTGACCCTTCTTCTAATCCTACTTTGGACTTACCAATTGCATTAAGAAAGCAGCCTCGAATTTGCACCAAACATCTTATTTCCAATTATGTTTCATATCAGTCACTATCTTCAGAATTTCGAAGTTTTATTTCTTCTTTGTCCACTACTTCTATTCCTAACACTTGGCAGGAGGCATTATCTCACTCAAACTGGAAATAAGCTATGGATAAGGAAATGCAAGCTCTGGAAAAAGAAGAAAAAAAACGTGGGATTTTGTGACTTTGGCACTTTGCCCATAGGAAAGCAGACTGTTGGGTGCAAATGGGTGTTTGTGATCAAATACAAGGTAGATGGGATTGTTGAAAGGTACAAGGCAAGATTAGTGGCCAAAGGTTTCACTCAGACTTATGGCATTGACTACCAGGAGACATTTGCCCATGTTGCCAAGATGAACACAGTTCGTACTATTATTTCATGTGCAATTAATAAAGGGTGGAGTTTACAATAATTAGATGTAAAGAATGCCTTTTTGCATAGAGAAGTCCAAGTAGAGGTACATATGGATATACCACCTGGGTATTCTACTACAGAGACTTATAAGAAAGTGTGCAAGTTAAAGAGGGCTTTATATGGGTTGAAGCAATCTCCAAGAGCGTGGTTTGGAAGGTTCTATAAGGCAATGATTTATAATGGCTATATGCAAAGCAATGCAGACCCCACTTTGTTTATTAAAAGAGATGGTTGCCACACCACTATACTTTTAGTATATGTGGATGATATTGTGATCACAGGCAGTAATGAGGATGAGATTTCAGCATTAAAGACTTTTTTGGGGACTGAATTTGAGATAAAAAAAACATGGGAAAACTAAGATATTTCTTAGGTTTAGATTTGACATATTCTACTAGCGGTGTATATCTATCCCAGAGGAAGTATACATTGGATCTTCTTGAGAAAATTGAAATGCTAAGACGTAAACCTGCTGAGACTCCTATTGAGCCTAACCTACACTTGAAGGCAAAGGAACAAGAACCAGTTGACAGGATAAGGTATCAAAAATTAGTGGGAAAGTTGATCTATCTATCTCACACTAGACTTGACATCACATTTGTAGTTAGTCTTGTTAGCCAGTATATGTATGATACTTGAAGACTACTTCAGGAAAAGGAATATTAATTTCAGTTCATGGACATTTGAAGATTAAAGCATATACAAATGCAGAATGGGCAGGATGTCCAAATGATAGGTCTACCTCTGGGTATTGTGTGTATATGGGAGGTAACCTTGTGACTTGGAGAAGCAAGAAACAGGCTGTGGTTGCGCGGTCCAATGCCGAGGCCGAGTTTAGGGCGATTGCTCAAGGCATTTGTGAGGTATTATGGCTTAAAGGGCTGCTTCAAGAGGTTGGGACAAATTTTAAGGTTCCTATATAGTTATACTTAGATAGTAAGTCAGCAATCAGCATAGCTCATAACCTAGTACAGCATGATAGGACTAAGCATGTGGAGATTGACAAACATTTCATCAAAGAGAAGGTTGAGGCTGGGCTGATCCATATCACCTTTGTTACTTCAAATGAGCAACGGGCTGATGTGCTCACAAAGAGTTTAAGCACGAAGATATTCAATTACATTATGAGCAAGTTAAGCATGATAAATATCTATGCTCAAACTTGAGGGGGAGTGTTGAAAACATGGACTAAGGTTTTCTAATTAAAATAGGATTATGTTTCCTAATAAGTCTAGAGTTTTATTTCTATTTGTTTTATATTTCTTTTTCCTACTTAGTATAGGGCTTAACTAGGCTATAACTATAAATACCCTATTGGGGTCTTGTGAATAGTATACTTTTGAGGAGCAATTTCTCACATTACAACATTACTAGATACAAAAAAAAGGGTATGATCTGCAACCATAACCTTTTCCTTGCTAAAACAGATAGAGTAGGAGCCATAACACTTATATGCTGCAGTCAACTCAAAGTCAAAAGTCAATGACCCACGTAGAGGCAGTAGAAGGAGCATATGTAGAAGGTGTATGCTGCAGTCAGCTCAAAGTCAAAAGTCAATGACCCACGTAGA
The DNA here is from genome assembly GCF_041222555.1 of Hakea prostrata. Taxonomy (NCBI): domain Eukaryota; kingdom Viridiplantae; phylum Streptophyta; class Magnoliopsida; order Proteales; family Proteaceae; genus Hakea; species Hakea prostrata. The sequence continues at coordinate 2,159,514 of NC_142602.1, read as the reverse complement.
GGCAGTAGAAGGAGCATATGTAGAAGGTGTATTCTGAAGGTTCTACAACTATAGGTGTACAAGTAGCACTCTCCAAATATGGGAGAAGTAATAGAACCCTGCAAAATGTTGCAATGTTATCCTATGAGAGGGACTTGGTTTCTGTGCTTAATGATGTAGCACTAGATTGGAAGGGCAGTAGGACCAACTGAAGATCAATTATTATAAAAATACCTAGTTTTAGTTGCTCTCATTGGGTTTTGAAGGCAAAATAAATAAAATTCTATTTTTGCCCTAATCCCACAATCTCTTCTGGAACAAGTAATCCGGTGACTCAACATTTCAAATGTGTGTCTGTTTTTTTTTCTTGCTGTTACTTGAACTATATGTATTCTAGTACAAAAGGTTTGTATAGATAGGCCAGATTAGTGTATATTTACAGCCACAAAATGAAGGTTAGCAACCATAGTCAAAAGTCAAACTACCATTTTGAGTTAGTTGTTTTAAAGTTAAATATGTATTCTACCACCAAGGGTTCCACTTGGTTTTCAGTTTTCAGCGCACCAAAATAGACTATATTGCAATTTTCAGGACCTGATTAGGTCCCATGACCAACTAAACCAAGGACCAACAGAAAATACACTAACTTGGTCATGAGCCTTACTAAACCCTGGTCTGAAACTGAGGCCTTGAACCTTGATTTTACGTGGATGTAGATTTGAACAGCCTAGGCCTGTTACAAGTAGTTAGAGACACTATTAGGCTTGAATTTGGTTATCTGATGTGAATTTGTCAACTAGAGCCTTGGGATCATTTGTAATGCAGATTGGCAAATAGGAATCAAAGGCAGCATGTAAAATTATAGCCAGCAGCAGTTAAACACAAGAACCTGATAGTAGAACTTATCTCAGAGACCAAATCAGCCAGCAGCAGCAATTTCTTCAAACTGAAATCTTGTTCTAGGTTTTGAGTGATTATGTAGCACGATGTCAATATATTGCAGACATCTGAAAATTTAATCAGTGGTACCTTTATGGAGGGAAACTACCCCCAAAAGACAGGGATGAGCAGCTTCATGTATCAAAACACAGAATCAATTTAAGCACACTGCTGAAAAATCTTCCCAAGAAAAGGTGCCTGGAGATAATAGAGGAAACTTGATTGAATAAAATGAAATCTCCAATATTCTTTCGAAGCTGGGTTGAGCATATGTACTTCAGTATGGGAGCAATTAGGTTTCAAAAGATTACCCGTATCAGCTGGATAGATAGATAGTAATTGCAGAACTCAGTAATCTAGAATTATGCATTTATATTCAGAATCTGCATGCGTCTAGCTCTTGAATGTTGATGTCTACAAGTAATAATCTTCATAACCATTAGCATACTAATCAGGATGCCCTAGTTTAGTTACACAAGATCAGTAACTGGGGCACAATGTAGTAATCCGGTGGCAGAAGTGCTGCAACCAGGAACTGAAGGAATTTGTATATCTATCTGAACTGCAGCTGAAAGAAGCTTTGTTTACTGGTATTCATGCTCTGATACCATATGACAATACCAGACTTCAAGCACCAACAACCATTTTAGAGAGGATAAGAAGATTGACAAAGGGAGAGGCAAGGTTGCTAAGAATACCAGTGGTTGATACCCATGAAGCTCCCCTTACTGATTGTATCATTTTTAAAAAAATATTTAAAACTTAGATAAACTGGAAGCCCAAACTATTGGGTCCAAGTAGGAATCCCTAAGAACATACAACTCGGGGTACTCAAGATATAGGAATTAAGAGAATTCTAGGAATCCTACTCCTAGTTGGAAAACAAACCAAAAAGAAAATCAAGCTGCAATAGGGAGAACACTCCCCCTATTGTGGCATACAGTAGCATTTGTAATAATCTAAATTTGGCTTCAAAATAAAAGAAAACACTTATCCTAGAAGTATTTCAGTTTTGAGATTATTAGGGCACCCAAGTTACACCAAGGGTAAGCCAATCATGCTCTGCCATGCGATATTTAAATGCAGTTTGAATCCAATTCATTATTGTCTCAAGGGTCCTCTAGGGTGACAAAAATTCAGTGTCTGCACATTATTTTGTCTATCCAACTTCTAACTGCTGTTTTGAACTTCTAACTGTTGTTTTGTGCTTTTGTAAACATTTTCTTAAAAACCAAAATTACTTGTCCGTATTTATACTGTAGTTTTTTAGGTGGTACTCCCTTGTGCATGCACTCTCCCTGTCCCCTCTGCAATCTCACTTTTGAGGTAATTATATCTATATATTTTACATGCATTATTACATGTAGAAAACAAAACGAAGTCCTGAAGTTACAAAGAAGCAGAAACTTGTTTCCAAAGTTGAGGATGAAGATGAACCTGGTTCTGCTGGTACTAAAGGTGATTCTGATGATAGTGATGACAATGATAGACTCCAGAAAGAGCAGAGTGGAGCAAGTGAATCAGAGGAAGACAAGACAAAAGAAGCTGATGAGGGTGCAAGTAAATCAGAGGAAGACGAGAGAAATGAATCTGAGGAGGGCGCAAGTGAATCAGAGGAAGACAAGACAAATAAAGAGACGGAAAGTGTAAAAGGCATTAGTAAGAACATTAAGGGCTCTGAGGCCAAGGGTAAGGCTAAAGCTACCCCAACCAAAAGGGGAACACCAACGAAATCTGTAAAAGGCCCTGCCAAAGGCTCTTCATCTGCTCAGAAAAAAGGTGCTGCTACTGCTGATGATGATGATAGAGTTTCTGCTTCACCAAACAAATCCAAGGCAGCAGGAATAAATAAACAGACAAAGGATGACAAGAGAAGAGCAAAGCAATCCAGTACACCAGTGAAAGGCGAATCAACAAGCAAGTCTGGGGCCAAGGTTTCGGTGAAACAAGGTATACTGTAATTCCCCCACTCCCCACCGCACCTTACCCACCCCTACCCACCTCCTCAACCCACATGATCTTATGAGAATAGAAATGAGATTCAACATGAATTGGATTTTATGAGATTGAAGGATCTAAGCTTAGACTGTCTCTGTACCTATTACATATCTCTTATGGTTCAACTAGACACCACTCTTTCCTTTGATGAATCATCTCAAATTTGTAGGTTTCAGCCATTGATATTCTAGTATCATTGAATATCAACCATTCCTTTCTTCTGTTACAAGCTGCTTTATTTTGTTTCTAATTTTGTACAAACACAATTTGGCTGCCACTTTTTGGTAATTTTATTTTATTTTATTTTTTAGACAAGGGTAAGTCTAAGAAGGCTGCGGTTGAACCAAGCAGGGAAGAGATGCATGTTGTGGTAACTGCCATCTTGAAAGAAGTGGACTTCAATACAGTGAGTAATGTCTGATTTAGTATTATGTATTCTGCTATTAAATGTTTATACTGACAAAACCTTGTAATTCATTGTTGCAGGCAACTTTGTCAGATATTATCAGGCAATTGGGTACCATTTCTTCTTTTTGCAATATAGAATTTTTATGATGAACTCAATATAACTTAATGGTTAATAAGGTTTAAATCGGACCATCCTGTTTGCACCCCTTGAAAAGATGTAGTTTCAGGGTTGCGATAAGTGTTCTGTCCAGAGTTCAGATTCCCTGTGAGATTCATTCATGGCCCTGGACCATTCTGTTCCTTGAGTAGTATAACATAATTTTAACAGGTGTGTGTTGACTTATTTGTTCAGGAACCCGCTTTGGTATGGATCTAATGCATAAAAAGACAGAAGTGAAGGGTATAATTGAAGATGTTATAACCAACATGACTGATGAGGAAGATGATGGGGAAAACGAGGAAGATGATAATAATGAACAAGCTGAGGGTGAAGCTGATAAGGCAAGTGAAGATAATGATGACTAGGTCAATCAACTGGGTTAAGAAACCATAATGGACCCGTGAGGTGCATTTGAGGTACTTGATCTGTCATGGCATCTCTTTGAACCTCTAAGGTTTTGAACTGTTTATCCGGCAGGTGGCATAGCTTTTTAACGTTAGTTTTTTTTCCTTTCTTCTTTTCCCCCTCTTTCAGATCATAGTTTGCTAGAAGGTATCTTCTTTAGGCAGTAAATCTGGGTGCAGCCTTGTCTCCTTGTATAATAGATATATGTATTCATTATTACTTGATCTACTGTATGGAAAAATTAAATTCTAGTTTAAGTTTCCTTACCGAGTTAATCTGTTTCAGTAGAGACGCATGGAAAGATGAGAGACTGCCGTTTACCCAGCATGGCATGCCTAATGGTGTGTGAATTGTTTACAGAAACAGTGACACTCCTGTTCAAAAAGGTCAGAAGAAGGCTACCTGCTGCCCTAGGCCTTATAACAGGTTTACTTATTTTAGACCCTTTCACCCATTCTTTTTTCCCCTGGTGGGTTCGTTTGGTGTTCTTATTCGGCTGGAGATCAATTGTGGCCCTTTTTTTTATCAAGCGTGGTGTGCTGCTAAAAGCCCGTCGTCATTGCCGTATCTTTTGTGGATGCTTTATGTTTTTTATGCAGGATTTTCTTTCCACCTTTGACGAAAATGAAAATCTCTATGAATGGTGATGTTTGAAGTAATTCCATGGGTTAAGGAAAACTTTAACTTTTTTAATTTTGTTCTAAGATTAGGATTTCTTGTTGAACTAATAGTTACAGAAACTTCCGTAAAATTTTCCTTTCACTCAAAGCTAACAGTAACGGCTCATCAAATCAATCATTGAGTACGGTACGATCCATTTGGGTTTTTCTTTTCTTTTTTTGTTTTTGGTTGGGTTGGTGTTTGAAAGGTATGAATGTATTACATATGAAACTTTGGCTAGGTTATGGTGGTGTCTTTTGTCACAATTTCAGGGGTGATTTATATTACACAGAAGATTAGTTTTCTTTTTAATTATATATTCATAGAATATAATTTTTGAAAATAGTTGAGACCGTAAGAAGCTGACTCAAAATTTCTGCTGCTTTTGAGTGTTTCTTTTATGGAATTATTTTGCTGAATTTGCCTCCTGTTCTATATTATTATTTTGTAAGATTCATACTCCTGATTAGAGCATGTTTGGTTAATCTTAATGTGTGAAAATAATTTATGTTTAAAATGAAAAACTACCATTTTTTAGTTGGGCCGCCAACACTATTACCATAACCGCCAGGTCCCATGACCACTACATTGTCGTTTTTTTTGGTAGTAGTAGTAGTAGTAGAAAGAAAAGGATTTTTCTATGAATTTTCAACACATCCTAAACAATTCGATAACGAATTTATTTGTTTACTAATTTTTATACCAATTTGAAAGAATGTCATACCAAATGAAGACGCACTTGCGTATTGAGTTATCTATTACCTTTAACCGGATAACAATCCTTAAAATAATATAACCAAAGGACCTCCATGTCTTCTTTTTCTTTTTCTATTTCTATTTTTTATTTTTTTTTTCTCCGGCTGCTTACCCAGTTGGGAGTGCCTCCCTGACGTTTCTTGGAGATCTTAATTGGGTGGCCTGATGAACCACAACCCGGCCACCCAATGACCCGCAACCTCCTGGCTCAGGATTAAGGGTTCGCGGGCTAGGGATCTTCAACTTCCATATTTTTACACAAAAACCCCATATTCAAACAAGCACATAGACAGATTACCCAAAAAATAAGAAAAAGCACATAAACAAAGCAGACGCAACAACTCCTGTTCAACCACAACAAATTTTTAAAAGGAAAAATACTGAAGCAGCCAAACAAAATCCTTAGTCTATGAAATTAGTAGATCCCAAGTATTGCTTAAGTATTTTGTCCCCCTGTCACACGTTAAAAGAAAAACAACCCAACAGCACTGTTACTTTTAATCCGGAGAAGATTCAATAAGTCTTCTCAGTTTTTTTCTTTTACCAAAAGAAAGTCATCTCTGTCTTTTCCTATTCTTTTTTTAATTTTTTTATTTTTTTTAGGGGTATTTTTTTGGGTAGAACAGTAGACCTAAGTCTACTGCGAGGGTTTAAAAACATAGAATTATGAACCTATTCTGAACCGGGTTGGTCGGACTGAACCTGGATTGGTCCGAATCCATCCCAAAGCCAGTTATTGGATAGTCCGATTCCCATCCTAGGCAGTAGGAACCTTCAGTTTTCGTCCAATAGCACAAGCAGGATCGACTAGAGTGCTGTGATTGGCCTCGATCCGTATCCAATTTCCACCACCTACCACATGATGTGTTTCATAAATCATAAGCTCGTTTCATATTCACTGACTTTTACCTGTCCATTTCTATAATATTTTTTTCCCCTTAACAGGCCGGGAGTCATACAACAGGACAGACCATAAAAGGACCAAGTTCTGCAAATTTGGGACGCCTACCACACCAACCAACCCACCTCTCTCGCCACGCCAGAGATATCTTACGGGTAATGTTTTGGTACCTTGGCAAGTAGCCAACCCCAACCATATGAGAGATGACAAAAGAAGGAAAGTGTTTTTGTTATACCCACAACGCCATTTCCTCCTCTTACTTCAACTTCCTCCGTCAAGACATCGCTGTGTAAAGCACCTTCTCCAATAACCTGTCGTTTTCTCATTCTATTCTTCTTCTTGACGAGAATTTAACAATCTTGAATGAACTCTGGCATGCTTTCCCTATATATAACCCCCTCCATACCCCTTTCCCGAGAAAACCACACTAGCAACAAGTTCCAGTGCAACACATGCATCTATAACGGGCTATTTCATTCTCTTTTGAGGGACAATCTTCCAGTAAGGTATCTTCTTTCTTGGGTCCTTGGAAATCCCCTCCAATTGTTATTGTGTTTTTATGAGAGTTTTTCAGCATTCACACTTGCTTTCCTTCAGCATTGCATAGAAGAAAATTTTCTACCCAATCTAGGAATAGATGAAGATGCATTTTCTTTGTAACTGCAGTTAACCAGTTCACCTCCCTGGTTTGCTTACTTTCTGAATATATTGCTGATCTTCATTACACACCCAGGTTAAGGTCCTTGAGCTTGAAGAAACTTGTCTAATGGAAAAACCCAATTCGCATGTATTCGAACTTAGTGTCACACATGGAGAGCCAACGCTAGTTCCACCCGCAGAGGAGACAAAAAAGGGTCTGTACTTTCTCTCAAACCTGGACCAGAATATTGCTGTGATCGTTCGAACTATTTACTGCTTCCAGTCCAATGAGAAGGGGAATGAGCAAGCAGGGCAAATCATCAAGGATGCTTTGGCAAAGGTTCTTGTTCACTACTACCCACTTGCTGGGCGGCTCACAATCAGTTCAGAGGGAAAGCTAATCGTGGATTGCACAGGGGATGGTGCTGTTTTTGTGGATGCAGAGGCAAATTGTACTGTTGATGAGATAGGGGACATCACCAAACCTGATCCAGCGACCCTAAGTAAGCTGGTTTATGACATTCCAGGTGCAAAGAACATACTGGAAATTCCTCCTCTGGTGGCTCAGGTCTGCAACTCTATCCTTTTTTATATATAAAAATACAAGTTTATCCAAATATCATTTTCCAGAAATAGATCTCACATAGAAGACTTTTACCATACCAATACATAATATATCATAGAGATGCATGCATGTGAGGAAGCAGGGGAACAGTGGATTATTTTTCAGCCTCTGTTTCTTTTGAAATTTTTAAGTATTAATAGTGGGATGGCTTTCCTATATTCACTACACTATTCATATATTCATACAACTGTTCAGAATATGTTGATTAATAACAAGAAGATCATATTTTAACATTAAATGAGAAATAAATAGCCCAAGAAGCACATAGAACGTAGCCAGACAGAATAAATAAAGAAACACTTGCTACCTCTTTAAAAGATATTCCCATTAGGTTTGAACTAGTCATCAAAGTAGCCGGGTATTTTGATTTGAAGAAGCATCAAGAGAGTCAATCAGCTTTTGTACTCTTCAGAGTCTGTAGTAGCAAGAAATCTACTTTAAGAACTGCATACAATTATTTCAGGTTACATCAGTCCTAATGATGTAAACATAGACATTAGGGTTATATAGGCTCTTTTGTTATGATTTTTTATTTCAATTTCATGGAGTCTTAAATTCTAATTAGGCTATTTGGTATGACACTTTTCACTTATAAGAAATTGAATCATGTCATCTGAAATGGTGAAAAAGCTGAGGGCTTGTTTAAATTTCAAGTTTATTTTGCACATCAATTTAACAAGAATGTATTCAGCAAGAAGAATTTTGTTGCTCAACGTGTTTACAAAGAAATCAAACCAAATTCACTCTGTCGTCACCTCCATCCTCTTCCAAAGGAAATATAGAGAATCTATCCTCAGGAATTGAACTGCCAAAGGAATTTCTTATTCTTGAAACATTTCAGATTGATTCAACTAAAATTATTTCAGTTTCTTGACCTTATATATTTATTTTGGTAAAGACCAAAAAATTGTTAAGATTTCATGAAACCAAAATGAAATTTAAATCATGTCAGAACAGTTTTATTGTATCATGCAAACAACACTCACCATGTAGCTTGTTATATACAATTTTTACATAGGAAATGAGACTTCATTAAAGAAAATAGGAAAAGTTAACCTTCTGTTTTCCCATTTTTTTAACCGGCATCATATATAACATCTTTATCTTCCAGGTAACTAAGTTCAAGTGTGGAGGGTTTGTCCTTGGCCTGGGTATGAACCACTGTATGTTTGATGGGATTGGAGCTATGGAGTTTGTGTGCTCATGGGGTGAAACTGCCAGAGGCTTACAGCTGAGTGTTCCACCTTACCTTGACAGAAGCATTCTAAAATCACGCGACACACCAAATATGGAGTTTCCTCACCATGAATTCGCAGAAATAGAAGACATATCCAACACTGCAAACCTTTACGAGGAAGAAATGCTCTACAGGTCATTCTGTTTTGACCCTGATAAGCTTGATCAACTAAAGATGAACGTCATGAAAGAAGGAATACTCAAGAAATGCACTACTTTTGAAGCTCTCTCTGCATTCGTGTGGAAAGCACGCAGTCAAGCGCTAAAATTGAGGCCTGACCAGCAGACAAAGCTTCTTTTTGCTGTGGACGGAAGGTCTAGATTTGATCCAATATTACCAAAGGGATACTTTGGCAATGGAATTGTGTTGACAAATTCACTGTGCAGTGCAGGTGAGCAGCTGGAGAATCCACTGTCGTTTACAGTTGGGTTAGTTCAGAAGGCAGTGCAGATGGTAACAGATAGCTATATGAGATCAGCTATTGATTATTTTGAAGTAACAAGAGCTAGGCCTTCTTTGGCAGCTACACTTTTGATAACTACTTGGTCTAGGCTTGCTTTTCACAGTGCTGATTTTGGATGGGGAGAACCTCTTCTATCAGGACCTGTTGCACTGCCTGAGAAGGAAGTGATACTGTTCCTATCTCATGGGAAAGAGAGGAGAAGCATAAATGTGTTACTTGGGTTGCCCATCTCTGCCATGAAGATCTTCGAAGAACTGATGCAAATCTAGGAAGAAAAGAGAAGAGCATTTGATGTTGATATTTCTGGGAACTCTTTCTGGACTTTATCTATTGAAGGAGTTGTTCTAGAATATAGATGGAATAATTAGCATTTTCTGAGGCCAATTGTTGCATAGGTTCTGTTCAAAGAGGGGGAAGACAAAGCTTTCTACTGGATTCAAACATATGGAGCAATTATAAACTACTCCTCTACAGTAACTAAGGAAGAAGCAGTGGCAGTGGAAGTTTAGGTCTCTCCCCTTTCCTGTATTCACTAACAATGTGAAATTTCCATGTTGGGGGCTTAAGGTTGAACAGGTTTATTGAGTGTATTAAATATTTTCATTGTCATTTTCAATTGTTTCATCAAGTTTATTGTGTATTATGAATTCCATTAAATTCCACATTATACTTTGTTTAAGTATTAAATATTACTCAAATGCTATCTAGTACAAAATCTTGGTGCAAGGGATTATATATCCCATTGTGAAATAGGAAAAAGAAATATGGTGATTGTCATGCCTCTGCAAACTGAAACTCCACAACAAGCAGAGTAAGGTACTGATACTCGTAACAACAAACCATATCAATTGTTAGTTGAGAACTGTTTCCAAAAGTCCTCTTTAGCGGGTTAGGAGAACACTGTTGAGTCTCTATATAAAAGGATATTTTATTGGGCACACACAACATTGAACGAGAGGCAAAGCTTCCTGTTCACCACTCTTCGTATTCATCTATATTGTTTACAGAATTTATGTCCAAACCAAAGTAAACAATCCTTTCATCTTTTGTCCCTTTTTTTCCAGACCTAAACAACCCATCCCAGAATCCAGATCTCTTCTAATGTTGAGACCAAAGTGAACAAACCTTTCGTCTATTTCCACCTTCTTTCCTAAGCAGCCATGCCCACAATGGTGAGCTTTTCTAAAATACTAAACAAGCGGATGAATATTGACATTTCCACATTCATAGCAGGCGGTATTAAATTTTCATGAAATACAGAAGGAAAAAAAAAGTAAATCAGGAGACACAATTTACAAAGACGAGGAAACCTAGAATTAGGATGCAACGAAAGACACAAAACTAATCCAAATAGAGCATTCTCACCTGCTATTCTCGCATATTTTTGTCGGTAAATATCCGAATCGAATCAAATTTAATAAAAACGATCAGGATCCAAACAATCTCTCGAATAAACAAGAGAGAATCGAATATTACGGAACGGAGCTAAAGATGGCAGGAAAGCCAGGAATTTTATCGTCCTTGTTTTTATTCCTCTCGATAGTTTTTTTGGTAATTTTCATCCGGACCCCTCATGGTTTGATCCATGTCACTTTTAGCCTATAAAAAGTTTCCTTTGCACGTGGCTTCCTAAGGTTTCTAGAAATGACTAAAGACAAATCATAAGTTTGATGATCAAAATACCCTTATGGTATAATGGTCAAGATTGTACCATGTATGCCATTTCAATCCAACGGTTTATGTTAAAAAGATAAATTATAATTATAATATTTATATTTTTATTTTATATTCAAGAATCTTAAGATTTCAAATTTACAAACTCATACCCTTGATTGAAACTCAATGAAACCCATTCCCATTACGACGGGGAAGTTCAGCTAGCGGAGCTCGCTTCATTGTGATCCGTTACTGATACAAAATCAATCACCAATAGTTTTGGGTTTATACATTTTCGAAGAATTCTTTGGAAAACACGAAGGGTTTGCAAAACCCTTTCAATTCAGGTGTGTGTTGCAAAACCTGGCGATATGTATTTTCAGATCTTCATTTCATCAAACAACAACTAATTGATCAGTCGAAACCAACATTTCTAACCCTAATCTCATAATCAACTATAGATCCAATCTATATCATGTTCTCTATTCCAATCATAATGACACTTGGGATGATCAGCCCGTAAAACTTGAGTTTTCCCTTATTAAGCTTTCCAATATTGGGATTGTTGGCTCCTACAATGGCTTGGTTTGCCTTTTGGGTTTCACGAAGCGTTTCCTTGATGTCATCGTTTGGAACCCATTTACTAGAGACTTCAATAAATTGCCTTTCGCACCAAAGTGGTATCCAGGTTCTCGTTTTCCAATGATGGGTTTTGGTTATAGTCCATCAAGGCATGTGTACAAAGTGATTAGAGTTATTCACTTCCCCGCTGATCGTAGGTTGATCAAGTCTTCTTATTCCTTGGTCGAGGTTCATACCCTCGGATTGGATTCATGGTGGAGAATCGGCGAAATTCCCTTTGGAATCATTGGTTACTGTACTTCTGGGATTTTCGTTAATGGAGCTCCTCATTTGATTGCAAGTAGCAGCTCCGAAGCTGAGACTATTGTTTCTTTTAACGTTGGCGATAAGAAGCTCATAAAATTTCCAAATCCCTATTCCGGGGATCATACTTTTCAGAGCAAATTGGAGGCTTTGGGAGGATTTCTTTCTTTGATTTGTACATACCTGATAATCTGATCAAGATATGGGTGATGAAGGATTATGGAGTGAAAGAGTCCAAGCAGTTCTCTATCAGCCATCCAATGGGAATGGAATTTCATTGAGTTTCAATCTAGGGTATAATTTGTAAATTTGAAATCTTAAGACCCTTGAATATAAAATAAAAAGATTTAAATTACAATTATAATTTGTCTTTTTAACATAAACCGTTAAATCGAAATAGCATAAATGGTACAATCTTGACCATTGCACCCATAAGAATTATACTTGCAAAGAATTTATCGTTTATCAATAAGAACACCAGTAAAGCTCCTCACACCATTCGCTACTTACTTATTTTATTTTTTTTTTTTTGTTAGAAACTCAACTTATTCAATCATACTAAACCAACCATCTTAGCAAACAGGTCTCAGAGAAAAATCAAGTCAACAACAAACAAAGAGGAACCCACCCACCCCACCAATACCTAGAAAAGCTGAAACTCTTTAGTACCACGTGCCATAATCAACAAGCACATTTACCAATCTGGCACAGAATAAAAAACCACAAGACTAAAACTAATTGGGATCCTATTAATCTCAACTATGAAACTACTACAAACCCAATCCAAATTGGATTTTTGTCCTTTGAAGCGTTGTAGAAATAGCTTCACAATCTGAAATAATATAGATAGGAGAAACCCATTCACCAATTTACCAAGTGCTAACTTTTGCTTGATTTGATTTATTCCATTTAATAATATTTTTCAGGAAACATAATATCCGAATCCTTTATAATTAGAACTCTATTCCTATTAAAGTAATCGAATCAAATTATGTTCCAATTATAATTACAGTCAAACTTAAATGTATACTACATTATACATACATGTTGGATTAAATGCTGCATGATTTCCCCACCTTAACATACCAGGGCATGCTGATGAGGAATTAATTAATCTGAGCTATAAATCCTTCAAGGTCAGCATCCGAGATGGAGAGAGAAGATGATAAGAGCCACTCCGCTTGACAAAACTACAACCTTGACGAGCGTAACCGTCGCAGTTCATCTCCGACAAAACCTCATAGAAGTGATCAACATCACAAGCCAGAACAAGAGGGCCTTGACTATTGTAACCATACTGCTCTTCCGTCTCTTCCAAGAGCATGTTGAACAGTGGATGATTCGCATACTTCATCTTCATCACGAACCTTTGTCTCTGTGGCCCAACATAAACTGCAAAACACCCTTCTGGTGCAACTTGACGTCTCTTATTACTGTTGCTGCTGCTACCACTGCTACCACCGTTGCTGCTGTGTCTTCTGCGAATGCTTTCGCCTGCAGGTGAGTTCACGCTTCGAGGCCATGATCTGCTTTTCAACATGGACGAAAGGGCTAATTTATTTCCACCCGAACGACTACTCACTGATCTACACAGCTCCAATGTCTTGGAGATCAAATTTTTCCTCCCTTTGTTCTTATCTACTACTTCCATGTCTCTATAACTAATGACACCTGGCTCACCCACACAGAAAGAGTAATCTCAAGAGAAATTGATGATCCAGTATTCTCTTTTTGTAACTTGTTATCCTATAAGAAATATGATCAAAACTTTATTATGAATATTAATTGGTGAGTCTATATGTCTCCACATAATACATATAAAGAAGCACTAACTACTGTGAATTCATCGATGATAATGAAAAGATGATATGTATCTACCTCTGTCGTAATCCAAGTGGCGCAAAACTCTGCTTCTTGGTAGTTTCATATCCCTCGTGATGCTTTGAATCAGAGCTTCCTCGATTGATTATCCTTCTCAGCAACAAGAAACCAGAAAAAGAGTTCGACCCCCCTCTGTATTGAAGAACAAGGAAAGATTTATACAGTCCATGGGAAAGAAACTCTGAATGAAGGAAGTGAAACAACGGCAAGAGAATCCAATGGAAACCTCTCAAGTTTAAATTGCATATTGAACTAGGCAATATAATGTATGCATTAAACCAGATCCACCTATATTTATGATTATCTTCTTCTTCTTTTTGTAATATATATTATGATTATCTTCGATTCCATCATTATCAAATTTATTTGTCAACCCAACACATGTTATTTTTTAACCATTTTTTTGTTTTGATTTCAAATTTGCCTTCTATGATTATTTTTTTTGGGTAAGAAAAATCAACGCATGACGAAGTGGACAAAAAGCATAATCTTTTATATATATTCATGATTAAATATATTTAACTCATGGAAGGTGGTTGGTAATTTTCGAAAGTGAAAATCCAATCACGCTTATCTTCTTTATGAGGTGGAAGATTTAGTCTGTTTGTTTTTATAATTTAGGTTAGTGCGCCATCAGTTACACAAATTCTATTCTTAGAACTGTATAACAAATATTGTTGATGGTTTATTTTATGTATTTTTTGGGGGTAAGAGATGTTTCATTTAGTTCATATTGTTTATGTAGCCACTTTGATACTAATAGGTATTACTTCCATGATGAAACATAATGAATCACACCATTTAAATATATTATTCTGAACAATTATGCTCTACAAAAGAAAGAAAAGTTTTTTTATAACGTCCTCTTAAGTGGGTTCTAAATTAGTGATTGTCCCCTTAAATGCGATAAAACATACGAACTCTTTTGCTTAGATTCAAATATTCTAAGTTACCCTTTAACGGTCAAAAGACTTGATCGTTAAATTTGGGTAGTAAAATGTTTAACGTACCTACAGTACTGTGTAAAGACAAAAGTGCCCCTCAATCAATTTACTTTTATTTTTCTCCCTAGATAGGTGAAGGGTGAACCATCATCTTCCTTCATTTGGCCAGAAGCCCATCACCGCACCTTCCCTACCGACAACAAGTGTGAGTTTGGAGGTGAATGTGAGAATGGTGGAATAGGGAGGAGAACTATTGTTGAGAAGATTTAGTCGGTATTGCATTTCCTACGATGCTCTGGCTACCAACAGGATTCCATGCCTACCTCTTTCTGAAAGATTTAGTCGATGCTACATTTCCTACGGTGATTGGAGACGAAAGAAAATGATGAGAACAAAATAAAGGAAAATTGATTGAAAGGCATTTTCATCTTTATATAGTACACAATCCAAACTTTATTGTCAATAGGTTTCACCGGTGTAACTTGAAAATTTATAATTTAAATAAAAAAAACTGTATAATTTATCCCACTTAAGGGACAGTCACTAATTTGGAGCCCACTTAAAAGAGCGCCTTAAAAAAACACAAGAATAAATAATTGCTATGTATAATACAATTGTGATTCCAATTCTAAACTATATTCTTGATGACTCGATTTTTTTCTTCTTTTTTTTTTTGTGACAAACTAAAATTTATATTAATTGAAAACTGACAAATTAACTAGGAGACCTAGTCAATAAAAAATAAGTATCAATGTGAAACATTCCACCAAAGGAGAGCCTAAATGTTTTGATTATTCAACACTCAAATGAATATTTGATTTAATTCTATTGGGTAAGTATATTAATAAAATCTACTAGAATTGTTTAATCGCATATAAAATTATTTTCTAGTTTGGTGGGTGTGGACAAACTAATGAAATGTCTCAATTAAATTCTAGTTTTTCTTCTTTTTTTTAATGAGATTTTTTAATTGTTTTCAGAGAGACTGCCTCCTGATAATTTAAATATCAATCATTATGAAGCAAACGATATCGATATATGAATATTTTTATTTTTTTCACACAACCTGTTTTAATCCTTTGACAGAAAAAGAAAAAATATATATGTTTTAATCCTTTAGACTCTGCCATGTGGGAAAAATGCTATGAATAATACCCTAACTTATAGGTAACGCAATAGAAGGGTTAAAATACAAGAAGCAAGCATGACACGAATAATATATATATATACTTATTGTTCATACCAATAATGAATAGAATATATGATTTAAAATACCATGAAATTTGATGGGTTGTCAATCCAAATGTAACTTAAATATACTTTGTAGTTTAGTTGTTCCATCAACTTAAACATATGTGAACTATTTTTTTAGTTTTTTTTATCTTGTTTTGCCTTTTGGGTAAGGACACTAGGGAAAATCTAAATCATGTTCATCATCAAGAAAAATGCCAAAAACACTTTAGAAATATTACATGAAATCAACCACAAGACTTTATAACCAATCAAATATATTTAATTCTCACTACAATATATATATATATATATATATATATATATATATATATATATATATATATATATATATATATATATATATATATATATATATAGGATTTATGTAATGAATTTATAATAATCTTGAAATTTATTTAAATTATTGACATATCTGATGAGAACATAAAGTTAACAACATGAATTATGAGTATAGAATTTTTCAATATCCTTTTTAGTTCTTACCCTTGATGTATTTTTACTTTGTAATGAGATTTTGAATTTAAATACTTACATCAATGATTATAAAATTGTTCTCTTACAGATATTTATTTTTTTTCTTCATTTTACTCTTATAGATATTTCTATGCACACTATGATTGGTCTTTTATCTAGCATAAGGCTCACGTTACCTGCCAAAGTACACCTCTCGCAATTTATTATTTTCAACTTATCCAACAAATTATGAAAAATTTATTACCATTTTACTATTAAAAGTAGTTTTAGAACAAAAATTGTTTTTGAGTTTCCCATTTCATATGTGTTCTTGAAAATGTGCATGTTACATTATAGTATTTTCTCTTTTGGTCTGACGTCATAATATCATATACCATCCTTTATATTATTATTATTATTATTATTATTATTATTATTATTATTATTAATATTATACATTGATATTGTATTATAAAAGTATGAACCGAATATACGCTCAATTTTTTTTTATTAATTTTCTAATGTACACTTCGATTCTTACACTTCTCAATAGATTTTAATATCTCCTACCAAACAATATATTTGAATGCATTTATTTATCCTCTATTACTCTCTAATATTCATTTCCCTAGATTGTTTATAAACAAATACTTATTATATAGTTCCGTTTCTATAATTACTCATAATAAACACTTAAATAATTAACTGGCACCTTGGTAGTGTTGGGTGATTCATAATGTTCGTGAGACTAATAGATGTGCAGACTGGTTTCATCCACAATGCGGGCAGTTGGAGAACTTTAGTTGGGCGTTGAATTGCTTCCCCACACGCTTCGTGGCATGTTAGGGAGGAGAAATTTCTACCAAAAAAAAAAAAAAAAAGAGAGGAGAAATTGGGTAAACGGTTTTTGAGATTGTGGTTCTCTTTGTAATTTCATTTTTTTTATAATACAATATTATCCTTGCATTTTTTTTTTTTTTTAGTGAATTATTTAAACTTACACCAGTATGTGTATTTGCACTTACAACCTTGTTAATCTTTCAAAAAATACATAATATGTCATTTCATGTTGAGAACATCTACAATGAAAGCTATTTACCTTATTAAGAGAGTTACGGAAGGGTATAAAAAATCGTTTGAAGTTTACTTCACTTAGTCAGTATTGGTATCTCCATTAACCCGTTGACAGATCATTGAGTTCTTGGAATAAACTCTCAACAATATTGTAGCATTTAGTTCCAAATGCACCAAAATAGGTATTTTCTTCATCGATAAACAAACACACTCATGGAATATAGGGCTTCTTAAAGATTGGTGGCCACCAGAGTTGGAACAATCGATCTCACAAATTCCTTTACCTCTTTTGGATAAACCTAATGAAATCATATGGAGTCTAACAGCCTCTGGAAAGTCTAGCATGGCATCGGCATATAGATTATGCACAATTCAGCCCTTGGAACATAATAGTACAACACGGTTGAAAATTTGGTGTCTCAATTTAGTTCCAAAATTCATCGTTTTTTCGTTGGAAAATTTTGCATAATAGAATCCCAACACCAGAGCTACTCAAGCACAAGGGATGTAAGAAATCCACAACATGCTATGTGGGTTTGAAATCAATGATGCACAAAAACATCTCTTTTTAGATTGTGGATTTAACAAACAAGTTTGATCACATCTAACACCAAGTCTTTGGACTGTAACTGAACCTCTTCAATCACGGGTTAAGGAGATGATTTTAAAAGAAGGAAAACAATAAGAGGAATGTACGAATTTACTTCTTCATCATCTAAATGCTTTGTGGTTAATATGGCATAACTGATCGAAATCATGTTATTCATAATTATAGATCAAAGAATCATTGGGAAATAGCAAGAATTGCTTCAATCTTATCTGAGGAGTATATGAACAACTCTACAAAGAAGGTGGCAAATTCAAAAAACAATAGAATGATCCACTGGGTAGCACCAACGGATGGAGGACTCAAAATAAATGTCGACAGTTCTTGATTTTTGAATGTTGCTTCTAATACTCAAGCTCGTTATGGACGAATCTTGAGAGATCATTGGGCTCAGATGTTATTTTGTTTTTATGAAGGTTGTGGAGAAGTAGAACAATCGGCAATTATGGTAGAGGCAATGGTGATAAGGTCTGCACTAATACAGACACAAGATTTGGGGCTCTCAAATATTATTGTTGAAGGAGACAATTGGGATGTTATAAGTCTTATTTTACATCCTCAAGTGGAATCATGCTGGAAAATTAAGCCCATTTTACACGATTGGGCTCGATTCAATCCAGTTTATTCAAACTCTTCGAAAAGGAAATGGAGCAGTAGATCGACTTGTAAAGGAAAGAGCAAAGTCCCTCTGAAATGATTCCCATCGCCCCTTGTTTTTAACTTGGTGTTTGTTATTTGATGCTTTCAGTTATAAACAAACCCGTGGTTTTAATCTTAAAGAAATTACTATTCTTAAAAAAAATTAAAAAAATAAAAATAAAAAACCTTGCCTTAATAATTTTTTATTCATTTGTTCTACTGGGCCTCAGGTGGGTAGGATGCTAATTTAGGCTCTAGTTTCATGGGCTTCATTTGGGCTTGGTTGAACAAGACTGCCCTATTGCCTTTCCAGCTAAATGCAGAGAGCTCTTCATCTCTTCGATTACACTGCAAAGTAGAGATGCCTTTTTTTTTTTTCCTTTTCTTTTTTGAGGGTAAGAAGGTACAGACGAGTTAAGACCAATAAACAATTGATTGTTGACACTTACACACCTATAATGGACTAGGGTGACCAATTCTTCTGAGTCGAGATCACCTCCCTGCTTTCTTGTCGCTTTTTCACCACATATATTGCGTGGGATCCATGTAAAATCTATTAGAGGTCTCATCTCTTAATTATTTTATCATACTCAGATGTGAGCATATAACACGTATGGTAAAACAAACGTCAGGAGAGCATTTCTCTCCTTGACTTATAGGGTACTGCCAAGTGGGAGCACTAGCGGTTTTACGTAATTTATGTTCGTTGATTATAGGAGTCCCTTCCATGTTTAATGTTACATTCATATTCAATTCATCGCCTCCTTCTATTTTGGAACATAAGTTTGTATAGCATCACATATAATAATTGGAATCAATTATTCATCAATCTCTAAGTCAAAAATGTGAATCAACCTAAGAGCATTCCAATAGATTGTTTGTTTAAAACTTGATAGTTTTCTATTCCACTAATATCGAGTAAGATATCTTTTAGACATTGTGGGATAAGTTGAGGTATATGAGGTTCTAGAATGTTCGAGTCCAGATCCTTACCCATATGGAGAGAAAAAATTTCAACCCACATAGTTGGATTATTAATATGTTTTCAATCTTAAAGTCAAAATTTTCATTTTTTTAACAAAATAGCTAAAATTTAACTCAACATTATTAATTATTGATGATAAAAAATAAAAATAAAAAATTTGCTTTAAGATTAGATACGTGTAAATAATCAAATCATATGAATCAAAAAAATTCTTCTGGTGTGGATGTAGAATCCAAATTCATTATTGAGTCGGTTCAACTCCATAGGTATTGTTATGGTAAAAAAATTATGGTTCAATCCAAGGTATCAGACCAGATTATTGGGCCAAGACCAATGGCTAAAATCGGGCCAAGAAGATTCATCCCGGCACTTCTCTAACTTGCCACTTCTATTGGCTTCAGGTGACTTCTCAACAAAGAATATGACTAATATGATACTCAGCATATCTTTGTCCCAGGCTGTCAAGTCAGCATTAAAGGCTCTGGTAAGGCTAAGCTCAGTATTCAAGGTCCCAAGAAGCATTAAATGCTCATGTTGACAAATGAGTCTTTCACGTGGTCCAAGCTTGCCTTGGAGATTGTATTTGTCTTCTTGTCCCCTCAACTATGGGCACGTGTCATATCAAAGCCAAAGCTAATGTTAATATTTCATCCACAACAAAGTCTCCAGCTGGTCACACAATTTAGCTTGTTAAGCAAACCACTCCAATAAGTTATCTCCACCCTCTATTTCATCAAATAAACATTCAAGGACTGTGAAGTATACTATATTTTTAGTATGGCTCAATTATATAATCCCTCATCAAGCATGAATGGGGTAAGTTCAAAACACTCCAGCCACCACTTTCTTGCTTTCTAACCTTTGAAGACCGTGATCTTTCTCATATCTTTGGGCTTTCACTCCACTATGGAGTCTTTAATTTGCTGGTTTGGATTAACTCGACCGTCGGAGGTGGTTTCCCGTATTTAGAGGCGGCCCACTTTCACTTTGTTTTGATTTCATGAGCAATGTTTGGATCAAGAGCAAACCATGGAGCTAAAACTATTTTTTCTGCTCCGACAAGTATAAACCCAACAATCATGTTCTAGGAGACTCTCTCCAAGGGTACCATTTCCTCTTATTGATATAGATGCAGTGATTCGGTTCTGACCAAGTTTTACAACTTGAAATCTAAAATATCGGCTCATATGGGTTCCGATCCAGACTGAATGAAATGTCATTATATTCAGCCTTTAATAGGTACTAATTTCTACCACAAAATCAATATGGAGAAATATTTTACGGTTTCGGCTTTGAATTGGCCGTGCTAAATTGATTTTTTTTTGGGGTGAAATGCTAAATTGATTGACAATATACATAAATGAGGCAATTTAAAGATCCAATCCCCAAACTTGAAAAACACGGCTTTAACTCACCATTAATGTCAGTGATTTCCTGAAGGGCTCCTAATCCTTGAAGAATTATACATTGTCAAATTTGCTAGTATTATTTACCAAAAAAAAAAAAAATTGTTTTTGCTAGCATTAATGGGATTTTTTTTTGGTAAACAGCATTAATGGGATTTACTTCAAAATTTTGACCAAAACCAGGTTAAGGCCACCATGATTAAAATAAAAATTGGTTCAAAATTAAGTAATTGATTAGGCCAAATCTAGACCTTTAAAGGTGGGTTAAGGTGCCTATGATTAAAATAAAAACTGGTTCAGAATTCAGTCATTGATTCGGACTGACCTAGGCCTTTAAAAGCAAGTTAAGACATACATGATCAAATAAAAACTGGTTCAGATTTTAGTAATTGATTAGGGCTGATCGAGGCCTTTAAAGGCAGGTTAAGATGCCCATGATTAAAATAAAAACTGGTTCAAAATTCAGTAATTGATTAGGCATTTAGGCCTTTAAAGGCAGGTTAAGGCACCCATGATTAAAATTAAAACTGGTTCAGAATTTAGTAATTGATTAGGGTTTACCTAATTCTACATCATTGTAATTTTTAAATATATAAATACATTTATTATGTATTATTTTATTATTTTATGGTCAAAAATAAAGTAACGGCTAGGATATTTAATTTATGGTGACGGTTACGGTTTTAAAAGCTCAACTTAACTTGACGTTGTAGCTTTCCCAGTTGGTGACTAACTTGAAAATTTTATATTTAGTGAGATCTAGTTTTAAACAACTAGATTAGGGGAGGAAGGGAATTTATGTTTTGTTTCAAAAGCTTAATTAGAAAAATATATAGGCAAAGGAGTTTAAATTAATATGCTCAAAGTATAAGGGTGTATTAGAAAATTTCCCTAATTGAATCTATGTTCCAACTTCCAAGTCCTACCATGAATATACTCGTCTGACTTGTAATTATGTAATACTCTATATATATATAAGTAGGCTTTGAACAGAGTAATAAGTTTTGTTAGGAGAGAAACAACAGAGATTTCTGAAAAAACGTTAGTTGTGAAACGATTAAAATTCCTCTCTCTCACCGCCACTAGACATACTGAAGAACTTCGTAAATCGAATAAAACCGTTCTCTCTCGCCGCCTCGTTCGTCCAACGGAAGCGGAAAAAAGAAAACTGAAATTCTTGAATTCGAACGGAAATTCGCCCGCTCTTAAATCATATTTATACATATATTTATCTTGTTCTTCTGCTTTATCGATCTCCTGGTTCGTCTTCTGTTTATCAGAAACCTAAGTAATTTTATTAGATCGCCATGGATGCCGTTGTTAAACAAGAAATCTTCGAAACTGCTGAACTTCCTGCAGAGAGACGCTCTGGGAACTTCGCTAAACCTGGCTCTGTTATTGAACTTAGTAGCAGTGATTCAGACTTCTCAGATTCCTCGGACTCCGATGGTGATACCACTGTTGGGCCGTATGGTAAGAGATCTAGGGTTTCGAACGGTGATATCGAGCGTTTCAAAAAGCAAAAACTGGATGTTGTTTTGCCTTTGGGATTTCTCGACCCCCTTCCTCCAGAAGATGAAACGTTGCCGTTGGCTATGCCTTTGCCGGTGTCGCAGTCTGTTCCGCAATCTCAATCAGGGTCGTCGGTTCAGGGCTGCAAGCAGTTTTGGAAGGCCGGAGACTATGAAGGAGCTCATGGCGATAGTTCGGGATCGTCAGTTGGTAAGTCATGCAATTTCTGTTGTTTCTAAATATTTTTCCCACTGCTTCTACGATTCATGACATCATCATTAAGAATGATGAAATACTAGATGGTTCATTTTATTCTGACACTCCTCTCTCACTCTCTCTTTAATTGCATTGTAAAGTGATGCATGTTTAGATTTTCTCTCGCATCCCCCAGATTGATTGTGGAACAAACATCAAATAAAACTAAGAGGTGCAATATCTAAGTAACATAGTTCTCCTGATGTAAGATGCATAAGGACAACGAGGGAAGTTTAATTATAATATTATTAGAAACATGCACAACTTAATTGTGGGAATATCATCTTAAAGCAACAGCACATTACGAGTCCTCATATTGTACAGTGCAGAAGTATCCCAATTCCGCCGTTTGATGTGCTCTACGGGTCATTGAGTTAGGCTTCCGTGATAGGGAATATTGTGTTTACGAGAAACTTAATGCACTTAAAATTTAAGACTAGGCTAGGTTTTTATAATACTAGGGTTTGGTTTCTAATACTGGTTTTGATGACCAGAAAGAGCAGGCATCAAAGTAGAGACCTTAGATGTGTAGGAAGTCAGTCAGTGATGGTGGTGTATGGTTTAACCACCAAACTTGGGATGGGTTGGTGTAGTTCCTCTATGCTTAGGAGACAAGAATGTTGAACCATTAATGGAAGTCCAAGAGAAACATATATTGCTAGTAATTGTGATACCCTAGCACTGATAGGCAGAGGACAGGATCGGGGAAGAGAAAAACTGCAGGATAAGGGGAAACAGATCATGCATTCACACTCTTAAAGAGAAAACTCAAATTTCTATTCAATTCATTGCTCCTGTTTTTGGGTAATAAGCATGTTTTTATAACTAATCTCAGTTTAGTAGTAGGCATATTTGGGCTTTATTAGCTGCTGTCTAACTGTAATTTTCTCTAGACAGTAGGATTAAAACCCTAAATTACTGCTGGTTTCTTAGAAGAGTATATCAATAGGTAAGCACTTCGAGTTTGGTGCTGTTTGGACTTTGGATGGTTAAATTGGATGATATGATGTTTCTTGTCTTTGTGGTTCTTGGAAGTATGAAAATTCAAGAAAATATTTATATCTTGAATTTGGCTAGTCAGGAATGGGGTTAAATTAGGATCTGTGGGCCACCAGATTAAGGGGGGATGATGTACCTAAGGTTTGGGGCAGATCTAATGTTTAAATTGATGTAGGTTTGACCTTGAATTTCAGTTATCTAGGGAAGTTCGAAATTCAAGAAAATAAAAAATGTGATAGTAGAAGGGGTATAGGATGTAGGCTGACAGATACTTGGATGAGGGAGCCTTGTGTGGCTTTAGACCAAGCGGAATGCCTAGGTGAATGCAGTCAATTTAGCTACTGTGAGGATGCTAGCTTGGTTTCACCTAGATACATAGGGAATACTTAACTCCTTGACCTTCTCTGACCAGAGTTGATAAAGACCAATAGTCACAGTAGCAAAACACTCGAGGCTTGAGAGAAAATGTTAGATGATCTGAACTGCATTTGTTCTTCCTAGGGCTATGAATCGGGCTAAGCAGCTTCACAACTCATAATAGACGCAGGACTCTTACTAGACTTATGACTTGACACTTAAAAAACTGAAATAAAACATAAGTAAAGATTATTCTGCTCCCATAAGCTAAATTAGGTAGTTTACTGCATTTGTACTTGGCTCTAGACACTTGAAACTTTTAGCCCACAGTGTAGGCCCATGATCACATAAACTTATGGGACAACGGCCCGACACCCATACTGTCAAACACTAAGTTGATTTCGAAGGAAGTTAGTCCAATTAGGTGCTTGAGTAGAGCTAATTGGATGGCAAGGATTTAGGTAGCCAACCCTATTTAGTTGAGATAAGATTGAGTTATTGTTTTCCATTGAGTATTCTATTCAATGGTAATCATGTTTATAGCATGAAGCGTATTCCTATTCCCGTATGTGATTCTGTTGAAGTGAGTCTGTGTTTCCTCTTCTGATTGTCATCAACAGTTTCTGCTCAGGCTTGATTAGGTTTCTATTAGTCCATTCTACTTGTTTTGGTTTTTTTATTAAGTCGATTCCTTTGGGTAGGATTTGAGTCCATTGTATATTTAAGTTTACATTCTGCTTTTAGTTTTACTTTGAGCATGGGTGTCAAACCCTCAATCAATGGCATTGCAAAAGAAAGAACCAACCCTGTAGATCTTAGTAAAAGGAGAAAATGGTTATGGAAATCCTGAAATATGATATTCTTGAAAAAAGAAAAAAGAAAATTATTTGCTGCTTCTTGGACTTGGAAGATGTACTGGCTGTGACTCTGTTGCATCAAATCAATCCTTGACTTAACATTTGCTTTTTGGACGGGGAAAAAAGAAAAGAAAAAAAGAAAAAGAAAAAGAAAAAGAAAATAGAAACGGTTCTTAGGCTGCCGTGGATAAATTGGTTTTGAATAAAAATCAACTATTAGCAGTCTCCTTGCCGTTAGCTTTTTGGATTTAAGGCTGTTTGGTGGTGTTCTTCAAAATGAATCTGGTTTTCTCTGTACACTATTGGCCTGATGTCACCTATGTGGGTTGCATTACTGGTCAAGTAGTCAGTGTATGTTGTCTTTTTGGATCTATACGATTTATTTTTTTGTTTTATTTCTTTTCTTTCTATCTGCAGGTGGCATGGATCATCTCAGGGTGCATCCTAAGTTTCTACATTCAAATGCAACGAGCCATAAATGGGCTCTTGGAGGTAGGCTGCTCTTCTTAGGTTTTGAAAATGTGAATGTCAATTCTGAAAACTTGTTACTCGGTAATTGAACATGGTATTCTTGGCTTCATGGATTTTTGGATTTGAGTTTAAATACTTGTTGATGTAATATGTTTCCACAGCCTTCGCAGAGCTTCTGGACAACTCTTTAGATGAGGTATCTCATGTTTTAATATTTCTCCTGTCATCCCATATGCACTTATCTGTTATCTTGTATTTTTCTTTATCTGTCTTATATTCCTAATGCCAGGTCTGCAATGGAGCTACATATGTCAATGTAGATGTGCTAAAGAACATCAAAGATGGAAGCAGAATGTTGCTGGTTGACGGTATGGTTCCGGGCCTTCTTTTCACTTTTTTATTGAATTCTCTATTGGTTGATGTTTCCTCCTTGGGCTGCTGGGATGAAATTGGACAATGTATTCTTGGAGACTGTTCAGGTTGGCTATACTTGGTATTAGCAACTAGTTACTTAATAGGCTGCACAAGGGATGACCCAGTGATCTGATAACAACACGTGATTATACTTTGGACTTGTACAGTTGTTTTTTCTATGTCAGATTAGACCACCTGGACTATTAGGTAGAAGATATTATTGATTGATCACATGTTTAGCGAAGTCCTCGTCAGCCCCCAAAAGGGCACTCTAGTGGTGTGGGTTGTTGTGGTTGCAAATCTCTCATCCCAAAGTAGGGTTTCTTCGATTTGCTATGAGATTATACTGGAATTAATTGTTGCGATGAATGCGTGTGTGCGTGTGTGTGTCTTGTTGTGGATGTTTGCTAAGCTTATTGATCTGTTTCATTCTCATAAAGCATGACAAGCCTCAATTTTCATCTAGCCTGTTTGTTTTTGCCAAGGATGGGTTATGCATATTTACCCCCACACCAAAAAAAAAAATAAAAAAATAAAAAAAAGAAGAACATGTTTGGGGTTTTTTCGTCATTAGACCTTGCCAAAGGTCTTTCTTATATTGGCAGCATTTTCTTTTTGTTGTGTGCGCTAAATATCTGATTTCTATATGTAGACAATGGTGGAGGAATGGATCCAGATAAAGTGCGGCAGTGTATGTCTCTTGGGTATTCTATAAAAAGCAAAATAGCAAATACTATTGGACAATGTAAGAGCATACTTGGCAACTAAACATTTTGGTGATTCCTACATTACTTTTAGTGAAGTTTTCTTCTGTAACCTTTTTTTTATATATATAATTTATTATGTCAGATGGAAATGGTTTTAAGACAAGTACCATGAGACTTGGAGCAGATGTTATCGTTTTCTCCCGATGTCGTGGAAAAGATGGAAAAAGGTTGGATCCTCTCCCCCCTTGCAATACATATTTAATCTTTGCTACATGCTTCATTTGGTATGGAAACTGCTTTTCCTCTTTTCCTAGATTCTTTTTTGCACAATTAGACATTAGACTGCAATCAGTGTCACCCCCATCACCTGAAAGTCGGTAGGTCTATGGTTCTATTATGATATTCTATCAATGAGGAAAAATGAATACATCTTGTAATACTTCAAACCATTCTTGGGTTTTTGCCTGAGATTTCACAAAATTAATTTATCATCTTTTGATTATATTGTGGAGCTCAATTATCAGAAACTTCTACTGAGATACTAGGTGTTAATTTATACCTTTTAGGTCCATGTAACTGTTTTATACTATTCATCTGTAAACGTGTGAACAGTGTGTATCCTTGCCCAACTCTTGTTAGTACTTAGTATATATATGGAAAGAGGGGTCAATTATAGATTAATGTATCTGGCCCAGTCTGCCTGTTTCTACACTTTTGATGGCATCTTATCTTCTTCTCTTTCTCCTTTCCTTATTTTATTGGTCTAGTGGTTGTGAGAAGCAAGCTGGGCATGATGCAAATTCATCCCCAAATTGGGCCTCTCTGTGTAGGACTAGTTTGGGATTAAATTAATTCACGTATTTGGCCTTTGATTCCATGGGTTTACTTTGTAATTGTTCAATTTGACTGGCCCAAAATATGGGTAGAAAGGAGGCAAATGGGTGTTTATTTCATTAGTTTTGTTAAGAGTCCTATTTTGACTGTAATTGCTGTATTTGCTTTAGTATGTTAAGGATTGGTTTAGACCTTTTCCTTTATAGTATAGGAATCTATTTTGAATCCTTAATATGAGGTTGTAATAGGGACCAACATTAGAAGCGAATTAATGAATTGAAATTTGAGTTTTGTTCATTGCTGTTGGTGAGGTACAGAGGCATAGTGAGGTTGTCTGGCTGTCTTCCGTCATCCCCACTCTTCTTCTTCTAATCCCCTGAATCAAAATCTCCAAATATTCCTTTTTTTTTTTTGTGATTTTATTTCCCCAAATCCTAATAATTGAAACCTATCTCCAGCCCTAACTAACTATTAGAGTCCATTGGAAATCCATCTTCCAGCATATACAAATTATCCCCTTCATCCAATCGAGTGTATACATCCAATTACCATCCAAGGTCCAATTATTTAACCCCTTAAATTTTCGTATTGCCTGAGAGACCCAAACTCCATCTGAACCAATCTAACTGTTTGAATTGTCCCAAACTATGGGGATCCCCTAAACTTTGACGAATTTGTTCCCTTTGGTAGACATTAATAGTAATGTGTCAGTTTTTAATATGAAAGAGCAATAATACCCTTTCACTCGAAGACAAAAAGGAAAAGGACAAAACTACCCTTTTGATCATCTTCTTCCTAAACACGCCCTACCCACTTTGGGATTGCCACTTCTCATGCCTTCACTAAGATAACTCAGGTTAATAGTGTCAAAACTATGTCTCATCTTGGTCAATGGAAGATCAAATGCTCAATGGAAGGTCAAATGCTTGGTTTCTTAAACCTACATGTAATCCGAACCCTTCAAGGTCAGAAACTAAAGTTAGTAAAGCTGTTCTCCCTCACAATTGTTTTATTACTTCTAGTGCATATGTTTCATTCTGAATGAACCCTGCTTTCGATCTCTTAATTAATTCCAGTCTATGACCTCTCAATACGATCCCTCTTTTCATCGGCCTCTGAAACATGAGGCTCTGATAAGTGTAAAATGGTGAATCCAAACTTCAAAAAGAATACCTAAGATCCTCACCATTGTGGATCGGCATCAAATCCAGGAGGAAAGTGTTGTTCAAACTTGGTTTGTTTTAGGCAGGTTTTGGATGAAAGGGTTGATGTTCACAGATGGAGGTAAGAACTAGGGTTTATGGATAGGGGATTGGAGAACAGTAATTATGGATAGGGATGATTCAACTTATTGTTGAAATTTTCCTAGAACAGCAGCGTGGACAGTTGAAGAATATCCAGCAATTAGAGAGAACTTTTAGAATTTGAATATTGCAGTCTGAAGGCTGCTTCAAGAAATTCAACGGGAGGGGTTGGGGAGGAGAGTATCTCTCTCAAAGTTAAGCAGTTAAGTAATGCTCAAACAAAACTTCTTACTCGATAAAATCAAGGGTCAACTAAGCAATTGCAATGATATTTATAGCCTCAACAATTGACATAGTACTCTAAATGAGACTAGGACTCAAAAAAGAATCTGGCTCAAACATAAACTAGGATCTACTGCCAAACCCTAATTAAGGACTAATTAAAGTTAAAATTTTCTAAAACTATGCCCATGTCAGTGGTGCTGGTGTGTGAGGAATCCCTAGACCTACCCAGCATTGTTAGTGTAGGGAAGAATGGTTACATCTGAGCCTGGTTTTAGACAACTGAAGTGCATCAGATTCTCCTCAGACGAGCTAGTAAGTTAAGGAGTTCCTTTGGATTTTGACTACAAATCTTGTTGCTCTTTATCCCCGGTCATTTGGCAGACTACTAGTTTTGGATGATCAACGCATGAAGAAGCTTAGCATGCCTTGCAATAAGTATGTGCTGCATTCTGCCAGGCTCACTGTCTGGAATCCTTGTTCAATTTCTGAGACACAGGTAGTTGGCTGGACTTAAACCCCCCAACAGCCATGATTGCTATGCTGGAGAAGTGGTGACCTGGCAAGATGGGAATGCTGCCCAATGGTCGGGATTGTAACATCATCATGCCCTGTGGCCCAAAAAAAATGTATCCCGAAAATTTCAACCTGATGAAACAATGCTCCAAGAGTTTACTGTTATGTAGGACAATGTAAATGAAATATCTTAAATATCGTTATTTGAACTTATGTTTATCGGAAGACTAATCTGTAACAGATAATAAGAAATATGATAACAACAATCTGGAGTTGTAGCTATAAATATTTGTCAGGCTGCCAAGAGATCAATATAATAGAATGGGGTAGTAAGAATTGTTAAATTGCACAATAGTGTGTGAGAGACTTGTGCCCTTTTTCCCTCTGCAGGGTGGGGTTGCTCATTTCGATTTATCCGGAAGTCTTATGCTTGTTTGATCTCCTCACTATAACATGACTAGAGATGTTCAATTAATATAATTTAGTCACACTTATTAGTGTTTGCGTTGACCAGAGAGGGCGTCTAATTTGCTAGAAAAGTGTAAATAGATGATCTACTTTGAATCCTTTGATGCTAGCTTTTGTTTTAGTGTATGAACTTTGGTGAAAATGAACCATGAATTTGGTTTGTAGAGGTCTTGTATTGGTCCGTAAGTATTGTTTTGCACATCATTTGATATCCTACTCATATAAAACATATTGATGCAGTGTAATGTTAGGTTGCACATCATTGTTATTTTTATTTTTTATTATTTTTTGTTGTTGGCAAAACCAATAGTTGGATCAAGGTTAGTTGGTTGAGCCCAGTGTTTTCTGTAAGGAATCTTTATTACCTTAAACCTTTGATGCTTGAGTTGAGTGTCATCAGGTTTATGCTGAAAGCTTTGTCATCCTCTTAGTATTTTACTGTTTTCTCGTGTTCCTGAAACTGTTTGGAGGAGGGTTTTATATTTTATATTTTTATAATGTCATCTTTTATAAGGATGGCTTGGTTCAGACAGAACTTATCCTTGCACTTCCTATCAATGGGAAGGTTATTCATGTGTATTATGAGGTTTATATTGGCATTTGACAATCCAACTGAGAATGTACCCTCATTATGTAGGTTTTGTTTATTCTTGTGCTTTGTTTGATTACTTAAAAGTCATAAAGTTCTGAGGGGTGTAAATGAATAAAAGGAAATTGGTTACTAATGAAATTATGAAGTTATGATTCTTTTACCTGTTCTTTTTGTTGTTTTATTTTAATGCAGTCTGATGTGAACTGTTAAGTAGGTTCACTTCTCTTTATTGTTCATAGACTTTTGGGATTGTTTTGTTCTTCAGTTTTTCTTTCATTTTCCTACCTGTCTTATTATTAAAACTAATCATTTCATTTGTGTCTCATTAGCCCAACACAAAGCATTGGCATGTTGTCCTACACATTTTTGAGATCTACAGGAAAGGAAGACATTGTAGTTCCCATGGTAAGAGCATTCTGTAGTATTCTTATCGTATGTAACTTGTTTATCTATTTATGCATGTTGTGAAATTTCCCTTTCTAGAAGTCTTAGTTTGAATCTCATTTATATTTGTCTTATTTCTAAGTACTCTTCCACTTTGAAATTGTTTGCCTTAGAAGGACAATAGGTTACTTTATTAACTTGTTGCACTCAACTCTAGTCGTTAGTGCTTAAGGTTTTTTTCTTTCTTTTCCAGATGAATAAAAAATATATTGAACAAAAAGAAACAAGAGAACAAGGCCTTTAAGCAGAAGGCCTAAAAGAAGAATTAAGACCCCAGGAGACAACAATAAGTCTATTCCTTGGGGTATCAACAACAGGGGGATGGGGAATAGCTAACAGTCTAGAAGAAACATCAAAATAGATGGCTTCCAAATCCTATCTACAGAGCGGGATTTGGATGTCTACTCTGAAGATTTCGCTCCCACCATAAGTGGTGGATCAAGGCACAATACACTAGCTTACCAATCCGATCGCAAATAGAAGAACCTGAATAGTTTCTCAAAATCCAAGACTAATCTCGAAAGAACCCATAGGATTGCCTCGAACGGGGCCAAATGGAAACTAGGGCTTTTCCCCAGTTAGATCTGGAGAAGGGGCAAGAAAAGAAAAGGTGCTTAAGGTTCTCCACACCGTTCCAACATAGGATGCAATTTGGGTTAGTAGGGATATGGTGGTCAATAAGGAAAGATTGGGTGGGGAGGGCAAGGTTAAGGGCTCTCCAGAGGGTAAGGGAATGGCGGGGAATGAAGACTTTGAAACAAACCAGGGGGGCTTAGGGTTATGGGGTCTGAGGAGGTTCCAGACAGAGGAGGGGGAGAAGGTTTTGGAGGAGTGGGGGGAGGGATTCCCATACCTATGTGAGAATGGGGAGGGGGTAGGGACCCAGGTCCCATTAGATATGAAGGTAGACAGGGGGTGGTTTTGGGGATACGGGTGCCATAGACAGTGCGGGGTTCAAAGAGGTTATAAAGAATGCCCATCGGATGCCATTGATCAAGCTAGAAGGAGGTGGTGGAACCAGAGGAGATGGAAGTAGAGATAGTGGAGATGGCGCAGGGGCGCAACGAGAGAATTTTCCTCCAGACCCGATAAGGTTTGGAGGGTATAGGGACAGTCCAGAGGGAATCAGATTGGAGATGAAAAGAATAGACCCACCTAACCCAAATAGAATCATGCTTAGCGGCAATCTTCCAAATAAGTTTGAGGAGGCAGGCAACATTAACATCAGAGATCCGGCGGATTCCCAGGCCTCCTTCAGAGGTAGGGCGGCAAATGAAAGACCAACTGACCGGGTGGAAGAAGCGCGAGGTTTCTTGCCCTTTCCAAAGGAAGGCACAAAATGAAGACTCCATGGCACAGATGGTAGATTTGGGGATCGAGAAAATCCCGCACCAATAGAGATAGGAGGACTGAAGCACAGACTAGATGAGGACCACTCTCCAAGCAAAAGAAATAAGCTTACCCTTCCAAAAGTTGGAGCTTCTTATGGATATTGTCAAGCATAGGGAGGCAGTGGTGACGAGTGAGTCTACTTGGGATGAGGGAGACCAAGATAAACCACAGGAAAGGATCTTGGCTTGAATCCTCAACTTGTAAAGCAATATTTATTGACCATAACACCCATGGAAGGATTAGTGTACAAGTTCGCCTCTTACAAAAGCTAATAGCAATATTTTTGTCCATAATGAAATCCTAAATCTATTGTCTATTCTACCTTCCATATCCAAAAACACCCATAATCTGCCATCTAAACCTAAATCTGTAAACCTCATCCTATTAGATTACCAAGAGTCATGATGTGATGCATTTGTGGGAATAGAGCCAGTGAATAAAGCTCTTTTCCCTGCCTAATTTAAAGGGGATAGAGAGAGCCATGCTCTTTTTCTTTTTCATATCACCTAGACAAACTCCAGATACCTGTCTCCATAGACCCAAAAAAATCACTATCTCTTACCTGATGAATTTGTTTGGATTGCCTTTCAAAAAGCTACTTCAATAGCACAGAAGATCCACATCAATACCACAGGGGGGCTGGATGCTATCATTGAGCTCTTCAAGTAAATGGATTGAGCAACACTCACATTGCTAATCTAATAATGAAGTACCCATGGCTGCTTTTTGCTGATTCTGTCAAAAGTCTCGAACCCAATACTATGTTCTTTCAATCTCTCTGGGATATTTAATTTCTGACCTTGAGAAATTCCTCTGCACAAACAAAACCATCCTATACAGGAGCTCAGTTCAGATAAGAAGCTTGTGAAATTCCACAGATTTCTATTTGAACAATCTGCATTTGAAACCATCAGATGATGCGTAGAGCCTGAATCTTTAATTATTAATCACTCCGATGTGTTCAGTGCTGGAAGCACATGACTATATCTTTGAGTGCTAAGAAGAGCTTTGTTACTAAATATGAGGGGGAAGCCCCTTGAGTTAATCGAGGAATTCAAAAATGAGGTGGGATTCCTAGGATTTAGCTGTGGACTCCATAGAGTCTCTAGACAGATCAATGACAATTGTTGATTTGCCAAGCTTTTTGGAGGCTCTGGTTCTGAACAGTGGGCTTTGATGGTGGTGGCCTATCATTTAGTGTCTTTGTGGTGATGGTTTTAGTTTTCATGGTGAAGGTAGTGTGGTACTGGAGCAGCAAATGGTACCATTTGATACCTGAAAAGTAGAGGAGAGGGGGTTGCAGCCTGCATGGATGAGTTTGTAGAGGGTGGGGCAGCTGGGGTTGCAGTAGGAGGAAGAAGAAGAATTAAGGGATAGGCTGTGTTGATAGTGGCCCTTTACAGGTTTTCAATTAAAACTTCCTAACTTCAAGGGGTGTGAGTAATTGTTAGAAATGTAGGTAGGTTTGCCAAATTCTCAGAAAGGTAAGGGTTTTGAACCCCAGTGAAGTGGCATAAATCCCTAGTCAATTCTCCCTTCTTAAGTCTGATGCCAACCCAGGTCAGGGGACAGTCATGAGGATCCTCTTCTAAAGAACCAGCAATATTTTGGTGAGGGTTTCGAACCCCAATGAAGGGGTTGCTTTCGCTACGGCTCCGGTGGGTTCCCTTAACGAAGCCACTGCCTATGAGCCGCCGGCTTATTCTTCAACAGGCACGCGGTCAGAGCCCTACCCTCCTCCCACTGCTTGAGAGCTTAGGGTTTCATAAATGCCTAGTCAATTGTGCCTTCTGAGTCTGATGTAACCCCAAGTCAGGGGCCAGTCTTCAGGATCCTCTTTTAAAGAACCAGCAGTACTGCGGGTTTAATCTTACAGTTTAGGTCTGATCTCAGTCAGTTCTCAATGACAGCAGCTATGTTTGGTCAATTATACCCTGTGATTGTAGTCCTAGGGCTGGGTAGATGGTTTATGGATTCAGGAGGGGTTGGCAAGGGTTAGGATAGGGGTAGTTTGTAGGGTTTATAAAGTTCAAAACATTGATTCAGAACTGTCTTCCAAATTTAGGATTAAGAGAAAAGATAGGGTTTCCAGGGTTTAGGAATGATTCAGGGTTGATTGTGGTAGGGAATAGGATGCGGCCAGCAGGGTTTGGGCTTGGAAAGTTAGGGAATTAATCTGATTCTGTGGAATACCAGTTCCAGATTTGATTCCCATACCAAGATTTCTAAAATTAGGTTTTCTAATGTGTCTAGGACCACCTGAGGTTGGTTAGGGTTAGGAGTGGAAGTCGAAGGTAGGGATGGATGAGGAGAGTGTGATCCCGAAATAATTTAGGGTTCGATGGAGGAATTTAGAAGTTCTAGGATTTTCAAGTTCTCTGGTTTTTCCCAGGTTGCTGCAAGGAAGAAGAAGAAAAGGGGAAGAGGGAAAATGGTTGCGCAAGGGAGGGGAAAGGTAGGGGAGGATGGGTAAGGGTTGGGGAGTATCTGTACTTGTAGAAGGTGTTCCTTGAAGAAGTTCAGACGCTTCAATGGCGGCCGCAGGTTTAGCGAAGAAGAAACACAGCTGCAGGTTTAGGAATAAAGAAACACATTCTGAAATTGCAGAAAATAATAAAAGCTGCAAGCCTGCAACCAGCTCGTGGAGAGCCTACGACTCCAGGTTTTCCTTCAGCGTCTTCTTTATTCCATTAACCAAATCTGTTTTGTTACATGGTGTGAGAGGCTATTTATAGCCTTGTTACATTGAAGGAAACTACCTAGGACTCAACAAAGAAAACCTGCTTGGACTCGGCTAAGGAATCTTATTTGGATTAGAATTCCCTTGTACAATTTGACTTTACTTCTAAACTAGGAAAATGAGTCTCAAGTTAGAGTTCCTAAACAATACAACTTGCAAAATAAGATATCAACTTTAAAATGGAATCCTACTTGAAAGTTGGATTCCAAATGGGACTCCTACTCAGACAAGTATAAGCAACTGATCAACTGAAGAACAAAAAGTAGATGTTTGGATCCTAAAATTATTCTTGAATTAAGTGGATCCTTTAGTACTTCGCGTGGTAAAATACCACTTTTGCCCCTCATATGGTTTGGCCAGCCTATAGGCGCATCTCTTGGGGTCTATTTTTGGCCCAAAATCCACGGTGTCCTATTATTGTCAATCTGGCTTGCATCAAAGTCCCTGAAAAGTATGCTATGATGAATAGGTTGAGATCTCAATCAGGTTTTGTAATGAAATTATGCCTTGTGTATCCTGATAGTTGGGTTTAGAAGATGTCGACCACAAACTTTTCATCTTTTCTCATATATTTTACGCTATATGTTGGTGAAAAGAAGGATGGCATTTTCATTTGCAGATGTAATCTCTAATAATCCAATTTTCTTTGTAGATTGTTAGGCTTTTCAAGAAGCTTGTCAATCCAAACTTGGCATGTAGTATATGCATCGTGGAAATGCTATAAGATTTTCAGTTCGACAGATTGAAAACCGTTAAAAATGTATTAATGCTAATTGACGAAATCAACTTCTTAGACAATGTACTAACTCCTTTTTGCTTTTTCATTCCCGTGTGTCTGAAGAAGTTAATGGGCGGTGTGAATCTGTATTTCTTTTTATCTCTTTATACAGTCTTTTTCTGAATTCGTAATACTGTTCCTGATTGCCATTCACATTGAAATGAAGCTTGACTATGAGAAAAGAGGACGTGATTGGACCAAGATGACTAGATCATCTCCATCTGATTGGAATAAAAATTTAGAGACTATAGTACAGTGGGCTCCTTACTCAAGTGAAGCAGATCTTCTTAATCAGGTGATTCTCCTTTATCTGAAATACGCTTGTGATGATTTGTAATCATTGATTTTTCCCTTTCTTTAATGATATTTTTCTCTTTTATTGCTGTGAATTACTGCAATTAACTACTGGAGCCATACTCCAGATTTCATGTGCTGTGGTGCAATTGTGTGTATCAAGGAAGCCGTTCTGATAAATCATTAGATGAATTACACAGAGGACCAAGAAGTCTAGACTGTATGGTCTAAAAATATGGGTGGCAATGTTAGTCATAATTTCTCAGTAGATGATGTAGGCCTGGGTTTTCTGATTACAGCTAGAAATACCTTTTACCCTTAGTTGGTTGTCTGTTAATTACTTCTGAACTAGTTTAGAAGGTGGCTATGACTTTGCAGGTTGGTTGTAGATAATAATTCTTATTACTTAGCATGTTGCTGCCTTTGTCCTGCAATGTTTGCTCCTAGAAGATGCTCAAGCTTAAGAATGGGTGGCCAGAGCAATATAAGCACCTTTGTGTTTCAATAATATCCTTTGCTATTTAATTAAAGATGTTCTAGCTGACTGACGAGTGCAAGGGTTAATGTCAATCTGTTACTGTATGATGAGAACACATAATTTCGTTTTTTTCCTCTAAATGTCATTCTACCTGTGGTTTGAGATCTTGATCTCGACAGGTTTCTTGGTCCCGCAAAAAACCGAGATCTGGTAAAAATCCCACTCAACTCGACCCAACTCGAGGGCCCAGCTCAGTGGGTACTGGGACTTGGTTTGGGCTGGAATTTAGTATCTAGCTTGTCTTAGGTCTTTTAAACGCAATGGGGGCCTATGTTTGTGAGAGAGTAAGTGTATATATGAGTTGCAGCTCAACCCTAACTTTGAAATTGATACCTTGAAGAAGTGAATATGGAGACTTATAAAACATGAAATACACAACCATTACTTGATATAAATGAACATCATAAAGGTTTAAAGTCAGAAAATACATCAAAATGTCTACTTGTTCACAATTCTGCATTACAACATTGGTGTGCTAGTAAGTTACACCATGAGAGTATAAGAGTAAAATCATTGACCAAGCAGCTCCTCCACCACCCCACCTCCACCAGTTTAGAACATAGTTTGAAAACAAATGAAGTTTGGGAAGAACACTCACCTTGCTTCAAGATTGGCTTCAAAATCAGTGGATGTTTGTTGTAGGTAAGTGTCAGGAACCTGCGAATCGAATCCCAAAAAACTAATAATATTTGATTATTGAAATGAATGAACAAGAACAATAAGCAAGATAATCTGGTTACAATGGTGCCAGTCACCCCCACAACACAATGCTGCACCTCAGTTTGCGGCTGCCTAACCACTCACATAAAATAATCGATAACTACTATTCATATCTTACCCGTATTTATAATCCCAATCCCCTCTCTCTCCTCAATGTAGCATAATATTGTGGTCCTAGGGCCCTATCAGTAAGCTAAATAGCTTGTTGATGCAACCTTGGTAGATATTTGACCAACTTTCTGGCGAAAAATCCGACCGAAACACCAAAACCAGCGAAGGCAGAAGGAGTGTCGAGACAAATCGAGATTTAGACTGAGATGTGGCGTTTTTGACAACTGGGTTGAATCGAGATCTTGCAAGGTACAAGATCTTGTACTAAGATCTTGCAAGGCACAATATCTCGTACTAATATCTCGGTCGAGATCTTGTGTTTTTCTGGAATCATCACGATTCATATGTGATCTCGTCTTGAGGTGTAAAAAAAAAGATCTTGGTAACCTATTTCCCATTGTTAAACCCTAATTTCTATACCTGATTTTTTTTTAGTTCTCCCTCTCGGTACAAGATCTTGTACTGAGATCTTGCAAGGCACAATATCTCGTACTGAGATCTTGGCTGAGATCTTGTTTTTTTCTGGAATCATCACGATTCATATGTGATCTCGTCTTGAGGTGTCAAAAAAAAAAGAGATCTCGACTGAGATCTTGTGTTTCTCTGTAATCATCACGATTCATATGTGATCTCGTCTTGAGGTGTCAAACAAAAAAAAGAAAGATCTCGGTAACCTATTTCCCATTGTTAAACCCTGATTTCTATACCTGATTTTTTTCAGTTTTCCCTCTCCTACTGTCACCATCCTATGATCTGATTTTGTTATCATTGAGTTTTCTTCTATCTGGAAAGAGTTCTTTGTGAGTAGATCTTGTCTAGATATTGTTTTGTTCTTTCAATTAGAGCTCTACATTAGAAAGTCAAAGTTATTTTTAGTTGAAAGCAGTAACAAGTGGAAATGAATTCACAGTTGAGTTCGCAAGACAATTTGGGACTGCATTTTTTTAGACAATAATATCCAGTTTAAATGAAATATGGTTTGCCAATAGACTCAATCTAGTCCTGCTACAAGCATGTCTAAAATGAAATCTGTGAGATTGGCTATGAAGGCCCAAGAAGAGAAGCCCTTGCTGCAAAGAGTTCTGAGCTATATATACGAAATCTATTGACACTTTTTTCTGATATATCATTGAAATATCCTTTCTAATCTGGCAAATATAATAAATTGGGTGTTTGATCTGTAACCTTGTGTAAAATAAAGCGTATTTACATTTTAAAAACAAATCCAAATATATGAACACACATTGAACATCTTGAAAAATAAAAATATGCTGGCTTTATGTCCCTATACCCCTTTATTATTATCAAATATCCATTTTAGTCTGTGAAAGTGCAATTCCTTTTTGGTCTTGTTGTTTCTACAAAGTGTAAAAAATATATTTGGATGTGTAAGACCAAATTGCCTGTGATGCCAAGTTCGTTTCAGACATTGTGTAAATGGAGGTATACCAATATACAGTGCTTTTGCACCGTGTCACTGCCCTTGGCAATTTGAGCTATAAGCCATTGTATGCTCATTTCTAATGGGAAGAGGGAAATACAGTTGAAATGTGATTTTAGAGAGAAATATAATGTCTTTATCTTTATATTTCTACTGAAGTATTTTACATTCTGTTTAATCCTTTTCTTTTACGTTTTTATGCAGTTTAATCTCATGAAAGATCAAGGTACACGTGTAATCATATACAATCTTTGGGAGGATGACCAAGATGAACTGGAACTTGATTTTGACACTGATCAGCATGTATGTCTTCATTTGTTTCATTTTCTAACTCGAAATCAAACTTGGAACAAATTTTATTGGTTGTTTAATTTTTCTCCCTCATTTGTAAGTTTAGGTAGGAATAGGTGTAATTTTCTCTTTGTTGTTTATCATACATTTGTTTGGAATGCAGGACATTCAAATGAGAGGCGTCAATCGGGATGAGAAGAAAATAGAAATGGCAAAACACTTCCCAAACTCCAAGCATTTCTTGACGTATCAACATTCATTGAGGGTATCTTATTTGCTAAAGATCTATCTGTTGGGGATTCTAATAGCATGCCTATTGTTATTCTTTGGTCCACAAACCTTATTTTCTATTGTTTTATTTGAAATCTTATGTTGGTGGTTCTGTAACGTGGTAGAACGATTGATTTAGTGATTAGCCACAGTACATACTGATCCTGTGTGGTTCTGGATTGAGCAGGAATCAGAAAAAATGCACTTTTTATAGGATCCTGGGAATAATGATTTAAAAATCATTATCAACCTGACCAAATTCTTTGCACCCCGCTCAAGTTTTGTGGGTGGAGTTATGGTTGATTTTCTTATAGGGTATCACTTAGTGAGGGGATTGCCTATATAATGCTTGTAACTAGCATATTTGAGGTGGAATCATTTAGTTTTTGTCATGACTACGGGAACAGTTCTCTTCAGAGTGGTTCCATGGTCAAACCTTGTGTTACTCAAGTTATGATGTATCTGCTGCCTTTTTGTTGTGTCACTTCATCAGGAGCCAGAAGGCTCTAGTTTATGTTTTTTGGGAAGAATATTGTTGAGTCATTGATTCAGAGGAGTAATTCCAGTATCTAATTGTAGATATCTATTGCTTATCTTTCTACATGTTTGACCATGGATTTATTGTTGTTGGGTTTGATCATGTCTTTAATCTCTATGTCTTCAGAGTTATGCATCAATACTCTATCTCAGACTTCCACCTGGCTTCAGAATCATTCTGCGTGGGAAAGATGTTGAGCATCACAACATAGTGAATGATATGATGCTAAGACAAGAGGTTACATATAGGCCACAACTTTTAGACGGGACTCCAAAGGATTCAAATGTAATGTATCCTGCATTACGTTTTGTTCAATATAGCATTTAGTTACTGATGATTAATATTCTGATTGCTTTGTGGACACCAGATGATTGCAGTAGTGAAAATTGGGTTTGTGAAGGATGCAAAAGAACACATTGATATTCAAGGTTTCAATGTTTATCACAAGAATAGACTTATAAAGGTTGGTCTTTCCAAATTCTTTTCTGTGTAGTCTAAAATATAATCATCAGGACTCATTTTGTTGATCATGTTGTTCTTTTCATGTTGTTCATGTAATTCAAAATTGGATTTTATTCTTGATTCAGTCCTTCCTGAGTTTTGAGGTTTGTGTACAACCAAAATTTTTTCCCCTTTAGAGACTTACGTTATAGAGTCCCAAAGAACTCCCTCCCATGCGATCCTCCCTCATGGGATTATTTTGATACCCTAAACTACCCTTGCCCCTATCCCTTCACATGATGTCTTAACAGGGAGCAGGCATTTTGTTGTTTGGGGGGGGGGGTGAAGAATTTTGAAAAAGGGAAGGGATGAGCAGTGCTCATAGGTGAGGGTAAGACCCTCGGTTTGGGCAAACTGAAGGATTTCAAGCATGGGGGAAGGTCATTGTAATGGAGTGTTGCTTAACCTGTTATAGCTAAATGCATCAGTGCTTTGCATTTCATCTTCAACCTCTGTATATGATGTTTTGGTTGCTGTGTGTCTGAGTTAGAGTGTATTTACTTAGATTGGGTGCGCGTGTGGTGTGTGGCCAAAAGTTGCTGCCAAGAGCTGGTTTCAGGGTTTGTCATCGGCATTTCCAGGCTCCTAACAGTTATTTTCTGTTGTTCTTATAATCTCTGTGTGTGTTTGTTCTTGTTTTTGGTTTTTTTTTTTTTAAGTATCTTTTAAATTTTATCAGTAACTTGAACATTTTTCTTTTCAAATTCTTGTCTGTCTTAGAATTCCTGCCGTTTACATGTTACATGTTTTTTGAGATGAACCAATCCTGCATTGCTGCCATTAGATCCCTTAACAATTTTGACCATATATTCAGAACCTTAATTGCAAATACAAATGATGGGTTGACCTAATTCTGCCATCTGATCTTGAGCTTCTTCTTTTTCCCCATTCTAGCCATTCCCTTCATTACCCACTATGATAAACTGTCTTGTTAAATATATTCTGAGATTTAAGCTACTGCT
This sequence comes from Hakea prostrata, assembly GCF_041222555.1. Lineage (NCBI taxonomy): Eukaryota > Viridiplantae > Streptophyta > Magnoliopsida > Proteales > Proteaceae > Hakea > Hakea prostrata. The sequence goes on along the minus strand of NC_142602.1, from coordinate 2,118,032 downwards.
TATGGCATCCCCATAAACACACACGCACACACACCAAAACCGCCTTCCAACACCCCCCCCCAAAAAAAAGGACAAAAAAAGAAAAAGAAAAAAAGAAAGAGAAGAAAAGGAAACACTATGATCTTAATACCCTTTTCCTAGATCTAATAGGACTGTCCCATATAGCATTAATTATCCTTTGATTTAAAGATCTTGTCTACTGTTTCTATATTAACAAGGGAATAAATTTTTAAGTCAGGGAGGAACCAAATTATAAATTAAGTCCAAATCATCCATGCTAACATAGTTTTTAAAGGTCACCTAGGAGTCCAGGTGGCCTTTGCTTGAAGGGTGCCTTTGATACCTAGGTGTCGCCTAGGAACCTTGGTTGTGTCAATGAGTCATCTTGATATGTTCCTCCTCCATGTGAGTTTTCTATATGCCTTGACAACTACCAAAGGATAGGTGCAATTGTATGCTAACTTGTTTTGTCTTATTCACTGTTCTCTGCCTTTGCTTGGACCATCCAGTTTTCTGAAAGCAGTGGCTGAACTTCCTCTTATGAATATTCTAGTATAACTATGTGCACATAGTTGTTAATCGATCATTCTGACATGTATTATTATTTTCTTTAGCCATTCTGGAGGGTCTGGAATGCTGCTGGAAGTGATGGTCGGGGTGTCATAGGTACTTGAATTTTTATTCGTCTTGAAATGCATTCTCTTCTGTTGTATATACATATTTCGGCACAAGCTAATTCATAGTGCAATTCTTTCTGCTACAGGTGTTCTGGAAGCCAATTTTGTGGAACCAGCTCATGATAAGCAAGGGTTTGAGCGTACTACGGTGCTTGCAAGACTTGAGACCCGACTGAAAGAGATACAAAAGGACTACTGGTTTGTGCTTTCCACCTTTTTGACTTAGTTTCATGTTTCAACATTCTATTAATTACTTTTTGTTGTTTTGAATTAGGTATAACAAGTGCAATGAAATAGGCTATGCCCCTCGGCGTAACAAGAGAGCTTTAAATGAATCCGGAGCCAGAGGTACCTAATTCAATACTTTTTGCTTAAAAACAAATCATACCATTCGTCTGCACCAAGGTTTCAGAAATGCTCCATGAGTTGAACTGATCTGTCCCATAAATTAGTTATCCAAATGGTCCAAATAACTGGCGTAATGACTGACTTCAAATTTTCCAGAAAACAGTGGATAATTCTACGGAAATAGGCAATAGCATAGAAGTACCACTACTACAGTATGATAATTGATTCTGATAGTCCTCGAATACACCCTTGGGTGAAACCTTTTCTTAATTACTTTGCATAACTAGGATGCATGTTGGATCAGAGTGCATAACTGCTGGATGGTATTGGCAGTTGGCTTTCTTTCAAGTCCCATAAATTAGGTTAATGCTGGTGCATTCTTGCATGTTATCAGATTACTTATGTCTCTGATTTTGTTCATGTACTTCTTTCAGAGACTTCGCCTGATTATCTTCCTCAATCATCGGCCAGACACACTCAGAGCAAAGGGACTTTACATGCAGATTCCAGTAAAATACAATCAAATCATAAGCTTGTTGGAAGTAAAGAGCCTGAAAGATTTAAAACAGGGGGCCCTAAACTTTTGAATGGGGATACAAACAGGAAGGCAGATAATGGAACAAAAATCTTGACAAGACATGGGAAACAGTTGAGTTCTCCTGAAGCAGCTCCTGCTGAGGGTAGTTCTAGCCATGTGATGGAAATTACGCCCTTTGAGAGAGTCATACATGGCAGCAGTAATAAAGCATCCTTGGGTCAGAAATCACCCTTAATGGATGCTCATAAGAGGCTAACTACTACTCCTAGGGGGGTCATACATGGCAGCAATAATAAAGCAGCCTCAGCTCAGAAATCATCTGTGAACAATGGTTCTCATACAATAGTGTCCCCTTCTTCGTACTCAGAAAATCATGAAAATGAGGGAGATCATACACCGAGCAGTGAGAGGGATCAGATTTCTAGTCATCCACATTCCAAGGTAAAGAAGTGGCTTTCTTTCTTGTCCAATGTTAAACCAGTAAAATTTATTAGTAGCTGCAAAAATCTAGCAAATCTGTTTTTGTGCATATGAAGCTATGTATGATGAATATTGTTCACATGGGGATATGTGCATAGTTGTGATGGTTTTCTCCCCCCCCCCTCTTTTCTCCTTTTCCACTACTGCAGGCAGCTGATGTTTCTTTTAATGGAAATGGACATGCCTCTTCTCCATTCATTGCATGTAATCTGAATCAGTTGAAAGAAGAGAACCACACGTTAAATGCCAGGTTCATTTCTATATTCTGAAAAATGGAATGCTACAGTTGACTATTCTTTAGTTAAAGATTTGGAGCCCAATCATTTCTGTTCAACTTGTGCCCTTTTTTCCTTTTGCAGGATAAAAGAAATGGAACAGTATTTACAGTTTGAAAGAGATAGATGTGAATCCCTAGAAGCTCAAGTGAGTTTCATGTTACCCATTTGAATGCCATTAATCTGCTCTTCTTTTTCATTTTGTTATAACTAGTAATATGTGTGATGTGTTCTTGGGAATCAATTTCTAACAGCAAGCATTGTCCAAATTAAAGTAGTTATTTTATCCTATAAAAAGTATGCATAGAATATTTATTTAGTTGATTCCTTCAATCATAGTTTGTTCGTTGTGTTCTTCTCTATGCTCTGCAAGGAAGCTTTTGCTGTTCAGTTAGTATATAAATTATGCGAAATGTTTGTTTATTTCGAGCTAGCAATTGTACTCTTGTGTATTTATCTTCTTTGGATTTTTTTCTGCTTCTTCCTCTCATCCATTTGATGTTGTTTGGTTTGCAATCTTGCAAAGAAATGTTTGATGAATGTCGTCAGTAATATGTAATTCGTACGCTTTATTGTATTGTATCTAAGTGTAATGCAAGTGAATTCTACTTTGTTTTGAACATATGTTTGTTTATTGAGTTTGTATTACCTTTGAATTAGAACCTCTTTGTAGACGACGTTCTTTGTGTATTCATCTATTTTCGTTGGCTTGTTCCCCCTTTTTGATCATTACCTTTGTGGTTGACATTGATATTCCTCTTAATAGTGCAACTTACAATTGTCCATGTGAGAATACCAGTTCTGGTGGATAGTTCCCCCCTTTTTGTATTGTTTGCCCTTGTGCTTTGTTGATTGTCATTGCAAAGCTTAGACAAATTGGGAATTGCTTTCTTTTTATACATAATTGATATCTCTCATTCTCTGCTAGGCATAATCATATTCTTGGTATTGGGACAAATATCCTGTGAACCGACTTACTGCAATTTTTGCTAGGATGATATACTTTTTTAGTTGTTGACAAACCAATATGATTCCATTGCATTCTCCTTAGGCCAGATTTAGATTCCTTAGGAGCTTGACTGGACAATTCTTTTCTAAGATCAACTTGTGAGGTGGTAATCCATTTGGTGCGAAAGAGTTGAGAAATTCCTCTGGGTATTGTGTGTATGCATCATCTTTTGCTGAATCTTAGCTATAGTATGTCACTTATTCCCCTGGGAATCTATCAATCATTTTCTCATTTAAGTTGTCTACTCTTTCATGCTTAGTTGCTAAAATTGCTCTTTCTGTGATATCATTTGCTTAAGTGGAGCTCTAGTTGCTGTGCCGGGAGTATTTCCTTCATTTTCATTTTCCATTTTGATCAACATTTCCTTTGGCATTTAAAAAGGTAAATTCTTTAAGTAGTCTTTATCAACATAAAGAATGATTGTGGGTATTTTGGAAACCAAAATGTGGGGGTGTTGGCATGTTGCTTCCTGAAGAGATCTATCAAGTATGTGTACAAGTGTATATCCTGGAATATTAATGTCTGTCCTCTTCACACAATTCTTGTCCTCTACGGCCAAAGTGATCAACCTAAAGATTGGGTTGTGGTTGGCAATAAGAGGTCCGGAAGGTAGCTTTCTGACTCTGTATTGCAATCAACAAATAATAGAGCTCTGGTGTAATATATACCTTTGGTTGTGGAATTTATTAGTATCATGGATACAGTAGTTTTCTTCCTGCACCCCACGAGCGTCGTATCGGCACTCCGGTGCAAAATTTTAAATACCAAAGTAGCGTCAAGATTAGTTGTGAAAATTGTTAAAAAGAAAAGATGGCTTTAATATGAGTTGAATTGCAGAAGAGGTTATTCATTTGGGAAAGGGCTTTGTTGAGGCCAGTTCTTACTTCTACCATATCTCTGTCGTCCTTGGTTTAACTTTGTGGCTTGTTTGTTGTTTTGTATGTATTAGTCTAATTCTTTCTCTTGATTGATTATGTTTTTTGCCTATTCCTTACCAGGTTAAGGATGCAGAGCAAAAGCTTGAGGCGGCAAACAATGAGCATGAGGCTTTGATTGATATATTCTCGGAGGAGAGGAACCGACGAGACACTGAGGAAGAAAAATTGCGGGAAAAATTTAAGGTGAATGCTTTTCTTGCCATGTTCTTCCTCCCTCTATATATATATATATGGGGGTTGCCCGGGAGATGAACGCATGAGTTTTAATCATGAATTCTTTCTATATCTCTTCGAATCTAACAAGATTAGTCTTGTCTTGTGTAGGATGCTACTACTACCATACAGGAGTTGCTAGATAGGGTTGGCTCACTGGAGAAGCTGAGGTGTCCAAACTGCAGCAAGCGGTGATAACTGTATGAGCATCTTTACAATTCACTCACGTGTTACCTTCATTAACCTGGCTTAGGCTCCCGAAATTCGTTTTGTTCAACCACCACCCTATTCCATATCTTCTCTAGGGTCCGTCGTCCCAATTTTGTCATATCTTTCTTTAAGGGGGTGGTGATTCTTTGAAATTAGTGAGGAGGAGAAGTGAACTGATGATATTCTTTGTTGTCCCACATTACAGGATTGATGCTTTTGTACAGCTTACCCTTTATGTAAAGTATGTCTTTTCTTTATTGAGAAATTTTGTAGTCTACGGTTTCTTTTTCTGGGCCTTCCAGGATTGAAGAACAATGCTATAAAGTGTTGTAAATATATATATTAAACAAGATCTTAGTCTCTTAATAGAATTCCTGGAGCATTTTTTGCTGCTTCCAATGTATACCAATATGTTGTCGCAGTGCGTTGTGACTCATTTTCTTCTATCCTGGATGGAGTCTTGTTTGAAATTAAGATCGAATGTGCGACATTTACACCTGCTTATGAATAATTGTGATTATTTTAGATATATTGTGGGTCATGTCTTGCAAGTCCTAATCTCTCAGCAGAGAAGGCTGTAAATCGTTCTCGAATTGAATGCAATGTCATTTTGATGGTCTCTCCAATCAATTTTTTTTTTGGTAATAAGTTGCATTATGTGCAGAAATTTTCCTGAATCTAAATAACAGTCTGGAACACCCCCCCCCCCCTTTCTTTGATTCCCCGATAAAACACATTAGGGACCATCCTCCATAAGAGCCAAGCCAACAGTGAACCCTGCCTGTTTCTTCTATTAAGTGACAAATTCACTCTCGAATTCGCATTGTTATTCGTTTAAGGGTATTCAAATCCGTCCGGTTAATAATATGCTGCAAGTATGGTATACCCGTTTTAATCGGTTATTATCCGTCATAAATTATCCAATTCAGTTATTTATTGAGATTTATTTTTCTAGATTTTCTACTAAATTAACTACCAAAATTGTTAATTCTTAAATTTCAAACATAACTATCACAAATAAAGTGGTAAAGATGTTACTAGGTAGTTGAAAACTTATATTTGTATTCAATGCCATTTATAATAATTTATTTAAGAAAATAACTAATCGATTATCATTCCAATCTGTCTGAAATCCTATAAGATAGTATCCGATTCTGATCTGTTGACACCTCTACCTCCAACACCATTTTAACAGTCATTTTCTCAATTTGCCATGGACAGTGAGGATTTAAGTATCACCCAACCATCGAACGTGTGGATTAGGCGAAATACCAGGAAAGAGCAACATTTGGGATGAAACTAACAATTAAGATCTCTTTCGTAGTGATCAGAGCATTTGTAGCTGAGATGGCTCCTGAATCTGGCTTCATGACTGAACAAAGGATTCAGGAGGAAGACCAAAACAATGGTTGGAAACCAAGTTTGAGATACGAAAAGAAAAAAAGGAAAATTGATGAATCCTTATCCACTGTGTCACTGTAGTCTCTCGGAGATTTTTTTAAAGGAGCCAAGACATTTTTCTCTGTCTGAGCTAGGGGGAACGGGTGAAGAAGAGAATTCGGGAGCTACATGTAAAAGCAGATAACATTTTTACCTTCAATATTGGTATATATGAGCGTATGCTCATTAAGATTGTGCAAAAATGATTAGAATAATTTTTGCATAGGGTCCCATAAAAGATAAATTTTGCTGCTCAAAATACATGAATTTTTTAGTTTTTAGTCTAAAACTAATATGATTTTGGTAGATTTTTCTGTAAAAGAATCGTAATTGAACATGGTATTAGAAAAGCCTCCTCTGAGCCACCACTACATAAAAATTTCTTTTTTCCTAAATTAGTCACCATCACAAAAAACCATTGCAGCAATTTTCATACGCAACAAGATGATGGGGTTAACATGAGCATGCTTGCCTTGCTAATTGCAAGAAGATAAAATCTGAGTCGGTTATATAGTTGTGCTTATTGTAAATGGATTCGATTCAGATTGGATAACGGTAGTACCAAATTTGTATCTTATTATATTCAGACGAATTCGGATGATATCTTATCAGCTTGAATTTGAATAATATTCTATCAATTTTCGGACGGATTTGTATAGCATCCCAATAAGGGTGTCAATACGGTACGTATCGGTAATTCGGTACGGTATGGTACCGCATTTCAAACTGTCCAACCAAAACTATACTATACCATACAAATTTGGTACTGTATGAAAAGGGTATTTTAAAAACGGTTCGGTACGGTTTCGGTATGAAATCGGTACGACAAAAACGGAACGGTTCAATATATGGTATGGTATGAACTCGGTATAAAATCATATCACTTTGATAGTGAATTTACTAATTTAGAAGGGCACTCCAATTTATTAATGAACGTTTGACTTGTCTTTTAACCAAAACAAATCATACTCAAAAGTCAAAACAACTTGTTCACCCAGTTGAGAACACATGAGAAGAACATAGGTAAGAATTATAGATGAGAAAGAAAAGATATTGATTAAGCCAAATAACAACCAAGGGAAACATACCCTAAAGAGTTTGAAGGATATGAATGAGACAAAAAAATGGAGACAACATTAGCTATTTTGTAATTCAAATTTGTCTATATGTTTGTCTCTTTTCTCCTATACAAGATAACATTTTTTTAAGCTTCCAATATAACGAAACACCCATGTAAATTTCATACTTGAAATGCTTGGAAAATTACAAATACAAATGAAACGCTATGCTTTCTTAGTTCTTACTGCTGGGAGGTTAATGGTTATTAGTAAGTAGGCAACTTGTTGGAAACAAATAATAGAAATACAATCCCAAATTAGCACAAGTTGTTTAGAGAACGAGAGGTGACTAGCGAGAGCTCTCTGCCTCTCTCTCCATTTAGTACAACTATAGTCCTTTAGCACCTTGGTTATTCATCTATTAGGGTTTAAAGGTTAAACTAAAATTACAAAATTAGCCAAAGGTGGTATGTTAAAGCGGTTAAAGACCGGACTTCCCTAGGAGAGGTCTTGGGTTTGCACCCACTCGGCGGCATTAATATAAAAAGCTCACCCCCTGAGGAAGTAAATCGTGGTGCGCGTAAGCTGGCCCGGATGAACCTCTGTCCCAAAAAAAAAAAAAAAATTACAAAATTACAAAAATTACAAATTCAATTGGATTAGGATAATATATTTTTTTAAAAGATTCTTCTAAATGACATAATACAGATTTTCGATTACTTGTTGTGTTGATTAAGTCTGAAATTTAAGAATTTAGTCATTTTCGTTATTTGGTAGTCTTTGATTTTCTTACATTTATTCACTGTTGATTTTCTTTTGTATTTGTTCTAATAGAAAATCTAGAAGGGCGTTCACATATGTCTAAGTAAAAGATTTATAAAAAATAAATATTATTAATCGGACGAATTCGAAAGCATACTTCTTTCTAAAACGCATGAGTTGATGGCTCAAAACCCTAAACATAACGTTTTCAGGTTTCTTAACTGCCACGTGGTACTTATTGGAGGGTATTCGTCTTCGATTGATTGGTTCATTTGAATCGAACCCAGACTCCATGGGCCATAGGGGGATGGGTGTTTGAGGGTAGTATAAAAAGCTACGGAGAAGCAAATTTGTTCATTCTCTTCATTTTTACTTTTGGTAGAATCCGAATCATTCTCTCCATTCTACACATCAGCTTACGCGACCGACGCAGCTTCAGTGTCGCCCACTGAGATTGGTTTGTTCGCCTTAATCGAAGCTGTTAATTTCAAGTTCTGATCGATATGTTTTTCATGCGGTTATAGTTGCATACTTAAAACCTAGGTACAACGCCGGATCTCTTCGTTTTTCTGGTTTATCGCACCATTAAATTCAGCTTAATCCTTTTTCAGGAACATCATCATCTGTAATTTTGTTTTCTCACCGACGAAATCCGGTGTGGTTTGCTATTTTCCATGCTATGTCTCTCCTTCCTCATGCTTCTCACATTTTCAAGGATGTCTTTGATCTGGAAGCAAATGCTCCTTTTCGAGCTTCAGCTTTTACTGGAACGCTTTGTCTTGGATTTTATTATTTTTGCAGCGGTTGTACATAATGCTTTTGCGTCAATCGTAGATATGTATTTCCAAAACCTTCTCCCGTTTGTTCGCTTGGTTGTATGAGGTCAGTTGTCGTACCGCCTTCTTCTGCAAGCTACCTTCCCTTTCTCGTGAATCAATACAAGTTCAGCTTGTTTTAAGCATTTCTGATTGACAACTCCGTTTCAAATATATAAAGCTCGCCTCCCGATGACCTTTAATCGAATACTTCCTGTTTCTTCATTAATTTTCTGTAGTTTATTATTTCTGATTGATCCTTCTAAGGATGATAATATTGGATGGGAGTGGTGGTAAGTTGTATAGTACTTATACTCTTTTGCTTCATTGCAGGCTTGAGGTTTCTACTTTCATTTCCGCAGTTCATCTTCGAGATCCAGAAGAGTCTTCTTCCTACTCCTTAGAAGGCAGAAGCAGATCGATAGGGAAGTAGTTCAGCATTCATTAGGAAAAATCTTCACAAAACCTTCAACACTTTAGGGTTTGATATTGCAGGGTTTCTGGTATACTCATAATTAAATCGATCCACGGTTTTCTCATTTATACGGGAAAAGAGATCAGTGGTGACTAAATGAATTGCCGATGCAAATTGATGTGAGGATTGTGATTCGTTCAAGTAATTCATAGTGTGCATTTTTCTCTCAAACGAAACGATGAAGGAACTCTATCAGCGGAGAATCGCTATATTTGCATTTACAGTGTGTTTTTCAGTAGTTGGACTATATCTCAGCCTACTTACCGGTACGTACGTCGAGGTCTACTCATCAGTCTTCTTCAGTTCTTAAGATTTCAGACTCTCCACCTTCCCTCAGGCCATCTTTGTCGTGATTTATTATTTTATTCAGATATTATTCTCCCGGTAATCCTTTTGCTTTTTTCCTTATTCGGCGGCTTCGCTTTCTTCAACACGGCGATCGATAAACTGATTTCTTGCGGTTTTGGTTTTGTTTGTCTTGGAGGAAGGAACTCTAGGTTTAGGTCCAGGTTGTTACAGAAGAATGGAGATTGAAGTCATCGCTGTTTCTGTTTTGCCTGTGACTGTGCAGGTATGCAACATGTGCAGCAGCGTTCAGAGGATCGGAGTGCTGTGAGGATTAGCGAACAAAGTAATCGCATCGCTTCATCGCATCGCAAACTTCTCCAAACCGGTAAAGGACAAACTTCTTCCTTTCCTCGATGGGATTCATTCATACAACAGTAATAGCTACAAAGCTTCTGTTAATTTTCTTCTTCGTCGCCGTCTTGAAATGCAACAAAAAAAATAAATTCAGACGAAATCAGAAAAGGCACTTTCTGCAAACTGTATGATCGTGTCCAGCTTTACTTTCCTGAACACACTCGGCACATTGTAGACATAAACTGCTGATGCCCTGATGATGCCGATACGAAATCGTACGTTTGTCTCCTTTGGTTTCGTTAATGGAGTACGGATGGATGGTATCATGGTTCAATAATCTGAAACGTGGATTACAGTTATTAGGAAGATAGAGCCCTTTTCCGTCAGTGCGAGTTGAAATGCTGCTCTGCGAACACGTAGCCAGGGATTGTCGAAGCCTAGAAAGGGGACCACTCATGTCTTCATTCCTTTCAGTCCTTAGAATGTTTTCGTTTCACAGCGTTAAAACCTCTGGGACATGTTAGCCTGAACTGCCTTGGTCTCTGATCCTTCTTCCTTGTCTCGGGGTCCTCTCGTCATTTATTGCCATCGCCATTAAAGAGTCTGTGACTCTGATATGGTTGAATAATCGGTTCGTTGTCTCTCTCTCTTTTCAAGTATTTCCTTTTTCAATGCTATATTTTGCCCTTCACGTTATGTTGTCCCTTAAGGTTGTGAGTTATGACCTTCCCTTGTCAATGGTTCATCAAGCATTCACCTTAGCCTTGAAGACATTCCAACTAAATCTCTTTTGGTATTTCCTTGATTCTTTCGCCCTTACCAGTTCTATGTATCAGACTAGCACTGTCCTGTCCTGCACCGTGAAGCCACGAAATGCCCTAAAGTTAAAGAACCAAAAAGAGCTATGGTGGTAAGCTGGATTATAGCCTTGATAGGACGTCATTACCTGTTTTTTCGCCTTTTATTCTCCTTTCTCTCCTCCTTCGTATCCGTTTACTAAAAGCGATTTTTATCTGCAGAGTGCAGACTTGCTTTACTCACTGCTTTATTTTCCTGCCTTTCTAACTTTAGTTGTTAAGCAAAAAGAGGGGGGAATGAATAAATAACTCCAGAAAACAAAGGAAAAGATGAAAACAGGGCTTGAAAGAAAAATGTGAATTATCTGTAATTGATTTATTTAAAAGAATTTATCGTGGGTTCCATTGATGTTTGGTTTGATTGATGAACACAGCAGCGGCCGGGTCTGGAATGGTGGAGCCGAATAGAGTGTGGGGCGAGAAATGTTCGAGGTCGGACATAGTTGTGAACCAGGGAGCTACTTCTCCATTGCCAAATGGCATTCCGACATACACGGTGGAGATAGTGAACGCGTGCACGGTAACCGGTTGCGAAATCTCAGGCATTCACCTTAGTTGCGGCTGGTTCAGTTCAGCTCGCCTTATCAACCCAAAGCTCTTCAAACGCCTTCGCTATGATGACTGCGTCGTCAACGACGGGAAGCCCCTCCCAAGTGGCGCCACCCTCTCTTTCCAGTACGCTAACTCTTTCCCTTACCAACTTTCCGTCTCCTCCGTCATCTGCTGTTGAGTGTTGAATCTTTCTCATTGCAACGAACTTAAAAGAAAGAACATAAAATAAACAAGAAGTAACCGTTCCATATAAAGCAGAAGCAAAAGTCGTACCCATTTCGTCTTGGGCTCTTTCATCAGTGTTTTGCTTTTGCTTTGTATTTGCTTCGTTTGCCCCCTCAGATCATTTTCGTCTGATTCCCTTTTAGTTTGAAATCGGATATAACTTTAGAAGGGATTGCGTCATACCTACTTGTGTTTGTATAGGATTCAAAAGTTTTGTTATTACCGAGAGAGGGATTTTTGTAAGGAATAGAGATGATACAGGGAGACTTCTTCTTTTCCCCTATCTTTTTGTTCTTGTCTTGTACAAGACAACTGTGCTAGTTAGCATAGTAAATGACCCAACGCCATTGGTGCGGTGCTTTAATTTGCTTTGGAGGGAACGCTGTAATGCTGATTGCTGAGTAAGTGCACTGAGACTCTGAGAGGTATACAGAAACTTATATAGCTTAGAGGTTGGTGGATTATTCATTGTTGTACTGCTTCGTTCCTCCTGTATATCCTCCTTGCTTCAATTTTAATTTTACTTGGATACTCAAACGAGCAAGAGGTCCCCTGCCGCTTCAAAAAACGTCGTGGGGAATGCATCATTGACAGATGAATGATGTGATATTTCACGTTTCTATTATTACTTTTTTTGGTAAACACGTTTCCATTAGTACGAGTTTTTAGAAAGCAGAAACTTTTTGACTGATCACCCTCGTGCGTTTCCTCAGGCATTTCATTGAAAAGGAAACTTTATTCTTCCTTTCTTTCTTTACCCTTTGTTATGAATCTTTTCTGTTTTATTAATTTAATTGTATTTTCAGGGAATCTTCATCCTTTCTTTCTTTTCCCCTTTGCCACCACGAAATCTTTTCTGTTTTTCTGCACCATCAAGATGACATTAGATGAATGAACATCGCTATTGCCAGAATGAGATTTATGATGCATTTTAACTTTTGGAGAATATTATATGATGACCGATTCTATGAAACGTTAACTTTTAGCAGTTAATCTGTTTTTAAAATAAAAATTAAAAGCAAAAAATGAGTTAGTAGGTTTGTGATTTATCAATGAAATGTGAGGCTAGAAATATAATCCTATGGCTGATGATATAATAATTGAAGTTTATTTATAAATTACATTAGTTTTTCTTTTCAGTTTAATCACAATCCATTAATGTGACTTGTAAATAGATTTCACATATGTATTTATATATTCAGACACCTTTTGTATTTTTTTAGATGGTTCTTGACTCCCAAATTCCCATGAAGTGGCAAGTTTTCTCACTCCTTGTTAGCTGTGGCAATGGAAGCAAAAGCTTTTCGTGATGGGTTGCTTCCCACACAAAGTCATCCGCTTCAATTCCTTATTCGTGAGCTTTGAATGCATCCCCTAATTCCTTCTCATTGGTTCAGTTTGTGTTTATTATAAGTGATAAAAACCTTAGGCTACATTTGTTTGTTGGAATTGCCGATGCTAGTAATTGGAGATTATACAATACGAATTCAACTCAAATAAAAATAGCTAGGGGCAATGTGGGGTGGGAAAAAATGGGTGAAAATTCTTTGAAAAATCATATTTTTTCATTAAATCCTAAAAGTGTAGTTTGTTTAATTGCATGATGTGATAAAATTAGAGACAAACTTTCTTAAATTAAGAAAATTTGTCTGAGTAAAGTGGCAAACTAACTTTCTCATTCTATGCCTTTTCAAAACTCCACAAAATATGTGGGACTATGTGAAAAAAAATTTAAAAATTAAAAAGTGAGATCTATAATTAATATTTTTTTATAAAATACTTTCATTTTCTTTTATTTTCCCTCACTCCACTATATATGGAATACACATATTATTTTTTTCCACCCTTCCTTTGCCATCGGGCTGCCACAAACTCGCGTTTGATTTGGTGGTTAAAGCTACCTTTTTTTTTTTTTTTGGTATCTGAGGTTCATCCGGGCCAGCTTGCGCGCACCATAATTATATCCTCAGGGGATGCTTGTCGTCCGCAAAGGTCGAATCCATGACCTCTCCATTGAGAAGTATGGATCTTACCACTCTACCAACCCTGCATTAACAAAGCGGCCTTTTTTTTCATTTTCTATCCTTAGCTTAGTTCATTAAGAGGTTCTCTTTTCTAAATAAATTTGTTTCATTTACGACCAAAAAACAATTCTCAACTCTTGGATAGCATATGTAACTCATTTCTATAGCAATGATCTTATGATCCTCTTTAATCATATCACCGAAAAAAAAGAAAAGAAAATAAAAAAAAAATCCTCCATCCAAATGAAAGGCTGATGTGAGCCCCACTACTGTAGTCTTATGTCATTACTAACCCCTCCAGTGTAACTCAAAATGATCTTTCTCTAATGTTTTAAATCAAAATTAATGGTCAAATCAGTCAATTTAAATTTCGATCAAAGTTGGTGATAATTGATTTCTTTTAGAAGTTTATAATCTCAAAATTTATTTTTTTACAATGGATAATTTTTATTAGAGGGTAGAGACTATTGCATATATCACAGGAATGGTAAAACTATGATTTTTTAACCAAGAGGTATTTACAATTTTTTCATGATTAGAACTTCAATTTATATTAGAAAAATTAACGCATTAAAAAAGATCAACAATTCAAGTCCCTTTGAGATCATAAATAATAATAATAGTTTTAACAGTTGAAATCTCCTCAAGATCATAGATAATTGACAAACCTATAATCATGGAGATGAATGTAATTAAACCAGAAGAATCATGCGGGTGCATGACTGGGATGATGCAGATTCGCGTAGGCCAGCATCTCTTGTCATGACGCCCGCCGGAGTAGAAATTTACAACCCGACTTATTTAAAATTTTTTTTTGGGGTAGGTAAATTAGCTAACATTTTAGATGAGTTAGCTTAGCAGGTAATGGTATCTTATCTTCTCGGACCGAAGGGGACCGAGTAAAGCGAAGTTGAGGATACTGAGGAGGAAACGAATCAATGGCATCTACATCGTGGGTTGGTCTCTCATGGCGTTCCAATCTCTCACCCGGACACTCTTCGAGTCCATGCCGTTCCCGGCCTTCTCCGCGCCGCATCTCCTCCCAGATAAAAATGGCAGTCTCAGTCGAGAAAAAGAAGTTCACGCTTCAGAAATCCGAAGAAATATTTAATGCTGCCAAGGTACCAAAAGCCCTTCTTTTATATTCTTCGTTTTCTTTTTGGTTTTCATGCTAATTAGGTTTGCGTTTCGAGTTTTACTGTCCAAATGGGTCTTTTCTGTAATGATAATCCTGTAGTTCACTCTTGTTTTCCGAATAGCGTTATTAGATAATTCAATAAGGGAAAATATGTTACTGACCGAGCGTTGGCGTTTTTATCCAATTCTGAAACCTGTTTTATTATGGTAAGTTGAACTAGGATGATCTCGTTCATCCAGAAATTTTGTGCGATCATCAAATGATAAGTAAAAGTAGATTTTGTTATTATTATTTTTCTAATATCCAAAATCGGCATTGACCATATCTCAATTCATTTCATGTCTTCAATGGAAATCCCTTCTTATCATAGGCACTTGCTTTGTTGAGGGTGGCTTTTGGGGTGTGGGGTGGAGGGTGTTGAATATTTTAGTTCGTCTGGTTTTGGATATCCCTGCATACTGCTGAGAGCTTTGAAGTTTTGGTTTCTGAACTAGTTCCTGTAGCGAGAGGCAGATAAAAGTAACTGTTAAAAGATATACTTTTGTGCAACATTTTTTTCTTCTTTTTTTAACGTCCCTTGGAAATTCTGTGGGATCTCAATGGATGTATAGAATTTACCAGGGAAATTCTGTTGGTCCAACATACTATCAAAGGTGAATTTTGAGTTGTCGGATCCTGTTGATGGCAAAAGCGGATAATGATATCCGCAGAAGATTATATTGCTTAACACATGAATTTATTTATTTATTTATATTTTTGCCACAATCCATAGACTATTTTCCCATACTGTGAAGATTCAACCTAAAAAGATTCATATAAGCAGCGTCTGTGTGTTCCTTTGGTTTAGCCTTCTCCTTGCACTTTGAGTAGTTAGCTCCAAGCTAATATTGATTTTGTTGTACTGTATGTTATTGGAACAGTAACTTGTTATTAGAACTGAGATATTTAATGGCGGAACTTGTTTATAATCACAATCATATTCTGGGGTTCAGATTACCATTTATGACGGCATGTGAGTCCATATTAATTTTACTTTAATGGTTAATGTGAGTGATAAATCTCTGGGTTGCCTTTGGTATACTGAGCCCTGATGAGCTGCCAAAACGATGTTTTCCATATGGATGACTAAATATCTCTGTTTAATTTTTTATTTTGATGCTTCTGTGGGACTGGGACATATTATATAAATAGAACTGATTGGCATCTTAAATTTTTTTTGATGATTAGGAAACTAGGGTTCACAGAGCAGCTCTTATTTAGTTGGGGATATGGCTTAGTTAAGAATCTGCATAAGCAGTCAATGCAAAGTGTAGAATCAGACCAGAGGCATCTAGTTCAAAGGATTAGTGTGTTGTCCAAAACTGCACCCAAACAGAGGCTTGAACCCTAGAATGTGTCTTATGGAAAATAACCCAAGTACCAACTCTAACTACCTTGCTTGGGTGGTTGTGTGGTCAATTTATGAAGGATAAAGTAGGGAATAAATGAATTAGAGATGATTTGGGAGTAGCTCCAGTACATGATAAGCTGCAAGAAAGTCATTTGAGGTGGTATACCCATGTAAAATGGAGGACTTTATGTGCTCCAGTTGAAGGAATGGTTGGATTCAAATTGAAGGAGCTAAAAGATATAGGGCAGACCTGAATTGACTCTGAGATGATAAGGAAAGACATCTAGTTTAGGCCTTGAAAATTTAATGGAGCTTATTGAAGAGTAAGGATTAATGTAGCTGACCCCCTTGAGTTGCAATATGGCTGAGTTGAGATGAGTTGAGTATTTATCCAAATATTGATTAAAATTCCATCTGCCTTGACTGTGAACCCTGCTTGGATAGCTGACTGTTAACATATGGACCTTTGAACTAATGTAGTTTATCTGCCAAGGAGCTTCTCTTCTCTGGTTGTTGGTATGTCTTTGGTCATGGGCTTCATCCAGAAGCCCACGTAGACAAGCTAATTAGTTATTTGCGAATTTGGAGGAGATGCAATTCCTTTGAAAGTCTAGATACAGATACGTGCCAACATTGGTTTGGTCTTGCCTGAAAGCCTCAAAATTGGTGGGATCCAGTGAAGTCACAAAATTAATTTTTTATTCTTTCCCCAGTGAAAGTTCCATGTAATCCAGAGCCAGCTGTGTAGCATCTTAAATAATCTTGTACATAGATGCGGTCTTCACTCCTAGTTGCTTGTAACTCTGTCCTTGCTTCTTGCAGTGCTAGGCATACCTACAACAAAGTACTAGATAGTGGATTGTATCATCCTGCAAAGAAATAATGTTAGGTTCTGTATAGGTCGCGTAAGGAAGTGAAGTTTCCAATATTGTGAGGGGCATAGAACCAAAACCCTGCCTTACCCTGCCTTACCATTGCCTTCTCATTTAAGGAACTCTAGGTTCAGGAATAATGGTCTCTATTCAGAAGGTGCACTTTCATAATTCATTGAAACTGGTAGACTTGTTTTGGTCATATTCTCATATTGAATCTTAAAATGGATCCTTAAATTTTTGCCTGGTTTTTCTCAAGATTTGCCCCTAGCTTATAAAAGAAAAGTAGACAACTAGGATGAAAAGCTGAAATATAGAGGAGAGTAGGATTCTGCCATACTGGGAGAGTAGTGTTATTAGTTTGTCAAGCACACCTACAGCATAAAGGTCCGTTAGTTCATACCTTCTGTTGTTGATGTTTCTAACTCAATGGTTCCCCCCCCCTCCTTTATTGCTTTTCCCCCCTTTCTTTTGATCATGAACGTGAGAGGCAAATACTTAATTCAACTTGTGACAATCATGGCAATAGGAATTGATGCCTGGTGGAGTGAATTCCCCTGTCCGTGCCTTTAAATCAGTTGGTGGGCAACCAATCGTGATTGACGCTGTGAAAGGCTCGCACATGTGGGATGTTGATGGCAACGAATACATTGATTATGTTGGTTCATGGGGCCCTGCAATCATAGGTCATGCTGATGACAAGGTGATGTTCATTCTTCATGCTTTCTAACATAAACCTGGCATGTGTTTAAGCAACTATTCTGTATGTATTCAGCTGACTATTGGGATATTTATGCAGTAAGCATTTGCATAAGAATTCCATTTTTCTTCTTACATTGTTGAGAGTATTTCTGTTTATGGTTAGTTGCCTCAGACATCTTTTGAGATTTGGCTGGTGCTGCAATGAACTAAACATTTTTGACTGGTTTGACTTGTACATGTCTTCCATATCCTTATTTTGTCTCCATTTCTATATAAAGGAGAATGGCTCAAACCTATTTATTCATGGGAGTATCTGAATGATGCCTGTATAGGAGTACTTAGAACTTGACTCCTTTTAATTGTTTCTTGTCTTACTCCTGAAGTCTCTTCTTTGAAAAAAATTAGGGGTTATAGAAAGTGCTTTATAATGTGTATATGACATTAATTTGTACAGTCAAAGGGTGTCACTGTCATACAGATTTTGTTTACAAATTATTTGACACCTTGAGGGGTGTCAATAAGAAACTCCTTTAATTACTTTTTGCACTTCAAGGACGTTTGCCTTTCTCCCCTCAGCAATTTGAAAGAGTCAACCAAAATATGGTTTTCAATTTTTGCTCTTAAAAGAACACTTTCCATAGATAAATATATAAATTATAAAATAGTATATATTTATTCTTTGAAAATTTTTGGGGTCATTTTCTGTAATGGACTACACTAAAATAGCATGAAGGGAGTTTTCTGCCCCTCTAAACCCTTTCTTGCCTTTTAAAGAACAGGAAAAGGAAAAAAGGGGGGGGGGGGGGTGGGTTGGAAGGGAGAATACTTATTTTGATAAATTGCTTCATAAGATATTATTTTCGGCCATGTAAATTTAGCTACTTGATGAATACGGCTGTAGTCATTTCAGGTGCATGACATTTTTCTATTTAAGATCTTTATCTTTTTCTCCTTTTGAGGAATACATTTATAACTTTTGAAAATAGGAATACTGTGTTTTAATTAATGTTCAAAGCCAATTTACTGGGTTGCTGATGTCTCCAACCAACAATATATACTGCTTATGAGTCTAACATGTGGGTTCAGCAGACACTTTCATAACACCTTTTTTGACCCTTTCTAAGGGGAAAAACCTGTGCTTTTATTTTCAGGAGGGATTTTTAGATGAAAGTCATTCTTGACAAGCAGTTCTAACCTCCTTAGAAATTTGGTGCCCTAATTGAGGATTTCTGGTCCCCACTACTACCATAAGGACATAGCTCTGTTACTATGTTAGTAGACTCGATGCTAATTTCTTCTTCAGTGGCCACGTCTTTTTGTCAGCAAATAAATGTAACTGAAGTTTCATATCATCATCATCCAAAATGCAATAGCTGGCTTGAGGGGCCGATAATGAGTACCCTTCATGTAAAAAGAACCTTTTCAGGGTTATAATGATCACAATTTGATGTCGTTTAATTCCTAGTTTGCTTACCGAATTCCTTCTGGCTTCCAAGAGGATAAATTGGATGGTTAAGGTCGTCAAATTTAGCCCAGAAATTTTAGGATGCATCTAAGTATGGTTCAAAGCTACTTACTTTGCACCCACTCTCGTGATACCCTCTTGCTAGGAGATATTGTCTTTATCTGTGTTGCATTGTGAATTGGTCTTTGACCCTTTATGTGCAGGTTCTTGCAGCCCTAGCTGAGACAATGATGAAGGGTACAAGCTTCGGTGCACCATGCGTTCTAGAGAACATGCTGGCTGAGATGGTGATCTCAGCTGTTCCAAGTATTGAGATGGTCCGATTTGTGAACTCGGGTACAGAAGCCTGCATGGGTGTGCTCCGCCTGGCCCGTGCCTTCACTGGCCGTCAAAAGGTCATTAAGTTTGAGGGTTGTTACCATGGTCATGCTGACCCTTTCCTGGTCAAAGCTGGCAGTGGGGTTGCCACCCTTGGACTCCCAGACTCCCCCGGGGTCCCCAAAGCTGCCACAGTTGACACCCTTACATCCCCTTTTAATGACATCTCATCTGTGGAGAAGCTCTTTGAGACAGAAAAAGGAGCGATTGCTGCTATAATTCTTGAACCAGTTGTCGGAAATGCTGGCTTCATAGAACCCAAACCTGGCTTCCTAAATGCTCTTCGGCAAATTACAAAAGAAAATGGTGCTCTCCTCATCTTTGATGAGGTAATGACTGGATTCCGTTTGGCATATGGTGGGGCTCAGGAGTATTTTGGAATTACCCCTGATCTATCCACTCTTGGAAAGATCATTGGTGGTGGCCTCCCGGTTGGTGCTTACGGGGGTAGAAGAGAGATTATGGAGATGGTGGCACCAGCAGGACCCATGTATCAGGCTGGGACTTTGAGTGGGAACCCATTGGCAATGACTGCTGGCATCCAAACACTCAAGCGGTTGATGGAGCCTGGTAGTTATGAGTACTTGGATAAGATAACTGGAGAACTCACTAGGGGGATTTTAGATGCTGGAAAGAGGGCAGGGCACCAGCTATGTGGCAGTCATACTAGTGGGATGTTTGGTTTCTTCTTCACAGAAGGGCCTGTTTACAATTTTGAGGACGCTAAAAAGAGTGACACCATGAAGTTTGCCAGGTTTTATAGAGGAATGTTGGAGGAGGGCGTGTACTTTGCTCCCTCACAGTTTGAAGCTGGGTTCACAAGCTTGGCTCATACTAAGGAAGACATTAATAGGACAATAGAAGCAGCTGAGAAGGTCTTCCACCAGCTTTAGACGTTTGTATGTGTTATTTAGATTATCATTTGTTGAGTTGCCATTTGGTAATTGGCACGAGGTTGTTTTGTAGGTGTTCTAACAGTTAATTTTTTTTTGTACCGTGAGAAGATTCCCTGTAATTTTACCCCCAAAAAAATTCCCTGTAGATCCTTGCTGGTTTTGCAGCTAATTTCCATTTAAATGTTTCTATGAAAGACCGTAGGTAGAAGCCCTAACGATTCAAAACTTATTTATGTTCTCATCCCTGACTTCTTGCCCTGTAAGGTGCTTCACCCACCCTTGGGAGGGAGTTACCTTATCCCCTTTTTCAAACCATAGACTAGCTAACGTTGTTGAATGAACCCAAATCAACAATTAACTTCCACTCTTGAAAGCAGATTTGATGCTAACTCCAGCGTTGGGTGAGTTTAAACTAAGCTAAAACATAATATAGGACGACAATATGGCAGTTTTCCCTCCCATTGTATGTGATCTGCTAAATTCTCATAATATACTTTCTGAGACGAAAGATCTAGTGCCCTCCTGCAATATTAAGGAAGTAATTTCGGTTTTGGTGGTCCATTCCATCCTAGCTAGACAAGCAGCAATAGACCTGACCACACCAGGGCTGGGCTGGGAATGCATGTATATTTTAGTCAACTCTCGAAACAAGTTTACTTATAGTTTAACTGAATTACAATAACATAGTAGAAATTGGTTATCACAAAGCCACACATGAAGGCATTTGGATATTGCGACTTCAAATGTTAGAAGTCACAACTGAATTATCCACATACCAGGGTCCTATCATCACGTCAGCTACATCAAGAAATCGATTGCGACTTGGAAAAAGGCCATCCGGACATGAAGATCAGGGATATTTAAGTGGGGGTGAATATTTCATTTGGGAATTGCAGCTAACTCGGCCTCTGCAATTCATCACAATCAGATAACACTCAATGTCAACTGCACCTCCCTGTTCAAGAATCACTGAAATAAGAAAAGTAACATGGATGAGAACTCTCTGCATTTTTTCACAGCATAACAGCCTTTCTTCCTGCCGCCCCCCCCCCCTCCCCTCCCCTTCCCAAAAAAAAAAAGCAAAAATCCCGCCCCAAAAGAACCGGGGGAAAGACAGAGGGAAAAAAACTCTCGAAATACCAGGAACATGCTGACTTGATCCACCACATACTATCAACCCCAATGTTCACTAAGAAAGAGAACAGTAACCGATAGACATAAAAAACCACCGTGTATACAATCAACGTCATTCGAAAATCCTTCCAATGATTATGAAACACCCCAGTCTAGAAATTTTTCGAAGGACATCCTTCCAGCAATTCATGGCTCATGGAGTGGATACATTACCAGCATCTCAACTTTGCATCCACCAATCCCATTATTACCATTACAATATGGAGCAAGTGCAGACATTTTCTCTAGGCGAACCATCAACCTTCTTTTCTGTTCACAAAAGCCCAGAGTAATTGTCAGCAACCAGAATATCTGTACAATGAAATTTACAACTGAAACAAGTACAAAAGGTGTACAGCACAAGAGGCTCCCACCGATGCAGGGTCTGGGTACATTCATAATGTGTGAAGCATTACTCCTGCTTCCTCATAAAGGCTATCATGAGTCAAACCCATGACCACTTGGTCACAAAGGAACAAACTTACTGTTGCAACTAAGGCCCACACTCAACAGATGAACAAAATGCGTGTATTAGAACTATGTGCTCAGATAGCAATTTTTATGGACGGGCATGCCCACATGGAATCTGTAGGCAAATCTAATTCTGTCACATAGCCAGTGAGAAAGGACTCAAATTTTTACATGGGTAACGTAGCATAGACACGCTCCATTACATTTCAAGATTTAGTCCTAAAGGACTGTATTAAAACTTAAAAGGCATCGAAAAATTTAGGACTCGGAAGGAGGTAGTGCAGAGACTGAGAAGACCTGCTGAGGTGGGCTGTACTAAGAGAGAATTAGGAGAATAGGAAGGAGGAGGAGAAGGGAAAAATCACATTTAGAACTCATGCTGGATCTTCTCTACTAAAACTCTTTGTTAATCATGTTAAATGATATTGGGTAGAAGTAGGATTTTAACCTTTTACTTTTTTACTTCTAGTTACTTGAATGTCAAGCTAGGTGTCGCAGATTAGTTTTGACACTGATATATTTCCAGATTTCCTTCGTATCTAGTTTAGCAAAGTTAGATTTGGCCTGATATGTTTCAATTTATTGTCTGAATCTAATTCTGTGATAATATTTTCCATGCATGAGGGGGAGATTTGCAACCATTGCAGCTCTCCGTCCTTCCTTTTTTCTTCATCCTCCTCTCGTCTCTCCATTTCTTCTCTGTTTTCTGGTTTTAAACTGCTTTTGAAACAAATCAATTTCAAAATCTCAAAGGTGAGAGTGCCTCACATAATAAAATAGGCAATAAGCCTCGTCTCAGAAATAGAAACTAGATGAAATAGGAAACTGCCATCTTGAGCTATGTTAAGACACCAATATTGAGTGGTGTACATTGTAGGGGTAGAGTACATGGGATGGGATCTCATACTAGCATACGTGGAAAGTAGTTTCTTAGGATTGTGGAGGGGCTATACTAAGGGGAAGAGAGGGAATGTTAAGGGGGGATTCAATTAGTGTCTTGTGTAGGGCTTCCTTGCGGGAGGGAAGACCCTCAGTTGGGGTAGCTCAAAGGGTATATTCAGGTTTGGGAAGATCATTGTATTGGGGTCTTGCTTAATCAACTACAGTGGTTGAGTTTAATGTGTTAATCCCTTTACTTTTCCTCTTCATCATCAGCGTATGCCATTCAGTTGATGTGAGTACGAGTTAGAGCAAATCCATTTAGGGCTGAATTTAAGGGGTCCTATCAAGCTAATGCCGAGAAAAGGAAAAAACCAACAAGATAGTCCTATATTATCAACCCAAGCAATTACAATACTCTAAATAAAGAATACTAATATTTTTACTAAAAATAAATTTCAGTCTTTCCCAGACCAGAAAACTGGTTTAAGCCCAACCTTAGTCAGGGTTCCAGAGTGGATGATGTTGGTCCAGCAGGCCACGGCTACTGCATCAAGGTATAGAGACTATCAAAGGATGCACATAAATCGGAGGGGTTAGTGATCAAATCTGATATGACTCACCAATCCAGACGGCTACTGCATACCCAATGTTTGAATCACCACATAAGCATTCCGTTTAGCGAAAGTTGAAAAATTCTTCCATGTTTTCAAAAGAAGTGAGAAAAAAAATTCAAGGCTCCCAAAAGTTTCAATAGCTCATGTTACGCTGACCTTCTCCTACCCAAGATGGACACGAGTGGGGGAGTGAATCCAACAATGTTGATGTGGCAACAATAATAAACCCTGACAAGCATCCCAGTATGTGAATTATGCGGCAAAAATAGCAAGGATTTCAAGCAAACCAACATACAAACAACTTCAGACATTACGACAATTCATGGTACCATCATCAAAGCTGCCCAACAACAACAAAGCAGTTCAGTCTTATCCCAACTAAATGAGGTTGGCTACATTGATCCTTGCAAAGACTAAATTTTGTCAATAAGTAAACAAGGAAAGGAACAACCTTGTAAGAGAATATGAAAATCTGCCAAGGAAAAGGATTATTGAATCAAAACCTTTTGGAATAGATATAACTACCTGATTTTGTTTTTGCTAGAGATGGCATAACAACAACATGCATAGTGATGACTTCTCCTGGGAGATCACCAAATGGTGTCCTACACTGACCAACAGTCCTGTTATTTTCCAAGATTTTCCCAGCACTTATCAGTTTGACATCATTCACTTCTTTTGGAACCATTTTCTTATCTGCAATGGACAAGCACAATCAAGACAACACCAAATAGCAATAATAATGAACAAATGATGCACATAAAACACAATTGGGTTTATTTTAATGGAAACAAGATTTGGGTTGGGTAACGCATGCATTGGGCCTCCTAAATGCAGATAGAAGCTAGGCCTACGGAAGTAGTATGCAATACAGGTAGGGTCAACCTTGACTGGATCACTTACAGGCCACCCTAAGTATTAGAAGATTCAATTCACAAGCACGAATAGTAAAATGGTAAACATCTTGAGGTTTGCAACAATGTGAAGGAGAGGTAGAGTCGTAAATTATTAACTTCAGAACACAAGTAAATTCAACATGTGGGTTAGAACGGGTACTCTGGGCACTGAAAAACTTAAATGTGGTTTATTACTTGTCTTTGTAGGCACAGCTTATTCATTCCCACAGTTCAAAATTTTGGTAAGCTGTGACACTGTTGAGGGCTTTGTTCTTTGTATTTCGATCTATAGCAGCATCTTCATCAAAAGCAACCTATAAACATGCCAGCCTTCAGGTGCACAGACCACATTGTTTGACCTAATTTGCAGCAGAAAAATGCCGTCACTTTTTTGAAACCAAGTTATATTTAGCATCCTCAATCACCAATATACAGCTGATTACATAGTCTCTGTTTCTTGATAGCCAATATGAGCTACCAACCAATGAAAATTAGCGTAGTTGTTCTTTTGATGCAAGGAAATTGCAGCACTGTTGCACATATCAAAATTAATTTCAAGCTCCATGACTACATTTTGATCCAGCAACATAATTATGATGACATAAGAAAACATAATGAATAAATATTAACATTTCTCAGCCAGTTAGACTAAGATGAGTTAAGCTTCAGTGACAACAATCTCCACCTATGACCTCCAATTTTTTCTCCATGCTCATCTTGAGTGGAGCACTAGCAGCCTAACGACAACATGCCTGGTAGAGATGTGCCGAGCGTAATTAAATTGAGTCAGGGAATAGAATACAAAAGTTCCCAATAAAAGTCTACTCTGCGTGACAAAAAGAAGTCAACCTGACTGCAGAGAATAAATGCAATTTAGAATCCCAAGTCCATCACAGGCTATGTAAAGCGTGAAATAAGCAGAGAAAAATATAAAATCATGTCACAAGCACGACGAGGATCATATGTCAACAGAAAGCAACTGCTAACCTTTCGGCCACTCGGTGACGATTCTTTCTTTGAGCATGGCAACAGTCGAGGCTGATGAATACTGGATAGGTCCAATGTCTGTCCCATCGTACAGCCGGAACTTAAGCTCAACAAGGTCTTCTTCTGGCATTAGAACTCCACCAATCAAGATACAAAGTCACCAACTAATTGTTGTCAGTTCCTCCTACTCGATGAATCAACATACCATCCAGATCAAGCACACCTGAATCCGTATACCGTAAGCAAGTGAATTAGGGTTTCAAGATTTCAACCACCAGAAACGCAGAAAACCAGAAAGAACACTAACCTTCAGAAGCAGATGAACAGAGCTGCTCCCGACTAACGATTCACCAATTGTTATAGGTTGCGAACAGAAGTCCATAGAAGAAATTTGGATATTGAAGTCAAATAATCATGAAATAATAAGGCTTTGAAATCCTAGAGTGGATTGAAGTGGCCATTTTAGCTGTTTTCTGGTCTTCTGAACGGATACCCTTGCTCCCTTTTTTTCACAACTTTCTGGAGTGAGGAAGATCAAAGAACGCGGTCCGGTTTAACAGAACACAAGAAAAGAATAAAATGCCTCTGGGAGTTCAAAGCTTTAAACCCGGTCTATGTGGACTGGAAGTTTTCCACTGGCTTAAGAAAGTAATTGCTCACATGCTGAAGAATAATCATATGTTCCAGCCGCATCGAGCAATTCTAGGGTTCTGCTTTTTCTGGACCGGATCGTTAAGTTTGGCTGGATTTTGAGATCGAGTCTTTTGCCGATATTGAATTTTGCAGGATCGATTCGGTCCCCGATTCTTCTCTAAAAATTTCGGCCCCCCGATTCTCGATTCAGAACCATTGAGCGTATGCGATTGCAGACTGGAGCGATCGTCGTGCCGTGTATCTGTGATTCCTAAATGAAGAGAACTAGAGAGGAAGCAGAGACAGATATTGTTTGGCAAACCCCAGCAAACCCTCCGGAGCTCCATGATTACATCTTCCGCAACGGTAAATATTCAAACAAGCTCAAACTCTTGTTTCGTCACTCTCTGTATTAGCGCCATTGTCTGAAAAATTTTAAGAATTCAAATGTTGGCGGGAGTCCTGCAGGGAGACGCTACGTCAAGCCCTACTACTTCGAGTTCATCTGTCATGTAAGTACACAATCAGGACGTTCTTGATGTCGTGATGGATATTAAGAAAACAGGGAAAGATGATGAAGTAGAAAAACCCTAGTGGATCAATCGAGGCCGTACTTTATTCTGTTTTTATTTTGCTTTTTATTGTTTTGCGTAGGTTAAGAAACGATGGGCCGGGAAAACCATTGTTGATCTGTTCGCTGAAGAGTTCAAAGGAAGGCCTTACGATTATTATGTATGTTTGTACTTCCTTAGATATGTTTTTAATTGGATTTGCTTGGTTTCATTTACATTAACTTTAGTGTCCGTATTCTTGATTCAATTCGTGCAATCATTCTCCTCAATGTCTGTAAAATGGGCTTGCATGCGATCTACTGAAAATCGCCATGTAGTTATTACAACTATCCTCCTGTAAGTTCATTATTCTTCTCTCGCGGAAAAGGTGTCCACTTCTACCAATAAAAGAAAAAATATGTCCACGAGAAAAGGGCCCTTGGTTTATAAATTAGATGATCATCATAATTTTTTCTTTTTTAATTTTGTGAATTGGTCCCCCATTGTGGGTCTGTTGAATGCGTGGGATTTATCTACTGCACTCGATCTAGTAACAATCTTATTATAACAACCTGCTTACCTATATGCTCTTTTCTGGACATGTAAATATGAACTTTGGCCTGTGCAATATATCCCTGTTGTGTCATGTCAGGCTATCTGAAATCTGTACTTTTTCTTTTGGTCTTGAGTACTACAGGTAAGTGCTGTAAAGTGTGGGAGGATCCAAGTTGATGGAAAAAATGTATCAGTTTCTTACATAGTTCAACCATCACAGAAGATAAGCCACTTCGTGCACAGGTTTGGTGTGCCTCTTAGAATTCCATTTGCTAAACTTTGACCTTTGCATTAATTTTATATGTTGATTAAATGGTATTCTCATCTCTTTTATTTTCCTTCCCAGTCCTCAAATAACTTCTGAATTGCCATGTCCAAATAATAAGCTGTAAAATGGAAATGACTGATACAGAGTCAGTGGTGCAGGCATGAACCACCAGCATTGGCTGGGGATGTCTCAATTTTGCAGAAAGAACCTGATGTTCTGACTGTGTATAAGCCAGCATCTGTTCCGGTTAGTCACCAATACTTGATGCCTGTTATGATCCTTAAGCTGTACTTCAGTGTATTCCGATTTACTTCAGGTTCTCTCTCTCTTTTATTTATTTTTATGTAGGTGCATCCATGTGGTCAGTATCGTAAGAACACTGTTGTTGGCATCCTTCAGGCAGAACATGGCTTGTCCCCTTTGTTTCGTATCCAAATAGCTCAATCTATAAGCATTGTAAATCTACAGACATAATTATGGATTTGATTTCCTTCTTTCATATATCACATTTAATCTTTGGTTTCATTATAGTCTACTGCTTAATCTTCAAAACTAAAGTGGCTCTCTGGCTTCCTCGCTTTCCCTTTAACTGTTTTTATCAGCTGTGCATCGACTAGATCGTATGGTCTCTGGACTTCTTATCTTAGCAAGAACTGCAGCTAGAGCAGATGCATTTAGGCAACAGGTCAGCCCGTTTCTGCTATTGGGAAGTGGTGCATGAATGTGCCTCTGCCATGTTTACGTCACATATGAAAATAAATAGAATCTACAACTATTGCTTGTTTGAAATGAGTCTCCATGCTCATAATTGTTTGTACAGTTGAGCTTCTTATGTATCTTTATGGATTTAATCTTAGCAATCTGTTTCAGTGTATGTTTTATGGACACACCATATTGTTAAAATTCTAGGGATCATGTGTACAATTGGTAACGAACAATCACACCATGAAGATTTTTCTGAATCATTTATCAGCAGAAAAGAAAGAGTTCTTCATCACTTTTGGAAGAAGCAATGTCTTCAATGTCTTGGTAAAATATCTTGATACAAACTTAAAATGTAAAAGAATAGAAAAAGGTGCATCCCGCCTCCCCCCCCCCCCCCCTCCCCCTTCTCTTCTTTTCCTCATTATTTCTTTTAACTCTAGCAGTAGAACTTCACAGTAGATTCTATATAATCTTCTTCTTTGCTCTGATTCCATGTTACAAAATCTCAAAATACCAATCAGAATCCGAAGAAGAAGAAAATAGAGAGAGATTTGGAGAATTGGTTCTACAATAGAATCAGTGCAATGTTTAGATACATCAAACAGAGTCTAAATAGAACCCAGTACAACTCAAATGATGGACCATTAAGTAAACTAATTAAATCCTAACAAGGGAACTAAACTGAGACTGACAACTACACCACCATAGGGACACTTCCCTGTCATGAGCAATCTTTAACAAGGGAAACATACTGTGTGGCAACCTTAGAATATAGAGCCCAAACCTATCCGTAGTTGTGAATGAATAATGGTAAAGTGGACACCTGCATATTATCCAAATAGTCATAACAAGCATATGAGTATGAAAATGTATTAATTAATTTAATCACATTAAATTGGGTTCGATGGACACATACATCAATGCAATTCATCCAACATCTAGAAAACAATTAAGATCAGTTTAGTTTGTGCTCTGACATTCTGCTTTTTGCTTATTGGGTTTTGTTTCTCTGTTGAAATTGTTGATAACATATTTATTGAGAAGTTTTCTGTTTCTCATTGTTTAGAGGTCAGTTGCTTGTGTTGTAGATTGAGGACGGGATTGTGCATAAACAGTATGTTGCAAAAGTTATTGGCTTATTTCCAGAGGAAGAGGTAGTCTTACACTTTTTAAGATGGGAATCCTTCATGGTGAAAGTTCATTATTTATTTTATTTTATTTCTTAGCAGCTAGGTGGTCTTGTGACCATACATTGCTCCAGAATCTGGTTATGTTGAACAAAACCTTAAAATAAAATGAAGTAGCATGTAACATGATTCATCCTGAAAAAAAGAATATGAAGTAACATTTGAAGAATGTATATACGTGTATGACTCACATGCCAATCTCCAGAATCTGGGTGCATTTTGAACAACAACTTACAGTAGATATGAAGCACCACATAACATGATTCATCTACAGAAAAGATGTTAAGTAACATATGAAGAATGTTTATGCGTTTATGACTCTGCTGGGCTTTACATATAGCAAAACTTAAAATGAATAATTGATGATGGTGATAACTGTTAAGAAGTTCCATTATTTTCCAAGGGGTTGGGGTATTGGATAATATCTTTTGTTTATGTTTTATATTAGCGAGAAATTCCATGACCCTCACGGCCCCTTTCCCCTTCTGCTCCTTCCACCTCTTTGATCACCTCAACTCTGCCCCCAACCCCCTACCCTCCTTATCCTGGTCCTCTTTTTTCGTCACCACCCACCAGTCCTCCCATGTTGGCCTCCCTCCCTGTTTGACAGCCAGAAAGTCCCATTTTCCCTGCTGGTGTCCTTGATGATGAAGCCGCCCTCTAGGGCTACTGCCTTGTGGGCCACTTCATGGGCTCTCGACCTCCTTTCCCTATCATTGACATCTCCTTGACCAAGCAGTGGAAGCCAACAGGTCTCTGGAGTTCTTTCTGCTAGACCATGGCTTGTTCCTCTTCAGATTCTCTTATGAAGAACATAATTGTCGGGCTTTCGAAGGAGGCCCATGGATGGTAGGGAGAAGACCCTTGTTTCTTCTCCAATGGCACAGGGAGCTGCAACTCTCTGGGTCTTAATACCTGACTCCCCCTCCATTCTTAGTTCACCGAGGGTTTGGGCATTCTGGGAAGAAGAAAGACAAACACACCTTTGCTTGCTTCTGCATAGAAATATCAGTGGATGCGCCCCCCCCCCCCCCCCTCTTCCATCAAAGAGGTATTTTTTCTTTGTGTATGTATTTTTCTATGTATTATTAGATTAGACAATTGAACACTCATATGATAGGCTCGGTTGAACATTTGTATGATAGATAGACTGATCTAAGGTGGGCAAAGGCTGCATCAACATAAGATTGGAAATCTCCCAGTATCTTTGTAAACCAATGATAATGCTTGATCTTGTCGGGGTTTCTTAACTACCATTTGTCTTTGTAGAATTCTTTGTTAAGGAAGGGTATCTCAATTTTCAACTTCATATATGGTTGTTTGGAGTTTAAGTCATGAGAATTCCCCTAGTTTCTTTTGGCTGTGGATGCTTTATCTTGTTGGGTTTGTAGATTTACTTCTACCCAAAATATCCCAATTAGCAATAACTTCATTCTCTCCAGTTAATGTGGTTTTCGATCCAAAAGAAACTGCTAATATCTCAGTCAGCCTCCTACCACTATTAATCTGGAACGGTTGAAGATTCAGCAGGACTTTAATGATGCAGAGTTAATGGCTAGATTAAATTTAGGCTATCAGTACTATAAAAGCCATTGCTTGCTAGGAGAAGGTGCCATCTTTTAATGAGGCTTTTGCATGTCCTCAGCATTTCTAGGCCTGTTTGTGTATGTACGTGGACATCGTGGAGTGCCTTTTTACTGTTGGACAGGGTTGCGTGGGTGATGTAGTCCTAGGTTTGTTGGAGACCCACTAGGAGCCTATATCTAGGTCTAGGATGAGTTGGTAAGCTCGGGCAGGTCAACTTAGGGTTTTTAGGCCAAAACTATGGTTTGATGGCAGGGAAAGGTCAAATGAGTGTTACATAGGCTATTGGTGAAGGTTTCTTGAAGTTTGGATGATGGGTTGATGCTTTTGGTGATGCAGTTCCAGTACTTATTTGGGCCATTGGGCGTCTAATTATTGGAATAGGCATGCAGATTGGACCCTTTATTCAAAGGGTTTGGTCTCCCCAGGGGGCCTAAAAGCAGTGTGATTACAGAACATAGGATAGTCCTTAAGAGTATACCTTGTCCAGTGGATTTTGACTGATTCCTTAACTTTTCTCACTGTTTTATTGAAGTTGTTCATTAGGAGAAGGTTTTGCACTTTTCATGCACATGTTGGTCCCACTAAGATTTGGTTAAGGGATTGTTTCCATTCTTATTTTGCTCATGTTATGCACTATTTAGCATTTGAGTCCATGATACCATTTGTTGCGTAAAGTTTGGTATAAATAATTTGTTAACTGTCACCATGAAGTTTTCAATTCTAGAATATGCTGCTTTAGTTTTACCATGTTCTCCTTATTAAGAAAACAACATTGTAGAATTTCCCTGTTTGATGTTTGGACAGAATTTTCTTTCCAGCAAGTTGTCAATGTCAATGTCAATTATAATGCCAGAGAAGGAAGGAGCTCAGTTGAGGTAAGGGTTCTGTCCAGCCTGTTCCCAATTACTGAATATGGCTAGTTACTTCCTTTTATCTATATATCTTTTTGGGGTTTTCCCTCTATGTGTGTGTGTGTTTTTTTTTTTTTTTTTGGGGGGGGGGGGGGGGGGGGTTGTCTGCAAATACTGATCTGGAACATACAGAGTACAAACATGTTAGTTTGAAATATCTCAATATTTTGTTTTCTTTTCATCTTTATCTTGTTAGCAAGCAAAAGGTAGTGTTTGGGTTTGATTTCATCTAAGTTATAGAATTTGAAAGGGTTTTGTTTTCTTGTTTGAAACACTTTAAATAGATATGGGTGGTCCAAGTTGGACAGGTTTCAGGTTTTGAGTAGAATTTCGATGCTTATCCGCAGGTTTTATGCTGTGATTGTTCTGTCTCCCCACCTCTGTTCCTGTCTGGAAACCTTATCTGGTCTTTCTTCTTCCTTGGGTTTTCTTCTCTTATTCTTTTTCCCTCTATTTCTATAGCAGTACTGCTGCTATTTATTGTTCCTATCATAATTATATTGTTGGTTGAGAGTTCTCATCAGAACCCGGTGGTTTCTCCTTGGTATAGGCTGAAATTTAGGGCTGTTTCCACAAACTAGGCCCAACTTAAACCCTAGATTGATTGGCTCAAATGTTAATTTTGCTAAAAGACCTAAACTTAAATTCAGGGCTGCTAATGTAATACTGGTTAAAGAAGCTAAAACAGTACCAGAACAGAAATGAAGCCCAGATTTAAGAGAAAAGCATTTGATCAGAATTGAGCTAATTGAAAAGCCTGAAAAGAAAGTTGAGTTCTAAGTCTCATGGGAAGGAATCTTTGATGAAAGTTTCAGATCGATTGAATTGGTGGATCTGAGGCTAAGAACTGAACCTAGTAACACCAAGAGAAGAGCACACTAGCGAAATCTCAATCATAGATACTGTAGCGTGACATTAGTTTTAACCTCCTGAATGGCCTCAAGTTTTGGAATGGTCATTTGCTTGGCTGATTCATATAGGCATCATAAATAGGGTAGATGGGGTTTGAATGAAGGGCACTGGAATTAGGGAATTTGTATTATGGCTGATTTAGGTTGATTGGATTTGGGCATGGGTTTAGGTTTCAAATGAATGTCAGCATAGGGTTTGGAATTTCAAAATGAGGACCAGAGTGGACCTTCTCTTGGGTTTTCTACATGCTGGAGCTGTTAATTTAGGATTCAAATACCAAAGAAGAGTTCAGGGCAACTTAGTATTGTGTTTTAGCACATGAATGGATGGAAACTTGACCAATTAACAAAAACAGATGAAAATTGCATCGATGACAATTACTTAAAAAGAGAGGGATTTGAAATTTTAAAAAATGAACCAGCATAATGATTAGATTGTAGTTATCTAAACATTTTGGGAAGAAGAAAAAAATCATCTGAAGAAGTTGCTTTTATGTATACAATAATGCAATTTCCATTCTGCATTGGACCAGCATGTGCTATTTTGCTGATTATTAAAAGTTTTTTCTGGACGGTGGTGTCCTATGAAAGTTACTACTTTTTAGGCTGAAAAGAAAGTTTTGCCTTTTATGCAGGAGGGAGACAGTTATGGTGGGCCTGCCTTGAAGGGCAAGGTTGCGTGTACAAAGTTTACAAGGATTAGTACTAATGGTACTCATAGTGTTGTTAGATGTGAGCCAATCACTGGCCGGACTCATCAGGTAATTCATAACTTAGCGACTCCTTTGGTAGCCTGAATTGGTTTTGCCAATATTTGTAACCAGGGACCCCTTCAGTCACTGATCAAGGGCCTCTTTGTTGTATCAAGTCTTGCATTTATCTTCTTATAACTCTACAAACTCTCGTTTGTGAAGGACATGACAGACTTGCATTAATATCTGCTGTGCTATGATTGAATTCTTGTTCCATTTGCAATAGGCAAAAATAATTTTTTATGATTAAAGTCATGTTTTATTTTTTTTTTGGTAAACAATTCTAAATTAGGCTGAATAATCTTGATGACCCTGAATGCTCAGATTCGTGTTCACCTGCGATATATGGGCCACCCCATAGCCAATGATTTGCTTTACCTCTCTAATATCGTTGCGGATCGTTCTACTCAAGGAAAAACAGCTGGTAGAGCTGCTGCAGTTAATTCAAACCATTCTCCTACATGTAATGTTTCTTGTAATGCTGATCCTGATGAATTTGAAGATAATTCCTCTGAGGAGTTCAGCATTGATCCTATGTGTACTAATTGTCCCAATTTGGATCCTAAAGGGTAAGTTTTACAGTAGTTGGATTTTTGAGCATTGTTAAACGTTTACTGTCTAAGTTGGGCTATTTATGTTAGCACATGTGGAATGTATGCTATAGTATGTTACTAAGTGCTTTCATAAATTGAGAATTTTAGCATATAGTTTTGTCAAGTGTTTGGTATGGCATTGACATTACTTTGCAGAGTTACTAGGGAAATTTGTTGCATTTGTACTGCATTAAAAAGCCAATCATTGACAAGTTAATAGGATTTTTGAAATTGCTTGAAATATAGAAGATCTGGGAGGAATGAAGATGCAAATTAAGAATCCTCCTAAACCTCAGGCCTGGAATCCACCAAAGCCTCACCTATAGTCTACAGCAGCCAAACTTGGGAAAACTTTGCTATACTTTCATAAACTTGCGCATGTGTGTGTGTATACTACTCAGACTGAGCACTTAACGGACCAATGAAAGACTTAAAAACGACTCCTATGCTTACTAGGACTGCACCAAAAAGATTATCCCAGTCCACAAGGCTCATATACTGCAGGGTCCAAGAGGGGCAAATGTATGTTGTCTTATCCTTAGTTTGCATGGAGGCTGTTTCCATTAACTTCTAGTCCACTGCAAACTAAATGATAAAGTAAATATCATATTCCTTGTTTCTACCTTTTTATTGGTTTATTAGGAGTCTATTATGATAAAAACCTTTCATCCAAAGTATCAATACACATGTAACTCAACCCTAGGTTTATTACCACTATAATTAGTGTACCTTCTAATTGTCTGCATCATCACCGACAGCAGAGCGAAAATGGCACTGCTGGACATGTGGATGGACAAAAGCAATAATAACCTTGTTGTCTGCTTTGTAACTACCATAAGAAAATCCTAGAAAGAGAATGGCTTCATAAAAGAGAACTCCCAAGTGCCAACAATAATAGCTAAAAGCAGGAAGCCAAGCAAGTAAAGCAGTCTACTGAAGCAGTCAATTCATGTTAACTATTGTAAGGTCAAATTTGTTAGTATTAGCTGAAAAATTTACTGTCCAAAAAAGTGGTACTTTCCTTTCACCTGTAGATTGTTATGTCATGGTGTTGGGTTCTTTCTGGACAAAGTCTATCTTTGCCTTTACTGTACAGCATTGCCCTGAAGCTCTTCTTCTCTCTGCCAGAAACCAAATTTAAATCGTTGAGAATTGCAGCAGCTTGATGCACAAGTTGCACAAGTTTCTATTTTTGAGAAGTTTCTATTTGGAGAAGAAACCTTAGTGCACAAGTTTCTATTTTGGGAGCAAGCTTGGTGCACAAGTTTTAGAGAATCAAAGTTTCCTTTTCTACTTAGTTTCTATTTTAAGATTGTTACTAATTTTCATGCTTTCTATTTGTAGACAGAATCTGTCAGTACAAAAATAGAAACTTATGCACCAAGCTGTTGCAATTCTCAACATATATATTAATCGTGGACTAATTTTTAAATCTCAGACAGCCAGCATTATCTACTATTATCACTAGTGTAGTACACAATACGTAGTTCTAGTAATGGTTTTGCGTGATGTTGGATAGGATCTCATATTTGCCTTTCTATTCTGTACCAAAGGAACATGAATTTTCTGTGATGCGTCTCTCAGTGGTGTCTTGGAAGGCCTATTTGAATGAAAGAAATGAACATATAAGGTTGTGGAATAGAAACCAATTTTATAGTTGTAGATGATTTCCTATCCAGTTCTCATTGCATGTCTAGTGGATGTTTTTGAGAGCTGTTCCATTGTATTCTTGAACTGAGTCTTTACAGCTTCCAGACCCCCTACACACCCACTACCTCCAAAAACATAGTTGACTTTGTTTCATCCTTGACTTCTTTTAGTGGAAGGAAATGAAATATTTTGACTTGCAAATAAAATTCGCTGCTGCATATGAATACAGCTTTTCACATTCTTATAGGTACGATGTCGGCTATACGACAATCAGTAGGCTACAACTCTGCACTACCTATAAAATACAAGTGATGGACAAGAAAACTTAGTCCATTGAGAATTCCTTGATGTCAGTGTCCATAGGTACATGTGTGTGAATTTATTTGGATAACCCTACTTAAAATTAATGTCAAATTGGAAAGTGGTGCTTAGTCTTCCATTTGGTGATCATAAAATGTTCTTACTATGATAATCAATGTTATCTGCATTATTGTTCATCACGTATTGCTAATTTTTTTTCTTTTTTGCAGATATGATGAACATGAAGAGGGTTTGTGGCTTCATTGTGTTAAGTACTCAGGGCCTGGGTGGATTTATGAATGTCCTAATCCAGATTGGGTATCGCTTAGTTAAATCCCCCCCCCCCCCCCCTTTCTCTTCTTCACAGAGGTGGCAAAGTCATGCATCAGTAATCAGTCTCTTAGCACAGATATGTGCTAGGTGTGAAGCATCTTCAGTGCCAGTCGATTACTGAGAGATAACGGCAGCATCTTCTCTGAGTGTAAGGAATGAAATATACTCATCATTATTACTTTCTGAGTTCAATTAGATCTTAGTTTGATTTATTCCTCTGATATAAGAATTAGATGTTAGATTTCAATTCAGCTTTTTCTTTTTTTTTTTCAAAATACCTTTCTTTTGGGTACGTACACAGCGTTTGGCTTCAGTGCTGCATATGGTTGGGATAAATTCTGGTGATCTCGACCACCTGTTTTGGTTTTTTTTTTTTTTTTTTTTTTTTTTTTGACAAATTTCAAATACACTTGACTGAAAACAAAAGAAAAAAACAAAACGGATTGTCGAATCTCAATGCGCAGCACTTAAGCACAACCCTCGTACGCAATTTTAGTACTATTTTCCATAGTCCTATTATTTGAAATTTCGATATTATTTCATTTCACGTAACGGAAACCTACCTACATCGGCATTTTTTCAAGCCGTCTCTACCAATAAATAAATAAAAAGTTCAAGTTTTCTTTTATTATTGGAGCATCAAGAATCTCTCCACTGACGACCTAAAGGTCTTTATTTTCGATAAATGAGACCTTTATGGTATTTTTTTTGTGTGGTATTTGTGGTGGAGTTCATGCTAGTTTTTTCCTTTCTTTTGTCATTATTTCTAAACAAAAGATGTGGTCGAACAAAGCTCTAATAACTATTCATTGGAACATCATTTTTTCGAGCTCTCAACCGAAAGGGTCTTCAAAGTTAGGATGTCTACTAATACATTAGCTTTCCTAGTACATAAGAAATCACAAAATTCAAAAAACTTTCTATCAACTTACAAATGTCATCCACCAAAGGTTTCATCATAGGGGGCAACTTGTAGAGTTCATACTAGTTGCTACCGACTAATTGCTCTCTCCTTTTTCCTTTAACCGAAAATCAAACTAAATTCTCCAGCATAACTTCCCTGCAAGCAAAATCTGTGTTGGCTATTGTAGTAATTGCTTTATGTTAAGGAAATCTCAAAAGCATCAAGCAGATTTATGTTAGGTGAGGGAGAAGGTTTAAGGTAACGGTTAAGCGCATATATTATACCCTTTTTGGGTGAAATATTTTGAGCATGTCAATCTGTATAGTTTTTCTACTTGCTTCAACATAAATATGTATAAAGTGAACTCGAAATAAAACTAAAAAGATATTAAAAAAAAAACTTTAAAAAAAGTGTCTTAGAAACATTCACTTGACATTCCTCTTGTGTTCTTTTCACTTTGTTCCAAGAGCGATAAACGCAGTTGCGGATGCTCTTGCAAGGAGGGCCCTGTCGATCCCGTGTACGACGGTTTGGCTTATTTTCATTCCTTAGCTTCAGGAGTTATGCTCTCCGGTTGCCTATGCTATTTCACGGGTTCTTTTTTTTTTTTTTTTTTTCTTTCGTTTAATGAAAATTTCTTAACCAAAAAAAAAAAAAAAAAAAGCTCGAAGAGCACATGCTATTCCTAACACTTCCTCACGTCAAATACTATTTGAATAATAGTTAAAGAAAATTTAGAAGTGACACACATCTAAATTTGTAATAAAGAAATATAACAGTATGTGTTTTTTCAATGGGGGAGGTGATCCATAGTTGTAAACGAGGGATTCTCGCTGCCTCAAAACGAAATTTTCCTCGATTGCCAAAGAGGGAGGGTCTAATCCAAAGAATCTTTGTTCAACTTCAATGTTGTGTATTTTACATTGTATTGCCAACGGTCGAGATTGAATTCGTCTCGCTTTTGACCATCTACAAGATGGATGGTTGAGATTTAATTCTCGATGGCTGACAGCAGGTATTGTGCATTAAATGGACAGCATTCAGGTCTCGACAAAAGAAGCCAGGTGGTCTTTCTAACGCCGTTGGATGGTCCTTAGCCTTCCCCCCGAAGGATCATCTTTTTATCGTGCTAGAGAAAAGATGGGGTCTGGTAATGGAACAATCCAAGTATCCAACCAACACCTCTCAGTAACTGTCACAGTCACGGTCAACAATAGAACCAGCAGGAAAGGAATGGGAGTCCCTTTCTTGAAACGCGAGAGATCCGCATGCGCCGATTCGAGTATCAGAGCGTGCTTTCGCCAACGCCGTGAGCTGATGAAGGGGCGGGTCAGATGTACTACGCGTGGAGCTAGCGTTCTGGTCCGATTCCGCCTTAGCCTGAAAATCTAGTTTGTCTTTTCTATTTGAAAATGACGTCGCCACAACGGTTTCGTACGATAAACAGACATAAAGGATATTACTTAGCTGACGTGGACGTACGGCCTAACGGCTAACGCTACGTCGCTAACGATGGGAAAGAATCTATCACGCACGCGAAAGGCGAAACCCCTCTCAAAAGGCCTGAGTTAACTCCATCGACGAGTCACCGACCTAATTCCTGCTATCCTACGTGGCAAATACCCAGTCAACTATAGGTCAATTAACGATGGCGAGTCATCATTTTTTAACCACGTGGAGTGAATCCTGCGAATTTTCCGGCGCAAAACCATACAACTCATTCGGATAAAAGAGTCATGACTCATAATATCCTCTTACCTAGCTATGGTTTTCTGTCGAGCTCGATCTTCAGTGGCAAAAATTTTAACAAATTAACAAAGAACACACACAAACACAAGTAGCCGAAGGAAGAAAGAGAGAAGAATGAAACTGTTGTCGCAATAAACAAAAAAAGAGAATGAGAGCAATTAAAGACAACTATGAATAATTTTTTCCCCAACTTTTCCTTTTCTTTCTATACAGAAGAGGGATTGACTACAGGTCTCTCTGCATTCTGCAACATCCATTAGAAAATAACCAAAAGGAAGAAGAAGAACCCAGTACCCACAAAATAAAAGAAAATAAAAAAAGAGAAATAACCAAAAACGGAAGAGAGCAACCAAACAAACCCACTCATCTCCTCCTCCTTTTTCATGTACTAACTAACTATCATGAACTTCATTCATCACCGTCGAATCTTCTACCATGCTTGCTAGGGACGTAAGAAACCTTGAGGAGTTCAGAGCCAGAGAGCTCCGGCCTCCTTGAGAAGCGGAACCAAAGTTCCATTGATATGGGACGCCATGACTCTGTCCATCGCTCCGACGAGCTTTCCACCGATGAAGACGACAGGGACAGCAGGAGTAGTGCCCAGAAGCCTCATGAGGGCTTTCTCCATCTCTTTTCCTCTTGGGTCCTCGTCAAGCTCGTACACAGTAGGGTTCACACCCATTCCACAGAAGAGCCTCTTGATG
Organism: Hakea prostrata; assembly: GCF_041222555.1. Lineage (NCBI taxonomy): Eukaryota > Viridiplantae > Streptophyta > Magnoliopsida > Proteales > Proteaceae > Hakea > Hakea prostrata. Next base: position 2,078,337 of record NC_142602.1, on the reverse strand, counting down.
GCGTGACACATGCAACAACTGCTGATGCTGAAGATCACCACAGCGTTCTCAGAGGCAAGTCTCTGAACTCGCTCGAGCGGGTCGCTTGCACCTCTTGACATGTATGAACCCCACGATTCAGTCTGGTAATGCATTGCCGATCAACGAAGAAGATGGGGAGAAGCAGAACTCAGCTACAAGCAGAGAAAGGATTAATGGCGTGAGCAGGAGGGAATGTGTAGTGAATGAGAGTGGGACAGTGGGGAATGACGGAAGAGTTAAGTCAGTATTTATAGAGTGATGAGGTAAAGGATCGTTTGGCTTGAAAAGAAAAAGAAAAGAAAGAAAAAAACAAAAAAGGTGTAAGTAATTAATTTCTTCCTTTATTAATGGAAGCAGTGTGGCTTTATTTATTAAGTCCATAAAAAGCCTTAAGAATGGGGATTTAGAAGCAAACACAACCAGTCACCTGGCCCCACGGGCCCACAGTATACGTAATGGGGTGAGTCACGAAATGTTTAGCTTTTATTCGTTGGGAATATACTTTTTTGCGTACTTAAGAGGATATTTAAGATTTTTCACACACAAACCGAAAAGGATACAGTACATTTAAGCTTTGATGGGATGATGATGATGATGATGCATCATCCATGATGGATGGACATGACATGTATGTTGAGACATGAGACAGGCTTTATCTAGAAGGTTTGTTGGTTTATAGACGGCTGTCCCCGTCCTTGTTGTCGGCTACAGATAAAAAGGCGAGAGAGAGAGAGAGAGTGGACAGAGCCACTGGCTCTGCCCATGTCCACTGGGCTTAACTAAGCAAAGCCTGGTTTCTTTCATCAGTTCCATCTCCCATGCGCATTTTAATTAAACCAACCCTAGAGCCTCTTAAAGGTCTAGTTTTCTAATTCAGACTCTTTTCCTTTACAGGTTTCCATTTCCATATTAATGCCTTGCATCCAATGAAAGTTGAAATCCATGCATCTTCTTTCCCAGATGGAAAAAGCAAGACTGAAACTAGCTTAGCAAAGGAGGTTTAGAGTTCAAACCCATGGTGTTGGAACAGCATTATAGCGGTTAATTCTAACAAATTTGAAGAAAAATGGTAATTGCAGCGTGGTTTATGGAACTTCAACATTCTTTTAATTAGGCACAATCCATGGGTAATCTCCCTTGGGTTTCTGCTAGTCTTAACGATGCTTCAGCAGAGGTCTCCATTTTTATGATCACCACTGAATATGGATGGTTACCATCATCCAATTTCATTGTGATCGCATCAGTCATCACAGACTCAACCATTAATAAGGATATGATTCTGATTTTAGGATGTAGGGTTCGTTTTCTGTTTGATACAGTAACGTATGAGAGAGAGAGAGAGAGAGAGAGAGAGAGGTAATTATTAATTAAGTAAATGACGAAATTAAGGATCTAAGGGGCAGAAAAAGAAGATTCGAGAGGGTAGGAGAGCTCAGGAATTGTCGAGGGGGTGGGGGATCAATAAACGACAACCGCATAGTAAAGAGTGAATAGTTCCTACTTCAAAACAACAGGACATGTAAATAGTAAATTGTAAATGTATACCCAAAAAACAGTAAACTGCAAATATTAAATGAGCTCCGGCGTCAGCTTTCGTTCAAGTTTTCAACGTACACGAGATTTGAGGGGCCGAATAGAGATCCAAATACTAGGATTAATTAGCTAATTATTCTACCCCAAAAAATTAGCTTATTAATTACTAAGGGCTGAAAGCAGTTATTAGTCTATTCTACTTAGATTACCATAAATCGAAGTCTAAATCCTAAATTCCTAACAAGATCAGGGCCCATAAACAATCCTAAGAGAGAGAGAGAGAGAGAGAGAGAGAGAGGAAAAAGAAAAAATTTAAAAGTAAGAAAAGGTCAAAAAACCCTGTGATTTAAGGCTTTTGTAATGGGCTTCAGGGAGGCTTAGTCAGGGAATTACCCAAAAACTGATGAAAGTCGGGAAAAGAAAAAGGTCGAGAAGACTGGGCCCATCTGAAGCTTTTGATTTGATTTGATTTGAGAAGAGGGAGAAAGAGAGAAACAACAAATTTCAGTTAATGAAAAGAATAAATGACGCCACTGCCACCAATTTATTCCGTTTTGTTTGCTCTTAAAATGGAGGAATCTCTATTTTATTCCCTTTTTCATTTTTCATCATTCGTCAGACGACAAAGGCAAAAAAAAGCCCCTCAGCAGCTCAGCTAGGTGACGCAGAAAAGCCCCTCACAATCTCTATTTTATTGTTTGAATCCCGGGCCCACACAATGCCAAAGTCCCATCATCTGGTCTGGTCTGGTCTGGTCTGGTCTGGTCTGGTTTTGGGCTGAGTAGGGTCCACATGCTGTAGGATTTAACTAACTACCCAATTAAACGGTACAAGATCCGCTCCCTCCCCCACCTTGGCTTCCGTAACTGTCATTGTGATTACCATTGTTCATATCCAATCCAAGCCATGCACAGTCCAGGTTTTATATAACGTCATCACCCATTGGTCCAAACTCCAAAGTTCATTCGACTACTGATTCCACTTTTCTGGTATGATCTCTGCAAACCTGGATAGCCCTGCGCCTGTTTTGAAACTGAGCAAAAGCAGTGACGATTAAATGAAGATAGACAGAATCACAGAGAGGTCGTTTAACGACATACACATACGTACGTGAGAGATTATTAAGGAAGTATAAGAGTAATACGAGGATTACGAGAAAAGATAATGATATTAATTAAGATAGTTTTGGCATATACTGATATACATACAGACATACTGAGATACTGTATACGGCACGTGGGAACACGGCGCCGCGAAAAAGCTGCAAATCCATTTGGGGGGTTTCGTGCTATCTGCACGATTATCCTACAGTGATGACAAGCTGATTTCACATGTCGGCCGGGTTGGTTAATTGGTTTGGTTTGGTTTGGTTTGGTTTGGAAACCCCAGTTTCCATCCTTCCTTCCTCAGGGCAGAGCAGAGAACAGAGAACACATCCCTGTGCCGCTATGCGTGACTGAAACAACAAAACCAAAGATAGGCGGCGGAAACCGGCGAGTGGTTTTTCCACTGTTTTGATAATGTTGGTTGGGTGCCGTGGATCACTTGGAAAGACAAGGAGAGGAGAGAGAGAGAGAGAAAGCAAATGAAGGAAGAAAGGAAGAAGAGATATTTCACTTTCTAGGTCAGCGTGTTAGCAGGAGGTGTGCTGTCTCTCTGTCGGTCCCGCATATTCTCTCTCTATGATCGTCTCTTTATCTGTCTGAAGAGGCGAGCATGTTCGGAGGGCATGCAGAGCAGGTAGGGCCACCACCACCATGGGCAGTTGGGCACCACCACCAGCTTCGCTTTCTGTCCCATGCCATTCCTTTTGTCAGCTTGTCTTCTTCTTCTCCTCATCATTCTTACGACAGTACCTGACGCCCGCACACTGCACTCTCTCTTTCTCTCTCCTCCTTCCCCAGACTCAAGTTCCAAAGCGTCTCCCCCAAACTCCATATTTTAAACTTAATTATTTCGTGATGCGATAAAAGCGAGCAGACAAGACGGCTTCTCTGCTGAGTTCGCCGTCACAGATGTAGGGTAAGGTGAGGTGACGTGACTCTCACCACTTCAATTCCCCCCGTTGACTGATGATTTCCTTCTTTCTTTTGCTTTTTCTTTGGAGATGCTGCCATTAATTAATTGCCCAGCAAGCTTTATCTGCCCTTAACTTAATCCTCTCTTGTCGCTTTCGGTATTATCTTCTGTTCGATTTTCGGGCAGTCTTCTTCTTCGACTGTCTGTCTCTGCCACCCATCCATCGTTTCAGAGGTCAGAAAGCCTTCTAATCAAATTCTAACTCACTAAAATAATCTCTAACCCATCAAGCTTTTCCTTGTATCGGTTTCGGTAGCTGACTGTCCTTTTTTATTGGTTCAAATGGGGATGGAAGCTTTGTTAATGGAGTATTCCAAAGTTGTGAGAGTGAGGCTGAGGGTCAGTGCGTGACATGTCGGACAGGGGATGACATAGAGACAACACACTCAAAAACTCCAGTTGGAGGAGTAGCACTAACGGGTATGATGTGTAGTGAGAGGCAAACATTTTGTCCCCCTAACCAGTTCTCTTTTTTTTTTCTTTTTGTTTTTTGGGCTGTAAGGGTGATCGATGGCTCTTGTCGGTGCAACTGAAGTGGTATGTCTTGTTCGTGTCGTTGGCCCCATAAGAAAAGTTGATGAAATTAATACCCTAAGGGTAAGGGAGGCCTATTGCAGAGCTTCAAGCAATAATACCTTGAGCTTAGTGGATTAGTTAACATCCCAAGAGCATGGGAACGAGAAGGGACATCAGTCACGGTGTCACACCATCACTTTCTTCTATAGTTTTTCCTTCACGAGTCAGATTTAATATATATATATATATATATATGATACATATATATGATGCTGATGCTGGACTTATTAATAAACATACAATCGAAGGGGGCTGTTGGAACTGTGCCGGACCTTTTCAGAATCGGGGCCAGACACTCCGGCATGGGCCAATTCCAATTTCCACTACAGAATCCGACACATGACACATGGCACGCTGCTGAAGCACACACGTGGGCTCAGGGTCTAATATTCAAGAGACGACGCCACGCTGTACACGTCATTTGAACGTGGTTCTTTCATCAGCGAAGATTCCCCACTTCTAAACATCCCCTCCTTCCCTTTACCCAAAAGAACAAACAAATACATCCCCTTCCTAATCCTTTTCTCTTAAATTTTATTAATATAATATAATTTTATAATTAATCTTATTTTTAAACTTTTAATTTTTACTTCTTTGAAACTGGCTCCCAACAACCAACCCTATTGTCTTAAGTGATAGCCAATTTTTCTTAGGTAAATCAATCCATGTTTGAGCAGATGGGATTGAACAGAATACATATGGCATGTATGAGTGTATCTCACGATGGGCACCACCACGTCAAACGCACCATTGAAGCAAGATCAAGGATCTAAGTCTACCAACGTGAGCGAGCATGGATCACTTCGTCGAGGGAGAACACTCACTATTCTTCTCGCCCTTCACCACCACATAATAGGGGGGGGCCCCCGGGGGCCCCTGGGGGGGCCCCCCCCTTTTTTATTTGGTTAACTTAAGGATTGACACCGAGAGGGGGTGAATCGGTGTCTTCAATTCCAGGTAAATCAAGCACTCCATGTGCATTGCAAAAATAAGCACGCATGCACCGGGAGTTCGCCCAAATTGCCACATCCACGGAATAATACCCAACATAGGGTTTCGTATATTCTCAATACACTCGTAGATATTTTGAGTGTATCTCAACGATGGGCACCAACCCCAAAGACACCATCACGTCAAACGCACCATTGAAGCAAGATCAAGGATCTAAGTCTAAACCAACGTCCACAACCGCCGACTGAGCAACGGCAGCAACAACCCCACCCCTTGAGCGAGCCCGTGGCAACCCAAACCACCCCCATCACATTAACGAGATAGATTCTTCATCACTAAACATAACCTCGAAAATAATAGACAATCACTTGTGAATACGGGTTACCTCAACTTGTGTAAGTGCGGGAACATCTTTTTCTCTTTTCCCCTCAACTTTTATTCTTCTCACTTTCTTTCTTCACCACCACATAATAGGGGTGAGACCTATGCGGGACTCATTGAGGGTCTCATCTCTATATTATTTTATCAATATTCAAACGTGGATCCTGCTCCTATTTTTCGGTGAAAAAGCAATCACCGGGTTTGAAGACAAAATAGTAATATGCTCATCCGGAGAGGTTGATCAAAGTGGACAGAGAGGTGATTCTATGGACTCGCCAACGCTAAGCTGTGATACAAAATTTCAGCTTCATGCAGTGAGTTTTTCTGGGCTGCCTCCGTGGCACTACAATGATGGCCCATAATGGAGTCGGATGCCCATAGACCCAAACCGGGGACCGTAATTCTAGAAAATCTTGCTTCCCAGCATGGCTTCGATATGGACTTCCCTTTCCAGCCCATGAACCCAGCCACCTAAATCAGGAGCAAAAAATTAAAAATGCAGCAGAAGGTAAACTGACAAAATAACCCCCTCGGTTTCCGATCCCCTATCAAATGAGACCCTAAATAAAGAATTAAAAATTTTCATGGAATGTGATTTAGGATTACTCTATACATTATGTATGAATTTTTTTTTTTTTCTTTTCTAGAAATACATTATGGATGATTTGAAATAATAAATAATTAAACAAAATCAGCATGGATAATCAGAATGTTTATGTTATTATCATTTTCTATGGTTATTTTATATATTTAGTTATAGTTTGCAAACTGACAACCCTAGTGTGACCAAATAATTCACAAATTAACCCAGAGACGCCATAAAAGAATGTAAACTTGAAGTTGTTCATCTCAAAAGTAATATTTTATGGATTGTAGTTTTCACTTTGTTCATAGGGGGTGCAACAGTGTTGCTCATTCTTTAGCTGAGAAGGCGCATTACCTTAACAGGGAGGACTAACTGGCCAAATTCCACTACTTGGTTGTTGGATCTTTGTAACTCTTCCACCTTGTCATTTCCCTGTTCTTTTAAATGAATGTTGGTTCACTAAAAAAAAAAAAAACCAATGTCCTCAAATGTTAATGTAATTAAATAATTATTTTTAAAACTATTCTTTAGTATGGTAAAAAAAATTCCTAGGCAATATGTCTAATTGAGACCCACTTAATACAACTAATGCTTCGAAAGGGGACTGCAATGGTATATATCACACTATTTACCGCAGAATCATTTCCACAACAAAACTTTACGACAGGTATTATTGGTTGTTGAAACCTATTTACTACAGTTTTTTCCATGGCAAAAGCCTTAACTATTGTAAAGGAATGGGCTCAGGAAGTTCATGGTCTCTTTATTCATGTTTGACCCTTGGTCAAAGATAGATAGCTTTAATTCCTTTTTACCAAAAATAGAAAAGAAAAGAAGAGCTTAATTTAATTCCTTGGGTGTCAATCATCTGATTTAGGGCTGATTTAGGAACTTTTGGTGGAAAAATGATCAAGGACAGGGACTTTATTAGGTAAAGTGGAATACATTATGTAAGAGCAAAAAAGAGGGAGGGCTTGGTTTTAAAGATGTCCTATGCTTTAATAAAGCTTTATTAGCCGAACAAAGTTGGAGACTCTTGACTAATCCAACCTCCCTATGGGCACAAGTAATGTCTGCCAAATACCTTAAAGGCAAATTCATTTTGGAGGTTGAACCACCATCATATTGCTCAGGCAAATCCATTTTGGAAGTTGAACCACCATCATATTGCTCTTGAGGTTGGAGAAGTGTTTTAATGGGGAGGGATGTGCTAAGACATGGTTTGATTAGACAGGTTGGAAATGGTTTACATACTCACATATACCATGATCAATGGATTCCCTCTCTTCCTTTTAAATATATATCCAGTCCCCCACAAACCAATGGGCCTTCACTTGTACATGATTTGATTGATTGGTCAAATCTTCATTGGAAAAGAGATTTGTTGGCTGCTTTGTTTTCTCATTTGGAGGTTGCTGCTATTTTAACAATTCCCATCCTTTCCATCAATACCATGGATACATGGGTGTGGTACAAATCAAAGCAAGGAACTTTCAAGGTAAAATCAGGCTACTACCAGTGTTTGGCAATGTCTGACTCCCAAGGTAATATATCTTCATCATCATCACCATTTTTTGTTGGAACAGAATTTGGAATATTCCTACCTTACCAAAGATTAAGCATTTCTTGTGGAGAACATCTTATGAGGCGCTTGCTATAGGAAAATCTCTCTTTCATAGAAATAGTGCTCAAACACCATTATATCTTATATGCGGTAAGAATATTGAAAATTTTGGTCATGCTTTACTATTTTGTTCCCATGCAAAAGAATGTTGGAGAATGTCTCCTCTTAGGCTCGATGTTTCAGATTTTCATTGTGAATCCCTTCATGATTGGATATATTTTATATCTGATAAATTTAAAGAATATGGGAATTTGAATTATTTAGATCAAGTGTGGAGCTCTCTTATGTGGTGTATTTGGAAATCTAGAAATTTCATTCTTTTTAATGGAAATGATCTTTCCATAAGACAGACACTCATATCTTTTCATACTTTATGTGCAGAAATTCAATCTTTTTGTACTAATACATCTCATGGAGACACTAGGGCAGCATACCCTTTGCATAGAGTGGAAAGCATGGATGATGATTCGGAATTATTTTACCTTTTTGTCGATGGATCATGGGATTCTAGATCTCTTTATGGTGGCAGAGGATGCATTTTGTGGGACGCTCAACAGGTTTTCGTGGCAGCACTATGCATTGGAAATGAAGGTTCATCAAAGCACTTTAATGGAATTGGAGGCAATGAGAGATGGTCTCCTCTTGGCAAAAGGTTTGGGAATTTCGAATGTGCATATTAGCTCGGATTTTAAACCGGCCATTCAACCTCTTCAAGGTCTTAGTACCTTTCTTGATTGGCAATGTTTAAGCCTTGTTTCTGAAATTAGGACAATTGCGTTGGATTTCACCTTTATTAGATTTGCTTATATATCTAGGTCTAGAAATAGTTTTGCTAACTATCTAGCTCGGGGAGCTAATCTTTTTAAACTCTCTAGACATTGGTGGGGTTTTTCACCTTTCTTTGTTGTTTCCCCAAGCTTGTTCCTCTCCAAGCCTTTGTCTTTGGATGCTTTTAATTAATGAAATTTTCATGTTGTTGAACAAAAAAAAAATCATCTTTGTTCAGACAATGTTGAATTTCTAATCATGCATGCATGTCCGGCCTTTCTCTTTGTGTGTGTAATAGTATATATAGATCTTTCTATGGAAGTAAAGAGAAGTACAGGCTGTGGATTACGTAACCTAATTTTTTTTTGTCAACCACTAAAATTTGTATTAATTGAAAGCAGACAAACCAGGGGACCTGGATAATAACAAATTAAGAAGTATCAACGATAAACATAGCTGGAACATTCCTGATCTTGTGGTTAATTGGTTGCATGCAGCTGTAGAAAGACGAAAAATTAATGGAAGACACATTCAAGTCTATAAGCACATCCATAACAAATATATACTAAGACAAAAGCTAGCTATAAGGGGTAGGTAGAGTTGTTCGATCTTTCAAGTAAGTACAGCATAAGCGATAAGGCTAGAAATTAATACTTTTATCCATTGGAGAAAGGAAATTGATGAACAGCCAAAGGAAAGCTGAGCAGTTCATCATGATCAATCACCATCTATCATTCGCCCTATTTAACTTCCTAATTAGGATCTTAACTATCCTTATTTAGCTTGCCTTCCTGTGTGAATCTCTTGGGATTTTTCTTGAAGCGTACGCGTTCTAATTAAAAGCTTTGTATCCACCATGATGGGAACCTTTGCATGCCAGAGATTGAGTCGTAGCAGCATTAATTTGCTTTCATGGTTAATATTATCGATCTTCAGCGTAGTTGGGGCTCAAAAGCTGGTGAGGAGCTTTTCTTGTTAAGATATGTCATTAATTAGCCACTATCTTCTAATCATTCTTATCAATTTATGCTATGAAGTTAAATAAAAGGTTATTTTCATTCCCTAGTTTGATTTGGCTAAAAAAAGAATGCGATGAAAATGGTAAGTTCTATGAGGGTATGAAACTAATCATTCCATTAACAAGAATTGCACTAAAAGTGATTTTTAAATTAGGAGAAAATTTGGTAAAATGATGCATTATTTATTTATTTTAATTATGTTGCCCTAATGAGATTCATAATTCAATTTTATAGCAATCCCTTAAGGCTTATTTAGTTACATAAATCCAGAAATTTCAAATTTTTAGATTCATAAATTAGAAATTTATACCCATTTGGTTGTGTGAATCCCCTTGATTCATGAAATGTAGAGATTCACATTTTTACACTATAAGATACAAATTCACCTTATACCCATAAATCTACAGAATAACTTTTTTAGTGTAAAATTAATGTACAAATCATATAGTTACCTACAAATATGTATTATAATTAATGTACAAATCATGCGTTTACCTACGAGTAACCATTTCAGTCCATTTTACCTCATCCATGGGACATGATCCCTACATAATCGATGTTTGTGTTTCCATTGGAAGCACTATGTTTCATGAGAGTTAAATTTATGTTCTTACCCAAAAAAAAAAGTTAAATTTATGTTTCGTTTGGGGTAATACATCGTCTAATTAATGATTATTTTTCAAATCACAATTAGAAATAATTAATTTATATGAATCTTACAAATCACAATTAGAAATAATTAATTAATTAATTTTCAGTCATTTACAAGGTGATATTTCCATTTATTCATTAAAAGAGGTCTAGTTTAAGTAGAAAAAGTTTGACTTAATTAATACCTAACATAATGTATGAAAGGCTGGTACCCCAAAAAATAAATATAGGAAAGGGCCTTGGAACTCCAAAGTTGGCAAACTTATCGATTTTATCTAGTCCATTAGATGTATGACATATGTTCTAACATCACATCAAATGGTCGAAATCCATTTATAAATCACATCAAAGAGTTGTGACTAAATTTTAAAAAAAATGATGTGACTTATAAATTGATCTCAACCTTTTGATGTAATGTTGGGACACATGTCACATATCTACGAGAAAATGAATAAATATTAGTCTAATACATATGGACATGGAACCGGATCACCTTGAGGCAAAAAATTCCCCCTTTAGTTATGAGTTCCCCTATTAATGGATCCGGTTTCGAATCACCTGGAGGCTTGACCGTGTAACGCACGGTAGCTAGCTAGCTAGTACACACATGAAACTCATATTTGTTCTAAATTGGATGCTCACGCAGACGAGCACGGGAATTTTATCAAGAAATGGACCATCCATCTCCCTCTGGATGAATCTATCACATCAAGATAGAAAATTCCGGTGAGCACGCGTGATGAACAACGCTGTAGCATAGCAGAGCCCAACGGGTAATTAACTAGCTAGCTAACTTTGCACTAATCATTTATTAGTCTAATTAATTTCCGTACCAAAGCCACACATCTATACACACACAATAGTAATTCAAACCAAAATTATTCTTTCAAGCTTTAAGATTAATTAATTTAGATTACTTTCTTTTTCTCCTCTTATTCATACGAGTGTGAGAGATGAAGAGGGAGAAGAAAAAGAACAACAACAACAAACCTAAACTCTAGAATGAAAGACTTAGGATTATAGATCATACGGTGTTATCTATTGATATTATTACATAGAGTTGCTCGCACACTATACTTGGGCTAGCTAGCCTGGCCTTCCCTGGAGCGAGTCAACGAGCTAGAGAAGATTAAAGCTTGCATGAGAAATTATGAACAACTGGGTTTTCACTCTTTTTCATCAGCTGGCTCCTCTTTAGTCGTTTGCTCATTGGAGATTATTTCTTCTGCTTTAGCTTCTTGGGCTTCTGGGTCAAGAGGGTACACTGTATCCGAACCCATTATCATCATGTTTAACCTAACATCTTCAATGATTTGCCTCTCCTCCGGTGCAAAAATCTCCATATTGGAGCTCCTGTAGATAAAATATAGCAACATTTGAAGCATCCCAAAGATGAAACCCAGTATGTTTGGGACCTATTCAAAAGAAAATTAACCCAAGTTAGATATATTAATTCAAATAGATTTTTGAATTTCCAGATGAATCTTGCATCGATCACTTACAGCTATGTAAAGGTCGTCTTGAAGAAAACCATAGAAGAACCACATCACTGCACTCAAGGTGAGGAATAAGGATAACGTAAATGGCATGAATTCCACGGTCTTTGTGCGGATTACCTGCCTCTGTTTATTTATTAATAAATCAATTAGAGTATACAAAACTAAACAATTAAAGGTATTAAGCTTTGGTATTGTGATTGTGACATAACGTTACCATAATGCTTAAGGGCGCCACGAAAACGCACACAGCAAAGGCATCACAAATTAATCCGACGATCTTGACCTTACTATGTTCTGGGGCTAAGTATTGAATTAGAGAAACGATCAAGCAGAGCGCCCCAACATTTAGAATCAGAAGCAGCATGAAAGACAAATTCTGCCATAAAAAATTTTCAAATTCATCAGCAGGAAGACAACTCAAGGTGGGTCTATATATAATAAAAAAGCGAGGTGCAAGTACGAAGAGAATTTATTTTGGTACCCTAGCTCTCCTTGGTGCATAGATCAAGTAGATTATAATGTAGAGTGTCTCTATGACACATCCGAGGGTGTTGATTGTGATAAGGTAAGCTGAGTTCTTCTTCAGTAATGCATAATATATCCAAAGCATGGCGCTAAATAGAGCAGACAGATATGGCAAAGATTGAAATCCTTCGGTTGATTTCTTCTTTAAAATCCTCCAAAATGTTGGCCTGCGTCGACGGAACAAAACAAAATAAATATGATCTTCTATCCCCTCGGATAAGAATGCAAACAAATGAAAAATGGAAACCCTAAAATGAAAAATTACTTACACTGGAGCAATGTAAACCAAGAACGAGATGATGTTACCTGTAAACCACATACACCAACAAATGAGTAATTGTAAATTGATATAATTGCTTTCTTTTCTACAAGAAGGTAAAAAAAAACGTACTGGACGGCATTTTAATTGATGAAATGAGATTTTACTTGAAAAAGTATCATGAGGAAGAACCCCAGTTTATTGATAATTGAAAGATCAGGTGGTACAAATAGGATTTTTTTTTCCTTTAAATGGCAGCAGATGGAGTCAAGTAATAACTCCTTGTCTAGAAGTTAATGAATTGCAGGAAGCGCTTGCTAGAGAAAGTATGGATCAATTTTATTTCCAACTGAACCAGAATAGAAGTGACGTTGAGAGGTAACTACTTGAGAAAATGACAAGAAGATCAAGGAAAGAGTAGAAGCGGCGCAGGTGCAGTTCAAAACGAAGGAGATGAATTAAAAGAGAAGAAATCGATCATCGATGTGTTACGAACTTTACCTAAGAGACCAAAGGCGAACACCCATGGCGAATTGTGATTTAAACCATGGAAACCCATCTCTGGCTTCCACTATAAATGAGACGGACGCTCTATCTCAAAAGCAAAATTTGAAGCAGGGTTTAGCTGCTCAAACCCTTCTTCGATCCTCCCTCCTCACCCCTGCAAATCTATAATATGGTGCAGAGAAGCATATGGAGAAGAAAGGTATATATAGGAGGAAATTTGAAGGGAAAGCTAAAGTGTGCATGGAAATCATTTATCTTTTTTATTTTTTTTGGGTAGAAGTCTGCATGGAAATTATGGTGGTGGGGTTTGGTGGGGGAGGAAAAGGTAGTGGGATGATTACTATGTCGCGTAGGATACACTCACTTACTCGTGAATCAACAAAACAATAGGTTATGAGCTCGACTTCAGTGCTGCGCAATAATAATTACACAGTACTATGCAAACGGTCAAGATTGAGATCTCGACCGAGATTTTTATCTTGACCGTTTATTCCTCAAAAATGTGATAATACACTTTTTAGAAATGGATGGTCGAGATGGACAATTCGCTGCAGGAGCACCCAATCAATTTTAATAGATGATAGATTTAGTTGGTGGCTTTACGTGGAATTTTACGTTACTCGCATAATCACATTGGATACACTCGTGCTTTTCATGCCAAGAGGAATTTTCGTGACCAACACCTCGTTTAGTCGTTTCTTATTAATTGAGAAGAAAATGCCATCCCACCACGCCAAGCCCGGCCTACCTACCACAAACCCTAAAATGCATTTCTCACACTCTCTTCTCTGCTTCTTTTAGTAAATTGTGGAGTAAGAGACGCAAGGTTTCGTGTGGAGGTTATTTTGTGTTAGAAATCATCTTCCATTCTTTTAAAGCAATTTTTACATTTGTAGCAAGATGGTGATAAGGGTTTAGTTATTGTCTTTTGTTTTTACTAGCTTCTTTTTGACAAAACTATTAGGTATGCATTAACATGGAGGCAGGTGAATCTAATTTTGGTCGCCGTTATATTGGAATGAAACTTAGACCAACGAGCATACAACTACATCTCAACAAGAGATATTAAGCTAGACAAAGTGAATGTTACTCTTCTTGACTGATGAGACCATGCATGTCATAGGGCAGAACCAGAATTCTACATCGAAATGGCCACATTGACCATGGTGATTTAATCCGACTGTTCGGTGTATATTGGTATCCATGTATTGCAATCTCAATAGCGAAAACAAGATGCTTTAAGGAGCTGAGGATCAAAACTCATGAAATCTACCATCTTGGTTTCAATGGAAACCATCATAATTTTATGCATTTGTTATTTTTTGAAGGCAAGTATTTCTGTTTTGGGAATTTCATTTGATGCTAGCCCCACGAAGAATATTGAGTTTTAGAAGGATTTGATGCTTTTACTTGAGTTGCCATTGTGGGAATTGATTTCATATTTGATCCAAATGAAAATGATTTGATGCTAGCATACAAATATATAAATGAGATTTCCTCTTAAAAATGTCATAAACAGATTGCCGAGCTGGATGCAAGCGACCGGAAGCCGCGTATTGCTTCACTTTTTAACCCTGAAAAGTGAAAATTAGTGCGAAGGAAATCTTTACCCTGAAAAGAGAAAATATAAAAAATAAAAAAATAAAAACAAAAAGCTAATGCAAAGGAAAATATCATTTAATTGGGACGGTTAACGGTTTCACACCACACGGTCCACACCCTTTAAGATCTATTCCTTTTCTCACGACACTTTTTCAAGAATCACACCCTTACAACTAAAGAGGTAAGGTTCAGATCATCTCCCCGTCCATGGAGAGCAGTGGATTCAAATCCTCTATAATTCCCACTCTACAATTCCCTGTAATTCTTATCTAGGATTGTGATAGGAGTGTCAATTTGTAACTCGAGTCGTTAAAACCAAACCGCACCGACCCGTTATACTCCGAACCAGTCCAAACCAAACCTTAATAGGTTGTGTTTGGGCTGAGGGTGGCGTAGCCCACACCAACCCGAAACCGAACCGTAACCCATTATAACCCGTTTACATTATGTTTTGTAATTTTACATTAAATAGTATTTGAATCATTATATTACTACTAGGTAGTTGGTATAGACCATCAAAAACATTAAGCATAAATTCAAAGATTAAATGGTCATTTTACTATTTAATATCTAAGTTCTCGATTTCTATTGAATGGGTGGGTTTTTTTTTAATGGAAATTGACTGATAGCAACTTAGTTTTCTATAGAATTTTCGCTCTTGTTGTAGGATATTCAATTGTTTCTTCTTGTTCTCTTTTTTACCCACCAAAAACCGTTAGTCAACCCGAGTCTAAACCATTAGCCAAAACCGTTAGTTAGCCCGAATTCAAACCGCACCAAACCGAAATCGGCCCGAAACCGTTAAGCCCAACCTAAAACCGCCCCAAACCGCACTGTTGACACCCTTAGATTGTGACATGCAGTAGTTAATTATTCCACATTCACAATTAAAATCCAACTAAGAATTGAATCTAATAAATCCCTAAAATTCTCCCAATTTTGTCTTTCCTATTTTCTTGAGGCTTAATTTTTGGGATTTATTTTTTTGGAGAAAGGGAGCTTTGATTAAATAAAGAGAAAAAAAGAAAGAAAATTACATTCTGAAGAATTTTTGGGATTTATTAGATTTAGTTTCTATTGAGTTCTAATTCTGACCCTTGGATAATTAACTGCCATATGTCACAATCCTAGATAAGCATTTCAGGGAATTGTAGGAAATAAGAATTGTAGAGGATGTGAATCCACAATAGACTTCTTTCACCATAAAGTTGGGTGAGATGGTTACCAAAAAAAAAAAAGTTGGGTGAGACCCACATAGGACCCACTAAAGGTTTTATTTTAAATTCTTTTTCAAACATGGGACCCGCTCGAACTTGTGGTATGTGTTCCCTTGACGAGGAGGTGATTTCGAGTAGAGAGACAAAGAGAGAGAGAATTATAAATATTTAAAAAAAAAAATAGTTAAATTGAGATCCTTGGATAATTAAATTAACTGGCATGTTTCACAATTCTAGATAAAAATTATAGGGAATTACAGTAGATTTATTTCTCGATAAAGTTGGGTGAGACCCACGTATGTAGGACCCACTAAAGGTTTTATTTTTAATTTTTTAAATTATTTTTCAAACAAGGGACCCACTGGTACTTGTGGTATGTGCTCCGGTGACAAGGAGGTGATTCCGACTAGAGAGGCAGAGACGGAGAGAGAGAGAGAGAGAATTAAAAAAAAAAACAAAAAACATTGAATTGAGATCTCCTACCCATTAGACTAGAAGATTTGCTCTCTTTTCACTGCTTTCTACCGCATAGTTAAAAAAACCCACTTTTGAGCATTGTAAAATCGAACCATAGATGAACATATGGACCTTCCTCCTAATTTATTAGGAGAGGGAAGAGGTAGAAGTATCTTAGCAATTGGTCCAATGAAAAACCATAGAACTTATCCTAATTTTCTTGATGTGTTAGTTTCAATGTCAATGTTTTATAGGTTTAAAGTAGTTTTCAAGATCTCAAATAATTAATAACCTATGGGTTTGATGAAAGATAAAATTGCATGACCAGCATTCTACGAAAATTAAGTCAAAAAGAAGGGTAGTAACTACTAAGTAATTTGGGATCCTAGGACAAGATAAGTCAAGCCACCTATTGTTATTGGTATAGAGTTGGCAGATCTTGCAATAAAATCTGAAGAGTAGTTCATCCTCTTGTCCTATAACATTAATGATGATTTAAATTCAGTAAGCAAGCCACAGAGCAGATCAAAGAGTCCAAACGGGGAATGGATCTAAATTTAAAGGCACCGACAGGGAAAGAAGAAAAGGGAAAGACACAAGAACAAACGGACAGGGCCCGCAACGAAAGGAGAAAGAACCAAGCAAATGTCTGGAAAAGGCAGGACGACACACACCAAGGACCTGAAGGAGGAACAAAGGGCAGACCCGGAAGGGGCGGCACGCCACCGAGCAAAGAAACACAAGACAAAATGGGAGAAGGAACAAAGGACCGGAACAACAACGAAAGCAAGCACACAAAGGCAAACAAGGAACAAAACACTTGGGAAGGTCAAACCAACATGCAAGCTCGGGAGACATCCAAAACAAATGGGACAGGACACCACAAGAGAAAGGCATGTCCGAAACACGCCGAGGAACCGACAAGAGAAGAGCCATTGGGCAAAGCAAGAGTTCATGGCTCGAGAAGGAGATGGCAAACACCTCAGCTACTACCCTCAACGAGACGCTAATAAGATCCTTAAATTAAAAAGAAGGATGGAAGTGGACACTGCAGAAGGAGATCACGCAACCCCAGCCCATTTCCGAAGCCTCCAGAACCAACCGACAAAGTGCTTTAGATCGGTCCAACGATCAACCCAGTCACCCGGAATGAACAGAGATTATTGGAGGCCTCGAGAAGAGATAAAGAGCACCTTTTCAATGGGGCCTGAAGGCACCCGGCCGATGGGCTTCCCCCACTTTTTTCAAACCAGGGAGATCATGTGGACCTACAAAATTTGTGAATTTTCATTCGGGATATATGGATTCTAACATCAATGTTTCGACATATGCCTCATCCCAAAAGTTCCTTCCCCAGATACAGCGGACAAGTTCAGGCCTATTAGCCTAGGCGGAGTTGCAGTAAAGGTGGCCTCAAAAATCATGCGGCGACACAACACAACTTCCGAGCCAAACCCAGAACGCTTATCCCATCCAGGCTCATATCCGACAATATCTTCATGGCACATGAACTTTTTCACTACATCAAGAAGCGGAAGAAAGGAAAAAAGAAGTTGTTGGGACTCAAATTGGATATGAAGAAAGCTTATGACAGGTTAGAATGGTCTTATATTAAAGCCATTTTACAAAAATTTGGTTTTGATCATCATTGGATCTCACTGGTCATGAGTAGTATTACCTCAGTATCATATAAATTGTTGGTTAATGGGAACGTTAGTAGCTCAATCATCCCTTCTAGGGGAATCCGGCAAGGAGATCCTCTCTCCCCGCCCTCTATACGTGTGCCCAAGGATTAAGTGCCCTTATTAAAAAGGAGGAAGAACAAGGCCACATTAGAGGGATCCAAGTGAAAAATAGGGCCCCTCCCATTTCCCATTTGCTATTTGCTGACGATACTTTGTTGTTTTCTGAAGTGAACTTAGAGGCTGGCCACAATTTCAAAGATACATTACAGGTTTATTGCAGGTGTAGTGGTCAAGATATCAACCTTGACAAGTCAAGTATTGTCTTTAGCCCAAACACTCCATCCAAGTTCAGAAGGTGGTTCTCTAGACTACTCAAAGTCTCCTATAAGAAAGAGCCTACAAAATATTTGGGTCTTCCCCGAGGTCGGAGTGTCTAAAATAAAGACATTTTCATACTAAAGGACGAGTACACTCAAGAATGGAAAGTGGAAATTTAGACTTCTATCTCATGCGGAAGAGATATCATGCTCAAATCGTAGCCTTTGCTCTCCCTCAATTGGGGCTCCCATTTTAAAATACCAAAGGCGCACGATGAGGTAAGGAGAAGTGCAACAAAATTTTATTGGGGAGAAGAAGGAGGTCATGCAAAGATTCATTGGGTTTCGTGGGATAGACTATGTTTGTCTAAGGAGAGGGGTGGACTTGGTTTTCGAGACCCGAGTAGACAAAACCGCCCTACTCACCAAGGTGGCACATCGGCGTGGCAAAACCCCGATTCACTATGGGCTCGTTTCATCAAAGCAATCTATTTCCCCCAAGGATCTTTCCTTGAGGCATCCCTCGGTCATCAACCTTCATGGGCTTGGCGTAGTCTAATGGAAGGGAAGAAGGTCTTACTAGATCATTTAATCGGCGGGTTGAAACCGGTGAAAAATTCAAATTTGGAATGATAGATGGGTGCCAAGTTTACCGGTGGGATGTTACAACACCCTAGGCCAGATGGTTGTGATCTTGTATGGGTGGCGGATCTCATAGATGCTGAGAACAGAAAATGGAGAGAAGATAGGCTACAAACTTATTTTCAACAGCAGATGGGAGCACATCGGACAAATAAGTCTAAGCTTATTTCCAAGGGAGGATATGCAACTCGGGGAGGAACAAAAACGGTATTTTCTCGTTAAATCAGCCTATCATGCTTTATCAAATGCACACTTTGCAAAATTAGAATTACTCGCATCCTCTTCCTCCATTCCTAAATGGAAATTGGTAGATAGAGTGGTATGGAAAGAGATTTGGAAAGTGCATACCCTACCAAAAATCCGCCATTTTTATGGAGAATAGTGCGAAGGACTCCCCGCCTGGTTTGAAAAGAAAGAAAGTACCACTGACTCAACCGGAGAGGATGTGAGGAAGATGAAGATCAACCAATCATGTTGGAGAATCAAGAGCGATGGGCAAGGAAAACCCCTCCAGGACAAGAGCTAAAACGAATGGTAAACCTAGTACCATGCAAACAAAGAAGAAGCTAGAAAATGTAGTCGACAGGCATGGACAAAAACGGCTAAAAGGAAAATCATAAACCAAAGAAGGCCGAGAGCAAAGCAGCCATGAAGAATATGGCAACAAACAAGCCGTACCTATGAGGAGAGGAAAACCAAGACAAGGCAGAAGAACAGCCACACCACAAAGCCCACAGAGGAAAGCAAACCACCCCAGGATGGAAAACAACAAGAACAAAAGGAAGAACGGGGCAAAGAGACAAGGGGACAATACAAGACGAAAAACAAAGGACAGAGGAGGAGAGGAGGATGGAAGAAACAAACAAAAAAAAAAAACAAGAGAAGGAAAAACACTATCACAAGATTTATCAGAAGCCAAAGATCAGCGAAGGACCATGAGGACATGAGGGGATCACCTGGTTGGTAGACTTATGTTACTTCGCTTCTCCTTATAATAAAATCTTTTTACCAAAAAAAAAAAATTCATGTAATTCTTTTTATCGAGGTTGAGGGTATTTTGGAGGATTCATTACTTCTATCATCCGCTTGTGTTTTTTTTAATTTTTTTCCATTTTTGTTGAGATATCAATGGTTTAGCAGATTCCCTAGTTAGGAAGGCTCTGTCTATTTCGAGTAAGACAGTTTGGCCGTTATCCGATCCTTGGTTGTGTAGTGTTTTACTTACTAGGTGGTTTTTTCAATAGTTCTTCTGCTTTCTAATGAAATATCTATTTACCAATTATAAAAAAAAATTAGTGCTATGAGAGATTAAGTGTTTTATACAACGTCTAGAAGAAATGAATATAACAGGTTCTATGGTGTAGTGGTTAGCACTCTGGACTTTGAATCCAGCGACCTGGGTTCGACTCCCGGTAGGACCTTTTTGAAATGGTCGTTAATATTTGTGTGGGCTTTTAAATGGCTGTTTATTTACCAAGATCTAATTCATTGTCAGCCCAGGATCATGTGTGCCTTTGAATTTGGGCTTCGGCTCTATTGCCCATTTGCCTGTGACGGATAAATGGTCCTTCAGTAGCTATCGTTCATAGTGGGCCTGAATTTGGGCCCGTTCAAGGTGGACCCATCAGACCATAAATGGGAGGAGAATTCATACTACCTTTAAACTGCTCAACCTCAAAAAGATGTGAATTTAAGATCTTATTTACTAAATGCATAACTGTAAATTTAACAGAGATTAAGGGTAATTTAGAAACTGTGAAAATTATCCAACCATAACTTCATAACATTTTCTACTGGAGATTACTATTGTGCAAATTTAACAAACATTTTGAGGGGCTATTACTATTTTGGGGTGTTTGTGCATTTTCTCAATAATCTTAGGGTGTCCCTGAAATTTTTTCCTATAAATATAATGGAGGTCTAGGTGATTAGCCTTATCAACTGGTCTGGATCTCAATTGCTATCACAAACTTTCTTTGTCTTTATAGTAAAGGAGACTAAAGTTGTGGAGGGAATGTGCTAGCGTAGTCACGAGGGGAGACAAAAACCCACACTTTCGCATGTTGGAAGTGGTGACTTCTTGCTGGATTTAAGAAAACTAAGTTTGAAAAAAATTAAGAATAATTATAGATACATATCCTACATTTGTAGACTATTATTATACACCAAGCAGAAGGTTTCCAAACTATTACATTTATATTATTTATTTTTTTATTATAAATATTATTTTTTATGATTACAATACAATTGATATATAGTTTAAAATATAAGAGATGTAATGTAAATAAAAAAATTTAAAGGGATCGAAACATAATAGTCTACAATTCCAGGAGATGCAAATGCAATTCATTTGGAATTTTAAATATTTTTTAACATCTACACACCCCAGAAGGAAGAGCGGGTTATTCAACGATTTAATGTAAACTATTATATTGCATGCCCCATGCAAAAGCATAAGGTACAACAACCTACTTAGAGACCTTTACTCAAATGCTTCTAAGAAGAAAAAAATTCCATATAAAACTTACATACATTATTGTTGTGTGATATGTCATTGGTGTGACATGAAAAATTTATGACCGTTATTTTACTTATTTAAGAATCTAAAATTTAATTTAACTTGTTGATAATCAGATTTATTATCTATGCCAATAATTATGCATCTATTTACTTTCTCCTTGAGAGGAGGGGGAGATTTGAATTTGTCTTTCCGTGTTAGAATGAGTGAAATTTTTTTTTTTTTTTTTTTTTTCATATTGTCAATAGGAAATCTCCCATATTATCCCTTTGTTTTTATACCATCATATTTTCCCTTGATAAAATATAAAAGAACACCATTCACGATTATCAAAAAATAATCATAGTAATAATATAATTCCAATAGGACTTTGATAAACTTTTTCCGCTTAATCATTTTTGTTGCTTAAAGTCAAACCAATTTCCAATGATATAATCTACTCTCTTTTTTTCTTTTAATATAAATATTATTTTTCACCTATAGATAATTGATTGTGAAATTCCAAATTTGATATGCAATACAAGACGACAGATACCATAATATCACATAACAATTGTTTACCGAAAGAAAAATAAAGATATCACCTAACAATTACACTTAAAGAAGAATATCCTTGCAAAAAAAGAAGAAAAATAAAAAAATAGTTTGTTTTTTTCAAGCATAGATTTTTACCAATCAATTTCAGATCGAGACCCATCTTGGCTTTTATCGATCAGCCACCAATCTATTGGTTTGTATTCAACAAATTTGCCTATAATTTTATAAGAATTTACAGAGGCTGTCGATGTGAGTTTGGATTCTCTACTCGTCAAGAGTAGGGTTCTGTGAGGTCCACTAGGATCCATCTCTAATCTCTAATTTATTTTGTTATCACTTAGAAACAAGGTATCTTATTGTGTGGGGGAGAAAATATGAGCGGAGCATAGACTTCTACACTGACGAACAAAATATCCACAGTCAATGAGTTAATGGATATTTAGAATATACTATAACTATTCGAAACTTCTATTGGAACAACTCTTCCAATGAGTGTTCAATGGATGGATTAAAAGATATACTTACTTTTAAATATAAAAAAGAAAATAAATGAACTAAATTTTTTTTTTTAACTTTTTAAATTTAAAATTAAAATTTTATTATTTTATTTGATAAAAAAAAATTTTCATTGCTGTGCACACCAGTTTTTTATTTTATTTTTTAATCAATTTTTGTAATAATTTAATCCTGTGAAAAAAAATTAAAAGGGAAAAATGGAATCGTCAAACGATGCGAGCAAGAGTAAAAGTCGTAGTAGCACCTCAGATTGGTTACTTACTCGAACGAGACTGAGTCATGAGTCATGAGTCCTTGGTGGCGACTCGCGACGTGTCCAGCTGATTATCTCACTAGCAAAAATAAACGGAGAAAAATAAACACTGGAGTTGAAATCGCCGCCCATACGCAACCAATTGCTTCGATTTGGTTAATCTTCTCTTGTCAAAGTTTTCATTACGCTCGACGGCGACATGCTTCATGAATCATGAATTAACGTTCTCTCTCACGAAATCCGAATCTCATCCCTCCGTCCAATCCTATCGTACTGAAGAAGAAAAAGTAAAAGGGCGGCTGATGTCGTTGAATCGTATCGAATCGAATCGAATCGATCAAAGGAGTAAGTTCTTCCATGGCTGCCGGCGATTATTCAGCTCATGATTGAGTTTGCTGTAATCTGATGCAGCAATGGTGGTAAAGTGGAGAACTATTGATTCAGCCATCTTCTGATATCTTTTGTATTTGTTTCTCTCTCCCTCCTTAATGGTTGATCATAATATTGAGGGATCGGGTAGCGCGAATAAGGGCGAGAAAATGTATGTGGTGCCTCCACCTCAGAATTCCGATCCGAACGCTGCCTCTGGAGTCAATGGCTCCCAGACATTCAGAACTTACCAAACCTGGAAAGGCAGCAATGTAAGTGTCATATTCCTTTACCTAAAGTGCTTGCTTAGATATTTCGTACCCAATTTTAATGCCAACTTAATTGGAGATTTGGGGTTTTATGTGTCACTGCAATCACGAACACCGAAAGATCGTTTTCTTACGCTGCTAACCCTAATTGGATAGCTTCCTTCAATTCGTTTGTTGTGGAACTTGGATCACTTTTTGAATTCGATCTCCCTGTTACTTATTTGGTTTAATTGAAGTTGGTCTGCTTGGCTTCTGTGGTTTGGTGCTTTAACAAGATGGAATCGAGATGCAATTACTGGCAATAGTTACTCGATATTTTCTTCATGTCCAAAATTGAGTGGACAACGTATTAGTTCTTCCTTGATAAATCCCTTAGAGAGGGGGTTTGGTGGCCTCCTCTGTGTCAACATAGAGCAGGTTCCACAAAAATCTAGTTAGTGCACTGAGGCCCTTGTGCTGGGGCTTCCTCTTCTGTATTCATATAGAGCAGGTTCCTCAATTTCTGGTTAGTGCAACAGAGAGATTGGTTGGTTTTCCCAGAGTAGTATAGGATAAGATTAACATCTGTTTGACTGAATATCTTGTACGTTTGGCTTTAACAGTCCTCATCTTAAAACTTTCAGCTTGTGACTATGTTTTTTCTGATGTTGAAAATTGGAAGTAGGTGATTTCTTTTTATGCAGTGAGCCTTGTCATCCCTCTCTCTAGCCTTGAATGGTTAGACATCAATTTCGTGATTTCCTTCTTTGTTGTATTTTATCTTACCTAACACCAACTGATGCAGGCTTATAGCAGTCATAATTCAAGATCAAGTATACATGTCTTTCTGTAGCTTCTCTGTGCTATGTTTACACAGAATTCAAGATAAATTTGTTGAAAAGATCCACAGAAGATGTTTTGACTAGAAAGAGTAATTTTTACAGAAAAGGGGAAAAAAAGAAAGAACAACAAGGTTAATGAAAGAGAATGGCGGAAATGAGAATCAATTAGAAAGTCAAAACAACTAAATGAATACATCTATGGTTCAATAGCATTAAATCAATGCACTAAATAAAGTTGGTTTACAGCACTATATAGACTATTCATCCTGAATGAGTTTGTCTCATACATTTCCTACTTAACTAAAAAGAACTTTATTTTTGGCTAACAGGGATATCATTGAGCCTGCATGTAATACCTCACTACACTCCCCTCTGTGGTTGTGCACACTCTGGTGGGCAGGTGTAACACTTCATTCGTGGAGACCAGAACCAGGGACCCTGTGACCAAAGCACATCTTCCTAGACCTGCTTGGCAAACCATGGGAGGGGGGGTGGGGGAGGGGTGGGGAGGGACACTAAAGGTACTAATTAAGTACTTGAAATTGAATTTCTACAATTATTTGGCTTCCTAAAATAGAACCACTCTCATAGTTAATGGATCATTAATAAATTGGTCGTGTCTCATATTCAACTTGGAATTAAAACGTCTTGGTCTGGATAGTTAACAGCATAACCTTGTAAATGACCCTAGGCTCTCCTGTACCTTTAATTTTCAAGCCATTAGTGAATATGATTTGTTAGGAGCAAATTGAAACAAATAGAACAGAAAAAAACCTATTTTTAAATGAACTAGTTCTTGCCTGTGAACGATGAAAGAGAAATGGAAACCTGAGCATGTTCTAAGTGCTGCCAGATGTTATTTGTAAGATATTGATGTACTTGAGAGGGAGGGAGATTTTGGATCAATTCAAAACAAAAGTCATAAGCATTTAGCATTCCGGACAGTGAAGACATGAAAAATCCTTATCACCAAATATATTGTTTTGATAAACGTTGTCAAATGAGACTTTTTCTAGTCTTGTTCCCATCATATTTGTGGTGGTTCTAGTTCCGTCTAAATTTGTTCCTCACAGATCTTGCTTTAGGCCAACATTAACTTTATTACTTTACGGTACCATTTGTTTTTCATATTGTGAAGTTTCTTTACTGATCATCAAATGCTACCCCACTCAAAGTACTGAATTTGTGCCATTTCTGAAGTAGTATTTCTCAATAGGAGTCTTGTTGATTGTCT
This sequence comes from Hakea prostrata, assembly GCF_041222555.1. NCBI lineage: Eukaryota > Viridiplantae > Streptophyta > Magnoliopsida > Proteales > Proteaceae > Hakea > Hakea prostrata. Next base: position 2,052,922 of record NC_142602.1, on the reverse strand, counting down.
TTCTGTTGTATATGTCAGCTATATTGTGGCTATGGCACTTGCCTAAGTGTGTTTCCACCGTACTTCAAGATGGTGTTTAGTTAAATTCTCAGAAGCTTGAATTTCTTATGACGGAGTGCTTCATTGTGTTTTTTCTCATCATATTTCATCAAGACATGATATCTTGTTTTGCAGATCTTCCTACTTCAAGGGAGGTTTATATTTGGTCCAGATGTCAGGTCTTTGTTCTTAACCATATTCCTTATTGCTGCTCCAGCCATAGTTTTCTGCGTCTTTGTAGCCAGAGAACTTATTGATTTCTTGGGAACATCAATAATGGTTGTTGCTGCTGCATTCACATTTTATGTGAGTATTGCTTTACTCTAAAGTTACCTAAATTTATTATATGTTGCACATCCCTGACCACATTTTCTTCTTTCATGTACACATAATATTTTATAACATTGGACTGTGTTTAGCAAATGCTGATGCTTGAATGTTGTGCCTACAATGGCAGTTAATGGAACAATGTTTGCCTGGGAGTCGTGGACTGCAACCTGTTTTTTCATCGCTGAGAACTGCTATGTTAATTAAACATGTAATTGGATATAACAACAATTAGTAGTATCCAATTCTTGAATATGGTTCCTTTATTGGGCATGGGAAATGATATAGTTTTCTGTTGATCAATTTAAACAATTATTCCCCGAGGGTGTTTTGCCAGTGGAAAGGTTATGCCCTTACTCATAATGTGCTCTGCCTTTTCCCTATTTTGGCCATTATAAATGATGCAGTCATGCTTAACTCTTTAAATGTACTCTCCACCATCCAAATTTGATGAATTCACCCTATTTTATTCATGTGTTGGCATATTAAGAAATATCCTAAATGCTGCTAACCCTAATATCTTCCCTTTTGTGGCCTGTTTACTTGCATTGATTGATTAGTCATGTGCCTTGCACCAAATATGTTAATCTGATCTTTTGATTGTTAAACTGTGATTGCTTTCACAGCTTGATGTTAAGAAAGAAATGATCAACGTTTTTCTTTTCCTCCCATTCAGGTTATGAAGTTCTTACTTGCAATTGTTGTGGAACTGTCTTGCCTTCTTGTGTATATAAAATTGTTTGCTAATTGATATGTTTTATTTTAGACATTGCTACAAGAGTAGAATAATGAACTTGTCAAACTGATAAAAGAAGCCTAAACAATGGATATCTTATGTATACTCTTTGCAAATCTGTAGACTGTGACATGTACTCAGCAATTGGATTGCTGACTTACTTATTCATATTCATCCATTAGATTAATAAATAATGAGGTAGGGGATTGAGTTGGTAGGTTGGAGCTTACTAATTGAGATGTTAATGTGAACTGATGGATGCACTTGATTCCTCAGGTTTTAGTTCTTCTTCTTCTAACCTCTGGACGAGATCCTGGTATCATACCTCGTAATCTACACCCTCCTGAACCAGAGCTGTACGATGGGATTGCTGAAGTTGGGGGAGGCCAGACTCCGCAGTTACGTTTGCCACGTATGAAGGATGTTGTTGTTAATGGTATCACTGTTAAGATCAAGTACTGTGACACATGCATGCTTTACAGACCTCCTCGCTGTTCGCATTGTTCAATCTGCAATAACTGTGTTGAAAGATTTGACCACCACTGCCCCTGGGTTGGACAGTGTATTGGACTGGTAAGGGATGATGCACTGTAATATGATTTATATATTAGAAGATGCCATGTAAAATGCTCTGAATTTTGCTGAAGTGCGAATCCGTCATTTAATGGCAATCATCATTTTAATTATAATTGGTAAAAAGAAATTTCTTAGTGGTTTGATGGAACTCTCTCAACTTTAGTTGATTGTTTCTGCCTTTAGTTCGATGGCTATTGGCTACTCAATTGTGCACTGCATCCCACATCTGTTGTTTAGATGTAGTTTGGACATATAAATATGATTTGGCCACTGAATCATGGCAAAACTTTCCCCTCTGTATATTTTGTAATCCACCTTCACCTCCTAGCAGGCCTGCATATGTAGGGCATCCTTTCCCGAATATGAGAGGAAGGTCGCTGTTTTGCATCTTTAAGTGGTTTATCATCATAAGCATGGAAAGCACTCAGGACTTCCATGTGAGATTTTGCTAAGTACGAAGCATGCATGTGGACTTTGATAAGTGAAAATAAAACTTGTGAGAAATGCAAATAGATCAAGTTGGTATGGCTGGCACTAGTGTTGAAATTGCTCTATACTGTGAAAGGGGGAACATGGATGTTGGTGTGGAGTTTATTTATTTATTTGATTGGAGGAATTTGATTTTTCTCTGGCTATCATTCTGCCTCAGCTGCTATTATCTTTCTTAGCTTAAATTTAATTTGTCATCATTTGCAGCCTGCTTCAATGAGTCTAAACAGTACGCTGATTGCATTTGCAGAGAAACTATAGGTTCTTCTTCATGTTTGTCTCCTCCGCAACTCTTCTTTGCTTATATGTATTTGCATTCTGCTGGGTCTACATCGTCAAGCTAATGGATGCTGATAACATATCAATCTGGCAGGCGATGCTAAAGACCCCTGCATCCATTGTGCTGATAATATACACCTTCATATCAGTCTGGTTTGTTGGTGGCCTTACTGTATTCCATTTATATCTCATTAGCACAAACCAGGTAATAGACTTTCTCCTCCAAATAAATCATACAGTAGAATTTCTTTTTCTTCTGAACTCTCAAACAAAATTGATGATGAGATATGCTGTGCTGTGGCAGACCACTTATGAGAATTTCAGATATCGGTATGATCAGCGAGACAACCCATATCACAGGGGAGTAGTAGAGAATTTCAAGGAAGTATTCTTCACTAGCATTCGTCCATCTATGAACAATTTCAGGGCCAAGATTCCACAGGAGCCAGCATTGCCACCATCTTCCACGGGTGGTGCTTTTATTGGTCCAAACATGCAAAAAGCAGGAGGGGACATAGAAATGGGTAGGAAACCAGTCTGGGGAGAATCTGTTGCTGGGTTTGGTGATTTTGATGGATCAGTCAGCCGCAATAGTTGCTTGGACAGCAAGGATGGTGGATTTGATGATGTATCCTCAGATTTGAGCAGGACCTTACCTGCTGATGGTACAGAGGGACATCCACTACATCCCAGGCACTCTAGCTGGGGCAGGAGAAGTGGGAATTGGGAAGTATCATCTGAAGTTCTTGCTATGGCAGCGGGCATAGATGAGTCTAATCAGGTTGGTGGTGACAGCAGTGGCAGGCAAACAGCCGGAAAACGGCATTCTTGATAGGTTCTAGGCTCTGGTAAAGGATATGTAAAACATGACGAGGACAAAGAAACAGTAAATGGTTTGCAATGTGTAATGCTTTCACGGCCACCAACATCAGTCATCAAAATTGTTAGTGACTGCTGATGTCTTCATGACTCTCTTGAAATCGCATGCCCTACTTGATACTAGTTGGTTTAAGATATTGTAAGGGAAGGTCAAGAGCGAGGAGGTCTATTTGTGTGTATGGAGGGGGGGGGGGTCCCTTTTACCAATTTCCATGTTGTTGTGTTAGCTTCTGGTGTGTAACTTGCATGTTGGGGTCAATGGAGTTTGGGATCCGTGCTACCAGCTGTTAATTTTCTCCCACCTTGTGTCGATTGTGCTACAGTTGTAAAGAATTTTTTCGCTTTTTGTTTCTTCATTATTTTTTGTGCCTGTGTGATTTTGGATTCTCTCTTACGTATTATTAGTGATGTAAATTGAATAATGATATCGTCTGCTATTCTCAATATAGGATTACATATTAATCTACAAAGGGCAAATTATTGATAAAGAAGTTTCAAAATCTTGGGGACAAAACAATACAATCTTGCCCGACAAGAGGTCACCAAAATCTGACAATGCCTGTTCCAGGAATGGATCCAGAGTCCGGGTAGGCTTAGATCTGGTCACTGGATGTCCTGTCCGTGGTACTGGATTAGTTGCTTGGTAGTTGGTACTACGGGTAGAACATTCAGCAGTCAAGTAAGGACGCCAATGCATGCGCGCCCTGCTCGGACACAATCTGGATCCATTTCAAGGGGAGGAAGGGGGTTAAAGGTAAAAAAGAAATCCCCGGGCAAATTTGGAAGAAAACGGTTTGACTTAGATGAGATGATCTCCCCAAGGCCAGTTTGTATGCATTTAATTTCTCTTCTCTCGATTAGGAATCTTGGGTCCAGTCACACATTCCAGAGAAATAAAACCAAGATGTCATTAATGTCTCTCCATTAATGCCTCTCCATTAATGCCTCTCCATTAATGGCCAGAGCTGATAACAATGGTTCTTATTTTGGTTTCTTAACACCCCTGGGAATTCTAGACAATCGACTTTTAAAAGGTAAACCACGCGTTAAGTAGGGCCAAGAATCCAACTCTCGTCTTAGAAAACTTACTATTATACAGAGTATAAGGGGATTCTTCATAATCCTGTGGTTGGGTTCTTCATTTCTTCCCTTTTTTTCTGGGTTTCGCAGGTATGCTTCACTTCTTGTATAATGCTTCTGTCATTTTTTGGCCATTTTAAGTGATGGGCTTTTCTTGGTTTCAGATTTATGTTGCTTTCTTTTAAATGGGTATTGTTCATGGCAGGTATGTATAAGAACCAGCTGCAGGAACTAGCACAGAGAAGCTGCTTCAACCTCCCTTCCTATGCATGTATCAGGGAAGGACCTGATCATGCACCTCGGTTCAAGGCTTCTGTGAACTTTAATGGTGAGGTATTTGAAGGCCCCAGCTACTGCTCCACACTCAGACAAGCAGAGCATGCAGCAGCTGAGGTGGCACTCACCACCCTATCAGGAAGAGGTCCTTCAAGGTCTCTAGCGGCAAGAGTTCTAGTTAGTTTTCTTGCTTACTTGAACCACAAATGATCGGATTATTCTAGCTTACTTGAACGGTTGAAGAGCTTTTGACATTTCGTTGCTTCTCTTATCATATTTCTTTCTCTATTTCATGGCTTATAGGATGAGAGTGGAGTATATAAGAACCTTCTCCAGGAAACAGCCCACAGAGCTGGTCAGAACCTCCCGGTTTACACTACTGTTAGATCAGGACCTGGTCATCTTCCTATCTTCACTTGCACTGTTGAGCTTGCTGGTATGAATTTCACTGGACAATCAGGAAAAACGAAGAAACAAGCGGAGAAGAATGCTGCCATGGCTGCCTGGTCCGCTTTGAAGCGAAGTAAGTTTTTTTCTTTTCTTTTTTTCATTCATTCATTCGTTTATTTTAATGGAACAATAATCTCTGATCCTTCCTTTTCCATCTTTCTAGTGCCGAACTTGGGTTCTTCATCTCAAACAAATAGAGAAGGCGAGAGCAGTGAAGAACAAGAGCAGGTAGTTGTCACGAGGATTCTATCAGATTTCAGGCCAAAGGATGAAAAGAAGAATGCAAGACACAGGGAGCAAAGCCAGTCGAGAAGAACAGTGGTCCCGTGTCAGCAATGGAATACAATGGATACAGTACTAGCTGATCTCTCCTCAATTTATCTGACCCAAATGCAGAACAAGAAGTGTAACTCAGCAATTTTCTCTCGCCCCACAGCCTCAAAAATCTTACAGCCGATTTCTACCAGAGAGAACAAGGCATCACCATATCCATCAAGCAGAGCCAATAAAGTAGAAGCTAAGAGCCGATCCCAGGTTGACATACAAGAGGTTCTACCTCCGCTGGAAGAACATAGAAAGGTTGAAGATGGGTGGCAAAATGTGAAAGCAGTGAGCACAGAGAAACCCACCGAGAAGGATACCAGTAAAAGTTCCAGCTATCAGCGGCCGTTTCCGTTGACCCATCACTGTGGCCAAGGAGCCCAGATAAGAACCACCACCTTCGGAACTGTTGCTGCTCCAATTGCAGCAGCTCCATCTATTCCGAATATCCTATACAGGGGAAGATTCCACGCTTGGAGATTGGCTCCAGCAGTGCAAATTCGAACAGTAATCCCAGTGTGCGCAGCCCCACCTGGGAGACCTCCATTAAATCCTCCGACACCACAAATGAAAGAAGCCTCGCAATCACACCAATCCTCAGTTGCAGTCTCCGCACAAAAAGTAGACGAAGGACTCAACAGGTTACAGTTATGAACATGAATATTAATCACGGTATATCCAACTCTTTTTCTTCTTCTTCTTCTTCTTTTTTTCCAATGGGTTTTGTGGATTTGTAAAATGGGGAAGCAGATGGTGAGGCATATGAGCTGTACCACAGTCCATTAATGGCGATGTAGAATGAGGAAACTAAATAAGACGAGATTAACTGAGATCTGAGCAGAGAAGAGAGAAGCGAGGGAAAATATTTAAGCGGAATGGGCAGATGTGTAGGGGCATTGAATAAGGTGCTCTGGAGCAAACAAATTCAGTGATGAACGCGAGCATTAAGTTGTGGACAGTAAAATTAATGGTTTTTGTCATCTCCGTTAATGCTCATGTAAGAAAGAGCAGACAGAGAACTGAGTTACTGAGAGAAGAGACAAAGATAGGGGAAGATTACTGTATTCTTAATTTGGTCTTGTATTGTTTGATTGTTTTATTCTCTCTCTCTCTCTCTCTGCTTCTCCCTTGTGGGATGTGTGGTTGCTCTGTCCTTCCCATTTCATTCTCATTGGTTATTTGTTGAACACTGAGGGAGTAAATTGCCTTGTTGCCTGGGAAGGGTTTGAAAATGAAAAAATAGCCGTTGCACTCGGTGATTTGATCATTCCAATAGAACAAATTTTAGGGAAATGGTGTGTTTTGGTGGAAATGCAGAGGGTATAAGGCACACAAAAAAAATGATGAAAGTTTTCGACTGGACGGACAGGGAAAAACATCCTCAGCTTTTACAGCCATGCATATATATATATATATATATATATATGTAAAATAACTAAATAACTGAATGAGAAAACAAAAAAATTATAAGATTATTTAGATTTTTTTTAATTTAAAATTAGATTTAAATCTCAGCGGACACTTACTTTTGCTTCCAACTCAAGTTGTCAAATTTTATTAATTTACTTTAATCAAATGATTCATATTTACATTCACATCCTTTTGCATATTACAAGGGTATCAATCATCCATCAACCCTTACACCACATGAATATTATATTGACTGATTCAATTATAGAATATATTTCTTAAAAGAGGAAGTGAGAATATCACTTTTTTTTTTTTTAAGAAACATGCTCAGATCTGTCAAATATTTACATGACAAATTCTCCGGACGATTGTTTTTTTTTGGTACAAAGGCGCTTTTTTTTATATATGGGGATAGGGATATTACATATGCCGCGGGTAGGAGTTGAACCCATGACCTCTCCACTGAGAAGCAGGTTCCTAACCATCCTACTACTCCTCTATTGTTACCCTTTAGCCGCAAAAGATGTGAATTCCTGTCCGTCCGATGCAATTTCTTTTTTAGGTAAAGGGAGCTTGAACGGGTAATTTCAATTGAGAAATAAATGAAGGCTAATAAGACACCATTGAGATTGATCAATTTATTGTACAAAAATTATATTTTGAAGTAATATTCATCCGGAGTTCTTATAAATCACTCCTCTACTAATTTATTGTTTGGGTCTGACCTCTATTAATTTAAGTATCTTGTCTTTTTTACATTTTTTTTTTTTGGTCAACATCTTTTTTTACATCTCACATCGCTTTACATCATTTTTAAATATCACTTTTCTATTAATTTATTTTTCGGTAAGACTTCTATTAATTTAAAAACTTAAAACCTCAAAATGATAAGATGAAATACAAGTATAATAGGGCATGATTGTGCCATGAAAACAATATACATTTCTAATCGTGATATGAAAAGAATATACATTTATATTAGTTTTATTAAAGAAATTTTAAATTTAATCTTGAGGGGCAGCTAACAAAAGACAAAACTTCCACATAAGAGGTCAGAGTTCGAATTTCTTGGAGGCCAAGAGCAAAGCCGGCCTATATTAATTAAAATCAGATTCATACTAGTTTTTGAATTCAAAATTTGAGATCAACTATCAAACATTATATTAGTATTTTTATGATGACTAAGGAGTACATTGCGCGAACCAGACCAATTGAATCATGTGGAAGTAAGGCTAGACCTAGGTTCATCAGGTTAGCACCATGGGTTGTGCGCGCGGCAAAGAAACTAACCTGGAAAGGGTAATACGGCCCAAGGAAAGAGTCTCAGTCTCGAGATTTTCGAATCATAAACAAATCCGATCCTAAGGTGCATGACCCACATAGAAGCACGCCATGCAGAATCACTCTAAGCTTTGTGTGATTTTGTATTTCGTCTCTGTGACTTCACAGAGCCTTCTGAGCTTACAGGCTTCGGTTGATTGAGCCGATTTAAGATGCATCAATTTACCATAACCACAGTTAAAACAAACCTATAATGAAAATTAGATTAAGAAATAGAAAACAATCCAATATACTAAAAATCACAAGTCGTACAAAAAAAAAATCACAAGAAATCATGCTGTAAAATTATAGGCATAAGAGGACCAGATCGTATGGGGAGCTGAGAAAAGGGGAATTTTTTCGGTGAAATCAACATATCATGCACTTACAAACAAGGCGCTAAAAGAGGAGAGTCTGCAGACCTCTACATCGCGGGTTCAGAGATGGAAAACCATTCCAAGTCAAATCTGGAGCATGATATGGAAAACCCATACGTTCCCAAAAATCCGCACTTTAATCTGGAAAGCCTGTGCCGAGGGTCTGCCTATTGGGGAAAACCTACAACGCCGGAAAATAAATGGCGAATATTGTTGTACAAGGGGTTGTGTTGCGATAGAAGATGCGGGACACCTCTTCATAGACTGTGATTTTACTAGGAAGGTGTGGTTCGCGAGTTCTCTTTCACACAGGCCACCAGAGAGACAACCGATTCACCTGGATAAATGGCTTGCAAACCTTCAGGATATTCTGCCAACCGAGAAATGGGAAGCCAGGAAAATTCGTAGCTTGTGTTTCTTCATACTATGGGAGATTTAGCTGGCCAGAAACGATACACTCTATCGCCTGGGAAATCGTTCTCCAATTGATGTTGCAAACCGAGCAGCTGCATTACATCAAGAGTTCTGGCAGGCAAAAGATTTGGACAGGGTTATCCATACAGCTCCACCGCCTACCTTTTTGCACAATGCGAGTGCACTACATACACCGTTGGGCTGGGCTGTAGTGCAATGTGATGCTGCTCTAAAAAAAGCCCAGAACCAAATGGGCCTGGGATATGTTCTATATACTTCAGCTGGGCTGATGATCAAGGCAATATCCAAAGCATCATATTTCGAGACTGCTCTCATCAGTGAAGCTCTAGCTCTGCGCTCTGCCATGCTCGAATCCCTCAGCGAATGCTTTGATCGAGCTATGTTCCAGACTGATTGTGCAGAGCTAATCAGAATCTTACACCATTCAGAGACACCCACCCTTTTGTCTCTTGAGCCTATAGTAGAGGATATAAGGAAATTGAAAGCACATTTCCTTGACTGTAACTTCTCCTTCATCTCTAGGACTTGCAATGTAATTGCTCATGCCCTAGCAAGGAAGGCCCTGTCGATCACGGGCTCGACAGTTTGGCCTCTATCCACTCCTTGGTTGAATCCTTCAACCTCGGCCTTTGCCCAATCTTAATGAAGTTTATTACCAAAAAAAAAAAAAAATTTATAGGCATAAGAGGATCATGCCATTAGATAACATTGTGCCTCACCACTAAATTCCAAGCGTATACCGTAATGCATGACGTGTAACATGCATTCAGAAAGAGAATTGAGATCGTGGCTGCTTCGCGTGCCTTTTCCAAACGGAACCGTGGTTCAAGTTGACGGTGTTGGTCTAACGTTACTGCCCCGTTAGAATCTTCTTTCATTTCGTTTTTAACTTTTTTACTTTTTTACCCACAGGCCACAGACATGGCAAAGTTGACAACTCAAATTTAAAAAGATAAAAAATAAAAACGAAGGAAAGGGAATATCCGATGGCATATAATATATAAATCTAGCAACTGGATATTATTAATTTATTATTCCGTCAATGTCTCCGTTTCCTGCTTTTTCAGTTAATTGTCCGATTGCGGATTGCCTTTGCCTCCTCAAATATTTATTCACAACTCAAAACAAATCTTGCAATTACCATTGTATCCCACTTGTTTCGAATTCTTAATTTGCTCCTCCTTCTCCTTTTCCTTCTACTCTGCAAGTTGCAAGCGAAGATGGCTCTTGAACCCGCTCAATTCTCTCAAGAAGGTTGTTGTTGTTGGCTCTCACCGTCTAATTCGTCTTTAATTATTATTAATTTCTCTTCCCATCTCATCTCATCTCATCTAAGTTCTAAGTTATAACACTAATTCCTCGATGAATTCCCTGTGTTTTCAATATGAAGGGCGAGCATCGTTGACATGGCCACCAGCAAAGTTTCTTGTGATAGGACACAGAGGGAGTGGTATGAACGTCTTGCAATTGCCTGACCCGAGGTTGAGAGCCATCAAAGAGAACTCCATTCTATCTTTCAATGCTGCTGCAAAATCTGGCGTTGACTTTGTTGAATTCGATGTTCAGGTGTGGTTTCTAGCTTTCTGCCACAGGCACACCACCTCGATGTTCATATTCTCTTCTCTGCAGTTTCTGCTTGTGTCCACTTATAATTTCTGAGTTCGATCTGGGTGGCACCAACGATGGTCGTTTTCTTGGTCTTGTTTGTGTCCACGTGAAAACACAATTTTGTCTCGTCTCGCCGCTTATATATACCTGCCGTGCTTGGTATCCGAGGATAGCTATGACTCTTGCATCTTCTTTCCCTTTCTTGGGGTTGTTCTTGTTGAAAAATCTCTAATAATCTGGCTCTTCTATTTTGTAGACCATCTTCTAAGTTCTAAGTTACAAGTCAAAGCTTATTAGGTTCTGACTCTTGAATGAAATTCATTCAGGAATCAACTGCAGCAACCGATAGAATCTTTCTTTCTCATGTTATGGTTTTTTCCAACTAACCAAGCAGCAACATCGTTAGTCTATATCAGACCACTTTCCCGAGTGTCTAATATTGTATCAGACGCCATGGAAATTACTGTTTCTTTTATCATTTTCTGAAGTTTTCTCACTCCTATTACTTTTAGCCTTTTATAGGTCTATGGGCGAGATGGTTTGGTGCATGGCAACTGTAGAGGTTTGCATAGAAATGAGCCTACCCCAGCTTGACCAAAAAAGCCCACTCCAGCCCATTGGCCCAATAAAGCCTGGGCTCTGTTGGGCCTAGTCTAAGTTACCGGGTTGTGTTAAGAGACTTTCAAACAAATCGATCCTGTCTTACCCTGATAAACCCTTTTAAGTTTCAAAATTTTGAGTCCTCTTTCATTATAATTACTCACCCAAGTAAGAAGTCTTTTCAAAAGAGAAATGTCATTTTGCAGGTGACTACAGATGCCTGTCCGATCATTTTCCATGATGATTCCATCATTACAATAGAAAATGTAAGATGAACTACACCAATCATTTTCTGTACCCTTCTTCCTCTTACTTCAATATTTAATTTTTTGTTATTTGATTTTCAGGGTGACATATCCGAGAGAAGAATCACAGAGCTAAGTTCAGCTGAATTCATTTCCTACGGACCCCAAACAGACACTGGAAATGTAATTGATTTTGTGTTTCTTAAGTTATCCTTTCTGGTTTTCTTCAAAAGAATCAAACTGGGTTGTTGACATTGGCCTCTAAATATTCTTATCTATATTAATGCGTTTTTCAGGAGGGGAAAGCCTTGTTGAGAAAAGGTTATGACGGGAAGATCTACAGCTGGAACGTTGAAAAAGATGATGCATTGTGTACACTGCAAGAAGCATTCCAGAAGGTTACACCTTCTTTGGGTTTCAATATCGAGCTTAAGTTCGACGACAATATAATCTATCAAGATGAACAACTCATCCATGCCCTTCAAGCAGTCTTAAAGGTATTCCAAGCAATCAATCAGTTTTTCATTAAATGATTACCGAGTTTTACCTAATTTGCTGATCAACTGTGTTGATGTAGGTGGTCTTCGAACACGCCAAGGAGAGACCCATCGTGTTTTCATCCTTCCAGCCAGATGCAGCACGGTTAACTAGAATGTTGCAGAACATCTATCCCGTAAGAACTTCCATTTCTTTACCTGTTGTTATGTGAGAGAATAGAAAATGAGAACCTCAGAAAACAATTTATAATGGCGAATGGTAATCCAAAACCAGGTGTTCTTCCTTACGAATGGAGGTTCCTATATTTACAAGGATGTGAGGAGGAATTCCTTGGATGAGGCCGTAAAGCATTGCTTGGCGTGTGGCTTGCAAGGGATTGTGTCAGAAGTTAAAGCCCTCTTCAAAAATCCAAGCGCCATAAACAAGATCAAAGAAGCGAATCTTTCACTCTTAACCTATGGTCAACTGAAGTAAGCTTTCTTAAAAGCCAAAAAATCATTCTTTCTTTCTTTGTAATGACAAAGGGGTTCTTTTCATATGTTGCATTGATGGTTTTTTCCTTTGTTTCAGCATTGTGCCAGAGGCGATCTACATGCAGCATTTGATGGGGGTGGATGGGGTGATAATAGATCTGGTACAAGAAATCTCAGAACGAGTGTCTATGTACATCAAGCCTGCAGAGGAGGGGCAGATCCAAACGTCAACAAGGCCCAAGTTCTCAGATATTGAACTCTCATTTCTACTGAAGTTGATGCCTCAGTTGATAGAGATTAAATTGTAGATAAAAATAAATAATTAAATAAATAAATAAAAGGTTGAACAATACGGGGAAAGAAGACTGCATAATAGTATTAAAAATCTTTATCACCCCCTGTTCACTTCCTATTACTGGGTTTGTCCTGTTTTAATAGTACTTTAAGCTATTGAGCATATTCCAAAATTTTCCTTCTTGAAGAGGCCATCCTATTTGTCTTGTAAAAAGAATGGTTCTATAGATGACAATCATGAATTGTATTGCAGTTCCTTGAAAGATCATCACATTCCTTGTTGCACTTTTAATCTCTTTCTAGTAATTTGTAATCCACCAACCAATGTGTGAACTACTCGTATTCATATTACCACAAAAAAAAAATTCCTGTTCATACTTAGCCTTGATGCTTGGGGTTTCATACTTCATAGTAAGTAAATTAAACATATTTATTTAACACAAGTTTAGATCTTCTATTTGTTAGGGTAAAGCATTCTACGATCCTTGTATCTCTTCACCATACATTCAAGATAGGAGTCCACTTGAGGTATTATTATCTTCTCTCCTCTACCCTTGTAAGTAAAGGAATCGGTTTCATTTAGTACTTGGCTATGCAACGAGCCTCTTCCGTACAACGTATGTATAATGGGTCATAGAAGGTTAATGGTGGTTCGATCTAGATCTAATTCAATTTGACCTCTTAACCCACTATGGTGTATGAACATTCTATGGATCCTACCATCACAGGGTTGCTTGATGGTAATGACCAACACCTCATAGTGAAAAAGAATTTTTATTTGCAGCAGCAGTTGTATGATACAACTGATGGTGTAGATTATGCCACATCATCAAAATAACATCCACGGTGCAGAATCAAGTGATAGAGGTCTAGCTATAAATACAGTTTTTTATGTTTACATTTTAAGGGTATAATAGTTTATCAATTTACAAAATGAAACCCTCCATGCATCATCTTTACCATTCTTCCTCTGCATCTGAAGGCACTTGATTTATGTCCAAATCCCTCATCACGCAACCACTTTCCGTTACAGTTAATTATCAACTATCAAAATCCTTATTGAGTGACATGTTTTATAGAAGAGAGAAAAAACAACCTCTGAAAACACAGCTAAAGAAGAAATGAAACAGAGACGAAGAAAGAAAAGAAAAAAAAGGGGAAAGCTAAATAAACAGAAAAGATAAAACGGTACTTTGAACTAAGCAGAAGGAGAAACATAAGCAAGAGAGACTAAAATGTGAGAAACCCAAGTGAAAAAATTCAGCGATCCCAGACATGGAAAATGCAATAAGAGAATAAAGAACCAAAATAGAATATTGGGTATACGAAATTTATTTCTTAGATGCTAGAATAATCTAAAGATTCCCATTTTCACTTACCAGAAAATGAAAGAGGGGGGATGAAGTGAACTAGGGACAGATATAATTCAAGCGAACTGGGATATCCGAAGCAGAATCGCCTCAAAACACCTCAGCTCTTTGAGGAAGAAGAGACGCGGGAGACACAAGCTTTCTCTGCAAATGTTAATTCCTAACTTGGGGCAAAACAAAATAGATACTTGAGAATCGAGTAAATGGAGAGGTTTTATTTTGTAAATAAATAAACTATTATACCCTTAAAATGTAAAAACAAAAAACTGTATTTATAACTAAACCCCTGTCACTTGATTTTACACCATTGGATGTTATTTTGATGACGTGGTGTAATCTACACCATCAGCTGCATTCTGCAGCAACACCAGCAAATAAAAATCCAGTGAAAAGGCCGTAGGTTCAACTCTTAGATTCTATACGTGGTAATATCTTCATCCCCATATATAAAAGATCATGTGGGTTTTTAATTCACCATATCGACATGAATTGGTTTTAATCCTTGCACAGTATCTAACAAATACGGATGATATCAAATGCCTAAGTCTATATATAAGATGGTTCCATCAAATTAAGGACTACTCTATCCAAAAAAAAAAAAAAAAGGAAAAAGAAATTTAAGGCCCAGCTCAAGCCCAGACGTGACGCTGGGCTGGATCAAGTCGATTTTTCAAAATTATTCTAATGTCATTAATATAAGGTTAACTTTATAGGCTTATACTAATTGGTCAATTATCATACTATTATAAAAGCATGAACTCAAGAGAAATAACTATATTTCTATTACCTTAAAGGTAGTTAGTCATTTTACATATAATAATAAATAATACTAATTGCAACCCAGTTTTAGTGAAGAGGTCTTGCATTCAACTCTTGGCAATTGCATATGTAATATCCTCATCCCCGATAAATAAAAAGCTCTCTTAAAAAATAATAATAATAATATTCAACATTATAGTATTTTATAATATAATAAATAATTAATATTAATTGCAACCCAGTTTTCAATGATAGTCATTTTATTTCTTCTATCTTAATTAACTTTTGTAATACTTAAATATTTTTTCTCATTGCTTACCATTGTATACAACTAAAATTAAAAACAAATAAATATCTATTTTTTAAAATAAAACTAGAACCTTTTATTTTAGGTTCTCAAAGTTCTCCATTCATGAATTCGTTCTCTACTTCATGATAGATCAAGCACACGTAGATATAAAAGAATAAAAATTAAAAAAACTGTTGCAGAATATAAAAAAATTCAACCGATGCAAATAAAAAAAATCTTCACGTCAACAAAACGCTAAGCAAAGTGCAGGAGCAGACACAGATACACAAAGCAAAAGAAATGAATAACTTATCTAGAAGGCTGATGATCCCATTGGCCATGGAATTCAACTATCCATCTGTGCTCTAATATTTGCCAGTGATGTCCATGGAATCCCCTAATCCATTTCTACTCTAAAATGACCCGTTAGAATATCAATAAAAAGTCTTCGTATCAAATTAAACTAATACCACAACGATTCCAATATAACTTCACTTGACAATTACAAAATTGTAACTTTCCAGAAAATTTCTATTTAGGGCCAAGGTTAAGAATAAATGTTTAACCAAGAGTTAAGACTCCATAAGGTCAAGGTTAAAGTCAGGTTCATATCCTCTATAATTCCCACCTCCTACAATTACCTCTAATTCCTATCTAGGGTTGTGACACGTGACGATTTATTATCCAACCGTCTCAATTAAAACTCAACTAAGAATTGAATTTAATAAATCCTAAAATTTCTCTCAATTTAGTCGCTCCTCTTTTTTTGAGGCTTGATTTTATGAATTTATTAGATTCAATTCTTAATTAGATTTTTACTGTGGCGATTGGATAATTAATTGTCACGTCACAATCCTAAATAGGAATTACAAAGAATTGTAAAGGATGCGAATCTGTTAAAGTCACGCTCAAGCTAAGTACAATGTCAAGTTAGAGCATTTAGATCAGCATGCAACAGTACATTCACATCCTCTACAAGACCACAATTAGCAATCCTGCAATTGTACGAGGATTCTCTTATAATCTCTTAATATTATAAGGGAATAATCTCTTCCGTTTCAAATTCTTAAACTCCACACAACCCCTAAAAAAAGTTAGAAGGTCAATCTCATATGGTGAACACAAGTTGATCATATAAAATGAGATTGGGATTTAGAAGATCAAACAATTGTATAAGATACAGCAACTAGTCTTTCTTTTTTACAACATTCATCCCCAAGCAAACAGAGACGTAAGTGAATTTGATTTGGAATCTTGACTCTGGCTTGTTCTGTTTATTGTTTTCTGTGAGATAAAAAAAACCAGACACCATGCACGACGTCTGTTTCGCATGCGTGTGAAAGTAACACCTATATAGTTAAACCCTCTGTTCAGAATTTTACTCATAGGTGTTGTTGTTGCTTCTTTCTTGACAGAGACTAAACTAGTTAAGAAAGAAAGAATGACACATCTTAAGTTTAATACTCCATTTTGGCCATCTTCAAAGTAAATCTCTTGCTGTAATTGCGTCGTGTTTCATACATTTTTGGGTCATTGTTCCTGCCTTTTCATTTACAAACTTCCTTTTCACTGGAATGATGATATTAGATGTTGGTGTCAACACTTAATCCCTCAACCTTTCTTACTCCTCTATCATATAGCGTTGTAAGTTAAATCCTTTCATGCCACTTGCCACAAGTTAACATTTTTCTTCATATTATATACATTTTTTTAAAATTTTTTTAATTGTGATTTCTTTAAGCAAGTAATATAGGAAGTAAATCAATAAAATATGACAAATGATAGCTTATATAAAAGAGCAAACATTTTATAGTGCATTGGTTCAGACCTGAGCTCTCGAGACGTAGGTCACTTGAACGAACTTTATCATTAAATTCTTCCCTCTCTTTCTTCTCTTTACATGGGTTTTACTTTGTCATCAAATTTTTGCCTCTCTTTTTCTCTTCTACATTGGTTTTGTGTTGTTTCACCACTGTAAATCAATCGGGTTCATAAAAGCTGGCTGACGGGTAAAACCCAAAGAGATTTAACACATGAACCAACACCGAGACTCAAAACCCCTTGCAAATCTAGCAAGAACAACAATAGGAGAAAAAGAGAGGAGAAAAGCCTAACACCAGTCTCTGAAAAACCGTTGAATTAAGTAAAACCGATAGACCCCCAGGTATTTGGACAAACCAAGACATCGGCCCCGGTTCCATAGAATGAACCAAGAAAACCCAAATAGAAAGAGCAAAATAAACCACATATAAACCAAAGCATAAAAGAGGTGGCCCCTCACGAGCCAGTCATCAATGAGCATCACTTGTCCCCTAAAGGTTTGTAGTCGTTGGATTATGATTTTTTTAAACCAGCCTAAACAGTTTGGTTCATCGATCAAACCAAACATCTAAGTTTAGTTTTTAATATTATTATTATTTTTTAAATTAAAAATGACATGTTGGGATGAGATTCCAATCAAACCCAGATCTCCAAATCAACCACAAAAAGAGAAATTCAACCCTGGGAAAAGTAGTCACCATATGATGTGGGGATAGATCAAATCCATCATTGCCTTGAGAGGAAGGAAATCCTCTATGGAAGAAAAGGTAAATAATCCAGAAACAGAATCAAAGGAAAGCAATACGCATTAAACGTTCTCGAAAAGGTAATTAGAGTTTGTTGGGTCATGGGTGTTTACGAATTTGAAAACAGAGGGACTGAGACAGCTTGAGGTTCCATCTTATTCTATGATCCACCAATAGGACAAGCAATTGCCGTTGAAAACCAAGGAACTCAGGTGACAAAGACACTCTTATATCAGCTAGAAGAATGCAAGAAAAGTATTTGGGAAACCTGAATGCTTCTCTCGCTTGGATGATGATGTTTAATTGGATTCAAAAGCTGACATATATTACCTTCGATGCTTGCGAAACAGACGATCAAGATTCAAATCTCGACCATTGACAGTACAATATTACACATTAAATGCACAGCACTAAAGTCAAACCGAACTTTTAAATCGTTGCAGAAACATGCATGAATGAGTGATGCACAGAATCATCAGTTTAGCCCAACAACAATAATACTTGAGTTATTATTAGGCTGGTTCTTCCAGATAGAAAAGACTTTCCGGACATTTATTTAAATTGTTGTACGTAAGACAGATTCAGGCTTGAAGAAGAAAATTTGTCCACAAGAATTATTTACGCAAAACTGCAATAATTGCAGCTTTGAAGTTTCTGTTTTTGCTCCTTCAAAATCTACCCCAACACCCACACGCAAACTACTTTGACTACTCAACCTAACACACAACAAAATAAAACAAGACAAAACAATGGGATTCAAAAGTAGCCGCAATTTGGCGCCGACTACCTTTACATACTTTCAAGTAAGGAAGAGAGAAAGAGACACCTGAATCACACAAGTCATCTCTCTTCCTTCTCTGAATCATAATTCAAATCAAAACCATTATGAATTCAGACCTCCACGACTAACTTATGAATTGTGAAGTCCCTGTTGAACTGTTCCACAGATGAAAAGAGTTTCTATTGAAATGCAAGAAGGAACCCAAGATTGAAAAGTATCAACAATTGACACACCCTTTTTTCTTTCTTTAGATACTTTTGTGATAAAGATAGATATTCAAGCCCACAGGATTATATTAATAACCCTCAACTAATCATTGTCCACACCAATATTAATTTGAATTCAAGCCAAATCACGCTTAATTGGATTCTAGGCTATAATCATCCAAACTAAACCTGAATTAAAGATCTGTTGATATGGTTGACCTATCACTGGTCAGACAAGCCGGCTAATGGCTCCCAAGGCACGCAATCGCAATAACCTCTCAAGGGTCAGGGATACATAACACAGAATTGGAGACTGCATGTCTGCATCAGATCATAATCGAATTGACTCACTCTCCATAGCATATAGTCTTGGTATAAAGAGTCTCTAAGGGCATGTTTAGTTAAATGAATCTGAGAATTATACCCGTTTGGTTGTAAAAATCTCTAGATTCATGAAATCTAGAGATTCACCTTTTTACACTAGAAAGGTGAATCTGTAGATTTATGGGTAAGGGGTGAAATCCAGAGATTTCAAAAAAGCTATACATTTGCACATTCACAAAAATCACGTCAATCAAATAGTTTTTTAAGATGAATCCACAGATTTCATTCCACAACCAAACATCTAATTTTATAGATTATAACTCCATAGATTTAAAATCTATAGATTTGAAATCTCTAGATATTTGAAATCACCAGACTCATGTAACCAAAGAGGCCTAACATAAAGGTTAAACCCAACCAAATCAATTCCAATTCATGCAAGTGGGTTCAGAACCTGAGAGCCACTTGGACAAATACAGAGGAAAGTACAAGAGGCTGCACTTGAGTGTGGTTCAGAAAGTCTAGAACGCATCATTTATTACGTGATTATGGCAGCACCCAAAAGCACGTAAGAGGCAAAACTTGAATTCTCAATTAAAATCAGAAAGGCAAATAACAAAAATGATGCTTATATTCCATTTGTTCCAAATTAAATATCAACTAGACTTTTATTATCAGAATAATGAGACTAAGTGATGATTCAACATCAAAAACTAATTTCTTTCGCAACTATCTTGGCCTCCAAACCCTTCTAGGGCATGACTTCGAAATAGAGCGGGTAGCAAGAATAAGAATCAACATATCCTTAATCTGAACTTAAAGTAGAAACGAAGCCTTCAACATAGCCTTCTAGAAATGAAGCCTCCCAGCAGCCTGCCTCCTATTTTATCATCAACATCTTCTTCATTTGTAAAATTCCTATACTACACCTCTATTATCAAAATAATGGGACTAAGTTATGATTCAATATCTACTTTATTTGTGAAATTCTAATACTTCCCTCTTCTACTTTCAAACTCATTCCAATCTTCTATGGGATGGAGGCGTAATAGTTTACAAATCTAGATAGTATATACGTAATTTGCCAATGTTATGTTATGTGTCCATCCCACCTTGCTACTTGATTCTTCATAGAGGATTTGTAAATTATGTTCTTCCCAACTCATCATCTAAGCAAAGATTTTCCTCCAACATGGATGAAGGAAAATTACATGTATTCTATTTTTCTTAATTGTAGAAAGCTGACAATGATCATTGGACAACAACACTTTTTTTTTCCTAAAGGATAAGTATCTAAGCATTGCATTCAACCTGGCTAATGCCGCAGATCTATATTAACCCATGCATTGCATCATCCAAAAGCAATGGAGAGTATTAAATAACCAAAGGTTAAGAAAAATCAAAGTCAAGCCCACTTGCTTCCCTAGGCAACGAGTTAACACCAATACAAACCAACCAAGAAATTATTGTATATGCTGTTAATGGAAGAAAAACTACCTTCTTTAAACCAAGTGCTTAAGAACTTTTGAATTTTTGCTATATTTATTTCTACATAAAACTATATTTTTCTCATTTTATATTGTTTTGATCCATGTAACTAATCTCATTAAATTCAGAAAAGACTGAATTTATTGGTACTACTGAAGATGTTTTAAGCCCATGTGAAAGCTAAACTGGGGTATCTCCAACATCTATTTTCAAAATCCAAGGAAGAAAAGGAGAATCCTCCTCGCCCATGCAACACAGAACCCACTCTGAGAGGAAATTAATTGCTATGTGCCAATTTTCTTTTCCCTCGATAATTAAAGAAGACAACTGTCCCCCCAACCCCCCCCCCCGGACCCCAAAAAAAATTAAAAATAAATAAATAAAGGGTTCTTAAATATAGAAGAAAGGATCAACAGACCCACAATATGAAATCCTCTAAGCCAAGCTAATGGGAGTATGAAGGGGACCACGCAACATGGTAGATAGAATACAAGAATATCCATTTATTGAGGAAAATGTTGGTGGGAGGAAGAAGGGAGTGTGTGAGAAGGCACGGTACTGACAGCCATTGATTTTTCAGAATATTAATGAGGATACTTTAAAAATCAGAACTTGACATTTTCTTTTACTTGAAAATATTTATTTGTATTTAAAAAAACATAGATTGTGTAAAAAAAAAATAATAATAAAAAATAAAAAGTAAAACACTATTTATTATTCGCCACTGAACTTTGATAAGGCTATTTAAGCATAAAGATCAGTTCATATAAGGAATAGGGCATTGGTCCCATGTAGCACCTGGTCCCGATTTGCAACCCAGTCTTCTGTTTTTTCATTTATCTAAATAGGAAATAGAATCTACATGGATTTGTGATGGTAGGAGTAAGGTCAATATGAGACGGCATCTTCAAAGGAGTTCAAAGGGCATTTTATGACTAGCTAGGATAAGATGATGAGTTTCTCTTCTCATCATGATTGATGATTGACGAGAAACTGGGTACATAATACTATGGCTTTTTCTTCTTTCTCGTGCCTATTCATAATTTCATGATGTGTTTTTTCCTTTGTCACTTTTCATAATTTGATCAAATTTAGATTACCAAAAAAAAAAAATTTGATCAAATTTGTTGATCATGCAACACAAGAAGAATTTCAAGCATTACAAATCAAGTACCATTTTAACTGCTAAATTGATAAATTTTCTTATTATAAATTGGAATCCTCGAGGACTCCTTACTTCTTTTAATATCAGAGCACTTAAGTCCATAGTTGGGAGGACCTTGAAAGCCATTTATGTGACATTGTACCATTGAAAGCTGAGGCAGAGAAGGGTTTTTGGCTAAAGGTGTTGATGTCTAATAAACGATATAGGTGGGGAACACAGAGATTCTTTCCTCCACCAATGGATAGAAAAAATGCAGATACTGTTTAAATTACAAGATTGTGGAAATCTTTGTAGGGGCATCACATGAAGGTGGCATTTTGTCATTTTACCCAAGTCCCGACGTGGTGTCTGTCGTTTTGAGTGCAAGTAGGACCCACAACTTTTATTCCCACCCGAAGTTCCAAGTTCCAACCCCACACACAATATCATTCGAAATGACAAAGTTACCCCTTCTCCTTCCCCTTCCCCTCCCTCTCGAATTTGATCTCAATTAACGATCCGTGAAGGTAGGACATCTAGAGAAAAAAGGATTAGTAGGCTACGTTTTCCAGAAGAGACTTACGTGAAACAGGAAAATTGGGATAGAAAAGTCCTCATGTGAGTCATGTGACTTTCAAAATCCCATCCAATCTTGTTTCGTTAATTTGGGATAACGAATTTTCAAAAACTCTCAACGTACGCCACAACCTGAAATATCCACTCAGGCCTTTGGAAACTTGAGAGGATTGAAGTGGGTTTGAAGGAAACGGAAGGACCCTGGGAAGGAGAAAAATAGGTAAACACTGACATGCCAGTGAAGAGAAACAAAGCTGCACTGTAGCTACATAAGATCATCCAACACTTTGAAGTCGTTTCGTCGCTAGACAGGCTGGAAAGTTTTACTTTCCCTTTAGGCTCTCTGCTTTTTTTATTTTTATGGCTTACTTTAGAAGTGGTTTTACGTAAAGCTCTTCAATCTTGAATCTACTGCATGATAAATCAGATAGAATAGAACCCCTATCTTTCGGTTAACCAGGGCACTGAAGTCATACATTTGAGGTTCCATATGGTGCAACAAAAACACATCAAAATTCTATGAACAACAGTGTTTTGGAACGAAAGAGACGAGTCCACATCCGGATCCGAATCTTCTATGATAGAGGCTTACGTTCTCCTCACATTTTTCCACTGAACATTAAGGGTGGATTCATATGAGACTCACTAGAAGCTCTAGGTTTATTTTATCAATACTCAAAAGTGAGCATCACCATTAATATGTGATGAAAGGATGTGAGAAAAGCATAAACCTCTACATTGAAGAGTGGGACTAAAAAGGAAGTACAGTATATTGCATTATCAGAATGACTGCAAAAGTAAATATTATGACAATTATTAGGTGTCGTTTCTTTGAAGAATTTGGAGTGGGTGTGTAAAAAATGGGTGGCAAAGAGTAAAAATTTTTATAAAATTCAAAAATATGTATTGTTTGGTTCAATTTGGTACGAAAAAGAATAAACAAGCTTCCTTGATTGCTAAAATTAACGAAACTTATCTGGTGGCATCCCACTCATCTCATCCTGGTTTTTTAAAAGATATATTACATTTTTAGTGACTCTATGGAGAAAAAAAGATAAAAGTAAGACCTACATTTTTAATTTTTCTACAAACCCCTTTCTGTTATCTTCTATACCCCCACCCCCATTACTATTGGGTCCTGATTTATTTTTTCTGCCCCTTTTTATTCATCCAAAAAAAACAGAACGACCTTATTGAGTGTTGATTTCCAATGGGGTTTACCTGATTCTAAGTTTTTAAACCTTACATTCTCTTCCTCATGTTCATCAATTTTTTATTAAGGGACTAAAAGAAAGCAATCACAAAAAAGGTTAGCTAATTTAGAAAAGGTTGACTGGGCTATTGGGCATACGTGCTTAGCAGTTCCACCACTGAAGAAAAAATTGTATTATCTGCAGTTACCCAAAAAAGCTGTAGGGTTAACCAAGTAATTTCGGCGATGAGAAAGATTAGATCATTGGAGTAAGCTCCTAGCTGTAAGCATGACGGAGGATGACCTCAGCGACAAGTGGTATAGTTTACATGTTTGAAAAGACGAATATACCCCTGCCACCGTCCAAAAAAATTGAGGTACTTGCCTTACCTGTCAAAGTCAAAGAATCATGAGCCCCAAAAGGACCCCAGCTGCAGAGATATGCCCCGTTTGGTGAAGATATGTAGAAAAGGAATTAAGGATAAGGATGGCTCAGTGAATTAATTCTGAGGATCAATTTAGGAGGAACCCTAGAAGGGGTTATGAATTTTCTAACGGCCGCAAAACAAACAGTAACAAGAACGAGTGGTGGTGCTAGTTCTGTTTTTCCATCTTTTTTCAAAAGACGAAGAAGAGAAGAATACGTCGACTGAACACACATGGCCTTAAGCTACTTCAGTTGCGTTTAAAGCTTTTAAAATGGAGTTTTAACCACTTTACACCCCTTAAGAGAATTTTATTTTTTTAATATCCCTGTTACTGTTTCTCTCTCTCTCTCTCTCAAACGTTTGTTGTGTTAAGATGTGTCAAAAGAAGGTTTTGAGTCTCGTTTACGCCAAAGAGGTCGTCGTCGTCGTCCTATTCCGTTCTCCCCCTTCCAACGCCATTACTATAAAGAACCAACCCTTTTCCTCCTAAACCCAACTTCTCCCTCCTATTCTCTCAACCCCTGCTTCTCCATCTTCTTGTTCTTATCATTATTCTTTTGTGTGTTCGTCTCTGTTTCTGTGTTTCTTTTTATGAAAAGAAGGTAAGAACTCGACTGACTCCACCGCCCAAAACTGAGATCAGTTAAGAGATCCAGTCCTCCGGGTTGGGCGAGTGGGTCTGCAATCTTTATTTTAAGTGTTTCGCTTAATCTATCAGCATGGAGAAGATTAATTTTGTCAAGAACGGAATAGTTAAATTACCTCCAGGCTTCAGATTCCATCCGACCGACGAAGAGCTCGTTGTTCAGTACTTGAGGCGTAAGGTGCTTTCTTTCCCATTGCCCGCTTCAATCATCCCTGAAGCCGATATCTGCAAGCACGATCCATGGGATTTACCAGGTTAGTTCCTTCATGAGGAAAAAAAAAGAAAGAGGGGGGGAGATAAAAAAGAAGAAGAAAGATTTGTAATCATCCATGCTTGCCAATTTTGAAAAATAATAAAATAGAGAGTTCACAATGCAAGCTCTAAACCCGCTATAAACTTTCACGACTAAATGAATCGAAAAACATTCCCAAGTGAAAAAGAGGAATGTACTTGCTGGGCTGGGATTCAAGAGTTGTTGTTTTGGTGAGTTTCTTCTTCTCTAAATGTGGGAGTTTCTTCCTTCTCTTTGTGGTCAGGTGATCTGGAGCAGGAGAGGTACTTCTTCAGCACCAATGAAGCCAAATATCCCAACGGGAACAGATGCAACAGAGCAACGGTTTCTGGTTACTGGAAGGCCACTGGTATGGACAGGAAAATCGTATCTTCAAAGACCAACCAATTAGTTGGGATGAAGAAAACTCTGGTTTTCTACCGAGGAAAGCCACCTCATGGCTCTAGAACCGATTGGATCATGCATGAATACCGACTTACTTCTGCTGCCACAGAAATCCAAGTGAGTAATTTAATTTTGTGTATCCAGCGACTGTAATACTGCGATAATTCTTTAGTTTCCATCCCTAATAATTTATTCCATCTCTACTTTCTTATTTATTGTTCTTTGTTGCTATTCAAATAATGCAGAATTCAATGGAAAATTGGGTTCTCTGCCGCATATTTTTGAAGAAGAGGAGTACCAAAAATGAGGAAGAGAACTTCTGCCAACCCTGGAAGGAGAACAGAGTTGGAGATTTCAGAGTTGGTCAGCCTAGTTTCATTGATTTCATGAAGGTCAGTGACAAAAACGAACCAGTTCCTCCTCCTCCATCTTCTTCCTCGTGTTCAGATTCGAGTAGCGTCACAGAAGTCTGTTCAAGTGGATCCGAAGATAATGAAGAAAGCAGCAGGTTCGGCAACAGTTTTTCTTCATCTTATTGTAGAAGAGATACCTGAAAGCTCTTTTTGGCTGGTTCTTTGTACCAGAAATTGAGGCTTTATATTCCTCTCGTTATGAAAATAACGATCAAAGTAAAATATCAGAAGTATTGTTACTTCGATCAATTCTCTCAATCTGCTCCTCATGACCATTACACTCGCAGCTCGCTTCAATTTAAGGAACTACTCACAAAACTGACAAATAAAAGAACAAAACTAACCTGTAGATGCCAGTTTTAAGTGAAGAGCTACTTACCAAGATCCTATTAAAACTAGGCATCATCTATTGCTATCAACAGTCAACCTGCATTTTCCAATCTTTGCAGATGTTCTTCTGAACGTCTGTTGTGTCATCTGAAAGAAATGCGTGCAATCAACTAAGAAACTGTGAAAGCTCATTTTACGCATAGAGTGAGTGAGTGGGGTTTAATTATTGCTGAATAGAATGAAAGAGCCTTTTCCCATGCAAAGGCAAACCATTTTTGGGGACAAGAGATTTATCCAAAGTAGGAAAAAAAGAGAGAAAGCGTAAGAAAAATAGAGAGAAAGCATGGGCAAGAACATATGCAAAGTTCCCAACTATGTCAAAAAAACAGATCTCTCTTTTGCGGAAGCAAGAATCTCTGCACATGGGGTTCCTTCTCCGATCTTTCACAATGGGGGAAAAGGGTGAAATTCCTCAAAAGAACAGAATCACGGGGGAAAAAGGTAAAATTCCTCAAAAGAACACAAGCACCGAATAATGCTTTTACCAAGATCAGATCTCCAAAACCCCAAACAACCCTTACAGCGTTTTTTCCCGACTAGCTCCAATTCTACACAAAACTCCGTTACAAACTTGGTCTTCACGTTGATAGAATTTGTCAAAATAGAGAACACAAATTTTGAGTTTATGGACCTAAGATAGAGACGTTTAGCAACTATTTGAAACGAACATTTACACATTAGTGTAGAAGACTAAAATTGATTTACCAAAGAAAAAGTATAGAAGACAAATTCGTAATTCAGTACTACGGATTTGAAGCTAGCAGAAGTCCGCGAGTTAGGTTTAATATGTTTCCGTGCAATAGGTTGTTTTTTTTTTTGGCCAACAGCAATTGGGTTGTGAAGAAAACCAGTATTCAGTCTTCATTACACTAGATCCACGGACCAACAAGAATTTGATGGGGTCAAACTTCTAGAAAATATGTACCACAACAAGTGACTATAATCGGAGAATCTTCATGACCAAAGCTAGGTTAGGGTTTTCAAAATGAAACTTGATCAGCCAAATCGACCGGGTCTGAATCAGCGATCCTGATGGGAAACACAATCTCCTAACGTTTGCTGACCACGACTAGAGGGTACCATTGTGGATCCTACCCTTTTTGAATCTTTTTATTATTTTTCGTTTATTGGCCAAAGCTGAATTTGTGGTTAAGGTGTAAAGGAATTTGCTTCCTGTGAGGGGAAATCATCCAAACTACCAGACTCAATCATCATGCTTGAATGTCTACTAAGTTTGATCCTAGATCCCGTACTATTACGAATCGACCTTTCCATATAGTTCTTGTACGATTTTGATTCAAGCTCACCAATTGAAGCCTTAAAGTCAGCCAAACTACACCTACTCCCAGAGTCGGAGCAATTTGAATTGGCCTAACCTTGCTCTTCTGGGGAAGAGAAGTGTTTCTTTCGGAACATCCTTACAGAGGCAGATATGATTTTGTCATGACACTAGTTACTTCTTAATAACATGATTGTTCAAAAGGATCCGTTACTGGTTTTTTTTTTAATCTATGAAATATTGGGTTTTTTTTTCCTAATTTATGATTTAAAATGTGGTAGGACGACATGAAATGGGTCATGAGTCATGACCCACACCAGCCGTTGGCTCTCTGACTTATCTCCTCATGAAGAGATCCCAAAGTACCGTAAACCAAACAGCTTCCATATCCTTCTTCAGAAAAAATAAATAAATAAACAGTTCCTAATTATATCTTATTTAATATACAATCATATGAACACTAACCTCCAGATCCTTTTGAAGGGTCAGCTAATCATATGACTCCCTGATGACCTAATAAAATGAGGAATCACAACCGAGCACCCGATATATGGGTGACACGTGTATGACAAAACAAGGGTGGACGGCATCTCACAAAAGCCAAGCTATATTTTCAAGTAATCAATTCCTCTGACCTGTTTGCCCCACAAGAAAAAAAATTAATGAATTCCGAAAATATAAAACAATTCCTCTGACCTGTGTATGGGCTTTGAGTGCTTGACCTTTAAAAACATAAAATAGTAAATAACAAAAATAGACGGAACAAGAAGAGGAAAGCTGGGAAATTATTGCCGACCAAAGTTTCTTGTAATGGTGGTTTAAGAATCATGGAAGGATGGATGTGTTGGAGTTCTTCACGTCATCCTTTTTTATTACATTTCACTTTCACGTCCTGAGACAAGAACGCGATGTGAGAGGGAAAGACACAGAGCGAACGAAAGTGATAGGCATTCCATTTTTTTAATGAATTGGGTGATGAACCTAAAGTTTGCTTAGTCAATCACGTGGGTTGGCCGTCGTGGTAGACCATACTTAACACTTATAATTGGACATTTTTTGGCCTCACCGGAGCAGGTCAATCACATAAAAGAAAACCAAATTAGGTTTCTTGCACAGGGAAGGAGAGTTCGAGAAAAGAAGACTAAATAGAGTTGTCATTTTAATGACCATGTAGGGGCAGTACTGCCATTTTAAAAATATTAGATTCCAATCAGGGGAAGTGTGTTGACCGGTACTAGAACCACCTAATATTTAAAAAATAAAAAAAATAATAAAGAGGAAAGAAGAAAGTGAGACTCAACCAACCAAAAATTAGATTCAAGACTATGTAACAAGGTCATAAATAGTATCAAGTTATTAACAAAATGTAAGATATGTTTATACATCTTCATACCTGGTTCCCTGATGAAATAAGGCGCATAGAAGGGTCTTCAATCAACACTGATGATGGATACTCGATAAATCTCCTGACACCCAATGCATCTACAGGCACCAAGCCACCAACCACCATATCCATAATTATCATATATCCTACAATATATCTTCAAATTATCATATATCGTGTTAAGTCTGATGTAAGTTGCTACAGGATGATACTCTACATCAACCAATCAAGTCTGATGTAAGTTGCTCTACCATCAGCAAATCAACCTCAAGCTCAATGGCTCTTGATAGGCCAGTTGACTGTGCGAGTTGCTTGAGCAATTGGGTTCCTTCTCATTCAAGTTTCTACTCCATCTCATGCCTAAGGAAGTCAGTTTGATGAGCTCATGGACTGATCACTGGAGAAAGGCCCAAAAACTAAACTAGGGTTGAGCTTCAGTGTCACTGACCTGCCTATGATCCAGATCAATTCTGGAATCTCGACCAAAACGAAAAAGGGGGGTCTAGATCAAATCTCAACCATCACTTTACATCTGGACCGTAGGCAGCTCAGTGCTGCGCAATTACTGAAGCCAAACGCCAAAAACTATCATTTGCAATCATTCAGTTGTTGAAGTCTTAAGTCTATATTTTTGCTTTTCTACAACTAGAATTTATCCCTTTCAAGAAACTTATAACTAAAATTCAGTATTAGATAATAAAGCCAGTACTGCTGTCAATAGAACCACAGAAACATTGTCAAAGGAGAGCTATTCAAACTCTAAACAATATGAGCAATGCAAATGCAGTCTTTGAATACAAACCCCCCCACCCCCAAAAAAATTCATCAGAGATTCTATGTAACGAAAAAATTGTCAATTAACTGGTGCAATAGATTGAATTACAACATGTGGTATGGATCAACATGTACAATACAACTTCTATAGTTTTTTACCACTCAGCCTCCTTAATTTCAATATTCCGTACAAGAATGCAACAACATATCAAAAATTTCAGTCTTTTTTTTTGGGGGGGTCTAAAACTGGTAGCAAAAAGAATCCCAGCAATGATAGACGAATTTTTTAACCATGATACCCATAACTATTGTACCCAAAACTGTAGCCTATTCAACTAAAGAATGCCAGGCGCCCATTCGTGAGCAAATTTTGTTGTTCATGAAAGGATCTCTAGAGGACCTCAAACTATAGGGATTTTCTTTCATATATCTCACCAATTCTCTGGACCCTAACATCGTGATTTTCATACTTGAAAAATTACTGAACGAAGGAAGGGGAACCTGAATTTCTCAAACTAAAGTGGATTGTCTGATTCAACATTCTGATGCTAAAACTATAGTATTATGTCTACCACTACCAATGAACATACCCTTTAGGTTTTGTGCATCAAACCCACCACTTTAACCGGAAAGAATGTGATTCCTTACTACATCACAGAAAGGAAACAATATAAAATGATGCTTGCCAGGTGCCAGGTCTCACTCACTACAGTAAATGGACTAGCAGGGAGAGATCATCTACAGAAGCTTAGACGAAGAAAAATGCTGTAAACAATAATGTCGGCAAAGGGAAAATACTGCTGGAAAAAGCAAAAGTAATTATAGAAACACAACATTGTGAAGATAGTAAAGATCACCCTTCTTATGGCCTCCACCGATTGTCCTACTTGCAAATACGAAGGCACACAAGATGGAAGAGTGTAACTCAACAATTTAGGGACTTTAATAATTTGACTCATACAGCCAATATTCAAAAGTAAATGACATGCTTGAAGTACGGAAAAGTATAAAGATGAAGTGGGAAGAAACAATACCACGACCAGATGGGAATAGGACCCCAGTAGCATGAATAACTCAAGAATGATGAGTAATTTTATGAAAGGATCTTTTGCATCATTCTAATAGGACTTCTACTCCCATTTGACCATGGCAATGTTTCTTCCACTTCGTCTTTGACTTACTAGTCATATGAAAAGTAGCCTCAAAATCAACCCTAGAAGCAGGAGGACAAAGAAGCAAGTAGCATTACAATAACTACATGAGCTAAAGTACCAACTGATGAGGTGGATGACCCAAACTGTTTGACATGTTCAAGTAAGTGTGTGATTAAATCATCACAAGACAAATGCAAAATAACCACTTCCAAATGAAGCAGCATTTGTGTCATTTGACGACACCATATCAAAACTCAAACTATTGGACACATGTTAACTTTTGAGTTATTTGGAGATCACAACATCATGAGACGCAGGTGCAGATTCACAACTTCCAGATGAAGCAACAGTAGCGTAATTTGATTATACCATTGAAGGCACACCTAGTTGTAGTCTCTGTCAACATTTTTCATAACTCAATATTTGTCAACTGTATAAAGGACCATTGCATAATGTATACACTGTTTGTAAGGGTTAATTAATTTGCTGTCCTCTTCCATTAAATCCAAGACCACCAAAAACAAAGACATAGCTGTCTTTACTGGCTTACTCCTTAGAAAGGAAGATTAGTCAGACTTAGTGAGAGAAAGAGATACAAATCAGAAAATCATGAAATGCTTGATTCATGGATTTGACCTTTGATAAGTAGGAGCCAAGGATTTAAACTAGATAGATATTTGGCTACGTAGAACTCAATTTATTGGTTCAACTTTGATTCCAAGTTTAAAGTTGAAGGAAGACAAACATTGAGTTTTTTTTCCACATGCCATCAAGGGTCCTGAGATATTACCTACAACTTGTCACCTTCTTTGAGAAAAACCTTTTTCATAAAAGTAATACACATCGGTAGTGTATCATTCTCATGCATTCACTCCTCATATCATTTGGAGTCAGCAGAGGCAAGTTCGAACGTGATTTTCATTTCTCTTTTGTATTGGCGTATACATTTAGAGTTAGTACTCAGACAAAGTAATTGGATTCATCATTACATAGAATGGCAGTTGTTTGAACATTAACAGGCTCAAAAGCAGACTTCGAATGACACAATGTGTATATATGGCAAGTAATAATTGTGGAGATCAGTACCAACCCCAGATGAGAAAGGAACAGTATAGTAAGCAAAGAGCAAGCAAATACAAACCAACAATAGAAGATAAAAGATTTCATCTAAACTTTTACTTCAGAATAGAAACAAGATACTAAAACAACTAATAAATAGTTATAGAGGTCATAGATATAACAGAAGGTGACCAAACAGGACAAATGAAAAACTTGTGCAGTAAAAACAAAACACTAAAACAACTAGTAAGTAGTTGTAGAGGTCATAGATATAACAAGAAGTGACCAAACACAGTAAATGGAAACATATGCAGTGAAAAAAGAACCATCAGTAAGAGAAAGCTAACAGCAGCCAGCCCACAATTCAGATCAAGACAAAATCAAGGTCAACTAGTGGCAGCTATGGTATAGTGTAAATTTTTCTAGGACCATGTCCCATGGTTTTCCATTTCACCCAGAATCGTTCTCCACATAAAATTGAATTGCATTATTGGTTTTTTGATTATCTATCCACTAATTTACACACAGGTGGGAAATGGTTCGTTTGTCTCAACAGTATGCTGTTTGAGAATCAGTTGTAACTCCTCCAGTTGTCTTACTACTCTCATAAGCCTAAGGAATCAAACTCCATGGCCAACTCCTTTCAACACCATGAACAGCTTCATTATAACACACCAAACCAAAACTACATTGCACCATGGTATCATCCAACAAAAATTCCAAGTTTCCAACAAATGTGCCCCTCTTCTCATGAACCTAGCACACTCCATTAGAAAACAAACAGTTGAAAAGGAGGTTGGAAACAAGTTCAGTGTCTCCAGGGGAAAGAAGACAAACATCTAAGAGAGACTCAAAATATAGCTATCTAATCTTTATATCAAATTTGAAGCAATTGAACTCTTTGAAAACATATTTACATGTGAGAGCCATTCTTGATAATAATTAATTGATCAAGCAGAACTTGCTAAAGAACATAATATTTCATCAGAAGAGAGCAATGAAAAATCTATACGATAATTCAATTACTCAACATAATCGAACAGGAAGACAATAGCTACAATGCATTTTTCACTGCTTGTATTAGACAGACTCGAATAATTCACCAATAGAAAAAACAAAAACAATAATAGGATTAACATAATTTCAATTAGTTTTGCAGCTTTCATCTAAATAGACAACATAGAATTGGTTTTGAGAGGATGATTACTTGCAATAAGCCACTTCTGAGTGTCAGCATTTCTGTTAGATGTAAGCTTTATCGTCGTCCAGATCAACCCCTCCAAGTGATCCAATAATCACTCGTCCTACTCGTCACTTAGCCTCTGTATCCCTGAAATTTTGGCTTGGATTAGTATGCCATGCAACAATAGCACAATAAACAGGGATTACTTTGTAATACATCTCACATTGCAAATGAAAAACTAAAAACAAAAATATATATATATATATATATATATATATATATATATATATATATATATATATATATATATATATATATATATATATATATATATATATATATAAAAAAAAAAATAGCGTAGAGAGGTGCGAGTATAAAATCAGTAATGAGAAATGCAGATTTCGAGACAAAAAGGCATCAGCACGAATTGTTTTCTTCAAAATTACATATGTAGAGTTATAGGTTGATCTACAATGCATAAACCACATCAATAAGCAATTCTGTGTAAATGTTCCAGAGCGCGAACAGAAATAGGTAATGAAACCAGAGTTGAACACAGCACGATAAATACGCCGATAAAGAGAACAATCGAGCAAGCCATTGTGTGTTCGGTCCGCTGTTACCTGAGTAGAAGACAGCCACCAGGCTTTGCAGGTGAACTAGGTCGTCTTCTTCTGTGATTTAAGTGCACTATTGCACTTGCAGACGCATCAGGGATGGATTTGGGATGAACAAAAAGCACTCGTGACTCGCGAGATCGAAGAAGACTCGCTCAACAACTGCTGTTTGCTACTTTAAAGTTTAAACTTCGAATTTTGAAATCCAAAAGGGGTTAAAACTTAAAAGTAAGGGAGTCCGCTTGCGACTGACTGACTGAGAGGGAAATCAATACTTTCCCGCGCAGATGATGGCACGATTTAATAGCAATGAATCGGGATCCAAACAGGCCATAGGCCCATAGTATTGGGATCAAGATTGGGCCGCCAACCGATTCCAATTCTAATGTTGGCAAATCGGCTTCTTTTTTTTTTTTTTTTTAATAGAAATCAAATTTTCACTTTTTCAAATCCATGGTTTTGGCCCTTTTGGAGACTCTTCCATTTTTTATGTGTGACAAGTGTCTTAAACATCACATCCAAATATTGAAATCCATTTATAAGCAACATCAATTTTTTTTAAATTTAATCACAATCTTTTGATGTGAGTTGTAAATAAGCATCAACCATTTGATGTAATGACGCATCATGCATGCCATACATTCAAAAAGAAATAAATGGTACATTTTCTTGTTAGAAATAAACTAGAATAGATTTCCATGGTTTTGATTGATTTTTCCAATTCCAAGACACTAATGCATACCAATAAGAGGTTTTCTTATCCAATTGGACTTGACGTAGGAGTGATGCATCGTTTGCAGAAGATTCACCACAATCAGGTATTTGATATGACCTAATGTCACCGACTATATATAAGGCTATTGAAGGCAGCATCTCAAGTAATCTCTTTCAACTTTTCTATACTTGGAGAAGCAATAGCCTTGAGAACCACCATGCTTGGAGCCTTGGGAGAACGTTTGGATTTGAGCTTGAGCCCGTTGTGGCTCATATTAGACATTGTGCACAATAGTTTCTGGATTTTAAATACGTTTTTATTATTAGAGCATGTAATTATGTTGCCCGTGATTTAGCTCGGAAGGTCAAATCCAGTGTGGACTCAACTAATTGACCTGTTTTCTACTCCTTAGATCATCCACCGGCCCCACCAAAACAGAAAACAAAAAGTTTAGGCTGATTTTGCTTCGTTTGTGCTGCTGGCGTGGTGCCATTGGTGCCGGCGTTCAATAATTGCCACTTAGCCTTGATTAAGTCTCAGCCGCTTGAAACACTGTGACTCAATTACTTTACGTAAACATGGTGTTTTTTCATTTACCCAAAAAAAAAAAAAAATTCCTGCTAGCGAGGCATAATGCGTAGACAAGGTGGCAGCAGCGGGGACTACAAACTACCTTGCCGTTCATTTTACAGCCAGGGAAACAGAGTTTGAACGCTGTCCTTATGCGTTCTCCTCCGCTGGTGAAAACCAGTCTCACACTTCGTAAACCCTTAAAATAACCGATTTTAACTGTAAACCAAAATTACACTGGGGCACAACATGGGATCGAGCTTTCATTTGTTGACGTCTCAATTCTCACCTATGATCCTCATTCGTCGTCCCCACGTCGTTATAAACTAACTCTGAATCTCCTTATTACTTCGCCTCCTCCCCCTCCTCATCCTCGTCGTTTCCAGAATTTTCTTGGCCTCCATGGGTTGTGGGAGTTCGAAGCTCAAAACAGACTTCAGTAATACTCCCTTACTTAACCCCTTCCGACGCAAAATCGAAGAGATCAGGCAGCGTACGAATGGTCACACCGTATTGAAGGATGTTACACTTTGTTCTAAACCACTTCTCAAGTACGAAGTGGAAGATGGCAACAATTATAACGCTCAATTGGGAGAAAGCCGGAAGAGCGTGTCTTCACCGCCTAGGAGCTATTCTACACCTGGAAACGATGACAAAGACAAGAAGAACTCTCCGGCTCCCGACAAGACGGAGAGAACCCTGAAGAAGGATACCAGTACGAGAGAGGGAATAAAAGAAGGAAATGTCGGTGTGTGTGGTGAAAAACACGGTGGTGATGGGGGAGCTGAAGGTTTTCCTGACGAAATTGGTCATGAGATTACCCCTGGATCCCCCAGCTTCAGAGTTTATTTCCTCTCTGCAGAAGCAATTAGTGTGATTGATGCTGAAAGAGATTCCAGCGACGCCGGCAATGGTGAAGGTAAGCGCTCGGTCTCCATCTTTCTTCTTTCACTGATCTTTTAGTATGCGTTTGGTAACGTTTATGTTCTGAGAAACCAGTTCTTATGCAAAACAGTTTTTTCATATTTCTGTGCTAAAAGACCGTTCTTTACTTGAAATTGGGCATTTGATAAATCCGTTCTGAAAATATTTTTAAAACATTAATAGAATATTTTTTATTTTTTTTTTTTTTAAATAAGTTGGTGTTTGATAAACTTGTTCTAAGGCTTCAATTTGAACCAATTTTATCACTTCCGTTTCTGTTCTTTGGTAAAAATATCTTTTTTATGTTCTGCAAAAAGCGTTATTTATAACACTTTTCTGACTGGTCCATTCTTAAAGAACATAAGAACGAACCGTTTTATCAAACGCCTCTAACCCGTTATTCCGTTCCCAAATAACAGAATAATGCCATAAACGTTTTTTAATAACGTTATCAAACGCACCCTTAGCATTTCAAACTTAACGCCGTCCGCTTTGAGGCCCCACTGGGCCAGAGTTATAGATTGTCCATAAGAATTACACGGTAATGCACCCATAGGGGTAGAGCCCAAATTTTAACATACCAACGCATTTAATTATTTTTTTGGAATTGGTAGCTTTAGATTAGGTGAGAACCATTACGTACCCTATAAGAAAAGTCAAAGTGTCGGCCATTATGACTGAGCGAACTTTCAATGGTCACATATAACTCTATTTCTTTGAACTCTGAATCTATGAAATTTTTTGCACTGTTTGCAGATAGGAGTTTTGAGCCAAAAAATGCAGATAAACTACTACGAACAAGGAACAAGAACAGATCAAGTTCAAGTGAGGTACATGGTTCTTTTATTCCCATTGTAA
This sequence comes from Hakea prostrata, assembly GCF_041222555.1. Taxonomy (NCBI): domain Eukaryota; kingdom Viridiplantae; phylum Streptophyta; class Magnoliopsida; order Proteales; family Proteaceae; genus Hakea; species Hakea prostrata. The sequence continues at coordinate 2,016,444 of NC_142602.1, read as the reverse complement.
TTCTTGAATTTATTTGCCTTCTGCCCAAATCTACTTTCAACCTTGTATTATTCTTCATATTTAGGCATGCAGAGAATCTTGCTTGTGTAGTTTTAGTTTTAAACAAAATCATTCCAAAGAAAAGAAGAAAGCTGGCAATTTGAGTTACAAATCATAGACTTAGGGTTGAAACTAGACAAGTCCATTTTTATCATAAAAAAGACTACCTTCCTAATCAATCAGTCAACAATGCTGCTAATCTCCCTAGTGGAAAGTGAAAATTATATGCCTATATGACAAACATGGAGTCATGACCACTTAAGATTTTTGATTTTTCACCAGGACAAGGTGCCAAATCAGTACAATCAAGAGTTCAAGGCTCTTTAGTCTAGTAGCTTCCTTTATTCCATAAGTGGAGTGGTATTCCATAAGTGGAGTGGTTTGTGGTCTGATGAAATTCATTTGTTTTATTTATCATAAGTAATGAACAAATACCACATGAGGACACATAGATTACTCTGCACTCAACATGATTTGCCTTTTTATGTCTGTTATTTAATACCAGCCAACATGTGTAGCATACTTATTCAAATGTAAATTATTTTTCATTTTTTTCTTCTGTTGTTTGGCTAGGAATCGATCGTTAAATTAGAGAAGAAAGAAAGCAAAGTAAAGAAATTTAAGAATGCTTATCTACAAATGGGAATGCAAGGCGGTGTAAGGAATTTCTTACATGTTCGATCATGCTATGACCCTTCTCCCCCTTTGACCCCAACTCAAGGAAAAGTCCAAGCATAAGAATTTGTTAGATTACTTTGTACAAATGTATGACGACATTTTCATTTCTTTACTTCTGTTTTTTTCTTGAATACCTTCTCCTTTTTCTGTTCTTATATTCTGTTTTTTTTTATATGTTTTTTTTTTTTTTTTTTTTCATTGTTCTTTACTTTTTGGGAGGTGAAAAATGTCCTCTTCATGGTTAAATGTGAGAGATCGTACACGCATGCCTAAAAAGTTGTACGGTATGAAACAGTTTGATGTATGGTTGAAATTTGTTTCAATTAAACTATTATTTGCAAAATATTATAGCTTCATTATTCTACACAAAAAAAAAAAACCCCGCTGCTCACTTAACTTGGGCAAAACTCTTGTCTATCCACTTGCGTTGCAAAAATGATTCGTTAAACCCCGAAGCAGTCTACTGGGCTGTATTGGATCTGCAGAAATAGTACATGGGAATATCTCTTAGCTGTATCCAAACGGGCCCAGATCTAATCTATTTTTCAGGTTGAGGCTTTGGCTTTCCGTGTGGCTATGCCGTATGCTTTGGGTGAAACGTGTGAGGGGGCGCATGTGGAGTGCGATAACGTTGGTTGGTTAAGTTGGTGAATAAGAATAACTATGCCATATCTTATAAAGTGAGGGTGTCAGTGCTTTAAGACCTTCATTTTGCCGTTATCATAAGTTTGTGGCATAACCTGACGTGAGGCATGCCGTATCTTATCTTTGAGTGTGATTCGAGTTCCGTTACCCACTTTTTTGTGTTCTCATTTCTACCCGTTGATACGGATGCCAAACATGTGGTGGAGAATATTCAACACTTTCTTGATCTCGAACCATCATGGTCGGTCCGACATATTTCTAGGTGGGCTAACTCAGTAGCCGATTCCCTAGCTAGGAAGGCCCAGTTCGTGGCAAGTCAAACTATATGGTCTATTTCCGCTCCTTGGTTTCTTGAAGCTTGTAATCAAGGTGTCTTGGCATTTCTTGCCCTTCTTCTAATTAAATTTTCATTTACCAAAAAAAAAAAAAAAGTTGGTGAATGACGACTCATCTCACACGGGACCAATAGAGGTGGCTGGCATTGTTGAGGATGTGTGCCATCTAATGTCAATGTTTATAAGATGTTCCTTTGGTTTCTTTTGTGTAGTGTTTTGCCAATTGCGTGGTTTTGTCGATAGTTCTTTAGTTTTCTAATGAAAAATAAGAGGAAAAAATCATGTTTGAACGTAATTGTTAATTGAGCAAATTGCATTGGCACCCCAAAATGAAGGCCTTAAAGCACTTGACACCCCCCCTTTATGTTTAAAAAGCACAGACACCCAAAAATTGAATTTTCATTGAATTTATATTATCAAAATGATCACTATAAACAGTTAAATTACTATTTATTTTTCAAAAATATCCCTATAATAAACAGTGTCTTAAAGATTTTTGAGTGACAAATTAGACAAATGTATCAAATGAAAATCTAATTTTGGGGCTTCTATGCTTTTTAAACATAAAGTGGGGTGTCAATGCAACTGCTCTTATTCATTTGAATTGATCATATCAAGTTACCATTGTGGTTGTCTTTAAGGCATAATAGTGGCCGCCTCATGCTCTTATGTAAAAGTTCTATAATCAATGAGGTTTCATATTCGAATTTTCGTACATATCTTCCGCCTCCCACCAATGCTTATAAAATTTTGCTATTGTCTAAAATCCTATCCAAATGTAAAGGAATCGAAAGATAGTACGGCCCCTTTGCTTGTACATATTTTTTTTTTTTAAGAAGTTGAAAATCTTAATTCATGAACTCTGGAAGAAATACATATACATCAAACAAAAATAAATAAATACAAAAGATAGATGCATTAAAGCACAAGGTTCGATCCGAACCAAATAGTGGAAATTGACCAAATGTTGTACATGCAATAGATAAGGTCATACAGGCTAATGAATGGGTCAAGCCCAATAAATCCTTGGAATAAAAGGTTGTAACAACTGCAATCACAATTATGCACAAGGGATACAACATTCGTATCATCCATCACAAAAGCCTCTTTGGGAACTCCATAAAGGTGGAAACGTACACGCCACAATGGTGGAAAGACTAGCAACAGGAGACACTCGTAGTAGCAAGTCTTCCAAATTCAAGGGAGGCACTTCCAGCTTGGCATAAAACTTTAAGATATGCGAGATGCATGACAGGATCTCGCATCTACCTCTCTCTCTATCTTCTTCTTCTTCTTCTTTTCTTTTGATAATCGGAAGCTTTCACCGGTTAAGGAAGAACAAAATATAGAAAGAAGCAGAAAGAAAGAGAGCCCAAGAAACATATGAACGGAGAGAAATGTGTGAATAAGTGGAGAAGAAACGAATGAGGGAAAGAAACCAAAGAGAATAGAAGTGATGTGATAACAAAAAAGCAAAGAATAGAGGCAGAAAAAGAGAGAAATGAAAGAAAAATCAATCAGAGAATAGAGGCGGCGGGAGTAGTCGCTATCAGAGTGGGAGAAAAATAAGGGTGCGTTTGATAACATTATTGAAAAAAGTTTTTGGCATTCTTCTGTTATTTGGGAATGGAAGAACAGGTTAGAGGCGTTTGATAAAACAGTTCATTATTCTGTTATTTAAGAACGGATTAATCATAAAAGTGTTTTACATAACGCTTTTTGCATAACCTCAAAAAAGATGATTCCACCAAATAATATAAACAAAAGTGATAAATTTGGTTCAAATTGAAGCCTTAGAACAAGTTTATCAAACACCAACTTTTTTTTTCAACCAAGAAAAAAAAAAAAGAAAAAAAAAAACACCAACATATTCTATTAGTGTTATAAAAATATTTTTAGAACATATTTATCAAACGCCCATTTCCAAGCAAAGAATAGTCTTTTACATAAGAACTGATTTCTCATAACGAAAACGTTACCAAACGCATATTAAGATTTTTGCTCTGATTCAAAAATAAACCTTTTCATGTACACGCATCTCTCCTATAGCACAATATGAGAATATTCTATCTTTCATGATAGAAAAAGAAAAATGATACTCTTATTAATTTTTTTTTTTTTTTTTTTACTTTTTATTCTAGTTTACATGGACTTTAAAGACATTAGATTTTTATCGACTGAACACACCCCTCGGCTCACCTGAATGAATTAACAGATTTTTTTTTTTTGTCATCACAAACCAGTTATTATGGCTGGGGCCCATAGGCAGATGAGGATTTGCAAACCTATTAAAGTGTGTGGATCATATGTTTTGAAGGGAATGGGGCGTGGTGTCACACTTTTTTTCCTCTTCACTCTCTCTTGAGGTGATAGTATTTATACACCATTGACTTGAGTAGGTTATGGAACGTTTGGTGCTGTTTTCCGAGTAGGTGGCATGCACCCTCTCCAACTGCACAAACTTTTCTATTGAATTTTTCCTTATCAATTATATCATTAAAATAGGAGTCTGACGTTTTATAAGGTGCAACAAGTTCAATCCCTCAACAATAGCTATATTCATTTTCTAGTGAAAATTAATATATAAAAAATATATTCATCAGACTCACATAAAAACAAGTGACAACTGAGATGTGAGATGAAGACTAATTTTAAAAGAAAAACGATTAAGTTTGTAAGTCAATGGAACTCATATATTTCATTAAGGGCTAGGTCCACCTAAGTGAACACCACCCTATATATATTTATATATATTCAAAAAAAATATATAAGTATATATATATTATTGAAAAATAGTTTCTTATGTATGGGCATGATGTTTATCGATTTGTTTTTTTTTTCCTTTTTTCCCAATCAATGGGTAGATGTGTCATTTTATACAAAAGGTAAGAGAGACTGGGAGAGATTCATGTACTGCTTGTTTTCATAGCATGCATGTTAGGTTTATATGTATTGATTTAGCAATTATCTAGTATCAACGCTATAGGTACAAACAATGAGTTAAATGGTTAAAAAACCAAATTTTAAAGTACATTTAATAACAACTTATCAGTTTGACGAATAAATTATGTAACTATGCAACGAACGCAAATACACAAGAAGGCTACATGGTTGTTTTTCTTTTTATAAAAAGAAAAGAAAAGAAAAGTAAATAAATGTTACACAACATATCAAAGTTATGTTTTGTTGGCAATATAAATCATTTTCAATAAGAAGGTCATACATTCCATAGCCCCCAACTCTTTAATATAAAACTACTAGTTTCAAAAGATATTGTCATGATAAATGCCCATTCGTTGACTTCTTACATTTAAAGAGAGGATTAAGACCTCAACATAGTAAAGGCTAGACATCCTGGACATACCTTAAATTTGAGTCTAGAGTTTGTTTCTTGCCACCCTTATGGACCATTTAGATGAATCTACGACTCTAGGTTTGAAAAATGGTAGCTAAAGACTCAAATGATATCAACCCATGCGAAGTCGCCAACATTATTTCGATTTAATCATGGTTGTTAGGTCTATATATTTGGCTCATTTTATTGGAGGGGTTTTCCTATAGAGTATCCAAACTATTGATACAGGGGTGAGGTAGTGAGTGGCGAGTTTGGATCACCTTCATGTGGGAGTGCTCTCTTAACACTTTTTTTTAATAAATTTTGTATGGACTCACATATAAAAATGATAAAACAATTTAGAGACAAGATCTTGGGTAGATCTTAAATAATCTGGCATAAAATGTGTGATAAAAAAAAGCCCCAACAAGTAGGTAATCCAAACTCGTGAGTGGCATGCCTAGCCCTCTTCCAAAGGAATCATCTTTTGTTTGATAATTTCTATTATCTATATTTTTTTTGTTTTGGTAAACTCTATTATCTAATTTAATGAGCATAAAATACCTCACAAAAGAAATATAATGTGCACATACAAAAAATAAAAAAAGAAAAAAAAGAAAAGAGAAATATAATGTACATAAAATGAATTTTAAAAGGAGAAAAGAGAGACTTTAGGTTATCTGAGTAAAGGTAAGGAATATCTGTTGGGGAGAAGTCTGCGTCGAAAATTGTCCACATCCTGTTTATAGTTGCCACTTACCAGACCTTGCCTGATATTTCATCATTTTCATCGTCACCTCAATCTCTCTCTCTCGCACAAACACCCCGCCAGGCGGCAGCGCATCATCGCTGAATCATTTACGCGTTGATCTGTGATTCCCAAAGGTTCGAACACCCTGCGTAACACCTTTTGGTTCTTTGTCATTCGTTAATTGTTCTTTTCAAAATTTTCAAGCTAATTTGAATATGTTCTTATTTTTTCATCATTTACTTTCATCTCCAATCCTCATTTATATCCGGATCCCGTTTCCTGTTGGCTCCTCTTCGTGTTTCAGATCTCTATCTATTAGGTAGTTCATATCCCTCTCACGCCGATTGCAACTCTGTTGGCTTTATTTTATTCCATTCGTGTTTTAAAACTTGGTTTTGGTCGTAAGAAACAGGGTCTAAGCCGCGGATTTCTAAATTGAACATTATCGAATAATCGAAACCACAGATTTTCCTTTTTCTTAGTTTGCTATGCTTCTTTCTGTTTATTGTGCAAACCTGATCCCATTGAACTGACTAGAGGACTTACTTATTTATTTGATGATCACTGATCAGTTCTATCTTGAACTGAACCAAGAAAGATGCTGGGAATTGCAAAGCGAATCGGTTTTGGAGGCTCTCGTGCTTCGGTATAACATATCGTTTCTTTGACATGAGTTTTGTCTTTTCCTTTTATGTTCTCGTAAATCCAGACTCTTAAACAGCCTGCTAATCGATTTTGAGGACTCGACTTTTATCTAATCTAGTTGTTCAATTTGTTTTTATCAGATTCTCGAGCAATGTTTGCATAGGATGCAACCTGCCCTATCTGCGGCAAGATGTTATTCGACGGCAGCAAAAGAGGTATTCACCCCTCCTATTTACTGTTTGCTGTATTTTCTTAGCAAACGATTACAAAACTTATTTGTTTTGATCTTTGTGTAGAATGTGTTTGACCAAGTAGTTTGGGTTGTATCATATTGCTCTGACGTTCATTGTGTTCACATCCTATACCCTTTGCGTATACTAAATATGTTTGGGCAGTGCCATGCACTGTTGACATTTTTCACTTTCCAAATGACCAATTGGATAATTGCTTAAGAGACCGAAGGAGTATTCCTGCTTACTTATACAGGCTCTGAAGAGAATGATGATGATTCCACGAGTGGAAAGGTTTTCAGAATATTGCTTTCGTGTACCCAGGCCTTGAACTTGTAGGGACATCAATCAGGAAGAAAGAGAGCTGGTTTCATTAATTTTTATTCTTGGTGTTGTAACTCTTTCTCACAGTTAATATCTTTTGGAGGGAAGCTGTTGATCTTAGTTCTAAAGTTCGTTTCATGGAGATCACAGGGCAATTTTTTTTTATGCGATTGGTAAACCAAGGGGGCTAAGTCAGTGGATTTATTTGGTTTGTTACTGCTAACATCAGTTGTTTTAACCAAATTAAATTATTTTGTGGTGCTCATTTTAAAACTTATTTATGGAGTTCTGTTTTCTCCTCAAAGCAGATTTTAAGAAAGATAAAAGGAAGTCTATCAAATAAAAGAACAAGTCGATTCTTGTTCTACAAAAGGAAGAAGGAGAAAGTTCCAGGCATTGTGTTGATGGAATCAGAAAACTTGAAACCCAATTGGTCCACATGCAGAATCCTTAGAGAACAAGAAGATTTCCTTAAATTGAGTAGAGTTTAATTACTCACATATTAAGTCAGCATATCATGCCAATGACCAACTCCAAGAACAGTACAAACCTGCTGTCTTTTTTAATTCTTTAAAACTCTCAATGGTTTGTTTGTTCAGTTCTGCTGTTTTCTAGTCCCATGTTGATTTTGGATAACTAGGTGTAGCTTAATGTTATTTTTCTATGGTATAAGAGATACATTGTGAAATACTAAATTATGTTTGAACAGAGGGGGCAATAGAAAACAATAATTCATTGGCATTACTGAACTACTGAGAATTTATCATTGGGAACAAAGTGAAATGATGGTCACGAGTGAACTTTTTAGAGATTCCTATTTGCACATTCTTCCTTAATTCTGCTGTATCTTGATTATATTTCTTTGGCTTTTCTTTTTAATATCACATAGATGACAGTTCGAGAAGCTCTAAACTCCGCACTCGACGAGGAAATGTCTGCTGATTCTAAAGTCTTTCTCATGGGTGAAGAGGTAACTAAAGAAACAAAAATGCGAATTTCTATTGGCGTCAGTCCACCCAGCAAAGCCTCCATGGGCTGACCACCTAATGCGCCACATGTGTGGATGATTTGGAAAATCCAACCATTGACTGGGAAGGGTATTGAATTGGGTTCTGGTATTTGACATGGGAATGGTTCTCTATTGCAAGCATTAGGTTGTGTCTTCAAAATATGAAAACAGCCTCCCTGTATAGCTGGGGCTGAGGCTGTGTCCATTGTCCCCTTCTAGACCCTGCAGTAGCAGGAACCTCGTGCATTGATATTCTTTATTTTTTACTTTTCCATGTGTCCCAATCCTCACCAATCTATGGATATGTAACAGTCAAGAACTGCCATATCATTGTGGCACAAATGAAGCTTCTGCTTGGAGATTCCTTTCCAAGCAGGCTGGTTAGGTGATCTTTTACCTTATCAGTAGTAGTTCCCCCCCCTTTTATCCAATTTCATTCTCTCTCCAATTTGTTGTTGCAGGTTGGTGAATATCAAGGTGCATACAAGGTTAGACATTCCTCAGATAATGAAACTTTAATTTCCTTACTAATTCTACATATTTTTGTTCTCTTTACTTCCCTAAAAGTTGGGCTTTTGACGTCTCTGAGTTCTCAGATTTCCAAAGGTCTCTTGGAGAAGTATGGTCCTGAGAGAGTTCTTGATACTCCAATTACAGAGGTTGGTTCTTTTGCATGAGTTACTTATATGGTTATCTGCAAAATAATCCTGAAGCAGTTACTGTTGTTCTTAAAACATCGCCTGTTGATATAATGCAATATTCTTGTTTTATATGTTGGTGGTGACTATTATCTCAGAATACTTTGTTTCTTTGTATAGGCTGGTTTTGCAGGCATCGGAGTTGGAGCTGCTTACCATGGTCTTCGGCCAGTTGTAGAGTTTATGACATTTAACTTCTCTATGCAGGTAACAGTTCACAACGTTTTTGGTTGTGAGGGTCGAATGTCACTGGGTCAATATGTTATATTGTAGTCAGATTCCAGATTTTCTCATCAGTAACTTTTTGGCTGTCCTGTGTCAGAACCATGTACTTAAAGCATCGAGGTATTGGATCTGTTAATTCAGCTATCACCATGGAAATGCCATTGTGATAAGGGATCCATTGCCCTGGATTACTTTGGGAACTTCTGTATATAGCACTTCGTCATCATTGCAAAAGTGCATGACTCAATTAACAAGCATTAGCTGCAAGTTACCCTTTCTTAAAAAAGGATTTATCCCTACTACTTGGGGTTAGAAATGCTATTGTTTTCTTCACTACATCAACTGAAGTTATTAGTGGCTGAACTAATTCAATGTCACTTATCTTTTGCTGCTCTCGTTTTTCTTCTTTGCACTCTATTATTTAGGATCTTATCACCCAGTGATGCGACCCTAATCACAACTGCTTCTAGTTCTATTTGGAAAATTTAGATGCCATTCCTACTGTTTCAAATGTAAATGAATGTCCTAATGTTTATAAATAACATTGTTCCCTTCATAACAAAAATTTTATTGTGAATTTTCTTCCTTGTCACCTATGATTTTTCATCTATGACCTATGTTTTGCATGTGTGGACATGTGCAATTGTATATTGATGTATAATGCTATTGGATACTTAAATCCATGTCTAAGTTTTGGATTCTTGTAGGCCATTGACCACATCATAAATTCTGCTGCAAAGTCAAACTATATGTCAGCTGGTCAGATCAATGTACCAATAGTTTTCAGAGGACCCAATGGTGCTGCTGCTGGAGTTGGTGCCCAACACTCCCAGGTATGAATTATTTTCTGTGGTTTAGGAGGTTTCTGGTGACAGCCCACAAACTGTAATGTTGTGTTAAACAATTTGTTCTGTAAATTGGGGTAAAACACACAAGAGCTAGTGCAGGACAGTGTTTGGAGATTTTCTGACTGCCAAATTTTGGGTCTGAGTACCCCTCTTAAGGGCTTCAATAGTTCCCAAATTATGGCAGTTACTTTCCAACATTTCTGCAGTACAAAGGGAATTATTGTCTGTCTTGGAGAGAATGAGGTTGGCATGGTTGGGTTTGGAAGGGAATGATGATATGAAGGGATGCTAGTATAGTTTCAATAGAAAATATGGCTGGCAGGAGGAAGATATGAGAAGCTAAAAGGTGGCTGGAGAAGGTGACAGAAACAGGGCATTGCAGTTCTGTAATAAAGATGTCAAACTGGGAGTTTGGTTTTGAGAAACAGAACTAGCACAGTGAAGACCCTGTTACTAGAATATGGAGCATTACAAACTGCAAACATAAAACAAAAGCAAAATCTACCAGGCTGTGACCTAGGAATTGCCACATGCAAAACACCAATCAATCATCATATACTCTTTTAATTCTTAATCATTCATTAACAATTTCTTCACATTGTAAGCTAATATGACCCCTCATTTATAGATTGAACTCCTTTCTATCTTTCTAAATCAACTTAACTCCAAATTTATAAGTGTTCCAAATTCTGGGAATTGAAGAAAAGAAAACCAAAAATAGGAAGTCCTAGAAATTAATTGGAGTGAATAGTAACTAGCTTAGGACCACTCACCCCCCCCCCCCAAAAAAAAAAAAGGAAAAATGAAAAAAGAAGAGATCTTAGGATCAAGTAGAAATTAAAACTAAAATCTCGTGTAGGACTGAGTGCCCCATTTTGTGGCTAGTAGAACTGGCTAGTAACAGCAGAAAGCCCAAGAATTGGTAGGCCCATGACCTTTATAACCCATTCAGGCCTTAAAATGTACACATAATTAAGTCCCACAGATAGATTTGTAGCCTCTGCCTGCATGAATTGTGAGAGTTCCTAGACATCTCCACATCTCTTTTATTATTCTAATGTGCAAAAACACCTCTGTGGAATGACCAAAAAACACTTCCTGCCTGTTGGCAGTCGGCCTATTAAGCAGTGAACATGTAGCTTCTTCACTAGATGATGAAGGAGAGAGATAGACTTTTGTGGAAAAACATAGACTGACTTTATTTATTCCTGCTCCCTCTCCTCTCCCTTCCCGTATGAAATAATTAATAAGTTCTTAATTACTCATATTGAAAGTTGGAGGAAGACAAAGTTGGACATATTCATTGATTTCCTGCTTGTAATTGTAATACTAAGAGTAGATGTACAAGCACATTGGATATGCCAATGAACAAGTTCTCTACAAAGAATGAATGAGTGTGATCATTCGAAAGATGATTACTATTTTATGATAATAGCAAATTCATAATATTTAGACATGGTTATATGCCAGTAACCCTTTATTACTGGCCAGGAGGATAAAAGAAGGGATGTAATAACTATTATTATGTCCTTAGTTTTTCAGACCTGCTTGGGTTAAGGTGCTTATGCATCCTCTGCTTGGGATTCAGGTTGTGAAGTACCTAAATATATGGCTGAGGGCATGAAGTACCATCCCCTTTCTTCCACAAAAAATAATAGCACGAAGAAATAAAAAGAGTTAGAGATCTCACCGATTTCTTCAATTTAAAATAAGTTGAATGTTGAGGGGGCAAGATCTACTCTGAAACTTAAGTAGTAGTGATTCTTTTCAACTCATTGTCATCAATCATGAATACAATTAAATCCAAGATAGCTGTTTAACAGGATGCTGAGGATTATAAATTGAAAGAAATATTGGTTTCTGTGCAGTGTTATGCAGCTTGGTATGCTTCGTGCCCTGGGTTGAAAGTGTTGACTCCATACTCTTCAGAGGATGCTCGTGGCCTCCTAAAAGCTGCTATAAGGGACCCTGATCCTGTTGTTTTCCTTGAAAATGAATTGCTGTGAGTAGTCCAATATTTTATGATATTGTGAAATAGGGGTGTCAATTAGCATGATATTAGTTAATCGGTCCAGTATCTAGTTGGTTACACCTTTTTAGGCCAAGACTGTATCTGAAATAGTCAGGCTTAGACCTTGGAACCAGTTGCAAACTTGCAGTGACTATTCTTTCAATTGGTTCTTGTTCTTAGCATGTCTGTCTTAAATGAATCAAAATCCCATACCACCAGTCAACTAAGCCAAAGGAGAATTTTTTTTAAAGCTCATATAGATCTTTACATATTCTATTTTAAAATTAGAGAATAACTACTGATATAAAGCTCGGGGACTCAGTGGGTTATTTTAACATGAATATGCGTGGTCCAAGTGAGTGAATACATAACTGTAGATAAACCCCCATATTGGTTCCTTATTGGCTTGACTGGTTAATTCAGCTCCATTGGGTTCCCAGGCTAAACCACAAAAAACTATAATGACTATGGTCGGTAGTACTGTTGGTTTCTTCGAACCAATAAATAACCATTCCATTTATTGTTCGATGGCTCACAGTCCAAGATTGACACCCATATTGTGAGATTTGTAAATTGACCAAATTAACTTTGACTTTGGTGTTATCACCTGGGTGTTTTACTGCAGATATGGTGAATCTTTCCCTGTTTCTGCAGAAGTTCTTGATTCAAGTTTCTGCCTGCCAATAGGGAAAGCAAAAGTATGTTTTCTTCTCTGTCCACCTTTATTGTTGGTGCTGTTCTTTTTATATGGTAAATTATGACACTTTTATTTAACTCCAGATTGAACGAGAAGGAAAAGATGTGACTATTACTGCTTTCTCAAGGATGGTCGGTTTTGCACTTCAGGTTTGTTCGGTTCCTTCATATAGCTATATCTGATGTTACTGTTTGAATGGCTTGATTGCTGCATCTCATGTATTTTAGTGAGAAAATTACATGATTATCTGCATCTATGTTTATGTTGACAAAATTAACGACCGATTGTTTGACTTAACAAAAGTAACCTATTTTGTGTGTGTTTACAAAATTAGCCAAATTAGTATCACTTGTTAATAATTGTCTTTTGACTGTTTTACCCCTCCATCCCTCTTTTTGCTTCTTATCGTTGTTACCACCAGCACACTCCCACCAGATTTGACCCTTTCTTCTTCCTCATACTTTGCAATTATCTTCCCCATTTTCTATTCGCCCAAACCTCATCTTCTTCTTCTTCATAGAACTTATTAGCTCTGCCCACTCCCTTCCCCTCTCTCATTCGCGCAGGAGTTACAGAAGTGCCTAAAGCCTTAGAATCCATCAAGAATTTCTCAAGATTCTATTCAACTGGGCCACTGAACTGAAATAATGATGGTGAGGTCACCAGATTTGCCGAGGATGGAGTTGCCAAGATTACACTTCACCAAAAATCGCTAAGATCCAGGGCATTAGAAACCGTCATTGCGACACGTCAAAACTAGAAATGCAAAAGTCATTGTTCTTCATTCCCCCTTCACCTGCTACATCTTAGAAGCACTCGACAAAACCCTATTATCATGAATAAAGATTTATTTAAATTCCATTTAAATGTGAAGTAGATCTCATCAAGTAGGGCTTAGGAAAGAGAAGTATTGGGTTCCACTTCTATTAATTTCATTTAGCAAATGGTGGTGTTCAGTATGGAATTCCTTCAGAAGGGCAAGACTGAAATCACCCTTTTTTCTGGTGCTGATGATGGAGCAAAGGTTTGCAAGAGCAAAAAACAAGAGAAGCGAGGTGGACGGCAGGGTTCGCGAAGGGAAGAGTTGTTGTGTGCCTCAACAGCTGCTATGGCAGATATCTCAGTATCTCACCACGTCTAAAACGTCCTTTCTTCTCCAACTTTTGAAGAAAGAAGAGGGGGATGAAGAAGGTGGTGCAAAGTAGCGGCAAAGACGAGGAGGAAGGAGGGTAAGACTGTCCAAATAAATCATCAAATGAGGAATCGAACTGTTTTGGCTAGTCTTGTAAACCCAAACTTAACATAAGTTACTTTTGTTACATCAAACAATTGGTGGTTAATTTTGTAAACATAAACCTAATTGTGACTAATCATGTAGTTTTCTCTATTCTAGTTGCAAGTATGAGTTGTCTTGTGCCTACATCTTTCTCTGTCAAGTGTGAAGTCAAACCTTATTGGAATGGGACTACTTTTGGAGATCTGGATCAAGCATTTTTGTAAAACTATCAGTGTCTTTTTAACACTGTACAAATTGTTGATCCTCTATAGTATCAAATATCTGGATGGCTTTCTTGTCTATTTCCATGATGGCGGTGTTTCTGTCTTTCATAATCCCTTGGAAGTCTATTGTTAGGTTATAGCGATGACTGAAACTCCTGCACCATATTTTGCTAATTTTTTATTTATCAAAATGTTGTATGATAACATCTCTAGCGGTCATACCCAATGCATGGACATATGTTCTGTCAAATTTAAGCTGGCCTAGAACCTCATCAGCATTTTAACTATTTAATCTGAGGATTTGAAGCATAGGGAGGGTTTTTTCTTCTGTGTCTTCTATGTTCTGCCTAAACAATGTGGGTTTATTATGGCTCTATTCGATTTTACTTGACAATTTTCCTTTTACCTGGTTCTAACCAAGGGGAACATAGTGAGAGAAAGGAAATGTAACAAAGAGATGATGCAAGGAGAAGAAATAAGACCAAAGGGGACAGGAAGAGGGAAAGTAATTAGGTTCGGAACTAGGATGGGCCTCAAAGTAGACTGAAACGATTTGTTTTGCCAGCTAGAGCCAACCTGATGTTTTTGTAATTCTCTATTCTTGTTGAAGCTGCATGCATTTTGATCCACCTCGGTGATGGAGAAGCTGAATCATCCCTTTTTTTTTTTTTTGGGGGGGGGTGGGGGTGGGGGTTTTGAATGTGAACCATGCTTCACTTTTAGTATTCTCAAGTGTGGTTTTATTATCTTGAGCTGGTGTCCTTTTAGTGTAGGGGTTCTTGTGTAGTTCAGCCAATGCATAGTGCTGTGTTGCTCCCTCTTGCTTATGTATAATTGTGACAATAAAAGTGGTTTCACTTGCAACAGGCTGCTGATTTACTTGCAAAGGAAGGAATTAGTGCTGAGGTAATTTCCTAATAAAAAGGGAGAATTATCAATTTTGCAGAGCAAAGCTAAAAGTCTTCTTCTTTTTTTTTCCTTCCCCCCTCCAAAAATTGAGACACTGAAGGCAGCCATGAATGATCTGTGACTGCAGGTTATAAATCTGCGCTCTATCCGACCTCTTGATAGAGCCACAATCAATTCTTCTGTCAGGAAAACCAACAGACTGGTGACTCTCGAAGAAGGGTTCCCTCAGCATGGTGTTGGTGCCGAGATCTGGTATTCTTTCTTCCAGTGATGTGTATGGGCCTGCTGATTATTTTGTTATGTTAAGCCCTTTTGGTGTTTGCTTATGAGGTGTGCTTTGGCTGACAGTACATCTGTTGTTATGGAGAGCTTCGGTTATCTTGATGCACCAGTGGAAAGGATTGCTGGAGCTGATGTTCCCATGCCTTATGCTGCAAATCTTGAGAGAATTGCCGTTCCACAGGTAGATTACTGTTTTTTTGGGTACATTTTGGGATTGAATCTAGTTATGTTCTTTATTCCTTTTAGGGATGGGGGTAAACATGGGAGTTCTGGATTTGTTAGCACACAAACTTTTATGCCTACATTCTAGTGGTTGGATGACAAGATGTTGATGATTTAAATGGTATTACCATCTGATTGGGTTGAATTCCTGCTGGGGAATTCGAGATGTGTTCTGGTCCCTTGGATCGCCATACAGAAAGTCCATATGAAACTTTCGTAAAATTGCCATCTGTAAATTGTGATACCCAAACTTGCTTCCTATGAATCTTGTCTCAGGTGACAATGGGTTATACTGGATTTTCCCCTCTCTTGATGTGATAAACCTGTGAATGGATATTCCCCTCCTTAGTGCGTGTGTCATGTGTCGCACTTGGTTTGCCACATGACTTCTCTGGGTGGCCAAGTCCCTTTGCAACTCTTCTAACTAGAAAGCAATCAAAGCATACTGCAGGAAGCCTAGCTAGCTACTGTGTTTTCTTACTTTTTAACTTTCCTTTTGGTGATGGCTTTTACAGGTTGAGGATATTGTTCGTGCAGCAAAAAGGGCATGCTACAGATCAGTTCCCATGGCTGCTGCTGCTTAGACTGGCAGGGAGAGAGAGAGAGAGAGAGTTGATTTTGTTCTACTTTAATATACTCCTTTTGGAGATCGTTTAAAACTTACACGTTATTCTTAAAGTCCTTTCATCAATGGAGGGTTTAAGACAACTGGTCTTGTTGGTCTAGCTCATCCGATGATGCTGGGACACATTTAGTCCAGGCGTACTTCAAGGAAGGGTCTGTAAATTTTTTTCCCACTCTCATAATTGAGTGAAAACCGGTCATTGAATTCTTAAAATTCTTCCTCCTGCCCAGCCCATGCGTTTGTTGGGATTTAGAAGTTGGGTGGGATATTTTTCAGCATATAATAATGACCATTCCACTTTTCCCAATTACGCTTTTTTTTTTTGCCTAGTTTTACCCTGCATGTGACAATTCTGCCCTACGACCTCCCCGTCCCAACCTGCCCCGTACTTGACTCCCTGCACCCTGTTTCTTCTTCTTCTGTTTATTTTTTCCTTTACTTTTATTTATAGTTTTCCCTGAAAGTTGAAACATGGATGGTTGAGAATTTTGGGAATAGGATAGATACATGATCTGATTATTCTAATAGTAGGGCTGTAGGGGTGTGTTTGATATATAATTTAGAAAATAAGAAATGTAAATGTATTAGTATGAATTTTAGGAGTGTAGATATAATGGTTTGTAAATTTAAGGTGTGTATATAATTTGTTAAAAAAGAAGTATAAGTAAAAAATAAAAAATAAAAAATTAATTAAATTTTATTATTTTGTAGTGTTTTCATTATTGGAAGTATTTCTAAAATGTTTGCTTTTAGAAACGCTTTTTGAGCTCAATGCGTTAAACTTGTTGGAGTTATAGGTACGAATGATCGTCAAAACTTAATTTAAACTTATTTTACTCAAGGTTCATGAGCCTTTGGTATTTTGTTTCAATAAAATGTCCATAAAGTCGCTTTGCTTCTAAATTTTTATTTTTATTATCAAATAATTAAATAGAACATGTTTATCATTTTAGAATTACATGGGCAAACATGTAATTGAGTATAGTTCTATTCTACATGATGAGGTTTTCCACTAAATTATCAAGACATGAACTGTAAATTCCATCTATTTTTCATTTATAATGGTGCATAAATAGGCTTCTTATTATCACCCAAAAAAAAAAAAAATCTTGTTATTTATACACAAGAAAGTCATTTTTTTATTATTATTATTTTCACTTTTATATAAAATGAACAAGTGAACAACGTGAAAAATTTTGCTCTTTCTTTAGCTATCTTGTAGGCATGGTTTTTTTTTATTCCTTGTTATGAAACCTATAACATCTAATTTTTGTATATAATTTTTTCTTCTAATTTTCTTTTTTGTCATAGAATTAACTTTCTTAATTATTGCCACAAAATTTGATGAATTATCAAATTTGTCTAATACAAGGGAAAAAAGAGAGCTTAAAAGCAAGGTTTAAAGTATCGGTATTGAGTATCGTATCGGTCAAGTGATTTTAAGAAACATATCGTCTTGTATCGAGTATTGTACCGCTTTGGTAAACGTTTTTTAGTGTAATTTAGTAGAAAGATGTATTGAGATGTACGTATTGGCTAGTATCATATAATATCGTGGAATACTTTAAACATTGCTTAAAAGTTCATTCGGTTATAATATTGATTTTGATCATAATTGATTCAAATAAAGTAAAAATAATGACAATTGACTCGATCATAACAAGTAATTTCATTAGAAGAAAAATGTCACTGAAGAATCACCTCGCTTACACCGCTTATACTAAAGTCAGCCAATGAATTTAATATACAGGTGGTATAGAATCTTTAATTAGTCAAAAGACAATAAAAATTCCAGCCGTTTTTAATTTCAGCTTCATCAATTTTCTTACGTGTACAACATTTGAATATTTGAAAGAAAAAAAAAAACATTAAATTAATCATATGAGAGAATCTTAAATCTTATTCAATTTTTTTGTTAAGTCCAGAAATCTTATTCAATTAAGTAATATGACTCTCCGACTCAGACGATTTGGACCAGCATCGAGTCATCGACTGATAAATTTTGGTTTTTTGAGACCCTTGACGCTGGTTTGAATAAATAAATCATGGGTTCGGATGTCTCGATGATGCTGATTCTAAGGTCATATTGACCATCGAGTTCACTTCGAATCAAAGAAAAAGAAAAAGGACGGCTCGAAATTTTCTCGTGGACTTCTAGAAACAAGTTGTAAAAGAAAGAACTCCAGTTTTCCACTTTATAGTCCATTAACATATTCTTATTTTTCCGATAATCTGTGCTCGTAGAAATGTATATAGTGCGTACAATAATACTGTGGCGACGGAGAAAAACTATTATTAGTATTATTTTTGTTTTCCAGATAGACTGAGAATTTGGAAATCAAAGAAAAACCTATGAATGTCATAGTCAGATACATAAACAATCTTTGTTTTAGCGCGCATTTTCTGCGAATTATTCTTTGTTTCAGTTTCGTCTCCTCGTTTCAATTTTCAAATCGTGTTCTTTCACTTCCATTCTCTGTTTTTGACTTTGCTGATGTTATTGCGTGGATCGACTCCGTTTCATGTTGTCATTCTTAGGTTTTAGTTTATTTATGAGAGTGGCCGGATTTGTTCTCTCTAATTGCCGTCCTTAGGTTTTCTGTTTTGTGTGTATCCGATTTCGGGAAGCAATGAGATCTTCTCTAAAGAAACTTAAAGGATTTGCGCTTCACAAGAACGATGCGAAAGAGAAAAGAGATCTTCAACCTTCAGCGCAGTTGGATGAGCTCGCTCAGGCTGCACAGGTACTTACCTAGTCTCTTTTAAGTATTATTTTGGGGTCATTTTAGCATATATTCCAATTATTCCATCTGGAGAGAGATTTTTTCTTCCCGAGTTTTAAGCATGGAAACATGAAGCTCCCTGCCGAGCAGATTTCGATAGTTACGAGTTACAAACATGCAATTCGGAATTAATAATATCTATTGCTGGACACCTTAGGAGTTTGAATATTATTCCTCTCGGTTTGCCCCGCATTTGATGGTCCAGTTCTTTGATTGCAACTCTTGACCTTTCCCCTTCCACTGGGTGTTTGAAGGCTTTTTCAATCAGCTGCGATCTTGGAAACACTACTCACTCGCATCTCTTGTTGATTGATTTGGGAAGACAAAATAAAAAGGCTTAAAGTGTTTCTATCTAGGTATTGGGGGAGACACCGGGGGTGGGGGTGGGGGTTGTAATTGTGTTTCAAGGTTTAGAGCTGCATTATCTCAAAACGTGTCCAGCTTATTCAATAATGGCTTTTATTTGTCATTTGAGAAATTTGCATTTGTTTATTTTACAGTTTTAATCAATTGTGCAGTTCAAATAGGACCAAAAGATGCCTCCATCACCTTCGAACTTCCTAACAGGAACGAGCACTAGTCATATTTGTTATATGATGGTTCATTGATCTACAAGCTGGTCTTCCATATAGTTGTCTCAGATTCAAACCCTGTCTCTTGAGTCATAGGTCTTCCATTATATGATCCCTAAACATGAAATTGCCACTGCGTGAATCCAACCAGTGGCTATGTACTTATTTGTATGGGAGTCCAAGTATCTTGGCCACAACGTAGGCATTGATTGAGATTTTGAGCTTAGTTGTTTAAAAAACGCATAGCATAATGCTAATAAATGACTAAGATTCTAGTATTTGTCTTATCTACAAACGAATTCTCTTTATGTTGGTCAAGTAGAATTGAGCATTGCCTGAGGTGGACGTGAGAAACTACTCATCTAAAACAAAATATACTATATTTATCGGGAAGAAAATATACTTAACTAAAACATGGACTTTTGATTCATTCTAAGAATGGAAAATTTTCTGTGTTATATGTGTATATTTATGAAAACACACACACACACACATATATTTATGCTTTTTATAAAAACAAGGTGCTTAATTGTAATTTATGAATTATACCTTAACAATTAGGTGTTCGGTTTTTTGTTTACTCGAAAATGGTGATAGTATTACATAGTGTGACATCATTTATGAATAAATTAGTCTCTTTCCCTCAATAATAGGTATACTTCTATCTGATGTAGTCTCAGAACTTATAAGAGCTAGGAGCAGAAACAGGACCTTGTTACAGGACCAATTCAGTTTGGGCAGATTTAGGTAAATTTTGGAATTTAGGTTTATAATAGGTATTAAGTCTGGAGATGGTATCAAGCATTAAGTGGGGTCTGGGGCCATGGTTCGATCAAAGTTTAGACAAAAAGTGATGGCTGGAATTCGGATTCTCAAAACGAGGGTGATGGCGGCTGAGGGTGCAGTCCTCAAAATGTGAAGAGATTTTGATGGTTAGAATAGTTGGAATTTGTAGTTGCATTTTTGGGGTTTTAGGTATAGGGCTAGAGGGATATTAGGGTTTTGATAGATGGATGAGGTAGCAGAGGGGATTGAGAGTAGCACACTGCGGGGGATATCTGTGGTTGAGTTGTGAACAAAAGTAGTGGCTAGTTTGCTGGAATAGGGGTTTTGTAGTTTCTGATTTGCGGAAAATTTGAATTAAAAAACTAGGGGAATTGCGAAGGTCTGAATGCAGGGGTGAAAGAGCTTGATGGATCAAGGACACAACAGGTTGGGAGGGTCACTACACGGAGTTATGAGGCTCCTTTTTTTTGGGGGGGGGGGGGAAGGTGTTCGGCAATCAATTTGCGTGCATAAGGGGAAAACCAGAAAACAAAGGGGGAAGGCTAGGGTTAGGGTTTGGCTTCAAGAATACCACTAAGTAACCAGCAGCTTAGACTTGGAAGTACTTGCTTCTCTGGAAACAGGATAAGGCTACGTACGTCTGTCCCTTCTTAGATCCTGCTGAAGATGGGAGCCTTTTTCATTAGGTATGAACTTTTTTGTGTGCTTTCTTCCTAAGCTTTACAAAATAGAAAGGAAGAAACTTTCTATAAATGTAGCTGCCAATTATCTAAAGAAAGACTTCCAAGAAATGAATATGGTATCGAACTGAAATAAGAAAGTTCCAAAGATTTTATTGCTATGAAGTAAAATATGCTTTTGAAAAATGAAAATGAAACTAAACTTTGGTACCATTTGGTAGAAGTGTTGTCCACTTGATGGACCAAACATCCCCTAGACAAGGCAAATGTGGCTATAACACTGTTCATGCAAACAGTACTGTGAACAGTGTTTTGGCCTTTTTTGTCATATTTCAATCTACGTACAAAGTTTCCTGCTCCAAGCGTTTTAGGTCATTTCCAGCATTTCACCATGTTGGCGTTTGGATATTTGTTGTATGTCTTTCTGCTTTCAAGCATAATTATTCTTTGTGTATAATACTTATCCTCTATTCTTCTCTGTGTTTGTTTGTAGTGTTTGATTCGGTTTGTGTTTGCAGGGTATGCAAGATATGAGAAATTGCTATGATAGCTTGCTTTCTGCAGCTGCTGCTACAGCAAATAGTGCTTATGGTACATAACATCTTTCGTAGATTACTTATTTTTTGATGAATTTGCTTTAGTTGCCTTGGACCTTTAGAGGTGCCCTGTTGGCAAGGTGATGAGCTTTACTACTTATGGAGCTGAATATGTACAGAAAAGCAGCACATTGATAAACTTTTTTTCATTTTTTGATGAATGTTTCATGCTGATACAATGTGAAATCAATTTTCTGCCTGACATAGTGGTAGATGTGTACTTTCGTGTGCCATTTGAAGTTCATTCTGTAGTAAGTCCCAAATATATGAAGAAATCCATACAGATGCCAAAACTTAAGAGAAGGGAGAGGTTCCTATGCTGTCTTTTCTTGCCCATGAATTTCCATTAATTTGTCTATCTGCCTCTTAACCCATGCTGGCTTGTTGGGAAACTAACACAGCTACCTTCCCCTGCCCCATCACCCTGACGCGGGAAAAAAAAAAAAAAAAAAAAGAGAAAGAGGAAGCAAGGATGGCTACCTACTCTCTCTTTTTCAAAATTTTTAATTATTATTATTATATTTATTTTATACGTATCTAGTGATTCTATTTTACTCCGTCTCCATTTTGCTTACTGTTGCTCTGCCATTTGCTGCAATCTGGGGGTCAAAACCCTCATCTTGGATTTCTAGGGGCCTGCACAAGTAATGGAAGACTCACATCAAGAATCTTAGGCAAAAAACAGTAAATGTATTGAATTTGCAAAGTTGTAGTGGCATTCTGGTACACAACCAGATTACGAGAGAGGCTACATGGTATATGGAAGGGTTAAAGGCAGCCATAGGAATTAGGATTTATTGTTCAGGGATAAACTTTAGGGGGTCTATAGTTACAAGCAGAAGAGGATAAAGTAAGAGGGGAGGGGTATCGTAGGAGATACAATAAAAGAAAAAAAAGATAGATATTAGTATTGTAAGTATGGGGTGGGTAAAGGTTGTCTTCAACCCTAAGCCGAAGTAAAAGGCTGAAGAGCCAGCAACGGGGGAAGGATTGCAAGTGAAGTGTGTCTCTTGGGGAACCCTGACAGACCTGAAACTGAATGCAAAGTCAAGATCAGGGAGGTCTACTTGTCCTACATCATTGACAACTTGATCGAAGTGAAGAAGATCCAATTGAAATCTGTGATGGCTAGCTGCTAGTAGTTGCAGCTTTGGTGCTCAGAGAATTGGGATTTTTGGCAGCAAGGAATGCAGGATCCAGGTCGCCCTAGGGCGGTTCATCTAATTCTCAGAGTATGAGGGAAAGAAGATAAAAAAACCCAAATTTCAGGTGATAAAATTACTACTGATTTCTGGAGATTGATTGAATGAACAATTTAACAGAATTCCGAAATAATGCTGCTGTACGACTTGAATGTAAAATAAATGGGAATGCTAATGGAAAATTTAGATACTACAATGCTCTCACTACTGCTGACTTGAGGCACCAAGTCCTCCCAACTCCAACAGCTAGGTTCACGGCCCAACCACTTACTCAAAACCAGAATCGCTCCTCCCTTTGTAACTGTTAACTGTTGGGACGGCTGAAACTTTGATGACTTTGTTTAAGTTCCTATTTAACTACAACTTGGTGATTAATTGATCAATGACCTTTCCAAAGTTTTCTTTTTGGGATGAATGAAGAATTTCATGACCAAAACCCTGAATGGGAAGAAAGATGGAATGGTTTGAAGAAATTTCCTTACATAATTGTGCTTGTTTCAGAGTTTTCAGAGTCACTGCGAGAAATGGGTGCCTGTCTGCTGGAGAAAACTGCATTGAATGATGATGAAGACAGCGGTAAATGATAGTTGACTTTACCTTGCAACTTACACTGGTGATTGTTTCACTGCTATTTCTAACTTTTAACTTCAGATCTACAGAAGAATTGACTTGGGGGTAAAAAGCTCTTCTGTTTGCTGCATTCCGTATCATAGTCTTGCATGTATAATTATTTTTCTAACAAAAATTTTCATGAAGTTGGTGCACTTTATCATTATCTTCTAGAAAAAGAAACTTCCCAGTGTTTCCTGAATTTTCTTTTATTTTTATTGTCTGCTAGAAATTTTGTTGGACTTGCAAAAGTAGTTTCTGTTTGCTGCATTCGGTATCATAGTCGTGCACATATAAGTATTTTTCCAACAAATATTTTCATGAAATTGGTGCAATTTATCATTATCTTCTAGAAAAAGAAACTTCCCAGTGTTTCCTGATTTTTCTTTTATTTTTATGGTCTGCTAGAAATTTTGCTGGATTTGCTAGAAATTATTTTCTCCTTAAAGATTAAGAAGATGAAAAGAAAGAAAGTCAGTGATTTGGTTGGTATATTTGCCTACAGTTTCCATTTATGATATTGGAAAGAAAGTAATTATCCCAAAATTATTTGGAAAGGGGGATGTCAATATTGGAAGCTGGACTTTCCTTTTGTTATTTTTCCCTCAACAATTAGCATTTCACTGGGAGCTACAATTGTGTTCCTTTTAAATTTTTCCAGGTAGGGTATTGTTAATGCTGGGGAAAGTGCAGTTTGAACTTCAGAAGTTTGTTGATAACTATGTGAGTCTTGATTTTATGATGCAAACCCTGCTACATTCATTTTGTAATTAGTAATTCAGTTTTGTGAACACAACAATTTCATAATTCGAATGACATGCCTTTCTTTTTCTTTGAGGATTGTTTCAGCGCTCTCATATTTTCCAGACAATTACGACACCATCAGAATCTCTTATAAATGAACTTCGGACAGTGGAGGTTTGTTTCAATGCATTCTTTTATTGCTTAAGATACGTTTTATTTTCTTCCTTAATAAAACTGAAATTAGTCTTTTTGATAAATGTTACTTTTAAGTAATGCATTTGGTGACATTTCCATTCTTGGGGATCATTTTTGGTGCAAAGTTTTTACATGTGTCTGTGCTGAGAGAACGTCCTTTGTTTGAAAATGAGCGTTTGATAAACACATTCTGAAAATATTTCATGTTGGGTCAAGAGTCTAAGAAACCTAGTTTTTGAGTAAGTGTGTGGGGCATGAGAGCAAGGTGAAGGGGGTTTGCGAGTAAGGGTGGGGGTGGTCTTGAGAGGCCTTACATTGAGACCGTTTTATGAAGTTTTTCCACCTGACAGAACATGTTCTTTACCCCATTTTTTAAACTACTATTCTCACTAGTTCATTATCCAAGAACAAAAATGAAATATTTTAACCACCACCTACCACCCGTTCTGATTCTCAGAGAACAAAGAATGACAGGACTGTTCTCTGAGACCATTACCAAACACATCCTAAACTTTTAATTTGATTGGTCCTACTTTGTTAAGAGAATGTGGAGGTTCTTCGGCTGTTAGAAGATAAACAGATCTTGAGTGATGAGTTAATGTATTTATGTCTAAAATCTTACTGTTGTCAAGATTTCAAGTCTTGATTTTTATTATGAGTTTGGAGGTGCCCAACGAAGAGGCTAAACAATTTCTTCAAGGATTGCTGAATTACTTGAATGTAGTGCAAAAAATAAGATATAATTAGTTAAGTTTCTTGATCTATTTCCTTAGCCTGTTTACTTGGTATTGAACTGTAAAATAAGAATACATTTATTGGGTGTTCTCTGTATTGACAAAAACTAACCCCTTCCCCCCCCCCCCCCCTAACTACTTAGATTAAAATTGAATGATACTTGTTATTCACTGGTGCAGGACATGAAGAGACAGTGTGATGAGAAAAGGTTAGCATGCTTTGTCATCTTCTTTTTCTTCACCTTTGAACTATATCCTTCTTAGCATGTGTGGAAACTCTTTAGAAAAGTATATGAGTACATGGTGGAGGCACAAAGAGAAAAAGGAAGGTCAAAAAGCACAAAAGGCGAAAGCTTTTCTCCCCAGCAGTTACGAACTGCTCATGATGAATATGATGAGGAGGCAACTTTATTTGTCTTTCGTTTGAAGTCATTGAAGCAAGGGCAATCACGGAGTCTTCTAACACAGGCAGCACGACACCATGCAGCTCAGGTTCACCTTTTTCATAATTTTCAGATATTTCACATGTTTGCAGTTGACCATTTTTATGTGATCTTTCTTTCATTTCTTGCTTTGAAGCAGTTGAGATTCTTTAGGAAGGGACTTCAGTCTCTTGAGGCAGTTGAGCCACATGTAAAAGTACTTGCGGAACAGAAACACATTGATTACCAATTCAGTGGTCTTGAAGATGACTATGGGGATGATGGTGAAGATGATGACTGTTATGATGCTAATGATGTTGGTGAATTGAGTTTCGACTATGGGCAGACTGACCATGGGCAAGATATTTCAACGTCAAGGAATTCAATGGAGGTCTGAATTTTCTCTCAATTTGTTGAAAATTCTTTGAAAAAATGTGAGTAGTTTAGATAGCTTGTTATATGTGCAATCAGTGGGGGACTCATAAAACATGGTTAACACTTTGCTTTAAGCTGAGGCAATGTCTGTGGGGGCTTTCTTATTATTCTGTAAATTGGTTGATCTTTTTGGCATCTGACAAGTTGGAACTGTGCTTTGCTTTGACAATTGCATCAAATTGTCTACATATGCAAAATTTAGTTCCTGATGAAGAAAGCAAAATGGATTTGATTTATTTTTCAGAAATTAAAGGGAACTGATGCTCTTGATTCCATATACATCAGGGTTCTGTTTTAAAAATGCGGAACTTCATATTGCTTCATTCAAAGGTTTCCAAAACCCTTTTGTTGTCATGGATATGACTTCCTTATGGTGAAGCTCTTCCTTCAGTTGTGGTTTCAGCTGTTTGATATAATGTATCTTCTTGTTGATGTTATGAAGTACTGCTTGTGTGAAGGCTTGTCACTCTATAATGTTATTTCTGCTGTTCAACAAACTCTTTTTTCTCTTCAAACCCAATGAACTGATATGTCTGACATGCCATGCAGCTGGATCAAGCAGATGTATCATTTCCCCAAGCTTCCAAAATGGAAGTTGCACAGGTAAACATTGGGCAAAAGTATCCTCGTGAGTACATTTAAACAACCAAAAAATGCTAAGCTGCCATGAGCACTTTTTGGTCTGACCCGTTGGATCTGATTAGGGAACACCTTTAGCTCTCAAGGTTTATCCCTCTCTTTTTCTGTTGTTTACAGGAGAATCCTGAAAAAGGCCTAAGAGATATTGGTTCCTTCAGTAGAGGACCGAGGGTGGGCAGCCAATCTGCCCCAATCTTACCTGAGAACAAATCTGATATGGCTGAAAAAATAAGACAAATGAGACCATCATCAACACGGAAGTTTCACACATATGTCCTACCCACACCAGTTGATGCAAAGACTTCAGAAATTGCAAGGTCAAGTTATTCAACTCCCCCCGCAAGGCAAACAAGTTTGGGTGGTCATACCCACAATTTGTGGCATTCATCTCCCTTGGAACCAAAGAAGTATGAGAAAGGTTCCGGAGATGATACATTGTCAAGCAGAGTAAAAGCAGAGTCAGTACTTGAGGAGAGCAATAGTGCCTCCACCAAATTACCCCACCCTTTTGCAGAAGGGTTCTTACTGCCACATTTTGATCAGCGCAGTGATTCTTATGCTAAAAAAGTCAAAAGAAACGCTTTTTCTGGTCCAATAACGAGTAGAGCTTGGTCAACCAAGGTTGGTTTATCTGCTAGTGGTTCCAGCAGCCAAACGGAACACCACCAATTAGTTGCTGGAATTGTTTCACCTGTCCCAACACATCAGTCATCCTCATCTCCTAAAGTATCACCAAGTGCATCTCCTAACCGTATATCTCCACCGAGAATAAGTGAACTTCATGAGCTTCCTAGGCCACCAATCAGTTTTGCCACCAAGTCCACAAGACCTTCAAGTTTAGTTGGTCACTCTGCCCCCTTGTTTGCTAGAAGTCAGGAGTATTCAACCACAAATAGAACACCTACCTTGAGCTCAAATTCTGCATCTCCATTGCCAATGCCTCCTCTGGCGGTTTCTAGAAGTTTCTCCATACCTTCAAGCAGCCAGAGAGCATTGCCTTTGCATGTAACAAGGCTTTTGGATGCTCAAAGTCCAGAGAATGTTGAAAAAGTTGCATCACCTCCTTTGACGCCTATTTTGTTAACAAATGCCCAACTATCATCTACTGCTTCTGAAGTGGTCGATCAATCTATGCAAGTGAAAGGTAAGGAAACCGATAAAACCCTTGCATTGCTTTCTTCTTGACAGACGTTAACATCTGGTTTGGTTTACACGTGTGCTCTGCTGCTTTTTCACTATTTATTCCCAAGTTTAAATGCTAGGTCTCTAGTTGCTATCTTACATTATAATTACTCCTGTTACTGTTTTTATTTTTAATATCTTGATATATATGCTTTGACCCATGCGAGGTAAATCTTCCACTCTCTCTTGTAGTCCAATGGTATGGAACTGGGTTACATGTTTGACAAGATTGGTCAAACAAGGATTAGGCCAAAAAGTCAATTCACCTATAAATTTCCTATGATTGGCAGTTTTGATTTTAACAAAATGGAAAATTTTGAAATTTTCAATATTCGTATTTTGGCCGTATATGGTGATGAATATGGGTTTGCATTTGTATTTGTTGGCTTGACACTCCTGATAAGTACCCCCAGAAAGGAATCATTTTCAGGGGCCTGAGAGGTTATTTCAAGGGAGGGAGGAGAGAAATATAGACATGGGAGCTCTGTTGATGGAAATTCAAAACAATTATGCAGGCCTAGGGGCAAGGTTTGATGTGATTTTCAAAGAATTTTTTGGCTGGATGTGAAACCCTAAAATCTAGGACAGTTGGAAAGTTTTTGAGGATGGACGATTGAAGGGCTTCCAGCAGTAGGGTCTGTGCTTAGGGTTTAAGGAAGGTGATCGGGAAAGATGATTCACACAGTGAGACCTTATTCTGATGTGTAGATTCTAATGGAGGTTTAGAGTCTGAAGGTGATGGTGTATCAGGGGCTAATAAACAGGTTGAAAAACTTAAAACAAACTATAAACAGGAAATAATGGAGAGAAGAGGTGCGGGATGGGTGACTTTGGTCTCTTGCCTTGGCTGAACCTCCAAAGCTTTACGTGCTTGGCAAATCAAAGGCTGGCTGTTCGATAGCCAAAATAGGAACTGAGGGGCTTTCAATAGACGGATAATAACCTTGTAAACTCAGTCTACAAAAATACAGAACTCCAAAATAGGTAGCTCAACCAAAAATACAGAACTTTGTATACATGTATATATATATATTATTATTATTTTTTTTTTTGGGGGGGGGGGGGGGAGGGGGGGGGGTCACGTCAACAAATCAACTGAACCATGGTTGAATTTTAAAGTAAAATGATGAGTAATCTAACTTAATCTTGTATGCAGCTCTCGTACCCCAAAATAAAGGAGGCTCCTTACAAGGTTTACCCATGGGATCAAGGGCGTAACACATACATATTCCATTCATAGGCTTATTCAACTTTAAAAAGCCCTTGGAAAAAAGAAAAAGAAACTAAAAACTTTAAAAAGCAAAAATTGGTTATGGCTCTATATCATTCATTGCTTGCTAAATGATGGATATGAGCTTTTGGACTTTCTTTGCCCTTTTCTTGGTGGTGTTATTAGTTTCTTTTGGATTTTATTGTGGATTGCAACAGTTTTGTGGTGGAGGCATTTGATCTTTTCCTTTTCCTTACCCATCTACTTTGACCATATTATTTTTCCCTTTGGATTTTGTTATATATATATATATATATATAATTTTTTTTTTTCTTTGGGAGCTATCTGTCCTGAATTTCATAGGTCCCCCTCTGTGGATTTTGCATTTAAGGTCAAAACATGTGCAATGACTATATTTACTCATTAGGAAGAAAATGGCGTTATTAGTAAGGCAGAAAAATAAAGATTACAACTTGTTACCAGCATTGGATATTTCTTGAACCCTAAAATATGAGCGGTAGAGAAGAAAACTGAGTTTCTAGAGTCATAGTAATGTTTCATGGGAATATCTATTTTTAAGTTCATCATCATTATTTTTTGTCATACCTCCTTCCTTTTTGGGTAAATGATTTCCCCTTCAACCAGAATCATATTGCATGTCATGATTCGTTCCCTATGATTATTCTTTTCTTTTTTTTGCAGATCTGCATTTCATTGGGAATTTTCATGAACTGAAAACATCTTAAACTAACCTCTGAAATATTTAATTCTATATATTGACCGACCTCCACCAGGTCCAGGGAAGCTCCCCTTAAATATTACCCTCTGTTGATTATCTTAATTCTTGACAGCAGAGGGCTCTCTTCTTTTGAATGAAGAAAATTGCTTAGTGAGACATATATGCCAAAATTGCAGATGTGATAGAGCTGTGGCATCTTCTGCTCAGCAATGGCTCTACATAGCCTCTTCCAAAATCCAGAGACTTAGTGACCTAATTCTCCTCTAGTGTAGCCGTAGGATATGAATGAGTGATAACTAAAATGGAGATCGCTTTAGTGAAAATACCTTTCCAAACTTTTGAAGGGAGCTTTGAGGATACTGATCACAAGAATATGGATGGCAATTCCCTTTCGTTTGAGTTCATCATACCTTTGCCGGGAGAAGCTTCCTCTGGAATCTATTCATTTTTTATATTTCTTTCTGAGGAGATTTCCAAATCATTAGTCTCCAGTCAGACATTTCCATTTGTTAAATTAACATCGACAATAATTTGGAAAAAAAATCAATTAAAGAAGCAACGAGAGAGCCTCTCATATAAGGTGGGTCAAACAGTGGAAGCAACACCAGCTGAAAAGAAATCATGATTCCTTGTGTTATAGTTGTCGTTAACCATGATAACTCATCTGTCGTTATTTTACTATTTCCTTAGCTTTTTCTTCGCCATGAGTCTAAGGCTGTCCTTATGGGTGCAGATGGGGATTGATTTTGTGTTTATGAATGCTGCATTGGATGATAGGGCCTTCACACCCTTCGACCAGTTTTGGTGGAAGACCTCACCCAAATCCTCTCCCGACAGGGTTAAGGTGGTGTAAATACTCGATGCTTGTGTATTATTTTGGATCCTCCTCCTCCCTTATTCCTTGCAGCCTTCTGATAATAATTTTTTGTGTGCAAATGGCTGTCGATAACAATTGAAATTGAAACTAAGCAAAAGTGCGCTGAATAAAGTTGAAATTTCGTATTCATGAAACAGATGTATTCAGTCGCACACCCATTTGGGAAGAGGGAGGGGGTGGGGAGTAGTGTTGTTAAGGGCATACATTATTCACAGAAGCCAAAGTATTCATAGAGTATAATGGGGAAATTGAAGAATTTCCTGTCAAAATATTGTCAGGAAGTTCATCTAGGGGAAACCCCGGAGTAGATAAACATACTGCATACTTCCATAAAGTTAGTCCAAGAGTTAACCTAGAGTATATACCTGTGCTAGGACCATGTAGAAAACCTTTTGCTCCAAAATAATCATCAAATAAATGCCCTTTATTATCTTCCTTTGACCTCTAATTTCCTCCACAAAAAAACTTTTGAACGCGCTGTCGACCTTTATTTGTAAGATCTAGTGAGAGCCCTAATGGTGGTGGCTCTAAATGATTTTGGACAACCATTTCCAGATGGTGCCAACTGGGCTGTTTAGTTTTTCCTGCCAAAAGGTGATCAATCCAGCAACCTCGGGTTTCATCCGGGAGCCTGAAATTTATACATCTTCACCCTCAGGGCTAAAAGCTGTTGAAGTAAATCAAGTACCATACGCAACAGATGACACTCTCCTATCATATGATGACAAATCCATCTTGATGTGGAGGTGGAAATTTCTCGCTCTTGCTCTTCGCATAAGCCTGTGCCATTAACCTTCGCCTCTGGGAATTTAAAAAAAAAGGAATAATCATCATCACGGGGTTAAAAGTGAAATCAGTAAAATAAAATCAGGGAAAATAGCAATATCATGCCTATTTCCAACCTTAGACATTGCACACAATGAGGCTCCAAAATGTAGAGCATACGTCCCCCAACAACTCCATTTTTTTGAAAAGAAAGGCTTAAAAAATGGAACCGTTGAACTAACCAAAAGATGTTTGAATAAAGGCAAAATGTGACAAAGATCACAATGGTAGCAAACATCGGTTTACTATAACCCTGAACGTCCATCAGTTTGTGTGGTGGATCAACTTCAGTTTGGATCCCTTGTCCAGCCATTATCAGGCGTTTGCTTCCAGTATTTTGCCCAAACAATATTCAAACAATACGGCTTCATCCCCACTAAATGAGACCAATTACATGGATCCTTGCCTGGGGAAATCTTATCCTTTGGGAGGAGGGACGGTTGGGAAGGCGCACACAATGTTTACCTTCTTGCAAACCAAACCAAAGCATATCCAATTTGCATCACAAACCTCGTAAAGGGCCAGATATGTGGATGAATTAAATTAATCTAATCCGGGTTAGTAGAGCATCAATCTGGGAAGGCTCAAATAAAATCATCACATTTGGGGCCCGGAGGAGATATATGAAGAGAATTACTGAATAAAGGAACGCTTGAGTAACCAACCGTGGAGTGGATCTTTATGGACTCACGTAACATTTCACCATACCATCCCACCACAACCCAAGGACTCTTGTTTACAAGGAGAAAGGCTAACAAGAGGGTTACACTTCTCAAACACTAAAGCAGATGGCAAAAGAGGAGTTTCCATGTTAAGAAAGGAATCTGTGAGGAAAAGTCGGAGGAACAAATTACTTTACCTGGAGATTTAGAAAGGAGTGGAGTCGACCAGTTAATGGTCAGGAGGTGGGGTTTTTCATCTTGCTAGGCATCAAGATGTAGTAAGAGTTTGTATGCTTCCCATGTTTCCTGTAAAAATATTAACTTACTGAAGTAAGGATTTTTTTTTTCACATACATCCAAGTTCACTTGAACCTCAGCATTTGCTTCTGATGCTGGTACTGTTCGGTCACGAGGTTGAACTCTCTTGGCCCTACCAGCAGCGCTTGCTTTACCATTCAGCCCCCTTTGCCTGCAGAGGAATAAATACACACTTTGTTATTAAATGACCAAATCCACAAACAAACGTCATAATATGGAAAGGAAAAAGATAGACCTTCTGGCTGCTTCATCCCTTAATTTCATATCCATTTCTTTGGTTGGAGGATACTTCGGTAACATTGATGGTTCACAAGCATAAGGTTCTGTGGTGAAGAACTGCACTCAAACAGCTCAGTAATGAATTACATCATTCATACCATCTCCCAATGAAGAAACAACCTGCTTTGTCAGTAATGGTTCAAAATGAACAGTTTTCAATTGCCTTGACATTTTAACCCTTGAGAGCCTCACAAACAATACACCCATTTTAGATTTTTCAAGAATTTGTTATAAATAATACGTTAATAACCAGATAGCATTGACCCTCCTTTAGTGATGCTAAGCATGAAAGCAAGTTTTGAGAAAACTGCACTAGCAGTTAGCTGGGTAATAAACAGGTACTAAAAACAGAAGGTAATTCCAAAGAATACAAATGACGACACTATTTTGTGAGAAAACTGCACTGCACTAGTAGTTACCTGGGTAATGGTTTTCCATAAATACTACATTAGAATAATGCAGTGATTATTTATGTAAGAGCTACTAAAATACTTGGAAACTTTCTAACAGCCATGTTTAGCCTGGATCCTATCCTATAGCAATGGTGTGTCCTGCAACACAGGATCAGGAGTATTTCCCCACGCATCTTAAGTGGCTCCCTTTTTCCTGTGTATGGGGATGGGCGATTGGCATAAATAAACATAAGATATGAGATCTTGGGACGAAATTGTAAATAAGAGATGGAGTTTTGGCCATAAAAAGGAGCTTGTTTTGGGTGAAGAGAATTTTGTTTGGACTATATGATGTACTGCATCATACTGATTTTTTATTTTTCATTTTGAAAGGTGGGGGGGAGTGTGGAACCAAATCATGCCAAATGATTTACTCAGATATCATCAATGCATTAGCTTTTCTTCAAAGAGAGAAAAGAAACAGACAAAGTAATAGAAGCAGATTGCAGGATCTGATCCACAGTGATTTCATAAGTCACAGAATCATATGGAAAGCCAATTCAAAAAAACGAGAATAATATGCTTAGATTCCTGTGGTTATGGTAGGAAAGCAACAATCTGAACCCTCAAACTCTTCCTTTCTTAGCCAAAATGTAGAAACTAGGAAATCATAAATCCTAACTCTGTTTACCAAGGATATTGAGCCACACTCACCTCACTATTCAGAGCAGCAGTGGCAGTGCCTCGTTCATATGGATTAATAGAGAGAAGAGTTTCAATCAGAGATAATGCAGCAGGAGGGAAATCTTTATAGGTTTCAGCTAAACACCGTCGATATGGTTGTTGTGGCTTGAGAATAGTTGCATGTGGGAGCTTGGATTTCTTCCAGTATTCCTCTGATGGTGAGCCACATAACTTAAAAATCTTATGCAGCTGTTCCATCTGAGCATGAAAAGAATTAATAGTTGGGAACAAAAATGCAATAACAAAGCACCAAATATAACATGGCAAGGACATGGGACATCAGAAGCCACTCATTGAAAAAAAAGAAATGTATATAAAGAATGTTAAAATACAACAACAACAATAAGCCTTGTCCCAACTAAATGGGGTCAGCTACATGGATTCTTGCCTTCCAATTAGTTCTGTTTGAGGCCATGGTAGATACAAGGCCTAAGCTATGCATATCATTTTTCACCACTTCTCCTAAGGTTATCTTAGGTCTGTCCCTAACTCTTCTACTTCCTTCAATCTGGATTATCACTTCTCCGCACAGAGGCATTTATAAGTTTTCGTGAAATATGGCCGTGTGCCACCTCAAATGACTTTTTTGAAGCTTATCACTAATGCGAGCAACTCCCAGACCAACTCTAATATGATCATTCCTTATCTTATATTCCTAGTTTTGCCACTCATCCATCTTAGCATCCTCATTTCTGTTGCACTGCGTTTATCTATATGATTCTTTTTAACAGCGCAATACTTTGCACCATTACATCATAGCATGACAAATGAGGGTCCTATCGAATTTTCCTTTAAGCTTTAATGGAATACATCGATCACACAAAACCCCGGACGCACCTCTTCACTTCATTCACCCTATTTTAATTCTTTGGGAAACATCATCCTCTATATCATCTCTTTTATTTATGATGAACCTAGATACCTAAAACAATCACTCTGAAGAATCTCCTTATCGTCAAGTTTCACCACCTCATCGTCTGCCCGATCATGACTAAAGTTACAAACTAAATATTCTGTCTTCATTCTACTTAGTTTATAGCCTTTTGATTCCAAAGCTACTCTCCATGATTCTAACTTGTTATTTATCCCTATTTGAGTCTCATCTATCAACACAATATCATCAGCAAAAAGCATACACCAAGGGGCATCATCTTAAATGTCTTTGGGTAATTCATCCATTACAAGTGCAAATAAATATGAGCTTAAAGTTGATCTTTGATGTAGCCCAACTGAATTTAAGAATTCATTACTTTATCCCCCCATTGTTCTTATACTTGTCACTGAACCATCATACATATCTGTAACTATGTCTACATATTTACTTGCAACATTTCTTTTCTCTAGTGCTTGCCAAATTAAAGCTCTTGGACCTCTAACATAAGCTTTTTCAAGGTCAATAAATACCGTATGAAGGTATTTCCTACACTCTCTATACCTTTTTATAAGTTTCCTACCTAAATAGGTAAATAGCCTTTGTTGTAGATCTTCCCGGCATAAACTCAAATTGGTTCTCCAAAGTTGTGGTTAAGTGTCTCAAACAGGTTTCAAAGTTGTGGTTAAGTGTCTCATCAGCTTGATGCCCCTATAGTTATTGTAAATTGGAACCACGATACTTCTTCATTCATCTGGCATTTTCTCTATGCTCATAATCTTATTAAACAACTTAGTCAACCAAACTAGCCTGTATGTTCCTAAGCTCTTCCATACTTCTATTGGGATTTCATCAGAACCTTGTGTCTTTTCTATTTTCATCCTTCTTAGTGCTTCTTTTACTTCGAACATAAAAATTATCCGTATATATGTTTGAAAATAAGTGCCTTGGTGAATGGTGTAATCATCCGAATCACTTAAGTATGCTCATTTAGTAGACTAGAGAAATAGATTTCTCATCTTTTCTTAATGTCCTCATCACATACTAATATTTTATCATCTCCATTTTTAATAAATCTAACATGGTCAAGATCTCTACTCTTCCTATTCCTTATTTTGGCTATCTTATAAAGAGATTTTCCCCCTTCTTTCATGCCCAACTTATTGTAAAACTCTTCATACTTCATCTCCCTTGCTTTTCCCGCAATTTTCTTAGCTATATAAATAATGTTAAAATATTAAATATAAATGACATCAATTGAGTAGAAATTTCTAGAATGAACAATGATAACCAACATGAAGTTTAAATGATACGAATAAGAATATGACTACAATAGTTCAAAATCTTAAATAAATCACATCACAATTTTGACAGGTTTGAAATGATGAAATGCCTGGTTGAAATGAAAAAAAAATGTATATGAAGAATGTTAAAATATGAAATATAAATGACATCAATTGAGTAGAAACTTCTAAGATGAACAATTATAACCAACAAGAAGTTTAAATGATATGAATAAGAATATGACTTCAATAAATCCCACCATAGTTTTGACAAGTTTGAAATGATGAAATGCCTAGTTGAAATGAAAAAAAGTACAAAGTTCTAGTCGAAATTTTGAAAGTTTGTAACATCTTACCAGAATTTCAGCCAGATGTTACATAAGTTAACAATTAAATCTTGACTTAGAGCTTGTACATCTCCCCCCCCCCCCCTCCCCAAATAAAAAAAATAATAATAATAAAAAAATTCTTGACTAAGAGCTCTCTAGAAGTCCCATTTGACCCATTTAAGCAGGTGTTTGAGATTTTAAGCTTTCTTCTTCTGTTTCACCACATCCAACACTTGAATCACTATACTTGTTTCTTCTCTGAGAATTTGACATGGCATTCATATGTCCTAGAGTCGGAGGGACTGTGAGTGGGATCAATCCTAAACGGAGCTATAATTACTGTTACTATTTATTAATTACTTGGACTAGGAGAGTGCATTGATGTCATCCAAACTTAATCCATGTTCGATTGACTTGTTTAAATTCGAAATTTTTGTCTTGTTAATACTTAAATAGTGTGTAATTATACATTAGGGCTTGAACATACATTGCGATTTAAGGGTGCAAATCTAAAACACTATTTTGAGTGGTTCTTTTGGCATATAAACATTTAAATCTGTTTATATAGCCTAAAATGGGTCTTGCATGAAGTTATATGCCTTAGTATGACCTGATACCCACCAAAATGACAAACCAAAATCTTGCACAAGAGACATCAAAATTTGGGCCTGCCTAAACAAGATATTAAACCATAACAAGTGGGAATTAGTGTGAAAATTCTATTAGTAAATCCAGTATTAGAAAGGACATCTCAAACCCTCAGAGGTTCGACTAGTTCCTCTGGACGGACAAGGGAAGTGAAAAAAGTGATGCAGCAAATCCTAGAGTACCCAAATTTCTAGGGCAGAACTACAAAGGAAAGTAAGTGAAAATAGTGCAGACTTGACAACGTTTTGAAAAACAAATTGATAGAAAAGCAAGAGAATAACAATAGTAAATTGCAGCAGGACTGTGAAAGCAGTAGCAAAGAGAGAGAACCTCCCAAACAGACAGTTTAGAACTCCCAAAGCATAAGGATACAGCCTTGTTCAAGTTCGTTTGAAGATACAGCCTTATTTGTAAAGGGCAAATTAACTGACTTTAGACTCCTAAAACCAAACAAAAGGCCCCTTAACAGACACTCATAACAAACCTAATAAGATATACAAAATGATTTGACTAAATACCTGATTAAATTGAGAAACACTAAGAATTTGGATAATATGTCTTTTCACCATGATATAATAGAAGAATTAACTTTAGTTTTCATCACAAACACAAAATCAAATCTAATAGCATGAGCCACTTCCCTGCTGAAATATTAGTAGATATAACAGGTCCAATTGTAACCAGAATGAACCCCGGTATAGCTTGGAAACATTTTGATACCCAACCCAAGCAGCATCCCTCTCTTTTTCAAGCCAGAGATCTAGGTTATAGGACATCCAACCACGTGCCAAAGAAGTATCTACAGTTTAATTTTCTATAGTTGGAGTTCCTGAAGACACAACCCAACTTTCATATCTCCACGTTGATTAGCCCCATGATATAATAGAAGAATTAACTTTAGTTTTCGTCACAAACTCAAAATCAAATCTAATAGCATGAGCCACTTCCCTGCTGGAATATTAGTAGATATACACAGGTCCAATTGTAACCAGAATGAACCCCGGTATAGCTTGGAAACATTTTGATACCCAACTCAAGCAGCATCCCTCTCTTTTTCAAGCCAGAGATCTAGGTTATAGGACATCCAACCACATGCCAAAGAAGTATCTACAGTTTAATTTTCTATAGTTGAAGTTCCTGAAGACACAACCCAACTTTCATATCTCCACGTTGATTAGCTTGCATACAACATAATCAAAGAGAAGTATGAATCATGTCACTATTGTGGCTATAAGACTATGATGGCAAATAGGTAAGATGGAAATTTTAATCAGAATGCAGATCAGAAACAAACACCTGCCATTCTTTAACAGATCAACAATATACAAATATAGTACAGTATGAAAATGCATGTATGCAGTACCTCTGTACGTCCTGGCATTATGGGCTTCCCGGCAAGTAATTCAGCCAAAATGCAGCCAGCACTCCAAAGATCAACACCAACACCATAATAAGTTTCTCCTAGAAGAAGCTCCGGGGGTCGGTACCAAAGGGTAACGACTTTACTAGTCATTGTTTGACAGCGGTCAGGATCATAAAAAGTAGCCAGTCCAAAATCAGCTAATTTAAGAACTCCTCCATCGTTAAGAAGTAGGTTTGAACCCTTGACATCACGATGCAAGACACCTCGATTATGACAATGCTCAAGACCAGATAATAATTGCTTCATATAGCATTTGACCTGCCCAGACAAACAAAAAGTAAAATAAATATGCTTCACTTGATAAGCTGTCTAAATGGATGGAAGACCAAAGACAGGATGCTGAAAATAATATCCCCCCCCCCCACCCAGGAAAAGAAGAAAATGGAAAGACAAGAAAACAAACAGTAAAAGAGGGGGAGTGGGATCTGAACAAGAAATGATGGTTGCTAGTACCTTTAACCTACAATTCTCACTATTTCCAATGTATTTGGCAGAATATTGAAAGGCTTGTTTGGAGAGAATAGAATATCTACTAGGCTTAGGATGAAAACCAAGCACCAACTCCAATGCAAAGGTACAAAAAAATTTAAAAGATGGATTTTGGTGAGGTAGTCAATGGATTGTGCAACTATGTGCAGTGAGGTATAATGGTTCTGTTGCACTAGCGTATTTTCCAGGAGTTACTCAAGTGTGCTCCTCTCCAAAATCAGGCAAAATAATAGGTGTTTCAAATAAGCTCAGGATTATTGAAGCGGGGGAAAATCATTCTGATGCACATTACCTAATGTCTCACATTGTTCTTGGTGACATGGAAAAACCAAGTTCATGCCACCAACAGTTCCTCTCACACAAACCTGCAGTTTCTGAATGCCATACGAGGCCTAAACTACAGGCCTACAGGGAGAGTGCAATGAGTGATAAACCTGGCAGCTAGAATGGCTTAAGCATATTGCAATAGCGATGAACCTTAGACCAGAAGAAGATGATGACAATGTTGGGATATGTCAACGGTAAGACTGAACCAGCAGTCTTTGGGTTCATTTTTGTGGTGTTGCCAGTGCTCCAAAGAGAAAACTGAAAAGAGTCAAGTTCTCCCAACAAGTACACTAGGAATGTGGACCGAAAAACAACTACATTATCTCCATGCACCAAGGATTTCCAGAAATGTTTGGCTTAGAATATACTACTGCACCTTAGTGTTGAAGCAAATAGCAGCTGCATTGTCCTTGCCTCACTTCATTCGCCCTGTTTTGGAGCTGTAAAATCCTCTGGGTGATCTTCTTACATCTTGTTTGAAGGAAAACTTATTTTGGAAGCTGCATGTTCTTAACTGCTAAACATCCTTCAGAGCCGTATAATATGCAAAATAGACAAAAGTCTGTTGTATGTTCTTGAATTGGTTTCACACATCAAACTGTGTGAACCAAAAACTATCACATCATGGTCATCCTCCCTTCACCAACCAACAAGCTTGGCCTAAAGACCTACAGACGTGGCAGATTAAACTATCTTTTTGTTTTCCAACGATCATAACATCATGAATTTTATCTATCATGTACGTTGCAAATTCTGCTGAAAGTATATATCTCTCTTCATCTTACACACACACACACACAGAAACACACACAAAAAGAAACAAACAAAACACCAGTGCATTAAGCAGCATTAAGGACGATGAATAAAAACATAAAGACCACGTGCTCAGAATTCAGATAGACTATAAATATTTCCCTGCCTCTTCCTTAGCAACCCAATGACGAAAATAGTAAAGAACAAACTTAGTCCATAATTTAAATTCAATGTAAGTAAAACTTCAGGAAACCTAGGATAGAGATAGTTGAATAATTTTTTAAAAAAAAATAAAGAACTGAAGTAATTCTATAGAGAACACAAAAAGAGAGGTGTACAAAAGTAACTATAATTTTTAAATCAGGAAGTTCGATGGAGGGAGAGGAATGAAAACAAAATAACCTGTGGCAGGGTGAATTTGATCCCAGGGCATGCTGTTAGTCCCGCGAGATCGTGTTCCATATACTCGAATACCAAATAGAGACTGCAACACATCCTCGAAGTGACCAGACCTTTCAACTTAACGACATTGGGATGCTCAAGCCTTTTCAGAACAAGCATCTCTCTGGCCATGAATCTGACGTTCTCCAACTCCAGATTGTCCAACCGGACTTTCTTCAAAGCGACTATCTCCCCGGAAATTAGATCTCTAGCTTTATATACATTGCTATAAGTTCCTTGGCCAATCTAAGATCGAATACAAAAATCAGAATAAGAAATTAAAACCGGAGAGAAAGGAAGAAAAAAAAAAAAGGTTGGACCAAGCTAAACTGCTAACCAGTATTCATAATTGACTGAAGTACCTTATCGAGCTTCTGGAACGTATCAGCGCGTCGAGGATTCCAGCCCTCGATGGCCTCTCCCGCGACGGCGGAAAGCCAAGAGGGCCATCGTAGCTGATTTCTCCGAGCCAGATTGGCATTCAAATCCGTAGTCAAATTCGGATCAGGAATTGACCTAGGTTTACGCAGCTCCAGCCGATGCTGCTCTCTGTCCCTTCCTACATACTTGTTATTAACCCTAGAGTTGTCTACAGTAGCAGCGCTTCTAGCGGAGGAAGATTGTTCTTCAGCCATGACTTCACGGTTTTCTGAAACACCGGATTGTTCCGTGCAATCTCTCGCAATTCTCTTACAAACAACACAACCCATCCCTCAACCCTAACGGTACCACATACCATCCCTCCAATAATATTGCAAATACCACCACATCTTCTATCTTCTTCAGAAATTGGAACGAATCGGCTCGCTCTCGCAAGGTGTTGTGTTGATACCTGCTCGTCAGATTTCTTCTGCTTCTGTTTTCTCCCCTTCGGAGATCGCAGACGTTGAATAGTCGTACAGCGAAGGGCGCAGAGAGGGAGAATGCTAAAGAACTTAAGACTTTGGAAACCCGGGAACGAGAATTGCAGCAGTAAGGTGAAAGCGACGTACAGTGTCTTTGTTTGTTTCAGTCGCGACTTCCCACCAAACAACCGAAACTGCCTGCCACACTTTTTCAAACGGAAGAAAAGAATTTCGCCACTGACCTACATGATAGCGATGTCAATTATACACGCTCGATTACGGTTGGATCGGATCAAATGTTGTGGCCATCGTTAGTTTTCATTAATTAATATTAATGAACCTCGTTGAGTAAGTTGACTTTTCAGAGTAAACAGAGATCGTCGGTTCAATCATTTCTAATTTTTTTATATATAAATATATTTTTGTACAGAAAGAATTTTTTAATTATGACCCAAAAATTTAATATTATCTAAGAATATAAAATTACGAAGGTTACAATTTTTTTTCTTCTACTTGATACTAAAATTTTGCCATTGGCATCCCTTTGAGTGAGTTCAGCCAAGCCAGCCTGCAGAAAATTATACTCAAGATTCAATAATAGGCATCCCTTTGAACGAGTTCAACCAAACCAGCCGGCGGAAAATTATACTCAAGATTCAATAATAACCACTCCAAGACTTAGCCGAGGAATCGGAAAGGACGTCAGCGGTAACATATAGTTTCTAGAATCTCTCTTAAAATAGTTATAATTTTGACCACTACATGATAAAATATCACATGCCAAATTCTTTAGTGTCCCCTTCGGACAAAGCCAATAACGAGCCTGTGTGAGGCTGTCTAGGGTCCTCCTTGGGACACCTATAGTTATTTGATTATGTGGATAATTCGTGAATTATTCTCTAAACGTGAATAATACTATTTATTCTCTTGAATTTTCATTTTTTCCATTGATTTAATAAAATTTTCAATTTTTAACCAGTGTTTAAAATGCACCGATCTTCTCTTTCTTCTACAAATAATCTCTACGTATTCATAGGGCTACTCTACAACTCTTCCTTCTACAAATGACTTCTGCACATTCCTTTACAATTAGTAGAGATTTTCAACTCATTCATGGGGCTACTCTACAACTCTTCCTTCTACAAAGGACTTCTGCACATTCCTTTACAATTAGTAAAGATTTTTAACTCAATAATGACAATTAAAGCCAAGAGGCTAATTTCTTTATCCATTTACCACTTTCTAAACTTATAAAATCCAAGACCATAGTTTTTCTTTTTCTGATATAATTAGTTTTTGGTTGTTAATATTAGTTTTTCTTTTTTTTTTTTTATAGATTTTTGTTTGTTTAATAAACAATACTATTTTGATTATTTTTATAATTAATTTATTTGAAACTTAATTTTTTTTACCAAAAACAAGATTCCAATTATATTGACTTCTCTCTTATCTCCATGATTCTATTAATATTTTAAATTTCTTCAAAAATATTTACTTAACTTAAACATCTGAATTTTTTTACCTAATATTTTTTTTTCAAACGAATAATTCTCAAATCCAAACCAGAATT
Source organism: Hakea prostrata (assembly GCF_041222555.1). Lineage (NCBI taxonomy): Eukaryota > Viridiplantae > Streptophyta > Magnoliopsida > Proteales > Proteaceae > Hakea > Hakea prostrata. The sequence continues at coordinate 1,973,833 of NC_142602.1, read as the reverse complement.
TTAATTTCTATGCTTTGCTGACCAAACTAGATTATTCCTAAATCCAAAATAAGTAACTATAGCAACACCTACTCAAGGACATTCTTGCCCCACAAGCTTAACATAAAACCTAGTAAACTTCACGGTCACTTCACCAGAGCAATTGCCCCAGCCCGAGAAACCTGCAGAAAAAGCAGGTGAGACTGCTGGATACGTCCTTAAGGATGCCAAGTCCATAGGGTTTGAATCCTCTCTTTGATGGGATTCTCAGAGTTATAGAATTCAGTTACACAGTAATATTCTAATCTACGGGTTAAAATAAATCCAACAAAACACTCTTGAATTAAATTATTACACGTGCTTATACCTATAAGACACTCATTGGACACTAGAGATTTCTTACGAGGAGAGGAGCCAGATAACAAATAAACAAGGACTGTTGGTCAGGGTAGTGGGAGAGGAGTCGACGCGTTACGCACCCACCTCCGCACGATTCAAAACTGAATAGTCTTATGAGGCACCCGCGGCTGCTGAAGAGTGCTCGCTGATACGCCGAGCCCAGTCGACGTTTGTAACTGTCTGGTGTATGAGTGCAGTGTCCACTGATGTCCAACCTCATTGTCTGTACTTGCTCCCAAAGGGAGAAGTGCATGAAAGCGAATTTATTTCATTTTCATTTTCTAGTGGCAACAGTGTCAGCGGCAAGACCTGTGCTTCCCTACCTAACCAAACAAAAATCATCACGACCATGAACCAGTTAAAAGAATTTCCTAGAAAACCAAGGACGGACTTTTTCCTCTCTGAGAGATGAATCCTAACCCTTCTCATCAGTCATCACTTTGTTAATGCAAAAATAAGCCTACAAATCTTTCCCAAGCTTATGACGTTATATCCTACTCAATTCTTTTATGAATCCAAATCTTCATTGGTACTACAAAATCCTGAATCAATTGTATTGTGTTGGCCAGTTAGACTTGAGGCCGTGTACATCTATGCTCACCAAGCTTTATGAGGGCTTGAGGATATGCCGCAGAAGCTGCAAAATTCTCACTTCGAAGTAAATTAGATTACTATTTTGTTCCCCCACATCTGTTCTTTAACCTCCACCAGTAAATTGGTTCTTTTATCACAGATATTTCCCTATTAGGTTATGACAGAATGGAAGCAGTGACTAAGAAGACATGGCTATTCAGCTGATAAAATATGTTTTCTATTTATATGGGAACAAAATAACAGTTTAATCGAGAGATTAAAGAATTTCCTGTCTTCGCAACAAGACATTGAAAAGGTGGGGGGTGGGGGGTTGGGAGAGAGAGAGAGAGAGAGAGAGAGAGAGGCTGACAAGTGTGAAGAAGATGATATAAGCCGCACCAATACATCCTATCCAGAGCAAAGCTTTTCCAGAGCCATGTTCTCATCACCACCTACGACTTCCAAAGTTGCCCTTACCAACCCCTCTGGGAAGCCCATCTCCACCAATTTTTGTACCTGTAACCAAGAATAGCCCTTTCAAGTTATTGGACTTATGTCTTCTTAAGTTGCATTTTCATACAAATTTATGAAAACGAAATGATCAGGTTAATAAGAAAAAGCATTGGCAATAGTTACTTTTTCTTCAATTCCAATGGAAGATCTCGTTGCAAAAGTTTCAGTCCAATAGCGAGCTGTGCTAACAAAGGTCTGATACTCTCGAAGATACTGAAAGAAACAACCATAAGTACTTGAACAAGAAGATACATTAAAACTGCAATCAAAAATTGAAGCTCAAGCAGACTAGCAGTTATGAAACCTGTTGAGCAACCACTGCATCTTGAGGATCATCAGGTTCAGGGGCAGATAGCAATGCTTGCAAGGAGAGAAGTGCTGTCTTAAGTGTGAGGGCAGGGCTCCATTGATCCTTCAAGATATCCAAGCATATTGCCCCATTTTGACTGCTAATATTTGGGTGCCTACAGTAGGAAATGGAAGCTTTGCTGAGCTAAATCTTTGTTATACTACTACTAACATATAAAAGGAAAAACATCAGGCCTAAATGATCTCATAAAAAGGAATGGATCAATTCATATTTTGCCACAAACACAAACAACGCTCGCATAGACCATAATAAGATGAAAGCAAAAGGAAACCTTGTGGGTTGTAAGCCTCAATTAACCCCATCCTCCAAATGAAAACAACTACCCGAATGTGCCATTGGGCAATACATCAGCGAGTGACTAACATAACAGAGTGTAGCCTAAAAAAAGATCAAGCAGCCCTTGGTCATAGGATGTACAGGTGTACAGCTGGAAAAGCAAAGCGGGGAGAAAAGAAGGGGACAGCCTTTCATCATATAACCAGATAATATGCCCAGCATGTTATGCCATGAAGAAAGGTAACAAGAGATACCAGAAACACCGAACACTTAAAGCTGCATCTAGTTCCTTAGAGATCTAATGTAATCATTTCACAAACCATACAGAATGATCCCAAAAATTCATCCGGAGAAAGCAGCTGTTTGATGTGGATTCATTGCATAATTCTCCGGTATAGAAGAATGATAAAAGAAAAGAAATACTGCTATAACAGGAGGGAGTTGCAAAACATACAGTTCCTACCGTCCAACCGTGCAAAAGAACATCAAAGTCTTACATATATCACTACCAAGGAAACAACACGAATCAAGTCACTAGAAATTGTTATAAACACAAACACAGCTTGAATGTAAATGGTTCGTACCAAACTTTAGTCACAAATTGCATCTTTGGAGGCTCAAAAGGGTACCCGCCTGTCAGAAGAAAAAAAACCAGCATCATAACTTTCATATTATCGTATTAAGTTTCAAGAAATTTATAATCTTCTACTTTTGACAAGAAATACAAAGAGACAACTCGCTAAAGGTTTGACCTAGTTTCAGCTCTCAATTAAAACACGCACACACACACAGAATAAACAAGTGAAATAAAAGAACCACCTCAATCAAGTGCATAAGAAAGCGCAGAGTCCTCCATGACGTTCGTTGATGGAAAAAGGATTTAAGATTCCATTGAGTTTATAGTTCAATCACATCTCGCGATTCTAGTATTCTGTAGCAAAATCAGTAACTACTGCAGACTTCTGTGCCAAAATGGGCAAATGGCACAGAACAGAATCGTTACCATACAACCCCTAAGATTCCACTGATAAATTTGATCCCTAAGCCCAATTCACAACTATAAGAAAACGTGATGACTACCGCCGAAGACAAGCTTATGCGAAATCAAACTACCACAGATTCTAAACTAAGATCACAAACTCATCTTGAACAAAACCCTAAATTAGGTGTATAACTAATATTTCAATCCAGACCTGCGAAACGACAAAAAAGAAAAAAAGAAAAAAGTGAATCTTCTAAGTTCAAACCCTAATTTGTCGAAGAATCACCGATTCCTAACTGGAGAATGGTTAAAGTAACAAGAAACACAAAGAGTATGTAACGAAATACCTGGCAATCTGACGTCGATTTGAAAGGTTCCTCCTTCATAAGGCGAGGCGACAGGGCCAGAGATAGTTCCCGAGAGATGCGAAAGATCGTTACCGTTACCGTGGAGAGTTATGCTTACACCTGAAATCTCCCTGTCTCTGTTACACTCCGCAAGTTCCTTCTGTACGCGAGCGAAGTCCACCATTGTCGATCGATCTTCTTCAATTGCAAAATTGGCGAACAGAATCGTTTCTTCTTGGTCACCCGTCAACAATCAACAACACCACAAAGTAGTAAGAGAGCCTGCAGAGCTGCGATGGTTAAAAAGTCCCCAGGTTTCGTTTAGTTTACTCCCTCGTTTCTGGCTTTCTGCTGTTTTCGGCGACGGAGTATGTGGGAGTGGAGGCTTCACAGCCACCATGGATAGTGGGTACCGACGCAAGCGGATCGAATTCGGATCCGTGCAATCATCTCCGGATATCCGTTTATCCTGGAAATGCGCATTTATTTATTTATATATACACCGTGTTTTTTTATTTTTGTTTTTTTTATTTTATTTTTTTATCATTACTGGAAATGAAATGTCGTCCGCAAAGTTTGAAGCCTCCACCCCACTACCCGTGCCTTCTAAATTTTTCTCTCACAGCCCACCAACATAGGTAGACTAGAGTGATTTGTGTCAAGTGAGCTCTGAGAGAGCATTTTGGGGGCACGAGGGTAGTGGTGGTAGACGATCAAGGGTTGAACCCTCCACCCCACTACCGTGCATTCTAAATTCTTCTCTCACAGCCCACCAACATAGGTAGACTAGAGTGATTTGTGTCAAGTGAGCTGTGAAAGAGGATTTTGGGGGCACGAGGGTAGTGGTGGCAAAGGATCTGAATTACACCGAGTCCAATCTAGTTTGGGATTTATACTCCATCAATTAACTACATGTAGCTTAGAGTTTGGATCAATATGATCAAATTTGAGTATCTTGTGATTGATACAAATGTGATTAAGAATCAAAATTTTCGACTTTTTTTTTTTTTCCTATGTGAAATCTCCCTTGGTTAAATCCATGTATGTTATATGGAGTTCAGATCTTCTACGATTGTGCATCCAGAAACTAGATATACCAGGTTAGTTCTTGGGTATCACAGGCAGCCAAATGCTTAAACGTAGAAGATGTGTAATACGTGTTAGATGTCTTGGATCTTTAGTTCCTTTTCATCATACTTGAAACTAATTAAAAAAATCTTCAAGAATCTTTTAGCTTCTTGATTTTTAGTATTAATTTAATATTTATTTGTAGTATGATAAGTAGTATACAAATGTATATATAAATTTAATTTTCTATGTTACTCAAGAAAAGAAAATTGATAAAAATTTTAATTGTTGATTCACATATTCTCTCTCTTCTTTTTTTCTTCCACCTACCAGGGTTGATGGGCCTTGGGCCCATGTGATCGAAGCAAAAATAAAAATTAGTTTTTTCTTTTAACATATTCATTGACTGAGATGATAATAATGACCATGTAATAAATTGCATAGGTTACAATTATACCAACCATATTACGAAAATGATCTTATTTAATAAATAGGCACCCGCAATAGAAAATGTGTGTGCTGGAGTCATACAGTCAATGCATGAGATGGCATGAAAACATAAAACTTGCGGTGTTTAATTATCATATTTAATTTAATAAAGAGTTTAAGAATCTCGTACAATAACTTCTATGTTGTTTATCAAAAAGAAATTTTACCGTTCTACGTTTAAGTAATTATATAATAAATAGTTTATTCATCATATAAGAGAATTTTGTTTTTAGCTAAATAAAACAACCCTAACTTGCCTGACAAATGACATGCTTAGCAATCACGTATTTCTCACCCTATAGTGGTTCCTGTAATCACCTCGATCTCGCTTTATTCTTGGTGTTTTCTTCATGATTTTGTGTAAATGTAATTGGTGAAGTATCCAACATTAAACTCTCAATCCAAGTCATAATTTTTAACCCCTAAAAAAGAATACAAGTCATAAAAATTGAATATCATCAATAAAAGAATATTCTTATTTACAAGGAAGACTTATGATTTTTTCTAAACAAATCTACTAGAGTGAAAAACTATCTATGGATTTCAATAACTTGTGACATTCTAGAGGGAGGATTTCGGATCTTCATTTAGGTGCAACATTTTCATGGTCAGGCCATCAACCATCCATTACCTATTAAATAAAAAGCAAAACAGCAGAGAAAAGGTTGGGATTCGAAATAAAAGAATGGAAAAAAGGGGTCAAGATAAAAATGTTAAAAAGAAGAACAAGGGAAAGAAGGAAAAGAGGTGTTAAAAGAAGGATGACTTTCCCTCACTACTTATGAACTTTAAACCCAAAGAAGAAAGCCACCCTGGACAAAAGTCATGGATTTGAGGTTTTTCATTATTTATAAATAAATCAGATAGTGCCAAACAATTTAAAATATGAAAATTTCTCATAATTGACAATGATAATTGATACCAAAAAGGGCCTGAGATCAAGCCCCCCATTTATGACTTGTCAATTCAAAACCGAACTCCGATTCATGTGCAAATTGACACAACAACCATGATAAATTGAAGCTATATCTTAAAATAAAAAATAAATTATCATAATAATTTTTTTTTAAATCATAATAAAGTGTAAAAAATTAAGTATGTATGGTGAATGAGGGATGAAGATAAGGACATGCGCCCTTGTGAAAGGAAAGATTCGTTGGAGCAAGTTGCAGGGTAAAGGTTGGAAGTTGACTTGTGGTGTGACTTTCCATATTCCAACGAGCAAATTGTTCATTGTATTTTCCATTTCTTCAGCATGCCTTGGGTAGGGTTGGTGGACAAATGCATGCATCGATGAAACTTTTTTTTTTTTGTTTTTTGTCGTAAAACTCGTGCATTGAATCCATTGGTCTGAGTTTCTTTTTGTGAATATTTTACCTTCTCACATGAAAAGTATGGTACTTATATATAATTTTATACCTAACAGATGCATGGCAATGGGCAACTAGATCGAGCCTAACCTAGATCCAACACGAATCCGGATCAGCAACCCTGACGTGTGCTTTCTGACCACAAAGATCAGTGGGGCCCACGGTGAAAAACATTTTTTGAAAAAAACAAAAAAAAAATTTCACCAGTGGGACCCACTGGTTTTTGTGGTCAGGAAGTCATCGGGGAACACTCGTGTGTTCCCCGATGGGAAGATGATCCGGATTCATCCAACACAGGGATTATAGAATCTTCTGCAATGTATTTAAAAGGGATTTTACATTTAACTCATCTATGATCTACTATATCAATGTTCAAAAGTAAATATATATTTTTTTAAATATGTAGTAGATGAGTGTGAAGAGAATATAATCATTTACCTTGATAAATAGACAATTTAAATTTGTCTAAACTTAAGTTTACAAGTTACAACACATACTCCTAAGTAGCCATGTAAGCCAACGCGGATAATGGTGGGTTTCCACGTGGGATAATCTGATGTAAATCTAAAACTTGAGACACTCAAAACTTCCCAATGCTAAGTATGCTTGACAAAATTATAAGTGTAATGATCTCATCCATTGGGTATTTTAAGAGATGTATCTTACTTGTTTCTCTTTTTTTTTTTAATCCAGAGATTAGGGGTGTTAATTTATAGCCCGAACCGTTAGAACTGAACCTTAATGGGCCATAATTGGGCTTAGGGTTGTGGAGCTTGCACCAACCCAAAATTGAACTGCAACACGTTTTGTAATTTTACATTAAATAGTATTTGAATCATTATATTACCATTAGGCAGTTGGTATAAACAATTAAAAAAAATTAAGCATGAATTAAAATATCAAATAGCCATTTTACTACTTAATATCTAGGTTCTTGATTTCTATAAAATGGGTGGGCTTTTGTTTGATGGAAATTGACTAATAGCAACTTTGTTTTTCATATATTTTTGCTTTTGTTGTAGGATGTTCAATTGTTTCTTCTTGTTCATTTTTTTATACACCATAAACCGTTATTCAAACTCGAATCTAAACCGTTAGCTCAAACTATTAGTTAGCTAGAACCTAAACTGCACCAAACCGAAATCGGCCCGAAACCGTTATTTTACTAATGTGCCGTGTTTGGGCTAGGTATTTTTAAGCCCGAAACCGCACTATTGACACCCTTATATCTTATTACATTTTGGTGCAATTTGGTATATACATTTAGAAAAGAGAGGCAACCGAAATCGCCGAACCGTTATACTAATGGCGTGTTTGGGCTAGGTATTTTTAAGCCCGAAACCGCACTATTGACACCCTTATATCTTATTACATTTTGGTGCAATTTGATATATACATTTAGAAAAAGAGAGGCATATTGATATGTATCGTATTTGCTGTATCTAATATGTAAACATATGATTATTATCCTATCATATAATCCCATTAACATTTAAGTTCTTACCCCCCCCCCCCAAAAAAAAAAAAAAATTACCAAAACCGAAACCTCTTAATATTATTAGTCACTCTTATTATTATTATTTTTTGTGGTAAAAGTCACTCTTATTATTAAGGAGAGGAAAAAAAAAGGTATATGACAAAGCATTAGAAATGCCCATCAAAGGGTTACACAAATAGCGATAACCACACCTATTATTAGTAAATGACTCGTAAGTTTGACTCTTCCTAATGATACATGTAATATTCTCGACCTTAATAAAATGCTATGGTAAAAAAGAAAAAAGAAGTCGATGATTTGTTAAAGTAAGAAAGATTCTTTCACCTGGACCTTATAGGATCGTTAAATCATTTTGGTCTGTTAGATCGGAATTTAGGTATCTTGACTATTAAAATTCAACTGTCGGGATTTCAATATCAATCGAGATTTTGGTCCAACGAACCCGAATCTCGCTTGCTTGTCATGACTCGAGCAATTTGGTCATCCACCCCGTTACAGCAGTCGGTTTAAAATTTATTTAAAAATTTATTTTTTTTTAATTATCCGAAAAACGGTGATTTGTTAAAGCATGTGGTATTGGTTTTAGACTTTTAGTTTAGTTTTTTAAAAGAACAGCAGAAAATTCTGGTGCCAACAGGTGACGTAAAAAAATTTGGGATATAAACAGAAGAGAGGGTAAAGAAGAGAAGCAGAGGGATGGGACTGCGTGGTTGGGCAGGAAGAAGAGGAGAGACTAGAACCAGCACCAAGAGAAAGAGAAGAAAAAACTTATACCCTTTACTCCTTACGGCCTATCAATTTTGATCAAAATAAGTTTGAACAACCGTGGATAATTCTGAGTCATTTATCCATCGCTTTGATATGATCGCCAGCTTCACTGGTGTGTTCAATATGACGCACAACTCATTTTTTTTTCCTTCTTCAATCTAATTATCTATTTTGTTTCTCTGCTCGATCGGGATTGGAGAGCTCAATTTATATGCATTTCGAGTTTATTTATTTATTTATGGTAATAATGCGTTTTTGAGTTGGGTTTCTTGTTTTTGCATCCCTTCAGCGCCTGGCGGGGGTTGTGTGCTTCACCATGTTTCCGTGTTGGATTGTAATGGAAACTTGACTCTCTATCTCTCTTATTTTTCCCCCCTCCCTTAACGAATGAATGTTAAGCGTACAAGTAATCTCTTTTGTGTGTTCCGTTATCTTTGTGATTGTTGATTGGTTCAAGGATCCGCTTTAGGTTCTAAGTTTTATTCTCTTGAACGGTTGCCGAGGTGTTAGATTGTTTGGGCCGATCGTTGTATGAATTGTGTCATGGGTTCTATTGAGGTAATCTGTCCTTGCGTTTTTCTCCTCGGAATGATTTAGATAGGAAAAGGATCCGTCAAGATCAGAGAAGAAGGAATTCACTATATTCCTTTTTTGGCGTTATTCCTCAAGGTTTTAGTCTATACAAATAACTAATTTTGTTGGTTTATGGATGAACTCCTTTCTAAATAAAAATACGAGTTAGTATTTCTCAATGCATTTGCCTTCCTTTTTAAAAAAAAAAAATCTGTTTGATGGGTATAATATGTTTTCTGAATGCATTTTCCTCCCTTTTTATTTATTTATTTTAAATCTGTATGATGGGTATCATATGTTATGTGCTTTCAATGAATGAAATTAGAAGAGCTCTCATGGTTCATATTATGAATGCAGAAGTATATGGAAATGTGTTACTTCATCCTTCAATTCTATACTGAGATGCGTTTGTTTATTTGAATGTTGTTTCAGACTTGGGCTGTGTCTTCTTGAGCAAGCATGGATCGACAGTGTCATACTCTTGTTTGGAGGCCTGGAAGCTCTGTTCTTCCCAGTCTGTTTGGATTCATACATATTCGTTGGGTTCCTCTACAGTATAAGCAAGGAAATGATAGTTGACGTAATGATGGGTTTTGGTTGATATATATTATTAACTATTTGAACTGTAGCTGGGATTCTGTAGGATTAATTTCTTTCTTTCTTTCAGATTTCATAATTTGCAGAAACACTGGGGAAGGATTTAACTTGAACCATTGTTATTGTCATGTGACATTGATGGGACATGAAAACTCAACATGTAATATAGTGGTTAAGAGCTTGAGAGAAGATTTGGAGTTTTTTGTTGAACTGCATTGGGATTTGGGAGTAACGCAACGAGTCTATATAAAAGAGCATTGAAGGTGAATAGAGGAAAGGTCTCACTGAGACATTCAGGAGGACAAAGTATCCATTGCCTACTGCATATTCTTACTCATGGGTTTGCCTCAAGTGTCCTCCAGCAAAATTGCCGAGGGAGTTTCAACTTCACTGAACTCAATTGTGCAAAATCCTCCCCGGTTCACCAGTGTGAGCAGTTGTGATTTGGATGGAATTCACATGGGAATGGCAGTTAATCATATGACAGGAGATCTCCAGTACTCTTCACTTAGGGATTTCCAGAGGAAAACAACCTTGGACCTCGCCAAAAGCCCAGATGGCCTATTCAATTGTAAAAGTCCCATTAATAGTGTACAGAGTTCTCATGGGTGGAATACTGGTGCCAAGGATAAAAATGGCTTATTACTTTGCAAAGTTGGGCGCAACATTCAACATCCTGTTTCAAGGATTGTGGGTTTTGAATCTAGTGGGTCTAGTTCCCCTGTGAATGGTTTAGATGGGAATTCACCTGATCATATTCCTTTATCGGCTGCAGTTACTATCACAACTGGCAATGAAACTGAGCCGCATGGGTCAGCAGCCAGGAAACGGCTGTTGTCCCCTTTGAATAGTATGCTTTTCTCAGATCAATTCAATGGTGATCGGCTAGACATTTGTGAAGGTGAGGGTCAGTTTGATCCCCCTATAGAAGGAGATGAATTAAATGGCTTTCCAGTGCAAGACTATAAAAAAGCTAATATTGGGCATGCAGATTCTCTATGCACCCCTGTTTGTTCTCCATATAGTTGCCAAAGTTGGAGTAAAATGTTAGATAATAACACTAGAAGTAACTCTGACTTATTCACTGATGGCCCTTTGCTTGTGAACAATGAGTTCCCGCCCCACAGTTACTGCTTGTCTCCAATTGGGCTTGATCCCTATAGAGAACCCAGCAAGATAAGAACCCAAACTGGGGCAATACCCATATCTTCAAAAAAGGTGGTCTCACCTCCTCTCTCTTTGTCCCCTCTTGGTCCAAAATTCTCTGAAAGACTGAAATCTGCAGGGGTACACAGGAATTTCTGTAAAGGGATCACAGGCGACCGTTTAACATCAATGAACACAGAGAAGTCACCTGATGGAACCGTCTCAGGATTTTCATTCTCCCATGATGAAGAGGTATCCAGTTTGACCAGCAAATCGTTTCAAGGTTCTGATGTTTTGCAGAGTGAATGCGATATATTTCCACCTGGAAGAACCAGTGGCACATACCAACACTCAGGTCCTGAATCTGTCCTTACAACCCAATGCCTCAAGTTTGTTAGAAATTTGAGTGGACTTTCCGTTAGGAGGTCCTTGGTTGGTTCTTTTGAAGAGTCCCTATTGTCTGGTCGGTTTTCATCTGGTAAAGCCAGTCAGGTTAGCATACCTACTTTTCTAGAAATTGTCTTCTCCCTGTTTATAGAAGTCTTCTGCTGTGCCTTTCCGTGCTCTTTAACCATCTCTGATGTTTCTTTTTTTTTTTCTACAGAAAATTGATGGGTTTTTGGCTGTTCTAAATGTTACAGGGGGGAGCTTCTCACCCCCTTCACTTAAACTGCCATTTGCTGTCACTAGTGTGGAAGGAGATAACTGTCTACTGTACTATTCATCAATAGACCTTGCTGGAAACTTGTCACCAAGCAAGTGTAGAGGCTCCAAATTGAAGAGAAGCCATAGCAATGATGATTCTCGAGCTGCCAAGAGCCGACTGCGTATCCCTATGAAAGGGCGTGTACAACTGGTACTAGGTCTTTTAGCCCTCAAAATTGATTGATCATCAAGTGAGTTAGGCTGATTAAATTTGGTCTTGATTGCATATGAATAATTAACTATCATACTATTCATAATTAGATTGTCCTTACCCCTAGAAAATCAAGTGAGTTAACTATCATTCTGGTAATACCTATGCCCATCCAATGGGTTCTATTCTGTGAAAGGTTAGTTTCTGTAATTTAATGTCCTTATCCCTAGAAAATTTCTATTTTCTTAATTAGATTGTCATACTAAGTTTCATTCACTCCCAAATAGTCCTCCGCTAATCGAGGGCTTTGGTTCGCCTTTATTATGGAACTCTTTGGGGTAATTGGAAAGAATCAAGGCCTGTGATAGCCACTGAAGTTGGAAAACTCTGATGTTCCTGTTCCAAATTTTAATTTTATGATCTTTTGTCGGTTGACGGATGGTGCTTAACTCTGTTGATGCCAAGGAAATGATTGAAGTTTCAATGTACCAAACTCAAACCAATACTCTGCCAATTGGAATTGTTAAGTTTCTTCTTTCTTTCTTTTTCTTTTTTTTGGGGGGGGGGGGGGGGGGGACAGAGATGCAGACCTCTTCTGGAATTTTGGCAGGTGTGAGTTGTGGATGCCAGGATGGTTTTGCATTATACTTATTACTTCATTGTAGCTTTCATTGCTTGTACAACAAATACAATGTTCCATATGTGTATGCTTTACGTATCCTTTCTGCCAATATATTCTGTAATTCCAGAAATACCTATTACTTCATTGTAGCTTTCATTGCTTGTACAACAAATATAATGTTCCTTATGTGTATGCTTTATGTATCCTTTCTACCAATATATTCTGTAACCTCTGGTGTCTGCCTTATCCGTTATGGTATCCTTAAAGATCTGTTATCTTTCACAACTTTAATGTAAATTTAATTTCCTTTCTTGAAATCCTCCTGAATATGATGTGGTTCTTAATACCAATTTCATGTTAGATAGAATTATTATAATGTCTGTAATGGCTTTCGTGTACTGATGATTTGAAATTGCATTTTTTAGGTTCTCAGCAACCCAGAAAAAACACCTCTCCATACCTTCTTCTGCAATTATGATTTGAGTGATATGCCAGCTGGAACCAAGGTGTGCCAGAGTTTATTGTTCTTCTGAATATTCTGCGAAGGAAGTTAAACTTAACCTTCGCTCAAAATTTGAGATATTATAATATGAGCAATATAAGAAGATTAATTATATAGATTGACTAGTGGGTTAGAAGTATCTCAACATTTAATTAATTTTTGAGAAACCTTTTTCTCACCTCTTTCTTTGATATATATATATATATATATATATATATATATATATATATATATATATATATATATATATATTTAAATATTTTATATTTCAATTACATGGCCTTAAAAAGTTTAGAAGTTATAACACTACCTGCATATATTGGGCATATATAAAAACGATATAGAAAGTTTAACTCAAGCACAAGACATGTAATTTTCTCTTTGTACTCCTATGATTACGTCCTTGATTGAATTTCTTATCGATATCAGTTATACCAATCTGTTATGGGTCCAGCATATTAGCTGGGGTAGCTTATTAGTTTGAGTGAGAAGCATATCAGACTATACATGATTCTTTGGAACTTTTGTTGATTCTTTTGTAGAACACCAAGTTTTCCTTTCTAACCGAATAAGTTATGCTTTTCTTCAAATGCTATTGATCAATTTCATCATTTACTGAAGCAAGTGTGGGCATGTGGCCATATGGCCATATGGTTGTCCAAAGTACGAAGTATTCAGGATGAACCTGACTTCTGTTGGTCTGGTTTTTGAAATCATGGTTGGAAATGGGTGCAAGAGAAACTGAATAACAGAATAGATATTTTATTTGATGATGAAATCATGTTCTGGTTGCAGTTAATCATTTTCATACTCCCTTCTAGTCCTTCGTTCTTTATTGGTGATCGACTAGTTTATAATATCATTATTCACTTGGATCAGACATTCTTGCGCCAGAAGATCACTCTAGCCTCTCCTGGAGCAACGCCTATCCCATTGAAAGGCAGGGACAGAACTTTTGACAAGAAAAACAAGCCCAAGGTAACAGTAAACCTTAATGGGGGAGCTGCCAAGCCAGATGGAGTAAGTGATGTACATACCATGAGATCTCACAATCAAAGTGCTAAAGTTATAGAAAATGAAGATGCCAAAGTTAAAAGTTTTGTATATAGTGGTGATACTCAGCAACATGACCAGCGCTGTATATCCCAGAATAATGGAGGGACAAGTCCCTTGTCAATTCTACCTAGGGACTGTCTTGAGCGGCCAAATAGCCTTGCTCTTGCTGTAAGCACTGAGGATGGGTTCAACAGCAGCAACCGCAAGAAGACCGATGGGGAGGATGATATCATGATGGATAGTTGCCATGAAACTGACAAGAAATGTGTACATAGTTCATCAAAGGTCAATGAGAACAGTTCTGGTGGTGGTGTTCTGCGTTATGCTCTTCATCTCCGTTTCCTCTGCCCATCTTTTAAAAAATGTTCAAGGGTGACCCAGAAATGCAAATCTGATCCTCCATCCATTCCAGAATCAAATTGTTTGGATGATGAAGGGGAGCGACGCTTCTACTTATACAATGATTTGAGGGTTGTGTTCCCTCAGCGCCATTCAGATGCAGATGAGGGCAAGGTATGTTGGCTAACATATTATAATTATCATTAAACTTTTGAAACATGTATTTTGCTAATGTTTGCTAGAACTATGATTTGGAATGATGTATGCTTGGATATGGATTTGTTTCACTCTGGTCAAATGATGTACTATGAAGTTTCTCGTTCCTTTACTGCCCAAAATTCTTGTTGGATGCTTGGATTGGTTAGGTCAAGGAATTCTATGGGTCCAATTCTGCCCTTATCTGAGCCCTAATTCCTTTACTGCCCAAAATTCCCAAACCATATTCTAAACCCTAATTCCTTTGCTGTTCTAAATTCCTAAACCCTAATTCCTTGCTGCCCAAAAATCCCAAACCCTAAACCTAAGACTGTGAAACCCTCATTTGAACCTTAGGTTAAGGTTGATTTTGATAAAATCGTGGAAGAATTGTCTCCCATTCACTTGAGGCCACATCAGAATGAGACTTTTCCCCCTTGCCTAAAATTGGTTACATTGTAAGGCCCTAAGGTGAGGAAAGGCAATAGTTCTTGTGAGGTAGCTAGTGTAGCTGTACATTGAGTGAAATGGTGGAACAACTTTCATGCAGTCAATTCTGAATAAAAAGAACAAGGCTTAGTGAATTGAATGAAGTTTGTCTCTATTGGGCCCTGAATTTTGGGAAGCAATTCCAACAACCTGAAGATAAGTAGCTGTATCTTTACCGGGATATATATAAGTAGATGTATCTTTACCAGGATATTAGAGGGTGGCCCATAAAACCTGTGCACTTGATAATTGTGATAAGGAAACCAATGGGCTCGTCTTTTTCATTTTTCAGCAGGATTCAATTTGTTTTTCATTCCTAAATTTTGTGAATGGATTTGGCATTTCCTCTTGGAGAAGATATTACTTGACTGCTCAAGGGCATGTGGGTCTCATTTGTATATTTGTTGTTCTTATATGTTGTTGTGAAAGCACTCTCCCATGCAACATTGTTGTGTGTTTTGGTAGTGAGACAACTAGTCAACTTGGGTACCATGTGGTAATTTCCTACCATTGTTTTATTGGTTGTGACCAGCTTCTTCCCTCCCTCTGGTTGCTGCTAGTTTTTACTGTCTATTTGATAAACCCTCACTGACTAGTTTGGAACTTTGAGATGCACAACTGAGAGCTGCAGACTTGTATGATCTGTTTCTCACCTTTGGTTTCCACTCCATTGCCACTAATTGCTTAAAAAGCTAGTTCTTTAAGATATGGTTTTGACATGTCAGATTGGAGGGTCAAGTGAGGCTCACATCTAGCAAACAAAGTTTTGAAGGGTCTTGGACCTAATGGATTTCATCTAGAGTTTTTCTGAGTGCTAAAATTTTGATCCTCATGTAGTGGATTCTTTTGGTAGCATTGATATATTGAGGTGCGTGGTTCCCATATACAACTGCATAAGGTCATTTACCATGTCTGGAAACAGCAAGAATTGTGGTTGTTAGCTGTTTTCTTCTTCTTTAAATTTTTTATTTTATTTTTTGGTGGTCAGGGTGGTTGGTACTGGGGATGGGGGGAAGGAGGGAGTGGTTTTTGAGCAATTAAGAAATTTAAGTAAAAATGGAAAAAGAGTGCCTCCCAACTACACAAGCATAATCTGGCCCCAGGGTGGTTACAGACCCCCCAGCTATCCGAGATAGCAGATCAAGTTGCTTTACTATATGAGAAAATAGGATACAACACAAAGCAAGCTAGCTTAAAAGAAGGGAAATGAATCTGACTATGCTTAATCAAGCTTAGAACTCATTCCAGACAAACTTGAGCTCATGATACAAGCACCTGTAAATGATATGATAATTTCACTTTATGCCTTGTAGCTTTCTATTTTCCTTTTGCATCCTTTGCAGGCTTGGCATAAGTAACTTCTCTTGTATGGGATGGTTATAATGAGATCTACCTTATTAATTCCTCCTTCCTGTGTAATACTGAACTCTGCCTTCTGTTAGTCTTTTACCTATGTTGGTTTGTCTAATGGAGTATTTTTTGTGATGGCAGTTGAACGTGGATTACCATTTTCCTGCAGATCCAAAATACTTCGACATCAGTAATTGACATATCAAGCCAGCTATAGCTGCCATTGGCTGATCTGTTAGTTGTCATTTAATGTATATATTGCGTCTTCTTAGTCTCAATTCCCTTAGATGGAGCAGCAACTCCGCCTCCAACTGTAAAGGATTCATTTTTCAATTGATTTTTAATTCATGTGATTTAATGGTTCCTTCAAGAAATCTAAAACTAGAATTTGTTATACACTGGAAGGATTAAAC
This sequence comes from Hakea prostrata, assembly GCF_041222555.1. Taxonomy (NCBI): domain Eukaryota; kingdom Viridiplantae; phylum Streptophyta; class Magnoliopsida; order Proteales; family Proteaceae; genus Hakea; species Hakea prostrata. The sequence goes on along the minus strand of NC_142602.1, from coordinate 1,957,063 downwards.
TGGTTCGGAATTGAAAGCATTGGTGCCTGCGACGGGTAATTAGGATGGCTATCTTACGGTTACGGTGGGTGAGCAGCCTAGGCATCCCCAGTTTTGTATTGACTGCGGAACTAAACCCAGGATCGACTGAAGCAGAAGAAAAGAAATTTCAACTCATGGGTAGTAGATATAATAATAATTCTATAGATGAGATCTCTTGAATTCAAAATCTTTTCCCACTTTTCTTATCCATTTTTGACCTCAAAACGTAACCTAAAGGAGTGATTTAAGATATCGATCCATCCTTTAAATGGTTACCTTGTAGAAGAGTTCATCAATTAATGTCCCTTGCGTGATAATGACGGATCTGGATCTAATTCCCAAAAGGAAAGACTTTATTAAAGAGTAAAGACATGGATTTCCTCTTTCTTGCCTTCCCTACACACAGCATTGATTTCCCTTCCGGATTTACTTCCACAGCCTTTTCCTTTTCCGTGGTGAATGATGCTGAAATCATCAACTACTCTTTAAGTTTTGAAGTTTAAAAAATCGTACTGGGGTCTGTAGGTGGTGATGGAAAATCTTTCCTTCTCCAGAAATTGAGTAAACAAAGAGAGGCTCGAACCTGAAAACTAAGCAAAGTTTACATTATCACACCACACGTCTCTGTCGGCCAACTCTAGCGGTTTGAACGCGACAAAGATAACCTCTTTGCGTTAGCATGGGATCCCTTTTTTTTTTTTTTTTTTTTTTGTTAAAATATGGGACCCTTTGATCTATAGCATTCATTGTGCCAAAACAGCCGGTTGAACCAGTTCGGATTGAACTGTTAGCAATGTTAGGTAGGTATTTGTTTTGATCAAATTTTTTAAGTTAGGTAACAAACAGGGGGATCGCACATATTGTGTGAACTCATGTGGGATCCACTGTTCTGATATTTTACTATATTTTATTTCAATTACTTTAATATGTATATTTTTTTAATATAATAATTACTTTAATAATTAATTTAGTACAACTCTACGATATACAATATTAGAAAAATAATTAATTTAATTAAATTTTTAAAAAAACTCAAAGAAAGAGAGAATATCTATTACTTAAATAATTACTTTAATATAATGTTAGAAAATAAAATTAGTTTAGTAATTAAATTGAAAAAAAAATCAATTGGTTCATGCCTTCGTGATTTTCTATAAGGTTTTTTGAAGGAAAAAATACTAGAAAAATTGAGAGAAAAAAAAAAAATTCAGAAAGAGAGAGTGAATATCTAATAATTATGGAGATGATTTAGGAAAACTCCAACCTGTGCTGGCTTTTCAAATTTTCACTAATTACCTAAGTCGTTTCTAAGATGAAAAGAAGAGGAAAAAAGTAGAAAATATAAAAGAAGACTCAAGAGAGAATAAACAAGAATAAATATGAGAAAATATATAGAAAGAAATTTATGGATAGTGAATTAGTTTCTAATTAAATTTTAACTATTTATTTCCCTAAAAATAGGAATTGAATGGATAATAATTAAAAATGATATTTATACTTAATCATATTTTATTTTTAATATGAGGCCAAATGGTGGTATTTCACATGTGGAGTGAAAAAAAAAAAAAAAAAAAAAGAAAAGACGAGGAGGCCCTATGCCTTCGCCACTTGCCACTTGTAATAGATTGATGGAAAAGAAAGGACTTGAAATTTGAACAAACTGGTGAAAAATCATGGTTGGGAGAAGAGATACCATAGTTAGAATTTGGATCAGATAAAATCCTCAATTCCAGGCACGGCTGCGGCCTATAATCATTTCCTAATTCCAAGTGAAAAATCCGCAATGGAATTTGCAACTGAATTGATACTGGAAAATTAAGCATTTAAGAGTGATAATCCCTTTATTGGCTTTCCCAATCCATCCCTATCATATCTTCAAGAAAGCGAGAGAGTTGTCAAACCCAATCTCAGAGGAAATGGATTCCTAAAAAGTCACCACACTGACCCTTCTGTCTCTTGTCCTATATATAGAATCAGACCATATTAATAACAAGCGCTTTCTGTATCCAATATCTGCGGCCATTGCTCTTGTGCTCTGTATTCGTTTCTCTGGCAGAGAGGAAGAAATACCCAAAAGAGTTGTTCAATGGAGGGTGTTGAATCCAAAGATCCGGAAAACCAAACTCTTACGAAAACAGGAGGAGAAAAATCTCACATGCTAGGGCAAGTTTTGCTGAGATCGTTGGTGGTTATATGCACAGCGATTGCAACATGGTTGATCTTCACCAGCAAACAAGATGCTCTAGTGTTCGGATTGCCTTTCAGCGCCAAGTACAGTTATGAGCCGGCTTTCCTGTATGTTTCAGAATGAAATCCACACTTCTCTTCCCCTTCTTCTTCTCATTCTTTCTCGAGGTTGAGATTTCTCGTCAAGATTGTCGATTTGACGTGTATGTAGAAGTTGTTATTATTTTTACTTTTCTGGGTCTTTTTTGCAGGTTCTTTGCGTATGCAAACGTTGCTGCATGCATCTTTTCTCTGGGTTCCTTGTGCATTGCTCTCTTCCTCCGTCATCGTTCCACTTATTTAATCCTCTTTTTGCATGATTTGGTAGGGAGGCTTAATTAAGAGGATGTCGAATTAATTTTCTTCTTAATATAACACACATTCTGTATCGTAAATTTTGATTGCTCTTTCTCTCTCAGGTGATGATGGCACTGGTGATGGCTGCTTGTTCTGCAGCAATTGCAATTGGTCAAGTTGGTACTTATGGAAATACCCATAGTGCTTGGTTGCCCATATGCGACCACTTCGGGAAGTTCTGCAAAAGAGTCTCGACTGCTGTCATTTTCTCTTTCTTGGCTTTGATGATGTTGTTTGCTCTTACTGTGTTATCTGCACTTCGCATGCGAGCGTACTGGAGCCCTATGTCAAATTCTTCATTTGCATGAATTGGAAGATGAGTTCGAAACCGTTCATTTGTCTATTCGGCTGTCATAAAGAATAAAGCTCCCCCTTCCGTTTCCGTCACTTCTTTTCTCTTCTCACCCTCAAGAACCTCGAAGCTGGTGTGGAGTAAAGATTTTAACATCGAAGCCGCTGAGTGCCATATTTCACACACAACCCATTAAAGAGAAGATTTTGAAAAAGGAATAAAAAAATTTTAAAAAAAATTAAAGAGAAGAGTAAAGTGTTGAGAGAACTAGTGGAACATTTAAAAAAAAAATTGAAAAGAAGAAAATTTCAAAAAATTAGTAAGGGCATGACCCCTGGTTCCATGCCTACAGCTTTTGTTATTTGTTTTTGGGTTATATATGATTCATCAGTTCAAGATTCCCAACAAGTAAGAAGTAGTCTCGTTGGATATTAAGTCCCGAACAATACTGGATAGAAGTGGGTGCAGCCTCTACCACATTGGGAGGTACTTCTTGTAAGGGGCTTTGAGTCCTAAGAGGTTTGTGGGTTGATCATTCAATCCCTTCCCCAAATGGCCTATGGGCCCTAGTCATGATGACTGGTATCCACTTGATTAAGAATCAAGAAACATCGGGAAGACCTCCTCTAGCATTGCAACACCTTCGACATGATGAAGTCATGGCACACTAAGGATATTTTCAGTAATAAAAATACTATATATGAATAATTTAATGAAAAATGCAGATGGAGTATATATTTTACAATTTTAAGTGATATTGTGAAGTGTTTTGTAAATTATCACCCCATCTTTCTTTTTCTTCTTCTGTTTTTTTTATAAGATCATTTAGGTAATCTCATGATATCATTCAAAAGAGTGGTTTAAAGACCTTCATAAAATAACAAGGGTTTCAAGGTATTCAGTAACAAATAGTACTAATGTGTCCAATGAAAGTCCAAATTCGAGCTGTCTTTACTTTTCAAAGATGAAGTGAGATCGATGTAAAATCTTTATTTAATTTGAGGTAAGGAAACAAATTCCTGAAAAGTTAAATGAATAAGTAAATAAATCCCTTCTTCTATTCAATCTTGATCAGTGTCTCACACGCATGAGGGAATTTACAAAAACCCACCCTCGTATGATTGGTGAACCTTCTTCAGTCTTCACGTATTATTTTGAAATTAGCTAACATGTCGATGGGAGAAAGCTGGATTCTAAAACCCACCCTAGAATGACTCATATTGGATTTGGAAACTGAATTGACACTAGATAGTTAGAACAAGAATCCCTTTAGTGGCTTCAGAAAGCTTATGGTTGTCAATCCTAACCTCCAAAAGAAACAGATTCTTCTCACCACGCTGGCCCTTGCGTCTCTCTTCCTATATATAGAATTCGATAGCCCATATAAATAACAAAGGCATTCTGTATTCAACATCCATCTGTGGCCATTGCACTTCTCCTTTGCATTAATTTTCCTTCTCCAGAAAGACTTTTCCAAGTTTTCAGTTTACATTCCATAAAGAGTTCTTCAATGGAGGGCTTTCAAACCAACGAATCACAAAAGCCACTTACCAACACTAAAAGAGAAAAAGCGCTCTTGATAGTGCAAGTTTTGTTGAGATCATTGGTGACTGTTTGCACAGCGATTGCAGCATGGTTGGTCTTCACCAGCAAACAAACTGCTGATGTATTCGGAGTGGCTTTTAGCGCCAACTACAGTGATGACCCGTCTACCCGGTATGTTTCAGAATGATATCCACAGTTTTCTTCCCCTTCTTCTTTGATTTTGAAATTTCTCGTCCAAGATTGTAAGATTTAACTCATATGATCAAGGCTAGGATTTTTCTATTGGTTTTATGTTATTGATTTTTATTTTTTTTTGCAGGTTCTATGCATATATAACCGTTGTTGCATGCATCCATTCTCTAGCTTCCTTGGGAATTGTTCTCTTCCTCCGTCATCGGTTGACTTACTTTTTCCTGTTCTTGCATGATTTGGTACGATGGCTTAAGAGAAATGTCGATCGAATTAGTCTTCTTCTTGATGAAAGATAATTAAATTTTGTATTATAAACTTCTATTGTCTCTCTCTCAGGTGATGACGGCATTGGTGATAGCTGCTTGTGCTGGAGCAAGTGCAATTGGTAATGTTGCTGCTCATGGAAATACCCACACATCTTGGATGCCCATATGCGACCACTTCGGGAAGTTCTGCAACAGAATCACGGCTTCTGTCATTTTCTCTATATTGGCTTGGTTGATGTTCTTTGTTCTTACTGTGTTATCTGCACTTCGTATGCAATCACAGACCCCATTGTCATGCTCTTCATAAGCATGAATTGGAAAAAAGTGTACATGGGGAGCTTTTGGCTTCTCTTGACTCAAAACTTGGCTTGTAACAATTAACTTCTTACTTAATCGAATAACACTATCCATTTCTTTCCCTTTACTTATCATTTGCTTCTCGTGTCACGAACATCAAAGCTTTTGTTTAATTCTTATTATCTTCTGGAAAAAGAATCCTATATGCCATATTTCAAATGGATAAACGGGGAACCAAGTAGCAATTAGCTTCCAAAAATCGATAAGAAAATGACAAATTTGCATCGAGTTGATTAGGTTAAGAATTCGTGGATGAGCTTTTTGAATAACTTAATACCATGGAATCCTGGAATTATATATCATGAGGATAATACTTATATAGTCAAGTCACGAACAAAGCGGTAGTCAACTTCCATGTGTTTTGTTTTGACATAACGAAAGACACACAACATGTGTTGTAGTAGATAAATGGTCACAAAAGACCAACATTGGGGTTGGGAGCTCCACATGTAAATGTTTGAGAACATACGAGAGCCAAAGCATTTTTGAAACTGCCACTGCCCTTGAGCTTGAGATTGTTAGTTCCTTCTTGGAGGTCCATGACAATAAATTAATTCTCAAAAATAGTAAAAAAATCCACTAGTGGATCATTGGTGTTAGAGAAGCATACTCATCCTCCATTTTGGTTACTGACTTAGGATGCTGAGATGATGTTTTATAGGGTTTGGGTTCAATTGCATGGTATGGTGGAGATGGAAGTTAGAAATTCATGCATGTTATAGATTACATCACAAAGCCTCAACTGTCTAAGGTGTATGTATCTCTTCATGTTGTTTTTTATGAGAAAATATTTTTCTTTGCCATCACTCATCCAACTCCACCACCACAGAAGAAAATAAAATAAACAAGAGAATGCTCCAGCATCGTAAAACAGGGGCCTTTAAACACTAACACCTCTCTTTATCTTTGAAAAGCACATGCGCATGGTTCAGATCCATTAGAATAATTATTGGTTAGTGGTACAATTATAAACACCATTGTACCCATATGTATAATGGGGCGACAGAACCTCCTCTACCCTTTTCCACTGAACTTATTTTCCAACACTTCTTCAAGATTCCTTCTCACCCCAACTTCTTTCTTGTTCTCTGTTTTCATAAGTTTATTAGGTTCTCATATAATCCAAAGTGGTTTAGCCTTCACAAAAAATCATGATGGTTCAAGTTTGAGTTGTCTTTGTTTTTCAAACATAAAATGATATGTAAGGCTTATGTTTTTGAGATGCCAACACAATTTACTATCATTTAAAATAAATAAATAAATAAAAAGTTTTACTATTAAATATTGACTTGAGTCTGGATCCTCTACCCTAGGTGATCCCTTCACGTTTTTCCACTACACAATAATGGTCAACTATGTGGGGCCCACTTGACTCATACATCTAATTCATTTTATAAACATTGAGAGGAGTGGACCCCACGGATCACTATTATGTGGAGAAGTATAAGAGGAGCACACAACTAACTATACCGTGATGTATAGATGATCTAGACTCTCTTGACTGAGTCTTTCATGGACACACGAGGGAATATCAACCTCATATGATTGTACAACCTTCACTATGCTGGGAAGTATAATTTTGGAATTAGGTTAAGAGTTCGTTGGGAGAAAATGGTCTCTAGAAATGGATTCTAAAACCCACCCTAGGATGATTCATATTGGAATTGAAATGAAACTAGATGGTTAAGAGTGAGAATTGCTTTAGTGGCTTTAGAAAGCTAATAGTTGTCAATGGATTCACTCCTAACCTCCAAAAGAAACGGATTCTTCACACAACGCTGACCCTTGTGTCTTCAATAATCCTATATATAGAATCGGATGGCCCGTATAAATTAATCACAAAAGCTTTCTGTATTCATCCAACATCCATCTGTGGCCATCGCTCTTGTGCTCTACATTTTCCTGTATCTGTTTTCTGTTCTCCAGCAGAAACGAAGAAATTAAGACTTTTCCAAGTTTTCAGTTTAATTACATTCCGTAAAGAGTTCTTCAATGGAGGGCGTTCAATCCAGAGAATCACAAAAATCAGTTCTTACCAACACTAAAGCAGAAAAAAAACTCTTGATAGTGCAGGTTTTGCTGAGATCATTGGTGGTTGTATGCACAGCGATTGCAGCATGGTTGGTCTTCACCAGCAAACAAACTGCTGATGTGTTTGGAGTGGCTTTTAGCGCCAACTACAGTGATGACCCGTCTACCCGGTACTCTTCACAATGAAATCCACCATTTTCTTACCCTTATTCTTCTCTACTTTCCTGAGATTCAGATCAAGGATTTTTCTGGATTTTTTTTTTGCAGGTTCTTTGCATATGCAAATGTTGTTGCAAGCATCATTTCTCTGGTTTCGTTGGGCATTGTTCTCTCCTTTCGTCATCGATTGACTTACTTTATCCTGTTTTTGTTTGATTTGGTATGGTGGCTTAAAATGATTGCAAATTTCTTTTCTTCTTAATGATACATAATTCAATTTTGTATTATCAACTTGGATTTCTCTCTTTCAGGCAATGACGGCATTGGTGATAGCTGCTTGTGCTGGAGCAGGTGCAATTGGTAATGTTGCTGCTCATGGAAATACCCACACATCTTGGATGCCCATATGCGACCACTTTGGGAAGTTCTGCAATAGAGTCACAACTTCTGTCATTTTCTCTTTCTTGGCCTGGTTCATGTTCTTTGCTCTTACTGTGTTATCTGCACTTCGCATGCAGTAACGGACCCCATTGAATTGTCATCAGCATGAATTGGAAAAAGTGTACATGGGGGAGCTTATGGCTTCTCTCGACTCAAAACTTGACTTCTAACAATTTACTTCTTGTACTTTTTACTGAATAAAGCTCTCTATTTCTCTTCCTTTGATTTTCTTTTGCTTCTTGTCTCATCACGAACACCAACATAAAAGCTTTCGTTTAATTCTTATTATCTTATGCAAAAAAAATTTTCTACTCGTGCCATATTTCAATCAATTAATAATGGGGAACTAAGTAGCAATTAACTCAACAAATGGAAAAGAAAATGACAGATTTGCATCCGGTTGATAAAATAAATAATAAAAATTTATGTTTGATCTTTTTACATCTCTTACCTGGTATTCCATTGGTATCTCATTAAACATGTTATAACCTCTCTGTTATTCCTATCTTGTATGATAGATGACAGCAAGGTAGAATTTGCCTCTTGCTTTCTCTCGCTTGAATTTAGGCTTTTATCAATATCATGTTTCACCAGAGTGGGTTAAAATCTAACACAATTGTTTATGGAGAAAAGTGTATGCGAGGCATTCAAATGAAATTTACTGAAATATTTTTCATTTAAAGAATTCAATTGAATGCCTTGTATGCACAAAATGAAACACTGGTTAGAGATTAGTCTACACAAATGGAGTGACAAGACCTTATCTATCATTTTCTATTCAACTTCTTCTCGAACAACTCTTTCAATTGAATGCCTTGCGTGCACAAAAGGAAACACTGGTTAGAGATTAGCCTACACAAATGGGGTGAAAGGACCCTATTTATCCTTTTCTATTCAACTTTTTTTCTAACAACTCTTCACAATTTTACACTCACCCCAACGTCTCTTTTCTCCTATATATTTAATAAGGTTATTTAGGTAATCTCATATAATTCAATGTTTTATGGATCTCTAAAAAAATTTGATGGCTTAAGGACATTCAGTCTAATGAAAGTCTAAATTTGTGAAATTGTTTTAGTACTGCATACCTTGCAGCTTATAGTTCAGACAAAATCTTGACCACTCGTTTCACCTCATATCAGCCCATAATTTCTCACATCTAAGAATAAAAGAGAACCTAATAGATTCAAAGGATAATACAAGTTGACATTACTTCAAGGAAATACTGCTACTTGCCCAATCATGGACTTCAGGAGAGATGGCATCTTACCTGTAACAAGACATCATTCCGACCCTTCCAAATAATCCAACATGAGTGCTCCATATGGAATGTACTAGCTCTTTTTTTATTAGAGTTTCAAAATCTTGAGTCAATCTTTCTTAGACCTTGCTAGGCTAGTGCATCAAACGTGGGGGTGCCTCTAGTGTCCAATGTTGAATGGATGTCATGCGGATACCATTGAATCTCACCTGCACAAAAGAATGCTTTAGTTTGAAGTAAGAAAAAGTCGATTTATTTCATTTAAGTTGGTATAATTTGTACACAACTCTTTTGTGCAACTGAAATTTAGCAAAATTCGTATGGCATTCATCCAACACTCCCATGTTAGAACTTAGAAGCACCAGCCTAGCAAGATCGATCAGTCTTTCACACACGTGGGAATTTACAAAAACCCACCCTAGTATGATTGGTGAATCTTCACTACACTGAAAAGTGTAATTTTGGAACTAGGTAAGAGTTCGTTGGGATTAAAAGGTCCCCAAAAATGGATTCTAAAAGTCACCCTTGGATGATTCATATTGGATTTGATAGTTAAGAGTGAGAATCCCTTTAGTGGCTTTAGAAAGGTTATAGTTGTGAATCTTAACCTCCAAAAGAAACGGATTCTTCCCACCACGCTGACCCTTGTGTCTCTCGTCCTATGTATAGAATCGGATAGCCCATATAAATAACAAGAGCTTTTGGTATCCAACATCGCTCTTGTGCTCTGCAATTTTCCTCTGTTTTCCTTACTCTAGCTAGCAGAAAGAAAGAAAGACTTATCCAAGTTTTCAGTTTACATTCCATAAAGAGTTCTTCAATGGAGGGCATTCAATCCATAGAATCACAAAAACCAGTTCTTAACAACAAACTTCACTTGACAGTGCAAGTTTTTCTGAGATCACTGGTGGTTATATGCACAGCGATTGCAGCATGGTTGGCCTTCACTAGCAAACAAACAGCTGATGTGTTCGGAGTGGCTTTTAGCGCTAAGTACAGTGATGACCCATCTACCCGGTACATTTCAGAATGAAATCCACTAATTTCTTCCCTTCTTCCTTAGATACTGAGATTTCTTGTCCAATCGATCAAGGATGTTTCTATTGTTTTTATGTTCTGTTCCTTTTTTTTTCTTCCCTCCTTCCTCCTTTGCAGGTTCTATGCGTATGTAACTGTTGCTGCATGCATCCCTTGTCTGGCCTCCTTGGGGATTGTTCTCTTCCTCCGGCATAGATTGACTAACTTTATCCTGTTTTTACATGATTTGGTAGGTTGGCTTAAGAGGATGTCAGAATTAATTTCTTCTCTCAACCCAAAAAAAAAAGAAAGAATTAGTTTTCTTCTTAATGAAACATGATTAAATTTTGTATTATAAACTTGGATTGCTGTTTCAGATGATGACGGCATTGGTGATAGCCGCTTGTGCAGCAGCAAGTTCAATTGGTGATGTTGCTGCTCATGGAAATACCCACACATCTTGGATGCCCATATGCGACCACTTTGGGAAGTTCTGCAACAGACTCACGGCTTCTGTCATTTTGTCTTTATTTGCTTTGTTGATGTTATTGTCTCTTACTGTGTTATCTGCACTTAGCATGCAATCACGGAAACCATTGTGAAGCTCTTCAAAAAAGTGGATTAATTTGGGGAGCCTTTGGCTTTTCCCGACTCAAAACTTGGCTTGTAACAATTTACTTGTATTATTTAAACTGAATGAAACTCGCCATTTATTGGGTTCAACTTCAGTGCTACCAAGGTTGAGATCAAAATCTTGACCGCAACTGTTTGTCTAAATGCGCAGTATTCAAGTCTGCCCCCCATTTCTTTTGCTTCTTGTCTCATGAACATCAATTCCTTTGTCTAATTCTTACTACTATGGGAAAAAGAATTCTACACATGCCTTATTTCAAATGGATGGATTGGAACTCAGTAGCAATTAGTTTCCAAAAATGAAAAAGAAAATGACAGATTCGCATCCAATTGATTCGTTTATTTTTTTGGATGAATAAATAAAATACTAAAGAAAAAAGAACAAGCAAACAAGGTCTTTAAGTAGAAAACCGGAAAGAAGAACTAAAATCCCAGTTGGTTTGGTTAGGTTAAGATTTCCTAAATGAAATTTCGAATAACTTAATAACATGGAATAATGGAGGTATTATCAGCTGATCAATTTTTATCAAGCAAACTCCAGTTTAGTGACCCTGAGATTTATCAAGGAGGTTTACGTTCGTCTATAATTTTTGTAAATAATGATAATTCTAGTGATTCTATAAAATGTTTTAAGTTTTTATCACGTAAATAAAACAAGGGAAAAAGGTGCAACCATTACCAGAGAAACAATGTCCCAACAATATATCTTAATATTCAGTATATACAGTTTTTTCCCAAAAATCATACAAGGTGAACTCTGAATACCACAAGAACATCTTGGATTTAACAAAAACGAGGTGTAGAGCTTATTCAGTTTCCATCTCACATTCATCATCTTTGAGATGCTCCTTAAGGGTGTGAGTCTGGAGTTCCCATCTTTCGACATCCCATGCAGGATCCACTTCTGGCAAACTGTAGTCATCAGGTCTCAATGACACCGGGAAATCAGGAAGATCAGGCAACGTTTGGAGAGTCCTGCATACACCGGCACGGTCAATCGCCACATCAATAAAGAAGCAATTTCACCTATGTAAGAGGAAGACTTGAGAAAGATGAAATGGAATCCCCTTACTTATCTTGGTCCAGGAGATATCCGTACATTTGAGACTTGCTCGATGCAACTTCGGGAACTTTCATATGTAAATGCTTCATAACACCCCACACTGGAGGAGCCCTGAAGAAAGGAAATGGAATGAAACTCAAACACCACACTGAAATATAATGCATATTTTAACCTCATAAAGTGCAACTTAAATCAACCTGGTCACCGGTGCTGCAAGGCAGAAGCTTAAGCATGCTTTCTTGCTTTCGGTAAGTAGTTCTTCTGCAGCAAGAAAACAGCAGACAGCACTGACGTGGCCGGACGGCTCGTTACCTTTGTCCAGGATCAAACCATGATAATAGTAAGCTGCTGCCTGAAACAAAATCAAGAAGAAATGAGAACCACGAATAGAAATTTACCAGATGCAGGGACAAATATGGATTTGAATCAGGGAAAATGTGGATAACATAACACCTTTCCTTCTAGGTATTTCCATTTTATGAATGACAGATGCTTCTTTCCATATTCATGAGTACAATCACATCCTGACAGTAAGCTGTGAGCCTGATTGGCAAGAGACGAGAAAAATCATGAGCTGCAAAGATGAGAGTAAATATTCTTACTTGAAACATGATATGAAGGGCAATGAAATGCATCCCTCTCGTTGGAGAAAGATGCAAACTAAGAGGAACAGAAACCTGTGCTAAATAACTAATCTGCTCGCAAGCTAATCTCCTCTTTACAGATAAAGTGGCATTCTGACTCTCAACCGCTATGCCAAGCTGCATTTCTGTTGCCTGTGGACATCAGTATGCTATAAGTACCAATCTGAAGTTAGTTAGCACGATAAAAACCTTGAGCATATACTGGGCAATAATAGAGCCGATGTACATACTAGATTCTCACATTTTCTTTTCTTCTTCCAAGCTAGAGTACAAATTGTGATACCCAGAATCTAGACATTAACTTAACCATATCAGAGGTGATTCGACATCCTATGGACCCCAATACCAGGTGCTATCATAAAAAATTTGATGGGGGTTCACGCCCATTATTAGGTTACAAATTAGCAATAACTATAGAATGTTATTTTCAGAAGCCAACATCCTTTTTAAGTTCGGAAATCACAAATAGTCAGCACCCCACCACATTTATTGTCCTGGATGTGATGTTGCAAGGTCATATATCATAATCATCTCCCATTTTGCAAAATAATTTCCAAAATTTTCTTCTTCGGATGCATTATACCAATGGGTGGATCCGTACTACCTAAGCCTGCATATCTTTGTACTTTAAAAAGGAAATGGATCTAATAGAAAGAGATCAACCTATACCTCACATTAACAGGACAACTATCGCAGTCAGATCCAACATAAGTTCACATAGAGATTCAGAAAGCTAGATGGAGCAATTGAACCAAAGGTTCTTCCATCCCCCTGAATCAAATTCAGAGTTGTCAGCAAGAGAAGCTAAATTAAAATGCAAATTTTAGTTCTTTTGAGATCTTCGCATAAGTGCAAATGAATGAACGATAGGTATGCATTCACTGGATGCCAACATTTTACATCTTATAAGGCATAAGGAAGAGGTGGGGTACAATGCACCCTATGCATCTAATCAGATAAAGGAAAGAGATCTGGTTCAGAAAATTCAATGCTACACAAAACTTAAAATGACAGTAACATGAAACCAAGGTTTAACCTAAATTTTCAACTTATAATTCCAATTTAAATCATATGCTAAAGCCAAGTGCAGTTGATAATGAAGCTTTTAAAAAACAACCCCAACGTCCCCGCCACCAACACCCCCCCCCCCACCCCACCCCACCCCACCCCACCCCACCCCAAAGAAATGTTAATAACAAAATAGAAATTATGGGAAAGGCATTTTTCAGGCATTCTTATTTGATCGAACATGATGCCATATTCTTATGCCTACTACCTTAGGAATGGGAGCTCGATTACTCAAATTTGTAAACAATACATTGCCCTGATCTTAATTTTGGCCAAACAAATTACTGCTGAGATCAAGATTCGAAATGTGTAAAGTACCTGACCCAATGATTGGAGGGAAATGGCCTCCAAGACATTGCCCTGCAAGTCTCTCGACAGTCTCTGCCTGCAAGATTTGTTTTGTTCAGTAGGTGCATTAAAAGATGAAATTGAAGTGAATAATAATATCAAGAATTTCAGACTTTAACATACTTAACATCCGGGTGAAGGTGAGGCAGTATATCACGGATGCAAAATTCCAGGTATCCTGATGCATTCAACAATAAATCTATGGCATCCTTCTTGCAGTCTGGCAACAGCATTCATACATATGATCCATTAAAGCCACAAAGAAAATTAACAAAATTCCAGTCATGAATTCAGAAAAACAAAGACTCAACCAAGAGAAAACTAGGTTCCTGAGATAGCAAAGACAGACCTTCTGATACATTCCTAGTTAAATCATTCATTTGAACCTTAGGAATAAGCAAGGAGTTCGCCTCTGAAAGTGAGAGGACAGCCATCATGTGAAGGACAGATAGCAGTTCAAACCGAGAGCTTGCTAAACATGTTTCCTATTTATACGACCAATATCGGACTCCGTTAGCAAACAACATGGAGAAAAATCAGCAAGGCAAAAAAAAAAGGCAGAAAAAGATTTATATACGTAGTCTGAATGATGTTCTTACTTCCCGTGCATCTTCTAGACTTCTCCATCTGAATTCGGCGAAACCTTCACGTTCTGTTGGATATGTACAAAGATTATGTTTTGGATCGAGAGACGGATAAACACACATGCAGAGAGAGAGAGAGAGAGAGAGAGAGAGAGAGAGAGAGAGAGAGACCTTTAGTGGTCAAGCCAAGCAGAACAGGCAAATATTCCTCAAGAACTTGCTTTAACTGAGGAACAGCTGAACCAGCTGCACCATTAAACAGAGTTTCTTCTCAAAATCTCCCTAAATGATCGACAAAACCGATCAATAGAAATAGCAAGGGTTTGTAAAAGCTAGAAGATAAACCAGTATCACCGGCGATGAAGACTAACTGACGACGGAGTGCGGAAAGCCTAACAATGAGATTTCCGGGGAGTAGACCTTTCAGAGGCCTGTGAAGATCCACCTCAGCAGGGATCCGCAGTGCAGGAACGAAGACGACAACTTCCTTTATGTTGAGTTTCTTCTTCTTCTTCCCGAATGTGTAAATCTCGGGGATGGAAGAAGCGCATCCCATTCTAGTCGATGGGAATGGAAATCAAAAAGAACATCCTGCAGTGTAAAAGCAAGGGTTTAAGGGAGGAAACAACAGAAAAAAGGTTTGCGAAGTCATTATTTCACATTCGGATCAAGAGAAAATCATTGAAAAAATATCTGGATTGAAGATGATTGAAGAACAAAGAAATATTAATAGAAATTCTAACTCACTGGCATTTTTTTTTCTCTTTTTTTTTTGGGGTAAGCAATGTATATAGACTTGACTTCAACAGATCGATCCAGAGAGAGAGAGAGAGAGAGAGAGCGAAGATTCTGGAGAAGTGGAAGCAGAAGCTCATGGCCCGAGAATGTGTCACATGGAGACACGACGACATGGGGGAGAGATGGAGTGTGAGAAGGGAAGGGGAACATGAATGCAAGCTGCAGCAAAGCTAGCAGCTCGGGCTTCGGGAGCAATGCTAGTGTCTCTGCAATCTGCATCGTTGAAGATTTGAGGTGAGTCAATTCGTAGCTGTAGATCTCTTCTCTGTAACATGAAATTAGAAAGTGATCTGGTATTTGCATTTAGTAGCAAAAAATATTTTTTGGAATCCGTATTATAAAATAAAGGATTGCTTAGCAAAGCCAAAAAATTACTTTAAGGAAACAAATCAAGCTATAGAAGTTTGGAATAAGTTTCTTTCAACCCTTTTTCTATTTTTATTTGTAATTTTTAAATTATAAATCTAATCTGAAACAGAATCGATCTCTGAGTTCGAGTCTCTCGTCGTCAAAAGTCTCGCTACCTGTAAATATTCTATGAAAATTGGCTTCCTCCAACGTCGTTGTTGCTGCAATTGTCAATAGAATAATATATTGGAACCTGCATCAAGTCTTCACATACAGATGATCGAGCTTCTCTTTTCTTTTTTTACAGGAAGTTGAAGTCATCAGCGCAATTTCACATGATCTCAGATTCTCAGGTACTGAGGTACTGCTTCAATTGATAAAACGAAAGAGTTAAAAACTTATCATTTCTAAACACACCTGCAGTTGTGGCCTCATTCAGAACTTTCCCAATACCATCTTCTCTCGCGCCAGATCACTTGCACAAAGTGTACAATATGCACAATAATACCTGATGACAAACTCTTTCTTTGCGTTTTACATGGAAGGGGTAGGTGATCTGCGGGGATTCTAGCATTTCATTTTTCACTTTAGCGATTTATTTTTTTTTTTTTTGGGTAAGACTTTTAGCGATTTTCACAGCCGTTCACAATTTCACATGTCAAGTGAATATGATATCAAAATCAAAGCATAATTTTGTAGCCAATGTGGTGGAAGACATATTTGATCTGACCTCTTATCTTCTTTCATGTTCTTTTTCATATTTTCCTTGGGATTGCAACAAGATTACTCACTCTCAAACCGGGAAGACCGTCTCCTAAGAGGGAGGATTGACTGGTCTAATTCCACTCCTTAGCTCTCGGAGTCTTGTACTGCGGAAGCCTTGAGCTTTTCCTGCTCTTCTCTTGAATGAAGTATGGTTTACCCCCAAAAACAAAAAATCAAAACATAATTTTGAACCATCTGTTTCTGTGATTTTCTCACATACAGTGTTACTGGCTGCAAGATGCTGAGAGACTCACTGAACACACCCATACACCCCTCTATAATCCAACTGAAGATCTCCTGATTGATCTCTCCATGGATGATAACAGGTGCTTCCATGGGGTTGTTTGTCTTTGATACTGTTTCCATTAACCATGTTTGTGGTATTCAAGGGCCTCCAGTCAGTCTGTTGAAGGACAACTCAGCAGTTATCACCAACTCTTCATTGTTGATGGTACCCACCCATCTCAACTACCAACACCCCACAAAGAGCCAGGAGAAAAGAGAAAGAAGAGGGAGAGGGAGAGATTGGTTAACTGTAGAGGATCTGAATACAAAACTAATATACATTTTGGGGCAGGGAAAAAGTACTGCAAAGGATACAAAGCAAAGCTCATCCTTAAGAAACATATTCAATTGTTTGTTTCAAAATCTGAGGCCTCACTGGCTTTAACAAACCGACCCTTCACTCGCTTCCGAGTATCAGCCCTTGCCTTCCTTGACTCATACCGGATGTGCTTATCATATCTGAATACAGTTCCAACATCACCATTAGAAAATAGTTTTGAGTCTTTGAAAAGTGTTTTAAAGCAACAGAACTTAAGAGATTAATTTAAAGCTGCGCAGTATAGTCAAATAATGGAAAGTGCAGAACATGCCTTCGCAGTTTCTTCTTCTCCTTGTAACGCAACATGGCATTGCCTCTGTTCTTTGCCAGCAACTCCAAGTCACCCTTGGTTATTGCTGCTCCCATGATCTCATCTCCAGTTAGGACAGGGTGTTCCATGAAATTACCATCTTTAGAACTGCCACTACCTCTCCTTAGAGATACATTATTGCTATCCGATGTTTCTGGCCCTTGGCTTGCAGCTCGATTGTTGGAATTGTTCTGCAAAATTCAAATGATAGAGTAAGGCCAGAGTACCTCAGAAATAAAATAGGACAATAACAAGGCCTTCTTAGAACAGACAATACATACAATAATAACACATAATGCTAATATTGGAAGCTCTCAGTCCACCAGAGGGGAGATTGATTTATTAATCAGGAACCAACTTCTAGCAATTGCAGCTAGATGTCTGAATGGAACTATCCCAAAGAAAGAATTTGTACCAATGAACCTCAGAATGACTTACATTTTGTGGTAAGAAATCCTCATGTGCTGCTGAGGAATTCCACTGGTAAATGTCTTTAAGAACCTTTGTCGTGTCCGAGGGAGTTTCTTTAAGAATGTCACTGAAACCCTTCATCTCAAAGGCTGCACTGCTTATACCATATCGTACATCTAGGCATACTTCATGATTCCTTGATCTTCCTAAGTTAAAGTCCCATATCTGCACAATGGGTAATTTTGAGAACAAGAAGCTTTAATAGAATGAGTGGTTATGCAGAGAGATAAAACTTAACTGAATACCCAAAAGAAAAGGGAACAATATCATTAAATGAGAATTTCTAAGCTTTACTACCTATAAGCTACACAGGTAACGATTCAGAACATCAAAAGAAAGAACAAGGAAGAAGAAGCCCCATATGCTTAGCGTTTAAAAACATAAAGTCGAACAAATGAATAGCCTCCATTGATTCTGATCCAATTTGAACCAGAACCCTAGAAGTTTAAATTAAGAAAAAAAAAAAAAAAAAAAAGGTTTGCAGTGACTGAATTTTCTGAGCTTGTGATTAAAAAGATTTATAGATTTGGTTCAACTAAAAGGAGGGGAAAAGGCAGAAGAAGGAAAGGGGAGGGGGGCAATAAACATGATCAAGAAGCATTCATGGCTGATTCCAATATAGGTTGTAGGAATGCATCACCCAATCCAATTCTTGAAAGCATGCATATGGCTAAGTTCTTCTTTTTCGTAGTGCATAGGAAACGAAGGGTTATGGATTGTGGATACTTGCTATTGGTAATATTACAATAGTCTGAAATCTGCATTATTGAGGAAGCAATCCAAAAGTTACAGCCTGGCAATCGCCACTAGTAATTTATCATAATAATCTGTACCATATTGAGGAAGTCATCCCAAAACAACAGAACTGTAGATTGAAAACAAGAGTGATGTATTCTAGGTAATTGTGGCTAATGATGTATCATGATAGTGAGAATTACACATCATTGGAAAGTCCTCTCGAAATGACAGACTATGGATTTATCATTTTCCCCCTCCAAATGTCAAATGTCTCGACCTTTCACAAAACAAAACAAAAGATGAGTTTTGGAATCACTTAAGTCAAAAGTTAAATGGACCCAAAAGAACTTATTGCCCTTGTACAATCAATATTAATTGAACATGGAAATTTCCTCTCAAAATTTCAGCATGTGTGAACAGAGTAAGCCCTCCAAAAAACTACAACTCATCTCCACAAAGCTGCAACCCTGACCAAAATCATCAGAAAATTGAGATCCCAATATCCAGTGATTAGTTTGGACTCTTTTAAGTGTACAAATGCACGGAGGCTTTAAGAGAGAAGATTTTACCATTTGGAAATAACCATAGTTCACAAAACAAGATCTACAGATATTAAATATACTTAAGAGATTTTTCCAATATTCAGAACAGAAGGAACTTTCATTATCTTAAACAAGGGGCACTTTTATAATCAATTTTCACCATACAATGGGATCTGCTCTAAAAAAAATGAAAATAATCGGAAAAGATTTTAGCATCTCTTGTTAATAGACAGACAAGGACCGTTTAAACTTTCGGACAGTTCATGCCATCAACATTTTCATGACTTAATTCCATAGAATTATTATTATGAACAGTAAACTGAGTTTCATATGAAAACCTACCTTATGACATCAAGTCTTTTTTGTTTTCAGTAAATTGGACTTCTAAGCTAATGAAACACTGAAGAGGGGGAAAAAAAGGAAAAACAATGAAGAGGGAGGGGGGAAGAAGAACTATATAAAATAATTCTTGCGAAACGGAAATCTGGAATTCAGACGAGCAATGGAAAAGAGAGGGTCTCAAACCTGGCTGGACTGTTCGGGAGGATTATTCCAGAGAATATTATCTTCCACCAGACCTTCGTTCTCTTTCAGATCCGTACTCTCTGGAAGCATGAACATAGATGTGTACGGTGTTTGGTGATGCAAGGACTGGTTGTCATCCGTAACCTGCTCAGTTTCTATATGCAAATCAAGGTCTCGTACACTTTCTTCTTGCGCAGAAGCACTACCAGGTTTCTCTGGAGGCAAGTAGTCAGTAAGCTCTCGCCTAAGCAATTCTACCAACTGCTTAAAAATCACTTGCTTGTGCTTGCCGTGACAAAGATTCTGATCCCATTTGAAGACGGGCGCGGCGGACACGTCGCCGCAGGGATTATTAGATTTGTAATTGGGCACCACCAGTTCCTGAAGAGTAATGGTTGCATCTGATTTTGATTTATGAGCCGAAGAAGGATCAACTGAGGCAATCAAGTCCACAGAAGACCAATCGGAGAACCCCATTGAGTTATCCGGTGGTTGCAGAGTTCTCTTATCGCCGCAGAGATCGAAACCCCAGATGTTCGCGAGCTCCATAGGCGATGGGCAGCCAGAGTATCCTTCGAGCGGACTGCGATTGTGAGAAGCAGAGCAGCTGCCATGGGCGTCCCAATCGCAGTCCTGACAAAGAACGAGATTGTCGGTTGAACAACGCACAGATGCTGGTTCGGAACTGCAATTGTCGCAGATCTGAGAACGGATATGCTTACGAGACAGGGCGTTAGCAGAATGGACATGCTTATCACAGAACAAACAGAGCTTGGCAGTATCAGCCCTACAGTACAAGACCGCGATCTCTTCGCTGCAAAAATCGCAGGGGATCTTTTCGGCAAGAGTACCCGATTCGAGGTTACTCTCCGTTTCCATTAAACCCTTCCCTTGACGGAGAATGAAAATGAAAATCACAAGTTAGGAAGACGTGGACTGGAAACCCTCAAATGATGGATGCGGGTAACGTGACGAAGCAACTATTTAATTCTTCAACGATGGAGGACTCTGGAAGAATGGAAAAATAGTTACCCTTACCTTACCCTTACCCAGAAGAGAAATTAACACTAATCACTCACTGCTCTCTCTCTCTCTCTCTCTGTAGCTAGTCGAGTCGAGTGAGTCTACAGAACTCCTTTTCTTTTTCCTTATCAGTTTTTGTCCTTCGTCGTCTTATTCGAGGCAGCCCACATGGGAAGCATGGGGAAAGGTGACGAATTGCAGATTATTTCTTCTCTCTCAATCTCTCTGGCTCGCTCGAGTCTCTCCATTCGTGTGTCTCTTCTCTTCTCTGTTGAGTTTGAGTGAGTCAATCTGAAGACTCAGAACCGTGTTATGGTTAACACTGAAGAGAGAGGACCCTTTTACCAAAAACGATAAAAAAAAAAAAAAAAAAAAAAAAAGAAGCAGGAACCAATACTAAAAATATCTCACACTTTTTGCTGAGCTGGCAAGAACCAGCACCTACCTCTCAATAATATGTTTCCCGTCCCAATCGTTGGATGTACTTTTCGCCGGTAGACTTATTCCTAAAGAGAGGACAATGATGGATGGAAAGCTTTTCAACCATGACGTGGATAGGGCCACATAGACGACGTCGCTGATTAGCCAGAACTCTACTAAAATAAGTGTCGGGACCGGGATAGACCGGGTCTGATTTGGTTTAACTTCAAACTTGAATCACCATGAAAAAAACTCTAAATAATTAAATATCACTCGACTGAGAGGCTCCCGCTGTTATGTGGGACCCTGGTTGTATTGTATACATAATAATGGAAGGAATGTCGCACCACTATGGCGTATATCATACTATTAAATACGGGAGACGGTTACATGGGCAACTAGTATATTCCGAAACTTTGAGTTGGGCAGAAACATCTACAATCCACAATTGGACTTTGCCTAAGTCCAACCTGAGCCCATATCTCTCATATTGGGCTTGGGCCCGAACGGTTTAGTTTCAGGCCAGGCCTAGCCAAGGCTCCAAGGCTTGGCGCAATCCACAGTGAATCTTGATAGGTTTTGCCGACAGGCTGTTCACCTTGGAATAAGCTCCTATTTGGCATTCAATCAGTTCAGCATTAGGAGTCTTCTTTGTACCTTAGAGCCTTTGATATTGGACTTTTCTTCAATCCTGAGCATTTAATCGCAGAACGGTTAAACAAAGCATTTCGGACTATTAGATCAAAATTTCGACCACGGCCATTCAAATTTCACGGCAAAATTATTTGATTTTGCAGACTAGTTAGATTCCCTAATAACACAGATTGTATAGGAAGAAAGCTTTCTCCAGCAAATTTGGTGAAATAAGGTTTTCGGTTATTCATAGAACAGAAAGGTTGTTACCATACACCTAGGATCAGCTCAAATATCTAACCCCTTGAGGACAGCCTTGAAACGGTTGAAAATGAAATCAATCCAAAGGTTTTTTTTTTTTTTCCCACTCTGGTAGTCATAATCTCACGAAAGTGACCGAATGTTCAGGAAAAGAAGAAAACGAAAATGACGTTAGACACAATTTCCCATCCTAGGACAATTGACTGGATTACTCCATGAGCAGAATAGTAAATGCCTTAAAAGAATTCAAAGGTTCTTCCTTCCGGTGGAATCTGATGGTTAAATGTTATTCAGGTGATCCTTCTGCGTTAAACTTCATAGAAACTGTTCAAGTTTTACTTCAATTGTGAAAGTTGAAGGAGTACAACTGCATAAGTCCACAATCGGTCTCAAGATACTCCAATAACACAGTAGCAGTTGAATCCGATGCGTCAATTGATTCTCACTCAATAAATTCAGTGATAATGAATCGGGATTACAAAATAATATAGTAGGGCAATTCTATAGGAACAGCCGAATGTAAGAAATATTAAGAAACCAGAAGATTCAAAGCACACAGAAAAGTATACACAACATCAATCAGCCAGGAATTAAGGACGATGAAGACTGTGTATATTCTTTTCAGGGCTTCTTCCCTAACCTAGCCACACAAATATGAAAGGGAAAGAAGAAAGAAAAATGAAAACAGTTTATGACATATGAAAATCTACCCAAAAAAAGAAAAACAAAACAAAAAGATGACACATGAACAAGTCTATGGTACGGAGAACAATCAAATGATCAGTGTGTATCTTGATGATTGTGCAGCAAAGGTTCCCCAGAGATTTCCATCAGTTAAACCATCGAGAAGCTTCTTAGCCCCATCAATCTCCATCTCAGTAAGTTTTTGCAAGTAAACAGTGGCACCTGAAGCTTTAATCAGTTTGCGGCATCTGTCGGATTGAACAAAATAAGTCAATATTGAAATTGGGTATGTTTTATCCAAGTTGGTGATGGAAGGATCAAGGAGCTGAACCGTATTTACTATCCCCCTCTCTTCCTTGCGGAAGATCCTTGTGTTGCCCACATACAGCATTAGCCTTGAGAGTGCCTTGGCAGCGATTTCTTTCTCTTCTACCACTTTGGCTTCAAGCATGAAAACTAGAGGAGGAATACATCCAGATTCACCCAATTCCTTTCTTGTTTTGTTACAAAATCCCAACTCGTAAACAGCTCCCGCGGCTGCAATTCTCACCCCTGCAACCCCACAACTCAAAACCATCACAAGCCGAGAGATAAAGCCCTCAGATATAAGAGCTTCGGCGACAGGCTTTGAAGAAGCCATCTTTGTCAATAGCAGGGTCGCATCTTCAAGGCTCTGAACAGAGGGGGCTGCGTCCCAGTAGTTCTTAAGGCATTCGATCCCTCCTTCCCAAGCCACCAAAAGCTTCAAAGATTCGTCCTCCGCCGAAACCAAATTCTCCAAACAAGCGATCGAGTTCTTTCGGGCATTTTCAGTCCCTGAGGAAGAAAGCTGAATGAGCACCGGAACAGCATTCTCCTCGGTGAAATTTTGTTTGATTTCAGTGAATCGAGCGAGATTCCTGAGGACCCCAGCCGCGACTGCTTGGGTATTGGGCGTACCGGCATGGCAGATCTCCAACAGAGATGAAATCCCACCTCTGGACCCAATAGATATAGCGTTCTCTTTGGAAAAAGTAAGGGCTTGAAGAGCAATACAAGCTTTCTCCTTGGCAAACCTACTTCCAGACTCAAGAACGCGAAGCAGGTGACTGAGAAGCAGAACCCCTTCTGAAAGTAGACCATGCTTAATACTATCCACAATAGAAACCCTAGAGATGACGGATACGGCCTTCTCCTTCATTTCGTTGCAGCTAGAATCAAGCAACCGAACGAGAACCGGAACCAAACCTTGTGCAACGGCGATTAAGACGTTCTTATCGTCCTCCTCAAGTAAGCTCAGCAAGGAATCCATGGCGGCTCTCCGCGATTCGGGATTCCCTATCTGCAAGCGAGTGATCAAATTCCGTGCCTCGACTTGGAGACTTTCCCTCGTAGAAGAAAAGTCAACAGTGGACACAGGCACACCGTCCTGAAGGACGCCGCTCCTGATCAAGATGTCACAGTCCTTGATATGCTGCTGGAGCTTAGCTGTTACCGCGTCGATGTCGCTCTGGGTCCTGAGCTTACCACCGGAGAGACTGGCATGGCGACAATTTCTGGCGAGGGAAAGAGCATCTCTGAGGGTTTGGGAGATGGAATAGACGAGTTCTAACGAAAGTGGGTTACCAGAAAAACAGGGTAAGTCGGAGAGATCCTTGAGATGGGTTGGGAGATCTGTAAGCTTGGTTTTGATAAGAACCCACTTCCCTTTGAAGCTCTGAACATGCGGTATTTCCTCCATTAACGACGATACAAGCTGATACGATAGTTGCAGATCCTGGTTGTCCTCTAACTTCATGACGCTGCTAACTGTAGGGTTTGGCATCGCTAAACTAGAACATGTTTGGAAGGAAGGATAGAGATCTAAGAAAGGTAAACAAACCAGAATTGGGAAATGGTTTCGCAGTGATCCTTTCCTGGATAAACCAGCCCCATGCTCAACACTGAATAGTCTGAACTGAGCTTTGCAGGTTCTGGCCTTTCCTTTTTCCCTGTACAGTACCAGTAACAGTTTTCATGCCTTCACGAGCTGGGTTTCAGTTCTTTTGATCATTGTACTTGTACAATCTTTCTCTTTCACCTCTTTTCGCTCTTATTCTTTGGAAACAGGAATGGGAAAAGTAACCAACCAACGACCGTCGTCCAAGGAGTCAACCAGGATTTGGGAATCCGAAATTGAATCGTCCTAAGCCAATAGGATCGGTCAAAACCGATTCTTTCTGTTTATAGGCGCTTAATCGACATGACTAGTTTACAAACGAAAAGGGAGTTGAAAGAACAGAACAGAACAGAACAGAACAGAACAGAACAGAACAGATGGATAAACTGGAAAGTCGATTCCTTATGAAGAAGACGACGATAGCAGCGTCTGGCTGTCGACTTGCAAAGTGGAACTAATCAACCAATTAAGCCCATGGTTAGGGTTTAATTATATAACCAGAATATGATTATCTTTATCTGGAGAGGACTTTAGAAGGGTCAAATTTTTCACAAGGAGAGGAGCTGGATCCGGGTCATCATCCATGTGATGTTCCTCCATTGTGTTTCTTGTTACAGAACAGTTACACTGAGTTTGCCCATCGGGAGCCGACTCAACCGCATCAATCCAAATAGTTTACCAACTCGGAAGATTTCCTCGATTGGTGTGAACCAAAAGGTACTCCGAAAAGAATTCGGATCATCACCCTGGCGGGGAGCACAGAGAGTGCTCCCCTGCAGCTTTTCCACCACAAATATGGTGGGGTCCACTTGTAAAAATAAAAAAACTCTCCCATCACCCCACCCCTGGGCCCCCTGTTTTTATGGTGGTAAAGCCGTAGGGGAGCATAAAGCCGTCGGGGAGCACTTTGTGCTACCCCGACGGGGAGCTGATCCAGACTCCTCAGAAAAGGGTAGCTTTTTTGGGAAATGACCTCCAGGGAAAGAGACGAAGAGATCAAACTTTCATGAAGAAGGTTCCTGAAAGGGCAAGTTTTTGTCTTTTGAGGTGGATTAGCGCTGGCAGGTGGGTATGACACCGTTTTCCATCAAAATTAAAACCTTGCCGACCATCAATGTTTTCTCAACTCCGGCTGGACTGGGAATAGAAGAAGAAGTACCTCTCTCTCTCTCTCTCCCTCTCACATTTTTTGTTTCGATATTAAACAAATACGTGGAAGGAATTTTCTTCCCTTCCCACCTCGGTTAGGTGACCAAACTATTAATCATTGACATTCTTCTACCATTTCATATTCTAATCTGCAGCACATGAATCCTAGCTAAATCCATGAGCTTTTTCTCCTGTTTAGTAGCTTAAGCAATCAAGGAAGAGTGATTTTCCTGGAGTTGTTTATACGTATATTGACTTCAAATATACGAATAATAAATTTGTCTGCTAAAATAATGATCAAACAAGAATGAAAGGTTCCATTCTCATTGATGGTTGCATGTGCAACAAACCAAATTCGATCTTCCAAACAATTATCAGTAGAAGCTAGTTTTCAGCTCATTTAATGTACAGTTAGATATTCATAATCGTTTCTGCTATTTGAGTTGCTACTGCAACGGCAAGTTTAAAATCTTTGCAGATCGTTCAGTGTTGGTCAATAGAGACTCTTCTTGTAGGTTAATGGATTGAAGGTTGGTTGGCCATCTCAAACACAAGGTCTATAAAGTCAAATTCTTATTTTTATCAGAATATCAATATGGTGAAGACGGTTCCAAAGCCTTAGAATTACAACTCATAAAGGGTGACTACAAAAATTAAAGAAAGCTCAAAAAGAAAAACAGAGAGAAAGGCTCCTGGGTAGGATCTCTGCATGCAGAGACTGGACCAATAGGTGCTAAGAAAAGTAAAGTAAAAAAGGGGATTTGGGAAAGATAAAGAAGGCTTTAGCCTTTTGCGCTTTAGCTAGTCATGGCTTTACGCATTAGCCACCACAAGAGTCTTACCTGTATTTCTCTTCCCTTCTAACTAGGTGAGAGTACTGGATATCCACAAAGCATGTTTTCCTGCAAATTTACTGTACAAATTACAATACATTTGGCTTTTGACTTCCTAAATACTGGTTTACCAAAAAAAAAAAAAAAAAAAAAAATTCCCAAATACTAATGAAGGAAACTACCTTTTACATCAGATTTTACCTCTTAGAGGCAACACTTAAGACTCTTTGTGCAGCAATGCACCATATGCAAAGCAGAAACAGGGCTCACCATAACCTGAACTCCAATTCGGATTTCATGGCCCATTGACCTGTCCAATATTTTACATTTGGAATATTTTGGGCTAGAAATATAAGCTCTTATAATGGTGGCTGGTTAGGCCGAATATTTGGGCCTAGCCATGTTTTGCAACGAAAACTTTTGAATGCTTTCAATTCAATGCTAGTGTTTTACCAAAAAAAGTTCAATGCTAGTGGTTGATATGAGTAGCCTAGACTTATTTACCGGAACATTAATCCAAGGTTCATACCTGTCTCTCTCATGGTGCACATCTCTTTCAGAAGCTTATGGCAGAAGGAACAGAGGTTTCAACATCTGTGGATCAAGAAAGCAGGTCTAACATGAAATCTAAGAGCAGGCCAAGTTAGTCAAGGAGACTTGCTATGAACCACACAAGGGTGGGTGGGATTGCAGACAAGAAGATGATGGTTCATTGATGTCTCACAGTTGAAGACCCCTTAAGACCCGATCATCACCCCTGGGAAGACATAGGCAAGTCATCCTTGGCTACCAAACTCAGCTCTTATCTTCATGTAAGACCTCTCTCTTCCTCTCTTAGCTATTACCATTCCTCAATGCTAGGTCTTGCATGAAAGCCTTAATTTATAGCCAACATCAAATCAAATCTTCCTTTATCTTTTCCATGTTACTATAGCTCTCATTAATTTGTGTTTTCCCTTTTCTTTCATGGGTGAGAGGGTGACGGGGGTTATAAGTCATGATCACCCTCATTCCCACGTGGGGTGCCCATCTGTGAGGGAATATATTCTTGAGAATTAACAGGGACCAGCTTATAATGGAGTCTCAAACGATCCAGAAGAGAAGATAAAGCTTGATAGAAGGAGAGGGGAAGAAGAAGAACCAATGCTTGAAAGGGTAGTTGCACTTGCACAGACAGATGTTTGAGAATTGAGATGGGCTGGCTAGTTGAATTATATCTGCAAATCTCTTTCCATTTCCCATTGTAAGCTCTTTTTATTCCATGTTTATATCATTATCACCATGAGGGCATGGGATGTGGGCACTGAAATGTTAAAAGTCAATGCCCTTGTAAGCACTAAACAGAGCAGGTCAACCTGGTTTTGTTCTCTCAAATGCCTTGGTTGACTTATTTCAACATTCACAGAAATTTCAAGCCACAGAAAGTGTTTTATAGTCAATTACTCATGAAAACAAGAAGGTTTTTATGCCAAGCTTCTTTCCTACAAAAGTTGCAACCGACCAAATAATTCTGTGATCAATTCCGTCTATCTTTGTCCCTAATATGTTTGGTCCTTTTGGAATAAGTGCGTATGAATGCGTGTCAACTGATTACTCATCCATCATTCTTCTGAAATCCATGAGCAATTATGGACGAGTTATTCAACTTGGCCTCGAGTTATCCTAATTCTAAAAGGAAAATAACCCATGAATCATGTTGGATGAACTTCACTATAGTCGTTTCTCTTTTTGCAATTAAGGTTCTTTCCCATCTTTAACCCACCATTTTTTCATCTTTAAACCACCATCAAGCTTTGTATGATGGAACTGAAGATTCTTGATGCCCTTAAAGCAATAAAAAAGGATTCGAGATTAAAAAGTTTTCACGAACACAAGATCAACAAAGAGAACAAGGTTTTATACAGTAAAACTACCTGCATTCTGTGAACAAAACCTCGCCTAATAAGCAAACCAAGTCAAGCTTACAGAAACTAAGATACTTACATGCAAAAGCAGCAGCCTCTGCGTCAAAAGTTTCAGTTTTGTACCCATCCATGGCTGTAAATTTCAAAATACTTAGCACTATTTTCTGTACCATTTCACATAGAACGCTTCCTACTTTCTCTCAAAACCTTCCCTGTTGCCACCATCGAGGCCGAGGGAATTTCATGCCCCGCTGTTCAACCGTTTGCAAAATGTCAACATTTTCCGATTCAGTGGTTGAATTATTTTCTCCAGAAAGTATGACCATGGCATCCATAAGAGACTTGAAAGACTGATTTTCCGAAGAAGGGGTTCCAGGATGAACATTGTTCTTGTATTCTGTACCAGCAGATTCCTTGTCGACAGGAGTACCTCCTCCAACTCCTCCAGATTGTAGACTGGCCGTCAAAAGATTTTGCGGCAAAAGCCCTAAATTCTTCGAAGGCACTAAGTTCTCCACCGAAGCAGATAAACCAGATTCCCCTGCAACATTATCTGCTTCAGTTGTTTTAGATGGTGAAACCACCTTAGTTGAATTGTTCTTGCACTCTGTACCAGCAGATTCCTTGTCGACAGGAGTACCTCCACCGACTCCTCCAGATTGTAGACTGGCAGTCAAAAGATATTGCTGCGAAAGCCCTAAATTCTTCAGCACTAAGTTTTCCCCCGAAGCAGATAAACCAGATTTCCCTCCAACATTTTCTGCTTCAGTGGTTGAGTTCTTTTCTCCACCAACTCCTCCAGGTTGCAGATTGGCAGTCAACAGATTTTGCATATTTTGCTGCAAAAGCCTTAAATTTTTCAAAAGCGCTAAGTTTTCTCCCAAAGCAGATAAACCATATTCCCCTGCAACATTACCTGTACGAACTACACAAGCACGGGAGCCAACCTCACCCAAAATATCCCCTCTAGTTCTCTTCCTTCCCAACGAAGACTCCCTTGAGAAACCCAAAACCTCCTTACCCTTCTTCGATGGGGACTTTTCCGACGAAAACCGAAGATCATTATTTTCATCCAAACCAACGGGTTCAAATTGGTCAGTAGAAATATCACTGGTTTTAAGCTTACCGTGACGATCATTAGAACCTCTGAGCGCAAGAATCATCGCCTTTTCCTGTGAGCTCACCAGAAGATTTTCTCGCGGCGTTAGAAACTCGTCCGATTGACTGTTGGGCTTTAGAAACTCGTCCGATTGACTGTTGGGAGTTAGAAACTTGTCCGATTGACTGTTGGGAGTTTCCGGTAAAGAGCAAATCATAATTTCAGTGGAGTCCACTGGGATTCCTTCTCCTTGAGTTGATGATTCGACGCGGGACGGAACCACAGGAACAAGTGCCCTTTCGCCACAAAACCTAATGTGGCGAAAGCGTTCTTCTTGAGAAGATGAATACTCACATTCATGGTTGAGTACGGAAAATGGGTCATCCATTTCTTCAGGTTTAATCCCTGCAAGGAGAGAATGATGGAATATAGGGTTTAGGGCCTTCCCTGCAATTTTCCCGCCATTTCTTGGAGTTCTGGATCGTCAATTTCTTTTGTGAGCGACGGTAGCGTTTCTCTTTTTAACTAGTATTTCCAAAATAATAATGAGCTCTTTTTAGGTTAAATTACATCCGTTCTGGCCTTAGGCTGCGTTTGTTTGCAAAGGTGGGGTGGGGGAAGAAAAAAAAAATATGTGGTCCCTCCCATGTGTAGTGGGGTGAGGGAAAAGGAAAGGAAATAAAAAGATTTTATGAAAAAATGATAGTGATGAGTTTCACTTTTTACTTTTCCCAACTTTTTCACAAATCCCACTAAATATGTAGAGTTTTAAAATGACTTGAGGTGGAAAAATAGGGTATAAGGTAGGAAATAAGTGGTTTATCTCTTTTAACTTTAATAATATGTTTTGTTGTTGTGTCATCACAAAGTTTGTATTGTAAGCGTACAGCCGTACTGTCTTCAATTTGGCTCTTTATATCATTGTTCTCTAGCATTTCCTCCAAAGGATGTCTTGCTCTTGTTATCCCTGCGTTTACTTCTTGGATGATTCCATTTCAAACAAGCCCCATGCTCCATTTATCTCTATCTAGTTTATCATATATTTGCACACATTAACATGGGTGAGATTCCAAAATTAACTAGGTGAATTAAGACATATGAAACAAGGGGGTTGTAAGGTATGGTTATTCATGCATTGATTAATTCAAGGTTATTTTTTGGGAGAAGTTTCAAGTCTTTAAGCCATCTATTTATATTATTCATTATTCTTTGTGGGTTAGGTTCTTTATTGCTATAGACTTTCTATAGCATTATTTTCTAACCAAATATAATAGTTAATTATTATAAATATGGAGAAGAACCATTATTTAGTATTTTTATTAGAATGAGAGTCACTTAGAAAATAATTGCATAAGTTAATGAGAGAATTGATGCTAATCAATTCCGTCCTAAACCCCAATGATCCTACTGCCCATATTCTTTTTGTCTAATCGCATGATTTGAGGACATGCTAGGTTGATTCTTCTTTGTTATTGCATAATTCACAGATCTGAGTTGTTCCAGCCCATTTGGATATAATCATCTTGGTTGGTAATTTTGCATTTAAGACATGCTAGAAGAAAGTTTTAAGCTTTAAATGAATGGGTGATTTCTGATGAAATTTCCACCATTTAAGAGTATAGTGTTGGTAAGTCATGGTTATTCATTTTTGACAAAGCTTTTCTAGCTAATTTAGCAGAGAATTCACATGTTGTTGATAATAGAGATATCCACTAGTCATGTGTTGGGGATGGGTGAAATGAGAGAATTTTTTGAGATAAGGAAAATGGTATTGCAATGACATTGATTTGAATGCTTAACTCCCTATTTTTTGAGAATTCACTTGTTGTTGATAATAGATCTATTTTCATGTTGCTCATTTAAGTTGGGCTAAATCTCTTGATTGCTCATTTAAGAGGCAAAAATTACATGTTCGTGCTGGCCCTTTTCAAAATTTGAAGTTATCCACTATTAGTTTTAAAATTTAAATAACTATTTGCCCATGGGATGAAGATAAATGTAAGTTTTACAAAACTTCACTTAATTTTATCAAATTTACTAGAAAAAATAAATTATTGTTCACTCGATTCAACAAATCTATAGAAGTTATGTTGGCTCTTAATCTTACAAAGTTTATCTTTGCTTTGATATGTCCCGAATAGGTCCTAATAAAAAAAGACTCCCCATAATTCACGAGGAATGAATTTTGAAAAGGATTTTGCATCAAACCTTGAATGAGTAGCCTTTAAACTTGGGTCCATTTTACATTCTTAAAGCATGGCGTAGATCTCAACAATCTCCTTTAAAATCTCAAGCATCATCCTCAACATTGTCACTGGGATTGACCTCATAGTATCTTATCTAACCCAAAATCTCAAACAACTTTCTCAAGACACAAATAGAACGAAGCAACCCCACTGGTTTTCTTCTTCTTCCTCTGCCATTGTTTTTATTTATGTTCTTCTTGCCCCCAAAACCGTATCCCAATTAACACCCTTGTTGGCACAACCTTTCCTGGTTTTTTTTTTTTTTGGGTTGGTTTCCCCACCCCCCCTGCCCAAAAAAAAAAAAAAAAACAACCGCCGACCCCCCCCCCCCCCCCCCCCCCAAAAACAACAACAACCCCCCCCCCCCCCCCCCCTTTCTTTTTTTTTCTCCCCCCCCCCCTAGCACTTACACCCCTTTTGTTGGATACCCCCTCACCGCAAATATATCAAACACCTCCCTTTGTTAACCCCGTAAATTTAACCTGTAAATATTTTCTAAAACCCCAAACACCCTGGCTAAAATATTTTTATTTACCCTAAATTACCGAACCACCCTAATGAGTTAAAATACTAAATTATCCTAAATTAAAATAATTATTATAACCAAACACCATGGTTAAAATCTATATTATCTTTAATTATTAAAGCCCAACATACCATTCTTTTTTTTTCTTTCTAATTTTATCAAATAATTAAAAAACACGTACTACTCTCAGGTATGTTGAAAAATTAAACACTTAGACAATTTCTCTCTTAATGGTTTGCTAAATATTGGTTAAAGAGTATTACACGGTAAGTAAAAATCAACAATACACGCTCAATCAATCGATTAAATAACTCATTAGTTATTTTTTAATGGTTGATAACTATTAAAAAAAAAGTTGGGCTTTTAATAATTAAAGATAATTTGAGTTTTAACTATGGTGTTTTAGTTTTTAACAATTATTTTAATTGAGAGTATTTAGCTTTTAATCAAATTCCGGTAATTTAGTATGGATCAAATAATATAACACTTGCTCATGATTAGTTTTCTACATCCACAAGCATTAAAATTTCATCAACTAATTCATGACGATGATCCAATGACTATAGTTACCATTGATAGAACAATGAGAGACACATGAAAGGGAGGCATTTAAGTAATTTTCCAACTGAAGGGTATTTTGGTATTGTCCATAAACAAGGGTGAGGGGCAAAATGATCATTTTAATTTAAAAGTTAACATAATAATAATAGTGGATAACTTGTAATTTTTAGGGTTAGGATGCAAGTGGACACTCAAGACTCAAGAGTTCTGGGCATTTTAACCCAATTTAAGTGGTTAACTTTAAAAAAAAAAACTCAATAATAAATTACTTACTTGTGAGTTGTGACATAAGTTAAACAAATTTTTTTTTCTTTTTTTTTTTTTCTAATTCTTGACCTCAATGAGAACCGTTCCAAGAGATGGGACACAGGGCCGGATATCGATCAGCCTATACGCCCGGTTCGGATCCGACTCCAAAATTTATTGATAATGTATGCAGTATACAGTATACTCTAGATCCGACTCGGTATTTCAACCCACTCGGTTCTGGTTTTTTTTATATATTTATTTTTATACTAATTTGTGGGGAAATTTCAAAGAATACAAGCCCTAACCTTCTCACTGGGGTACTTACTTCTCTTCGCTTGTCCGTAAGATTTACAATCGATCCGGTAAGTTCTCTCAATAGCAATTGAGAGCAGAACCAGAGGCTCTACAGGCATGGCGAATCCAACGATGAAGACTTTGATCTCAGTTATGGTATCCATTTTCCTTGTTTCGGCGACTTTTGCGAGTTCAGACGCTCCTTTCATCGTTGCCCACAAGAAGGTTGATCTCACCAGGCTTAACTCGGGCGCTGAAAGAATTTCCGTCTCGATCGACCTCTATAACCAAGGATCTGCGTAGGTTTTCCATTTTCTTCTTTTAATTTGCCTTCAGTTGATTGAAATCCCTAATCTGCTAGATCTGATAAGCCGTCGTGCATGTCAATCTGGTGGACGTTGCTGCTTTGATTTTGACTCGTTAGCGGTGGAATTTTGGCAATATGGAGTATCTGGTCTCTTTGTTTTGGGATATGTATCTGCATTTTGTGCATTCAATTTTCGTGTTAGCTCTTTATCTTGATAGTTCATTAATTCAATTGCTCGTTCCAAATGTTTCACCTGCATAGCGCATCGGATATTTCTGAATCTTTGTTCATCTATTGCACTGATACTTGTATCCATTCTGTATCTGATTATCTGTCAAGAATATTGTAATTATTTTGCATGGTTCCATTTGCTGTTGTCGTTCGTTGGTTGCACTTGTCGTGTCTAAAGCTCTGTTAAGGCTTTTGAGAGAAATATGGTTATGGTCTCCAATCAATACAAAACTGTTGTGTAGGGACAACGGTGCTCCCGCACGTGATGCAATTCATTTTAATTGCTCTAGTGCTTCAAGTAACTGTGCTAATTTGTCATGGGAAAAACTTTGCTTCTGGAATATGTCATTACTCTCTTCAATGAAGAACATGAGTTGGTTTAGAATCTAGGAATCTCTGAACTTCCTTTAGATTAATGTTTGGGATTTTTAAGCCTAGCCTAACTAGATTTGTTGTCTTATGTTTTGATTGCTCAAAATTACATGCAGAATTTCTGAAAATTACAGTCAACATTGCCTATCGACCTTTCTAACCTCTGTGATCCTAATTATATCCACTAGCCTCCCTCACAATGGTCTCTTTTGGTTTCTTTTTACACAATATTTTGAGAAATAGTTCCCAGATATATACTATATAGTCTGCCAAGCATTTGGAATGCTATGTTCTTTTTACTTCCTTTTAGGGTGCTCCCTTGGAGTCTATGAATAAATACGTTCAGCCACTCTAGGATTGGAGATTGACTATGCTTTTTGGAATTCCTGAACCATACCTGACTTAACCCAACTGCAGAAGGTCTGACCAAACTGGCTGGGGTTACATGGGCTGAGGGCAAGAGATGTTTCTGTTTGGAGTTGGACAGGTAGGAGACGTTGGAAAAACCCGAACGGTCGATAGAATAGAGGAGTAAAGAGTTGAAATATTGGATTTTTTGGTTTGCAGTTTTTCCAAAACATGGTCAAAATTTCAGTTAAAAAGGGAATACAGCTAAAAGTTAGGTGGAGGTTAATTCGGGTATTAAAGGTTCTTCCTCAAAAATTCAGGGCCTAAAGAAAAAGAATTTTCATTCTCAATTCATGAATTGTTCACAGGGACTGAATTTTTGAAATCCAAATTTTCCTGGTTGATTGTTCATTTCGAATTATCTGTGGGGTCTCAAAAGTGGTAATTCTCCAGTCAGATGTTCAAGTTAATTCTGGTTCAGTCTCAGTTATTTCTGGTAAAAGCCAGTTCTATGCTGTCTCCTTTATTTGCAGAAAAAATCAAGTGTCCACCTGATTACGCCTGTCTGGTATGAACTGGATATTGCTGCTTGATGGGCTGTATATCTACAAGTCAATTGATGCCAATTTCTGGTGTGTGTCTTAGTGACTGGTGCTGCTTGATATTAGGTTAAAAATGTTCAGATAAACTGAATTTGAGCACTTTGAGTTTCATAAATATCCTCAATTCTTTTTCATCTACTTGTATTTTATGACCTTCCTTACGATGGTAGGAATGAATGCTGCTAAGACAAAGTGATGCATCCAGCCCCAGACAGCCCCAAAAGAGCCTAGAAGGGTCCCAAACAAAGGGGGGCCGAAATGACAAAGGGGCAAAATGTTCATTTTCATCCCTTGGATTGAGTCTATTCAGTAGGGTCAAGTTCAGATTAATTCCTGATTTTTAATTTTGGTTTTGTTTTTTAAATTGGAGCTTTAGTGGTTAGTAAGTGTTGTTTCCTTGTTGGTTTAATGTTTCTATTTATTAATAGTCTTTGTGTTGTTCTAAATAGAGAGTCCTATTTTTTTAGGTGTTTTAAATTAGGAAAGAATGTTAGTATAGTAAGATTGGGTTGCTTAGCACCCAATTCCTTACTTGAGTCGAAGTCAGTTGTAGAGGCTATAAATAGCCTGGTTCAATATTGTAAAGGAGCTTTGATGATTAATCAATTAATTGAATTTTGAAGAATAGACTGGTATAGACGTGGGATCCCTGGGAGGGTGACCTGCGGCTGGAAATTGCTTCTGTTTTTGCAACTTTAATTCTTCTCATTTTCATTCAAGTTTCAGGAATACTGTGTTTCAAGCATTCTACAGAGAGCATTTTGCAGTTCTTTCAATTCACAAGTTTAACCCCATCCCCAACCCCAGCCTTCTTTCATTGCTGCCTGGAAGCCATCCCAACCCCTCCCCTTTAGTTTCAGACCTTAGGAACAGCCCTAACCCCATCGCAAATACCCTCTCACCCTTCCCCTTCAGTTGTCTGAAAATTCCAGCCCTTTCCTAAGCCCTAGAAGTCATCTCCCATCCTCTTCTTCTTCCCCACGTTTACAGTCCTAACCCTAATAGGAAACCCATATTCCCAGCCCCAATTGAACCCCTTTTTCTTCCCTTTTGGTCGCCCTTAAGCCTAGAACACAGTCATAGTCTTAGTTTGCCCAAACCAGCCCTTCTTTGTTGAGTTTTGAAACTTTATGCACTTAATCTTCTTCCTTGAGAAGTTGCAGAATTTTTAAACTCCAGAAAATTCTCAAATCTTCATACCTCAGTCCCTACCTCCTCTAAACAGTCCCTAAACTACAGAACAGAGATATAACCAACTCTGAACTGCAGGATACCTTCCCCACTCCAAACCCTAACCCTGGCCGAATTCTAGTTAACCTAGGATTTGAGTTTCAAATATGAAATTCGAAATCTTATATTCTGAAATAACAAATCCAGCAGCCTTATAAACCTTAAAACCCTTAGCCAAAGCCTCCATAAACCCTAGTCAGTGCTGGTTCTTATTAAGAGGGTATTGGTTAACAAACCCTAAACCTGGTTTTACATCACAAAGTTCACTGACATCTTGGAGTTCTTTTTTTTTGTTATATTTATTAATTATTATTATTTTTATTTATTTGCATTGTTCTTTGAACTTTGACTTCTATTGATGGTAGAGTTTCGTTCAGCTTATATACGAAAACATGAAAGGATTTGCAGTGGTTCCTTGGTTAGGCAGTTAGCATGTTAAGTGCCTATGTTTTCCTCTGTAGGGGGAAAGTCTAGAATCTGCAGAGGTACCCCATAAAAACAGAGGGGCAAAAACCTTTTTACCTCCAAACTGCATAATCATCCCTTTTGAGATTAAATCTCTGCAACCTGCCTAACCCAGAGTAAAGGGACATCGCGATATCCATTAAGGAATTGTTGCTTGGCTGAGTGTCATTTACATGGCTGCGCAGATCCTGGGACTGCTTGAACAATATTGAAACTGAACTGACTGTTTATGAACAGCCCAGTTTCAGTTTCAAGTATTTGTTTGTTTATCTATTGATTGGTCGATCTCAGTCTGACCCTACTGACCAATTAGTTCAGAATCTACACAACAACCCAAGACTGGACTAAGTAAGACCTATTAAGGAATAATTAATTTATTAACCTATACTAATAACACTTTGCCAAAATATAGACAAAATCATGGCTTAGTTAACCTTTGAAGGATCGGTTAATCAGACCAATTCATTGTTGATAAACTACTAATCAATTATTGACTGGTATCAGTCTTGGCTTTGAAGACCAATTTATGTAATTGGTTAGTTTTTGTTGTGACCTTTAAGGGTGTAGGATTGATTGTGCCTGTCCAGCTGGTTTGACATCCCAAAATGGCTAAACTCAGTAAGAGAGAAGCTATATGGCCAATTTTGAGATTTTACTTGGATTTGAGTTCTCAGAGTGTTCTGCCTCTCTTTGGAAGATCAAGAGTTTTATTCTCCTCATAGATTCTAAATGCATGGACATGGTCTTGGGAAGGGGATAGGATATGTTTGTGAAAGAAGGACCTTCAATGGGGATACTTCCCTTGAACTCTGGATTTCAGATACTATTGTTGGATTTAGGAGCAACAGGAAGTAAATTTCTGATGTTTGACTTGCTGAAATGGGTCTTTGACATTAGGATATTTTGATTGAAGTCAAGTGACAACAAAATTCAAGAAGATGTTTCACTTACTGCCTTGAGAGCTTGGTTATGATTGAATCTGGTCATATGTGGGGAGTTTCTCAGAATCTTGTACTCTGAATTTCAAAGAGCGACTTTATTGCCCCATAATGTGATTCAAAGACTCTTGGCCCTCTGAGATAGCTCCTTCATATAATGATCCAAAGACAGTAAAAAGATCATGGATTATCCATTTTTTTATTTCTAAGGAACTGAGATACAACGTCATCACGTTTAGCCTTTTGATTGTTGTGTAGGAGCTGTTTTTTTTCCTTTTATGAATTGATATTCATTTTAGAGATGGTTGATTAAATTATCATGACTGTGTAATTTTTTTGATTACCTTTTCTTTTTGATAAGATTCAAAATGGCATTGCTTCATAAGATTCTTCATGTCATGTCAAACAGTTCAACTTATAGTTCCAATAGACTATTTTCTTATATTTCAACAGCATTACATTTTTTTATATGTACATTTTCTTCTTCCTCTTCCCCCTTAAATATATTATTAGTTTTCACATGTGGATAACCGTCCCCTTTTCCTTTCTTTTCTTTTTTTCCCTTCCACAGGACGGCATATGATGTAAGCCTGATTGATGATAGTTGGACCCCAGATATCTTTAACCTGCAAAGCAGTAACACTACCAAGACGTGGGAAAGGATTGATGTGTGAGTTCATCTGCCCCAACCCACCTAGTTTCCCACTTTCTTTCCCTTCTCATAGCTTCTGCTCCATATCAAAAGTACCTGTTTTTCCAACTTGCAGTGGTTCAGTTGTGTCTCATTCCTTTGTTCTGGAATCTCAAGTGAAAACTGTGTTTTATGGTGCACCTGCTGTCATCAAATTCCGGGTCCCAACTAAGGCAGCGCTACAGGTTTGACATTTCTATATAATTGATCGAGCTTACATTATTTTGACTGAGAAAAAGTTTCAAAGTGTCTGATGACCATGAATTGCTGTTTATAGGAGGCTTATTCGACTCCAATGGCACCTTTGGAAATCCTTGCAGAGAGACCACCAGAAAAGAAGTTTGAATGGGTAAGGCTGTGAAGTTAAAAATTTTTAAGTTCAACTTCTAGATGCATTCATTGTATTGACACAGTATTTCCATGTTCTTGCATGAAATCACTTTGGGTGCGGCAACCTATTCAGGCAAAGGTGAGCGAGCCTCAATGCTCTGCTGTTATTTTTTTTTATCAAAGGTTAAGGGATAGAATATGTTCCCCTGATAGAGGGAAAAGGTTGCATCAGGATATGTTTTCCATGTAAAATGCTGTAAAATTGTGAAGACTTTTGGTCTGGTGTCATGGAACCACATTTAATGGATCCCAGTTAAGAGCTTCCAATAGATAATTGACTGCTGGACATTTAGACAAAAAAATTGTTATAAAGCTCCCAAAGTAACGGTTATGGCCAGGATCATGCCCTCTGCTCAAAATAATTTGTTGGCAGTGTAAAGCAGTAATGAGTTAGGGTTTCATCTACCCAGAAAAATAAAGCTATGGCTTGTCTTCCTATCATGAAAAAGAAAATTCTTATTTTGAGTTTTATAGTGGCCTTTCTTACTTTTTATTCTCAATTGCAGAGGCTGCTGGCTAAGTATGGATCGCTAGTGTCGGTGATCTCCATTGTGGTATTGTTTATATATGTTGTTGCCACCCCTTCAAAATCCAGTGCGGCAAAGGGAAGCAAGAAGAGGCGTTGAGAATCTAAGTTGAGGAATGAGCTCCATGAAGTTGTTTTGTAGTTCAAATTTTGGAAAGAAAACATCAGCTCCGTGACTAGTGTTTAGGGCATACTTTTTCTTTTTTGGTAGTTTTGCTCCCTCCCTCATCTTTTACCCACGGGATTCAGTATTGGCGTTGAAAGGTGAATCAGAATT
Source organism: Hakea prostrata (assembly GCF_041222555.1). Taxonomy (NCBI): domain Eukaryota; kingdom Viridiplantae; phylum Streptophyta; class Magnoliopsida; order Proteales; family Proteaceae; genus Hakea; species Hakea prostrata. The sequence continues at coordinate 1,917,280 of NC_142602.1, read as the reverse complement.
GAGTCATGCTCTGTATCGCTATGGGTACTTTCTGCAAACAGGTTAAAGACTAGTTTGGCTGAGAACGTTAATTTATTGGGCATTTGATGATTGTGGGGGCGTTAATTTTCTGCAAACAGGTTCAATCTGAAGAATGTGGCATGAAGATCAAAGAAGGCAAATTTAAAGCCCATAAAGAGCAAAAAGGAGAATGAGAAGAAGATCAAAAGGTAAATTTGAACATCCAGAGCGAAAACAAGAAACCATTGATGAAAAGGTTAAGAACATCCAAGAAAACAAGAAACCATTCTTCCTTTGAAGTCGCCACTGTTCTGTCCATTTTCTACTCTAAAATGAAGTCCTGCATTTTTTTTTCCCGGAGTAGTTGTAGTCTTAAGTTCATTGATTAAACGAAAAAAACGGTTTCATTGAAGTCGCCTCTCCTCGCCTAAAGGGTTAGAAACATCCCAGAAAAGAAGAAAGCAAATGCTACAAATCCTCTTTTTCCTCGGCGTACTTATTTGAATTACACTTTTAATCCTAGAACAATGCTATTACAACACGCGCTCATCATTTGAGATTACTTATGGTTCCTGTGACATCCCTCAGAATCTTCCTGAGTTGGTGCGAATGAAAATATCAGCACCTTTTTAACGGAAAAGAAGAATAGCCTTAATTCCAATTTTGACATTGAAACATTTTATACTGTAGAATTTCTCGTTTGTTTAATTTCTCCTTTACCAAAATAAGGGATGGAAATCAAGCCAAACAATTTTCAAATCAAAATAACACCGCAAATTGAAAATAGAAATCAAAGCAAAACATCCCTAAGATAATAAAATGTAACAGAGCTTTGAAACCCTTCATATGTGCCAAATAATTTAGTTGACTGTTGTGCAGGTTCGTTGAGAAATCAATGGCCTGGAAACCTATTCGAAAAGAGCCATTGCAGAACCCTTCCTTGTTAGATATAACAATAATCATATCATAAAAATAAGGAAAAAGTTTGATTACCAAAAAAAAAAAAAAAAAAAGCCCAAAGGGTACATTTTAAAAGCTGGTCCGATCAACATGATGTACGGTATGTAATAATAAACTTCAGTCCACCTGGAGAAATTATTCTTCCAGCCTAACTCTTAACAAAGGGAGAAGTTCTCATACAGAGGGTACAAGTACAACATCACAGATATACACTATAAAGATTGAAGGAATCATCAAGCAGGCAAAGCAAAGCTGTGTTGGGTCCACTGAGGAGGATCTACCACCAGGCATGGATCCGATTTCTCGAAGTCAGCAACCTAAGAAAATTGAACGGAAAATGCAGCTTCAGCTTCAGAACCTTGAACAGCCATCAGAGGCCGGAAAGAAGAGAACATAGATAACAAATTAGTTCAATTTACCTTTTCATTGCAGTTAGGGCAGTAGTGATACTTATGCCAAAGGCAGTCCATTGAAGGGCAGAGGAAGCAGACGCCGAGCATGAATGGCATCATGCAACCTACAGCAGCCGCCAAACTTGGTTTTGACCTGTGGACCAAATTAAAGTATAACATACACGCCCCATGTCAAAAAATCATACTGATTAGAACTTCTGGAACTAGAAAGATTCAAGGAATCATTAAAGATAACTAAAATATTTCAAAACCAGGTGGTGAACCAGTAACTTGTATATATTCTTTTGTGCAGTTAAATTGCAAGTACTAAAGATACAATTTTGGCTTTCAAATTCTCCTACCATATTAAAAGGGTTCAGTTTTATAGGATTTTGGCATGGGTATAATCGGATTTTATGGTTTATGGAAAATTCAAGAGAAACTACAGAGGAAAAAGAAAATGAAAGGAATCCACGAGGAAAAAAAGCTTGTTACAGTGTCCCCAAAGCATGCAAGTTCATTGACATAACATGACAATCTCCCCCTTTCTTTCCTGCAACTCAGATAAAGTCTCCATCTAATAGCTATGGACTTAAAGGTTGATCAGTCCAGCTCCCAAGACATCCATACTTCCAAATAATCATCTGGGCCATTATCCCTTTTACTTGTGTGTGAAGAACAGAATACTTCTATTGAAATAAAAGTCAATTAAATGCACTCCATGGAAAATAATTTCACTAATCCATTAGAAGAAAAAAAACTGTGATGCAGGCAAGGATAGAGGTCTGTCTACACTAACGATTGAATTACTGTGTACTCAGTTGGGACTCAAAACTATAAAAATAAAAAACTATTGACTTTTGAGTTCTTTTAGAGGGCAGGATAGAGGTCTGTCTACACTTGAAAATAGGTAATCCCTGTCTAAAGCAGAAACCTTCCATTTAGAATTAAGCTCTTTGTACACAAATAATGAGGAGTACTCTCAGGTTAGTTCAGGTACTAGAAGGACTCCAATAGCAAGTGGAGAAGGAAACAGTTGGCACATGTAGCCTCTTCCTCCAAATGTATATCAAACCTTGTCACCAGAATATTATAAGTACATCAGATTTCCTAGGCTCCCCCCCTCTTCTCAGTATTTCTCTCCCAGGTGCTACTCACCTACACCTATTTTACTCCATTCAAAATACTAAACACTATAAACTAAATAGGCAAATTCAAGACCTGATGACACCTGATATTTTTCTTTCTCTTAAATCTTCCAAGCTAGTTCAACAAAATCCACTTTTGAGCTCAAATTGCAACCGCCCCTTCCCCCTGTTAAGGATACATGTTGTTGTAAACTATAGTTTTGTATTTGTATGTCTCGGTCTTGTATTCACATGTAACTATAAATACTGTATCATCTATTTACATCAATACATTGAATCGTATTTTTTGCATGGTATCATGTTATTCTGCTCTAATGAGACTGGTTCAATATACCTTCCGCTAACTCTGGTGTGGATATCCCTTCATCTTCTTCCCCTCTGTCTGCCATTGTTAACCTTTTGCGCCTTCCCTTTCACTCAAGCTCTCTGCAACAAACTATTTATTCTAGAAGGCTCAGTTCCTTACCCTCCCCCCAACCCCCCACACACCCCAAGAAAAAAAATCCCTCTTTCTTTCTTTATAACATTGTTTCATTGAATCAGGATCATTGATCTCATTCACTTGCAGGGTGAATTGCCATTGGAATACCTAGGCTAGCCAAGAAGAGTTGGAGTCTTATTAGGTCGCAACTACATCCCCATCAAAAGCTCAAGTTCTTATTAACTAGAAACCACAGAAACGTCATATTGGAGCTCAACAGTGAAAGTAACTAATCCGAAAAAAAGGTCTACTGTAAGTAGATTTTCTGCATATCTAACAATTTTCAAATTCTAGACATTGTTGTAGTATAAATTACCCCACTAACATAATAGGTGCCTAAAATGGCGAAACGTTCATCAGTTATTAAACATCTCCAAATCCCAATTGCAGATATAATTTGAACCCTAGAATCTTTTGAATTGGCGATGAAGATCCACTGATACAAAATATCATACCAGTAAGCAAGGTAATAAAGAAAAAATCAAAAGGACAGTACAAAATTGCCATGGCATGTAATGGACGAACACATATTCCTCATTTATATTATCAATTGGATTGAAGCGGGTTTAATTCTAGGGAAAGAGCACAGAAGGGGAAAGAGATGATTAGTGGTTTTATATTACCTGATGATGGTGAGGCCAGAATTGCCGCAGAAAGGGCAGTTGAAGGGTGCAGGGGTATCTCTAAACATGGTCTGCTGCAGAGGAATCCCTTGTGGATCGATATAAATCGCGTTGGGAGGGATGGCTCCAGCCTGATGAGGGTTTTGTCCCACATAGAATTGTTGGTATTGTTGCTGCTGCACCACTGGTCCCTGGTACTTGTAGTTCGCTGCATAAGGGATCCCAAGGACCGGCTCGTTGTTCTTAGACATTCCTTGTTTCGATACTTTATCGATACCTGATCTAAAACCCTTTGATCAACGGAACAATCCAACCGATCTGAGCGTTCTCTCTGCAAATCTTTTTCTTTTCTTTTGGGTATAATTCTCTCTGCAAATCTGTTGTTCGATGAATTGTCAAACCTGAATCTAGGAGGAAAGGGGCCAAATAGACGGAGATAGAGTCGAACAAGAAGGTGAAAGGTGATTTCTTAATTCTCAAGAAAGAACATAAACACAAAAGGTCAAGCGTTCTTGGAGTTGGAAGCGACTTTCCCCGGTCTCCCACCATTAGAAGGTTCCATAAGAGCGCATTAACCATCCATAGCTCTCTAAAGAGTGTCTACCACGTGGATCAAACGACACAAGGACAAATTACAATAATTGTGGAACATCACTCCTTCGTAAAACATCCTCCACCATTGCATCAATCAATATCTAACCGGTGAATTCTCCTTAAGAGGTTGATGGATGACGAAAGTTCTTGTGATGTAAGGATGTGAATCTCTTCAATAATCTAAACTAAGCTTTAATTCGACACAAGACTCATTCTAAGACCCAACTTCAGAGCCCTACCATAGGGCTTGACAACTAGGCCATTACCCCTTAGGCCTGAACTGTCTCTATGCAGTGGAGGTGGATTTCAAATGGGATCCACATCCGCTGCAGCTAAAAGGCATCGACTATCGATAAGCTCTTTAAGGAGAGTCCATCATGTGCATATTGAAAAATTTACTGGTAATTTTTTTCTTATATGAGCAATGCATTGATAAGGATAAAAGGTACAATAATTTAGAAGAACATCATGCCTTATTCTTAGAAAACATCCTCTATGATTAGAATCCTTCAATATCCACGTGGTGGAGTCTCCTTAAGACACCGATGGATGATTGATGCACTCGTGACTGTAGAGGATATGAAATTTTTATTCGCAGCTACTACCAATGGTGGTGATCGTGTTACGTACTCAAAATAAGATCAAACGATTGAAAATCAATTGGTGGTGGTTTATTTGTAAATATTGTTTTGTCTTTCACTTTTTAAGGTTTAAAGTGTATTAATTTACACCTCATTTATCCGATTCCTAATCTAAATAAATTTATCTGCAATAAAAATGGTAAAAATGCCTTGAACTAAGACAATAGTAGGAGTCCAAGCCTCTCAACCCATCCGTATCTATTAAAGTTCAGATTGGGTTTCAAACATTCATTTATTTCCTGTGAAAGATCCGATGCTAAGGACGTGCTAGAAATGTAAACCCCATATAACGAATGGACCACAAAACTCACGAGGAGCTCCAACAGTTGAAAAGCGATGCAATTCACAATCGCGAAATCGAGTGAGAGAAAAATATGAAAAGATAAGTGCAGGTTTTAGAAAGGAAAGAAAGAGAGGAAGAAAAAAGTAGAAGAAATTGAAAATCCCTAAATCAAGTTCATCTGACTTGAGTGAATACCAAGATAGTTCTATTGTGATGGTGGGTTGTGAAAATGTCTATGATGAGGAGATATGGATGATGAAGGTCTCTAACTCCAATTCGAATTGATCGAAGATATGTTGGAAGTAGAGAGGAAAGAGAAGTTGAGAAAGAGAAAAAAGAAGATGGAAGGAAACAACACTCATACTTGGGAGTCTAAGTAAACGAGAGGTTTGAATTTGTTCACTTTAAACCCTTAAAATGTAAAAATAAAATAAATATTCCCATCAATTGATTCTCAACCATTTGATCTTATTTTGATTAGGTGGGGATAGTTTGCAATTGTGCGCCTCATCTAAGCACCAAGCCCACCTTTATCTGGCGCATGACCAAATGAGAAGTCCACCTTCCCCTTTGGATGCCCATCCCTGCTTTTCTGTTGGCCTTGTAATTGGCATAAAATGAACCTCCTAATCATGAAGCAAAATTTTCCTCATTTTTAAAAGAAAAATTGAATTTATGCAAATTGAATTTTCTTAATGTCTTGTCTCAGGATTCGTTTGATAATCCCTAGAAAAGCAAATTCGGGTGTTTTTGGTGTTTCTTGCTTCAAAAAACAGGAAAAAAATCAGTTGAAAATGGTTTGATAATACTGCTTTGCTTCAGGTGACTTTGAAATTTATGAGAATTTCTATTTCAAGTAATAGTTTTGATTCTTGGAAAAGTTTAGAGAAAGGGATTCATGAGATTTTATGAAAAAACTCCATAAAATATTAATTAACAGTGAAAACAACCCCAAATTGTTGTGCAAATCTGTGTTGGTAAACGCTGGCAAGTCACATGTAAATAGCTGGTTGATGATCAGAGAGACATCACAGAGGGAATCTTGATTTCCTTCGCACGATCCAGGACTAGTACTCCTATTTTGCAGGATTCCCGATGTCACTTTAGGATTCTACTGTACCTGTACGTGTGCCTTTTTCATATAGAAAATGGACTACTCTGAGTGAGGCATCCTCCATTGTCGTCGTCTTCCCCTCACTCTGATCATCTCGTGTACATATCTGTACTTTATATTTATATTTATCTTTTTTGGTGGATGGATCATGAAGAAAGACTTGAATGTAATTTCATCTTGAGTAGCTTTCATGTACTGTTTGTGAGGGCCAATAATCGAGGGAGAGAAATTGAACCAAGTACTGTGAATATTGGTGATTCGTGAAGAGTGATCGAGTGAGAAGGAAAAGGAAAAATGGGTTTGTTCAGAAACCAAGGAAATTTAGGAAGGAATGTCTAGGACTTCATGCAGGGAAACCAACCGCATGAAGCACGCATTATTAGTAACTTATAATATAAATACGAATTCATTAATTTGACCCCTCCCTTACTGGGTGAGAGATGGTAACAGTTCTGGGGATGCTCTGATGTCAGTAGTTGTTGTTAGTCTGAAAGAGCAGATGGATTCCTTCTGCTTCTGTTTCTATCTATCTATCCATTAAGATTCCAGCACCATCAACATTCAAACAACACAGACAGCCAGTGGCCACAGTGCTGACAGAAACAACTGGAAAAACCGAGGAGCAGAGAGCAGAAAAAGATTCTCTTCTCTTCTCTTCTCTCACCTATCTTTTTCCTTTCCTGATGTCTCTTACCTTTCAATCATATTCTTTCTTAGTTTTGGGTTATCTCGATCAGCATGAGTGCTCAATCAACGAAGCAGCTCTTGCTGAGAGACTATATTTCACCCTCAATTCCGCAACGGTTAATCCTCATCATGGGACAAGAAAAACAAAAAAAGAAGAATCAAAGATGAAACATATCTCGTGACCAAGCTGATGAATACTCTGCTGAGCAGGGGGATTATTGCATACCACCAGCAGCAGCAGCAGCTTGGAGATGATGCCCAGGCCCACACTTTCTCGGCGCCTTCTCCAACACACCTTGTCTCCTCCACTATTCCTTTATTTTCCTCCTTGCTTCACACTTCTCATGACTGTTTTTCACTGGCTAAATTGTTTCAGTGAAATGAAGGGTATGATGGAATTATCCCTAAAACCCTTTTCTGAACAATCGGAATGACTACTAATTCTGAATCCAAATCAACCATACCCATTATTAATGAAAATATATATTACCTTAAAAAAGCTTAAACCTTTCCATGCTTGTTGGGTTTGACCAAAAGCACTCCACAGAGGCAAAGAAGGCGTTTTCATTTTTAGGGTTGATCACCAGACGGCAATCAAACCCACCAAAGTTTCTTTCTTTGATAGGTACCCACTAACCACCGCAGAGGGAGAGAACACGTAATCTTCAAGCTAATTAAGTCTTGAATGAACGTTATTAGGAAATCGGAAGTCAAGGTTTTGAGAATTGAGGCTAACTAAATAGACCTAATAATCAATGATCTTGGGTGGAATGTTTCAGTGACAACGACAAAGGGCACAGAGTACGTGATGAAGACCAACCAGATGATTTCTTTATCCTCTCTCTCCCCCCCTGTGGCTGCCTCTGGTTCTCACGACTTCATCATTGGATAGTTGAAGCTAAAAAAAGCTAAAACTGATCTCCACTTTGAACAAAAGAGATGGCTGTGACTTTGCTTTTTGAATTCGATCCATCGAACAAATGGAAAAGAAACAAAGACAAGCGCAAAAGACGGAATCTTTCTCACTTGGATTATGTGTTTGGAGTATAGGAGCCGTGGGGACAGCAAGATTCGCAGGAGAAAGCAAGCTAGACTTCAAAAATTACAGCTCGCTTTCCGTATTTCAAAATCCAAACTTTCTACAGCTTTTTAACACAGTTCTTTCATGATTCTTTTTTAAACCTGTGACTGTAAGGCACCAAACTGGAAAGTCTGGCCTGAAGTTTCACTACTTGATCTGAGATTATATTCAGAAAACTGAAAAGGGCAAATTCCCCCCCCCCCCCCCCACCTAAAAAGAAGATATCTTCTTTATCGTTTTTTAATTTCTTGTTGGGTCTCTGGCACAAATAGTATTGCTTAGTCTTAACTCTTAATTAGGTAATATGTTTCGTTTCTTTCTTTTTCATAGATTTCAAGCAACCAAATGCAATTCAATTTTAAACATGTGGGCATGTGGAGCCCTCTTTCCATCCCATTGAGCCTTAGCTTTCAACTGGGCTGGGATCAATTAGTTCTTACCTAGTCTTGTCTAAGAAGGATGATCTAGGTAGTATTTGTTAAGCAAAATTCAATTTTTATCTTAAAAGAAAAACCTAGAAAATTTTGTTTTGGAGGTAAATGGAAGCTCTTTATATACTGTACTGTTTACAAAACACAACAGGGAGAAAAATATATGATCAACCCAATTCGAATTACTCGTATTATAACAAGTCTGGCTTAAAAAGAAAAGAGAAAAAATGTTAAACTAAGGAAGGAGAGACGGGCAATTTCTTTGGAAACCCCGTTTTACCAGTTCTTCGTCTCACTCTCCTTCAAACAAGTTAGATCTCCTTTTTATTTTACCTTCCTTTTATTGATAACCTAAAAATGGCAAATGGGTGGGAATAATTATAGTGAATTTTTTACTTTTTGACTCTCCTCTCTCTCCTTGTGTATTTGTTTCTTTCTCGCAAGTCTCTACCTGCAAACCAGAGTAGAGGAGAAACACTCCATCTCATCTCTCTAATTGTTTCCTTTTCATTCGTCTTAGTTTGTGGCTTTGGTTTCCAAATGACAGGCCCTAATATGGCTACCATTACAGCATCATTGGAGCGTTCTATGCAAAACTGCTCTCTTAACCGAAACGGCAGCGGCGCCGGCGGTGGCGTCGGCCTGTCTGCCACTTCAGATGAACCGGAAAATCTGACAAACCCGGAGACAACCGTGGATCTTAATTCTCATGTCACTCTTCCTTACCAGTGGGAGCAATGCCTCGATTTAAAGGTCTCTCTCCCCTTGCCCTGTTCTTTCTTTCCTTCATTAAATGCTAAATCCCACCTCTTCTCTCTCTGTTTATGAGGTCCTTCATTAAATGGCTAGGTATCTTTGTCTGCTGAAGTAGTCGTTGTGCCCATAAATTTCTTATTGAGTTTATCTCAGGTTGTATGGTTTGCTAAAGAATGAAAATTTAAGTTGGTGTTGTTAATTTTTGGTAGCGTGTTTGCAGACAGGGCAGCTTTACTACATAGATTGGGAGAATGGAACAAAAGCGAAAGAAGATCCACGGAAGACATTTGGTGGTGGTGATAGAGTAGATTTCTGCTACAGTGAAGAAGATAGCTCATATGGGTATGGTGGATTTGAGTTTGAATATGAGAGCGAATGTTCCTCTGCTTCCACCTCCACACCTTCACCTTCACCTTCAAGGGAAGAACGCCGTCACCACCAAGGAGACCATGTTCTTGTCGTCGCCGGATGCAGGAGATGTTTCATGTACTTTATGCTCCCAAAACAAGTCGGAGAGTGTCCCAAATGCAATGGTCTCATTCTTCACTTCGATCGATCCCAAAACGGCTCTCATCATCAGATTTAAATGTTCCCTTTTCTCGTCTCTCTTGATTTTCTTCCTTCTTAACATCTTCTATCATGTGCTTAGTTGGATATTAATATACAGAGAGTTTTGTATATTCATCATCAGTCTTTCTTTCTTTTCCCATTTTTTTTTGTTTCTTGTTGGGGAGGGGGGAAGTTCTTGATTCTGCAATCAGTGCTGCTTCTCTCATACGGGCCGGGGCCATTAGAGATGCAGGGACGAGCTCTTCAAAGCGCTAAAGAGGTCAAAGGAGAAAGAATAACAACGAAATTGGTAATGCATGCGACGTGTGTGGCTTCGCTATCCCTGGAATTCCTCGTTCTAATTAGAAGATATAGCAGTAGAAGGAAGGTACATTCTATATTAAATAACATAAATACAAATTAAGCAAGAGATGTTGCAGGAAAAATCTCCTCTCCATTAAATGCGGCTAATATTATGATCCAATGAATTAATTAAGTGATGGGTATTTATGATTTGATTAACTTTCCTCTGTTAATGGAAGATTACATTTTATGTTGTGTTCTTCAGCAATCATCCTCATTAATGGGAATTCACCCAAAAAGAATCCTCATTGATGGATTTAATTATATGTCATCTCTTAATGCAGCAAAGGGTGATCCTTAATACCTTACACACAGGGTTTTATCAAATCCTTACTTGTCATCAGCATAATTTGAACATGCAATTGTGGGGTTTGGATGAGTCTTGCATTTGCATGGATATTTCTGAAAGGGAGAGAATTCAGTTCTGAGCATTGGAAATGGTATGGTAAAACATCAGAAGTCCCCTGTATATGTATAGCACTATCTAATTGATTTACCTTTGCGACCTGCAAATCTACTCGCTTATGCTGTTCATCAATAAGGTGACAAGATAAGATAATGCATGGGTTCTGCTCTGGAAAAACAATCGGAAAGGGAAAGGGATTTTTTATCCATTTTGCTGTGGCACACCTACTCTGCATGTGTATGTAATATAGAGATATAATCTGCAAATTATTAATTGGTTGAGACGTATTAGTACCCTGTAGATTCTTTCTTCCCTGTTCTCTTCCCATTCCTAACGGATTTGCAATTTGCACTTATCTTAAGTTCTTAACATGCCTAATTAACTTTGGTTTGAACTTTGAACTACCCTAACCCCATTCTATTCAACTTCTCTCACTATTCATCACCAATTACTGTTACAAATTAAATAAAATGAGTGAGCAGGCAGCCACAAAGCCAGATAGTGCTAGGGCAAGAAAAAGTCCTTGTTTATCCACATCGATGTGACTTAACTTCAGCGCCCAAAGAAAAGTCCCAGCGCCTATAATATAAACAACCAAACAAAAAGGAAAAAGGAAAAAGAAAAAAACTCTCTCTCTCTCTCCAAAATTAACTTTACAAAGAAGGGGAAAAAAAAGGGAAGAAAATGACAGGAAAATGAAATCAATCCGTCCATCACTCCATCGCACGTCATGGTCAGTGATCATCAGTGGGTAAATATTGTTGTATATAGTTAGGTCGTCTCTGTATATTTCTTTGAAGCAGCAATGGTAGTGGCAAAGCAGAGATGGGCCAAATCTGTAGAGAACATGGTTGTAAACTAAAGTTAGGGTTAAGGCCTTGAAATGGTGAGTTCATTAGTGATACAGTGCTACTTCTGCGTTGATAAACAAAGATGCCGCCCATGACATTGATAAGCACGACTTGCAGTTGTGGATTATGAGGATAGAAGGCCAGTAGAGTGATACAAGGATATCTAAAATTTGCAGCAGGAACAAAGTATGGTGTTTTATATAGTGTTGGAATTGGAACACCGAAAGCATCTCTCACAAACCAGTCACTGCGGTTCGAATCCAAAACCCACACCCTTATCAAGGGTGGCACCTCCAGATTAACATTAAGGTGTAACGCTGCCATTTGGAGTAGACCGTCGTAAGACTCTCCTATGATGTCCAGGTAGCTTTCATGAACACCATCGAAGTACTCCTGGCAGGGAGGAGCTTCAATTAGCTCAATTCTACCAGCATTATCATCATCACCAGCACCTGCACCTGTTAGGATGAGCACAAATATCTATCTTATAAATTTGAAAAGAAGAAGAAGAAATAGAAAGGAAATAAATATATATATATATGGAAAGAGATGCAACTCAGCAAGTAACAGTACCTCTATTGTCGACACACTGCAGCAGCAGAGACGGCGGATGATACACAATGATGCTGCCACCACCCATGCATGTGTCGCCAGGGTGACGAAAACAGTTGGGTATCCAGTAAATGGCTCCTCTAATCACGGCGGTCTTGTGTTTTCGCTCCGGGAGGTTTAACGTAACGAAGCGGTGATACAGGTCGATGGTGACAGCCATGGTGGTTACCTCCCACAAACCTGTCTCCGAAGAGAACGTCTCAATCTCGATATTATTATTATTATTATTAGAAGGAGACGGCATGACCACCGCACAGATCACTCTGTATGTAGCAGCGCCAGCGGCGGTGTTAACTACGAGACCCATGCATGGTTGAAAGAATGAAGGCAATCGTCGCTGCTGCTGTCCCTGCGAAGGAGAAGGAGGAAGTTGGTAATACTCTCTGGTGAGAGGGTTGAAGACGCAATAACAATGGCGGTCTTGGTCGCTGCTGGGACGACGGAGAAGAAAAAGTCCATCGCAAGAACAGATGCATTGTCCATTTATTCTTGTTGGAAATAATGATTGCATACTCTTAACTGACTCCTTTTTTTCTTCTTCTTCTTCCTCCTTCCTTTCAATTTCAGTTTCAAATGAAGGGATTGACATGAATGACCAATTACTATTTCCTAAAATGTGGAAAAATCCCAAGAGTGTATCGTTTCTGCGGCTGCTGCTGCTACTACTACTTCTTCTTATTCTTATTTTGTTGACAAAAGAAGGATCCGAAATAACCTGATAACACCACTTTGACAGACACTTGAATCTAAAGGCTGATTTAACTGGTAAGCATGTTAAAATCTCCTCAAATATGTCGCCACTGCCCTGTAGCGCATGTTCTTGATTTGTGTACCTATCAATTGGAGATGGGATCGACAACAACGATTTGAATTGGTCGATCAAGTTAGCATTGAAAATTCCCTTGGATTCTTCTTCGCTGCCGGGACTCTCCATGTTGCTGCTGCTGCTGCTGATCAAGATGAAGTTGGTTCGGTTGGTAATCTTAAATAGACAAGCTAACCAATAAATTAATGATCTATACGCAATTCAACTGCTAAAGATGATGCAAGGCAAGGGTATTCCGCATCTGGGAATTAGGTACGATTACAGTTTCTTTCATCCTTAAACTCTCAAGAGTCCTGTTGAATAATAATAATAATAATAATAATAATAATAATAATAAAAATGAAGAGATGCAATTCAAGAGTGAAAGATGCAACAGTCCTCTTCTTCTACGGGAATAATGAAGGATAACCTAAATCATGATAAGAGTTTATTTTCTACGAAACCTGAATCCTGATAAAATTTGAAGAATTGAGTTGGGGGTGTAGATTCCCATAATCTCTCTTTCTTTGGATTTCATTGGATTATCTGGACTTCAAACTGTAAATTCGGTTGTTAATGGGGTGAGTTTTGTAAATTTGGAGGTATTTTACCGTAAATAGTTTACTTACCAAATTAACCCTGTTCTTAGCTGTTGGTTGGATCAGACGGTAATCTCCAAGTTTGCTTAGTTCGGGCTCCACTACTCCCCGAAGTATACCTACCTGGTCCATTAGCCCACCCAGACCCAGACCCAGGCCCATATTTATTGACTTTAATCCACCTGGACCAACTGGCAATGGGCCCATAGCGCTGGAAAATAATACATAGAGAGAGAGAGAGAGAGAGAGAGAGAGAGAGAGAGAGGAGCTTTGAACTTCTCTTCTGCAAGTCTCCGTCGGAGAACCAGAACTTCTCTTCTGCAAGTCTCCGTCGGAGAACCAAAACCAACACCAACACCAAAGCATAAGTTTTGTTACCCCAGGTAGGAATACCTCTTAAATTTGCAAACATTAATTTTGTTTTGTTCTCGGTTCGGAATCACTTATGCGCTTTCCATTTGCTAGTTGGGAAAAATTGAACCGTCCATGGAAGGAAGTTCATCGATCTTCAGGATTGAAATCGTGAGATGGAATCCATGGCTACTTCAACCATTCCTGCAGGCTGCAGCAGGGTCACCATCCAACTTGTTAACGTACCCTCCACCGCCGCTGCCTGGCTATCCTGGTTGTCCACCACCACCACCGCCAACCGTCTTATCACAGATGCATTGTACGTTGATTCTGGTTGGAAATAATAATTGCAAACTCTTAACTGCGTCCTTTTTACCTTCTTCTTCTTCCTCCTCTTCCTCGATCCCTTTCAGCGTTAATGACGATTTAATACTGTTTCTTTATAATTTCCCTCCGTATGGTTAGGGTCTAATATTATGACATGCAATATCTAATCATCCAACGATCATAACTAAAATCCAACATTATGAAAATATTCATCTACCTCCAAGGAAAGGAGTTGCACCCAAACAAGCAGAAAGCTATCCTTGTTTCATTTAAAAGATGATTAAAAAAAAGAAAAAAAACATATATAATACCATACAATACCTACATCAAAGATTAATTGGCCGACAAAACAAATGAACAAAGACACCTATTAGACCAAAAGCTAAACAAATCAATTAACTCTTAATTAGGAGCAATTATATTCTGGTAGAAAAATAAAAAATAAGAACATCTCTCGGGAACAAAAATAACAAAGAGTCGTGTCTCTTTCTGTCTGGGTACAAAAACTAATGCAGAAAATTAAAGGAAAGAAAATCTATGAATTTCAAATCAATCCGTCCGTGCATGCATGCATCACTCGGACGTCGTCGTCTTTGCATTGATATATATATGATTGGGTCGTCTCTGCATGTTTCTTTGTAGTAGCAATGGTAGTGGCAAAGCAGAGATGGGCCAAATCGGTAGCAAATACGGTTGAAGGCTAAAATTAATGTAAAGCTGGCGAGACGGAATTTTTGGTTCGGTTAATGATGCAGTCGAAGTAGTGTTAGCTTCGAGCTGATGAAGAAAGATGAAACCATTGATATTGATGAACACGAGTTTTGGATTATGAGGATGGAAGGCCAGTAGATTGAGGCAAGGAACTCCAGAATAATTTCCCCGACGAGGAACTACTTTTGGCATTGTGCTATGTGATGGTGCTGATTCACCAAAGATCCAGTGAGTATGTCTCACAAACCATCGACGAGAGTTAGAATCGAAAACCCATACGATTATGTGGGGTAGTGTTCGTGGTCTCATCGCCTCCATCGCCATCGCACTGTCACTAATTCGTAACATTGCCATTTGAAGGAGGCCGTTGGAAGAGTCTAGTATGTTGTCGAGGTAGCTTTCAGGACTTACCCAGAACCCGTTGCAAGGAGGACCTTTAATCACCTCAATTATACCATTATCACCATCGATGGTCCCTGTCACGACCACAAGACCACAAGTAGTAGTAATTTGACTAATTTGTTTGTTATATATATATATATATTGAAAGAACAATTGAATTGATCATGATTCATGATTCATGATTCATGATTCATGAAATAGGAGGAGGAGGAGATGATGGACTTTTAAATCGATGATTAATTTGTGCAACAAAACAAAACAGTAGTATATATGGTAGGTACCTTTCTTATCGCATTGGAGCGGCGGATGATACGCAATGATGCCGCAGCCACCACCCGTACAGCAGTCGTCGTCGTCGTAGTCGTCGTCATCGACGTAGGGACGAGGAGGGTGACGACGGTGACGATTACGATTACACTTGGATATCCAGTAAATGGCTCCTCCAGTCACAGCGGTTTTGTATTTTTGCTCGGGGAGGTTTAACTTAAAGAAGCTATCGTAAACATGGACGGTAACACGCCTCGTGGTTAACTCCCATAATCCTGTCTCGGATGAGAAAGTCTCAATCTCAATAATTTCACTGTTATCAATAGGAAACGGTGCGGCCACTATACGGATCACTCTGTATGTAGCAGCGCCAGTGTCGTCGACTACGATACCCATGCACGGTTTCAGTTCTGGTTGCCGCGGCCGGAGTCTTGAGAGCTTTTTCTTGTCCTTCAGCTTCTGCTGCTTCTGCCGCCGCTTCTGCAGAGGAGAAAGAGGAAGTCGGTAGTACTCTCTGGTGAGAGGGTTGAAGATGTAATAAGAATATTCCTTGTATTGGTAGCTGCTGCTGCTGCTGCTGTTTCTGCTACGACGGAGAAGAAAAAGTCCATCGGAAGAACAGATGCATTCTTCATCGATTTTTCTTGGAAACGATGATTGCAAACTCTTAACGGTCTCCTTTTCTTCTTCTCCTTCTCCTTCTTCCCTTTCAGTTGACGGGGTTGGCATGAATAACCAATTATTATCAATGTCTCTCAAAAAATCCGAGGGCATAATTCGGAAAAATCCCAAGAGTGTATCGTTTCTGTGGAGGCGGCTGCTGGTTCTTCTTATTCTTATTTTGTTGACAAAACAAGGATCCGAAATAACCTGATACCACCACTTTGATACACACTTGAATCTGAAGGCTGATTTAACTGGTAAGCATGTTAAAATCCCCACAAGTATATCTCTACTGAGATTTACGGCATGTTCTTGTTCTTGATTTGTATACCTATCAATTGGAGATGGAATCGACAACGATACGAATTGGTTGATCAAATTGGTATTGAAAATTCCCACGGATTCTTCACTGCCGCGACTGTCCATGTTGCTGCTGCTGCTGATCAAGATGAAGTTGGTTGGATCGGTAGTCTCAAACAGATATGAAATTAAAGATCTTTGCTACAACGAATCCAATTAATAATAGATACGCAATTCAACTGCTAAAGATGATGCAAGGCAAGGGTATACAACATCTCGGAATTAGGTACGATAAGAGTTTCTTTCATCCTTAAAACTCTTAATAATAATAATAATAAATGAAGAGATGCAATTCAACAAGAGTCCTGTTTACTTAATGTCTTCTTCTTCTACGCGAGTGAAGGATAACCTAAATCATGATGAGATTTTATGTTCCACAAAACCTAAATCGTGATAAGATTTGATTTGGGTTAATTAGGGTTTAGATTCCCATAATTTCACATCTTCGGATTTCATTGGATTATCCGGGCTCAAACTGTGAATTCGGTTGTTAATGGGGGTGAGTTTTGTAAATTTGAAAGTATTTTAACGTAAATAATAGTTTAGTTTACTTACCAAATTAACCCTGTTCTTTGCCGTTGGTTGGATCCAGACGGTAATCTAATCCCTGAGTTTGCTTGGATCGGGCTCCACTACTCCACGAAGTATACCTCCCTGGTCCATGAGCCCAATTATCGAGGCCCAGGCCCATAAGAATTGACATTAAACAGCCTGGACCAACTGGAAATGAGTTGAGAATGAATAAAAACGTAATTACATATAGATACAGAGATCTCCTCTGCGAGGGGGGAGGTAAGACTTCTCCTGCAAGTCAAGTCTCTATCGGAAAACCAAAACCAAAACCAAAACCAAGCATGAGTTACGAAAGGGTTCCTCAAGAATCATATCCGCCTCCAGGTATTCAATTTCTAAACATTAATTTTGGTTTCTTCTTTTCCTCATTTTTCTCCCGGGGTTCAGAATCGGTTATGCGCTTTTTCATTTGTTACTTTGAAAAAATTGAAACGACGACCAAGGAAATTCATCGATCTTCTGGGTTGAAGTCGTGAGATGGAATCCATGGCTGCTTTATTTGAATTTTGAATTTCGAATTTTGAGGAATTTGAATTTTGATTGTGGTTTCATTTCAGGGTACTCGTCCGCTTATCCACCACCGCAGCAGTGTCAGCATCCAACCTATCAAGGATACCCTCCACCGCCGCCTCCTGGCTATCCTGGTTATCCACCGCCACCACCACCGTCTCCATATCCGCCACCGCCTCCTCCGGGCTATCAAGGTTACTTCAATGGAGGGTACCCTCCTCCTCCACCACCTCCGTCACAACAGCAGTACCCTCCCTATCAGCAATACCAATACGACGATCACTCTGGCTGTACTTCTTTCCTTCAAGGCTGGTATGTCAATTTCTTCCTCCCACACCCCCAACCCCCCCCCCCCCCTTCCACCCATTTTGCAGTTTCAGCTTTAGAACTGATTCCTCAGAAATTCAAAATGCAGAAAATTGATTCACTAGGATGGAACCACCCAAAAAAAAAAAAAAAAATACCACAGCCCCCAATGAAAAAAGTTTTCCTTCTTTTCGCCGTTAAAATTGATATGAACTCTCACTTAAATATATGAACTGTTTCCATAATTGCTATGTCCTGAGGAGTGGGTTTATCTTCTTTTTCTTTTTCTTCCTTTTAATGAATTTAAACATAATTCAAGTAGTAGTAATGGACATGTTTTCCAATTATAGCTGTCATTTACTCACTGTAATTCCACCTTATGTTCTCAAGGTTGAAAATTGGTGTGCCTATTTTAATGAACCTGCCCGCCACAAGTACCAAATGAAATCTTCCATTAGGAATTAGTATTGAGAAACATGGGAACGATAGCTAGTCATTTTTGCTCCTACAGAAAATTCACCTATGACGTGAGATCCTAAATCAACTTGATAGATAACTCGCAATGCGATCAACCTGAAACTTTTTTTTTCCTATTTTTATATATCATGGTTGTTGTGTTGGAATATCAGGATAATGCTCATTTTGAACTAGTGATCAGTCTAATAGTCAAAGTAAACACTGCTTTGCCTATTGCTTTTTTTAATTATAATAGACCGTAGTCACTGCATTTAAATTATGTGTAACAACCTTAATGCCTTTTTTGTTCTTTTAACTCTTTCCTACTTCCTTTTAATTACCTGCTTTTTGTATTCTTGCATTGCCATCTTGCTGGCCTAAAATCAATTCTTGCAATCATAAAATTATTCTTTTAATTGTGGGGATTGTTTCATCAAATGCAACTGGACCTTCCAAGAACCTTTTCAGATAATTAAAATTATCTAATCAAGTTACAAAGGATCCAACTACACTGCCTTTTTAACCTTTTTGTGTGTATTCTGAAAATAATTGGCCAAGTTATCTTGTCCTATTGTAACACAGTTCTTCTCCTTTAGAATGAAAGCAACCGCTTATAAAAATCTAAACTCAGTCCTTGAGATTCTGTTTTATTAGACTTCAATCCACAGGGTTTATGAGCATGATTGGAAATACACAATTGGCTATGAAGGATACTTCCATATCCGAAGTGTGAGAGACGTATTTGTGCACCCTCTCAACCTTGCTGTTTCCCTTGATATTGCTTTTGCTGCCCTTCTGAGATTTGGCCTACTGTAATTGGTTTTTTCTTCTGACACTTTTGCCAACATCAGTTTAGGAATTGGTTGGTCACAAAGGGTATTAATTGGAAATTTATCATTTTTGAAACATTCTAATTTTAGACCCTGATATTCTTTTATATTATTATATAAAACAACCCAAGGGATCTGATGAGCTCTATGATTTTTGCTTCAATTCTTTGCTGATCTTAGCATGCTTGCCTTATTGATTTTCCTTAGTGTTTGAATAGTGGAAGCCTTTGCTGTTCGATCCAGTCAACTCCTTCCTTTGGAAGCTGATTTGAGGTTGTGTTCTTCGCCAAACCATTGTTCTAAGGCTTTTAGAAGGCTCCTCTCTTCACTTGATCCCTCCTAAGTAAGCTCAGATGCTTCGAACCCGTAGATTTCTAGTTTTGATCCTACTCTATAATTATACCCCCTTATTCCTCCCTCCAATCTTGACATCAAACTAATCCCATCTTTTCATGGAGTTTCACTCCTGGTGAGAAGACCACTCTATTTAAGTTTCAGCCCTTTTGGGCCTCTTATCTGCTGTTCTCCCCTCCACCATCACAGCTAGTCTTGGGACCAATGTTATGGCTTCTGGCTAGTTTTCTGAATTCTTGAGCACTTTACCCTGCTGATTACTTGGAATCCTCTTCTATTGTCTTCCATCCTATTTTGGACGCATACCACTAAATCTGTATCAAATTCCTAATCTCTGAAGTGCTGCCTAAAACTTGACTTTCTCCTACTCTGTTATCTTTAAATATCAGTTTTGCTTCAGTGTTTGGCATACTAGATGTGTTTTATGTTCCCCTGATCCCAGATCCTGTTTGTGACTATTAGAAGTTTTATACATTGATGATGAGCTAGAAAGTGGCCATGTTCAATGGAGGAAGTCATTTGAGGTGGCGGCAGTACAGGGAGGTTATTAAATTCAGATTGAAGGAACTAAAGAGTAGGAGCAAGCCTAAAATGGCTGTACAAGAAGGGTGGAAAGACATGCGTAGCTTGGGCCTCGTATCAAGTATGAATTGAATAAAGCTGATAGTTGGACAAGGGTCCAGTAAGATTCCAATTAGTTGGGATAAGGCTTAGTTGCTGCTGCTCTTGTCTGAATTTTTTTGGTGGGACATATTTAATTAGAATTGTCATCTAGTTTGGAAACATTATATTTTTCACACAGATAAATTTTGACATTTTGGGATACTAATCTAATGTTGGTTTCTGAGGCCTGCTTTTCTCTCCTACCAGCCTCCTGCTGGCTTGGGATGTTAAACATCCAGTACATCCACCCTCCCTCCCATACATATGATGTTGTGCTTATCCCTGCATATAATTCCGTCCCCTTGGTCTGGAAGTCTGGAACCTCATCCCCAGAGTGACATCTAAGGCGGTGGGCAGGACATCAATAACTGGGCCTATTGATCTGTGAATCAAATCATCAAATGCTTGTTATAAGCTTCTTCATTTGTAATACCAATGGTTTTTTGCAGCTGCTGCTGAGGTCCTGTTGGGCATTGGCATCTTTAATAGAGAGCAGAAAGAACCTTCACCCAGAGAGTTTTACACTCTTTTGCCACTTAGTTTTGCCCCTTTTGTCATAGAGTTCTGGATCAGTTTCTTCTGTGTGTCAGTTTTAATTCCACTCCCACTCCCACAGCCTTTTCTTTATCTTTCTTTTTAGTAAAATATGGATACTCTTTTCTTTATCTCACTCTTTTGTTCTTGAGAAACAAAATGCATGTTAATATGTGGTATTTGTGGCTGTATTTACGTACAAGTCAGGCACTAAAAATTTCATGTTCCACTTTTTTGATGGATCTACATTTTGGTATATTTAGTTCAGTGTCTATTATTTTCTATGTTAATTCAAATTTGAACCTTAATGGCTGAATATTCAGCTGTCTTTCACTCTGAAGTTCTGAAACAGTTTTGGAACTTACTTGGTGATTTATTTTCTGCTGCCAAACTTTAAACCACATTGGTCAGATTAGCCAAGTCTTCGAAGTGAGTGCTGGTGTACTTTAGTAATGCGGATATCATTTGAATCTCTGGTTTTAACTGATTCATTTATTTTCTTGTTCCAGTTTGGCCGCTCTATGTTGCTGTTGTGTGATGGAGGAGTGCTGTTTCTAAGCCATCTTTCAGGCATCAGCTCTGATATATATATGGGATATAGAACATGCGCCGACAATATTCAAAATCCATTGTGTTTGATATTTTCCTTGAAACTCAGTATTAGTCCCCACCTTATTGAACGTTTTGGGCTTATGTTGCATGAAATTTATCATAAAAACAGGTGCCTATTCTTACATGTCTTTTTTGTTTTGTTTAATATCTCATTCGTTCTTATAACGGAAGTGGCTTTGTTGGTTACATCCATGAGGGTTTTCTGACCCATAAAATTCACAATATTCTAATGCCAGCCATCTGGCCTCTTTTCTTTCTTTTGTCTTTTAAGTTTTAACATGCTTTACCACCGATTCAGGAATCAGGTTAGAAGTTAGAACTACTGAGCAGGCTTGGTGCTGAACCTTTGTCTTCTTCTATCCTTCAAATTCAAAGCCCTGGTTCGCTCTTGTATTTTTTCCTCTCCCATCTTCTTTTTCTCCCACGATTGATTGATGAATTTTATTCATCCAAAAACGAGGAAATACACTAAAATGCTGTATTGATGTTCTAGTCACGGGCAAACATTTGGGATCCTTTACTATGGGCATGGAATGGAACCTCTTCTTCTCTCCCTACAAGTGTGAAGGACAACCAGTTTTTTGGTTATCTGCAGCAAAGACCAGACCTTCTTCGTTACACTGAGAGGAAATTTGCACGCCCAAAAGGCCAAAACCAAAAAGTTGATGATTCTCGTAATATGAAAACAGACCTCAAAAACCATGGTGGTGGTATGTATTGCTTTTTCATAGCCACAGCCAGGAATCTCTGTGTTCAAATAATGGGTAAAATGATGCAAAGTAGCGGAGATAACGGGGTGGTGGCACGAAAGAACATTAAAACTAGTACCTCAAAAGCTGACGCACACAAATCATGCCTCAAATTCACTATTATATACAAACACATACACAAGAATTGATATGTCAACTTAAATAAGGTAGAAGAAGAAACCTTGACAAAGAAAGTACCAGATGCCAATCAATGCTAGATACTAAATAGAGAAATAAAAGAACAACATTATTTATAATGTCCACACAAAATCCGGTGCATCCTTCCTTGGTCCCTCCAAAGTCCTATATACGTACATCTTCTCAACCTTTTCGTTGAGGTTGATGTTCTCTTCCATCTGATGCTGCTGCTGCTGATCCTTCTTTTCATTTATAATCTCCACATTGAGTCTGGGCATCTTCTCCGCCAGAGCCTTGCACCCTCTTACGGTAACATCGCAGGACGACATCCAAAGGGATCGCATTGTCTCATACTTCCCTATGTCCGCCAGAAGAAGTGCACCATCACCGAAGGGGCTATCTCGGATCTCCAGCTTCTTGAGGTACTTGCATCCATTCAGCACATATAACATTCCCTTGTCACCCTCACCAGCAAATGCAATTGAAAGCATCTCCAACCGCTCCGCATACATTCCTATGTAAAGGAAAACCTGATCAGTAAGAAGCCCCGACAATGACAACCGTCGGAGGCCCTTACATGACTGAACAATCGCCCCAAATCCTTCATCCAGTGGCTGAAAAGTAACATGATCAGGCTTTTTCGGGTCAAGGATGCACAATCTGAAGCGGGTGAAATTCGGGCAGTTCTTCGCTACTGTAACAAGGGCTGCATTTGTCATCTGGTGGCAAAAATATAGCAAAGAATGAAGCTTTGGGCAACCCTTAGATATGGCCACCAGACCTTCTTCACTTACAGCTGAACTTCTCCCACCGTAGGGATCCGACGGAAATACCCTCAATTCCTGCAGTTCTTTACATGTAGAAGCTACCACACCAAGCCCTGCGTCTCCAATACAATCCAATATCTGCAAAAAGAAATTGGTCAAAACTTATATTATTACTACAAAGAGTGAGAATACAGCAAGTAATTGAAGAAATTTCATCAAGGATGATGTGTCAAAGATAAAGAGATCCTACCCATAGGCGTCTAAGCTTCCGGCAATGGTGAATCAAGTTGATGAGTCTGCCACCCCGAATACCTGGTGAATAGCTCAAGTTCAAGGATGTCAAGTTCGAGCAAAGGGGGTAAATTGCAGGGAGGCAGTGAAGAGCCACATCAAAAAATCCAGATAAGCTCCTAACTGATTTGCAATTGCGAACAGCCTTAGTAAGGTTCCTGTAGTGTTCTGAATTAGGCAAATGAATGTAGGACCCCGTGCCTAAGTCCACCAATTGTGGTGCCCGAGAAAGGATTTTGCAGAGACTTTCAAGTGGCACAGTACGATTTAACCTCAGATTCTTAAGCTCTGGGGATCTAGCAACAAGTCTCTCCAGAGCACCAAGATTCACTTCTCCTTTCAGACAAGAAAAATTCAAAGAGACCAGTGTGGTGCAGCTATCAGGAAAACAGCTCAGCCACTGTCCTCTGCGATCCTCAACGTCAATTTCTTGCAAGTCAAGTTCCCTAAGAACCCTACAAATTTGAACAGAGAACATCTTAGGGTATTGGTCTTTGATTTCAACATACATACATTAGACAGACACAAAAACCCGCTCTACTCCAGCTTCAGCTTATTATGATACCTGCTGAACTAAAAAATAAACATAGAAATGTACACGAAGCAGGGACTTGGAGTTGCTGTTAATCAGCAGTCAAAAGACATTCAATAGGCGATACAGAGTTCAAAGTAACATGAGTTGGTGACAATTAGAGATATCTTTACAAAACCCAGCGAACGAGTCTTCTATTTAGAATGGTGAAAATTATGAGATGATCGTTACCACCAGGAAGTCATGTATCAGTCCAACAACATTAGTAAATTACATTTCGAAGAACACTATCAAGCAACAGATTAATGAAGTCAGCGGGAAAATAAAATTCAAGCAACAGATAGAATACTCAAAACAAGCAACATAGGAGAAGAAAGTTGCATATTTATGCACAACACTAGTTACTGAAACACAAAAGTCAAAGCAAAAGAGAAGATCTTACCTACAATTGGCAGCTATGGCTGCTAGGCCATCTGTAGTAAATCCTTCACAACTAACCATAACCAAAGACTTGAAGTTTGGGAACGAACGAGAAAGCAGGTCGAGACTGTCATCCGAGACCACCATCCTCTTGAGCCTGATTTCCTCAAGCCCTGGATTGTTCTTAGCCATGGCCTCGATCCATGGATGCACAAAACCACCCCAATCATGAGGAACCAGATTGAAGTCAGCAAAATGTGGCTTTCCTTTCAAAGTAAGAGACGTAACCCTGGGAAACCTCGCTATTAATCTCCCTGGACTAATGGCATAACAATTTCCTACAAAAACCCTCTGTCTGGTCCATCTCTCCAACCTATACCAAGACTTGCAGACGAGAGACACCGCATTTCTATCCCGGTGTGACGAAAGGAAATCAAAGATGTGCTCTACAACCTCTTCCGGAAAATAAGTCATCTTTCAATACACAGGGATGGGAGTTGGAAAAGAAAAGAAAAAACCGACACAGATTCTCAAGTAAAGGAAGGAAGTACCTAGTGAAAGAACTACTGGGTTTTGTCACCCAAAAACCCTAACTGGTAAAAAGGAAAAATCTCCCAAGCGTCGACTCGACTCAAACAAGCTTATGTACACAACCGAAATTAAGATTTTGAGAAGAAATCATGCAATCTACCAAGAGCTACTCCTAGATCTAAAATAAAAGACTGAAAACCTCAAACATCGAAAACCAGATCTACAAACCCAAAAGTGCTCATCCTTGACCAAAAGAACACATATACGAAAATTCTCTTTAAAACTCCTCCTTATATTAGATCTACACCCAAGAAGGGAAGATTAAACTAAATCTTCATGGAGAAGTAACTAAAAATAAAAGAAAAGAAGATGTTCCTTTTCCAAGTTATCACCCGCAAATCAAAAGGTGATGATTGCAGTTATTTGAGAAGAGAAGAAAGAAAAGTTGCAGCAACAAGTATAACCAGCAGAAGTGAAAATGGTGAGTTGAAGGGCATTTTGGCAAAAGATCCAATTGAATTTAATAAGTCACCAACTCCCAAAAAACAGGATCTGAAATTTGAAAATTTCAAACCTAGGCTTTCCTAAACACTACTCCTTACAGAGTTTCTGCAAGAGATAAAATGCATAGATCTGTATCTTGGAAATTTCCATTTTCAAAAGGGAAAAATATTATCCCCCAGAAATTCTGAGATCTAAAAATAAACAAAAGATCAAAAGGCTCTCTCTATCTCTCTCTCTATCTTCAAGTAATACAGTAACTTCTACATCTCACTCCCCCTCAGATCCTCTTTTCTCTCATACAGACATATTCGCACTTGATCTTCCGAGCAGGAGAATCAAGCATCAGCGAAACACATTCAAAAGTGTTAAAAACCAACGAACACTGTGGTGAAGATTCCACTGCATTGACTAACCATGGTTAGGTTATGCTCTTGTATTTAGATCCGACGGTGGAGATTGCTTTGTTGGGACTTGTCAGGTGGAATCTCTGGAATTGAATAATGATCTGTGATGGCAGCACGCACTTTGTCCTTATCTCTTGGTCTCACAAAAATAAAAAGCAAAACTTTTCTGATTTATAAAAATTAAAACAATAAGTAGAAGCTGTTACGCCCATACAACTTTTGGATTTTTTTTTCTTTTTCCTTTCTCTCCTTGAAGCCTTTATGCTGCGTTTGGTATTGCTTTTCAGAATGTATTATTTCATCACAGTAGATGTTAGAAATAAAACACACGCACAGCTTGCTTAGATATGTAACATGACTTCAATGGAAAATAAGAAACTTAGGCTATATGTTTAATGACCTCAAATGTAGTTATTGTTGTAGTAAATGCTAGATAGTATACATGTTCATTCACATTGTTGGTATTACACTCATAAAAGACAATAAATATTGTCATACATCATACACTTAATCAAAAGTGTCCACTTGCGAGATGAACGAATGTTTGTGTGCATATATGATTATGTAGAGAATTTTCCTTCCTTCATTGTGGGTTGACCGTACGTTAAACCAGTTGCTCAATTTTCGGTGGAATATGATTTATTGTTGAGAAATGATTGAAGCATCAATTTTGTCACACACCAAATGAAGCGAGAGTTTGATTTACTATCCACTAGGAATGAGATTTGTGCTTTTTTCACACTTCTTTACCACGTTAAGGAAAAATTGAGGAAAACAAAGACTTGTATCCTAACAGATAGTGAATCTGGGGGACTCATAACTTAAAGCAATTTGGTTTTTCACGATAGCTCTATTTGACTATTGAATTGAAAACTTGTGCTCCACTAAAGACTTAGTTTTCCAAACCCAAACACTGCAAATGAATTGACGTAATTACCCTCACCAAGTAAGACATATTTATCATATTAAAAAGGCAAAAGCATATGATTTCAAATCAGTTCCTAAAATGCATTTGTTGTTTATGTTATGTATATATTGTTGTGGACTATCTATGATTAAGTGATGGCTTCACATTATATCCCAACTGCGAAATAGGTAATTTGATTTATCTATCATCAACAAGACCCATCTTCTCTAGTCCTAATTTCTTGGAAGAACTGTTTTAAGGTCAAGTACTAAAGGCCAACAACCAAATGATGGATTGTTTGGTACAGAAGCAGGATGAGAGCTTTTTCTTAACATGTATATATGGAGATCAAGTCAAGACATATCGACATAAAGTTTGGGATAGTCTTCGTGAGGTAGGGGCTCATCGACAGGAGGAATGGATCTATTATGGTGATTTCAACTCAATTTTGACTTGGTTTGAAAATATGGAGGAAATTGTAAAGGGGGTAGCAATATTAAGGCCTTTAGAGATGTGATAGAGGACAACGGTTTACTTGATTTGGGATGCCAAGGTCCTAAATTCACTTTGAGTAATAAGAGGAAAGGACTATAAAATATAAGAAGCAGGCTGGATAGAGTCTTCATCAATAGCAGGTGTCTAATCAAGTATCGAGAGACCCATGTTTTCTCCTAAGCAACGATTTCTTCAAATCACATCCTTATACTTGTTGATACATAATTACTTCCCCTGAGAGGACAATGGACATTTAGGTTTCAATCCATGTGGCTAAGACATCCAGTCCATAAGGCAGTAATAATTTCAGGGTGGAATTCAGCTCAATCAAGTACTACACCCATCTTATCTAAAATCTCTTTCAGTCAAGATAGATTATAGCAATGGAATAAGTTTACCTTTGGTCACATCCAAACCTCCATTGAAGCATTGAAAAGAAGTTAGATGAATAGTTGGCCTGTGAAGAGGAATTTTGGAGGCAAAAATCCCGATTAGAATGGCTCCAAGAGGGGGACTTAAACACGACATTTTTTCTTGCGTCAACCCTTCAAAGAAGATCACAAAATAGGATCCTAAAAATAGAGCTGGAAAATGGAGAATGGTGTATTAGAAATTTGCAGAGTACTATACTAAATTATTTGCAACTCAGAGAGTTGATGCAAAAGCTCTTCAAGGAGTTATTGATTGCATTGAAACTACAGTGTCCCATGAAAATAACCTTACTTTGTGTGCATGTCCAGGAGAAGAAGAGATTAAGGAGGCCATGTTTGCAATGGCACCTTTGAAAACCCCTGAAGAGGATGGTTTCCCTCCACTCTTCTTTCAAAAGTTTTGGGACTTGGTTAAATTTGATATATGTGCCTTTGAGACAAATGTGTTTTTGATAAGTTCTTCCCCCCCCCCCCCCCCCAATTTGATAACACATTGGTTTGCCTTATTTTGAATAAACCCGACCCTGAAAAGATTGACCAATTTCTGTCTATAAGCTATGTGGGGTAGTGAGTAAGATTCTGTCAAAAGTAGTGGCCAACAAAATCAAGAGATTCGTCCCATATATTATTGAGGAAGCACCTTTGTGCATTAATTTTAGACAATCTATTCTTAGCCCTTGAAGGTTTCACTACATCAAGAGGAGAAAGAAAGGCATTAGAAAAGTGATGGCTCTAAAACTGGATATGAGGAGAGCTTATGACAAGGTGGAATGGTATTTTCTCAAGAAGGTTCTACTGAAGATGGAATTTGATGTTAAGTTGGTCAAAATCAAAATGTCCTCAGTGACGTCTATTAAATACTCATTTATCATAATGGCTCCCCTCTCTCTCTCTCTCTCTGGCCTTGTTTGTGATATGTGTTCAAGCGTTAAGTGCCTTACTAAAAAGAAGGGAAACAAGTGGTCAGATAAGGGGAATGAAAATTAGAAACAGAAGCAAGACACTGATTCATCTTCTATTTGCTGATGACTAATTGATTTTTTATGAAGTGAAGCTCCAGGAAGTGCATAATGTAAAAAGTATTATAAAGATGTATTGCAGAGCAAGTGGGCAATCCTTTAATCCAAAAAAGTCTTCAATATATTTCAGCCCAAATACCCCCCTTGAAATTGAAGAGATGGTTCTCAAGAATCCTTAAATTTCCTTATGGTGATGGTCCTTCGAAATATCTAGGCCTCTCGGCAATGTTTGAAGGTAAAAAAACTGACATCTTTCATGATTTAAATGACAAGACAGCAATGGACCAAACAATGTTGTCATTTGTAGGGAAAGAAATTTTGTTGAAGGTCTCAATACTCCCCTCCACAAATTATGCAGCCCAACACTTCAAGCTGCCCCAGTCCCATCACCAAAGAACAAAAGTCTAGCTGCTGGTGTCTTTTGGGGTGGAAAGGAAGAAAAGAAAGGCATCCATTATATTTCTTGGAGGAAATTGATCTATTCAATGGAAAATGGGGGTTTTGGATTGAGGGACTCTTCTCTCCATAACAAAGTTCTTCTCCCTAAGGCTGCATGGAGACTATTCAATAAACCACACTCTCTTTTTGGGAGAGTCATGAAAGCTATATATTACCCATCGACCTCATTCATAGATACTAGGTTGGGTAATAACCCTTCTTGGGGATGGCGGAGTATCCTTGAAGGAAGGGATGCAATGGCGAGTTGGGAAAGGTGACAAAATAAGTGTTTGGGATTCAAGATGGGTCACTAGCCTTGACTGAAGGAAGAAGCTAGTTCCTAAATGTGCTATAGGAAGGAATATTAAAACTGTCGAGGAGCTAATTGAGCATGTTGGTAAGGTATGGAATAAGAACCTAATTGAGACTATATTTGAACCTAGTGTGGTTGTTGCTATTCTCCGAATGTAGATTCCACTATTCCCTTGAGAAGATAAGATAGTATGGGGAGAGGACAAAAGAGGGGTATTCTCATTGAAATCGACATATCATCTTTTGATGAATTTACATGATGAGGAAGATCGGCTTCAACCTTCAACTTCTAGAGATGATGCTTGGGCTCAGATTCCAGAGGAAGTGTGGAAGAGGGTATGGGGATGTCCCACCTTACCAAAAGTGAGACATTTCTTATGGAGGAGGGCTTTAGCATATGATGTAAGCATGTGGGGAGGGCTTCCAAAGGTGAAACATGAAGATAGACCATGCTTGCGTCTGTTGTGGAGATGGGATGGAAACTATTGAGCATGTAATTATGCACTGCCCTTTCACACAAGCCACTTGGTTTGGAACTCCATTGTCAATCACATTAGGATATAACCCAAACATGACTATGATTGAATGGTTCTCCAAATGGAAAAGTTTCTATGATCTGGGCAAGAAGGAATAAGGGGAAAGGCTGGAATGTTTAGCTTTCTTCCTTGTGTGGTTTTTGCCCGAAATCACAGGGTCTTCCTTCAACAAGGGGACTATGCAACCAGCTAATGTAATTAAAAAAGCCCTTCATTACTCATAGGAATTTCTGGACAGCAAGGTGGTAATCTGGATTTGCAATTCCAACCTTCAATACGACAGAAAGAATTGAAAGTTTAATTTAATCATTTTATGAAGCTGGTAACTGGCAAGTAAATTTGTTCTTATCAATGCAATTATTGACACAATTTAATGGGTTATCGAAATAAATTAATAATCAATTTTAGATGAAAATTAAATTGTGAAAATCGCTAGAAAAGGTACTCAAGTATGGATAACCAATTGGATAGGGCACAATTTGGGTATTCATTAGTGGCCAAGACCTGAAGGTCCTGAAACTAACCTTACTTTTGTTTTTCTTCCTTTTTCTAATAATGAGAGAGAGCGAGAGAGAGAGCGAGAGAGAGATATTACCATGACATAAGGACCATTTATAAAGTGAAGGGAGGAGAGCTTATCATAGGGACTATTTATAAAGTGAAGCAGGAGGGATATCCAAGTAGCGAGCTTCATTGGATGTGAAAAAGTTGCTTTTTAGGCATAGAATCATTTCATATTTGAGTTTTGATGAAATGATTAGAATAAATTTGTAGGGCAGTAAATCGATGGCTTCACTCGCTATTTTTTTCTTTTTCTTTTTCGAGCTGTGACTATCCAACTTTTAGGTAGCTTTTAATCTTACGACTAATCTTCATGATAAAAGCTACAATCCAATTCCAAGGTGAAATAATACCAATTGATTGATAATATTCGTTGGCACCTGAATGAAATTATTTCATCGAAAGAAAATGAAGGAATTTTGTGAAAAAGTATTAAATGTTAATCACACTTTATTATTTTTTACATTTTTTTACAAAATTTCACATATTTTGTGAATTTTAAAAAAACATGGAGTGAAAAAGTTAATATGTCATCTTGTTTGCTAACTTTTTCATTTTGGTGAATCAAATAGCTACACTTTAAATTTTCAGAAGCCTTGCTGATGAAGTGAATACCCACTTGGATTTTCTTTCTTTCTTCACCAACAGAGGTCATGGGTTCGACCCTTGCAGACGACAAAGCTCTCTCTTATAATGTAATTGAGGTGCGCGCAATGCTGGTCGGGATGAACCTCAAAGACCAAAAAAAATCTTGTTTAAAAAGAAATAGCCTCCAATGGTCCCAGCAGCCTTGTGACCGCGGATTTGGGTTGAAAAGAAACAGTACTAAAACCACCTATATTTGCTCAACTTTTACTGCTATCAACCAACATACATGGAGATAATTCAAGATCACACACCTCTGCGAACTCGTATACACCAGATCTAAACCAAAAAAAAGAAAGAGTTTATTTGTGTTTCCTTGATCAATCTTCTTTCATTCTTACGCTATGCTATATGTTCTTTTTCGCATTCCAAGTTGACGAACCACACGTGGAGGATAACAATAACTTTCTTTGGCAAAGAAAAATAACGAAAATCCTCATTTTTCACGTCACCATTGTATTTCTTCTCTCTATCTATTGCGTCTTTTTGCTTCAACTTAATGACATAATTAGCATCTCAATATAAGAAGATAATTATATTGAGATGGCCAAGCCTAGGCAATAGAATTACAAAGAGACGGCAACCAAAGAGAGGAAATAAGCCACAAAGTCGAGACAGTCACCAGTTCGACCCTCTGGGCTAAGTGATCAGTGACACTGTTAATTCGACTAGAAACATGAGGAAAACAAGATTCTTCAAATCTATGCCCATTGAGGATATCATGGATGACGGTGGCCACATTAGGGGGAGGGAGAAGTCGGGTTGTTCAAAAGGCAAACCAACTCTTTATAATCAGATTCAAGAAGCCAATGTCCACACCCTCTGCCAAAGTATGAAGAACTGCCACCCTCAGAGCTTTTGCCTCAGCCATGAGCACGGAAGTGGCTGAATTGAGTTCAGATAGAGCCACAATAGGTCTTCCAAGGTTGTCTCTAATTATACAACTCAGGCCCAGAAACCAGTGTCCTTACATGTGGGATCAGAGTTAATATTGTGGGCGCTTCTTGGGGGAGGAGTCAAAAGAACCTCGGTGGGGGATCCAACTAGTTTATGGGTTCTAGTGGGCATGTCCAGATGGGCTTAAATCTATTCTTGGGCCGATCTCCATGCCTCTTCGCCCACCTCAATTGGGCTCCACTCTTTCCTTTGAAAAACTCAATCATTGGGAGCCTTCCAAAATCTCCAGCACAAAAATACACAACCAGTGAGGAATTCACCTTTCTCCTTTTTTTGGAGAAGCTTTTGGTCTTTAAGATGTCAATCCATGTTGCAACAGTCAACTCTGAGTCATCCCCTCTAAAGCCCAAAGAAAATGTGAGTCCCACTTGGGTGCATACTAGGTCCCATACGCGCTACAATTAACAGGTTCTGTAAGCCAAGTAGGCAACAACATCTTTTAAGCATTTACGAATCATTGTAGCCATTTCAAAGCCAAAATCTAAATACAAAGGGAAAAAAGCCTGAGCTGTTAGGCTTTCTAGTGTATACCAAGTCTACATCCTGGTTAAAAGCAGTACAAAGTATGGCTATAAGCACAGCAACTTAAGAGAAGGATAAATCCACAGGATGGAGCCAAGCTGACACTGTTATTTAATATTTAAAGTTAACTCATGTGTTGTAGTTCATGGAAGTAACATATAGGTCTCTTAGCTCAAAACCTTCCAAATATAATTGAGATTGATCATAGGTATAGGGCTTCAGAGAAGTTTGCCGGCATTAGCATATAACAATATAGTTATTAATGATTGAGAAAATAATTCAAAACATACGTTGCAACAAGCAAAAGAGTAACAGTGAGTAGAACACAGCTAGCGGAGAGAGAGAAGGGTGGTGCAACATACTAGCAAGTAAAGATACTGCATGGTCCAATTCAGGTCACACAAAACCACTTTCCACCATAGAGTTACTAAACCCAGTAAAGCATGCAGGAAATAATATAGTCAAATATACCAGGTTCTACCATATTCCAAGGGAGCATTAAACAAAGAGATCAACAAATGCACATCCAAGCACAACACGGTGTTTGCAAACTGGGCAGCTATAGACTTGATATAAGATGCACAAGGACTACCTGTGGCCATTCCATCTTAAGACGGTTTTGGGCAATTAACATGTCACCATACTCCACCAAGAAATGCAATTACTGCCAACTGCTAGATGACAACAAGTACTTATTGCAATAGGAAATTAGAATTTTTTTTCTCATTCTACTCTTGCCAGGTATGGTGTATGAACAAGCAGCCAAGCCATAGATGTAAGCAAAGTAGCAAACAACAAATTATCGTCAAAAACAATATCTTTGGTGGTGGTGGAATAATGAATACCATCCCCAGCCCCATTGTAGAAGTTAATGCAGCTTTGGCTATTAGATAGTCAGGCTCTTATGGAAGTGGACCATAGGTAGTTCGTTTGGTCAGAGACAACATTTCTTTCTGCCTCAGGGAATATCTCGTCCTGCTGACTCCTCAACAGGCAAAACAGATACTGCTAGAGTTATTATTATGTAGGCCTGTAGGTAATGACATACTCGCACTGTTATTCCACATTATATTCTAAATACACATTCACTTGAGTAGATGCAATTAGAGCTTTCATCTCAGGTCATGTAGGCAATCAAGTGTTCTAGTCTATGATGTGATTTTCGGTTCATGGTTAGCTTCTGAAATGTCTCTATCACAATGGATACTAAGTGTTGTACACTTCTATGGTGTCAAAAATGACACCTACAAACCGGCACCAAATGGAAAAAGTATAGGCTCCAGAAGGAGGTTCACCCACGACTTGCCAATAAGGATAATTTACAAATACAGAAAACATAGAGAAAACACATGCTCAGGATGAAACTAGTTAATCAATAGTGAATTAACAAATAGATTCTTTTTCTTTCCATGATAGCTAAAACCAAGAACGTGCTTACCATGAAGAATCGCTCAAAGCTAGTCAGAACCAATAAGCTTTTCCAAAAACATACAAGTTCAGATATATGGGATCTTATATGGGAACTGTCAAAGAACCAAAAATAGCATGTAGCACATAGTCCAGCACCAATCACCTTACTTTCAATATTGAATGAAAGAGCAACTACTCATCACCTTACTTTCAATATTGAATGAAAGAGCAACTACTCTATAGGGCTCTGGATGACTACCAATAATGGCAAAGGGAGGAAACTTTTACCGTGTTCAGGAATACCAAGGCAAACAAATTGTTCCAACACCTATGATGGAAAATTTAGGCTGCAGAGTAACCAGCCAACATCTTGATATTTTACTTTAAAGCTTTAGCATTTCATAGACAGAGGTTTACAAAGAGAGAAAACCTCTCCCTTATCTCTCTCTCTCTCCTCTAGGTTTTGTGGCCCACCCACCCCTCCCTCTTCATCCCTCAATCCCCTGCCCTTCTCCTCCTACTCCCGCGGCTTCTGAGATGTGCCTAGTCCACCATTCAACCAAGCCTACCCCTTTCGCCCTTCCCTCTTCATTTGGGCCTGCATCTTATCCTCCACTTCTTGGCCCTCCTCTCTACCCTTTCCCTTCCTCTTCTTGGCCCACCTCTTGCCCTGCCCTGTACTCCTCTAACCCTATTAGTTCTGAACCTACCATTTGTTCCTCCTCCCCTCTCCCCTCTTCTGGGTTGCCCCTCCCACTGCCTTGGAACTGAACCTCGACTCTACCTCGGTGGATGCTAGTGATGTGGGGGGGGGGGGGGTTCTTCTAAAATTAACACCCCTTCCCTTGCCACTTCGAGATTGCAGGCAAAGCTTCCGCTCCTCATGAGGCCACCTCCCCATTGCCAATGATTTCATTGTTGAGCTCCCATCTACTAAAAAAATTGGAAAAAATTAATCTTGAGCCTTGGGTTCGTCTTGGCTTTTTGTACAAGGCCTTAAGCACCTAGTTTTGTTTGTTTTGGCCTTCCTAACCTCTGTAGGGCTCTGCCCATTGTTCCTTCTCTTTTTGTTTAATGAAGTATTTATCATCCAAAAAAAAAAAAAGTAAAAGCCAAAGAACAATCCATCCTGAATTTGAGGTGTAGGTCTACTGTGTATAGTAGTGGAGAAATGGATAAAAATCACCACTACAGCTGGGAGCAAGAGGACCAAGGAGAAGCAGTGGTATAATTGGATTTGCATCTACACTTACAACAGCATTCCCTCTGTGTTATTTATCCAAAAAAAAAAACAAGCATTTCCACTGTGCTTGAGGAACTTGGACAATGGAGGTGAAGAGATTCAACTTCTTCACGCAGCCGGGAAGTGCAAGAAATACCAACAACAAGGTTGGGAGTTAGGCATTTAGCCTCTGAATCTAACTCTCTCAGTTCCAGCCGACAACATAATATGATTCTAGCTCAATTCCAGGAAGCAACTTTGAGTGTTCCATCCTTCAAATACAAGGATACAGCTGAAAACAGCGGTCAGTGAAGTGCTACTATGCTGTAGTAATTGTGAGTACATCTACAAAAATAAATGGTTCTTCTAAAGTCCCCCAAAAAGTAATAATAATAACAGCAGTGAGAAGTATTATGAAGCGTACATACAGTTTAAATATCGTCTGATTATTCATAAATACCACACTTTTAAGTCTATCAGAACGAGTCAAGAGAGAGTATAAAATAACAACCTTCAAAGTTCAAACTAGACAGACAAGAACCACGGTTGATGCTGATTCCAACTTGAGGGAGACAGAAATCATTCATCGAAAAGCAAATAGAGCGTAATATACAGTGCAATTTGAGGCCAACAAAGGAGAAAAAGGAAGGAAAGACCAAGAAGATTGCAAATTGCGAAGCAAAGTTAGTTCATTGATCGGTCCAATTTAAGCAAAACCAAGCACATCACTTAAATTGAGCCATATCATGTACTCATTCATACTACATTGTATTCAAGACAATGGATTAACAGATTTTTCACCCCTAAAATATCATCTTGAACCCCAAAATCTAAGACCTATAAGGTGCCTCAGACCAACTGACCTTATTCAAATTAGGCATCACTATCGTCACTGTCATCACCATCGTCTAGATCATTAACAATATAAGCTCCAGGCTGAGTGACATGCCTCCGCGTCCTTGCAGGAAGAATGTTATCGAGATCGACTTCAGCAAGCGGATCATCAGAAAGGTCAGTATCTTCGTCGGAGGGGTCTCCATCGTCGCTGGAATCATCTTCAATTCTGTCCTCAACCTTCAATTTGCCCTTCCCTTTGTCTACCACCATTATCCCTTTCCCCTTACTATCAATGACAGATTTTCCGTTAGAATGCTCACCGTTCTCATCTACATCTTCATCGTCTGAATCGTCATCGTCATCATCTTCACCATCGTCATCCTCATCGTCAAGTTCAACTTCCTCTTCATCGTTTTCACCATTTGCTTCTGCATCTGCGTCTGTGTCTTCTCTGCTAGATTTTCCTTCAACGATTGGGGGATCATTATCAGAAACCTCAGATTTTATCTTCTTCGGATTAGCACACTCATCGACTGATTTAAGATCAGGTTTTCTCTTCGAATGATTTTCTTCCAAAGTTTCCTTCGCAGGTTCCGCCATGAAATTCTCTCGAAAGTCTAGTGTTGTGGCGGGACCTAGCAGGGAACTGAAAAACCTTCCGGCAGGGTTTTTCTTCCTGACCGCTTATGTTTAGGGCTTTGCGTCTGATTGTGTCACCGGGTTTCTATAACTCGGAATCGGTGACTCTGATCGAACAGAAATCGACTCGAGTCGGTGTTTCTGAAACCCTATAACCGTTCCGCGCTCCAAACACCAATAGGAATTTCTCAGAGTTTTTTAATGTAAACCTTTTTTTTTTTTTTTTCTTCTTTTATTAAGCAACAACTCGAATATAAATTTCTATAATGAATGGTTTAACCATTTTCTATATATATATATATATATATGGATAACATGCATGGCTATGGCATGGTATATTTAAAAAACAAGGAATGCATCTTTATATATAAACATGAACCCTTCGGGTATTCAATCTTTGTTTGATTGCCTAAATTCAGCTTCATGCTCAAGGGGCGATTTCTATGGGTGATGAACAAGTTATTCTTAGTATGTATAGCATTGGAAAAATACCATGTCAACATCTTAATTAAATGCCACATTAGCCTACATTAATTTTGTTGGTAACAAATACTAAATATTAATGAATATTTTGACTTGTATGTGCCTAGTCAAGATGAAGTAGGAGTCTAAAAAATAAATAAATAAATAAAACATACGAGGTGTTCTAAATCCCACAAACACGAAATTAAAAGAAAATTGCTCCTGGTAACTTTTCAAAGGTTGGGCCGGTTTTTGATCAAACATTTGGGCTTGGGCTAGGAAACTCTAGCCCAAGGTTGTCGGTCTTGGTCTCTATTAGGCTAGGATTGGGAGCTTCAATTAAAATGCTAGAGGGAATGAAAATTAATACCCATGTTAACGTTGAGTCCGGATCGTTACGGATATGTATGCCCTTGGCTTTTCTTTTCATAATGTAGAGATGGACCTCCCTCCTTGTTGTATATGTAACAGGGGCATTATTGTCTTTCTACTTGTACTTAGGATAGGTTAAGTCTTATGTATTTGTTAGAGGGGCAAGTATGTATTTTTCCCATTTGTTACTTGCTATGTAATTAGGGATTTGGGGATTTCGTTTCATATGAAACGAGTCTCTCTCTTTTCTATTCTCTTATTCTCGGTTTTCTCTGGTTCTTGTTCACTCTGCGAGTAAGGGATTCGGTTGGCATTGCTCTGGTGTTGATCTTGATTGTGTGATTAACTCTCATGGTGGTTTGAATGGCTCTTGTTATTGAGGCGTGAAGGTATTTATTGTGGTACTCTGTTGTTGTGGGGACTCAAGGAAATGTTGTTGTAAGTCACGATTACATCTATGAGATGAAACGTACATGAAGTACTGTTCCTTAGTTTTGATTGATTACCTTTCTTGTCCATGTATAGAGTTCTACCACAAGATCATAGGGTTGTAATTTTGTTTGCTATTTGATGATTGCATAAGCTTGATGAGTGCTCAACTCATCCTTGGATGTAGGAGAGAGTGAGAGAGAGAAAAGGAGGAGGTTTTGACTGTGTTTCTTTCTTGAGTATGAATGGAGTCCCATTTAGTCCCTAGTCCCAAGTACCTAACCACTCCTAATATGTCCCAGGTCCCAAGTCCCGAGATATCTAATTTTAATTTATAAATCCAAACACTCCATGATGGAAGTGAAAAAGATATATTATATTAATACGCATATATATATGCCTATCTAAGTTTTGAGGGAGTTTGAGGGATGCTCAAATTGATGTAGCTAGCCTTATGCCTCATTAGACATCCTATTCACATTAGAAGATTGGTTGATAAATGTTACAACACTTAAAATAAATAAAATATTTATATAAAGTTTCACACATATCTACAACACTACTTTTGATTGTGCACTGGAAGGAAGGCTGAACAACGACAATTGACTGATAGGTTGTTGTTCTATAGTTTTGAGTGAGGACCAATCTTGTCCATGTATGAATTCCACCCACTAGATTGCTTTGATCTTTGCTAACCCTAATTTATGCTCAAGTTATCCTTGGATGTAAGTTTTAGGACAACGGTAAGCACTTGGTTTATCCAAAAGATTTAGAGAAAACAAAAAAAAAACGAATCTTATTTAGGTTAGGACCACCTAACACTCCACAATTATAAAACATATGTTTCATCAAGATTACATTACACAAGCTAATCCGATTATTTGCGTGTAACTTTTAACGATAATGCTAAGCTCGTCATCTACATTATTGATGATGTCACTATCTTAAATTCAAAATTCAAGATCTGTTCTATTCACTTTCATTCAAGGAAAACTAACGCCGTAGATAGTGCTCTAGTTAAGAGTGTAATTACCTTCAAAACATGTGACATAAGTTCCTTACCATCCCTTCTTTGTTATTTATTT
The DNA here is from genome assembly GCF_041222555.1 of Hakea prostrata. Taxonomy (NCBI): domain Eukaryota; kingdom Viridiplantae; phylum Streptophyta; class Magnoliopsida; order Proteales; family Proteaceae; genus Hakea; species Hakea prostrata. The sequence continues at coordinate 1,878,370 of NC_142602.1, read as the reverse complement.
TAAGTTACATAATTTAGATACTTTATGTTTAGGCACGTTTTAATGGAAAAAAATTATGCTTCTTACTTAAAAAATATAAAAATTTTAGAGTTTTTAGGATGATGCAGAGACAGGCTACCTCGAGACAATATGCTGAAGACAGAAGTTTGTGGTTCACAAATAAGGGTAGGTAGGAGAGATGAAGTGAATAAATGCAAGCGTTGAGATACTTTTTGCTTATTTAAAGGAAAGTAAATAAACTAAAAAAAACTTTATGTTTATTGGGTTGCACATGGCATGTGGCGTGATTAAGTCACTTTCATCAAATACTTGTTCAAATATTATGATTAGGTTTAGCTCACGGTTTTAGGTATTGATTATTATATTCGTTGTTTAATATTGGTGGATTTTTATATGATACGTTAAATACATTATTGATTAAAAATAAGTTTCATATACCTTATCTACCCATTGTTTCATCATTGGTGCACCGTGCACCTCGTTACATTGCTTGTATAGAGAATCTTCTACATTGATCCAAAAAAATAATAATAAAAAAATAAATATATACATATCCTCTGCATATTCTTATATATGACATCTTTTCAACCTGGTCGCTTGTTTAAAGAACCACCTCTCCTTATAATATTATGTTTTTATGAAAATTATTATAGTATGTGATTTTTCCACGCGCTTAATTAATTTGAAAATGGAAAACAATTCAGCTTCTATGGCTTGATGCAAAATATTCAAAGAAACGTTATTTTTTAAGTCATTCATGTTCCACATACCAAATGCTAAGGCTACTTTACCCTTTTTATAAAGAAAAATCCTAAATTGCCGCCTAATGTAAATGTTATCTTCTTTGAACCATCTATTAAGTAATATCATCAATCCCAATTGATTTTTATTTATTTTATATGTCACTTACTATGATGAGGTGAAATTCTATGGTTTTTTTATTTATTATTTACTGTAGTAGCTTTTACAAGGCATCCACTTGGTAAATTACAAGTTATCTATTTTTGGCCTTTTGACTTAAATTATGTTAAGTGAGGTAAGAAATGCCGTAATGCAATGCCCTATGGTCCGTTAAAATGACATAATTATGCTCATTTAATATTTTTTCATACCCAACCTTTAGGTGGATGAATGAAAACTCTTACATACACCTTACCGGTGTATCGAAAAATGCCTACCATCACTAACAAAAACCACCCCACCCCCTTCCCTTCCTGGCAACTACCGCCTCCACCTTCTTGTGCCAGAAAGAACCCGGCCAAAACCCTAATGTGGCCATGGAATATTTCTCCTATTTGAAATTGAACCATAACTAGGGTATTGGGTTGGTGGATTTGTTGGGTATCATGAGTTTGATGGGTTTAAGACTTCCAATGATTCGTTGAAAATGGCTAGCAGCACAAGATCTGGGTCTATTAAGAAATCAAATAAAAATTATTCAAGGTAAAATAAGTTTGCTGTTGAATCGTTTCAAATGATGTTGAGCACTGTTTACGAAAAATAGGAGATCGATCGACTTTAAGATTCACTCATTCAAGTAATCATCATCATCAAGAAAAATCATGTATATATATTCTAGATTCTTCCCCAATCTGGAGGTCATTTGAAGCATATTCACATTTATGTCCCATATTATAAAGGTTTGTTGATGGACCATGTGCTGAATATTTCTTGACTTGCTATTATACAATAATAAGGAGAAGATCAATACTTCTTAGTAAAGAGGTCATGGATTTGACCATTGCGGATGATAAAATTCATTTTGAGGATGTAATCGAAGTGTGCATAAGTTGGTCCGAATGAATTTCAAACACCAATTTTTTTTTTTATAATAATAATAATAATAATAATTTGAAGAAAAGGGAAAGAAAAAAAAAAGAGAAGAAAAAGAAAGAATTAATGTAATAATAAAAATTTTAAAAATACAAAAATGAACGAAGAAGAATAATTAGATACAATGAAGGAAGACAAAGATGGGTCACGAATATAATGTTATTTTTCAAGGTTTTCTTATGTTTTTCAGAGGTTTTCCTAATAATAACGGTGGCAAAAAATGCTAATAATAATGTTTTTCAAAGGTTTCGCGTCAACACTCAACAGCCGGCGGCATTCTAAATTTTTAATTACCCTTTGTTTAGTGTAATGGCATTAGTTAATGGTAAATCTCACATGTTTAGTATCTAATAATAATAATAATAAATTTTGGAAAAGAGCTGGAACAAACGAGCGCGTGAGAGAGTGCGTGTTTGACACTTTAAAAGACGTGAAGTCTGCTTGAGGGTTGTCAGCTACTTAATACTGAACGTTTGGTTTGGTTTGGTTGTTTTGATTTGAGTTGCATTACACTTTAATTTCCCGTGGGTTTCTCACATTTTTCTCGTGTGTTGGGGGGTGGGGTACCTCACTCATCACTGATTTCTTTCTCAAAAGGTTATTATATAGAGGAGGAGCATTTATAACTCTTGCGTCTCCTTGTGGTTTACTCATTATCCCTCGCCACAAACAAGTCTAGCTGGACTGAAAAACAACTACTCTAAGTCCATCGACGAGAGGAGAACCACGAAAGATGTCGAAAGCAACAGCAGAGCTTGATTTCTTCGGAGTAGAGAAGGAGATCTCACCTCCTTCCTTCTGCAAATCTCAGTTTCAAAAGCTTCTTCAACCGCAAGGCTCTTTTCGAGGTCTGTATCTCACTCACTCAAGGAACAACAACGGAGATCGATCTCTTTTCGTTTTCGCATCTGGAATTACCTATTTCTTCTTCTATGATTTCCTCTTCCTCATTTTTTTTTTTTCATTTCTGTTGTTGAAGGTGTCCAAGGCGGCGTTTCAAAGATAGATCCAAATATTCTTAAGAATTTGATGGCCTCCGGAACTGCGTCTTCCGAAGGAAAACAGACGGAACTTCGGTTTGACTCGCGGTCGACTCCATCTGGAAATCAAAGCCTTATTCCAACTTTACCTGTTCTCAACTCTGCCGTTCGGTATTCTTTTATGTTTTTGTGCATAATATATATAGTTCATCGATAAACAATCTATCCTTTTTCCTTCCAAGGAAAACGACATTTCTTTCATCTGCAATTTTGTCATATTTCAGGTCGACAACTGAAATTCCACCCCAAAGCGCTCGATTAACCATTTTCTATAATGGAACCGTCTCTGTGTTCGATGTTCCTGCTGAGAAGGTTTTTATTTCTCTACTCTTCCTGTTTTCTTCCCTTTCTCTTTTTCTCATTTCCAACTATGATAATCTGGAGAAAATTTTCGTTTACAAGAAGCACTCAGAAGCGTCTTTGTTTTTTTTGTTTAGGCTGAGAAAATCATAAAACTCGCAGAAACCGAATTGACTAATCCGAAACTTGTAGCTTCTTCAAGCGCCGAACCTAGGCTGTTGGAAAACCTTAACGGAGGTTAGAATTTATTTCGGTTACTTATGATTTTGGAGTTCAATCTGATATATATAAAATCTGTAGACATTACTGATAGATACTGCAAGAAATATGGAATGTGAGAGTAAACGGAGTGGCTACTCATTCAAATTTTTATGTTATTTTCTGAAAACTGAAAAAATATTTCATCCGTTCTGTACAGACTTGCCGATTGCTCGGAAGAAGTCACTTCGGAGGTTTCTTGAGAAGCGAAAGGAGAGGTAATTTCTTGTTTCTTCTTTCTACTCTTCCGTCCCGTGAATCATATTCGTCGGCCCACACTATTGCTTACAGTAATGAAATCAAGGACCACCTAGAAAGTTTTGCGCGGGTTTCTACTTTGAAAACTTGAAAAAAAAAAAAAAGAATAATAGAAATTTCAATGTCACCGAAAAAACAGGCGAGGATGAGAGATAGTAAACAGTAAAAACCGTGGAGGCAAACCCATATGGTCTGGTGTCGTCGCGTCATCCCTTGCCGAGTCATGCTACCATGTCTGTTTTGCTTTTCTTGGTGAATCGTTGTTCCCCGAGTCGGAATCTGAATAGCCGATTCTTTGGGTAAATGTCGATTTCTGATTATCGATCTCTTCACCCACGTATTTTGTTGATTTTTGGAATAGTGTCTGCTAGTATTGACTCGCCTGTGAAAAAAATTGAAAAAGATTTGACAGGAATTAGAATCAGCTCTGCGTCATCTTTTTTTTGAATAATCTCGTGCATGTTTTATCTTTTAGATTTTTCTTTTCCATTGTAAGATTCGTTTGGTCTGAAAAAGAGAAAAAACAAATAGGTAAAGATTCTCTCCTATAATAAAAATCTCAATATTATGATTCTAAAATCACCTGGAACAAAATTTCATTGAGAAGAACTAGGTAGATACGAAGGATTCTGTGCAGATAACTCAGTGATCCGAAGGGTAGGATACGGCCGATATGTCCAATTGGATATGGACACGGCCTTTCTTGTTAGAGTGTAGGCGGCAAACACATTTCCTTCTTTAGGAAATAAAATTAACATTGCAGTTCAAGATATATCATATGCTACTGGCTCTACTGGCAGCTGATTAATCATAAGCTAAAACGAAACCCATAGAGTTCATATAAAATCACCTGATTTTTGGGTAGGACTAACTGGTTTTCATGTTTGATCTTCAGTAGTCTCTTAAAAATCTCAGGTTTATAGGATAAAGTAGCATTTAAATTTAGTAAGATTATCTAAAAACATGTGGATGAACAACTCAAAAATCGAAACAGGAATACCAAACGATGCCTAACTTTAATTCTTGCTTGTATGAGTAGTCCACCTAACCAACACATGTTTGGTATCTTTGAAAGATGGGAATTCCCTTCAGCTCATACCTTTTCTCGTTTCTTTTCACGTTTTTCTTTTGGGGAGACGTTATGTGTGGAACGAAAACACCGGGGGAAGCCTGATTCGGAAGGGTGGGGTTTTTTTTTTAAGAAAAACAATTTTTAAAATTAATCAATTTAAAAATTTTTTTTTTTATGGGGGTAAGACCGTAAGACCGTAAGAGAAGAAAACAGACCTTAGGGCGGCCCAAAACCGCGTTCGTACGACGCTTGTATTCAGGAATTAAAGCACGTGATTATTTCACATTTGGGATTGGTTGCTTTTAGGAAACAACAAACCCAGTGGGGGAAGGAAGAACGGAAAGTCGAATGAGGAGGGGAGCGCGTGAGTGAGATGTGTCTCACTCGCTCGTCTCTAATTTGTTAACGTTTCATTCCCACTTTATCCTGTCAATTCATGTCAGACCTCTCAAACCATCAACGAAACGTGTTGTTATGCTTTTCGTTTACGGTACGTAATATTATATTATTTACCAGTATAAATAAGCTAATAAAAAATTTTTAAAAAAAAAGAGAAAGTAAAGAGCACGTGAATTTACTGTGCAAAATTGTATTAATATTATATTATCAAAACTGGGTACATAGTCCATAGACTGATAGACTATAGGCTATAGCGAGGTGGGTTGGAAAGTTGGAAGTGGTGGTAGTTGCATGTACCGAGGCGGTGGGAGACCAAGGAGGGTGGTGACAGTAACAAAAGTTGTGGATGACATTATTATTAGGAATGGGTTTTAACTTTTAACTTTTAAGTTTCAGTTCAAAATTTTCCAAACCGTACCACATTTCTGGAAATCGTTTGTATCGGTATTTACGGATATTAACATGATTAATCGTATCATTGTCATGAGTCATGACTATTACGAACTTATCCCTGAAAACCTTTTTCTCTGGGACTCTGGGTCTACAAGTGAGTGCAACGTCTATTGGTCTACTTTTTAAACTTATCTTTGGTTGCAGGTTGACTTCGGTGACACCGTATCAATCGGTTGATACCTGCGGTAGTGAGGGGGTTGGAGAAGACAAGAAAGATAACTAGCTCGCTCACTCTGTACGTAATTCATTTACCACCACATAATTAAGATGGTATGGTAGTTTCAGTTTCATCTATTATAATTAAGAGACCGACCGACCGATCGAGACCGTAGATGAGGGTGTTGGACTGATTTTCTTTTTTCTTGATGTTTGTTTTTGTTTATGTAAATGTAAAAGTGTATGTACGTTGTAAAACTACGAACTCTAATACTTGTCGCTAGTGCCTCGTATTTGTTAGCAGGAATTATAACTACTACTACTACTAGTGGCTTGTTGAATTTAATTTACCATGACCCATCAATCCATCATCGTCTCCTGCTTGGCTGGTAGTGGTTCCCACTCCTTTAAAAATTGTAGCGTAACCCATACGCGCTTTTTTCTTTGGTGAGATTAAAATCTTATCTTTATCAGTATCTTATAGAAGGTTTCTTCTGCTAGCCTACCATGATTGTCCAAAACAGCTCCCAGTCAAATAAAATAACGTTAATAACGTATTACCATGCAGTTGGTGATAAAGTAACGAAAACCTCCCCCAGACGGCTAATGGGGATGGAAAAATGTTTTCCCAATTTCCCGTTAATCCTGGGGCCCCTGAGCCCACCCACCCCCAACCGCCTGCTTTGTTCCCTAGCGAAGCCAAAACCAATATCAAATCAGAAGTGGCCCGGTTAATCAAATAAAATTGATTTTTTATTTAAAATCACAAGTGGCCCGTTTAATTTTTATTGAATTAGCTTCTGTGTTTTGTAGACATTTCTGGGACCTACATGTTTTTGGTATTTGAACAAAAAAGCAAAAACGTGTATTTGCTTTATCAAATACGAAAGAAGATATCCATTTCTATCAATATCAAGAAGAATGGAAAAAAAAAACACACTTTAAAGACGTGATATGCTTTTTCTACACAGAAAAAATATAGAAGATATGTATGCTTTTTCTACACAAGAAAAACCAAAAAACAGAAAGAAGATATGATATGCTTTTTATGCCAATGTCTTTTTACTTTTTAAAATGATAATATGTGAAGAACAAGAAAGTTGCAAATCCCAGCTCTTTTTTTAAATTTATCAGAAGAAACGATTCACTTGAATAAATTTGGCATGCGCAGATGGAAACGTCATTAGCAACGCTGACTTCTAACATAAGATCTATTTCAATTTTGTTAAATATTTTATATAGAAACTGCATAAATACAAGCTTAGTTTATAACCACAACACACTCTTATCTCATGCAATCACCTATGAATTGAAACCCAATATAAAAATATAAAAAAATATAAAAAAATAAAAAGAAAAAGCCTAGACATTCGTAATCCAAAAAATATCGAAAAGAATGAAGAGATGGAAACAATGAAGATAAAAGAATATATAAAATAATGAACAAAATATTGTCAATTAAATGAAAAAAGAAGAAGAAAGAAACGGAATTACACATTCCAACTAGTAAGGAGAAACGTGCACTATATGGGGTCTATGACATTCAACTATCTCTATCGAAGATCAGACTTGAGAACAACCTAAACTACTTTATCATAGATCATCATTAATACGAGCAATTCCTAAGTTACTCTATCTCATACCTCATTTTGTTCTTTCGAATTTTACTGTACATCCATCTGAACATTGTTTGCTGATATAGGTTTATAAAACATTTATATTCTTAGGAAAATCAGAGTACAATTTACTCATAAAATAAACACCTAATCAAAACATGAAATAAACATGCAGTGAGACCTACATCAAAACACAAAAAACAAAATACAACTTGAATGTGAGGCAAAACCACGACGACTTTAGACAATGGATATGGCACAAAAACTAACAAAGACCTTCTCAATCCTAGCCTAGAAGTTTCTTTTGACAGTTTCACCCCAACCCCTGAAAAAAAAAAATCCTTTGACAGAGAAAGCAAAAATGAAAAGAATGTCCAAATATAGCAAACACAATGACAAGCAAAAGATAGAAGGCTAGTAGACTGAATATATAAAAAGGATATTATAAATGATATAACCAAAAAAAAACGGGTGTTTACATGGAATCTCTGAGTGAGGTCAAAAATTCCAAACGCAAAACTAAGGATATACAATCACAAAAAATTACTCTAGCAACTGTACACAGCATTAAATTGAGCCCATAATGATTATGTTAGCCTATTTGAAGTTGTATGAACAAGGATCCCCTCTCAGAGATAAGAAAGGGAAGGGACAGCAACCAACCAGAAGTTGTAACTGATTTCCAAGGTACTTTGATGGCTGAAGCTAAACCAAGTTTTGGCCTGCCTTTGACAAAAGCCTCCAATTGAAACTTCAACTATTTAATCAAGCTTCAGACTTCCTACTTGTTCTTGCCCCTGCTTTTTGGGCTGAGCCGGAAAATATTTTAGACCCACGAGATCACCAATTTCACTAATAACCTTAAAAAAAAAAAATAGAATCAGTTAGACCATCACCTCAATGGATGCCATCAAAACATTGTGATGCTTAAATAGCAGGCTGTACATGTCAGTTTCTCAACATCGGAATAGAAGGAAGGTCAACAGAACATAATTTGAAAAGAAAAAGAAAAAAAAGGAATAGAAATGGTATTGTCAAGTGGTCAAGCACTTGTGAGGGAACTGGGTCCTAACAGAATAAGCAGATAAGCAAGCTGGTGTCTGCTTTTGAGTGCTTACAAATTCTCATCATTCATTCATGTGCTGATCTAACAGTTTTAAAGCATACTTGTCAAGGCGACCCAAGGCAGTGGTGAGGTGTCAAAGCCCTAAAGGCGACAAAGCGTCTGGCTAGAATATATTCCGATAGGCTTATCCACTTATGTCATCGATAATCAACAATTAGCCACATGAAGTGCCGAAAAATCAACATATAAGTATATAAAACCACATCAAGTCATCAAAAATTATTATTATGCCTCTTACCAAAAATAAATAAATAAAAAATAATATGCCTCACAAAGTCATAAAAATCAACATACATGGAACTCAGCCTAAAACATTCAGAACATACATTTGGTATATACTGTTCATGGAGTACTGGCCCGGTATACCTAATCTTACATTTGGTTTATATTGTTTGTAAAACAGGACAGGATTATATTGGAGTTTGTTCTAGTCAAACTACATTTGGAGCACTTGAATGTCATCAAAATGGCCCTAAACGAGTTTTTAACATATCAAAACAAATGAATATTTCTCCAGTCTTTTGGCAAGGTTTTATCATATTCAGGTTTATAGTATTTTCACATTTGAGAACATACCCCAACATTACAAAGTTGAAAATTTCATCCACAGTCAATAATCCAATTTTGTTCTTGAACTGTGGGATTTGAGTTCTTATTCATTTAGAGTATTGCTTTTTAACTAGGTTTTACAAATTCAAATAGTGAACATTGCTTTTTCTTATATATAATAGGAAACATGCATTAATTCAGTTTCAGCTTCCCACAAAACTTGTAAACAATTTAAGCTTCAGAGATGGGGTTCTTCTTGCAAAAGCAGCAAAGCACTATTATCTTTTGCCTGCGCTTGTGTAAAGTGGTTTTCTTGTTGTTACTTGCTGTTTACTAGGCATTGATGCCTTCACTGGGCAGTAAGACCTATTGTAGCAAATATATTGTTTGTAAAATAGCATGATATTGTGTAACTAACGGGTCAATCTTAGGGAGATATACCACTTAATTTTAATCCTCTTAATGGTAACATGAGAGTAAGAAGACTTAAACGTTTTAATTAATTACTTGAACTAAATTAACGGTTCTAACACATGCATCTAACGCGATCGAATTGGAAGTAAAAATAAAAACAGACAAAACAATAATAAAAAAAGAAACCTCAAACAAAAAAAAAAAAAAAAAAAGACACGAAGGACCCCAGGAGAAGGGGAAACAGTAAATAAGTACTAAAAAAAATAAATCCTAAATTAAAAATAGAGATGGGTAGATAGAAGTGGGAACAAGGGGGAAGGGGGAGAGAGAAGTTACTTATAAAAGCAAAAGCTATTTACTTTCATCTTTGAATTTTGAATAAAAAAAGACCTTGAATGATTCAAAATCTAATCGACCCTAACAATGAGATTTGGATTATTCCAAATCTGCCGTCACTAGACTCAAAAAAACAAGTCGAATTATATCGATTGAAAATTAAAAGTACACTTTCATGAATTAAAGAAACTAACTTAAAAGAGTTATTGCATTACATAAAAATTTGAAACCTAAACATTCAATATCATGAATTAAAGAAACTAACTTAAAACAATAACCCATTAAGCATTCAAAAAACTAGAAAAGGCCTAAAAAGAATAAACTTAAGTCTAAGAGAAGAAGGATATTTATAGAGGTTGCTAAGGGAATGGAATAGAGAGAGAGAGAGAGAGAGAGAGAGAGAGAGAGAGAGGGAGAAATGGGGAAAAAATAATTAATATGGTATTATAGAAACGTGGAGAAGAAAAAGGGAGGAAAGAGAAGAAGAAAAAAAAATGTTTTTAAGAAAATAATGAATTAGAGTGAGAAAAAAAAAGGGGGTGGGGAGAGAAATAATTAAGAAAAGAAATAAAATTTAATTGAATAAATAATCTATAAATCTATGAAAAAATTGAAAAAATTAGACCATCCAAATCTTTGACCACTTGTGGGTCGTATATAGACACTAATATTTTTCTTTTTCAACAAAAAAAAACAAAATTCTAACTAATCTCAGCCATCAATCAAAATTGGTTTCTTTATTTTTAAAATATACTTGGAGTTGCCTCATAATTGTATCTCGATTCACTCCTAGTCCATCATGTTCCAAATCGAGCATTTTTTGCACTTTGAAATCGAACTAGACCTATTACTTGTAAAATAGCATATATAATACTTGAAAACTTTTTGTACCTCACGGGGAGCTCCTTCTCAGGTTTCTCAAACCCCCCCCCCCCAAAAAAAAATAATCCTAAGAGTTTTGCTTGATCTCAAAAATAAAACCATAAGCTTTGGATTGAAATAACTTAACATCACTAAAGTTTAATTCAAAAAACAAGCTCACCGTTGAGAAATGTAGCAAGAGTAGCAAATTAACCTCACGAATTGCCTAAAAATATCTAATGGAGAACGCGTATCAGGATATCCTATGTAATTGTTTGGAAAAATCCTTTATCCTCTCGTTTCCTCCATCCCATCTCTTGGGACACTGTTTGTCGTCCCAAGTCCGAGGGTGGTCTGGGGATCCGTCGAATTCTTGATGTCAATCTGGCCTGTCTTCTGAAGCTCATTTGGAAGATAGTTTCGAAGAATGACTCGATTTGGGTTTCATGGGTCTACTCCTACCTTCTCAAGCAGGACTCTTTTTGGACGGTTTCTTGCCCCCCTAACCCGTCCTGGATTTGGAGGAAAATCCTTCTCCTCCGCCCCCGCATTCTCTCTGCTATTTCTATCTAGATCTCTCGTGGATCTTCCACCCTCTTTTGGCTAGACCCCTGGCATCCGATGGGCATTCTCTATACCCTCCTGGGTCCCCGTGCTGCCTACGAGACCCGTATCCCCAAGACTTGCACCCTGGATAGTTTCATCTCCAACGGTTCGTGGATCCCGCTCCCTCATCCCAGCCTCTCTTTAGTTTGGAGTGCCCTTTCATCTATCTCCAGCCACCCCTCGGACCTCACTATTTGGTCCCCTTCTCCCACCAAATCATTCACCACGGCCTCCACTTGGAACCTCCTTCAATCCCATCACACCCCTATTCCCTGGTCCTGGTTGGTTTGGTTCAGAGGTCACATTCCCCGCCATGCTCTCATCCTTTGGAGGGCTCTCAATCTTGCCCTCCCTACCCAATCTTTTCTCATTAGCTACCATATTCCCGCTAACCCTTCATGTTCCCTTTGTTGGATTGCCTCTGGTGACATTGAGCACATTTTCTTCTCCCGCCCCCTTTCCTGTTCCATTTGGAACAGAGCCCTCTCTTCCATTTGGCCTCGCGCTCGTCGATCTCTTGGGTTTGATAGGGATTGGTCATGGATTTTGAGGCACTTTGCCGGACACTCTAATTGCGATCGCCTCGGTAGGCTAGTCTTCGGTGCCACCATCCACCATCTTTGGTGGGAGCGTAACATTAGAAGATGGACCTCCAAATCTCGTTCTCTTGAGCTGATTTGGAACGTCATTTGCTTTGATGTATCTTCCAGATTGTTGTCTATCCCCCATCCCCCTGTGGCGGACTCCCCCAGAAATAGGTTAATTGTACCTCCCCTTCTTGAGTGCTTTGTGCTACTTGGTCTGTGGCTTTGTATTGCTTGTTGTCTTTAATATAATTATTTATTCATCCAAAAAAAAACAATATTCCCTAAGGACATTCACTTTCACCATGCATAGCAGACCAAGTACATGGATTATCACACTACTGAAGTAGCAGACAGCATCTCCTAGTTGCAACATGTTCAAGTGAGAAGGAAAACCTTGGGAATAACTAGGTCCGATGACATAGTTGCTAAAAAATAAAGGACGTTTTCGATCTTCAGGTGTTTAGAAACTGGAAAAAGAAAGAGAAAGAAAAATATAGAACTTTTCTCATGTTGTGATCATTTGCTTAAATTGAGAGAAAATATGCATAAAACACAATATTAGGTCTTGTTAACTCATACTGTGAGGGAGAGACATGGGCTAATAGTCTCTTTACACCTCTCTTCTAATTTCATTTCAGCCAATGCACCGGAAAAGGGGGAGAGGGGGGGAGGGGGGAAGCAAAGGAAGATCATATTAGAAAATTAGATGAGGAAAAATAAACAAGTGATCCAAGGCTTGAAATTACTTTTAACTTCTCAATTATCAACATCCCCTGCATGAGAAGCGGGAGGGACCAAAGCAACTAAGATCAGAAGGGGTAGAGAGATCATCAACCCAAAACCAATACTTGCTATTATGATTAGTATCATGGTCCATTAATGGGCTAAGATCTCCACTGTGAGAAGAAGAGAAACAGAATAAGAATTGCAAGGTTTATCACAAGAATATGCAGAAATCTAGCTTTCAAGCAGGAAAAAAGGAAGGCAGGAAAAAATTGATTTTAGGGACAAGGAATTTCTTGCAAAGTAACGAGGCATGAAAGAAATTCCTTTCCGAGGTTTAATTTATGATTCATCCAGCTAAACACACCGGTAGAAGATAAATAGCGGAAAAAAAGAATAGAACTATATTTCAGGACATAAGACTTACATCAAGAGCTTTGATCAAGTCTTCCTTGGCATGAGAAGCAGATATGCAGATACGCGCCCTGGACAACAGTTTATCGGTTGCTGGGAATCCAACCACCACAACAGCCACCTTCAACATCACACTTTATTGTTAAGAAGCCACAGAAACTGTAATCAATATTAATTGTGAAAAGCAAGTGTCTACAGAATAAAGGAGAAGAATAACATCCAAACATGATGAGACAAATTATGGTCAGTGATTAACAGATAAATACTAAATAAAGCTCATTAATTGGGATATTCCTCCAGGAGATACTAAATTTGAATATTTAGCTTTTTTAATCAAATTGAGGACAGTAAGCACAAGGTTGCATCTGTAGGATTGAATTTTTATGTGCTAAAGTACCACTACATGCAAATAACTCATTGAAAACAAGCAGGTGATGGATTGCCTCACATTTTGCTTGAGGCACTCCCGAGAAAAGGCTGGAATTTTGCCTGGATTGAAAATCATTATTGGCATTACAGGAGAGTCATAATCTCCTAAAACATGAAAGCCCATCCTCTGGAGTTCTGACCGGAAAAAATTGCTGTTCTCACGTATCCTTGCAAGTTTCTGAGCCCCTGTGAGGTTGCATACACAGCAAGATAAACGAAAATTCACCACAGTCAGTACACAGTTAATTACATAAAGAGGATTCAAGGCCCACAAAAATCAACACAAATTCAAAAATGTGAATTTTCAAGGGAGGAATGCCACTTGGACCTCTACTAGAACCATCCTCTCCAAGAATAACCTTTATGGCGGAAATAACTTGCTGGGCAGCTGGAGGTGAGATCGATGTGGCATAAAGATGGGCAGGGCAAGTGTACTTCAGATATTGGATAAGCTCCTAAAAATGAAACGAAGTAGCCCGACTAAGAATGCATGACTGAAATTTAACCAGACGTATTCAACAAAATATTAACAATGAATAAACTAAAGCAATGGTAGTAACAATGTCAGTTTGTTACTGTAGGTATGACAACTTCTTAGACATGAAAGAAAGAAAACCTTAGATCCTGCAATATAACCACCACATGATCCAAATGATTTTGTAAAAGTTCCCATCATGATATCCACATCTGCAGTATCCACTCCTAAGACCTCACAAACACCTCGTCCTGTTTTCCCAACTGCCCCAATGCTATGGGCCTCATCCAAGTAGGTGAAGGCCTGTACAAAAATAAAAGGAGAAATAAGATTTACAAACAAATAGAGAGCAAGTGAAGATATAGAAGGAATACATTCATGACTTCCTTTATTACTGTAAAGAATCACCAAGCCTACAAAGAAGAATAGTCCTGCAAACAAATGTACAAATTTCACAACAGGTATAAATATGATAGCATACCAATAGCTCTAGATGCTTGCTGATCTTATGCACTAGCAACCTGGTAACTCTCACATGCCAGGTTAGCAAAACAAATAAACCAACAGATTTTAAAATTGATAATCAGTAAATATCCTTCCCCCAACCACCCCCCCCCCAAAAAAAAAAAAAAAAAAGAAAAAAAGAATACCAGGCACAACCAATGGCTCAAAACTAGTGAGATTTCGCCAAAATTTCGACCTTGGCGAGACAAAAGATGGTTTAAAACAAGATTCAGTCAGTTGACTAAAACTCGACGAAATCCTGCTGACATCTAGAAAAGGGTTGTATGATATAAATTGTAATTTGTAAGTATTAAATTATAATTGAGATTTGACTACTTCTCAGAATTTGTTCTTGCATTTTAATGAAAGTCTCAATGTTTTCTTGTATATCCATGTTTAAATTTGTGAATACAGATCCAGTTTCGTCCACATAAATCGCAGATATGAGTCAAGATGACCAGGTTGTCTTAAGTTTTAATAAAAAATAACATTGTCATTGTATTTATTGGCCTCAAATTAGACTGTATACAAAAAATAGACCAAAAACTACCTAAAACCCACTGAAACACTCAACCAGAACATGGTCACATCATTGTACCAAGTTTTGCCAAGATTTCTGCAAAATCTCAGTAACTCAGTTGTCTCACGTCTCAATGTTGTTGAGACACTGAGAAGAGACGAGATTTTGAACATTGGACACAACAATAAAGCCAGTAAACTGATCAGAACGGAGCAGTATCACTGGCTCTGAATTTGAATCTCCTTGCTTAGAACAGGAAGTTGACACCAGGTCACCCACCATCTGATCAGAACAGTTCCTAGTCATGCTTGATTTCTGGAGTCTCACTAATGGCTTTTTCAAGAGCCAACAGGTGACCGCAACTAAGAAGGAAAGCTTTTGAACCGGAAAAAAAGAGAGAACAGTAAGAAGGGAAGTAATGGGGGACAGAATATAGAAGAAAGAAGGATATAAAGAAGATGGGGGAAGAAGGGAAATCTTAGAAGAATTAGTCTTGAAGAAGAGGAAGAGAGAGAAGAACACTCATAAGAAAAAAAGAAGAAGAAGAAGAAGAAGAAGAAAAGAGGAGAGAAGGGGGGGGCTGCAAACGCACAAAGCTCAAGCTTCAATTCATATTTTTCTATTCCATACTCAATAAGCTGATTACAAGTGTTTAAATAACAAAACAAACATACTTGATACGAAAACAGACTCTAATAGGACTCTTGGTAATTTAAAACTAACAAAAGACTGATCCTACAAGGACTCTTAGGAATTTAAAACTAACTAAAACTTATCCTAGATATCCTACCCAAATAAAAAAACTTTGATTACATGATTATCCCAATAATAAATAATAAAATTCTAAATTATCTCTAGAACTCCCACGAAAACAGATCCTATTTTATCTCCTTGCAAGCTGGAGTTTGGGCCCACCAAATTTGAATCTATTTCCATGCAAGCTAGACTTGGGGCCCACCAAATATGAAAAATATCATCTAGGTTACTGTTCACGCTATTGTAGCGTGAACGGTAATTTCTGGTTGTGCTGCATCAGGAAGCCAACACCATCTTGGTACAGCTGTGATGCTGGATATGAAACAGTGACCTGGATGTGGAACTTAACAAAGATACAGTTCTCAGAATGAGATGACTTATAGTTACAACTGAAATGTAACAAAATATAAACTACATTTCCCTTCATTCATCAGTTTCCAAGAACTGGTCATACGACCAAGAAAAATGCTTCCAAGAAGAGAATTTTTCTGATACGATAAAACAATATAAGAAACTATATCCATACAGTATCAAATTGCCCCAAAAAGGACTCACTCAACGTAAGTAAAGTAGTCATCAGTGGGAACACGCTAAATCTCTATCTACATTATTTAAGCTTTACAAGAATAATCCACTCTAGAAATTTATTACATTTTAATCTTACAACATCACAAGCAGCCAATACCTATATTTTACTTTCAGTCTATTTTGTCATTTAGATTAGGAGATCCACATAGCAGTTTACCAGATTCAAGTTTGCAAATTATTTACAGACCATATCACATCATCTAATGCAGGTATTCTAACCAAGATTAACCTGAAACAAAAGAAAACAAATAGTTATTACTACAGGAGCTTCACCAGGAAGTTTCAATTGGATAGTTTTGGATAGATTTCATTTTATGAAGTGTTAACTATATTTTTAAGTTTTTAATATTACTTTCCAAAATAATTCATATGCTTATATACCTGTTCAACATACTGATCCACAAAATACTATGGAACTTCACATAAATTACCACCAAGATACAAAAGTTGGCGACCCTAACGAAAAAAGAGAAGTTTCCATCTCATATATGCACAACCTTATATTTCTTGCATACTGCTATTATCTCAGGGAGTTTACAAAGCTCCCCCTCCATGCTGTAGATCCCCTCAACAACAACGATGATCTTTTTCCAACCCGCAGCAATGTTTTCTCTCAAGATTTCCTCCAAGTGTGAAGGTGCTAAAAACAAGATAAGAAGAAAACATGTGGGTGAATAACTTTGAAATAAAATTTTGAAGGCTAAATTTTTTTTAAGTCAAGGTGTAACCACTTTGAATTTACAGATATGGAGGCAAAATTTTGTTAAGTCTTAAGCCTGAAGCGGTACTTACAATTATGATTAAAGTTCTTAACTGTCGCTCCTGATCCCCGAGCACCATTGGAAATTGACGTGTGGTTCAAGTCGTCACTAATTATCAAACCCCCCTGCAGATGGCCATCATAATTATTAATATAAGATATATCACTATGTCAAAGTGAAAACAGGATGCCCATGCGATGAATCAAACTGAATTGCAGCGTAACATGATTAAAATAACCATACAGACCTCCCCAATCAGGACTGGAAGGATAGCTGAGTTTGTGACATAGCCCATCCCAAACACTATAGCAGCTGGCTTTCCAACAAACTTTGCAACACTCTCCTCCAGCTCAGTATGCAATCTGGTAGTGCCTGATGGGGAAGTGCATTAGCTGAAATCTGAGCCACATAAAATAATTACAGTTTGCAATCTGACAAGCATACCCCCATCTGCACGACTACTACAGGTACTTGCTGAAAATTTCTTCAAAGAGTCAATTACATGGGGAGTGCAATATTCATCTAATGCCGCAAACCCAAGGTAATTGTAAGAACCCAGGTTGAGGCATCTTTTTGTTTTAGAGGTTCGTCTGCATCAGAGAAACAACCATAGTTGGATCATATTCTCATAATTTTTTTGTATGCACTACAAAAAAATTTATGTAGACAGTCAAGTAAATGAATTTAATTTATGGAATCAGTAAATTATTTAGACGGTTAATAAGAATCTGTCAACTGATCATTGTGATTTGTAGTGGTCAATTACCAAAAGTTGCTAAAAGTACATTTCAATGATACAAACATAAATTGAGAAACTGTATGATAGATGAAGACAGTCAAATAAATGAATTTAATTTCTAGAATCAGTGAACTAGTAAGACAGTTAATAAGCAGCTGTCAACGGCTTCTTTTGCTCTGTAGTTGTCAACCACCAAAAGTTGCTTCAAGCATAGTTCGATGATACAAACATAAATTGAGATACTGCAGGATGGATCCTAAAATGGACAAGGAACTCCTAAAAGCCAAAGATATAAACATCTGACAAAAAAAATGGTGACTCTACTCACTTTAGGGTCTTGTTATTGTCAGTAGAATAACGCTCAACCACATCAAACCAAGCATCAGGAGCACTTGCAATTGGTCGTCCAAAACAGTCCTGCAAAAAAAAAAGATTGCATGAGATAAGTACATTTAGGAGTTCCATTCTTACATGTAACACATCGAGAATCAACATTAGGGTTATAGTTTGTGAAGTATGGATTTAGTTTATTTTATGTTATCCTGTAGTAATCCAGAGCAGGAATAAAGCCCTCTACTCTAAAGGAGGACATGATCCTGCCCCCATAGACAGATCGGAATGCAGAATAAACATACAGTAAAGCCCAAAAGGTATGGCTCGGTTCAGCCTATGGAGGTGAATGTGACTGATGACGAACACAGTAAGACATTAAAGTATCTTACAGAATAAGCAACCAATAATTGTCACATTTACTGGTAAGTATCCGGAAGAAAATAAGAGAATCAAATACAGAGAGGGATGCACATCTTAGTAAATTTGACATATTATACTTACTCATTCTTCCCTTACAGGTTGTAGTGATTAGCATCCTTATGACTTTATTACTAGAATCTAGAACTATATTATAATGAAACTAGGCACAATATATATATATATATATATATATATATATATATATATATATACGCTTCATGCTCTAAAAATGAAGAAAGACTTGTCTAACATCGCCGGTTGGGTTGGTCCGACCAAGAAAGGCATGGGAGTTGTTGGGCACCGCTTGAGCTAAGTCAAGCTATCTTGTCTCCGATGGTCCCATCTTTCCTATCAGGTAGCAATCCCACCTGCCATTAAGCCTGACCTGACCGCGCTGTTCCCATTTCCTCGCTGACCCATCATGCAAAGGTACGCCGTTAGAGCGAGTGCTCCGGAAGTCATCTGAGGGACCGGCGTTCTAAGCGAGGAAGTCCTTTCGCGGCTATATTTTCCCATTCTTACCAAAAATTCAATTTCGAATTGGATGAGTCGAAATGACGCGACGAAGCATTCCTTTTGGACCATCTTCCTTCTCGACTGTGAGCGATCACGAAAAAATTGTTACTTACGCATCTTCGGGTTGGTTCAGCTACATTTGCATGTGCCTCCCTAGGCTTATTTAGCTATCTCGATAAAAAAAAATGTGATAATTCAGACGAAAGAAAGGTCGATCTTTCTTGTATACCCGCCCGTGAACCCCGCTTGCGGTGCCCTACCTTGCTCCAGCAAACAAGTTTGCAGCCCAGTCAAGAATTGGGGCCTCACAATCACTAGCCAATATGCTTTTCTCTCATGCCTTTCTTCGTTACTTCGGTATATATATATATATATATATATATATATATAATATATATATATATATATATATATATATATATATATATATATATATATATTTTTTTTTTTTTTTTTTGGGAGGATGGGGGTGCATAAATCTTGAATCTAAGCTTAGCGCTTGAATTGAAGATAATTTAGGCCAACATATATCCAAGATAAATTTTGATAAAGATAATTTGAGAAGAATCAATTATTTGATTATAAAAAGTGGGGGAAAAGGGAATGTATTTTAAAATCCAAAGTAACTTCTGTTGTGAACCCAATTTTTGGGAACCTAGAGCAGAGGAATTTCAGACGGGTTGGGAGTAGAATTCAGAAGATTTGGGAGTTGGGCAGAAGAAGAAACGCAGAGAGAATAGAGAGACTTAGGAGTTTGGGGATAAAATTCTTCATTGCCTTCTCATTGCCATAGCCTAATACATTTATATGCTAGGACTCCTGTTGTAATGACCATGCTAACCTTTGTTATCCCCTACAATCAACCCAAGCATTCCCTTACAATTAACCATACGAAGGACATTCCTAAGGACACAATTACCCATACCCAGATACCATGTCCAATCCATATGCCAAACTTCACACCCCGGTCCTAATCCAAACTTGAACTGGACATGAATGGCCCAAATCAAGTACGAATGAACTACCAAAGCCTGGCCTAGAACCAATAAAAATTGATGTTACTTCCTTGTCTAAAGTTAATGATCATAGATATAACCAATAAATATCCACTAATTAGTAAGAGATGTAAGGTTGGCAGTGCACTGTAGCACAATGTTTATGCTAGGTATAGATATGTCAGCTAAAGTGCCAGAAAGCAAACTCAATATCTGGTGTAAACTCCTCAAAATAAGGATCCACGGGGAGAAAGGCTAAGGTTTAGAATTAAAATTAACAAAAGAGAAGTGCAAAATCTAAGGAGAAAATGAGAAGGGAAAAGGAAAAAGAAGTGATTAGCTATCAAATGTTTAAAACAAATCTGACTTGGAAGTTGAAAGCTATCTTGCTTCCACATCAGAATTTGTTGTTCAAAGCAATAAGATAAATCTTTCAATCATCGTCTCAAAACTTGAAGAGCATCTACCATATGAAGACTGGATTCTTAACTAAACCATGACTCCATAATTTGGTTGCATTTCAGTTATAGCAATACAAAAACCTAACTAGTATTTTCATGACAACTTTCCAAATTAAGTCAAAATTATAACAAATCGACTCATCAGAAAAAGGAAAGAAAAAAAAAAACCCTGAAATTAAACCTAAAAAAAGCTTCTCAAAATATGACTGAATATGGAAAACACCATCATTTGAGAAGTCGAGAAAGGAACCTGCACAGCTGAACCTGAGAATAGCAAAATTATAGTTGTCTTATCCCTTCCATCGAAAGAAAAACAAAACAAAAATACAACTATATGATGTCTTAGTTTAGCCACACTATAAGGGCCTCAGTAAGGAGTACCATGTGACCCACACAACCTGTGACAGGGTTTGCTTTTTATCAGTATCATTCTTTGTTTGGACAAAATTCCATTTTATTCTTTAATTTCTCTTTCTTTTCCTCTCAGGAAGAAACCAAAAGTTCAGTTTCGGTGTCGCACAATGTTATAGTAAAGGGTGGACTGCTTAGCCCATAAAGGGAAAGGAATAACCAGATTTTGTCTTTCTTTTTTTTTTGGATGAATGAATAATAAGAATAAAGCAATGAAGAAAATACAAAGGAGGAGAAGAAGGGGGGGGGGGGGCAGCACAAGGCTTTAAAAGGGGGGATGCAGAGGAGAGCTGAGACCCCAGGAGCTAACAATTAACCTAGTTGTCAGTAACCGGGAATGGGGGAAAGAGAGCAATCTAGAAGTAACATTAAAATAGATGGTTTTCCAAATCAAGTCTAAGGATTGAGATTTGGAACTCTATCTTCTGAGATTGCGCTCCCACTAGATGTGGAGGATGGTGACACAAAAGTCTAGCTTGCTTAATTGATCGCAAATTGAATGGCTAGCAAAGTTCCTCAAAATCCAAGTCCAATCACGAACAAACCCATAGGAGCGCTTCAATTGGAGCCAAATGGAAGCCAGGGCTCTACCCTAGAGTGGGGGAGAGGGCAAGAAGAAAAAAAGATGGTCAATGTCCTTTGGACCATTCTAGCAAAGGGTAAAGTTTAGGTTGGCGGGAAAGTGGCAGCTAATGAGAAAGGATTGGGTTGGGAGGGTGAGGTTAAGGGCTCTCCAAAGGGTGAGGGCGTGGCGGGGGATATGACCTTTGAACCAAACCAAGGGGACCTAAAGGACAGGGGGTAGGGGAGCAGAGGAGGTACCAGGCGGAGGAAGTGGTAAACGATTTACTGGGAGAGGGGAGCCAAATGGTGGAATCTCAGGAGGAGTTGAGGATGGGGGAAGGGTATTCCAAACATGAGTGAGGCTGGGGTGGGGGAGAGGGGACCAAGATCTATTGGAGATGAATGAGGAAAGGGTGGCAGTCTTGGGAATGCGGAAATCATAGACAATGCGAGGACCAATAAGGGAGTAGAGGATGCCCATCAGATGCCAGGGGTAAAGCCAGAAGAGAGTAGAGGCTCCACAAGAGATTTGGACAGAGATAGCAAAGAGAGCTCGAGGGCGAAGGAGCAAGAGCTTTCTCCAGATCCAAGAGGGATTAGAGGGGCATGACACCATTCCAAAGGAATCCTATTTGAGGACAAAGGAGTAAACCGGATTTTGTCTTAATGGTTAACAAGATTGAGAATCATACTGCTATACAAATTGCAAACCCTAACCTTCTTGGCTGATTGGAATTCTTCAGGTTTAGAGAATGCCTCTCTTAGTCATAAGCTACACTTGGTTGAAGGACCTTGGTGGCATTTTGGTTGCCCGAAAAAAATGCAGATTCTTGGATTATGACTTCACCTCCAACAGATTGGGTAATCCAAGAGATACCATCTCAACCCCAACCCTATGCCCTATTAGACACACACTTATTCATCATTTTGGTTTATTTTATAAAACAATTTCCTTTTCCCCCAACTTTTTCTCCTTACCCCCCCCCGGCACACACACACACACACACACACACACACACCAGAAGAAAGAGGAAAACACATGTATTCCACTATCCATTTTTAAGTGAGTGTGGTGGACAGCTATAACCACCCCACAAGAATGACAGTTACTTTTTTCAAAAGGGCTATCGGCCACGACAGTCTCTTTGAGGGGAGATGAATGATGGAAAAGAGAAGCGGAGAAACAGTCTTCTTCTCCAACCCCATCCGACCTCATTCTATTGGGTTTCTCTCTCTTTAATTCTTTTCCTCCCTCAGATGTCTTCATGTTCCTATTTTGCATGGTTGAAGCTTCCCTACCCATCCTCTTGCGAGATCTCTCTCCCTCTCTCTCTGAGTTGTCTTTGCCTAGCTTCTCTTATCTTGTTCTGGGAACCACAAGCCAAAAATCCATAATATTCATATACAACTCCAACCTTCTTTACCTTAACATCTATTGAAGCCCCTTTATCCCAAGGGTTGCAACAGCCAACTATCCCATCCTTACCAAGGTTCGAATGTCAAACATCACCGGAGACACTGCAACAGTAATGGAGTATGACTTTGACATTCTACTCAACATTATGGAGAGGAGGCTGCGCAGTTTCAAGATTTCATTAACAACTTATGAATTACTGGAACTTTTCAATGGCACGAGTGGAGATCCTCTGGACTGGTTTCCTGGGTCAACACAGACTCAAGGATTAAGTTTCCTTTTTGTTTTCTTTTGGTGGTGGTGGTCGTAGTTGTTGTTGTTGCTGCTGCTAATCAAGGGAGAGTTGATTCAGGGCATTTGACAGCCGCTTTTACTAGCCCTACTGCCAGCCTAATTAGATACCCTAGTAGATACCTTCTAAGGTGCCTCTGCGCCCTCCCAGCCCTTCACCTTCCCCCCCCCCCCCTTCTTTGGATGTATGTCAATTTTCAACTTTGGCAGTAGTAGCCCCACACAAGTATGTAGACATTTATTTTCTAAGAATGACTACCACAAACTCTTTGAGGGGAGGTGAAAGATGGAATAGAGAAAAAGAAAAGAAAAGCAATCCTGAATCATATTCTTGAACGCCAACTTCTATCTTCTTATTCTTCTCCCCTTTCCTTGTTCACTTTTCCTCATCCCCATCGCTGATTCTATGAGATTTCTACAGAGTATACCTTGTTTTGCAGCAGACCGGAAGATTATCTAATATTCCAGATCTAACTATTGGATCCAGTACTTGTCTTTCTAAACGAAAGGACCAAATAGAATGAAGTTCAGCCAAAATGAGAGGCTGACCTCACTTCTGAGTCCTTGCTTGACCGCACTTGAATGTCTACTCTTGTTGGACTATCAATTTCAAATTTGAATATGATTGTGTTTAATCCAATCCTTAGATCTCTGCTGTATTCTGGGAATCATCTACCCTAGAGCCTTGGTCAATGTTTGGCCTTCATCTGAAAATGTTGACTTTTAGTGACCTTTCAAATTTGGGTGTACTTGATAGAGAGGGTGTCTGGCCTGAAATTAGGATTAATATGCACGCTGTCACACCTTTGAGGTTTTTTTGGGTCCAAATAATAAAAGTAGCCAGAGTGACCACCAAAGACAAGTCCTCAACATTTTACACTACAGCGTCTATAAGTTGAAGTTCGGATATAACAAATCCAACCTCAAAGTTAAAAAATAAAAATAAAAAAAAAAAAAAAAAAAAAGGTAAGTTAATGATCAGCAATGTCAACCAAAAAAAAAATTAAGATCAAGAATTTTGTAAACAATATTGATAATCAAGTAAACAGACGGATCAACGTAATTAATTCGTTACCTGAATACGGAGATACATACGTCGGGCATAAAAATCTAAGTCTATCGACGCGTATTCCTGCTCAAACGAAAGCCATTAATTATATGAAAAGAGATCTAACAACGATAACAATGAAGAACGAATACAAGTTTGTGGACGGAACCAAAACACAGGACGACGATCGTCTACCTGAATATTGTCGGATCTCCACCATTCGAAAAAATTTCTGAATAAATCTCTGATCTGGCCGAAAACGGAGAGCAATCCGAAGCTGAAATTAGTTGTAAGTTTAGATAAAAATGGAGCAGTGACCATCTCGAACTGCGACTGTAACCTAGAGAAATCGTTAGATTCAAGTCCCAATCATTCAGTAAATGAAGAAACTGAAATTAAAGTTGAGATGATTTAAACAAAGAAAGAAAAGAGGATATCTTAAACCTGGAAGTCTTAAGTGGTAAACAAATCACAAAACTTGCAGAAACCGAATTGACTAATCCGAAACTCGTAGCTTCTTCAAGCGGCGAACTTCGGCAGTTGGAAAACCTTAACGGATGCTATGATTTCGGAGTTCAATCTGATATCTATAACATTGCCAATGGACATGGCAAGAAATATGGAATGTGAGAGTAAACGAAGTGGCTACTTTGCGCGGGGTTTCTACTTTGAAAACTTACCAAAAAAAAAATTAATAGCAGAAATTTCGAAATCTCAATAGTAAACAGTGGAGACAAACTAGTCAGTAAAAGTGAGATCAAGACTTTCTCATCCCTTCCAATTCTAATTCTCTCCGAACCTGTGAAATATCTTTTTTTTTTTTGGGTAAATCTCACCAGTGAAATATCACTAAATAAAAAGTATAAATATCCTGATTAAAATCTAATTCTTTAATCCCTATTTATTCTCTCTCCCTTTCTTTCTTATCTTTTATTTCTATTTATTTTCAAATTTTATTAATTATTCAAAATATCATTCCTAATTAGAGACTACTCCTCTAGATTCACATCCTCTGTAATTCCTTTCCCTACAATTCCCTCCTAGAATTATACCATATGGCATTTAAGTAATCTAACGGATACCTAATTTAAACTAAATTTAATTTTATTTAAACCCACTCATAAATTTGAATTTTATTTAAAATTTAGTTTAAATTGGGTAACCGTTAGATTACTTAAATGCCACATGGCATAATTCTATGAGGGAATTACAGGAAATTATAAGAGAAGAAATTACAGAGGATGTGAATCCCTAACTTCCTCAATCCCTATCTATTCTCTCCTCTCTTCTTCCTATTTACTCTCTTTCTTTCCTGCCAATAATGGGTTAGTAAAGCAGTTAAAGACTCTACCTCCCATATCTATTCTCTCCTCTCTTCTTCCTATTTACCCTCTTTCTTTCCTGCCAATGATGGGTTAGTAAAGCGGTTAAAGACTCTACCTCCCACGGGGAGGTCTTGGGTTCGCACCCATTCGGCGGCATTAATTTGAGGATGTAATCATGGTGCGCTCAAACCTGGCCGGATGAACCTCATAAAAAAATGTAAAAAAAGAAGAAGTTAAATTTGGCCAAAAAAAAAACTCTCTTTCTTTCCTATAAAGGCAAGTTAAGTTAAATTTAAAAAAAAAAAAAAAATCTCCACAATCAGGACTTTTTCTCAATTTATTCATCTTTTTCTTCTTTTCTTTTTATTTAATTTTACATTCTTTATTTTTATTTTTATTTTTGCAATTTTTGTTATTCAATTTTATATTATGAGTAAAATGTTTATAGTTAATAACATAACTAACTGTCATTGGTTTGTATCTCCTACCAAACAAAATTTAGGTTTGCATATAATTTTTTAGGGTTAAAGTCATATATCATTAATTTATTTTTTTAGTATTCAAGTTTATTTTACTCATATTTCGTTGGGAGAAAATTATCTTTATCACTTTTCAAGTCGAGAATATCTCCAATCGGTAGGATTTATTAGTTACTAAGAAGCATACCTCCTAAAATCCTAAAAGCTAGCTATGGTTGTTTGTTCGCAAAGGGTCAATGTAGTTGTTAATATTAGTTGGTAGGTCCCACCGTAATTTGCGCCATCATAGGTGGCGGCAAGATGGTTATGTAGTCTAAAGAGGACTCTAATATTCTCTCCCTATGATTAGTCTAAGGAAAACCCTAATTAAGGAATTAGGATTGAAGGAAATCATTATAAATAGAGGAATGGAAAACCAAAGAAAAACACATGATTAAGAATACTATTGCTAATCTTTAACTTCATCGTTGTGGTTCGCCGATTTGGAAAACGTGGAAATAACCTAGTTCACAAACTGAAAGAAGAGAAAGGGAATGCAAAGAGGCACCTCCTGTGTCTAAATCCATTGCAAAAAATCACTAAGGTAAAAGTTGGAAAAATGGTGTGTTTGTCTAATAGAAGGTCGGAAAAGATAACAAACACCTTCTGCGCTTATCCCAAAGCATAGCATGATCGGTCGAGAGAGATTTCGATCTCGACTATTGAATTTCGACGACGGCCTCTAAGTGTGCTTCAGTAGGGGGTTCGCCCTTTATAGCTGGAATGTTTGAACTAGATTAGGTGATGCAGAAATTGTCATACCCCACCCAGCCAGATCCAACCATACCCGAATACCCGTGGGGGTGATACACCGCAGGACCTAGGTTCAGTGACAATTCCATACAATACAAGATATAGCATAATTAAAAGGACACGAATAAATCAAGTTCAAGTATAAAGTTATCAAACTTGATTGATCAAAAGGTTACAGTCATCCATATATCTAAAGTTAATCAAAATGAGACATCGCCCTAAGGGGTTTGCGAATCCAAAAGTCAAATCTCGGATTCACAAATGGGAGATTTACCGTTTGTGTGTAAATCCTAGTCATGAAATCAGAGATTCACATTAAAAAGAACAGCGATTCCCTATGGGAGAGGTGAAATCCGGTCATCCAACTATTAAAGCGTTAAAGATTTGAACCATAATTCAATAAATATTTTTTAGGATAAATCTAGAAATTTCATCCAAAAATTCAACCTAACCAAAAGGGAAAATTAAAAAAAAACATGACTCTAGAGATTTGAACCGATAGCTTTGAAATCTCTAAATTTTGAAATCTCGACTCAAGTAACCAACAGGCCCATGGAAACCTCATAGCATAGTCTTTCCGCGAAGTCTCCATGCAAGTCTACACTTCTTCAATCACTCCTTCAAGAAAGCATGCCGATGACGAATCCTCCACTTGGAAGGAGTTCTCATAACCTGCAGAATATTCTAATAGAAACAAACATACAAAAAGGAATGAGTTCAACAGAACTCAGTGAGGTCCTCAACATCTTATCATACATTCGTCCACAAGATTCCACATCATATCGTGCATTCGTACACAAGATCCCACACCACACATATAGTTTGAGTATCGATAATGTAATTAATGATAGTGATATGATGTATGAATGATTATGATACTATGTTCCTAACTCTATCATGAAGTCTCTATGGTAGACACGCATTAAGTTTGTACACCAATCTCCTTTGGGCGGTCTCAGTCACTCTCCCTCAACAAGAGACGTCTATTGGGTTCTCCGCGGTTGTTGGGTAAAGTCTTGTCAAACATTGGTTGGGGTATAGGTCACCACTCTCTCACATCACCGTTTGGTATGAGATTGGCGCGTGTCAAGTATAATCTTAGCCCAGTACAAAGTCATAAAGTCTCGTACTACATATGGTCCGGATATCTCTCCTCATGCCTAGTGCCCTTTTGGTTCAATACCTTTTCACCTATGAATGGAATCCACAACGGGAGGCATCTGTTGGATCCCATTACTTAACCCGGTGGTCGTCCACATATAATGGACAGGATGCTCTCCATGTCCTCTCATGGATCATTTCACCGGTCTTGAGCGCCCAGAAGCCCTTATCTATTATATGCAACATTACCTCTCTATGATGATAGTGGGCTTGCTTGACGCTCAGGACCCAACCACTAACATCACGAGTTAACCGGCTTCAATACCCCTGTCGGAAGGGTAGTAGTACTCCTGAGGTTACCTAGCCAAACACTTCTAGACACTTAGCATTCATGTACTTATGTCTAGATGCATACTCATGTAAGTTCACTAGGGTAATGGGCAAACTCACAATCCTAGTTTGAAACATAAAATAAAAAGAGTAATTTAATTCAATATCATCCATACATCTTCTTATCAATGATTTAGAATTTGAAAGTAAAAGAAACACTCAATCCATTCAATCTCATCCATCCCATGCATTCTCATATTGTTTTCAAAGAATATTGAAAATAAAAGCAAATATACATGCTTACCTTTCATTCGTGCAAAGTCCCACACATAATCACAAGATAACAAATATTAAAACAAGGCAATATTATCAATAATGAAATTTAATTACATAATTAAACATGCAAGATAAGTTTGAGTATATTCCTCACCTTTTTAGTTAGCATAAGCTTTCCAAGGTTCCACAAAGTCACACTTACAAGTTGGTGATTATAATCAAAATAAACCTAATCATGTAAGAGGATCATTAGACATAAATTAGAAGTCAATTGGGTTTTAATAAAGTTCCCAAAATAACCCAACAAAAGCCTAATCTGCCAACTAGTTTCGAACCCACCTTTCTCACCTAGTTTCGGCAAAAATCAAATTTCGCCATCGATTCGAAGTCGAATCGAAACGAAACTTTGGGAATGTCTAATTGGCAGCAATAGGGTCCTAAGCATACCTTCAATTTGATCTAATTCCATCTGAATCAAAAAGCCCCAATTTTGGGCTCTCGCGAGTGCTCTCGGCTGGGTCTGAGAGCCAAAATGCAAAATCGTTTGCAACGACTCGCACAAATCGCTTACAAACCAAAGGGAAACATAAATGAAACTATTTGCAAGAATTCGAAACACCTATCAAGCAACAACTACTCAAATTTATCATTTATTGCGAAGAACTACTCCAAAAACTAAGCTTAAAGAAGACGGTTTGATGATTCTTACCTTTCCTAACGTTTCCCCAATGATCCGGGTGTTAGCACGCGTCCAAATGGTTAGAAACCTTACTTTCCCTTGGTTTCTCTTCCTCCTTTAGCCTCAACTTCGTACTAGCCTTCTAAAATGCGAGTATGAGAGGTTAGAAACTCAAAATAGGGTTTTAAACATGAAAAACCCGATTCTGCCCCGAAGCTGGAAAATGGCTGGGGGGTTGGGGCGGTCGACCGACCGTTCAACCGGTCCCAAGTTGACCCCTCAAATGGACTCCGATTTTGGTGATTTGTGGTTTGTTGGAAAGGTATTTCGACGATCTTCGATTTGATACCTTATTTGCGTCAATCGGATTCTCAATCGCCGATCTACGGACGTTCCAAAATCACCCTTGTTATACCATCGAGATTAATCTTTTTCTTCACTTAAACTTTAGGAGAGTTGATGAGTCATCAAAAGGGTCATCCACCAACATTGGTTCCATTTTCAACCCTTCGGGCTCCACTTGAATGGCCCACATTTGCCGTCAACTCGAGGCCCGGTTTTCTCGATTTTGAAGCCACGGGTTAAAGGGGTAGAAATCCGGGGGATTTCACATAAATCAATTTAATCAAGCAAGCATTTGGCGTGTTACCCCTTCATTCCAAAGGGCTAATTCTGGAGCCCATTTGCTTTGGTCGCCTTGACAACCTTGTAACATAATTTACATGTGTACGTGCCTTAAAGTGACTAAATTCCAAAGCAAAAATACCAGATAGTGTTGTCATTGATGGGCAACTAATTTATTAGAGGTCCACCTAGCTAAGGCTACACGAGAGGATCAAAAGAGGACACAGGCAGAATTGGCTTTAGTTGATGACTCCGGATCAGCGATCCCGACGCTTCCTGACCACAAATATCAGTGGTGCCCACGGTGAAAAACACTTTTGAAAAAAAAAAAAAAAAATTTTTTTTTTCACCAGTGAGACCCACTGGTTTTTGTGGTCAGGAAGCCATGGGGGAGCACTCTGTGTTCCCCTGACGGGGAGAAGATCCGGATTCCTAGTTGATCCAATTCAGCCTAAGGCTAGGCTACACCAGGGGATCAAAGGTAGGTCACTGGTTCAAAGAAAGAGATGTCCTTGGAAAGAAGCCGTTACCTAAAGGATAAACGTAGCACTAGTAGCATTTCGAAGGAGGGGTCTAACAAAGAAAAAGACATTTAAGAGCTTTGCAATCATGTTTAACCAGAGCAGATAAATATACACGCCAACACCCAGGGTTTCTAAGGGAGATTGAAACCCAAGTACAATGAAAAGATTGCAATTTATCATGAGTAAGTCATTAGACCAAAGGTATTAAGGACATGCATACAAAACAGTAAGCTCCCAATAACTTCCAACAAATTACAGTTTTTCTCCTAAGAAAGCCAACCATATTGTGGTGGATATGCCAGCAAGCCCCCCAGGCCCCAGTGTGCAAAATCCAAGAATGCTTCCAGCCATTGTCTTCTACTAAAGAGATTAGTACTCTTAATTAGATGTTTTGTTATCATAGTAAAAGAAGTAAAAATGTGACAACGTACTCCTGCCGCCACATATTCTAGAGTACTCCTCAACTAGTACCAAATAAGGAGAGAGACTGTATGGGAAATTTTAGGTTGTAGGAGGAGAAATGGCCAAAAGGCAGTTCCATTCATTGGCCAATAATAGCTATACTTGCCAACCCCTAGATAGATAGAGAAGAAGATATCACTCACTGTAAAATGCCCCAAAGGAGCTAGTGGACCTGGAATTACTTGCACAAAAACAAAATTCAAGAATTGTAAAATAATTCCCCTCTTTTTCAGTTTTTCACCGTGGCTCCAAGATTCTTCTTTAGCCTTCTGTCCAGCAGAGATGACGACTTCAAATGGAAGAGGTGCTAATGATGACTAGTGTTAAACAGGAGTTGCAGAATAGAGCGAACCCGCCTATATAGCAACACGTACCCAATGTTCTTGCTTTTTAATTGGCGAGAGCCGAGAGGAGCTAGCTAGCGTGTCGTCTTCTTCTCTTTATTGTAAACTAATCTTTAATTGCTTTCCTCCAGAACATCTGGTTTGAAGATGATCAGTTTCATTTTAATGGAAATTTCAGTTGTCGTTGTCGACCAAAAATAAAATAAAATTTATTTATTTATTTATTTATTATGACGTGGAAGATATGGATTGGTGAATTGGACTCAGCTGGCACACGTTGCCTGGCCACTAGTCACTTTAGGTCGGGAATATGCATGCAATTCTCATGCTCTTTCAGTTTCGGTACAACGATTTGACAAAAGTAAAAACTGATCAACAACTCGGGTATCGCTCCGTTCCAACTCTGTGAACTCACTCACTCACTCACTCACTCACTCGTATGGCCACGTGTCCAATCGTAACAATAAAATGCCCCTATATATGTTTTACAATAAAGTTAATAACAAATTTACTTTTTTTTTTTAAAAATTTGATATTTACCGCCAAGATTAAGCAAGAATGCTTTCGTTCACGGTTCACCTAGTTCATCTATAAATAACGAAGCATTATTAATTAAACATTACAAAAGAAGAACAGCAGAGCCCTTCATTAATTCCCTCATCAATTCTCCTTATAGTTCAAAATGCTGTCTGGTTATTATCAAAACTATGATGAAGAAGAATGGCGCCATCTTCCAATACTTCAGCGGCCTGATCCCATGTTTTCCATCCTAGCTCTGCTTATGAAGTTCCTCAAGAAGGCGATGAAAGAGCTGTTGATGTTCTTGGCTTTCTCAACTGTCTACGTCGCTGTCCTTGTTCTTATAAATTTTGACAAGTTGAAACTAGCCGGAACACCGCCGAACACAACGAGTCCAAACACAACGAGTCCAACCTCTCTGGATCATATTGTGTTCGGAATTTCATCGTCTGCAAGAACCTGGCCTGAACGGAAGGATTATTTAGGCCTGTGGTGGAATCCACTGGAGATGAGAGGATGTGCTTTTGTGGAGGAGACCCCCAGCATGTTCACTGCTTCTTCTGGATCTGGATTTGCATCTGGATCTGGAGATGATGTCCTTCCTCCGCTGTGTGTGTCACCTTCGGCAACCGGCGGAACGAGGAACTTCACGGTGGTGCTGGAGACTATCCATATGAAATACTCGAAGAACGACGTCCGATGGTTTGTTTTTGGTGACGACGATACAGTCTTCTTCTCTGATCATCTGCTCAAGACACTCTCGAAGCATGATCACGATTTCTCCATGTATGTTGGAAGCATTAATCTGAAGATCTTACAGCAAAATGCAGGTCGTTTTTTCGATATGGCATTCGGTGGCGGAGGTTTTGCTATTAGCTATCCTCTTGCTCGAAAACTCGATTACTGCTACACAGAAACAAGTGACGAAGGCTTCTTCTTCTGCGTTACTGAGCTTGGGGTTGGTCAGGTAATCTACTGTTTAATTTTTGATTGAATTTCATCAGGTAATATTTGTAGAAATGATTCTTTTGTTCGATCTACTGTTTAATTTTTTATGGAATTAATTTCACGTAATTTAAATTACAGGTTAATGACCGAATTGGATATAAGTTGCAGGCTGAATCCGCCGCCTTGTTGACCTAAGGATGCCTGAAGAAAGAAAAAGAAATGGATATAAGTTCAGATCGATCTTTCTTGAAGATTTTGACATTTTGTGTGTTTTTCTCTTTCTTTTTTTCTCTTTTCCCTTTTCTGGTAAAAGACGAGAGTGCTTTGTTTTGAGACTGTAAGCTTGCTTGATGCAGGCAATGTAAGGATGCATTCAA
This sequence comes from Hakea prostrata, assembly GCF_041222555.1. Classification (NCBI taxonomy): domain Eukaryota; kingdom Viridiplantae; phylum Streptophyta; class Magnoliopsida; order Proteales; family Proteaceae; genus Hakea; species Hakea prostrata. Next base: position 1,845,364 of record NC_142602.1, on the reverse strand, counting down.
TTGTCGAAGTAAATTTCGGTTACAGCAATGGCTCTAAGAGTCTTAGCTAGTCGTGCAAAGACGAATCTGGCGCTTAAAACATATCCTAACTAGCTAGCCTTTTCTCCCGCCAAAAAATCCCAACAGAAACGTGGCTACCCCCAATGAAATCTTGCCATCTGTCCCTATGTCCTTTGGCACACTTTATTTACAAGCGTATCCGTAAAAGTTCTTACCGGAAAAAAAATATATATAAAATAAATATCCGTAAAAGTTAGCATCCTTTAAGTTTTAAAATGAAAAAAGACCGTAATGTCATTACGTACCCATATTGAACCATAATAGTCAATTTTTTTTTTTAATAAAGCTAAAAGTTTCATTACTGAAAGCGTTTAGTATAATCTGATTGTTATATTACAGAAGGATTATGACATGGATTGTAGTTTTTATTCAAGAGTAAAACCATATATATATATATATATAAATGTGAAGGATAAGTCTCTAAATTTAAATTCAAATTTTGAAATTTCTCATCCCACTCGAAATTTTAATTCAAATTCAAAATTCGAACTCTCCTTTCCCAGTTGAAATTCAAATTCAAAATTTGAAATTTCAAAAATTCTATCTCAACCTCTCCTTGCACCCGAAACCTTAGCCCATAACCCACCCGAAACCCTAGCCCATAACTCGCCTACACCACCCCCTACCAACTTAACCTCAACTTTACCATGCGCAAACCCGATCCAAAACCCATCTCTAAAGTCTAAACTAAACCTCCTAGTCACCTCTTTGTTGATAATCCTGAAACAGAACCCACCTCATATACCACTGCCAGTAAAGACCCCAAGTGGAGGCTTGCTATGAGTGACGAATTTGATGCTCTCTTACGTAATGGTACTTGGAGTCTAGTTCCTCATCAGCCCCACATGAATTTAATTGGAAATAAATGGGTTTATAGGATCAAACGAAATAGTAATGGCTCTATTTCACGTTATAAGGCTCGTTTAGTCGCCAAGGGATTTCATCAACATAAAGGAATTGATTATTTTGATACTTTTAGTGTCGTTGTCAAACCTACTACCAAACGCTTGATTCCATCGCTAGCAGTTGCCCAAGGATGGACTCTTCGCCAATTGAATGTGTAAAATGCATTTTTAAATGGTGAATTATCTGAAGAGGAGTTTACATGGTTCAACCACAGGGTTTCATTGATTCAAAGAGACCTACTTAATATATGGGAAAGGTGAAAATATTTACATTGACCGTATCGGTATATAACTAAACAAACATATGTAGAAGATAAAATGACCAATGACTCTGTGATGGAATTGGCAGCATCTTCATCAACTTTGTCGAGTTAATCCACATATGATGAATTTCACAGTGCTCAGCTTTTGCATATATGGCGTTTTCCAGCTGCAATGCCTTGTAGAATTGCTACGTTATTTGAGTAAAAAATACAGGAGTTCACCCTCCTATCTTGAAAAAGTTTATTCTCGTGAACCAAAATAAAATCCCATTTCTAGCCTTTCAACCTAGGTGATTGAACCCCTGCAACCATTGAGTCATGGAGTGATGGCGAACTAGGCAGTTCTAATTAATGCAGTGACAAAACCCAAAATTGATGGTGTTTAAGGGGTTTGATTTGACGTTCAAACTAGCTTATTGTAGAATTAGATCCCCCAGGTAAGGCCAGAGTATCATGGGTATACCTGAATAATAAAAATGATCTTGTGTTTTGTGAATAACAAATGCTTATTGTCATGGCCAATTAGTAGAGATGGATTGCAACTTGCAAGAGTAGAGAAGAACCATAATATCATTACCTACCTACCCATGTTGAAATGGTTAAAGTGGCGTACGTAAACCTTATTATCTTATTATCTTATTATTCCTGTAATCTGTTCCTAGGATCCTTTCACCAACATTGCTGGAGACATTACGACAGACATTCCAATGATGGTGGCCAAGTTGTTATCTATGACAATTATGCGCTTAGAGGCATGCATCCTAACTTATGTCGGCTCATGTTCACGTCTACCAATACGCAATAATAATTCAGTTATGAATCAATTAGCCAAACTGTTTCATAACCATCGCAATCATTTCTCAAAAAAAACCCAAATAATACAACTCATGGAGGGAGGAGCTAATGAGTGAAAAAAAAATCCTTTGTTGTGTACATCTTTTTGCTGTGCAACACGCTGCAGCACCACAATTCGACATGTGGCGTATTCTTAGTAAACGGCTTAGATTAGAAGGCAGGGTTTTAAGTGAAACTGACCCACCTTATGACCCATTTTAAAAAAAATATGACATGGGTTTTAGTTTATTAAGAATACACCACGTGTCGAATTGTGGTGCCGCACTGCTGTAGCAGATGATTTTTTTTCCAGAATTAATACTCTAACCAACCAATTGAACATTAGTAAAGTAATGTCCTTATAAGTGGTTTATTTGGTTTTAAAATGTTTAAACGGGTGAAAGCATTGGCACAAACTTGTGTTTTTTTTTTTTTTTTTTTTTCCAGAATTTTTTTTTTTTTTAAGGGTAGTACATGTCATTAATTGGAAACCTAAGGAGTCCATATGCAATTTGCTCAGACCTAGCCCGAAAACAACTCCCACAAATCAGTTGGCCATTGCGTATATATATATCCAACTTCACATTTGCCCTATATATTTTTGTCGATGTTCACGCATGTAGGTTCGGAGAATATTTAGGGTTTAATTTTGTCACTACCTTTACTAATTATTCAGAGGGTAAATTTCACTTACCTTCCCCTCTTAGTTGACTAGATAGTACTTGGATCCTCTCTTAATTGGATAATATCACTTACCTCCTTCACCTCCCCTTTGTTAACAAAAAATCCAAAGGAAAAGATAAGAGAAATGACAATCATACTAATAATAAGAATAGAAATAACAATAGAAATAATAAATCTGACTTTAACTTTTAAGAGATGTTTTTTTCAATAAAAAAATGGTCGATGTTAAGAAAAACTGCTATGCATACAAAAGAAAATTAAAAGAAAATGAGACATCAAACTCTTATGTGCCTTCTATTGGTAATGGTCAAGTAAATGTATATAAAAGTATTTATAAAATACTAATTATTTATGATTATTGATTCTTGGACTACTTACCATCTGTGCAAAGCAAAAGAGTGTTCTTATTTTTTCAAACGACAAAAATGTCCATCGAACCCAAGTTCCTGTGCACTATTTCGGGGAGAAAATGTGGGAGAGAATTCAGGAAAACTAAATTCACTTCAATGGCAGCAACGTCAATCTTTAGCCGGAGGAAGTTTTAATGACTAAAGCAGAGAATTCGAAGCCAGATTTTCATCATCAACCCTTCCTAGTTCCTAGTTCCTAGTGCCCCCCCCCCCCTCTCTATGTAATATTCAAATTCAATACTCATTCGATCCAAAGAAGACGGGGAGGGAGGGAGGGGGAAAATGTGATAAATATATATAACCGTGGAAGAAATTGGGTTTGAGGTTTCCAAGATTCTGAGATTCGATGTCTATCTAAATCTACTACATCATATGCCGCTTCTGCTTCCATCACAAGTACAATGTTCATTAATCCTCACAGGGATCGATTCACTCAACGGAGCAAGGAGAAGGGTCCCCCATTGTTCTCGTCCACAGATTTGGTGCTTCTGCATTCCAACTGGAGGTTCACCTTTTCCTTTTTTTAATTTTATCCATTTATTATTTCCATCTTTCCCTGATGCACCATGTTTACCATCATGATTTTCAATTAAAGGAAAGAGAAAGAGAACGTGGACTAAATGGGGTCTATGACCTTCAACTAAATGGACTCTATAAGATCAGACTTGGAAGTTGGAACAACCTGAACTGCTTTCTCAAAGATTGCCATTAATTAGAGCAATTCCTAAGTTACTCTACCTACCTCATATACCTTACTTTGTTCCTTCCAGTTCTACTGCACATCCATCCTAACATTGTCAGTCAATATAGGTATAATAAGACATTTAAATTCTAAGGAATCTGAGTACAATTTACTCATATAAAATCCAATAAATCAAATCAAATCAAACATGAAATCAACTTGTAAGTGAGACTGACATCAAAACAGAAAGATTACAACGGCTTTAGACAATGAATATGGCACAGAAAAATAACAAAGACTTTCCCAGCCTCCAAGTCCCTTTTGACAGTTTCACTAAAAGAGGGGGGGGGGGGGGAAATGACAGAAAGCAAAAACGAAAAGAATGTCCAAATATAGCAAACACAATAATGACAAGCACAAGATAGAGAAGGCTAGTAGACTAAATATGTAAAGAGGATATGATAAATGATACCAGGGGCGGGGGAAGGTGTTTACATGGAATCTCTAAGCGAGGTCCAATTCCAAAAGCAAAACTAAAGATATACAACCACCAAAAATTGCTCTAGCAACTGTACACAGCATTAAATTGACCATAAATAATTATGTTAGCCAGCTTGAAAGGTGTATGAACAAGGATCCCCTCTCAGAGAATAGAAAGGGAACGGGGAGCAACCAGAAGTTCTTACTGATTTCCAAGGTATTTAGATGGCTGAAGAAGCTAAACCAACTTTTGGCCTTTGACAATGTCTCCAATTGAAACTTCATCTATTTAATCAAAGCTTCAGCCTTCCTACTTGTTCTTGCTGCTGTTCCACTGCTGAGCTGGAAAATATTTTATACCCACAAGATCACCAATTTCACTAATTACCTTGAAAAAAAAACACACACACACAAACGGTTAGACCCTCACCTCAATGGATGCCATCAAAACAATACAACATGATTTGAAAAGAAAAAGGAATAAAAAATAGTATTGTCAAGTGATCAAGCACTTGTGAGGGAAGTGGGTGCTCATAGAATAAGCAAATAGGCAAGCTGGTGACTGCTTTTGAGTGTTTACATGGATTTTTTCTCATCATTCATTCATGTACTAATCAACAGTATTAAAGCTTACTTGTCAAGGCGACCCAAGGTAGTGGTGGGGCGTCAAAGCGCTAAAGGCGACAAGGCATCTGGCTACACAACTTTATTGCTTTATTTCCCCTCTTATCTACCATTCTTCAGTGTGCTACAATATATTACCTTATAGGCTTATATCATTGATAATTAACAATAAGCCTCATGAAGTCATCAAAAATCAACATTAAACCACTTCAAGTCATCAAAAATTATTATTAAGCCTCATAAAGTCATAAAAAATCAACATACAACCAGATAACAATGGAACTCAGTTTAAAACTATCAGAACATGGATTTGGTTTATAATGTTCATGGAGTACTGTCCCGGTATACCTAATCTTACATTTGGTTTATATTGGTTTTAAAATAGGACGGGATTATATTGGAGTTTGTTCTAGTCATACTACATTCGTGCACTTGAATGTTATCAAAATTGCTCTGAATCAATTTTTAAAATATCAAATATTTGTCCAGTCTTTTGGCAAGGTTTTATCATATTAAGGTCTATAGTATTTTCACATCTAAGAACATACCCCAACTTACAAAGTTGAAAATTTCATCTACAGCCAATAATCCAACTTTGTTCTTGAACTGTGGGATTTGAGTTCTTATTCATTTAGAGTTTTGCTTTTTAACTAGGTTTACAAATTCAAATAGGGAGCATTGCTTTTTCTTATATATAACATGAAACATGCATTAATTCAGTTTCAGCTTGCCACAGAATTTGTAAACAATTTCAGCTTCAGAGATGGGATTCTTCTTGCTAAGGCAGTAAAGCACTATTATCTCCTGCCAGTGCTTGTCTTAAGTGGTTTTCTTCTTGTTACTTGCTGTTTATTGGGCATTGATGCCTCAGTTAGGCACTAAGACCTATTGTAGTGGACTTATCATTGATTTCTGCCATTGTAGAATTTGTTTCATGGCCTGTGTCCACCAACAGGGACACTAATTTTACAGTTGAAGGTTCTTCAGTTTTAGGAATTTCTTCTGCATGCTCCAACCAAAGTCTTGAAAAATCATTGATAATCACTCAACATCACTAAAGTTTACTTCAAAAAACAAGCTCACCATTGACAAATGTAGTATGAGAGCCAAATTACCCTCACGAATTGCCTAAAAATATCTAATGGAGAACACATATCAGGATATCTTATGTAATTGTCTGGGAAAATCCTTTATCCCCAAGTCCCAATAAATGGGGATCTCAATTACGAATAAGGACAGCAATATTCCCTAATGACATGAAGACATTCACTTTTCACCATGCACAGGATTATCACACTACTGAAGTAGCAGACAGCATCTCCTAGTTGCAACCTGTTCAAGTGAGAAGAAAAACCTTGGGAATAACTAGGTCGTTGATATAGTTGCTAGAAAATAAAGGCTGTTTTCGCCCTTGCAGGTGTCTAGACACTGGAAAAAGGAAAAGGAAGATATGGAACTTTTCCCATGTTGTGTTCATTTGCTTAAATTCAGAGAAAACATGGATTAAACACAAGAAAATTTTATTAGAAGTCTTGTTGACTCATACTGTGATGGACAGACAGGAGCTAATGGTCTCTTTACACCTCTCTGCCCTGCCAAAGGGAAATTCAGTATGGGTATGTCTAGTTGTTAGTCTTCTAATTTCATTTTATCAATATTTTCTTTTAGGGGTAAAAACTCTAATTTCATTTCAGCCAATGCACCGGAAGAACAATGGAGGAGGAGGGCAGCGAAGGAAGATCATATTAAATGAAGAAAAATAAAAAAGTGATCCAAGGCTTGAAATTATTTTTAACTTCTTAATTATCAACATCCCCTGCATGAGAAGGGCCTAGGGACCAAAGCAACTAAGATCAGAAGGGATAGAGAGATCATCAACCCAAAACCAATAATTGCCATTATGATTAGCATTCATGGTCCATTAATGGGCTAAGATCTCTGAAAGAGAAGGAGAGAGGAACAGAATGAGAATTGCAAGGTTTATCACAAGAATCTGCAGAAATCATGCTTTCAACCAGTAAAAAAAGGAAGGCAGGAAAACATTATTTTAGGGACAAGGAACTTCTTGCAAAGTAGTAAGGCATGAAAGAAATTTCTTTCCAAGGATTAATTTATGATTCATAAAGCTAAACACACTGTAAAAGATAAATAGAGGGAAAAAAGAATAGAACTATATTTCTGGACAATAAGACTTACCTCTAGAGCTTTGATCAAGTCTTCCTTGGTATGCGAAGCAGATATGCAGATACGCGCCCTGGCCAACAGTAGAGGGGTTGCTGGGAATGCAACCACCACGACAGCCACCTTCAAGATCACCATTTATTGTTAACAAGCCACAGAAACAACACTCAATATAATTGTGAGAAGCAAATTCAGAATGAAGGATAAGAACAACACCCAAACATGATGAGACAAATTATGGGTCAGTGATTAACAGATAGATATGCTAAACAAGGCCCATTAATTGGGATATTCCTCCAGGAGATACAAAAATTGAATTTTATTTTTACTATTACTATTATTATTATTATTATTATTATTATTATTATTATTATTATTATTATTATTATTATTATTTTAATCAAACTGAGGACAGTGATCACAAGGTTGCAGCTGTAGGACTGAATGTTTATGTGCTAAAGTACCACTATATGCAAATAACTCATTGTAAACAACTTACATTTTGCTTGAGGCACTCCCGAGAAAAGGCTGGAATTTTGGCTGGATTGTAAAGCATTATTGGCATTACAGGAGAGTCATAATCCCCTAAAACCTCAAAGCCCATCCTCTGGAGTTCTGACCGGAAAAAATTGCTGTTCTCACGTATCCGTGCAAGTTTTTGAGCCCCTGGTAAGACCAAAGGTTGCATACACGTCAAGATAAACGGAAATTAACCCCAGTCGGTACACAGTAAATTACACAAAAAGGATTCAAGGCTCACACAAATTCAAAGATGTGAATTTTAAAGGGAGGAATGCCACTTGAACCTCTACTAGAACCATCCTCTCCGAGAATAACCTTTATGGCGGAAATAATTTGCTGGGCAGCTGGAGGCGAGATCGATGTAGCATAAAGATGGGCGGGGCAAGTGTACTTCAGATATTGGATAAGCTCCTGAAAATGAAACAAAGCAGCCCGAGTTAAGAATGCATGACTGAAATTAAACCAGACATATTCAATAAAATATTAACAATGAATAAACTAAAGCGATAGCAGTAACCATGCTCAATTTCTTAGTGTAGGTATGACAACTTCTGAGAAATGAAAGAGAGAAAACCTTAGATCCTGCAATATAACCACCACATGATCCAAATGATTTTGTAAAAGTTCCCATCATGATGTCCACATCTGCAGTGTCCACTCCTAAGACCTCACAAACACCTCGTCCTGTTTTCCCAACTGCCCCAATGCTATGGGCCTCATCCAAGTAGGTGACGGCCTGTACAAAAATAAAAGGAGAAATAAGATCTACAAACAAATAGATAGTAAGTGAAGATATAGAAGGCACGCACGCATGACTTTTTTTATTACTGTAAAGAATCACCAAGCCTACAAAGGAGAATAGTCCTGCACACAAATGCACATATTTCACAACAGAGGTATAAATATGATAGCATACCAACAGCTCTAGGTGCTTACTGATCTTATGCACTAGCAACCTGAACTCTCATATGCCAGGTTAACAGAACAAATAAAGCAACAGATTAAAATTGACAATCAGTAAAAATCCTTACCCCAACCAAAAAAATAAAATAGTAGGCACAACCATGGCTCAAAATCTAGCGAGATTTCAGTGCAAAATCTCAACCTTGGCGAGATGAAACATGGTTCGAAAGGAGATTCAGTCAGTTGACTAAAATTTGCCAAAATCCCACCGAGATCTCGCCAAAATCTAGAAAAGGGTTGTATATTATAAATTGTATTTGTAAATTTTAAATTATAATTGAGATTTGATTATTTCTCAGTGTTTGTTCTTGCATTTTAATGAAAGCTTCAATGTTTTCTTGTATATTCATGTTTAAATTTGTGAAAATACATGATCCAATTTCGTCTACAAAAAGCCTAGATGTGAATCAAGATGACCAGGTTGTGTTAAGTTTTAATAAAAAATAAAAAAATAACATTGTCATTGTATTTATTGGCCTCAAATTAGGCTGTACACAAAAAATAGACCCAAGCACCTGATGACCCCCCAAAACATGGTCACATCACTGTACCATGTTTCACCGAGATTTCACGGAAATCTCAGTATCTCAATTGTCTCAACTCTCAATGTTGTTGAGACGCTGAGAAGAGACGAGATTTTGAACATTGAGCACAACAATGAAGCCAGTAAACTGATCAGAATGGAGCAGTATCACTGGCTCTGAATTTGAATCTCTTTGCTTAGAGCTGGAAGTTGACACCAACTGATCAGAACAGTTCCCAGTCATGCTTGATTTCTGGAGTCTCACTAATGGCTTTTTCAAGAGCCAACAGATGTCTGCAAAAAAGAAGGAAAGCTAAGACCATCTTGGTACAGCTGTGATGCTGGATATGAAACATTGATCTGGATTTAAAACTTACCAAACATACAGATCTCATGATGAGATGACTTATAGTTACAACTGAAATGCAACAAAAGTAGTCATCTGTGGGAACATGCTAAATATCTATCTATGTTGTTTAAGCTTTACAAGAACAATCCACTCGAGAAATTTATTGCATTTTAATCTTTACAACATTACAAGCAGCCAATACCTATATCTTACTTTCAGTCTATTTTTTCGTTTAAATAAGGAGTTCCACATTAACAGTTTGCCAGCTTCAAGTTTCCAATTGTTTACAGACCATAACACATCATAAAATTTCCAACTATAACTTTTTATCTAATGCAGTTACTGTAACCAAGATTAACCTGAAACAAATGAAAACAAATAGTTATTACTAGAGGAGCTTCACTAGTAGATTTCAATTTGATAGTTTTCATTTTATGAAGAGTTAACTACATTTTTAAGTTTTTATTATTACTTTCCAAAAGAACTCATATGCTTATATACCTGTTCAACATATTGAGCCACAAAAGACCATTGAACTTGACATAAATTACCCCCAAGATTCTAAAGTTGGCGACCCTAATGAAAATAGAGAAGTTTCCATCTCATGTATGCACAACCTTATATTTCTTGCATACTGCTATTATCTCAGGAAGTTTACACAGATCCCCCTCCATGCTGTAGATCCCCTCCACAACAACAATGATCCTTTTCCAAGGCCTATGTGTCCGTGGTTGTCCCCCAGAAATTTCTTCTCTCAAGACTTCCTCCAAGTGTGAAGGTGCTAAAAACAAGATAAGAAGAAAACATGCGGGTGAATAACTTCGAAATAAAATTTTCAAGACTAAATTTTTTTTAAGTCAGGGTGTAAGTGTGTAACCACTTTGAATTTACAGACATGGAGGCAAATTTTGTAAGTCTTAAGCCTGAAGCGGTACTTACTATTATGAAGAAAGACCCTAACTGTCGCTCCTGATCCCCGAGCACCATTGACAATTGAGTTGTGGTTCAAGGAGTCACTAATTATCAAACCCCCCTGTAGATGGCCATCATAATTATAAATATAAGAAGTATCACTACGTCAAAGTGAAAACAGAATGCCCACGCGATGAATCAAACTGAATTACAGCGTAACACAATTAAAATAACATACAGACCTTCCCAACCAGGACAGGGAGGATAGCTGAGTTTGTGACATAGCCCATACCGAACACTATAGCAGCTGGCTTTCCAACATACTTTGCAACAGTCTCCTCCAGCTCAATATGCACTCTGGTAGTGCCTGATGGGGAAGTGCATTAGCTGAAATCTGAGCCACATAAAATAATTACATTTTGCAATTTGAAAAACATACCACCATCTGCACGATCACTACAGGTACTTGCTGAAAATTTCTTCAAAGAGTCAATTACACGGGGAGAGCAATATTCATCTGATGCCGCAAACCCAAGGTAATTGTAAGAACCCAGGTTGAGGCATCTTTTTGTTTTAGTAGTTCGTCTGCATCAGAGAATCAACCATAGTTGGATCATATTCTCATAATTTTTTCGTATGCACTACAGAAATTTTCATGAAGACAGTCAAGTAAATAAATTTAATTTATGGAAACGGTAAATTAGTTAGAGGATAATAAGAAGCAGTCAACCGATCCTTGGGATTTGTAGTTGTCAATTACCAAAAGTTGCTAAAGTATAATTCAATGGTACAAACATAAATTGAGAAACTGTATGATAGATGAAGACAGTCGAATAAATAAATTTAATTTCTGGAATCAGTGAACTAGTAAAACAGATAATAAGAAGCTGTCAATGGCTCCTTGTAATTTGTAGTTGTCAATCACCAAAAGTTGCTTCAAGTATAATTCGATGATACAAACATAAATTAAGATACTGTATGATGGATCCTGAAAAGGACAAGGAACTCCTCAAAGACAAAGCTACAAACATCTGACAAAAAAATGGTAACTCAACTCACTTTAAGGTCTTGTTATTGTCAGTGGAATAACGCTCAACCACATCGAACCAAGCATCAGGAGCACTTGCAATTGGTCGTCCGAAGCAGTCCTGCAAAAAAAAAATTGAACGAGATAAGTACTTTTTGGAGTCCCGTTCTTACACATAACACATCGAGAATCAATAATAGGGTTATAATTTGTGAAGTATGGACATAGTTTATTTTATGTTATCCTGTAGTCATCCACAGCAGGAATAAAGCCCTATACTATTTTATGTTATCCTGTAGTAATCCACAGCAGGAATAAAGCCCTATACTCTAATGGAGGACATGATCCTGCCAACATAAGACAGATTGGAATGGAGAAAATACATACAGTCAAGCTCAAAAGGTATGGCTCAGTTTGGCCCATGGAAGTGAATGTGATTGTTGCCGAACCCAGTAAGACATTAAGCATAGCACAGAAGAAGCAACCAATAATTGTCAAATTTACTGGTAAGTATCCAGAAGAAAATAAGAGAATCAAATACAAAGTTTACCCTTAAATAGCCAAGAAACATATAATGCATACAAAGAGGGAAGCACATCTTAGTAAATTTGACACATTATACTTATGCATTCTTCCCTTACAGGTTGTCGTCATTATCATCCTTAAGACTTTATTACTAGAAGGTAGAAGTAACTATGAGATATTAAAATGAAACTAGGTACAAATTATATATATAATTTATTTTTGGGGGGGGGGGGGGAAGGGGGGGGTTTGAATGACTACACATAAATCATAGATTCTAAGATTGAGCACTTGAATCGAAGATAATTTAGGCCAACATATATCCAAGATAAATTTTGGTAAACATTATTTGAGACGAATCAATTATTTGATTATAAAAATGGGGGAAAGGGAATGTATTTTAAAATCCAAAGTAACTTCACACCCCAGTTCTAATCCAAACTTGAACTGGACCTGAAATGGCCCAAATCAAGTACAAACGAACTACCAAAGCCTGACCCAGAACCACTAAAAATCCATGCTTGTTCCCCGTTAATTAGTTAGAGATGTAAGGTTGGCAGTGCACTGTGGCACAATGGTTATGCTAGATATTAATATGTCAGCTAAAGTGCCAGACAGGAAACTCAATATTTGGTGTAAACTCCTCAAAATAAGGATCCATAGGGAGAAAGGCTAAGGTTTAGAATTAAAAGTAACAAAAGAGAAATGCAAAATCTAAGGAGAAAATGAGAAGGGAAAAAGAAAAAGAAGGAAGTTAGCTCTCAAAGTTTAAAACAAATCTGACTTGGAAGTTGAAAGCTATCTTGCTTCCACATCAGATTTTACTATTCAAAGCAGTAAGATAAATCTTTCAGTCATGGTCTCAAAATTTTGAAGAGCATCGACCATATGAAGACTGTGGATTCCTAAATACACCATGACTCCATAATTTGGCTGCATGGGGTGAGGGTTTCAAGTTATAGCAATACCAAAACCTAACTAGTGTTTTCATGACAACTTTCCAAATTAAGTCAGAATTATAACAAATTGGACTCATCAAAGGGGGAAAATTGCCCCAAAAATTAACCTAAAAAAGACTTCTCAAATATGACTGTATATAGAAAACACCGTCAGTTGAGAAGTCGAGCAAGGAACCTGCACAGCTGAACCTAAGAATAGAAAAATTATAATTATCTTATCTCTTCCATCTAAAGACAAACAGAACCAAAATACAACTATGATGTATTAGTAGCCACACGGGCCCGAGGACGATGCACCGCAGTGAGAGCGAGCGACCGCACAGCTGAACCTAAGAATAGAAAAATTATAATTATCTTATCTCTTCCATCTAAAGACAAACAGAACAAAAATACAACTATGATGTATTAGTTTAGCCACACTATAAGGGCCTCAGTATGGAGTCCCCATGTAACCCACTCGACCTGTTACAGTGTTTGCTTTTTATCAGTGTCATTCTTTGTTTGGGCAAAAAATCCATTTTATTCTTTAATTTTTATCTCTTTTCTTCTCAGCAAGAAACTAAAAGTTATGTTTGGGCGTCGCACAAGGTTACAGTAAAGAGTGGGCTGCTTAGCCCATAAAGGGAAAGAAGTAGCCAGATTTTGTATTAATGGTTAACAAGACTGAGGATCACTCTGCTATACAATTTGCAAGTCCTAACCCTCTTGGCTGATTGGAATTCTTCAGGTTTAGAGAATGCCTCTCTTAGTCATAAGCTGGCCTTTGTTGAAGGACCTGGGTGGCATTTTAGTTGCACAGAAAAAATGTAGAATCTTGGATTATGATTTCACCTCCAACAGATCAGGTAATGCAAGAGATACCATCTCAAACCCAACCCTAAACCATATCAGACATGCACTTATTCATCATTTCGGTTTATTTTACAGAACAGTTTCCCTTTCCCCCTCTTCTTCTTCACCCCCCCCCCCCCAAAAAAAAAATTAATAAAGAAAAAGAAAACCATGTATTCTACTTTCCATTTTAAGTCATAGTGTGATGGACAGCTATAACCACCTCTAGTATGACATTTACTTTCTTCAAAGGGGCTACTGGCCACTGCAGCCTCTTTGAGGGAGAGGAATGAAGGAAAAAGAGAAGCGGAGAAACAATCTTCTTCTCCAACCCCACCCCACCCCCTCATTCTATCAGGTTTCTCTCTCTTTAATTCTTTCCCTCCTTAAGATCTCTGCTATTTCACCTGCTGTCTTTGTTCTTCTCCTTTCTTTGTAATCCACCAGAACATTTTTGGGGTCAAAACCCAATATTGGTGATCTCTGTCTTCATGTTCCTATTCTGCGTAGTTGAAGCTTCCCTCCCCATCCTCTAGCGAGATCTCCCCCCCCCCTCTCTCAGAGTCATCTTTGTCTAACTTCTCTTACCTTGTTCTGGGAACCACAAGCCAGAAATCCATATATTCACATACAACTCGCTATCCTCTTTACTGTAACATCTATTGAAGCCCCTTATCCCAATGATTGCAACAGCCAACTATTCCATCCATCCTAACCCAGGTTAGAATGACAAACATCACCAGAAACGCTGCAACAGTAATGGAGTATGACTATGCCATTCTACTCAACATTATGGAAAGGAGGATGTGCAGTTTCAAGATTTCATTAACAACTTATGAATTACTGGAATATTTCGATGGCAATCTCCGGAGTGGTTTCCTGGGTCAACCAGACTCAAGGATCAAGCTTCTTCTTTTTTTTTCAAATTTTTTATTTTTTTTTTTATTATTATTATTTTTTTTTTTTTTGGGTGGAGGGGGGCTGTTATTTTGTTAATCAAGGGAGAGATGATTCAGGGACAGCCGCTCCTACTAGCCCTAGCACAGGCCTAATTAGATACTCCAATAGATACCTTCTAAGGTACAACTGTGCCCTACCAGCTGTTCATTTAGTTATTATTTCAATTTGTTTTATAGGATAAATTTCTTTTTTTTGTCTTTGAATGTATTTCAATTTTCAGTTTTGGTAGTAGTATGGTGGACAGTAATAACCCTACACAAGTACGTAGACGTTTATTTTCTTAGAATGGCTATGGCAACCTCTTTGACAGGAGATGAATGAAGGAACACAGAAAAGGGAAAAGAAAAGCAATTATCCTGAATCTTATTCTTCAACCTCAACTTCTATCTTCTTCTTCCTTTTCCTTCTTCACTTTTCCTCATCCCCATCCCTGATTCTATGAGGTTTCTACAAAATCCACTTTGTTTTCTGCATCAGACCGGAAGATTATCTAATATTCTAGATCTAACTATTGGATCCAGTCCTTGTCCTGGTAAATGAAAGGGCCAAATAGAATGAAGTTCAGCCAAAATGAGAGACTGACCTCCCTTCTAGTCTTTGATTGGCTGCACTTGAATGTCTACTATTGTTGGACTATCAGTTTCAAATTTGAATATGATTGTGTTTAATCCAATCCTTATATCTCTGTTGTGTTCTGGGAATCATCTACTCTACAGCGTTGGTCAAAGTTTGACCTTCATCTGCAAAGGTTGACTTCAAGTGAATTTCAGATCTGAGCGTACTTCAGATAGAGGGGGGGGGGGTGTATAGCCCTACATCCACCAAGTACTGTGACAGTTTATTTCTGTTCATCCACTAACATGCACGCTGTCATATCCTTGAGGTGTTTTTTTTTTGTCCAAATAATAAAAATTGCCAGACTGACTACCAAAGAAAAATTCTCCAACATTTTACACTACAGCCTCTATAAATTGAAGTTTGTGTATAACAAATCCAACCTCAAAATACAAAAGGTAAGTTAATGATCAGCAATGTCAACCATTTAAGATCAAGAATTTTGTAAACAATATTGATAATCAAGTAAACAGACGGATCAACGTAATTAATTCGTTACCTGAATACGGAGATACAAACGTCTGACATAAAAATCCTCCAGCCCTAAGCATATTGGCGCGTATTCCTGCTCAAACGAAAGCCCATGAATTATATGAAAAGAGATCGAACAACGATAACTATGAAGAACGAATACAAGTTTGTGAACGGAACCAGAACACAGGACGACGATCGTATACCTGAAGATTGTTGGACTTCCACCATTCGAAAATTTTTCTGAAGAAATCTCTGATTTGGCCAAAAGCGAAGAACAATCCGTAGCTGAAGTAAGTGGTAAGTGCAGTTAAATATGGAATGGTGATCATCTCGAACTGCGACTATAACCTAGAGAAATCGTTAGCAGATGCAAGCCCCAACCATTCAGTAAATGAAGAAATTGAAATAAAAAGTTGATGATTTACAAATAATGGCTTGGATTCAAAAACAGTTTTATAAATCTTTTTCCTGCTCAAAGGAAAGAGGATTTTAAGAAATCTTAAACCTGGAAGTCAAGCGGTAAACGAATCCAGATTCCAAGCTCGAGAGCCCGCCACTCTGCCAGTAAGAGTTTTCGTATTTTGACTTTTCGTCTTCTTGACACGTAAGCCTCGTGTCGGTTAGCGATCGCGATCGAATCCGAAACGGGGAACAAAAATAAAATCAAAACCGGCACAGAACGCGATCGTGCATTCGAGCCTTAAACTACTGTTGGCCCTTTATTGGAATATATTACATCAAGGTCCTAACCATATTAACACCATCATCTACCGTTGTTAAGTATTTTTAAATATAGAATAATTAAAATACCCCAGATATTATTTAATACATATGATATGATTTAAATACCCCCATAATCAATTTTTATCGACTAGATGGGTGAAAGGATTCTCTCTTCCCCTGGCTTTTTTGCTCAAGGGATCGATCTGCAAAGATTAACACAGAGGTTACGAATTCTTATAACAGCAAAGATATCATGGTTGTTATCAAGCTTCTCTCCATCTTCATCTTCAGATCAAATTCAAGCCTAGTTCTCTATTCCTATCTAATAATTCCATTTCAAATAGCAAGAGGGACGAGCATTGATTTATGGTATTTGTGAGGTATGGGCTGAAATCTTCTTGGGTGCCATGTGGACACATAATATCATTGTACGCAGATTCTTAAACTAAAATAAATAGAGAAAATTATGTGATTTAGGTGCATTCTTCTTTTGTGACAGGATCACCTCCACGAATAAGATGGGTGAAGTCCACCTATATGGTTGATAAAAATTGACTATTAAGGGTATTTTAGTCATACTATATGTATTAAATAACGTTAGAGGTATTTTGGTGCCTTTAGCCTTGAAATTTGAAAATTCTTAATGATGATAATAATGTTAGTTTGCTTAAGACTCATACATAATATATTACATTAATAAGACCCAACATTAGTTTAGGGTCTATTAAAATACCTACATATAAAAAACTCTTAAAATTATTGAAATTTTTTACTTCAAGAAACACTTTAAAAGCAACAATAAATATTTATTGAAACAAAATTGGTTGCAGGTTGAGTTTAAGTAACACTTTTAGAAGTGATATTTATGGAATTTAGTACTCTAGACATAACGATGACAAATTTTGTGCATTTTATTACAATTTCCAATTTCTACTTCTATCAAATACCTAAATGTTTTATGCTTCAATAAACCCTTTTGAGGTAGCAACAAATATTTTTAGAAGCAAAATTGGTTGCAGGTTGAGTTTAAGTAATAGTTTTAGAAGTGGTATTTATGGAATTTAGCACTCTAAACATAACAATAACAAATTTTGTGAATTTTATTACAATTTTCAAATTTATACTTCTATCAAATGCCTAAAAAAGTTTTTTTGGCTTTTAAAAGTACTCATAATTGTTCAAAATGTTTTTCGAAGCAGAAACATTTGATGAGTTGTCAAATGAGTCCCAAAATCTTACTAAATTTCTGCTGTTCTCATTGATTCTGTTTTTTATGGGTTCTTTTCCTTCTTTTAATATTTCATGAAAAAAAAACCACATAAATACAAGAGTAGTTTACAACAATGGCAAACTCAATCTCATCCCATTCACCTTAATAGGACTAACTGAACCCAAGCAAGACAATGAAGAAGAAAAATATGATTTTAACAGTAAGAAAGGGTAGGAAGAGACTTGGGAAAAAAAATTGAAACTTGGACTATTTTTTTTTTAATTTAAAAAACGAGTGTTTATATGAAACGTCCAAACACAAAACTAAAGCAATAGAAACACCAAAATCATGGGCTTCCTTCAAGCGACCCAAAATCATGGGCTTCTCTCAAACGACCCAAAACCATTTTGGGCTCCGTGTACCTAAATTCTCTTTGGACATCAAAGTATCGAAGGAAGATGATAGGGAATAACTGTGACACCATGCATCGTCTTTTTTTTTTTTGGTGAAGACCATGCATCGTCTCTCTTTCCCTATTTGCTAAATAGAACCATGGAACCACCAAACGCTTGACAAAGAGGACTTTTTAGATCATTTTCATTAGATAATCTACTTATAGTTTTGAGGATATACTTACATGTTTAAAACAAGTAAACTGAAATGATAAACATTCGGCGAAGGAACCTTCTTGTACATGTGTCTCTCCGTCTTTGTGTCGTGTTGTCTTTCTATCATTGCAGCATGTCATGGTGGATGTGTCTTTCGCACATCTTGAGCTTATCTGTTGCTGTAGTTTTGACAACTTATTTTTTAAAGTTTTATTGGGCTTAACCCATACTTTACCATAGAAGATCTTGTCTATTACATGTATGACAGCTTGATCAATTTCTCTCATTGGTTTCGAATTTCAGTTCAAACCTTGTGTTTGCATGCAGCTTTCTTTATGTATTTAATGTAATTTCTATATTTTTTTTGTTGGGGGTGTTTTTGTAATCCTTGCAGTTTTTATGAATGAAGTTTACTTCTTCAAAACCCCTAAAATGGTAAATGTTACTTAAGTCTTTATTAATTTGTTTAGATTCTCTTGAGAAATTATTTCCACCTAATGCTTATGCCTATGTTTGGAAAGCTCTTTTCACTTGATGGTTTTAGTACCACATACCCAAAAAACTGGAAAGAAACAAAAAATTATAGATACAGCTGTACGTGTAAATCCTGTGTAAATCCTAACAACGCTGACCAATTAAAATAAATATAAATTATATTTTGGTTCTCTTAGTTGTAGTTAAAATGTATGTATATATAGAGCAGAATAGAAATTAAATCAGTATCTTTTATTGGTAATATTAAAGAAGGCTTAGTTACAACATATAAATGGAAGAAATAGCAAGGAAAAAACCTGGAAGAATAATGAGGGAAATTTTCAATGCTTATCTTTGAGTTATCTTTTAAAATTAATGTCACATTTTTAATTATTTAACTTATCAGTGAGATTTCTTATGAGATAAAAATATATCAAAAACACCTTTTACCGTTAGAAAACTACAATAAGATGCTAAGGTAACTAACTTAAATATTTCAAAATATTTCAAAAGGACAACTTAAATATTTCAAAAGTACAAGATAACCATGAACAAAAAACCCATGTTTGACTCATTTTCCATCTTCATCTATTGCCTGTAACTTTTTCATCTCCCAATTATAAGTTTTTACAAAATTTAAGAGATATACAACATGAATAGCGTACTGAAAGTAGTCAATATATGAGAGTAACATTGGAAATGAATGAGTAAAAACTAAATGAGATTTTTTTTTTATAGGACACCCACTATTATTGGGGGTAAAACTAGTGACCACCTATTATTATGTTGTAAATTGTATAACTAGAAATTTATAAATTACCTACGGTTAAATTTTGTTGTTAAATGTATGGAATAATTACTTAAATGCCCATTACCCTTACTAAAATCATTTAAGATTTAAATTACCCAAATGCCCTCGAAACAGTGAAATGACATAAATACCTCCCATATCTAACTCTTATGTGGATGAAGGAATTCTCTTATTTCACCCATTTTATACCTACACCTCACAGAAAACTGTCCACCACTGTTGTTGTCGCCAGAAACCACCCCACCCCCACCCCCACCCCCTCCCACCCCGCCCTCACCTTCGCTACCAACAACTACACAATATCTTGGGGTTGAAGCCGGCATACATTTACTGGTGTTTTCACTTGCTCCATCTTCCCAATCTTTAGCCAAGGTTTGCAGCCCCGTTCTTCTCACGTATGAATCTTCTCTCCTGAATTTTATCCTTGCTTTGGCGTAATCACTGCCCATTTTCTCTCTTTACTACTGTATTTAACCTAACATCGATCAAAGAATTTGTGGTGGAAGCTGCTTTTGATGTTGGATGGCAATTTTGGATTCATAGAACTTTCAGACATAAAAAGTAGAACACTTAATGAATCATGTATCGTTAGTAATCCAGCAGTAATTAAATTATTAACCATCAACCGCAGATGTTATACTTCGATAAACAAAAAATGACTATTAAAGATGGAAATCTTATAGTTAATTACCTACTAGCACGACATGATTACCATAAACAAAAAAAGAAAATGCTTAGAAGAAACTTTCAAGATCTCAACTAATCTAAAATTAATGCAAATTAAACCACCCAATTGGTCTCAAGCATTCATAGCACTTCACCAATTAGAAGTCCAAACACAGTCCCCAGGAAAAGGCAAACAAAAAATTACTACAAAAACCCAAATAATCAGAACCAGCAGCTAGCACCAGAAAATGAGACTACAAGTGTGGAAAAAGCGGAAGCCATGGCACAGGCCGGTTCTTGTCTCACCGGTTCATCTTGGTCTTCTTCCTCAATTAACCTTTCAGTTCCAAATCTCTCTTTCTCCTTCTGTCTTTCACCCAGTGAATGAGTTGAAGTTAAAGGAGACACGGTTGAGACGGAGTGAAGAAAACGAATTGCAGTGGGAGGAGACATAGTGGAGATGGGTTGCAGAGAGAGGAATACCAGTGGGGAGAGAGGGAGAGGGAGAGGGAGGGAAAGTGTGATTTGGTAATTTTACTTTTCTAAGGGGCATATCTGCATTTGGAAAATATCACCCACTGAATGAGTAAAATGGGAGCACGGATATTTAGGTCATTTAGTAAATCAAATGGAGACAATAAGGCCATTTTACTATTCAAGGGCATTTGAGTAATTTGCACTTCAAATTTTAAATGAAAAACTTAACTATAGATAATTTATAATTTTTCAAGTTGATGTCATATAATTTATATCATAATATTGGGTGGTTAAAAATTTCATCCAATTATTTTAATATGAGATGTAGAATACTTTTTTTAAGATAACAAAAAAATTAAAAATTTTATTTGTTTGATAAATTAAGAAACTCAGAAGAATGACGTAATATTAAAGGTTAACCAATGTGGCAGTGGGCCAGTGGCAATGAAAAGTTTCCAATAATTAATTATTTGGATTTTTTTATTTTTTATTTTTTGTAACATTGAAAAGTTTCCAATAATTAATTATTTGGATTTTTTTTTATTTTATATTTTTGGTAAAGAATTATTATTTGGATTAGAAAAATGAGAAATGGTAGGCGAGTAAAACGAGTAACGTGTCCTTACTCGGTAGAGAGGGAGGAGAGGGCATACTACTTTCCAGGGCTCCGAAATCCAAGCACGCGTAAGGAAGTCAGGCAGGCAGGTGGGACCCACTTAAATATGCATACATTCTCTCTGTCACGTCTCGTCTCGTCTCGTCTCGTCTCGTCTCATGGGCCTCATGGCCCATGGCCCATGAGAAGCGTGGTTAATTAATTAATTAATTAGAATAGAATTGTTAATTAACCTGCTTACATATTATTATGCAGGAGCTGTCGGGAATATTACGGGACGGGCGGCCACATTCTGGTATCTATTATCTATATCTATCTCCCAAGTTTCAACTCAACCACCAAACCAAAACGTCAAAACCCAAGTAAATTAAATTAATTTAATTTAATTTAATTTAATTAATCTAATTAGAGAGAGATAATCAGCCAGCTCACTCAAATCATCCTCGTGGACATTCAGTACTTATTATCAATTGGATTATTGATATACTTAGTTACTATAATTAAAATTAATTAGTAACCCTTCTCACGTCTTGACAGCTGCAGCCTCCTCATGGAACGTTTTAAAAATTCAGTTTACTAATTTAAATTATGGAATCATCGTTACGAATATATTATTATTACGATTATTATTATTATTATTATTATTATTATAGGTTTACGAGTATATTTGTCGTTTTCTTTAGTGGTGGGTAAGGGCAATTGAATTATAAAATTACATAAACTACATTATATTCTGTTTTTGTAATTAATATAAGATTAATTGGCCGTCAATATACGGTTGTACACTTGTACCTCAAGCTCATAAACCCAATGCAATGGATATATTTGCATTAAACCTCATAAAACTATATTAGTAATACAAATGGTAATTAATCAAATTGCAAAATAGATTTCTTTATTTTTTTTTTTATTTGGTTTGTAACAAACTTCAAACCATTTGAGAATATAAAAAATCGAGTCATTTGTTAAGTAATAATTTTTAAAATCAACATCTAATATATTTGAAAAAGAAAATCTACTATTCAGCTTATGGTACATAGGAATGTTTACTACTTCCGAAAGCATGCATGGGACATGTAAATTAATATTCTTTTAAAAGTAGAAAAAAAATTACTATTTACTTTGAAGTATTCTGTTTTTTCAAGCATTGCTTTGGTGGGTTACAATTGTATAAGAGATGTATACAAGTTCATCTTTTGTATATTGTATTGCAATATGTGCACCATGAAGGAAAGAGAAAGAGTGTGTGTGTCTCTAATAACAAGTTGAATAGAAATGAGTTGGAATTTGAAGAAGTTGAGGTTTGATAAAAAGTGGAAAAGATTGAAGGCAAAGGGAGAAAGACAAGATTGGAGGAGAATGAAATATTCTTACGACAGAGAGGGCACAAGTAAAGACATCATGAGAATGCGTTCATCAAATAAAATAAATAGAAATATTGACCACGGAAAGACTTGAGACTTTAAGTATGTGGGCTTTGATGTTGTTGTCTTCTATTAATATTTTTAATTTTTAAGTGTTTTTTTTTCTGGTGAAATCACATTTGTTCCTCAAAAAAGAAAAAAAATGCCTGAATTCAGGGGAAGCATGAGATGCAAACCCAATAAAAAGGAATCTGTTATTACAAAGTTGGCTTTCTTTATAGACTTTGACATGATCACAACCAAGGAGTTGAGCCCGTCCCACTCTCCACTCACTCAAAAGCCAATTCTAAACCCATCAAGAAAAACCCACAAAAAAGGAGAAAGAGAGAGAGAGAGACAGATTACCTTTCAACATCCAACATCACAAGATTGCTAAATGAAGAAGCATGTCCTCTTAATCTGTTTGTAATTGCAGTACATGTTAGTATACATACATGAAGATAAAGAAAAAAAAAGAACACTTTTTCATAGAGAAACTTAGCTTCAAAGGTAGATCAAGTTATGGATTATGAAGGAGGTAGTGCAATGTCTCGTAACCTCTGATGTCACAAATCTCATAAAAAACATTTGGACAATAAGGGAGGGAAAACAAAAAGCCTCCACTATAAGATCCATACTTAATATATAAAAAAACTAAATCATTTGAGCTTCACATGTGGAAATTATAAAAGTTTTAATTTGCCCTTTTTTTTTGTTTTTTTGGTTTGCCAACCTTAGTTTTCAAGGCTGCCCTAACTGATCCGGTGTTCGACATGGGTGGCACACTTGGCTGTGGTGGGTGAGTCTCTCAGCGAAAATTTTTTGCATCCATAAGATTTCGATACCGGAACTTTGCTTAAACGGACCAAGCTACTTACTACTTGGACCAACCCCATTGGTAATTTGCCCTTCTTTTATGTGTTAATTTCATTATGTTATGTATGTAGTTCTTGAAAAGCAAAATGGAAGTTGAGGGTTTTTAGTTTTCTACCGTAGATATATTATTCTGCCTAAAAACAGGTTCAAGTAAATTGATGATAATATTTATACTCAAGATTGAGTTGGTTTTATTTTTATATGTTTTCGGTTTTAGAATCTGTATATGTGCATGATACTCTACATATATTAGATTATTAAGATAATTACCAAAAAAAATAAAAAATTAGATTATTAAGATTGAAAATCTACATCAATAATAAGAAATGTTTCTTCAAATATGTTCAAAATGATTTGTCATTTATGATATTCCGCATTTATTGTATACATTACAAACATGAAATATTGAAATGTAATGATTTATTCGTTGAAATAATAATAATAATAATAATAGATAAAGAAAAAATAGTACATATTTTTTGACAACTTATGGGATGCTAAAAAAAACTATATATATTTTACCATTTGGTACTATAAATAGAATATTAATATTTTTAAATGGACTAAAATTTATTAGATTGGAGGAGAGTAGCTCTACGCCCCTGTAAAATATATGAGTCTAGCTAATGGATATTGTCAAAAATAATAATAAATAAAATAAAATAAAAAGTAAAAAAATTCAAAATTATTATAGAAAAAATCATCACCACTAATAACCTCCACAAAAAATTATTGAAAAATTAAAGTCAACTTAATATATTTTCCTTTCTCACTGGATTGTGGAGAAGGATATGTGAGTAAAATATCATGTAATCTACCCATTGTATTACATATTTGGAAATTTTCAGTGTGAATTGATAAAATATAATATCCTTGCTAATTTCAAACTATAAAATATTTGAATGATATATGACATAAGTCATCATACGAATGCCAACACTTTATTATTTGTGTATAGAAAAGAATGTTGACTTTGGAGAATTTATTAGATGGAGAAATTATCTTCAAGGTCGCCATAATTGATACATCAATAAAACACATTCTAAGGTTGACAAATTTAAGGGAAAAAAAAGAAGGAAAGAATAAGAAAACAAATTAACTTTTTTCTTTTTAAGGTATTGAAGGTTAGTTAACATGAATTGTGAGAAAATTATTTTTTAAAGATTGAAAAGAATGATTCCAACTGAATATATGGTGTGAAAGTGTAACATTCTTCTCGCCGTCATTGTGGTATGAATTTTTTTTCTTCAATGAGATTGGATTGTATTTTTTTGGGTGAAATTGGATTGTATTTGTTCGCATAAGAACTGCATAAATAAATTTATTGTTTGGATACAATTCTTTTGTTTATTTGTTTTTCCTTTTTTTCATTTATAATGCATTGTAATTTTTATGATTAAGACATTGCAAAATAGTAAAGATTATAAATTTCCTGTACTTTAACTTTCAACTGGTTAAAATGGATTGAGAATTTATTCATTCTAGGGGTTGAAGAGTCGTATTAGAACTTTGATGATGCCTTCAACGAAACATCGAGTACTAGTCAAATCACCTCAATATGATCTTCAACATGTGGGAGGATTTTGCTTGTTGAGTATTTAGTCAATAGACGAATCTGCATCACAAGGGATTTCAATGATTTTATATCCGAGTGCTTTACACAACTTGATAACGATTTTTCCTCTTTCTTGATAGAAATAAGTGGGAGAAGTTTTTTGTCTCGCATCTCAAAAGAGAGTAGGCGAAGAAAAATGTTTCAACGTTCAACTAATGAGACTGTAAGAGGGTCTTAAATCTAATCTCCTTTCACACTTTCATATAGTATTAATCAAAGAAATACTAACATTAGATCAAAACCTTAGGGTTTATGTGTATGCATTTGAGTGGTTGTTTCTTTAAGCTTGATGTTAGTTGCTTTTGAACAAAATAAATACAGTGGTTTATGTCTATTAAAATATCATAATTTATGTAATACATGATCTAGCATATTTTAAAGGAGAAGAAGAGAGAGAGAGAAAAAGAAATGGTTGTATATATAACCACTATAATAATTTAAGGAGAAGAAGAGAGAATGGTTGTATATATCTATGATAATTTGAAAAATATTTTTCTTTGAAAAAAATATAAAACTATTTCTCCAGTCATGAATTAAAATGCACGTACATTTGCAAGGATAACCCAAGGTTGCAAGCTGTCTTAAAAGATGAGGGAAAAACTTTGAGAAAATAAATATCTCTTATTCAATTACATACATCTTAAGTAATTAAAAAAATATTATTTACATGTCCTCTCTATCTAAAATGAAAGATTATTGATCAAGACTTGGATACAAGTTATTGTTCCCTACATCTGCTTCATGCATAGAAATTCATCATTTACATGCATGAGTGCATAAAAATAGATAAATGTGCAAAGGACAAGCATAAATTTATGACATAAATATTGACAAATTTAGCAATCAATGGGACGATAAATAATGGAATATACATTGACCTCAATTATAAAAATAATCCTAGGATAAAAAATAGAATTCAATTAAAACATTGGACATGACTGCATGGACATGGAGGTGGAATACACATTGATCTCTTCTAATCACCATTAACCAATAATTATTATGTTTAAATCGAAACAAAAATGATCACATAACACCTAACAATAGTTTTCTTCATGAGCATCCTTCATCCATCCATGTAAATTTCTCATTTATATGTATGAATTATGCCTTAACAGGAATGGGGGAAAAAATACGCACTATGCAGGCATTTGTTTTAATTTCAATTTTATGTTTACTAGTGAATATGCATGCATTTCTTTTTGTTTTGGGTAAGTGATTATCTAGTTTTATCAAGAACAGAATTTATCTTAAAACATATATATTATTCAAAAATAAAACTTCATCTCAGGAAAACCTTATGAATATTTAATTACCATGCACCAACATACATATCAGATGGCTGGCTGACACATGCACTCATTACTCCACATGCACATGCACATGCACATGCATGTAAATTTGACTAATTAATTAAGGCCCTTTTTCTCTTGTGGAATTTTTTTGGAGTAATTATTTCTCTTGTGCAAAACAGACTACTTGCCCATCTATCTATCTCTCTCTCTCTCAATGACTAGTATTGCAGTAGTAATTAAAGCTTCATGGTTCAATGAACAAATGCAAAGGACAATCCTTACCAGCAGAAAGCACATATGAGAAGTAGGAGAGACCAAGGGTTGAACTTATGCGAAGGAGCATCGATCATATATATATATATATGACGAATGAGAGGATCAGAATGATGATGTTAGGATGACAAGACGATGACGACAACATTAAAGCAAAGCAGCAAAGCAGCAAAGCAAAGTAGCAAAGCAAAGTTAGCTATCTTTCTTTTCTTCTTCTAGTCATCCTTGTTCTCTGAAATTAAAGTCTGTCTTTTGCTTTCATCTAATACTTATTACTTTAGTGGAGAGAAGGAGAAGCCACTTTCTCGTCTGCTGGGGTCATCCACATACATTCAACTGTCGTTTTTTTTGTCTTTTAAACAAATAAAAATATTGTGATATGTCTCCCATTCTTTACGGTTCTTATCATGTCTTGCGTGGACTCTACTGCTTCAATATTCAATCCATGCTCTCTCTCTCTCTCTCTCTCTCTCTCTTTCAATGTGTGCATCTTATGCATCACGTATGTATATATGCACACGCTGACATTCTCTTTCTAGGGTTTTTTGTTGGTTGGCTGTCTTTGGCTCGCACTCCTATGTGAACACTTGAATGAAAAATTCCTCTCCCTCTCTCTAAAACGCATGTAAAAAAGGAAATTAGGCCAACATGCCATATGGGCTCCATTTTATTAGCCCTAACATTAAAATCTACACATGCACATCTGTGTGAGTGAGAAGGAAGCTAAGGGTTGTTGGTGGTGATCAAATTCTTAAGAATTATTGAGATTGAGAGTGACTTCCCTTAGATTTCTTTCTGCTACAGTCTCCGTTCGGGTCCTGAGAGGAAATCATATCATATGAGGGAAAGAAAGAAATAAGATGATGAACAGAACTACACAAGACAAGTTAATAGTGCATGTAAACAGTACTGATTGTCATTACAATTTTATCCAGTTTTCCCGACTTCCAATATCCTTGTCAGTCATCATATATGCAAACATAAAACTATATTTTGTAAGACGGAATTGAACTGAAAGGCACCTCGCATGGCAGCAGAGGCTCAAACCCCAAGTACTACTACTGCTGCTACTTATGCTGCTTCTCAGAATTCAGATGATAATATATACTTAAAATCAGATGGCAGGTAGGTAGTGTTCCTTTATAAATTTATGTCCTTGAGAAGAGAGAAGATTTTAAAAAACAGTTTAATTTTTCCCCCCAATGAACAAACAAAGATGGAAGGTCTAGAAGCAGGAGAGAAAGAGATTAATTAGAACATGATCGATCATCTTCTCACAAAAGACTCTTTGTAAAGGATTAAAAGCTCAGCACCCCCTTTTTGGGTTGGCTTCGAAAACCTAAAATTCTCAGCAAAGAGACATTTATGGGTTGGAAAGAGAGGATTTCAGCTTTTTCAGAACGGAAGGCAGCGAAGCGTAACAGTCCTTCACCCAAAGCCCAAATTAAAATTCTCACGCTTAATAACACCCCATGTTTTCTATGCAACTCCCCCAGTTAATTAACTGAAAAAAAAACATAGAAATGAAGCTGTTTCTGATCAGGAGAGAGAGAGAGAGAGAGAGAGAGAGAGAGAGAGAGAGAGAGAGAGAGAGAGAGAGAGAGAGAGAGAGAGAGAGAGAGAGAGATCCGTACGTGAATGGCTAGAGGTGCAGGGAGGGTGGGGGGCACATGCAGTAGCAGTAGCATTACCAAAGTTTTTAAACATATGAGACTTGAGAGATCGATGAGATGAAAATGAGAGTTTCCAACTTCTAGGGTTTGGAGTAAGAGTGTTTCCATGCCATCATGATTATTGCAATGGGCACCCAATCTAACTCCATCTTTCTCCTCTTATCATTCTCTCAATTCACCTCTTTGGCCTTCATCATTCTTTCTCATTGTATTTATAGGTTTATAATTACCAAATAATGCCTACTAGGTTTGGTTTTGTAGTATTTACCTTTAGTGGAAAGAAAATGGGATGAGTTGTATCATCATACCCATATACCTCTGTATATAACTATCTAAATAGCTAGACACACACACACACTTGCATTCATTACTGATACTACCCCACAAACACAAGCATTATCAAACGTGTGATTTATCTTTGAATGATTGGACTAGCGACCCATTTAGTGAATTTTAGTTACATTTTACTTGTAATTAATCTTTTTTCTTCTGTTCTTCACAGAGAGAGAGAGAGAGAGAGAGAGAAGAGAGAGAGAGAGAGAGAGAGAGAGAGAGAGAGTAATTAGAACAAAAAGCAATGTAGTCTGTAGCCTAATGACCACGAGAAACAGTAAAATAGTTGTTTGGTTGGTTGATTGATTACTATATATATGAGTTAATAATGATAAAAGTTAGAGGAATCCCAATTCCCAATCTCCAATTGGACATTGGGGCTCGATCCTTATTCCTTACACAAGTGAAGTTGAGGCCGGAAAGGACCTTTTACTTATATGCTTAAAGGTGATCAGAGCTTTTATGGGTAATTTCGTGCTTTTGAATTTGAACAGAATTCAATTTAATTAATTCATACTTCATAGATGTATGTATTTTTTCAATACTTATGCCCTTTGTTATGTCTGTTATGGTTTCGAAACCAATGAAAGAAAAATAAAAGAACACATTTTTTCGTTTTCATAAAGTCAAGAATATTACTATTTTAATAAAATTCCACGGATATAGAATATATATTTTTAATAATAATAATAATAATAACAAATAACAATACTAAGATAAATGTTGGTATTAATTAGAGTAGTCTTCGTCCCTTCCCTTCCCCTCCCTTCTTCTTTTCGTATATTAAAATTTACATAACTGACTGACCACCATCTGCTCACCACTCTCCCTGTTCGTCTGGTGTTATCTATGAGTTCGTGTCTGTTTTTCCAACCATTTCATTTCATAACCCTTTTCCCCACAAGCTTCCAAACCCAGAGAATTAATGGAAAGGGATACTTGCAAGGTTCCTTTTCGTTTTTGTCTCCAGGAGCGAATCTCATGTTTTATTAGATGAAACGAGGAAGAAAACCATCAATAGATCGATCTTGTTATTCATTTCCTTAATGGGTACCTCCATCTCCAACCCCAAGGCCGATTCTAAAACCCCACAAACAAGTTCTCATGCCGATAACAGCGACAGATCGATCCTTCTTTCCCATCTGGATACGCAATAAATCATCACAGATACTTGTTCATCGAATGGCCACAGAAGACTGGAGATTCCGGTTTCTCTTTGGTGGCTATGCGATATGACCATGGTTCCTGTGCCAACAACCCTTTATAATCAGCAACACTACGATGGTGGTGGTGGTGGCGGCGGCGGTGCCGGAGGCATTGGCGGCGGCGCTTTTGGAGACTGTTTTATTAGTGGTGGGAGCTTGGGTCTTCTTATGAGCCAAATAGCAACTGGGGGTTATGAGTATGAATACGAATATGGCAGCAACCGTTGTAGCGACGCAGAGGCGTGCATAGGAACCGATCCAGTTGAAGTTGGAATCGGTGGTGGTTCTGGGAATAGTCACAATCACATGGCAGAAGACGATTCAAGAACCAGTAGCCTTAACGAAGCCGGCTCGAGTTCCAAGAGTGGGTGATGTTCTTCCTGATCAGGAAGAACACGGTGGTGATGAAGATTGGCTACAATTGGGCATTGGCGGTGGTGCCGGTCGAACAGAAACCAAGCTTCAAGAATCTCCGGAACCCACAAACATTAATGGAACTAGACGAGCAGGGTTGGTGGAGCTTGATCTATTACCCCCAGGAGGAGGAGGCGGCGGCGGCGGCAGTGAGTGGTGCTGGTGCTGGTGTTGGTGCCGGTGCACAACTCATGATTCATAAGGTGTTGGACCCAACAACACATCGTCCTCCAATTGCAATAACGCCACCTCCTCCTTTGTTCTTGCAACACCAATTCCCAAACCCAATCACAAGACCTACCAGTTTAACCGGTTTAAGCTTTCCTCCTCAGCCAGATTTCCCTTGGGGATATATTAGGTCTAACCCTAATCCATCTTCTTCTACTACTCCCTCTTCTTCTATGCTTCCGGTGCCGTATTTTGTCCGGCCTTTTCAACACCCAAGCCTAGATTTGGCCGGTCCAAGCTCGAGCTCCTCCGATGTTCGAATCATCGATGCTCCTCCTCGGCCGCATTCTGGAGTTTGGTTCGTGCTTCAAGCCTCTCCAAATCAGTAAGCATTTAGCTGTCTATGCAGTACTAAGGAAAAAAGTTGTTCTTAAAGCTTAGTTTTATTATTATGATTGCATTACCTCCATTGAACTCCATCTCGATCATTTCTAAATGCATAAGAAACTTGGTTATTTAATGCAGAGCGAAGGAACCCTTTTTGCCTCAGATACCAAAAAACTTCCTCAGAATCAAGTATTGTTTCTCTTCTTTACTTCATATTCTTTTCCTGCCTGTTTGTTACATTTAGTCATTGAGTGAGTATCATCAAGAAAATTTCTTCCATTGATATTCTAAAAATATAACTGTTTAATTATTATTACTACTATTTTTTGATTCTATAGGGATGGTAGAATGACAGTTCGATTATTGATGAAATATCTGGTTAACAAGCTGAAGTTGGATAGTGAATCAGAGGTAATGAATTTAATAAACCCAATCTCTCGTTAAATGCTAATATAAGTAGTTGGTTGGTGCCAAATTATCATGCAGTGCTGTTTTTTTTTTTTTTTGGTAGAAAGAATGGGATCACGCAGGACCCAACAGAAAACAAAACAAAAGAGGACACTAGATTTTTCATAGGACAGCCCCAAAAATGAACCCATACCAACTGCTCCCTTCAAAACACTGTCTGCTTGTTGCTTTTTCGAGTGATTGTTCATAGGCATGCTGATGATCTTTGCATGGTCGGTGGTAGAAACATGAAAGAAACTGCAAAGCTAATAGGGGTTCAACCACTGGTATTTCTTTCTCATCGATTTTAGGTGGCAAGTTTCTGTCTTAGGAACCTTTTTCATATGGATCATTACCCTGTCAGATCATAAATAACCTGTTAATTAGAAAGATTAAGAAAACCCAGGAAGCAAGTGGTTTGTCCAGTTTAGGAAATTGATTTTATGATATTTGTTGTCATTAACTTATAGTCGATCTAGTTAGTTTATATTTTAATGGTCTTGTGAATGGGGTTTAAGTGGAGACAATGAACTTTTACTGTTTTAATGAGCCCACCCTACAGGAAAAGGTGATTTAAATTTTGTTGGAAAACACAAATTCTCATCGTAGAAAAGGATACCCCAAATAGAAAGAGAAAGAACCATCAACCAAGAGACAGAAAATAGCCTGCCTGTTTTTTTACCAAAAAAAAAAAAAAGGGAAAATAGCCTCCTTACTACACTCTCTCAACAGCTACTCACACACAAAGTGAGAGCCTTTCCTTACTAGGATTTTAATCTTGTGTTTATTTTGTTCCCAATCCTGACTAGGGGTCCTTATGTTTTACTTCAACACAAATGACATAATTTTACAGTTTCGGAAATGTATGCTTATGCTTGCAATGATTTATGGCAATAGTTTCATCTATGCTCAACTTTGCAGTGCAATTCTAAACTATTTCGCATAAAGAATTAATGGGTTTCAGTTTGATTGAGTCTAAAACACATTAAGCAAATTCAAGTTCTAATGCTTCTCCCTCCATATACACTCACGTACGAAAACATTGACGAAATATTGTTGTTGAGTTGTTTCAGGACCTTACTGTTGTCCTGATAACAAGAAAAGCTCACTATATTTTCCTTTCAAAACAGTTCCTGATCCAGTCTCCATGCAGCCTTGTCTGGTTTTTACTCCTGAGGAAATATAATTGACGATACGCAGATTGTGATTAATTTATATCGATTTAAACACAGTTCTTTGCAAGAACAAAAATTGAAATATTTTGTCATTTCCTCAAGGACCTCAACCAGTTCGTCTTAGCCCTTCAGTTTCTTCATGATATTTTGCCATTTAGAAAGGATAGTTCAGCTTGAAGTCGTGAGAAATGCAGTCTAGATCGAGTTTCAGCTAATCAGTTTGTATTTAGATACCTTGTTAGCAGACATAAATGACTTGGAAATTCTAGTACTTGTTCTTAAATTGTGATAGGTTGGATTATGGTGTTCAATTACACATTTTTTCATTTCTGCTTCTTTTTCAACAGATTGGGTTTTATTGTATTTTGTATGCTGGTTGCGTTCCGTTTTGCACTAATAAAGGAAGAAAAAGAATGATAATCAACTATTATCAAGAAGACAACCCTGATTGTGGTGTCCTGTACGAGTGGGACTAGTACTCCACTCGATTCATACTATATTTGATTAAGGGCGTACATGCATGATTTATTTCCTCTAAAAAGGGGGTGAAAAAAGAAAACCATTTGGTTAAAGAGAATGGGACTTGTTTAAACCATGGAATAGCCCTTACATTTAGACATTATCTATCATTTTTCTTTGGTTCACTTTTAAGATCCTTAGGTTCCTATATGCTAACAGTAGGAATGAATGCATTTGCTTTAATTGTCCCCCATGTTAAGCAACTTTTACTTACTCTACACCACATAAATCTAAAACAAGTTTAGATTTTCTTGTGTCAAAGCTAACACTGGCTTTACCATCTTCGTAAGATGCATTTTTCCTAGGATTTAGAAGATTTTAAGTGGGATAGTGAAGCATAATATGCTTGCAGATGAATGGAGTTTTTCCTAATCTACATCTAGTTAAGGCAAATATCATAATATATACCATACAGAGAGATATCATTAACAAGGGAAAGGAAAGTAACTAAGCGATAATCTAATTTTTTTTTCTTCTTAATGGTATGTAGGGTTTAGGGATTATATATATGTTAGGTTAGCAATTAGGTAAAGTAAAAGAGAGAAATCAATAGTATGTAGGGTTCTTGTATAAGTGAAGCATTGTTGGTGGAGTTAGTGGGTAACTGAGGTCAAACTAGCAATGCAGTAGATTGATGATTTCTCAGTTCCATAGATGATGGGATTGAGGGGATGGGATGATCAATGGAGAGTAGACGAAGAAGATTTTATATTAAATGTAGAAAGTGTTGAGCCTCACCTCACCTCACCTCACCTCACCTTTCAATACATGGCTTGCAACTAAGTGCCCAATGATTAGGCTTGTAAGTGGGTATGAAACATGAGATCCATCTTTCAATCAAACTGATAAAGTCCTCCTTTACTTGTCTCGAAATCTCTCTTCCTGATAGACAATCTTAGTTAGGAATTATGTGTAAATGGGTGATTATGATACTCGTGTGCTCATACTTTTAGAATCTTTAGCATATCTTGTGATAATTAGACATTATACAACGCATTAGAAGCTTTTAGAAATCTCTGATAGTCAGTCAATCATAAAAACAAATAAAGGAGGAAAAAGAAGAAACATATACATGAAAACCAGGTGATGGGTATTACTGTCGCTTCTCTCTCTCTCTCTCTCTCTTTCTCTCCCCCAGAATTTTTGTTTTCTTATACATGAAACGTCCATTGACTTTGAGCTCCAGAAGTACATCTTGAAATTTTGATTATTTGGACCCAGTTGACACTCAATAGCATATTAATTAAAGAAGAAAAGATGAGAGTGGCAATTCCCAAATCCACTCCTTGAGCCACAACCATCAGATGTGGACCCTGTGTTCACTTCACCCCTCTGCATGCGTTATCCCTCCTTGTTTTTGCTCATCACACTCTCCATTTTCAATTCCACCTTCCGATATATAGCTTATTAACTGCATGGCCCTACAAAAACCCTTTTGTTTATCTTTTCTTCTTCTTCTTCTTCTTCTTCTTCTTCTTTCCAATAAGTTTATCAAAACCACCCTTAAGTGGTGCACTTTGTTGGAATATGAAAGGCTCCATCCACCATCTCATCCACAAACTACCCAGAAAACAATAAAAAAGTTACACATGTCTGCATTTTTTACGTTACAGGAAAGCAGTGCATGAGAGAATATCTCTATATAATATCAACAACGAAATTCAAACCAAGTATCATTGGTAAGGAGAGATTAGAAAACAAAAAATATACATTCCTGGTGTTGCTGAATGGAATGCATGCACCATTAAAAAACACACAGATATACATATATATCTTCTCTGCTGATGTCAATAGCAACAGCGGATCAATTAAGAAATGAGGTTTCCAGTTTCCTAGGGTTATTAATATTGTTCAAGGAGTATTACCTAACCGAATAAAAAGAAGAAAATACTAAGAAAGAAAATATATATCATGATCATTATGAGGGGAGGTGTGTGTAAGTAAGATCATGGAAGAAGAGGAAAACCAGACGAAGAAAAAAATTAAGCGACGTGATGGAGACGTGCATGAGATTATGAGAAAGAAATGCACGGACGGTTGTAGTAGAAAGGAAAATTCGAAAATCGTGCCGATTCAGAATCAAAACCTAATGCTAATTTAGCAAATGCTAAAACTAATGCGGGTTGGGTTTGGACCGTTTGGTTACTTTAATTTAATAATTAATAAATCAGATTAAAGTCCAGGGTCATATGATTTTAGCGTAGGATCAACGCCTATGTGGGTCCCGTAATGATTGCAGTCGGGCAGTTTTGAGGTCGCTGGTGGGACGGGCAGCCTTAAAGTTCGCTGCCCGAAGGATTACAGTCTTGGAGGTTGGAGGAATCTTTACGGAATAAATTATTGAAAAGACCGTGGAGGAAGACGTAAGGCTGTGACAAAGCATGACATCAACTCTGTATTCCCCTCGGTTCACGGTTCACGGTTCAGTGCATTTGTTTTTCGAGAATTGTCTGCTCTTTTGCCCGGACATGAGACCACTATCAGCTTATCTAGGTATACCAAGCCTCCGGTGGAGGTGGAGCTATGTTGAGAAAGTTAGTGCTTGAACTGGAGGTTTATAGGGCAAATGTTTGCATAGGTTAAATTCAAAAGTTCGAACATTCTTAGCGAGAGTACAAAATTACCACTACTGCATCCCACACTCTTCTTACCAAAAGAAAAAATAAAAATTCAATCTAACACGTACGAAATCACGTCTTAACCATTCATAATATATATAATATCACACGGTGAGTAATGACGGATACCCACTAACAATGATACGTTTTTTTTTTTTTTTTTTTTTTTTTTTATAATTTCTTTCTCTGTCTGTTCTCCTACCCCATCATCATCATCTTCGTGAATTCCCTCCCTCATCATCATGTCGTCATCATCTCTTATGTATCGGATGATACCGATACAATTCTGACTTGTAATCTGTATCATCATATGTGTATCGGCTAACATGTACTATGATATGTATCAGGTAGAGATAAGATGTAGAGGGCAGCAGCTACTGCCATTCTGGACTTTGCAACATGTTAGGGATAACATATGGAGGTCAAGGGATGCCGCCACTTTGATTCATGAAACCTCCTCAACCACAGATCATGTCATGGTTCTACACTATGGTTGGAGTTCTTGAAGAAAAAGAAAGAAAGAAAGAAAGAAAAAACTATATGGCCAATTTGATGCTTCACGACTGATTAGGTGATGACACGTGTCTGTATTACCTGCAACGGATGAGACAACTGTCATCACCTAACCATATGTAAAAGCACACACAGGAACACCAGTATAGGTGGTGAGAAGAGTTAGAGACTATTCTTTCATGGACGAGATTGATGATATTGCTGGTCTAGTGCTTTTGGGGGTGGGGGAAGGAAGTTTGATGAAGAAGGAGAATCACAAGATTGAAGATATTTCAGGAATAATGGTTCCCATCAATGAGGTGTCGATGTTTACCTTAGATATCATGGATTCCCATTACTATTTTGATGACCAATGGAACTTTCAGCTTTTTATTTTAATTCCAAAAGTCCTCTCCTCCCAGGCTGTATAATTTTAAATTATAGCCCTCCTTGATTTTCTATTTTTTTTCTTTTTTCTCTTTTCCCTCAAAAAAACCCCTCCTCTCTCTTTCCCTGAGGTTTTATTTATTATTTTTTTTGTTTTTTCATGTCTTGTTCTTTAAGGCCTTCCTTCTCAGATGAATAGAATAAAAATGTTCCTAGATATAAAAACTAGTTGCCCTTTGATGATTTTGTTTCATATACAGTTTTTTTTTCCAGTAATAATTAGTTTTATAGATACTTAATATGGATTTGAAAACGTTTCTATACCATAAAGAACACAAGTCTGAAGTATTTTGCAAAAGCTTCTTTCTTTTTCTTTTCTTTTTTTTTTTTCTTTCTTTTTTTTGGAGAAGGGAGGCATGGCGCACTTAAGATTTACAGCTAGTTTGTTTTTCAAATACATAACGAACCAGTCTACTAGTAGGTCAGCAAGGCTGTGCTCAAAACAATACGGTATGTTGTTTCTACGTTGTCCAGCTAACACAAACGTGCTTGAAATTGTTTAGAAAAAGTCTAATATTTTGTAAATATACGTTAGCTATTTTTTTTTGTTCTCACAGCACATTCAAACAAACAAAAAAAAGACATTATCTTTTTAAGGTAGTTATGTTATCCCACTATCTCCTTACCCTCTCTTCAATATTTTATGTTATATTTATTTACCATTTCTACTAGAGGCGAAAGTATGGAATGCCGGTACGCTCCATTGACTCCCGGAGTCTAGATCACCTCCCCAGATGGTGTATGAGACGCCCTGTTTTTTGTCATGGTAAAGGAACCAGGTGAAGCTACACTCCCACCTCAAAGAAATGGGAATGACTGATCAAAGAAGAGAGAGACTTTTAAGGGTCAAAGAGTTTTTAGAGTTATGATATCGCATTGATCTATTTTGGCTTCTGTTGCATCCTCATATACTTAAGACTTAAGAGGTGCTCTTGAGTCTTGTCTCTCTCTCCATTAGCACAGTAAAATTCCAGAATCAACCTTCAACAAACCAGACAACACTGCCCAGCTAGCACAGCCACTTCAGCTCTCATGGCAGAGGCCCAGGCTATCCAAACAGCATTGCTTCACACACTGTGACACCATGGGATGGGGTCGACGTGGCATACTTCAAAAAGGACTGCTTGGAACTTGTGAATTCACTTACCGTTTCTATTTTTTTATTAACATCTTTTAGATGCTTCAAAAAGCGCTTTTCTGACCAATCTATTCTTTAAATAACAGAAGAGCAAACCGTTTCAACAAACACCTCTAACCCGTTCTTCCACTCCCAAAGAATAGAAGAACACCATAAACGTTTTCTAAGAATGTTACCAAATGTGCCCTTAGAAACCAATCTCGGGGACACTACCTCGTCAACGCCAAACTACCCTTTCAGCTGTATGTAATGTAAGGGCTCAGGGGTTCCCCAGAAGTTTCAGGGAATAATTTTGGCAATTCGGCTCCGAAACTACAGTTAGGTTCCAGTTTTGCCTTTAAACCAAGTCTCTAAGACACTATAACACTACCGAAAATGTCAGTGTGTCCAGGAGAGTAAAATGTAAATTCAACTTATAAAATTACAAGCTCTCAAAGACGACCTGATTGAGAGACAATAAAGTGACATTATTTTCTGATTAACATGCAGGAATATTTTGTACCAAACCACAATATTTGAGTCCTATCAAGAATTCTCTTTGAAACACCGACTAGTCAGCAAGAGCCACTAGCACATTAGAACTACTTACATGTCCAATCCAGGCCTATGACAATATAAGAACTCCTACCATCTGGAGAATCAAGAAGGGAAGCCACCATTAAACATAACGATTATAATCAACGAAATTCACCCAAAT
This sequence comes from Hakea prostrata, assembly GCF_041222555.1. Classification (NCBI taxonomy): domain Eukaryota; kingdom Viridiplantae; phylum Streptophyta; class Magnoliopsida; order Proteales; family Proteaceae; genus Hakea; species Hakea prostrata. The sequence continues at coordinate 1,806,824 of NC_142602.1, read as the reverse complement.
AGCAACTACAAGGATCTTTCAATTGAACTGCATTGAGTGCATCCACATCTTCCCAATTAAAACATTTCTAATATTTAACTGGTGAAACTAGAGCATGGATAACAATTCAACATAAGTCACAGCAACAGTAAAGTAGGAATACTTTTCTGCAACTGTTTCTGAACATATCAGTATCACAAGAAAATGTATGACCCAACCAAAGAACAGACATTGAATGGGGGCCACCAGTTCATATTTTTATTTGAGATTGGAGGTGAACAAACCTTTTTGAGCAGATGCTGCCTTGACTGCATGTTACCTCTTTTAGAACATTAATTGACAGCAAATCTTCAATTTTTGGCAAAGCCGCCAATGGCTTGAAGCGGCGGATAGCAGGACATGGATTTTTCCTTCTTGGGTGAAACCCTTCACTCGGGCCGTCAACTGCTCTCAAGTGTCTTTTTGTTAGTTATTCCCTCACCCAGAAAAGCTATCATTGTTATTCACTAGCCATAGTAGCAGGTGGGGCTGGTAGCCATTGTGAACCATCCCCTGCCATGATCTGATACAATCTAATGTAGTAGTAGGTTGATGCCTCCTGTAGACAATAACAAGAAAATCAAAAGAGGTTCAAATTCTAGATGATTCTAAATAACATATAATTTAACTGATAAAAGTAGCTGTAAGGAAGGCAAGTGTGGGGTATATGGAGGAATTTTTGCCAAGAATCTTAGCCTAATCAAGTGGGTTAACAAGAGATAACAGGGTAATGCTAAAAGTGATAAATCTCATAATTTTGAAGACAATCTAGGGTTTAGAAGATGTCTAAACACCTGATCTCAAATATGAATAAGGGTGTGCGGTTTAGCCAACTGCCATGTGTCCTAAGCTCCTCTTTGGTATTTTATGTAAGATTACTTAGTTATAGTTTGGATGGTACTCAAAGTTCTCGTTCAATGTGCCTGTGGGCCATCTAATATCAATGGCTTTAACCAACCAGGAAATATAGAACCGATCACAGGGTTAAAACTGGGAAACCAATGGGGAAGGGTATTTTTGGAAGATCACAAGTCTTTGACCAGAAAAACTTGATCAAAGTTTCAGCATATTGACAGTTTGATTGATCTGGGCAGAATGCTCTCAAAAAAATATATACAACCATCTAGAAGGGGGGGATTGTAGCTGGAGGTTGTGAAGGTGTTTTTCTTACATATGTTAATGCCAGTAACCTGAAATAAGAATTCCAAAACAGATAGAACAGCAGCAAAGAGTAACAGCAAATGATCCACTTCTCACTGCAAGGTATCTGTACCTCGGCTATCCAGCACAAAATACAGTGGTAGGTGTAGGGGTCCTTCCTACACAGGCATAAATCATGGGATGTTGATTAGGTACTTATTTAAGCATTCATGTGAGTTGTAAACCAAACCTGGAATCTAGCATTATTGGAGTCCAACTAAAATTCATGATTTCAGAGCCCAACCTAGCCAGCCGACAAATCGAAATGGATTGAGATTTTGCTAACCTGTTGACTTATTTAAGAGCTAAATAGAAGCCAGGTTTCAGTAGGAAGCATGCAATTCCAGTAAGATACGGGAAGCAAATCATAATTATCATTGCACCTAGGCGGACCAGCCACTGGAAATTATTAAAATCCAATGCAACACCAATTAGATGAGCAAGCATTCAATGCGCCCAAGTCAAACAAAGTGCCTGGACGACTGCCTAGGCAACACATTGATAACCATGGTGGCTACAGTGATTGAGATGTTTCAGCAGGTCTCAGCCGAACAGAAAACAGATGTCAACTGATAAAAGCTGAACAGAGGGTTATTAATGAAAGGTTACAACTTCTTGAAGGTCACCTGATCGCTCCAGCACGGTATAGTGATCTCCCACTGGACGATGAGAACAAAGAGATAGAGTCTCTTCTGAACATCGGACCTTAGTTACTTTTTAGTTTAACTACACACATTATAGGTATATAACTAACTATAATCACACTGCTCTGTTATAGGCCAGGTTAGTTCAGGCCAATCTAAACCCAAGCCTACCCTAAGGACCTAAATGCTAAACCCAAACCATACTCAACCCTACCCAGGCTTACGAATCCCAAACCCTACCCTACCAGGGTTCTTCTCAGCCCAAACAACCCCCCCCCCCCCCGGGGGGGGGGGATTTAACCTGATAGGATAGGGTAGAGTTGGACCACACCATGATTTTTAACCCCTTGAAAAATCATGGGTTAATGGCCCTTAGGAGATTTGAACTATTGACCTCTTACTTATGAAGTTTTAGTTTTTCTAATCACTTAAGGTTGTTAGTTGGATACTTAGTTAAATAGTAATTCAAATCAATTTATACATAATTATAATTTAACTAAATTAACACAAAGTTGAGTACGGCTTAGCCAGGGGGCTAAACCTGAACCCTACCCGACCTTGCCAAGGCCAGTTATTTGTAACCCAAACCCGCCCTTTGGGTTGAAAAATCAGCCGAGCTTGGGCCAGGCTTATGGTGCAAACTTCAAGGGAGAATTAAAAGGATAAAGCAACACTTAAGCCAGTGGATATGGAAACGTAGCCAAGTTCACGAAGACTATAGCAACATTCATCTTCTCAAAGCCTGAAAAAGAAGAGAGACCAAAAAAATTTGGATGAAAAATATGGTGGATGGACTAAACCTCTAGAACAAGGGCATACAAAACCTGACAGGAAGCTAACTCAAGAGTCTGATGTGTCTGCTCCTGGAAGAGATTCCAAAGAAAGGAAGTTGTAGGATCAGGTTCCAGACAATAGTGATGAGTCCCATACATGCAGGCTCCTTAGAAGTTGTTGCTGAGAGGTGAAGCAAAGATCTTCACTGAACAACAATAAGAACCACTTAAGATTATTAGAAAAAGACAGGAAGTTCCTCCCTAGATTGGTGGTCTTATGAATTTGATATTCCATTTGATGTAGTAAAAACAAAGAGATTTAATGAGACAATTGAAGCAACTGGACATATGACCCTGGTTTCAAGCCCCATTCATATTATACTTGAGAATACTGTTATAAGAGTCTGAAAAGGAAAAGACTGCACAAATGAAAACTAAATATAAAACATATTGAAAAAATATGGATGCACCCTCTCATGTATAATGGTGTTCAGAGAAAAGAGGAAGGCACTTGATTAATTTCCTTGTGAACCATCTGAAGGAACTTCAAAGGTTCTGTAGAAGAATCTAATCATTGCACAAGATGTAATTTTGTTACAACTGCCAAACAAGAGAAAACTTAGAAATTAATCATTTGCAAAACCTTAGGAAAAATACCAATGGTTGAAACAATTAAAGAAGATCACAACTAAGATAAGTCGTACAGCAGTGACTTCACCTGCAGACAGAAGTTGAAGCGGTGCAAGTTGAAAGCTCAAGAAACACAACTAAAACCAAGTAAAAGCAGGAAACAGAAGCATTGTTTTAATTGAGTCACACTGCAAGAACATGACCTGCGTAGATCACAAAGTAAAAAGGAAAGAGGATGTCAAAGCAAAATGATTTCACAAGTTACCAATGATCCAATGGAAATATCCAATGAATCTCATATGATAGTCTAAATAAGTAAGAGATAACAATAAGAGAACCTCAGGAGCAAGAGGAAAGAGCGCCAATTTTTTTTCTTTGCCAGTTCTGATTATCTTCAAAAGTATCTAACAATCGTATGCGTAATCACTGGAAATGATTCTCAGTTAACAATTTAGATGACACTTTCAACAAAACCACCAGTACATCAATCATTTTAGTAGATAAAATGTACGGAGGATCATAGAAAGAAAAGGAACCGTTAGCTCCAAAACAGTAAGTAAACACTGAAATAACAGAGAACCTGGAGCCCAAACCGTCCCAGACATGAATTCTTTTATAGGTCATTCATTGCCCAGGTTCTTCAGCAAATTAATCTCCATCACATTATAAAAGGAGACTCAAGAAAAACCCTTGGCGAGCTTCTGTATTGCACAGTACATCTTCCTCCTAGAACCAACAGCATTTATCCCCATATCCTTGAGATCCTCCAACGTCAAAAATGGTAGAACCTCATCATCCACCTCGTGTATCTCGAAAACCGGTGCATAGCGACCTAAACCTATTCCACTGAGCCAGATACGCACCCCATCTTCCAGAGACCTGCAAATCCCCCTCCCGCCATTGGCGATCCTGTCCTCACTGGTGCCGCACTTCCAATCCCTAGCATCAGTATCCGATGGGCCGTCCAATTCAACAGCGTCATGATCTCTGCTTTCCGAAATCCAGGGCCAAAGCAATCTCTTCTGCCCTGGATAATGCACCTCCCTTTCGTTCCCATGTCCCCTATCAGAAGTCTGCCGCAAATCATTGGGCAGATTTTCCAGGGACTGAATCGGGCTCTGTTCTCTCAAAGGGCTCTCGGAAGCGTCTGGATCGAAATCCCTGTATCCTTCATGATGCGGCCCCCCGTCTTCTCCAACACTGAACTTGTCTTCTGCTTCAGTTCCTTCTTCGACCCTAGAAACCCAATTCGATCTGACCCTCTTCGTACCTCCTCCTCCTCCTCCTCCTCCCCCTCTCTTCACCTTGGAATCCTTCCCCTTGCGGTTCCCAACCGCCAGCGAATCCAAATTACCGTCGCCCGAAATGTTTCTATCTTCGCCATCTAGGGTTTCAAGGCAATCTCCCCCATTGACCAAGTTGGTAAGAGGACGAGTCTTGGAAGCTTTGAAGCTGGTGGTATTGTTGTCCCTCTGAAAAGGGTTTCGATACCTGGACTCGTTCCACTGCTTGGTTCTCCGAACATACGAATCGTAAGAGAGTGTCGATGGCTGACCGCCGATGTCGCCTAATCGGACGCTGGGACGACGCTGCCTCTTGGTGCCCAAAGAAGGGGGGGCCAGACTCTCTGATGAAACTCCTACTGGGGCGGCGCCACCGTTAATCGGACCACTCGGACCCTCTTGGGACTGCATCTCTGCCATTAAGGTGATTCGAAGAAGACTAGTAAAGAGAAAGGAGAGGATAAAGAAGCGTAGACTCTGCTGCGTTTTCACTAGCTGCTGGTACTTGGTACATCACAGTAAGTAACTCCCTCTTCTGCTTGGGCTTAGTCCGTTTCCAGTGCCAACTGCCAACTGCCCAACAGAGACAAAAAGGGTTGTCTTCATTATTACAATTCCACCGTAACTGCACTTAGTGAAGTGAAGACTGTGAAGTGTGTGCGTGTGTTTTACAAATAGAGAGAGATAACCACGAAATCGTACCTGAAAACAGTAAATGACAGAGAGCGCGCGAAGAAAAGGATGAGATAGATAAACTTAGGAAAGCTGCTATTTTGAGGAAGCACTCTTGATTCTTCCATACTATTCTGAATCTTGTTTGTTACTACTTACTGGCGTGGAGTAGAGAGATAGAGCGAGAGTAGGGCTTCGATGTTTTACTTCAATGTTTTACTTTTGGCTTACATGGCGATTTTAGGGTCCTGCACTGAGCCTAACACGGTCCGACCCGGGTAAGAAAGGTGGGAAAGAAAATATGTGCCCTTTCATTTATTTTCTAACAATCAAGGGAAACCAATCGTCTCTCAAGTCTCAACACCTCTTACTAGGATTTTTATTTGCAGCTGCTGTCGGCAGCAGCCAACGGCCTTGATCGTGCCAGTAGTTAAAATGTAATCTAATGGGTGAGAATCAAATAACAGGTTTTTTAGTTGTAAATATAAAGTTTTTATTTTTACCCTTTAAAAGTTTAAAATTTACTAATTTACAACATCAAACCCTTCGTTACTCTGTTTTTCTTGTGTGAAGAAAAACAGAATCCTAAAATTCCTAAAAGAAAAAGATTAAAGCATACAGGAAAAGAACAAAATTACCTGGGTTTAGCAACCGTTTGAGGAATGAAGACGAAGAAAGAAGGTGGACGAAAGAAACCTGCAAACAGTTGGTAAAGGGGGTCTAGGGAAAATTAAAGAATTTTTTTTTTTATTTTTAGCGGACGATCTTTCACTTTGCCCATTCTCTTTGTCCAAAAATCCCACCGGAGTTTGTTTCTTCCTGCCATATTTGGAAAAACAGGCTAGGGCTAGGGTTAGGATTTGGGTTAGCATTAGAGTTAGGGTTGCCGTTGCGGCGAGGTCTTAATGGAGAAGAGGTTAGAGTTTCAGCTGGAAACCGACTTTTGAGACACTCTTGAGAGCCAATAGCTAATGGAGAAAGAACCCAACAGCTAATTAATTACCTCTCACCTTCTCTTTCTCTCTCATTACTTTCGTGTAGCCATTGTTGTTCTTTATCTGGAATTTTGATCTCCTAGGAGATAGATCTATGTGGGCGTGTGAAGTGAATGTTTCATGGGTTGATTTTTCTGTTATGTTCACTTGACTAATCGAATCGGGGTGCGCAATTGGGAAGAAGATTTGTTTCACAGGAACTCGTTCATGGAGATGAAAAAGGAGCACCGGTACATAGTGTTCAATCTCGACAAGGGATCTAAGCTTGTCACCGTAGACAAAGTTGGAGAAGTGCTAATCTTGCTAGGGCAAAACGGCGTCGGAATTGGGTTGATTGAGGGTTTTATTTCGTAAATTTGCAAACTTTTAAAAACCTTTGAATGTAAAAATAAAAAGTTATATTTACAATTCAATCCCTGTCTTTTACTCCCACACCATTAGATTGTGTTTTGTTGACGTGGCAAGATCTCCACCATCGGCAGCAGGCCACAAATAAAAATCCCTCTTACTAAAGCCCTTTGTTCAAAAAAAAGAAATTTAATAAATAAAAATTAAAACTCCAACCTCTCAAGGCGAAGGAAGTGAGTCTCTTACCTATTAAAAAATACTATATTAAATTTAAATCTCTATTCAATCTAACAAAAATTCATAATTTCTTACAATGCTTTTTTTTTTTTTTATAAACAATGATAACTATTTTGTTTTCACAACATGCAAGCTAAGTGTTTCTAAAACTGTTTCTAAAACAACAAATAGAAAAACATTTTAGTTATGAGTGATAGCCATGTAACTTTACAAGTATTATTGCTATGAAATATTGTTATAAATACAAATTAAACCTAACATGTCTCCTATACATTTTTTATTTTCTTTAGCTTACCGCTTCATGCTAAATGTAAGTTGTGAGAATATTATAAAAAAGAACTTTAATGATAAAGATTCTAATGCAAAAACTCAGACATTGGAGAAAACTAATTCAGTAAGTATATGTTAAACATAAAATTTTTCGATTATTTTTTTATTTTCAAATAAAAAATTATGTTGATCATATGCTCTTGAAATATTTTTCATATTTAAACCATAATATTTTTTTAATTATATTAAGTTCTATAAATAAAAAACACAATTTAAATATATTGAATTAAATTAAATGGTTTATTCAGCTTGACGAGTGAAAGGAGCGGCCGAAGAAATCTCTAATAACCACTAATTGAAAAGCCGCCATTCCATCTTTCTCACTATCGAGGTGGCCTTACTATCTAAGAAATCCACTCCAACATTGAATTTTCCATATAGAGGATGAGAGGAGCCATCTGAAATATATCTAAAGAACACATAGCTTATAAAGACTTGAAAAGATCCACCAGCCATGAAATACAAAGTTAAAAGACGTCAGGACTAAGGAACCGCAATAATGTTCAACTTTTGAGGAAGAAAAAACATTGACGCGTTCTTACCATTCTTAATCAATTTCACGAATGCCTTTGTAGGTGCAATTACAAGAGGCATTGTTTTTTCCCAAAAGTCGAATCCTCCATTGGCCTAATGAAGTTCTATCTCTCTGTACTCTTTAAGTACTCAATAAAATAAAATATCTCACTCATTGCTGAAGAAGAAAATATAACCATGCTGATTTGCGGCGCAACCAACCCACTAACAAAATCTATCCTTAGATACAATAATTCAATGAGGTAAATATAACAAATTACAAGAATCATGTTGCACTATATTAGCATTTCAACTATTTTGGTTTCCTACTGTGAGGGCCATAGAAAAGAAGCAAAACTACCTTCAAACAGAATCCAAGGAGGGTATTTTGTCATTTTCTGTCCTTCATACAGAAGCCCTCCTAAAAAGGTAAACAAACTCTACAAATGGAAGAATGAAATCTCACTACAGTTAGGAACGCCCAGACTGAGGAGGGGGGTGCTTTTGCAAGAGCATTAAAATTGTCATGGGGAAGATTCACCCTTTAAGCACTCACTTGGTGTAGCAATGAACCAGAAGAGTTTCTTTCATATTTAGACTTTGGGCACTGTGCAGAGCATACCATGTCCAAGATTACGTTCCATGGGATACATGGTTGTTCCTTTCACATATTTCTGATGCTCTTCTGCAGCCTTTCTGAGGCCAACTATCTTCTGTGTCTTTTCCTTGCGCCATTTGGTGATCAAACAAACCCCTAGTGGGTCTCTTGTGCCTGCCCCAACCATCCTTCCCAACAGCAAAAGAGAGGACTTGAGAATTTGTTCTAGAATTTTCTCATAACAAAATATTACAATGTCCTTCCCGAAAAAAAAAATTCTTATTATGTAAAACAAGAGCCAAATGCCCAAAAAAAAAGGGAGCAAAGAAAGTTCACCCTGAATAATTTGTAGTGGTGACGTCATAAGTAAATAAATTTTCCTGTCTATTCGGTCAAAATATGTTATACTGGTGTGTAACTAACTAATATAATCATTTGACAAAATTCATTCAAAAACCAAAGAGACCTCCAGCATTTATCTCCCCTATAGGACAAATAGACCAATCCCAGGATCTATCATTGAGTACAGTAGGGCGAAAGACTGATGTAATGCATCACACAGTCTACTTGATCTTTTTTGGGCGAGAATATACACAAGAGAGATAATAGTGCAATATATGACATCTGCAATCCTAGCCCAACCCAACCATATGCCTTTTGTCCCCACTAAAAATTCAAGAATAAAAATTTAAGAGGGAAAGATGGAAGAAATGGTCACCTCAACAGTTTCTCGGCCGCAATTCTTGCTGCAGTTATTGTAGTACGGCTGGGTACCCACTTCACGACACGGTTAGGATCGGCCCTCATTGGGGAATGGATCTTGATAAGCTAAAGAAAGAACATAAACAGAAGACATCAGCTCATAATAAAGAATTTGGTGAACTTATTGAAGAGTAAATTCTGTGAATCTTAATAAATGGCTGAGGTGTGCACTCACGTCAAGAAGGGAGAATAGAATCACTGAAATCCTATTTTCGCTGTACATGTGGCCAACATGCAAGGGAATGAACCCACTGGTCACTGGTTCTCACCTAGAAAAATCTCCCAGCTAAGAGAACCCAGTGTAATTAGATAACACAACAACCTGATAACTTACAGTTTCAACATGAACATGACAGGCATCTAAGAAATAATGTAAAGGGGTTAGCATGATTGGATCAACTTCTTCTTGCCAAGGTGATCTTCTAGCTGAGATATTGGTGGGTCTCATCCCTGCACATCAACCACATGTATGGCATAGGTAAGGAGGTAAGCTCCCAAATGTCCCTTCCCATGGATAACATTCCATAAAATACGGGAGATTTAGAAGTAAACATTTAGCTCTAAGAATACTTACTCCCAAACATTCCATCATCTGGTAATATGCCCTGCCATGCAAAGGAGTATGCCCCTGCCTAGACTCTGAGAAATATCTAGTCCTGGAAGAAAACTAAGTATTAATCGAAAGATTTTAAAAATACTAATAGCGGTTCTTATGAGAATATAAATTCTTCAACAATCATTACCATTCTTTGTAACCTGGATCCACTGTGAAACCATACATGTCAACAGAATCACAAATGGAGAGCGCAAATTCAAGAGCCTTGAGGCCTGTCCCTTTTGCAGCTGAACCAAAAGACGCACCTAGCATGAGATATACAGGATTGCGAATTGGAACCTCCTGCAGAAAACGCAATGATGAAAAGTTAGATGGAGAAAGACCAAAGGGTGGAAATATAAAGGAGCGCAACAAAACATGATGTGTACCAATGCCAATTGTAAGCAATTAATGGTGAATGGAACAATCAAAGTTAGCAAAATACAAAATGGAAGGAGCAGGTTCAAGTGTCTTACAGACAGTTAGCAAAAGAAGCTGGCAAGCATAATTTCATGCTTCTTTAGCATCTAGGTCTGCTACAAACCTAGTTCCAAAATAAATATGTGATTGAAAATAAATTCAGCGGTCAGAAACCATGACACATCTTTGATGTTCTATCCCTTCCAGCATAAGTAACTCTATACAAACACAATGACAACAAATGTGGCAAATGTTTTAACCAGACAAGGGGAAAGAGACCAAATATACAAAAAATCTGCTCAGATTGAACACATATAACATTTATTATTCCAGTCAGCAATTCAGTTTTCTGAACCAATGTCCAAACTGTGGGGTAATATAAGTGTCAGGTCTGAACAAAAACAACCAATCCATCTTTGACAATAAACCCACTAACAGCAACGAAAATAATTATATATTGATGAACAAACAAAACATAAAACATTGCAGGAAGAACAAAATCATCCAGACAATGGATCAATGCTATATATACATATAAATATATAGACATTTATTATTCCAGGCAGTAATTCAGTTTTCTGAACCAATGCCCAAACTGTGGGGGTAATGTAAGTGTGTCAGGTCTGAACAAAAACAACCAATCCATCTTTAACCATAAACCAACTAACAGCAACCAAAAGAATTATATATTAATGAACGAACAAAACATAAAACATTGCAGGAAGAACAAAATCATCCAGACAATGGATCAATGCTATAAAACCAAGAGAGTGAATGAAATCAGATACAAACCCGAATCATTTTGCTCATGATGTCGTGAATTGTGGTTTTAACAACCAAGACCTCCTTCCCGGTTTCTGTAGCACGCAATCTTTAGCATTCTCATTTAAAAAACAATGGACCAGAAACAATGGGAGTCCTGGTTCATACCATCAAATTCTGCAACTTTATCAAGTGACTTGGCAGATCCCCTATTAAGAAGCCGAAATGTGCTTTTCTTACCCACATGCTCTGTATAGTTCTGAAATACAAGAAAGTATATAAAAGTGCAGATATATAATTCTATTACACAAGGAACTAGGTATGAATATACTTGAGACAAAAGAAATACAGCTATCTAAGTAGTGCTATTGAAACCTGGATTGGGGCCCCGTTTTCTCTGACAACAGCTTCATACCCATCTATCTCCTTTCCAAACCTTGTTTTCAGAAGGTCTCCGGAGTTGCCAATCACAGCACATCGACCAAATTGCTTTGGAACAAATGGTGGTGTTTCAGGAAGTACCAAAGCAAGTTTCTCCATGCATAGTGTTTTATTCTGACAGCGGTTGCTTTTTTTTTTTTTTATTTTTTGTTTGGTGGGGAGGTGGAAGAAGAAATACGTTAGACCAATATGACTTTTGACATCTCTCTGTAGTATTAAAAATAATGCAGTTTGATAAGACTCCGATAATCCAATACCAAAGTTAATAACAAAACAAGTAAAATAACAAGATAAACTGGTTTTGATGGTGTCAGTCACCCCCATAGTCATACGCTGCCCCTCAGCAACAGTCTGCCCAAACACTCACATACAACATTCCATCCCCTTTCCTCACATATTTTCCTACTTATAACCATCCAATCAATAGTAGCCTCTCTCCCTCCCCCCCTTCCCCCCTTTTTCTTCTTAATGTAGCATGATCCCAGGACCCTGACAAAGTTCTTAATGTGTCTTAGCATAACCCTTCCTACTACATCTCAAGACCACTTCTCCATTCATCTTTCCACAGCTGACTAACTTTTTCAGGTTTCTGTAGCAACTTTTTTAATATAGAAAATGAGAAACAGTACTTAGATCTTGAAAAATGTGAAGTGTAACCAATCAATAAAGACACCAAGATCCCATGAAAAATACAAGATGCTTCACTAGATCCTTAATATAAAAGTAGATACAGTTTGTTGCAGATTTGAAGTTTCAATGTATCTTTGAAGTTACTAAGAAGTGTCACAAACACCTTTGGACAAGACCACTGTCAGGAGTAAATCTTTCTCTATTTATTTTCTAAGATAATCTAAGGTTTTCTTATTTTAACAATCAAATCACTACATCATTGACACTTACAGAAGGATGCCCTTATTTATCCTTCGCCATGCATATTCTTCCCACCCATTAGGCAGGGCATCTATGAACTCCCTTGTCAGTATCGTTGTACTATTCCTGACCTGCACAATTTAGGCAACATCAATAAGTGGCAGACTAAATAGAGAACATAAGCAGCATCTCCAGGCCCGGGTGTTCCTGCTACTCAAATGGAGAATAACCTTGAAGAATATGATATCCATTGTTAAGAAGAAACAAACAAGGGAGGGGGAGGGGGAGGGGGAGGGAAGAATTTTTATTGCCAGTTTGTGACTCATGCAACAATTTCTACAAAAGGGAAAAGAAAAAGGTTTGATCATGCAAATGAACCATGAAACACCAGAGTACTCAAGTAACTGGAGAATCTCTCTCTAAAGATACTTATTCAGAAGGATCTCATATCATCTTGGAACCAGTTCAATAGCACAAACCTAGACACTCTAAATTAGTGCATATATTGATGATTTCATCCATGTGTTTACCTTTTCCCACGTCGCAACTGCTTCACACAGATTAAAATCGAAAGACAAGCCCTCAAGTTCTCCTGATTTAGGATCCCTCTGCAGACATGATCAATTCAAACATGAATGAGTAGAATGAAAGGACACCAGGCCTTTCAATTAATCAAAAAAAATAACAATAATAAAGGATTTCTAGAGCAGAATTTTTCTTTGTTCACGATCATATTTTGGTTGGCTTTCCAGGCTTCTAATTTCAGACACACTATATTCGTCTGAATTAATGACAAACTTGTCCTTCTAAATTTTTATATGGAAGATCCATAAAGCAAGAAGATTTAAGTCACCAAAATTCTACCAATTTGAATACCAACAGCACTTCTGTTTTCTTGAATAATCCAGTATAATTTTTACAGATGATGCCATTTTTAACAGCAACTATGCCTATTTAAGTGTCTGAAGACACCAAGAGATACCTACCCATTTGGGAACAGTGTCGCTAGGAAACTGGATCGTAACTTGGCAATAATCACTACCATCCAAAGCTTGTAACCCCAAGCCATTTGCACTCTGCAGCATAACATTGCAAATAAATTCATTGAATATCAAAAGAGAATCACAATTTCTATCCACAATATAACCAAAAATAAATAAATAAAAATATGAAGGGCACAAGTCATTAAAAAAATAACTAAATAGTGAAAATTAGATACTTAAATATTTAATCCAATTACTAAATCCTAAGTTTAATATTCAAGATTGGGTTCAGATAGCAGTGTGCCGCTTGGGTTTTAACGCTGTTTGTATGGTCATCCCATGTGGGATATCCAAATTCAAAACTCATTACTCACTGATATTAAAATTAATTGGATTACCAATATGCTGCTTGGATTTTCTTCTTAGCTTTTATAGCATTGGGTTCATCATGTTACTTTTGTGGTACATCCCATTCGAGATATCAGAATCAGCCTAATTCCCTAAGGGTGGCCCTCATGCTCAAAATAAGCAAAAAGAACATCAGTATATGAGTCTCCTGCTACTGCAGGATCTGAAAGGAGAAAATGTAAGCAGCCTTACCCAACTGAGGAGAGACTATCTTTGGTTGGTCGGGTGACACCTGGATTTGAACTGGGGAAAAGGGATTTGCAGTCCCCAACTCCCCGCCTTACCACTCGGCCATGCCGCCAAAATAATACAAATTATATGGAAATATTCTCTTTTCTTTTGGGGTTGATTACTGAACCTTACCTTTTTTTTTTGTTTTTGATTGAATTTGGTTGAGTTCTTTCGATTGATTGTACTGTATAGTATCTCAACAATGTCATAAGGAAGAAAAGGGGGAACAAGCACATCTGGAGAGGGCAGTACAACGGAGAGTTGTATGCTGCGTTCAGGTAGGATGAATCGCTCCCAAAAAATAATCTATTGACTCTCTCCTAATTGGTTGGATCATAGGTGCGATGATTTACTTCACGAGCGAGGTCTCTAGTTCAAGTCGAGATGGCCTAGTGTATGCAGCCTTACCCCACTGAGGAAAGACTATCTCCAAGTTTTGAACCCACAATCTAATGGTAGTAACAAGTAACAACACAACTTAACCATTGTCCCAAGTCTCACCCATTAGAAAACTCTTAACTACTTCATTTCTAACAATTTTTTCTCATAGAATCTTTAGACTAAAGGAACAAAATTATACAGTACATGTGAATGGAGGACTTACAAATTGGTCAGCAGTGAGAATACTCATATTCATGAGAAACCTCCCAAACCAAGTTTTGAGTTCTGCCTAAGGAACTCTGGAAATTAAATCATCATAAAATGTTTGCTCTTCAGTTAAAAAGTCTAAACACATTGACAGATTGTTTTCTTTCTTGCTTTCTTTCTTTCTTTCTTTCTTTCTTTTTTTTTTTTTTTTTTTTTTTTTCTTCCTTTTTTCTTCACTCTCTCTCTCGTGCAGAAGACAACATTGTCAAATTTGAATCAAAGTTCTCTGTGCAAGAGAAAAAGAACAAATAGAGCCTACAACACCTTAGATCAAGTACATGGTGAGTGCAAAAACAATCCTTCATTTCTTAGCCTGTAGTTAATCAAATTGTTCTCTGTTTAGAACTAGCCTTTATCTTAATATTGATTTAACTGTCTTATATTTGAAATCTAATACACCTAACTTAGCAATGCTGTTGATTAACCGAGACAAGTTCCAAAATTACCACTTTGTGCAGCATCAGATCTATGTGCGTAGCAAGATTTAAGAAAACACAATTTGGAAAGCCATCTAATACTTCAAGAGTATCTAAGGTAATACTTTCTTTCCAAATCTAATACTTCAAGAGTATCTAAAGTAATACTTACCATACACTTCTTGAAACTGCTCTGCAAGGCTAACAAGGCATTCAAATCTTTATCCGAAAGTCTAGATTTCTCATCTACACAAACGAAAAAATACATCAAATATTGCCTCCGAAGTTGAAAACGATTATAAAATTCTTACGCAATCAAAAAGCACTCTCCAGAGGTCTAACCTACAAGATCTTAGTTAAGTTTATGCAAAAGAAATGGGGAAAAATGGAGAACTTACAGAAAGTGGAGACTCCTGTAATGTATATGAGAATTGCCCCTAAACCTGATAACAGAGAAATTGCTAGGCCCGACCGTAAGAGCTTCATCTATCCAAGTTCGATAAATGAAAAAACACAAGCAAATTCGAACTCCGAATAACCTTCGAAAGAGAGTTCACGGAGAGTTTCCCGGAGAAAAAAGAAACCCTTATTTTGGCTTCGGAAGATAAACAGTAGAGACGTAAACAATGATATGTACTTCGAAACTCTGATCGAGTTCCACACTCGAAGCTCGATCTGTTGGAAGCGCTGTCACTGTGCGTCTACAAAACCAGACCGGATGCCGATCCGACGATGGGACGATTTGCCCCTATTGGGTTATAACTTATAAGTTATTTTTATTGGCCAAAATTGGGTTATAAGTTAATAACTTATAAATACGTCGGTGCCCCGAATCGACGCTTGTTTTTTTTTTTATTTACTTATTTATTTTAAAATATTGATAATTTTATATTAAAAGTAGAAACTATTATATATACCAATACCTTTACTCCTTTAGTCAAGAATTAATTGTTCTTCTTGGAGACTAAGCAAGATTGAAACTTTGAGCTTGAAAAATGACTCTTGAAAGAAAAAATCTACAATACATATAACATGAGCCTCTTCACTATGCCAGCTAACTAAGGATATAACCGTTCGTTAGTTTTCACATGAATCCCATCCAAAACTTTTTTTTTTGTCAAACATCCAAAACATTTATGGGTTGTCTATACCCCACTTACAGACTTAGTTTCCTTATAATATTTTAGAATTAGTAACTTTATATTGAGGGGCTATTCAAGTGAATTTTTTGAATTAATTTAATCCAAATTCGTGACTTCTTCACTAAGAGATACCAATCATTACCATAAATAATTATTTGACAAGTTTTGTCATTGAACCTAATCAATTATCTTATGCATAATCCTAACACCCTTGACCCCATGAAATGATTTTCCAACTCATTAAAGAGGGCATGCATTTTTCGTATGTACACTATCTTCTTCTTTTGGTAATGTTTGTATGTACACTATCAGAGTGCAAAAGCATTGATCATACATACTCCAACACATACGCAAGAACCCTGTAGCCAGTAGTTCAACCTAAATTAAAAGGTGCCGAACAACCAAAAATTGATTGTGAGAATGAAACACCAAAGCCTGATGGAGAAAGTTAAGGCGATCAGAACCAAAGGTTTTTGAATTTCAGACATTTACTAATTATTATAAACATCCCCTTCGAAAGGGTTATGGGGGAACTTCCCAACCATAATAAAAAAAAAAATACTCTGTTGCAAGAAGGATATCCAAACCATCCTCACAAACAGATTTAGCTGTAAAAAATCTTCAAAATACTAAGAGAATACACTTCCAGTTCTCACTAATCACTTTTTTCCAGTAAACTTCAGTAATTAACGCGTATAAGAAGCTCGCCGTCAGACTTCCCGCATTTTGGGAAGAAGAAAAGAATCTCGTCAATTACACTTTTGCTAGCTCAGACGAAGCGGGAGCGGGAGCGGGAGCGGGAGCAGGAGTAACACCACCTGTTGTTGGCCTGGAAAACACCACAAGATCCAGTGTCAATAACCACAATGTTAATTTTCTTTTTAAAAACAAAAAAGGGTCATACAAACAAGAAGTCTCAGATAGACATGGATTTCAATACTCCAGATGCCCAGAACTTGCTAGTCAAGATAATTTGATTACACAATTAGTGGTGACCCTTCAAAAAGCAGGGCCATGCGTGTGCACAATCTAATGAGAAACCAGTCCCTATTCTGAGTGCCTGTAACAAATGAGTGATAAGTACACGGGCAAGGGTTAGCAGGTTTGCCAATCACCCATTTATAGCAGGAGAAAGGAGACAGAACTGCCATTGACAGCTTTCAAGGAGAGCAAATCTCCAGATATCAAGTTTCGTGACTAGTACAAGAATGAAACCTTCAGGAATTAGCAACAGATTAAAAGCTGAATAGACAATGATTTATGGTTTGCCACATGTTGAGTTACGCAGGAGTGAACCCAGCATTGAAAAGTGGCATAGTAAGGATTGTTGCTTGCAATGCCCCATGGAGGAGCCTGCATAATATTGCTACCACCTTGTAAATATTACAATGAGACCAAGAAATGCCCCAATCACTTAACCCACCCACTTCCAGGGATGAAACAGAAGGAACATATACAAGAACCTAAGATGAGGAAACAATCAGGCATGTTTCGCAATCAATTTTATATGGAGCCAAAAAGTTTTGGTTACAGTGGAAAAAACTTACAGTCCAACAAAAACTTTAGCAGCATCATAGATGACCCATTGAAATCCAGTAAGGGTTCCAACCATCGCAATACGAAGAGGAAGACCACGAGTAAAGAGACCCCACACCCCTATATTCTTCACAGCCTGGAGTAAAAAAAAAATAATTTGAGCAAATGTAACATAAAAAATTGATGGTAACAACATAACAGAACGATGGTATAACAAAGCTATTGCTACCACACAGTACTCACATCACCCATAGTTGCCCCTTTGGCATTGTTGAGGAAGGAGACCAGATTGTCAGCCGGATGAGAGATAACAGCACAAAAAACACCAGCAATATATCCACCAGTAAAGCTAACACCCAATTGTAAAGGTTTGCTGCACTGGTCCTTTGGAGTGGGGATAGCATGCTTGTAAATCATCTCCACTGTGTTCTCAAATGTTGCAAACTTCATCATAGTATCTGAAAATTATGGTTATCAGAAAAACTCCTCAATATCCTGAACACCTCAACGGAAAAGTGAAATAGAAAATATAGATATAAATCCAAAAGTGCCCTGAAACACTAATTGAAATAGATATTAGACCTAAAATGAAGATTGAATTCTGAAGAAGTATGACACATAAGGATTCCAACAGGTGGTGGGATTAGGGGAATCCAATAATGTAAACATGAAGGTGTGCTTAACTTAGTATGTGCTTCATTGACTGTCCCGCAGGATGTTAGCCACAGCATACCTGTTAGTTACAGTGACAGCAACTTTTCAATCTAATCTATGGTCATAATGACTTGTATTAACGGCCCTGTAAAGAACACCCAACAATTGCCCATATAGGCCTAACCTATGCTTGTTAATTCAGATCATCCATGATAGATTCCCAGGATACCAAAACTGGGAGCTTTGTAAGGACAGATGCATAAAGATGATTAGCGCTGACAATATCATTTCATTTTTCCAGTTGTAAATGATTAAAAAAAAAAAAAAACATTCGTATTTGAAGGCTGAGTGCACTTTGCGTATTACTACTACAGGCACTGGATTACATAGGTCAGATCATTCAAAAAATTGGAGAACACATCTGATGATTAAAAATGAATAACAAAAAGAATAAGAGAGATTTTGAACTTACATGGAATCTGACGACCCCATAATGGAACAAGCCCTTTGTACAACCTGTAAAGATTTCACGAAGATGAATCAACGGATAATAGTCATCATGTATTCAATACTTAGTAAGAAGCACACATGAACCAACAGATAACAGTCGCCATGTATTAAATACTCTGTAAAATGCACACATCTATGATTGATCTTCAGATAAGTATATGCATGAAATGAATGAAGACCACAAGCCCATACCCGAGATATCCTTCGGATCTAACAAACTTGGGAAGCCCATCAACCAACCCCCTGGCGAAACCAGGCTGTGTTTGCACACGGACCTTCACTGCCTCCATAGGACACAGAGCAACATCAGCAATCACTTCAGCAGATGCAGAACCAGCAAGGTATATCAAGGTCTTGTACTTGGCTGCATACTCAGGTCCAGCAATGTCGGAGTAGTATTTCTTAAAGAACTCGTAGAATCCATACTTGCAGGCACCCTGCATACTATATCCAAGCAAGGTAGGCGCCCAGCCCCTGTAGAAACCCTTGACTCCCTGCTCTTTAAACATAACTCCAAAACTAGAACCGGTGCTCTTGTACTTTGTGGGGTCGATCTGAAGAAATGACAACAATCATCATGAGAATCAATATCCTTCCAATGGGTTTTGTAACAGGTTCAAAATCCAAGTTGAAAATAATCAAATCAAACCCAAAAATTCATTTAGTAGTTAAATAGAGTGATAAAGAAAGAAAAGGCGCAGATAGTAGTTCAACCCTGCACCAGTCCATTGAATGTGGCAGACCTGGGGCTTGAGTAAGATGAACAGACGAAACCATAATCGGGTAAGCATAAATATACAAATGAAAAGGCCATACCCAAATCAGTTAAACAGATATTCACAGCATAAAAGATACAATACAGTACGCACGAACAAGATCATAGGCAATCCATTATTAGATAAAAATCGATGGCTAGATATCAAAAATCAGTAAAGAACTTGTTTTAAGGTTATATGAGGATAAAAGAAAATTAGTAAGCAGACATACAGTGATACAGAGCAGAGAATCCAACAAAAAAAGCAAAATAATGGTTACAAAAACGATGCCATAGCAATCATACCTGCATATTACATTTAACCAAATCCATAGGAGTAACGGCCATGTGAGTGAGACCACAGCACAATGCTCCAGCGACGGCACTAGCGGCGTAGAAAGCCGGGGAATACATCTCAATCTTCCCGGGCTCGCTCGGAGCAGGAATGACGAAGTCTTTGGAAACTCCATTAGCGTATGTCAATGGCGAACTCTGGTTTCGGTTCAGTAATTTCTCATTCGAAGAAGACGTTGAGTACAGAAAACTTGGTACGATAGATCGTCGAGCGTTTTCAAAAAGAGCCATGATGATTATGGCTTCTGTTTTCCCCTCTCTGAAGACTGGAATCAAAGTAAGATGTGTCTTTATAGGCGAAATGGAGAACAGAGAGACGCAAATGCGAGTACGCCAGGCGCGAAAGACAATTCTTCCCTTTCACTCCATTTAAAATGACGTTATGATTTCACAAATTTATAACCCTTAGCCTTAGACATCCTATTTTCCAACTTTCAAGGGCAACGACTTCTATTCGACGCCACATTTGACCAAATTAACGGTTCCTTTTGGCGGGTAATATTTCATATACTTTCGAATACCCTTCTGATAGATTCTTCTATTGCCAAGAAACTGCAACGAAAGAGGACTCGCCTCTGTGAGTGACCTTTGCCGTCATCGGTCATTCTCATGAAGCGGAGTTCTTGCTTTCTTGGCAAGTCTTTTTTGGGTCAAAACCCTCTTGGCAAGTCAACCACGCATCTTATTACTTAAGCAGTGACATCAGATCTCCACAAGAAAGATATGTCTTGGGCAATCAACGGTGAGCCTTTTGTCGTCGTTCTCCAAGTTTAGGTTATCTTTATTAAATACTAATTTCAATATATTTTCTTTTATATGAGGTTCATGCACACCTCCACTACAAGAAGGTTGCATTTGGTCTGAAAGAGATTCGAATTCTGATCAACGTGAAATATTGGTCATTTGTCAACTGAACTACTCCTCATATTAAACAAAAAAGCAATTTGAACAAAAATACTTAAAAGAAAACCTTTCCAGCTTAGACTTAGGCGTGCATGATCCTATTAATCAATAATACATAATAGTTTACCTTCAAAATATTATTTTTATTACATCAAATGTGACAACAGTATCTTTAGCAATTGAATTATATTTGATCGCCCTATGTGAAAACTCATTGTGAAACAACTTTTAAAGATTTCTTCATTGGATTGGGGAAGAATGGATTGATTTTTTTTTTTTTTTTGTAAAACTTGAAACCTTAAATTCATTGAAAATCATCTAGGAACACTGAGGAGGAACAGAAATAGAATTTGATAACCTAAAAGATGGTTGGAAATTATGTTAAAGCTTGTTAAGAGAGAAGGTACGTTCTCCATGTGCTACAAGAGTCAATTTAACTAATAGAAATTCTATTAATGTGCCTGAAAAATAAATTACAATGGGTAAATTACATATAGATCTCTTGTGCTTGTCAATTACATTTGTTCCTCCTAAAAAGAAAAAAAAAAATCAATTACAAATGCCCCTCCTATTAAAAATTAAAAGATATAAATGAGAAATTCTGCTGAAGTAATAAGGAGGCATTTATAATTAATTTTTTCAAAGCTAGTAGATGTAATTGATTGCAAGGTCTATATGTAATTTGTCCAATTCTATATATATATATATATATATATATATATATATATATATATAGTTTTCTAATCTCGTGTTGGATGCCCAAACTTAGCCAATCTAAAGATTTATTTTTATTTTTTTCGATAGAAAGATATATTAACTTGCAAGAGGCACAGGGGCTGGAAGAGGAACATGTTCCTTCAACCAGCAAGTGGAAACAGGTCAATCTAACGCTGCCTCAAGCGTCAGGCTTCCTAAGCCAAGGAGTGAGCCACAGAGTTGGCACTCCTTAGATTAAAGGAAAAAAATACACAAAATGGGGGCCTGAGATAGCTGACGAATATCAAATATGACATTCATCAAATTTACAGGAACCTAAAGGGACAGTTGGATTAGCAAGCTCACCACGGCTAGACAATCGGATTCTATGATCACATGAAGCCCGCCTTCTTCAATAGTTGTTCATAAACTATGCTTAATTCCAAAGGCTTCTCCAACTTCCGCTTCTCTGAATATTAGTGGCAGCGATCTTGCCACTACCGGTTCACCTCTCCAGTCCCTTGATATGAACCCATTACGTTAGCTGTGCGATTTGCTCTTAAATTGGCATCAGAGTTTATTTTGATTACTCCTATTGATGGTGAACACCATGATAGAGGAATTTCATGACTCCTTTGCTATTTATTGGTTTCCATAGTGGGATGGTCCTCACCTAAAGCATCATTGGATCTTTGTGCCTTAATGAATTCCTCAGTGGCCTTTGTTGCCATTTGAATCACATATGTGGGCATCCATTTACTTGCACCAATTTGATCTATATTGTGCCGCAGATACCATAGTATAAAACCAATTTGAGCTTCCAAGTTTTTGTAGTTCTCCTTATCCTCATGTTTATGTCGCCCTCATTCTGCAATCCATTGATCCACTGAGTAATCCACGTGCTCGTTGAATCGTAGGCCTAAATTAGATCCTAGCCACACTGCCCTCGCGAACGAACAGTGAAATAACAAGTGCTCTGTAGATTCCAATTCCTTGCATCTACAACATTTACCTTCCACCTTCATCCCCCTACATACGCAGTTAACTCCCGTTGATATAGCTTGATTACAAGCTCTCCATAGTAGAGCTCTCTCACCTTTGGTAAAGGGACATTTTGCCTTTCAAAAAGTATGCACGAGTTGATGTCGTTGGGAGAGGAGGTCAATTAATACCTAAAGTTGATAAGTTCCCATATGGTTTTTTATCAATAAGATTGACTCAACATATAAAGTAGATATGTAACGAGCATTAAGCTGATATCTATTATGCATTTTACATATCGTGGGGATGGAGCTATTACATACATCATCGAGGAGAATTAGACCCGATCTCTTCACTGAAAGGTATTAGTCATTACCAATAAGCCAAACATATGATGGAAAATTTGAATATCTCAACTAATTGAACACGGATAACTAATTAAAAATAGTACAAAACATTTAGGGCATCATCCTCATCGTTTTTTGTTATTGAGGTATTTGTTATCTATTTTAAATCTTATTTTTAGTTTCAAATAATAGAAAAAACTCCAAAAATCATAACCGACTTCCGAATTTTTGTTTATACTATATATATATATATATAAAATTTGTATGAAAATCATGTATTTTTATTTTTACATACTACACTTATTTTCCATTTCATAATTTATTATGTACAAAAGTTACAAAATCATTTTTATTTTTCACTAAAGATGAATTATAATATTCATTTATCTTAAATAGGCAAAACAGAGAACGAGAGTTGGTGATGAGTTATAATATTCATTTATCTAATGTCCATACTTATCAATGGAGAGGTCATGAGTTCGACCCTTGCAAACGACAAAGCTCCCTCTGATGATGTAATCAAGGTACGCACAAGCTAGGGTAGATGAACCTCAAATGCAAAAATAAATGATAATTTTGTTTATAATCAATTTAAGATGTTGGACGTTGAAAAGGCCCAAGCCCAACAAAAATAAATTACAACAAAATAAGTTTTAAATCCATTAAGCCCACGTAAATAGCAATAATATAAATAAAGCTTTTTGGTAATACAATAATATAAATAAAACTAGATTGTAGCTAAACGTACGTGTAAATATGTTAACTGAAAGGTTTTAAATATCTACCATAAGATTCGTTGAACTGAACCTGAAGGAAACAAACAACGCTTGATTCTCGTTGGTGGTTAAAGTAACGTCTCTTTGATCCACTGCCAATTCCATTGATGGGGCTGGTTGGTTAAATAGGCCTTAACAACACCATTAACCAACAAAGATAATTTGTAACCATTAAAGTGATGGCTGAGTTGGCAATCAACAATGAGTCAAAAAGTCATGGCTCTAACTCTTCTTGATGCTAGGTATAATAATCACATCCTAATATATACAAAATCGCAGGTTTTGAAAAAAGACAATTGTAAATTATATTACAAATTAAGTAGAATACATGGTTACCACAAAATAGAAGACAAAATATACACACAGAGTCACTAATAACCAAGAAAACTTTACTCTAACTTTACTCGCAGTGTGTGCATGTCTAATGGTAGTCAATAAGTTTAAAGTGGAGAATAATAGAGTTCAAAAAAAGCCATCTTGGCCATCCAGCATGTGTATCACAATGCATACTTTGACTTGTATCTAGTTATTAGAGACATTAAAGTGCTAGTTGGAAATGTTCATTAATGTACTACTATAGTGATGGCAGCCTCATATATAGAGAGTAAGACCAAAGAATTTGAGCACTCGGTTTTCCACATCTTCCTCCTCCCTAGTGCTTACGGATTCATGTATTCAGTAAATTGGAAATAGAGAGCCTGTGCCAGACATATATGTGTGGGAGAAAAAATTCTCCACCATACATAGTTTTAGTTTTAAAAAAAAAAATTTTGACGTCAAATCATGGAAAGCTAAGATAGATTAAACGCAACCTGCTATCTATTGAAATGCT
Organism: Hakea prostrata; assembly: GCF_041222555.1. Taxonomy (NCBI): domain Eukaryota; kingdom Viridiplantae; phylum Streptophyta; class Magnoliopsida; order Proteales; family Proteaceae; genus Hakea; species Hakea prostrata. The sequence continues at coordinate 1,782,562 of NC_142602.1, read as the reverse complement.
CTTCCTGAGGAATGATGTTAATAAGATTGTAATGCTCTTCCTGAGGCTGTCTCTGCCTTCTAAGAGATGATGTAACTTAATTTAGATTTTCGTACCATTTTTTATTAATTAATACAAGCTCCCTTGACAGAAAAGAAAAAAAGGAAAAAGAAAATGCACCCTGTACAGCGGATGGATCCCAAAGCTTGCGTGGGGTTCAGATCTATCACCATTGCTGATATTCACCCAAAATAACCTTGTACCATTGATGTAAAGCGATGGTAAAGATGCCGAACGGAGGGTGGATCTTACAGACAAAGATCCACTGACAGTGAGATCCCAATCTGACATCAGTGCATCATTAGTCTCCTACACACGCTACTCGTATGATTGCCCATAGATTTCAGAAAGAGAGCCCAATTAATGAATATCATCGCGTCATACACATACTCCATCTTGATTGGTTCGTAACGAATTGCATCTAACGGTGGCCGACCTGGGAACCGGAGGTCGTTGCAAAATAGGCGCTCATCAATTTAATTTAACCCGGAAAAGAAAAAAACTTTGCAATTCTAGGTGGGTATAGCCGTATAGTACGTTACAAAAAAAAAAAAAAAAAAAAAGGGTGAGTACAGTAATCCGTACCCTTCCTGAACGAGGATTTCCGCTTACCTCAAGGATCGATGACGTGTACGGCTGCGATGTCTTTGTCACTTTTAAACTATTTGTATAGTATTTCTTTGTATAAAAGCGCCTTCCTTCTCCTTGATCTGTTTTTCGTCTTGCTGGTTGTATTCGTCTTCCTCTCGTTATAGGGCTTGATCTGCGACGCTGTTGTTCTCGCCGACAAAGAGCTTTGTTCACTGTGTTTGATCGATCTCCGCTGAAGAGTTCATTCGGAAAAAAAAACACCGATATTACTTTTTTGTATTGGGGTTTAAGGACTTGATTTCTCCCCGTGATTTTGGTTTTTCAGATCCGGGGAAGTAACCCTAATTAAGCTGTTTTTCTTTGATATGCTTGAGATCTGACATAAGATTTATACAGATTTTTTACCCGATTTATTTTCTTGGTATTTAATATCAAGCTTCGTATAACTTATGCGCCTAACTGGATCTAATCGCTGCCTGTTGAATCCTAAGGAGGAAGAAATTCTTGCTAGAATGGCTAAGGATGGGTGTGCCGCTGAAGATATGGAAGAAGGTGAGATATCTGATTCTGCATCCATTGAAGAAATCAGTGAAGAAGATTTCAAACAGGAGTTAAAGGTTTCATCGAAAACCAAGGATGATTCTAGGGTTTGGATGAACGATCTCTTGAAATATCCTGTTTCAACTCCTGGTTATTCTCCTGGTTTGTATAATCTTGCGTGGGCACAAGCTGCGCAAAACAAACCACTCAATGAAATATTGGGAAGAGAGTTTGGATCCAATGATAAGTCGACGATATCGGCTTTATCGTCGACACTTAATGTTTCAGTAAACGGCCGAGAAAGTAATAATAGAACTTTAAATTCTTCCAAGGAAGTTGATAAAGTAATAATTGATGACAGTAGTGATGAGATTGACAATGAAACCGTTGGAGGCGATGAGAAGGAAGAGGGAGAGCTGGAAGAAGGGGAGATAGAATTGGATTCGGAGACTGTCGACAATTTTTCGTACAAACGGTCATATGAAGAAATTTCGAGTGATCAGAGTGAAACCGAGAGGGATTCGAAACGGAAGGATTTCGACAGTAGGCTTTATTCAATACGAAAAACTGTAGAGTCTTTAACAGTGGAAGAAGCAAAGAAGTAAGTGCTTGAACATCAGACTCATCTAATTTCGGATTTGGATATTGGATTTTCCTAGGGTGTTGGATTGAGTGGATGTTGAGAAGGCTTTTGATTTGAGTTCTTCGTTTTGATTCAGAAAGTAAATTCCTATGAATCGATACTGAATCGATGTTGTTGATTGATTTGTTGGTGTAGGTCTTTTCCTAGAGTTTGTTCCCAACTTCTGACTGCTTTGGAAACTTTGAGGTTAATGATTTTAGAGAATCGTGTTTCGGCCATGGATGCTATTGTTGGACAATGCTTTTCCGTGCTTCAAGCCATTAATTCTGTAAGCAGGGCTATAGATTCCTTCAATTACCAATTCGTCTTATTTTATATGATTACGTAGATGTTTTCCCACATATGCTCCATTTTTTGCCGCTATGATTTGGTCTCCTATTTGAAGCTTACTTGCGTTTTGTGGCAGGTTTTTTGTTCCATGAACCTGAAGCAGCAAGAACAGAATAAAGACACCATGTTGAGGTTTCTACATCATTTCCCCATCCATTCCTTCGACGAATTTCTATGTACTGAGTACTGTTTGTTATACCTGTTTCTATTATATCATGTATCAGGTTGCTTGAAAGTATAAACAGCCAAGATCAGGCTCTTTTCTCACTGGATCAACTGAACGAGGTCTTGCTTCTCCATTATCGGTCTTTTATTTGAGAAGAATGTTTTGTGGATCAGAAAATCAACTTGGTTTCTCTTGTTTCAGGTAGAGATCATGTCATCGAGTGTTAAGGCCATGGACTACAAGAAAAAACCACAAACAATTGATTTATTCGATCAGAATACTGCTAATATAACTAATGCCCCCAGTAGTGACATGAATTTGTCAAAAGAACTCCTTATGGGCTCCATATCTGTTAAACCTGGTAATCAAAGTGATGTAAACATAGCATCTGAAGCTTTGAGACTGGGAATATCAGCTGGGTCCAAGAGTAGACTGGGTTTTGGCCCCCTGCTTGATCTTCATCGGGACCATGATGCAGATAGCCTTCCTTCTCCCACTCGTGAAACCCCACTACCTTTACCAATGCTAAAATCACAGGCTAATATGGATGGTAAAGTTAGATCGGATCTGGCCGTAACCAAAGTGGAAGTTAAAACAGAAGATGCTCCATTGCATCCATATGAAACTGATGCCCTGAAAGCTGTCTCTACATATCAACTAAAATTTGGTCGGTCCTCATTCCTTCTAAGTAACCGTCTTCCAAGTCCAACTCCTTCAGAGGAGGGCAATGATGGGGATGGTGATGCTAATACTAATGACGAGGTATGTAGTTCTTCAGTTAGTGTGAGATCTGCACTTCCATTTGTCCAACAGCAGTCCATTGGCCCTGCTGCTGCTTCTTCAGTGGGTAGCTTAAACGGACAAGCAATGCCACCTGGAAAAACTGTTGGGCATTTAGGTGCATTGTCAAGTTCCATTGTAAGAAACTCAGCAAAGAGTAGAGATCCTAGGCTACGGTATACGAGCTCTGAAGTGGGTGGATTAGATCTCAATCAACGGCCTCTGTCTGCAGAGTCTAGCGCGCCAAAAACTGAGCCTCTTGGAGGAATGATGAGTTCAAGGAAACAAAAGATTGAGGACAACCATTTGGATGGCCAACCTTTGAAAAGGCATAGAAATTTGGTGACGAGTTCTGCAGTTTCCAGAGACGTGGAAATGACATCTGGAATTGGTAGTCGGTTTGAGGACAAGAGTAGTTCTATGCCTCAACTTGCTGCCGATAAAAACCATCCGATCGAGAACGTGGGAGTCAACTCTACAAATCTGCAAAATGGAGAAGTTGGATGCAACAGAGGGCAGGATGCCAGCTCTGGACACTTTAGTGCTTCAACTGGTGGGAAACAGCAGGCACCAGCTTCTGATGGCAATACTACAGTTTCCTTGCCTTCTTTGTTGAAGGATATTGTTGTGAATCCCAGCATGCTGATGCATCTACTTCAGATGGAGCAACAAAGATTGTCCGCAGAAGCTCAACAAAATCCTAGTGAATCTGCCCAAAATTTGATGAATACTTCGAGCGCAAATATATTACAGGGAACAGTTCCTACGGAAAATGCTGCTTGGAAGCCATTGGAAACTGAGCAGAAGGTCATAGGAAATCCTCATACTGCTGCCCAAAAAATCCCATTGGTAAGAACTCATTGGTTAGATTTTTTGCTTATATTAATTATTTACTGTTTTTGCCATTTCATGTGAGCTTGAGGGTTACAACTTTTGCCAGCTCATTTGGGACATAAGAGTCCTCAAACTTAGTAGCTGGATGATTGGTTGCTCTTTGAGCGGGTTAATGGGTTGACTTATTACAGACTTTCACATGGACAAATTTGCTGTTCCTTCATCTTATAAATATGAATCGCCAAGTTGCCTATACTCAGTATGGGATGATGACACCTTGAATGTTTTGGCAATCATGACAAATTTATTAATGGAAGAATGGGAAGGAACCTTTCCTGCCCAAGGCAACAGTTTTTTGCTTTCTAATATGATCTACAACATTTCAAACGTTTATGTGTTAATGATATGTCTACTAGAAATACTAGGAAGCTAGCATCATTGGAAGACATCAAGGAAGAGCTATTCTCTACTCGCCTTTTACATTACCCCATAGCTAGTAGCTCTCTTCCTTTCAGTAGACTATGCCTCAGGGGCATTTATAAAATCAGAATGAGAAAATACTTTCCTTTGACAACTCTTACAAAGGTGCCTTGGGATTGCATGGCCAGCAGCACATGGGTGAAGGATCAAAAACTATTCCATATAAAAAGATGAAACCATTTGGACCAGCATACTCTATCATCTCTGCTCTTCCATTGGAATTTTTTGGGGGCTGACTTTAATGATTGACAAATAGATATAGGCTGCTAAAACCAACATGGCAGAAGAAGGTAATTGCCTCAGCCCAATTGATACCTTCTTCCCTCTCTGAGAAAGAAGGCTCCATTTCCATCTTGCTGGCTTACTGTGAGTCCAGTAATGATAAAGCAAATCCTTTTCTTTATACCAAATTCAAGGTGAAAACTAAATATTTATCTTGTTGATTAACTTTGTCCAAATTCAAGGTATCAGTAACAGATCTCCAACCAGTTGCAGTTAGAGGGCTAAAATAAATGCTAGATTTATTAAAATTGATAATCTGACCAGAACCATAGATGTCTTTGTAGAACACAATCAATTTGAAACTCTCCAATTTTTCCTTTTAGAGAAGAATTGACAGTTGTCTACAAAGAATGAATGGAAATCTGGTGACCACTTCTACTGTATTTTGAAAATCAAAGTTCATTCCTGTGCAAGTTGTAAATGACTAGAATATGCTACCTGACATAACATGAAAAGAAGCATGAGGTAAGGGACAGGCTTGTTTAAGCCTGCTGTAGGGATTGACTCTCCCCACTGCTGCTAATTAAATTTAACTAGAAGCTCTACATTGATGACACATTGCATTACCCAATTATCTCAAGCCTTGGGAAACCCTATTCTATAATGCAAGTTTTCCAAAAAAATGGTTATTCCACTTTGCCATGAGCTTTACTTAAATTTAGCCTAGGAGTCACAACTCAGACTTAAATCTTCTGACATTTGTGATACAATATTTCATGGACACAAATTTATTGTACAAAATATCTCCATTCGGCCTTAAAAGCACTTTGTTTTGTGCTGATTTTTTTATATTACCGTATGGTAATGATTTCAGACTATTGACCAAATATTTAAGAGTTATCTTCTAAATGATTCAAGGAAGGCTGATAAGCCTGAAAAGCTCTGTTGAATTCTCTTAACATGTAACCGTGAGAATATTCACCTTTGGACCTCCTTAGTAACTGCAGGCCCCTAAATAGCCCGGTGAGAATGGAAAAATCTTCCTAATAGCCCATCTAAAACTAGGGCTTTAATAGCCCCAGTCTGAAACATGGCAATCTGATCTTTATAGTAGGTATGCAGGGAAAGATTCATCTCTTTAGAGGTAGAACTAGTATGCAAGTCATAAAAATACATTAATGTTTTCAATTATTAAATTTCATAATTTGTTGATGACTAAATGGGATTTATGCATTGGGATGCATCAATACAAAGGAGTGATTTGATTTAGAATTCAGATTTGAAGGATCTAAAAGAGGAGCCGTTGTGAAGGTCTAAAACAACCATAGCTCTTGTATCGGTTATGCCTTTGAATACAATTATTGAGGGCATGGATCTATCAAGCTGGCTCATTTAGTTGGAAAATTCTGAGTTCTTGTTTCTGATGGGGGAAATGAGATTTTGGTTTGAAGGGGAAGGATCTGGATTTTGGAAACAATGTAGTTAAAATTCCTAATTTCGATGTGTTCATTATATGTAGTACTATGTTTATCAAGTCGATTGGATGTACTGTGGTCCATTCTAGCTTATGTGACTAATTATCGGAACTTTTTTTAATTTATAAATTAATAATCTACTTAGGTGATCACCTTTCAAAACTCCTTGCTTACACGGGTGATCTACTTGTGTAGCCAGTGTTTTAAACCTAAGCACCAGTCAGTCAATATCTTATGTGACTTCGGTGGCTTATCACCTTACTTTGGGACCTATCTTGTTGGCTAGTCATGCCATTGGAAACTACTAGGGGTGCAACCTCTGTAGGCCTGGTTTGGGCATTTAACAGATGTCCAACCAAATTTGAGCTGTCCTACCAAAACTGAACTGATTTAGTTCAAAATTGAGCCTGCATTTGACCCTAACCTCTTAAAGTCTAGATGGATTCTTGGAGGGTTAAGACTTAAGAGTTTTATTGGCGGATGTTTTGGTCCTTGCATATTTTACACTTGTTTTTTATTCCCTGTGAATTTCACTCATATGTTTCCTGCTCCATTTGTTGAAGTTACTTCAAACTGAGATGTTCATGCTTGCCTCTTCAGATCTCTGAATAGATTCAAATTTATATTGATGATTATTCAATCTTGGCGACTTTTGCAAGCAATTTTTTTTTTGTGACATTCACTTGTATCCTTATAAGCATCACAAATGAGCATGTTATACTGTTGGCAGATTCCACAGGGAGAATTGGGGAAAATCCGCATGAAACCTCGTGACCCTCGTCGTGTACTCCACAGCAATACTTTTCAGAAGAGTGAGGGTTCAGGAGCTGAACAATTAAAAACAACTCAAGGCCCTCAGGTTACAAAGGACAATGTAATTGTCCGTCAGCATGGGGATCAGGCGGAGGCAAATTCCCTGTCTTCCCTGTCCAATTCCCTTCCAGATATTGCTCCACAGTTCACAAAGGGGCTGAAAAATCTTGCTGATATCTTGACTTCATCCCAACCTACAAGTACTCTTCCGGTTGTTTCCCAGACTGCCTTCTCTGAACCGCCGACTGTAAAGTCGGATAAAGTAGATGCAAAAGATGTAGTAACTGAGGCTAGTGACCCTAAAAGTGAGGATGGGTTGAAGCCTGAAAAAGGTGCAGTGGGGCCTCCACAGAATACATGGGGGGATGTTGAGCACTTACTTGAGGGTTACGATGACCAGCAGAAGGCAGCTATCCAGAAAGAAAGGGCAAGGAGGATAGAAGAACAACAAAAAATGTTTGCAGCTAGGAAGCTGTGCCTTGTCTTGGATTTAGATCACACACTTCTTAATTCAGCCAAGGTACGTAAGTTACTGTAGAGTCAGTTGTTGCTGCCAATGCAGCAAGAAATGCCCTGTTATTTGTGTTCAGAATTTATTCATTACGACTTTCTCCTTTTCCTCCATGCCTTTTCAGTTTGTTGAAGTTGATCCTGTGCATGAAGAGATCCTAAGAAAGAAGGAAGAACAGGATCTGCAAAACCCACAGAGACATCTCTTCCGCTTTACGCATATGGGAATGTGGACAAAGTTAAGGCCTGGAATTTGGAACTTTCTTGAGAAGGTGGTATATTCTTTTGATTTTGTAGTTTTTAGAAGTACCAAAGTAGTGTTTCTGCTTAACTCTGAAGTACTTGGTGTCTTTTAGGCTAGTAAGCTGTATGAGTTGCATCTTTACACTATGGGCAACAAGCTCTATGCCACGGAGATGGCAAAAGTTCTTGATCCAACAGGGACTTTGTTTGCTGGGCGAGTTATTTCAAAAGGAGATGATGGAGATCTTTTTGATGGTGATGAGAGGCAGCCAAAGACTAAGGACTTAGATGGTGTCTTGGGTTTGGAGTCGGGTGTTGTGATTGTTGATGATTCTGTAAGGGTCTGGCCACATAACAAGATGAACTTGATAGTTGTCGAGAGGCAAGTCAAAATTGATATATCCATCTCACCTTGTTATCCAATGGGGAAAAAAATCTTCTAATGTTTACCTCCATTATCTTATGTGGTTGGAGTGGGAGGTTGTTGTTCTTCCCAGGTTTTCCCATTGTAATAAGTCGTCTTCATAAATGTGATGCAGATACACTTACTTCCCTTGTAGCAGACGCCAATTTGGACTTCTGGGTCCATCACTGCTTGAAATAGATCATGATGAGAGACCTGAAGCTGGAACCCTTGCATCTTCCTTGGCAGTAAGGCCCTGCACCTGGTTTTGTTGCAGTGTAGTTTACAGAGTCTGCAATTACTCTTCTGATTATATATTGTTTTCCTTGAACCAGGTAATTGAAAGAATACACCAAAACTTTTTCTTGCACCCATGTTTAAATGAGGCAGATGTTAGAAATATTCTTGCAGAGGAGCAGAGGAAGATTTTAGCTGGTTGCCGTATAGTATTCAGTAGGGTTTTTCCGGTAGGTGAAGCCAATCCCCACCTACATCCACTGTGGCAGACAGCTGAACAGTTCGGAGCTGTATGCACCAATCAGATAGATGAACAGGTGACCCACGTAGTTGCCAATTCTCTTGGAACAGACAAGGTATTTTAGTTGCTTTCTTGTCTTTGAATTTGAATAAAACCATCCTTCCCATATTTCTGATGGTTTGTTGTGGGAGCCTGGTACTCATGGTACATCTTTTTATACGTGTAGGGTAGATGTAGAAGAAGATAGGACACCTAATTTTAGGACACATAATGTTAGGACAAACCTTCTATGATGATCTCTTTGGATGTTCTAAGACAAAATCTTTGGGGTTGGTCACCACTTGAATAGTCAACTGTGTTTATAGATCATTGCGATTATTGGTGGTTTTCTGAGTCTACAACAGTATATATATGCTTCTGTGATGCTTGGGAAAGCATCTTTATGAATCAGCTTATAGGCCTGGAATTGGTGTTCCTGCTGAAGCTTGAAATGCAGGTCTCTTTTTTAATTTATTCTAAATCTTTTTGCTTCAATTTTTGACAGGTAAATTGGGCTTTGTCCACTGGAAGAGCTGTTGTCCACCCTGGATGGTGAGTCTTTTTTTTCCTTTCTTCCAGTTCTGAGTGAGTTGGGATATAATGAGATACGTAAAGTACTAACACGTTCCTGTTTGACAGGGTCGAGGCATCGGCTTTACTATACCGTCGGGTGAATGAGCATGAATTTGCCGTTAAATTATAAACCATCACTCAGCCGCCCCCAAAACCCGGAACCCTTGCCTCCATGGTTAATTAAGTTTAAAACATGAAATTTTAACGGGGAAAAATTGAATTGGGTTGCAAAGAAGTGGCCTCTGGGCCTGGCCGCTGTTGGGGTTTAGTTTGGTTGAGATGGATTCTTTGTGTGCCCTAACAGCAGAGAATTGCCTATGCTTCTCCATGCTGTCGACCTGTATCCAATGCAATGAAGAGGAAGGGACTTGGAGGACATGGCATGGGATGTACCTTTTGAAAATCAAGTCTCCCTCGGGTGAGCCTGGGGAAGTGAAAAGGAGGTGATGGGTCTAAATTATGTACTGGGGGAAGGGGTGGGGGTGGGGGTGGTGTCAGTTGAAAAGTCTTATAAACCCGATCGTCTGCTCAGAGATCTGACATCGATAAAGAAGAAAACCCTTAAAAGCATTATGGGTATTTTAACAATCCTGTTATAATCCATGTCGGCCATATCAGCATCAGAACTACAGAAGTATATGGAAAGCTTTAATTAACATGGTTTTAAGTTTGAATATAGAAAGAGACCAATAACTCGAAATTTGGACTGGAGAGGAGAAAGGAAACCCATTTGAAAAGCCGGGTTCGACTTTTCCTAAAATACCCAAACATAATTTTTGCTGGAAACTGTGGGCGCTGTGAGCAGCGGCATCTGGCGAAGTCTTGACTTTCTGCTTTCGAATTTTTGACTTGGTTTGTGGATGGTCAAATTTCAGTTTCTGCCATGTGGCAGAATTGTTATGTATTGAGCGCCAAGCTTAAACCTAAATTGTAGTCATCAGCTCCAAACGAGCGATGCTCGGAAGGGGTCCCGTTGGTGGTCACGTGAAACAAGTGATGTATAATTTAACGTCTTGAACTCCTTCAGTTGAAATTGATTTGTTGAAAACAAAAACACAAGGCCGGGCAATATTGAGGTCATGACGCGATTTTTGTTGGATGTGTCTATGGTGCTCGGGGCAACGAGAAGAACGACTCTGACTGTGATTTTCAGATTTTGGACTTCTAGTTTCCTGGAATGCCACTCAAAAATAAATTATTTTGCCAAAAGAAACTGAAAAATAAATTGGAGTGGACCACATGTACGGTATCATTTTTTATTTTAACCTAAAAAAGAGACCAAAATGTCCGGGCAAACTGCAGGGGAACTGTAATTTCGTTTTGTCCTTGATAAGGGAATGGCTCACCATAGCCGATAATGGGCTTCCTGTGCCGGTAAAACGTCACCAAGCCGTGTGGACACAGGAATAGAATTTCGATATTTGGCAACATAGCTGCGAAGCTTTTCGAGCCTTTCCATGACGGGTTACTCCCTTAACTATCTTTGATCCAACTTCATATAATTAAAGATCAACTGTCAAGTACTAAATTGTGTATTTGTTGATGTAATGTATCTAAATACAACAGATGCACAAATTGGATACTGAGTTGAGCTTCAAACAAGCTATTTTTCTTCTTCTCTTCCGCCAGTTAGACTACTACTTCCCACACTATCGGTTCTATAGCAACAAAAAGTAACTACAACAACGACCATCGTATGGCTGTTCTGAATGAACCATACGTATATGGCAGCAAAACAAAATTTCAGATGTACATTTAGTATGTATTTGATAACATTTCTATACTCAACCGAAAAAAAAATAATGTTTCTACACTGAGAGCTTAGTTCTTTAATTTTTTAATATTTTCTTGCTTGAAAAATGTTTTCAAAGAACATGTTTTGAGCTGCTGATTTGAATGAACCATTCAGGTTCTAAAAAATCTTTTCTTTGTGAAATTTCAATTTTAACGAGTGATACTTGTAACAAAAATGACTTTATCACTGTCATTTCCATCCAAAATAAAATACTTTTACATCACAAAGATACGTAACCCAAAAATAATCATAAAATGATCCAAAGTTGCATAGTAGCAAAAATGATCGACTATTTTACTTCACCAACATTTTACAAATAGGCTTTTCATCATCAAAAAATATAAAAAATAATAAAAAAAAAATCCTAGTTGAGGTCAGTCTTCATCTTTCTTCAAATCTAACTAGATAGACCATAAGGATTTTCTTTGATAGCTGGACGATATTCCTTGCATCTCTCCATACTTTACATTATAGAATTCAACTTATAAAAAAGGTACAGAATACAACATACTAAACTAGACTCACCCTACCATTTGGATCAAATCAAAATCTAAAACAGAGTCTTCCTATCGCATCAAACTCCAACTCGATCGGCCATTATCATTGCTGGCGAGCTTTCCCAATACATTAGCCACTGGATTGGCTTTCAGCAACAAGGAAATAAATGCTCTTAAACCTTAGCCTCGACAACAAATGAATGAGAATTGGTACTCTTACATCCTTCAAATCTCATAGTTTTCGTAGAAGAAAAACAGCAGAATGTGGAAGGGAACAATATCTTAAATACAGTTTTAAGTTCAATAAAAAAATATAGAGAGAGAGCTTACAGCCCAAGTTATCCTTTGTTTGCTGAATATAAAATGGGGTGAGAAAAAATAAATCTTTTAATGAAATTGTTCTCCTATAAAATTGTAGTTATTATCAACCTTATTATCCTCTTGTCTTCTGTTTCGAAAGTCTAAAGCATAATTTGTTTGATTCAATGAGGTGGAAAAGTGGACAAACAAGTTTTTTCGAATTAAAGAAGCTTGTCTGATGATATGACATTTCACTTCTCTCACAAAATCCTTTTCTTTTTTTGTTCTCTCAACCCACTAGGTGGAGAAGGTTAACATGTTTATTTTTTTCTTTCTTTTTTATCTAGCAAACAAAAATGATTCCCAAGTATTTAGAACAAAATTTAATGAAAAAAATCCAATGCCAAATGTATTAGGTACTACTACATTGCGTACGTCATATGGCTGAGCATCTTAATGCATTACATATTTGATTAGAAAGATATGAACATCATATGAGATGCTATTTGTTTTTTTTCCAAATCTATTTCCTACTCTCAAGGTTCCAAATACATCGATTTTTCATTTTTTTGGGTCAGCAAATACATCAAGTTGGAGGCATATCACCAGTGGAATTTCACGAAGAACAAAGAAACAACCCTTGACACTAAATTTTGAAAGCAGCAAAACAAAAACATCATATTTAGACTAATTAAGAAACAGCAATAACCACTCACCTTCTCAAACCATATAACTGCTGACATCTTGTCAAAGAATAAACAACATTGTCTTCCTACACGCATTATGTTTGCCTTATTTAATGCTTCATGCCACTCCAGCAGAATCAGAACATTTCTATTCCCTTCTCTCTCGATCAATTAATCATGATAAGAATACAGAAGTCCTCCGAAGAGATTAATTTACCTATCACCCATACAGGTAAACACTTTTGGAATATATAGTAGTACCCCAGACTAAGTAACAACAATCCCCAATCCCTCCAGCAATATATCATTGTCACACAAGTACAACTATACAAGAGCAAGCTTGTGAGCCATCCTGAGAAATTTGCCTTTGCATATTATTTCCTTCAGATATGGTTCAGTAATGTGACAATTGGCAATCAGATCAGCAAGTACTCAAAATCCTTCCTACAGATTAATGATTCATATAATAACAACATGACTGTCAGCAAAGTCTATTGTTGGCAGTAAGACAACAGCTAAGTGAGATGTCAGGGCTTCAGCTGCCCAGACGAACAAAGCAGCCCTAATTGTTATGGCTGTGTTCATACTGATTTACTGGAAAGGTTAGAAGAATAAAAAAGGCTGGAAGAAGAAGCAAGTCAGGTAAGATAGACAGAATGGGCTCAACTCGGTTCAGCAATAAAAAAGGACTAGAAGAAGAGCCTCAAAGAATGAAGTATCTCACTCATCACATATACTGTGACTAAACAAAGAATGGGCTCAACTCGGTTCAGCAATAAGAAAGGACTAGAAGAAGAGACCTGAGAGAATGAAGTATCTCACTCATCACATATACCGTGACTAAACATATTATTAGTCTTAAAAAAAGAAAAAAAAAAAAAAAGCAGAAGGCAAGCAACTGTGCACCTGGTGACATTTCACACAAAGAAACTCGTAGAGTCACAGCCATTTGCCAAGGTCAAAACAAAGGAAGTACCAGCACACCTCACAGCACTTTGTGCCTAGGACCAGTGATTATGAACTTCTAAGGGTCTATTTGGTTGTGTGAATCCAGCCATTTGAAATGAAATGAGATTTCAAATCTATGGACTCATGAATGAAAAAATTAACCGTTTGGTTACTTGAATCTGGTGAAATGAAATCTGTGGATTCATCCTGAAAATTGTTTGTTTACTTGAATCTGTAAAATAAAATCTATGGATTCATCCTGAAAAACTGTTTGGTTATCCTAAATCTATGGATTTGAAATCTACAGATTCACCTTGAAAAACTGTTTGGTTATCTGAATTCATGAATTTCAAAATAGATAATTTTCATCTGCATGAGGTTTGGTCCAAGTCACTTTTAGTCCACTTTAAGTTTTCTTTTGCACTCTCCCATGGTTTCAAGAAATTATTAAATAAGGACAAGCTTAACATAAATTATTAGTTTAATAATTTTTGTGACAAAAATACCCTTGTTTTTTTTTAAGATTTTAAGGGGGTTATCTTGCTTTTTGTTGAACTTGACGTCAAAATTGGTTGACTTAGATGGATGCAAGTGCACAAATATGATCCTAGTCAACTAATTGTAATCTAATATTATTCCTTCTTTGGAACTGCAATGCCAAGTCCTAATAACTAAGCATCAGTATCTAGTCATTGTCAATGCCTTAGCTATACATATGTTGCCCTCAAGTCTTCTCCACCAAGAATAATATTCGACGAATTCTGAAATCCTTTCCTTATAAGTAAATGTACTTCTATATGCCATTGTTTGATCAAGGGAATTTTTTTTTCCAACTGTTAACACTAGCCCCATTGCTTCATCATGTAGCAAAAGTGGCATGTCAGATAAGATATTTTCCTTGCATAAAAAAAATCTTCGCTTTATTCAATTTAAATATCTTGCAGTCAGTATTCCTTAGCTTTATAGTTTTGTCATCCTAGGCTTGACGATTGAGAATCATGATTCATTTTCTTCATCTGTACTGCTTCCTTTTTGTTTCTTCAAATGGTGTGAATTTAACCCATCTAGCTGTGGTTCAACTCTAACCAGTTCATAGATTTGCGTGCGTTGACGGGTGCAAGAAACTGTGCATGTTTCTTCCTTTGTGCTCTCTCTCTCTCTCTCTCTCTCTCTCTCTCTCTCTCTCTCTCTCTCTCTCTCTCTCACTGCTCAGAGCTTTTGTAGTTCATTCATTTGTCAAATTAGCTGAAGACATTGAAGTGGACTGAAAGACCAAACTGTTAGCAGAAGAATTTCAGTGAATTGAGAATGCAATTTCAAAGATAAAGATTTAATCCTTCGCCCAGGAAAAAAGGATTGAGAGTTGACAATTTAGATCAAAGCGTATTTGATGACAAAAAAAAAAAAAAAAAAAACTGAAATATGATCAATTGCATCAGTCTTTGTCATTTGATTCAAGATGTTGATTTAGTTATCTGTTTTCAAATATTATATTAGGTCATAAATAATTCAATTAAAACTATGAAATTGCATCAAATTTGAAAAAGTTAAGGGTAAACCTGATCAATCGAATTACCCAGTAACTGATCCAGTTGTATAAAAAAGTAAATATATATTAATTTTGAGAAACATGATCACTTACATTTAGCTGAACTTCTTATTGTTCATAGAAACTGGTCAATGGCCCATCCACTAACATGTAAGAACCGTTTAAACTTCAAATCTTGAAAGTGAAAGTAGTAGCTGCTGTCAACTTAATCTGAACAGTGAGTAGTCTTGTTTCTCCAACTTTGGTTGTTAGTTTATTATCTAGTTCTTTGAGAAACAGTCTTGGTTCAACCCATCAACTGGATTCAGTCCAATTTGAATTCCACAGTGAGCAAATAAATTGAGAGTTATTTTCCATGAAGAGATTAAATAGAGGTTACCGCTGTGATGACACCAACCTAGAGGTTTCAGGAATAGTTTCTACCGCCCGCCGTGAGCACAGAAGAAGAGTGAGATGAATCGCTGCAATTCCAGACCTCTCTTTGAATTTTGTGAAGAGAGAGGAGAAAGCCGCGAGCCTCTAGGAGAAAAATCGCAGAGGAGATATCTGTGAGCCTATATAGGTTTAATCCAAGGCTTTGTCCGAAATTCTTGAAGAGAGAGGAGAGAGCCGTGAGCAGAATTCCTTCAAGAGTGAGGAGAAAGCCGTGAACAGAAGGGAGAGTCAAGAGTGAAAGACGGAAGAAGAAAGAAAAAAAACGCTGAAAATTCAGGGTTTTCTCTGAAATTCGAGAAGAGAGAGGAGAGAGGAATATCTTTTCTAGGCTTAAATAAAATCAAATTTGGGTTGAATTGGTGACCGTATTTTCTAATGCCAAATGACACAATCCTAAGAGGAAATTACAGGAAATTACAGAAGGTGTGAATCTTATTAATACATACCCATATTCAACCATAATAATCAATTTTTTTTATGAAGCTAAAGTTTCATTACTGAAAGCGTTACTATAATCTGATTGTTATATTACAAATGGATTATGATATGGGTTAACCCAAGAGTGAAACCACAAACACACACACATACATATATATATTGTTGGGAAAGTGGAAATATCTACATTGACCATATTAATATTTAACTAAACAAACATATGTAAGACTAAACAAACATATGTAAGAGATAAAAGAGCCAATAATGTCAAGTTAATCCACCAATGATGAATTGCACGGTGCTGATCATCCTTTGCATAGTGAATTCCAGCGGCAATGCCTTCTATAATTGCTATATTATTTGAGTAAAAAATGTAGGAGCCACATTCCTACATAGAGGTTTCTTATCCTGAACCAGAATAAAACCCCATTTCCAACCTTTCACCCTAGGTGATTGAACCCCTGTAACCGCTAAGGCTATATTAGTCTGTATTAATGGAATTATATAGGTAAGAGAGGAATATATACTTGAATAATGATCTGTGTTGGTTGTGAATAACAAATGCTTAAATCATGCAGTAATGTCAAACTAGGCGGTTATAAATGCAGTGCCAAAGCCAAAACTGCTAGAATCCTTTCAACCAACACTGATGGAGACATTATGACATACATACCAATGCTGGTGGCTAAGTTGTTATTTGTGACAGTTATGTGCTTAGATGCATCTTTAACGTTGGTATAAGAATTCAGTTATGAATTAGCCAAACTGATTCATAACTGTCCCAATCATTTATCCAGAAAACCCAAATAATAGAACTCATAGAAAGAGTTAATTTTCTAACCAACCAAATGGAACATTAGTCTTCATAGTTGGTTTATTGTTTTTAAAATGTTTAAGCGGGTGAAAGCATAGGCACACACAAACATTTGTTTTTTTTTTTTGCTTCTTCTGTCTAAAGTTGTTACATAAAGTCTATCACCTTGGTTCCAATTTCGGAATCGAAATCTAGATGGGTCAAGGATAAGTAATATTATTATGGTATTTTCCAGTTTCAAACTTATGGAGTTATCGGAGATTTTTATTTGCAGCAGCTACGGGTGATCGTGCCACATCATCATAAAACGATCTAACTCTTGGGAAAAAAACTGTGGGTGTGTATTTGTAATCAAACTTTTTATTTTTACATTTTAAGGTTTAATTTTTTGTAAAATTACAAAATAACTCCTCCGAGTTCGATCTACCCCGATCCCAAACTTGAGTGGGTACCTTCCATTACATCCAAGCACTGATCTTTTGACGGATTAAGGTTTTTGTATCACAGAGTAAAAGGAGATGAACCAGATTTATAAAAGGAAATGTAAATGAAACTACTAAAAGAACCATGCTTGTAGCGGTGAACGAACCATGCCTTGCAGCGGCAACAAACCAGTTAGTTTCTCTTCCCCAAAACAAGCATTTTGGATTAGTGGGTTAGTAGCTCTGTTCGGTAGTGACCCATTGAAAAACGGGGGCGACGAGGCCATCCGAGTTATTGTGTTTGATTGCTCACCGCCCACACACACCTTGGAAAACCCCCAAAAAAATGTAGATTTTTCCTTAAGAACCAGACATTTGAGGATTCAGTGCAAGATAGACAACTGAGACGTTTAAATGATCAATTGGTCATGGATGCAAGGGGAGCAGTATGACCTTTGTACGAAGATCAAGAAGTTCCGACTGCTTTGGATTCACAAACCTCCGCTGCCATCGCAACGGCCTTGGATCATGAAAAATAGGGTTGAATCCACCAAATCGCGACGGCTTAGGACAAATAACTTAAGGGTCTGTTTGGTTACATGAGTTTGGAGATTTCAAATATCTAGAGATTTCAAATCTATGGAGTCATAATTCATAAAATTAAATATTTGGTTGTGGAATGAAATTTGCGGATTCATCTTAAAAAACTATTTGATCGACGTGAATTTTGTGAATGTGCAAATGTATAGCTTTTTTTAAATCTCTGAATTTCACCCATTACCCATAAATCTATATATTCACGTTTTTAGTGTAAAAATGTGAATATCTAGATTTCATGAATCTAGAGATTTTTACAATCAAACGGGTATAATTCTCAGATTCATGAATCCAGAGATTTGAAATCTCTAGATTCATGAATACAAAGATTTGAAATCTCTAGATTCATGTAACTAAATAGGCCCTAAGTAAACGAGAGTGGGTAGCTTCCATTACATCAAAGCACTGATCTTTGGACGGATTTAATCATTTCACGAAGTAAAAGGAAATAAACCAGATTTATAAAAGGAAATGGGGGTTTGGGATTGGGTAAATCCGAGGACTTATTTCGTAAATTTATAAAAAATCAAATCTTAAACGTAAGAAAAGAATTTTTATTTATAAGTACACCCCTATTGTTTGATTCTCAACCGTTGGATCAAATTATGATGACATGGCATGATCCATACCTTTGGCAGCTGTTGCTGCAGCAAATAAGTGTTGATTTTTAGAGATTAATTCACAAAAAATAAAAAAAAAAAAAAATTCAGACATGTATTTATAGTTGGATTTTTTTTTTTAAAATACATTCCTAAGGATTCCATATATAATTTACGCCGACAGTCAGACCCAGCCCGAAAACAACTCACACGAGTCAGTTGGCCGTTGCGGAGATATCCAACTTCACCTTTGCCCTTATATATTTTGTCGATGTTCGCGCATATAGGTTCGGAGAATATTTAGGGTTTAATTTGGTAGCTCTCGTTCTAAGGTATAGAAATGGATCGGAGACGAACCGGGAGCCCGGTACATTCTTGGCAAAGAAGCGGAGTTTCCAGCACTGGTTCGTCTTCTCCGGCAATGTCACCAGCTCACCACCAGTCTCGATCGTCGTCGGTTACGGGGCTTTCCAACATTAAAAGAACTCAAAACGTCGCCGCAAAAGCTGCTGCGCAGCGGCTCGCGCAGGTCATGGCGTCGCAGACCGCTGACGACGACGACGACGAAGACGATGACTTAGGCTTCCGATACAGTGCTCCTGCTCCGTCATTTTCCAGCACTGCTAATAACACCATTCCTGTGATCTCCTCCACTAGGACAACCAGATCCCCGTCGCCTGCGGTAATTCAAGCAACTTAATGTTCTACTTTTTGCCTTTATCGTTCGTTTTAGTCTAGTATCGGTTGAATGAGCTGGAGTATAGAAGATCGAGTTTGAATCTGTTGCTTTGATGGATTATGTTGGCAAATTAGCGTTTCCGTCTAATACAGTTTCGTATACTGCAGAGCGGTACTGGATCGTCGAGAATTATTGCTTTGCTTTTGAAATTTGTTTGCTATGTAGTGTAAGGAGATAATGAGTGAAGTATCCTATGTCTTCATCTAATTTTAGCCTACCATATAACATTACTCTGTTTAATGGTTTTCCTATGATGCGAGCTCGGGAAATTGTTGGCGAGTACTTTAGCTCTGTTTCGTTTGAAGTTTTCCTAGAAGTAGCACAACGTCATCCTTGCCAAAACTGCTGTGGCCTAAGCTGATGTCGTTTTATGTGATCTTCTCTAATTTCATTTTTGAATGATCTGATGATCTATTTCTCTCTAGTCTTCGGAAAAAATGCATAGCACCATGAATGTTTTCTGATTACGTTGACGTTGAAGGCTAACAATGTCTCATCATATTTAATTAGTTAGGTCGAAATTTTGTCGAACATACTTCTTCAGTTCGATCTACATCGGTTGGACGGGCAGCTGTTCGACCTGCACAATTGGTACCACCTAGTAATACTAAAGCCTCACTGAGGACGCCAACTCCCATAGCACCGGTGGAACCTCCTGTTAACAGACAAAAGGATAAAAGGTAAACTGCAGTTATTTTAGTGGATTCGAATATTAATGACAGTATGCTTTGAGAGTGTAAGAGATACATTTGATCCAGCAACTGTAAATATTTACAGAACTTGTTAAGATTCACAATCCATGTTGTCCAGTATATTTTCATTTCCCATAAAAACTTTCCCATGATCTGATGGATTAGCACGATAGGGAACATGGATCAACATTGTTATTCGCTGATTTTATACGCATAGATTAATTATTTGCTATTTCATTTTCTCTGGTCTGAAAGGAGTTCCCCACCGCCTTGAATTTGGTTTGCAGGCCATATTATGTCGTCTATTGGAGCAACCTATTTAGTTCAAGATTTTGCTTGTTATCAATTCTAACCAAGAGTGTCTCTCTCCAGCTGGTGGAGAGTGTTTGTTAGCCAAGGAAGATTTTATTCAACTATGTCGTTTTGTTGATCGAGTGGCTGTTGAGACTCTAGACAGAACTCTTTTGTAATTGGTGTAGACCAACGTTGAATATTGACTATTTGTTTTTTCGTAAAATCTCTGCCTATTTTTTTATTGGTAATGCAAATTGATAATATTCTCTTGCTCGACGAGAGCTGCATGATGAAAATTTTTCATTTTCTAAGCAAAAATTTTAGTTTCTAGCTATCATAACATCAACTTATTTATTCCCCTTAGGTAGTACAAGATTGCCACAGAAGCATTCTTTGGGGATGCTATAACTAATAACAAATAAATAATTGAAATAGACTGAAAATTTAGTTATAATCTAGCTCTACTAAACACTTTCAAGGGAAACTACTAAAAGAGGAATATTTCCAAGCTTAGTTTTCTTAAGGCAACTACTGAAAGGAAAGAGCCGATTCTTCCTCATTCCATTTTACTTTCTTCAATTGTGGTGCCCATGCTTTCCTCCACTTCCACTGGCTGGACAACCAAACTTATCAGTTGGCTGGATGGGCCTGCACAACTGGTTTTGAAGATGTAAAACCAAAACAGAATGGGTCCAACAACAGCAGAAATTATTTTAGTGGTTTATTTACTTCAGTATTCTATTTTGAGTTAAGTAGAAGTTATAGTTTTGAGTTTCACTTTTGAAAGTTATTTCAGTTTCATAATCTATTTAGAAGTATTGATATTTCTCTCTTTAAATACTTGCATGTTACCCGACATTTTGAGTTATACTCTCTGAGATTATATGGTTATGTTACCTTTCCTATTCCCCTGCATCTTTACTCTACTGTCATCAAACCCTCTGCCACATAGCCATAAGGTCTATCAGCCTTTAATTTTCGTCATGTTTTCATCTTGAGATTTTTGCGCTCGTAGAAGGTGATTTTGCTGAGAATTTAAATTGTGTCTGGGGGAACATAGGTAATATGGATGAAAGACTTTTGATTAGTTGGATAGTGTTGACTGATGAACAGTGCAGGTTTGTATCAGATATGGGACATGTTAACCTGAAAGATACAGGTAATCAGAGCGATGCTTCAGCGCTTCAGGATGAGGTATGCCCTCATCTTTTAGTCAAGTTCTAGCAAGAAAGCATTATCAAAGAATGTTGGGCATGTTCAGTGAAAATATAATGCAAATAGTTCTATGGAAATTCAATCCAAAACATATTGACTAGAGCTGGTATCTGCTTAAAATGCAGCTTGATATGCTACAAGAAGAGAATGAGAATATTCTAGAAAAGGTGTGTGTGCACATTCTTTCTTTTGCTGCTTCCTGCCCCGTTCTCTGCATTTTCTCTCTCCTAGACAAAGTAGATTAAATGGTGATGCTCTCCAGAATGTTAATCAATTATACTTTGCACTTTACAGCTCCGTTTTACAGAAGAGAGGCGTGAGGAAGCTGAAGCTAGAGCTAGAGAGCTTGAGAAACAGGTAATTCCTTGTTTTAGGTTATCAAAGGGGATGTTCAAAAGAAAATATTTGACGGATCCTGTAATGATTCATAACAAAAAAAATTCTGTTTAATTTTCATATTCGTCAGACTAATGTAAAAGTCAGTTTTAGTAAGAACCATGCTACAGTAGTATTGTTATATAACCACTACAGTTGGCTACAGAAAAGATATCAGCAACAGAATCCTATAGAATAAGACTAAAATTCACCAGAAAATAACCAGCAGCAGATTTAGTAATTCAAAAGCTCAGATAGAGCTGGTGGACAAATCGAAGGTGGTTGTTATTGGGTTGAGTGAACCTCCAAAATCCTTGGTTAGCTTAGAACTAGTAAGGTTACGCTTTGAATAGAGAGATAGTTGAAGAAAAAGATCCTTGTAGCTTAGAACTGGTAACTTTATGGTTTTGAATAGAGAGCTAATTGAAGGGAAAAAAACCATTTATTTGGAATAAGGCTAAATTTAGGTGAAATTGAAGCCTGTAGAATGAGGAATCGAAAAATGCGGAAATTTTTGCATCTCAATTTGAAAGTTATTATGCGAAATCTGTTTTACGAGATTTTAAGTTGTAAGAATCCTGTTAACATAGCATGTCCAGGCACACCGAAAAATTAATAAGAAAATGGGTTACAGGTTTCCTGACTAATTTATTTATTCTTTTTGTTACCATTTTAGTATAATGCTTGGTTTTTCTATTGTATTTTCAAGTTGTTAATACTAGTGGTGTAGATTTCATTCTAAAAGCCTTCTATTTTAATAGGTTGCTGCCCTTGGGGAAGGCGTATCTCTGGAAGCCAAATTGTTGAGCAGGTAATTTGGGATTTATGTGATAAATTTAATGTTTGACAAAGCTTTTTTGTTTATGCTTATGATGCTATATCTGATACAATTGCAGAAAGGAAGCTGCACTGTATCAAAGAGAGGTAAATGGGTTGTTTTTGTTGGTTTTTGGATTAAAATTTATAAATGAATGGTTGAATATAAACTTGTTTCCAATTTTATGATGGAGAAGGTTTGAGATCATGCTATGGCATGGGAGTCCCCATTATTCTGGGGGATTTATTATTATTGGTCATATAAGCATAATTCTTTGGGCCAGGCTGCTCTTAAAGCTGCAAGACAATCTAAGGATGGAAGAGAGGAAGAAATTGCTGCTCTTCGGTCCCAAGTTGAGGTAAGATATTCCAACTTTTAGGATTTCCTGCTCTATCCTTGCCACTCCTCTTATCAGAAATCTAATTCACGAATTCTACCATGTGGAGTGTGTAAATTATTTATTTATTTATTATTATTATTTGTTTTAACTTTCCTTGTCCAAACCAGGGTGCAAAAAATGAGGCTGCAATTGTAGTGGAACAGCTTCGAGAAGCAGAATCAGACACAAAAGCTCTTCATTCAATGACTCAGAGAATGATCCTGACTCAGGAAGAGATGGTATATACTTTTTTACCACTTTGTTTATTTTGTTATATGATGTGCTTCTTGAGATATTATTGTATCTTGGATCTGGATTTCAGGAGGAAGTTGTACTTAAAAGATGCTGGCTTGCTCGATATTGGAGTCTAGCTGTACGGCATGGTATGCTTAATAACTCAATTGTGTGCCTCTCCGTATTTTCTTTTACTGGTAAAGAATACTCAATGTATTAAGGTTTCAGCTTATTTGCCTTAGATTTGGATTCCCTATATTTTGGATGTCAGATGAACTTAAGAGTGATTTGTAGGCTAAACAAGTTAGGTTACAATTTTGGAGTCCCTCTGTTTGGGATGTCAGATGAACTTAAGAGTTATTGTCTCTTATTTCATACTTTAAAATTGTAATTACTTTCTAGTTGATGGGATTAAGGATTATGTCCTTGTCAAAGTAAATTTTATTTAAAAAAAAAATTGTTAATTTAGGAAAACTCTAAAACTGCCTGTGCAAGGTGATTGTCTTTTCGGTTAATTTGGTATTAATCTTTTCCTGCTTAGAGTCTGTTTATTTGCAGCTTTCATTTTTAATGTTTGTAAATGCTATTAGCCTCCCCATTGATTTGTTTAATTAAGAAATGTGTTGGATGCAGGGGAACCCTAGAGACTGGGGGACCGACAAAGGCTGGTTATAAGTCTATGTGCATGTAGTAATCAAAGATAACAAATAAAGGATGGGAATTGCAGCAGCTAATAGTCAATAAGCATGCAAGTTAGACAAAATTACAAAGTAATAAAGCAATATCAACCCTAAACTTATGAGCAAGACAAAGCAAGACTCAATAGGATACATGGGGATGTTGATAATCTCAATGTAACACCTAATTGAGTTTGAGTTAGACAAAACTCTTAGAAAGCACTTGCTGTCCTAGTTCAAAGATCCTAAAAACTAACAATTAAAATTTTGCTATTTATCAGAAGTGTATAGATTCTTTGAAGAAGGATATTATATGGGAAGGGAATTAGATTGACAAGGGACATAGGACATAAGAAAGGGAAGCAAAATAATGAGAAAACTGAAAAAGGAACCCCAATCGAACCCTATAATTAATAAAACTATTGATGGGAAAGACAGAAGAACTTTTTGGTGGCAGAGGAACACTAGAAATATTTTGTGGATGACAAAGGGACAAAATAGTTACTAGAAATTAAGTTTTGAATGAATAAAAGATCACTAGAAATATTAAGGGAAAGGGAAGGGAATTTTTTCGTGACAAAAGTTGAAGAAAAGGAAAAGGAGGGACTGGGGCTATAATTAGGAACAGACAGTACGAACAAGGACAGCAGGGGTGGTTGATAGGTTGAGGAAAAGAAAGAAAAAAATTACCAGCAAGTCTGCTGAACAGAAAAAAGATAAGAGTAAAGAAGAAAAGAAGCAAGAAAGTAAAAAGAACGATGGCAGAAGAGGATTGCCTGACAGAAGAGAAGTAGGGGGGGCAGGGATCCATTTTTTTTTAATGCAAAAAGAGAAGGTGCATGAGAACTTACCATGAGAGAGCTAATTTCATTCAACAATTGCAATAATTTTTCATTAATTCTCAAAGTGAACGTACGATACTATTATAAGAAGAAAAGATTAACTCAAACCCAACATTCAGAATCCCTATAAGACCTAGGTGTCTCACTACTAATGTTCGAATACGCAAAAATTGGAAATAAAAAAATGCACTTAAGTGAAAATAACCCCTGGGCTTAACTATAACCCATGGGTCGACCCCAAAGCTAATTACTTTAAAATAGCCCAAAAAAATTAAAATGAACCAAAGTAACCCAAAGTATTTCACATAAGACTCAAAAGAATTAAGCTAAACCTAAATTAAACCAATAGAACTCCATATGGGCTGTGCTTCTCTTCGAATCAGTGAACTCTGACAACGCAATAGCCTCTAAACTTATTGCTGACTCACATAGGTGCTGCTGTGGGCTGGATCTCTATGTTGGTCTCGCTGATAGACTTGAAACTGTTGCCTAAGACTGATGTCCTTATCAGTGTTCCCAGCTCTATCAGTCAGTGGATTTCTGTTATCTGATTGTGTTTCTGGGTGTTTGATCTTGTAGATTCAAGAATGAACTCATCTGGATTTAGAATGTGGATCTAGAGGATTCCAGATTGTTAATCAGGTGGATTCCTTATTGATAGAATGTAGATGGAAAGTGATTCTATTCACTAATAATCAATGGGTTACAGCAACATTTATAGACTATGATAAACAAATCAGAAAGCTTCTATGAACATCCTAGCTAGCATGTGACCGAATGGATCAGGTTACACTGGCAGGTGCTTTTCCTTGACACTTATTATTGTTACTTTGCCAACCTCATTCTCTCAATCATCTGCATTCAATCAATTCCCCATGATTTATGATCAGTGGAATATGATTCTGATTTCAGTTTTAGTTTATTTAGTTCTGTGAGTATTATAGTGCTATGCTTTTTATTTTTCCTGTTCCTCTGTACAATTCTGGTACTGGGATTTCTGAATCCTAAATCGTAGGTGATTGAGAAACCCCAACAAGCTGCAGATTATGCCCTTGGATCATGATGTGTATTCACATGTTAATGGGTAAATTGTATGTATAAAGAATCTGTCATTCAGAAAACAGATGGGTATATATATATATATATGTGTGTGTGTTTTTTCTTTCTTTCTTTTCTTTTCTCTTGTTCATGCTATCCAATTATGAAGCATCATATAGGAAAACTTAGTGTTGTGAAGATGAGGTTGTTAAGATGGTTCAGTGGTGAAACTAGAAAGGATAAAGTAATGACCATATTAGAGATGAGGATGTTGATATGGATAATCTATTCTTAGAAATCTGAGTGTGTTGAAAACCTTGTTGCATGCAGACGGTGCCATGTGTTTGCCTGTATATTTTGATTATTATTCATTGTCTGTTCCCTTGTCCCCTTGCTTTAGAATAGATTCTCATTGCTTTGAGCCACGCTTGGCAGCTTTTTACACTTACTGTTGTTAGAGAGGGAGGGACGAACAGGATTTGCCACATCTAATTTTGTGTTGACCATTTTTTCAACATCTCTCTTTCTGTAATTAGCCATAATACCTTTTCCTTGCACTTCTCAAAAATTTGAGTTTTCAATGATTTTTAAAGCTTTATTCTGCAATAAGGCAAGCTACTTTAGGGCTGAACATAGTTAAAGAACCTAGCAAAGTCTCAAATATCGTGAAAATCCTGACCTCCTTAATAGGTAATCATGTACTGATAGTTTTTGTATTGTTGGACTTGGGAGTCAGGATGTGGAGACTATTGTACTAAGGTGTCTGTGACTTATTTAAGTATTCACTGTACTTGGGTTGGGTGTCTGTAATGCATTCCAAGCACTTTGTTGTATCTTGTGGTTTGCAGTAGAAAGTTCAAGTCTTTAACTATTTCTTAAGTAATCACTTATCTTCATATATTTTTGTTGTGGAATAGTGTTTCATAGCAGTCAAAAAAGGGGTAGAATAGGCAATTTTAACTTTGGCTCCGACATTTACTACTAGCCAAAGATGCAAACCCAAAGCACCAAAATTAGGTCCATTGTTTTTTACAATTTGAAATTGTGAGTGTCAAAATAAGTTTATTATTAAGCCTATGGGTATCCCTTAAAATTTCAGAGCCAACTATGATCATTTTCCCACTGAATCATTGTTCCGAAACCCCAAAAAAAGCACACTCACAGGATCTTGGCCATCTTGACTTGGTTGAGATGGATCTTTGAACCTTGGGGCTGAATCCTCTGAGTGATAAGAAGGTGACTTATTTTTCTTTTGATTTCACCAACTTTAAGTGCCATCATAAGCTTTTGTGGATCACTTGCCTAAAGGAGTTGGTGGACCAGTTTATTGCATCTATTATATAGTGATGTAAAAGTGCTTTTGAGTTTCATCACCAGGTACACTAAAATCAATTTAATACACTGATATGTGTTTTATCGTCTGACCCTTCCATTTACTTTTGTTTCTTTTCTTTTTTTAGGTATTTGTGCAGATATTGCAGTGTCAAAGCACGAACACTGGTCATCATTAGCACCTCTTCCATTTGAAGTCGTCACCTCTGCAGGACAGAAGGCTAAAGAAGAATCTTGGAGCCATGGTTAGGCATAGCGCGTTTATGAGACACCTTTCTCTCTCTTCCTAAATTCTAGGGAAAGAAGGCAGAAACTGTTCATGATACAATCTTCAGTTTCCCTTATTATATGTGGATAACTCATTGTATCTAAAACATTGGGCAGGGGATGGTGATCCTGAGAAGAGGAATACACTTGTTCGTGATTTGAGTGATCTATCTGCAGAAGCCAGTATTGAGAGTATGCTTTCGGTGGAGATGGGCTTGAGGGAACTTGCTTCCTTAAAGGTCTCTTTATTTATTTGACATTTATTTTATGGTATACTATTTCCATTGCCCCCTTCAATTTTGACCCATTTCCTCATTTTCTTTCTCTTTTCTCCTTTTTCACTCCAAACCAAAATTGGCATAAGTAAAAAAGAGGGGAAATTTTACAATTCATGCATTTTGTTTTTGTGGAAGTAATTCCAGGTCCACTCTTTTGTGGCATTTTACAGTGAGAGTCATATCTTCTTCTTTATCTAGGGGTTCTTCCGCAAACTAACTGTTGGCAAGTATAGAACTGCCTTTTGGCCATTTCTCCTCCTACAACCTGTGGATATTACTGCTTATGCCGTGCCAAAATTTCCCATACAGTCTTTCCCTATTTGGTACTAGTTGAGTGGTCTAGAACATGTGTTGCAGGAGTTGTCACATTTTTTGTTCTTTTACTATGATAACAAAACATCTAAGAGTAATCTCTTTAGTAGAAGATAATGGATGAAAGCATTCTAATATTTATTTGACAAGTATCGAGTCCACATTGTCTTTCCCAATTAACGGATGAGAGGAGTTTGCACATTGGGGGGCTTTAAAAATTTTTCACCAATAATTACGTTGTTCTTCAGCTTGCTGGCATACCCACCACAATAGGGTGGCTGAGGAGAAAATTTGTCATTTGTGGGAAGTTATTAGGAGCTTAGTCATTTGTTGGAAGTTATCAGGAGCTAAGTCATTTGTTGGAAGTTATTAGGAGCTTACTGTTTTATATGCATGTCCTTAATACCTTTGGTCTAATGACTTCCTCACTGCCATCTTCGTGATAAATTGCATTCTTTTCATTGTACTTGGTTTCAAATCTCCCTTAGAAACCCTAGGTGTTGGGGTTTCTCTCTTCCTTGCAAAGCGTTTGGGCATGTATATTATCTGCTCTGGTTAAACATGATCGCAAAGCTCTTAAATGTCTTTTTCTTGGTTAGGCCCCTCCTTTGAAATGCTACTAGTCCTACCTTTTTCCTTTAGCAAACGGGTTCTCTCCAAGGACATCTCTTTCTTTGAACCAGTGACCTCCTTTGATCCCCTGGTGTAGCCTTAGGCTGAATTGGATCAACTAGGGCCAGTTCTGCCTGTCCTCTTTTGATCCCCTCATGTGGCCTTAGCCAGGTGGACCTCTGATAAATTAGTTGCCCATCAATGACAACACTAACTGGTGTTTTTGCTTTGGAATTTTGGGCACTTAAGGAACACATGTAAATTCTGTTCCCAATTTTGCTGTTACTTGCTACATAGAAACAAATACTGTTAAACTTTCCAACAGTGAGCAATTTTCTTTTGCAGAATTTTATGACTGATAGATTATAGTTTCATTATGTTAAACTAATTATTGTTTCCTTCTATGTATGCTTATATGCTAGAAAACATCAGCTTTGCATGTCTTTTGGTGTAACATGCTGACTTGTGTGCTTATTTCTTTATATGTTATATTTCTTGACTTCAAGGTTGAGGATGCTGTAGTGTTTGGATTGGCCCAATATAGGCGTTCAAACTTGGTTCGACAATCCAGCTCAGGTTTGTTTACCCTATCAAAAGATTAGCTAGGCATTTCCCATTATCTACAGATGCTTTCTATGATTTCCTGGCCAGCTCCATTGCTCAATTGAGACAAGTTCTCTCATATGAGGTGAAATGATAGTCAAGTCAGCTAAGCCTTATCTAGCTTAATGGACTTCTCCATACTGTAGAGATTAACAATCTTTTGTTTTAATAAAAAATTGGTCACAACTGGACTCTGGTTGTGACAAAGTGTCTCTGTTGTCTAAATACTCAGAACCCTGACACCCCCACCTGGGTGGATTGGTAAGGAAAGATTCTATTGAGTGCAGAGATAAACTTCCCAAATGAGTATGCTATCTCCCATAAAAATTGTATACAATGCAATTGCTGAAGCCCATCTTTTATGCGGGATGGATAATATTTTCCCCAAAAGGTTGAGGTTACATGTTTTTATACTCCTGAAATGCAATGCCAAAACTAGAATATAAGATGGAAATCTGAAGAAATCCTCCAAGCGTGTCCTCTTGAGTTATTCTCGTCTTCATCTCTTCCAGATCTGCCTAAAAATTCCAGAAGGGAACAATCTTTCAGAATTAGTCCTTTGGAATGCGTAAAACGCCAAATGCTTGATTAAATTTATTTCAGCATCACCTAATCTAGTTCAAACATTCCAGCTAAAAAGGGAGAACCCCGTGCCGAAGCTCAAGCAGAGTCTCGGGATGACTGATCATCCTGTGCTTTGGGATAAGTGCAGAAGGTGTTATCTTTTCCTTCTGTTAGACACAGCACACCATTTTTCCAGCCTTTGTAATTGACTATAATGACCCTTTCCGAACAAACATCCGTAGTCTAGCTTTTAGGAGGTATGCTTCTCAGTAACTAATCCTACCTACTAGAGATATTATTGATCATTCACCCTAAAGGATCAGCAATAACTTTTAGAAGGGCGAGTGGGTGGTGACATTAATTTGCTTTGATTGCATTGATTTCTTATCTTTCTTCTTCTTCTTGTTTTTTCTTCGTTTTTATTTTATATTTTTATTATTAGTTTCGTCAAAAGAGTTCTTATCTTTCATACTTGAAGGTGTTTGCATGGGCTCAGTGCTCAGTTGTCTATCAGTTAAGTTTGTCTGGAGATTGGACCGTCATACTATCTTTCTGTCTTGGACATTGGCTTCCTGAGTCTCATCCCCCCCCCCCCCCCCTTCTTTTTCCTTTCCTCCCCTGTTTTGATGATGGGTTTTTTTTTTTTTTTTTTTGAGAGGGGGGGGGGGGGGGGGTGGGGGTGGGGTGAGTTCAACACAATCATGAGCTTTTCTTTACTGTTTTCTTGTTTGTTCAGTCTTCCCCAAACCGGATTCTTCTCATCTACTCTAATTCAAAGCTCTTTGGAGGTCTTCATAATCCTTAATTTATTGTCCTTTTTAAATCTCCTAATATCTCACTGCGACTACAACTGTAAAGACCAAGTGGGAGTCCTGATTCCAAGCATCAAACTCATACATGTATATTTAATTCTAAAACGTTTTCTATCTTATTTGTTGGTTTATGACATTATACTTGTTAATTTTCTCCCTTATCTGCAGAGATTTGTTAAATTTTTGTGCGCTAAATACTCTCTCTCACTTGTTTCAGATCCCAAATCGCCTGGCAATCCAAAGTTTCTGGAGGCATTTGGTAATAATTCTATTCAATGATCATTTTCTAGGATGCATCTCTTATGAATGGGAGTGGTAAGCGAGTTTGCTTAGGGAAGAGGTGCCATTGTTGACCTACTGAGGAGTCACCCTATGTTAAAATGACCATATCATATTATTTACCATCATCTATTTTACGTTCCATGGATGATAACAAGCAACCTGAGAGATTGTAGAGGAGGAAATTTTATATCGGTAACCAGTTCTCTTGATTGGGTTGATCTTCTAGGTGGGAATTGGGATAATTATGATAATGTTTTTGGGTAGTTGGATAATTATGATATTGCAGTTTGTTAAGCCTAAGTTTTTGTTGTTTTCACATCTATGCTTCTTGTAAGTTGTACCTGTACCCGTAAGCAGCATCATAGATGGTTCAGAAAAGGCTAAATCAGTGTAATTCTTTCTTTTTGAATGTTGAATACAGGCCCTGGTTCCCATGGTTGATGGTACTGGTAATATGATTTGGGTGTGCTGCCAGCTTTACCCTACAAAACATTTTTTTTGGGAAACAGAACTGTATTTCTTTGTTTTGCATGCAGAAGGCATGGTACTGACACCTGACGTTCCTTTTTTTTGCAGAGTTAAGCCAAGAGGAGTCTGAGGATGTTCTTTTCAAGGAGGTTTGGTTTATTTCTTGTCTCTAGTTTGTTGTTGACAAAATTTGTGGTTAGTGGATGATATTTATGCTAGCTTGACTAAGGCATGTTGGCATTGTGTTTTGTCATTTATTAATAGATTAAACCAATACAACCCAAATTACCCGTTAATCCATTTATAACCCGTTTAATGATAATTTAGACATCATGAACATTTATCTTTCTGCCACCAGCTTTCCATGAGAAATATCTTTCTACATTGAGCTTATATTTATTGGTGATTGGCTTTTACATGCGGTGTAGACTGTAAAATATGATATCAGTTTTTCAGCTTTTGTATATTCTTTTTAACTCATAGTAAACTTGACCAGGCATGGCTTTTATATTTCTGGAGGAGAGCCAAAGCCCATGGAGTTGAGGAAGATATTGCTGATGAAAGACTTAGGTTCTGGATCAGCCGCAGTGGCCAATCACCTACTTCACATGATGCTGTTGATGGTAAATTTCTGCTTTACAACTATTGGCGTGGAAAGTGGGACCCAAACCTTACATGGGTTTGCTATGAACCCACTCAATTAACAAACAACCAAATTTTAAGAACCTGTGGCGAAAGGGTTTTCTTATAAAGGTTTCTGATAGATGATTCAGTAGGCAAGGGTACTGTTGGAATAAAATCAAAATGAGGGCAATTCTAGAATGAAATGGAGGAGGGATATTAAGGTAAATTAGCTCCAAAGAGCAAGCATATTGTTGGAGACTGGGGAAGAAGACAGGTTGTCTTCAACCTGGTAGTGACGTGCATCTAGCAGAGAGGGAATCTTGACTAGGGAGAATTCCTTGATCTGGAAACTGACAACTTTGCCATTTTGGGGCAACTTTTCAAATCCGGAACCCTACTGATTCCAAGCTACGTTTATCGAAACAGCACCCCCACAAAACTGAGTTTCTGGAAATCGACCCAGGTGGAGGTACTCTTTTTACCTTTTCTTCCAGATTTGTAGCTCTTGGGTAACTGGTATGGGATAGGAAGCTAGTGTTTGAGTTGTACTAGAAAGCCACTCTAATTCCTAGAACATCATCTCAGGTTCTAGAACTAGCATTCCTGCGACTTCATTTTAGATCAGAGAAACCATGGGTACATGGTAGAAAAGGATAACCGTAAAGAGAGCAGGCAAGGAAGAAAAAGAACAAAGGATGAAGGGTAATCATTCCAGGAGGAGAGGGAAGAAGATTACATTATCTCATTCAATATATGATTAACATTTAAATATTTTGTTTACTAAAAATCTAGTTTGTATCTATTCTCAAACAGGTTAGTCAGGCCCAAAGAACTGCTCTTGCGTCAACTATTTAATGTTTTATTCTGGGATTTATTTTGTATCATCCAAACAATACGCTATTAACTTAGTTTTGTGAGATTCGATGTGAATGTGGCTACACCTTTCATCAGTTTGTCAAAATGTTATCACAATGAATCCTCGCAGCCCTGGCTCCTTCTTTTCTCCCTCCCCCATTTTGTGGGGGTGGGGTGGCTGGCGAGGGGTACAGAGAGCAGTCGGTTACCATATTTGGCTTAGTCATGGCGGCTTTGATAGTCCAGTGTATGGATGAACTTAAATTCCTGTGCGATGAAATCTTCAGAATTGTTGATTTCTTTATGGTCAAATTACATCTAAAAGGCCAGTTTCTGTTGTCATATTGACTCTTCATGTTTCTCCACTCAAACAACCTTGACTCGAGTTTTGCAAGACAACTTAGTCAAAAGGAAAAAAGAAAAGGTATTGCTAAACCTGTAGAAGATGTGAACATTGTGGCAGCATCCTTGCGTTTCTCTTTTTCTTCTTTTTTTGTAGCATTTTCTGCGTGACCTGTTGGACCTTTATTTTGTTGTAAAAAGTTTATGAAACAGTTATTGGTGTTTGTGTTCAGTTGAGAAAGGCCTGTTGGAGCTGAGGAAGCTGGGGATAGAGTCTCAACTGTGGGACGCATCACGTAAGGAAATCGGCCAAACTTCGTATACAGCTGTACCAAATCACAAGCCCCTTTCCAATTCAGAAACTTGTTGACACTGCCTGCCATATGGTGAGATCTTTGTATAGTAGCTCTGAAAATTTCACCCTCGAGCCGGAGTGCCTGATTTTGCATCATATTCTTTTATATATAGTATATATAAATTGTTGAGGCAAGTCTCCATACGAAAATCATCCCTCCAGGCTTTGCTTGTATTGGGGTCTTTGGCATTAGGCTCACCCTTTTTTATTAGGAGTCATAAGCATTGTATCATAATTCTCTGAAGTCAGTGTGAAAGGTTCTGTTGTAACGTATTTCTGTCCTGCATGTTATGATTTTTTCCACTCTCCATGTATTTGTCAGCCATTGGTGTGCTTCATACATAGTTTGCTGAAGGAACTGTAATTATACTTACCAATGAGAGGTGGGTCATTACTTATGCCTCTCCTCTAATAAACTTCTGTTATGTCGTCGTGTTTTTATTTTTGACATAATGGTGGTGTTGGTACTTTGCGTTGTCATTTTGAATGTGTATTACTTTATTAGTGAAATACAGCAATATTTATATGCTTTTTATTTCTTGACCCAAGAAAACATACAGCATACTGCTTTTTTTGGGGGGCCGGGGGTTGGTGTGTTGTAAAACTGACATTACATTTATATAATCACTTACTGTTATGCAACACATGGTGAAATGCTAAAAATTACAGTCAGTGAAACATCACATTGGCCTTCTTCGCTTTCAATTTAACATCGTAGACATTACGCAAAATTCAAGGATTAATGTAAACTCCAACAAAACAAAGAAAGGGCAAATGACATTAGTGTAAGTATTCAATATTTGACAGCTTCCAATTAAATCTAATACTCCAATAATAATTGTATTGTCCAAATTTGGTTCCTCTTAAGTGGAGCCGGTTACATGGATTTGAGCTTTAATCAATTATATTTAGCTCTCAGATTCAAGGTCTTTAATTCTTAATAGTAGGGAGTGTCTGTAATTGATTTTCCTGGTTTTTTTCTTCCTTCTTTCAGAGGCCCCCGGAAAAAACCCCCCGGAAAAAAAAAAAAACAAAAAATTAAAAAAAAAAAAAAAAAAAAAAACAAAAAAAAAAAAAAAAAAAAAAAAAAAATAATAAAAAAAAAAAAAAAAAAAAAAAAAAAAAAAAAAATAAAAAAAAAAAAAAAAAAAAAAAAAAAAAAAAAAAACCAAAAACCAAAAAAAAAAAAAAAACAACCCCCCATATTAAAAAAAAAAAAAAAAAAAAAAAAAAAAAAAAAAAAAAAAAATAAACAACAACACACACAAATCACTTGATAATAATATTTTTATATAGGGTTTTTTTTTAAAAGTAGTAAATGTAATTAGTTGTAAATACAGGGGTTTAATATGTAATTTTTACAAAAAAAACATTTAAACAGCTTTCTTAGGTTTTTTTTTCACCTCCTAATGAAGGAAAGGTATCTAAATAAAAAGAAATAGGGGTATTTGAGGCCTTAGAAAAAAATTTAATTGAAGGTAATTTAATGTTTTAAAGATACTTTGATATTTTAACAATAATATTATTTGAAGGTAATGTGGAATATAAATTAAAATATTTTTTTACTTTAGGATAATTTGAGCTTTTAGAAAAATATTTAATCCAAAAAGTTTTGATTGGTAAAAGGTGATTTAAGTGTCATTTGATTATCTGATAGAGGAGGTACGTGGAGAGTTCATTTTCTTGTTAAAAATGACCATTCATTTCGTTGAAGGTACATGACATCTGTCCCAAGTTCCCAATGTTAAATCAAATGGTTGAAATTTATTAGTAAATCACATCTAAGAGTTATGATTAAATTTAAATTTAAAAATAAAAATGATGTGACTTATAAATAGATGTCAACCCTTATATATCTATTTTGACGTGCCGTTGAGACACATGTAAAATTTATTTTCCAATTTTAGAATTTCGTAAGTTTGGAATTTCATAAACCCACTTCAAGTTTAGCAAACAACCTTTGGGCGTTTGTTTGTTGGAATAAAGGTGGGGTGGGAAAAAGAGGTGAGAAAATTCTTAAAAAAATTGTAGATTTCTTACTTTTCTTTTAAATCCTAAGTAGGTTAAAGGTTGTTTGGGTAAAATGAGGATGAGTTTATTTTTAAAACCCACAAAATTATTTGATGAGCTATGTGGAAAAATTGGTGAGATTTTTCCACCCCCGAAAGAAAAGCAGCCTTGGCTTCTTGCTGGAGTTGAAAATCAATTCCGATTTCTCCTTCTCGATATTTGGTGGGACTTCCATGCTCACATGATTCGGTCCCCATCGAGAGGCGAGAAAAGGGTTAAAGAATATCACTTTTGAAAGTGACTCGAGGACTCTCATCCATTATGGTGGATCCTTTCACTTTTCCACAAAACTCTCTCGGACCATCTTGGCGGTTCGGTTTATTTCTAGGTGGGCTATTCAGCGTTCCCTAGCTAGAGCACGTGGAGCATATATATATATATTTTTTTCCCATTTTCCCCTT
Source organism: Hakea prostrata (assembly GCF_041222555.1). Classification (NCBI taxonomy): domain Eukaryota; kingdom Viridiplantae; phylum Streptophyta; class Magnoliopsida; order Proteales; family Proteaceae; genus Hakea; species Hakea prostrata. Next base: position 1,746,847 of record NC_142602.1, on the reverse strand, counting down.
CACACCTCTGTGTAAAAAAAGCAGCCTTGTTTCGAAAGAACACTTTACTTTTTAAAATTTTGAAATTTAAAAGTTTAATTTTAAACTATTTCCATCAAGATTTAGATTTGGCAAGAAGGCGGTGTTTTAGTCTTTATAAATAAGGAACAAAATAGGAAGAAGAAACAACCGCCTTCATTTCCCTGTTTAATCTGTGGAACGACGACAAAATGTAACCCCGATTATGATGAAGATATATATAAGGGTATTTCAATCGCCGTCGCGACTCCATTTGTTCTGAATCTTCTCATACCGAAGTCAGTCGTCTTCTTCCACTTGTGTCAATGCAACATATGCTAATACCCACCAACACCACAACACCAACCTCTCTTGATCACATAAGTTTTCGGGATTCGATCTTGTGCAAAATCCTGGCCTCAACGCAAGGATTATTTAAGCTTCGTCCTTTCTTTGAGGAGACTCCCTCTGCATCTCGCCGTAATGCGCGGAGCAAGAGCTGTGTTGGAGGACGATACAGTCTTTTTCGCTGATAAATTGGTAAAGACCGCACACGACCACAATCTCTGGTTGTATGTGGGAAGCAATTCGGAGAGCTATCATCTGAGTGGAAGTGATGAAAGAGTTTTCGCTTGATCCAACCCCAAGAACCTAGGTTTCACCAGCTAATAATTTGAATTGAATTTGTAGATCTCGCCTGAAATGAATAAAAGAATCGAAGATCTACAAATTCAGTTAAAATTATTACCTGATGAAACCGTGGTTCTTGGGTTAATCCAACCCCAATCTAAGCCAAACAAGCGAAAACCCTCTCATCACTTCCACTCAGATGTGTGTATCGAACCAAACAGGAATCCAGGGTGTTTGCTAGAACTCTTTCTCTCCGAATTGCTTCCCACATAAAAAGATTATGTCGTCCTCCCCAGACACAAATCATCTCATATTGGAGTAATTTTGACAAAAAGTTCCGACACAGCTCTTGCTCCGCGTATTGCCGATGGCGACAGGGGCGGAAGAAGCTTTCAGTATGATTGGTTTTTATGTCTAAATTTTCTGAAAACCTCACTTTTGATATCTTCAGTGTGATTGGTTTTCATGTCTATTACTTTATGTTGGTTCAAAATGTTGACGATCAAGTAAAAAATTTGCTTCTGAAGATACAAGCAGGAGAGGTATTTCCCTTCTTCCTCAGTCCCCAATGAAGACTCTTGCTGTTTATTGAATAGTTGGATCTCAATCACTAAACGGATTATTTCAGTGCTATATTATAAAGAAGTATAAGTTGAGGCTCATTTCAAATTAATTAGATTGAATTCAAATTGTGCTGATATGGAAGAAGGATAACACACTTCAATTTTCAATATTTGATGCATTGATTTATATTTGGTTCTTCATATACCTAGTATGGCTTGATATGTTTGTAAGGGATGGGACTGGTATATGAGGACTAGGCTTCTTTTGCTAACACCCCTATCCCTTGGATTTTGGTCACTTTATTGGGTGAGATGATGTAAGTTTGTGACAGGTTCAGTCTGATGGGTGGATCGTCCTTATGACTACTCATACACCTACATCTGTTCCTTATTTCATTGTCCATTGAAATAAGGCTTTCTTTACCATATGGAGAGTGGCGTTCAGATGGAACCTCCCATGTTAAAATAGTATGAGGTGGAGCCCTTTTGGGCTGCTAACTGAACTGCCCCCGTGAGATTCCTAGGTTGCCTGTAGACCCTGTACCATGTTGCTGGATGATTTGTGTCATTTGACTACCACCCATTATTGACTTTATTTTTTATTTTTCTGATGATTGAAAACTTCACGATTTCTCCAGGGCGTTGATCAAGTGGATATCGATGCTCCCAAAAAAAGAAAGCTTATTGCCCTGCAGTAATTATCAACAATTGGTGCTTCTACATATTACTTGGATTCTTGCTTTGTGATACTTTTATGTCTGTTGTGAATCTTGTGATTTGACATATCTGATGCATTTCATGTTGAAGGCAAAATATGCCAGATGGGTGGCTGAGAAATCATTTCCTTCTGCTTGTTGAACTAACACCAAAATCAGCATAACTGGTGCTCACCTGCATAGGTAAAGGACACAGTGTTGGTATCTGTTTGATAAGACCCTGATATCCAAGGGGGTATACATCGCAGCGTATAGGAGCACAGGTTCTCAAATATAGCTGGACATCTGGGGAATAAGTGAGCTAAAGGACAAAGGTATAGATGGCAAGGTCTCATTCGGGGGCAGCCACATTTATGTTTGGATTTTTTGGCAGGAGAAAAGGGTAGTTAGGATTTTTTTGGGGGTATATTAAGGGGAAGTAGAGGAATAGAGAAGGGGAGAAGAATCTTGTAAAGGGAAGGGATGAGCAGAGCTCGTAGGTGAAGGGAAGACCCTCAGTTGGGGCAAGTAGAATAGGGTTTGCTGGATTTCTGGGGGAGGTATTGAATGGCATTTGGTCCTTAATTGAGAGTTAATTGAAGTATTTCCCTTGTTCAGATTGAGGCAATTGTAGGTTTATCCCACCTAGAGAGGAGTTCAGTTGCAGGGATTGATTGAGGGAGCAGTTGGGTTCTTATTAGGTATAAAGGTTTGGCATGGCCGAAAGTAGGGTAAGGTTTCTCGGTTTTTGGAAGTCTAGGCCAGCAAAGGAATTAGGGTTGGGTTGGTCCGATTAGGCTGAAATTGGGAGGGAAGGTCATTAAGATCAGGGGAATGATGTTCCTAAAGTTTGGGACAAATCAAATAGTTAGATTGCTGTAGATCTGACCCTGAACTTTAGGTCTTGAAAAAGTCCGAAAATTCCAGGGAAAAAAAAAGGACGAGGGTGTAGTGTTTAGGGGAAGAAGAAAGAGGTTTAGTCTTTCTAGGGTTAGGGGGTGGGTAGGATTATAGTTAGGATCAAAAGATAGGGGAGGGGAGGGGGGAGGGGAGGGGGAGGGGAAAGAGGTTTCCTAAATTGATTGGGATTGGAAAATTAGGGTTTGGGGATTGATAAGCATGCATTTACCATTATTTATTTGATTTAATTCCCCATACTTATTTAATTAAAGAGAGCTAATTGAGTATTTTTGTGTATTTTTCAGGAATAAGGTGATTTTGGATATTAGAGATAATATGGAGTAAAGTTGGCAAATATATTAGATATTGGTGGATTTTAAATCATGGCATTCAATATTGCTGCTCAAGAAATCATGAAAAGTGAGATCTTAGCCAAATTGGAAATAGGTGGAGGTCTAAGGAACAAAATTGGTAATAAATCTGAAAATCGGGTAAACAGACCTACCTTCAGTATTTTGGGCATATCTCTCTCGTATGAGCTTGGATTTCGATGATTCAAGATGCTATGGAACGATATTGAAAATATCTACAACTTTCCAGTTTTGAGTTTTTCCAAAATCCGAAAGAATAAAGGTCAAATCGACGGGTAAAGAGGGGGGATTCATTGTGTGCTGGAGACATAAAAGAGAAGCCAACCACAGAGAAGGAAAAAGACGGCGGATGCAGCTCTCATCTCTCATTGCTGAAGAAGAAGACCACATCTCTCTCTCTCCTTATGTTTCATCTTTATTTTTCTTATGAACTTTGTGATAATGAGTAGCTAGTTCCTTTTCTTTGGGATGTAGATGAACCATGCTTATTTCATTAATTTGATTGTTCTATCTCTTCTAGTTGATTGTGTTTGAGTTTGGCCAAAGATGTTCTATAGCTCAGCGAACTAAGCGTGCCAAGCTTCCGCGAAGATAGGGCATATCTAGGAAGACCATCCCTAATTTACTTTGAAGTGTAAAGTTATATCGGTTAGGGAAAAGCATTGGGGATTCGAAATTCTAAAGATCTTCACATATTCATAGTTTAAGTTTTTGCATTGATTAATAGATTTAGTTTAAATTTAGTTTTGTTGAATTCAATCTTAGTAACTTAGCCTTTTAGTTCCCCATAGTTCGACCCCGTACATATTCATAGTTTTATTATGGGGAACTAAAAGGCAAGTTACTAAGATTGAATTCAACAAAACTAAGTTTAAACTAAATCTATTAATCAACGCAAAAACTTAAACTATGAATATGTGAAGATCTTTAGAATTTCGAATCCCCAATGCTTTTCCCTAACCGATATAACTCTACACTTCAAAGTAAATTAGGGATGGTCTTCCTAGATATGCCCTATCTTCGCGGAAGCTTGGCACGCTTAGTTCGCTGAGCTATAGAACATCTTTGGCCAAACTCAAACACAATCAACTAGAAGAGATAGAACAATCAAATTAATGAAATAAGCATGGTTCATCTACATCCCAAAGAAAAGGAACTAGCTACTCATTATCACAAAGTTCATAAGAAAAATAAAGATGAAACATAAGGAGAGAGAGAGATGTGGTCTTCTTCTTCAGCAATGAGAGATGAGAGCTGCAATCGCCGTCTTTTTCCTTCTCTGTGGTTGGCTTCTCTTTTATGTCTCCAGCACACAATGAATCCCCCCTCTTTACCCGTCGATTTGACCTTTATTCTTTCGGATTTTGGAAAAACTCAAAACTGGAAAGTTGTAGATATTTTCAATATCGTTCCATAGCATCTTGAATCATCGAAATCCAAGCTCATACGAGAGAGATATGCCCAAAATACTGAAGGTAGGTCTGTTTACCCGATTTTCAGATTTATTACCAATTTTGTTCCTTAGACCTCCACCTATTTCCAATTTGGCTAAGATCTCACTTTTCATGATTTCTTGAACAACAAGATTGAATGCCATGATTTAAAATCCACCAATATCTAATATATTTGCCAACTTTACTCCATATTATCTCTAATATCCAAAATCACCTTATTCCTGAAAAATACACAAAAATACTCAATTAGCTCTTTTTAATTAAATAAGTATGGGGAATTAAATCAAATAAATAATGGTAAATGCATGCTTATCAGGGATGGGACGGGGTTGCCGCAAGTTAGGGGGAAGATGAAGGGTGTGATGGAGTGAAAAAAGTACTTTCTGCTTGCTAGATTAGTGTAGGATTTTATTTTTGATTGGTTAGCGACACGATCAAATTTTGGCGCCGTTGTCGGGGAACCAAATCACGGTTGCTAGGATTGATTTTTGTCAATTAGGCATAATTTTTAGAGTAATTTTAGTGTTTTTAATTTTTAATTTTTCTTTGCTAGTTTAACTAATCTCTTTTTCTTTTGTTTTGTAGGTAACTGCAAAAGTAGCGATTCAATAATTAGTTTAGGTTGTTATCTTTTCTTTCTTAGATATAATTGTATTTAGGACTTTTCAATTGTAATATTTACATTAGATTGGGTTGTTTAGGTTAATTTTTAAAAATCCCCATCCCTCAGATTTCACATTTATAACTTTTGTTTGAAAGATCACGTGGATTGCGCTTCAGGTACGTCCTAGACTCTCCCTTTTGCTATAGTTATTTTCTTTGAATTTTTCTTATTTAGCTTCTTTTTTTCTTCTTCTTCTGTGTGTATGCATGATCATCCGTCCCTAAACCCTGAGTTGACTCCACTTGACTTTGGCCACCCTTAGAAGGCAAAGAACCATGGCAAACTATGAGCCTCTAATGAGGCCCTTGAGTGAGCATTTCATTCCTACGATATATAATCCGGTTTCTTGTATTAAGTTGCCTAACATAGAGGCGGCTCAATATGAGATCAAATCTAGTGTGATTCAAATGCTACCATCTTTTTATGGACTTGCCAATGAAGAGCCTTATAAGCACTTAGATGCGTTTTTAGAGGTGTCCTCCACGGTTAAAATTCAAAACCTCTCAATTGATGCTTTAAGGTTACTTCTTTTCCCATTCTCCCTTAAAGATAAAGCTAAGCATTGGCTTCATTTTTTGGACAATGTTAAAATTTCCACTTGGGTAGAAATGCAACAAGAGTTCCTTAAAAAGTTCTTCCCCATTGGCCGTACCAATAGCATTAGGAGAGCGATAATGAGTTTCTTCCAACAAGAAGGAGAACAATTTCATGAGGCCTGGGAAAGATTAAAAGAATTACCTGGAAAGTGACCCCACCATGCTATTCCTAAATGGCAATTGGTTCAATGCTTTTATGATGGCCTTAGAGACCGACATAGGCAAATGGTTGATTCTTTTTGTGGCGGGACTTTCATGCACAAGAATGAGGATGAGGCATGGGAACTTTTTGAGACCCTTAGTGAAAACTCCCAACACCATGCTTCAACAGTTAGGATTGAGATTCCATCCATTGGGCAACCAAAGAGGAGCGGTCTCTATGAGATTAATCCTACCGTTGAGATGAGTGCTAAGGTTGACTTGCTATCTAAGAAATTGGATTATCTCTTGTCATTAGGACAACAAACCCCATCTCCACTTTCTACAAGTTCTTCTCCACCTAATTAGATGGAAGCATGTGCTTTATGTTCTAGCCTATCCCATCATGTCACTGACTGCTATTTGGCTACACAATACCCTGAGTTTGTTAAGGAGCATGCACATTTGGCCCAAGGAGTCTCTAAATTGGGTAATGATCCATATTCCAATGCCTACAACCCAGGATGGCGAAACCACCCCAATTTTTCATGGCGAAACTCAATGCCCAATCCCTCTAATCAAATACCTTATCGGCCACCTCCATTTAATATGCACCAAAATGCCTATAGGAATGAGCAACCATCATCTTCACAACCCTCACATAATTCATCATTTGAGGATAAGGTACTAAAAACACTTAGTGGACTAGAGCAAAACACTCAATTGTTACATTCTCATTCTCAATCTATTAACAAATTGGAAATCCAACTTGGTCAACTAGCTGATGCCATCAGTAGGAGGGAGGTTGGTCAGTTACCTAGTCAACCAATAGGTAACCCTAATCATCAAATTGGGTCTAGGAAAGAACAAGTTCAAGCAATCTCTGTTGTGACATGCAGTGGGAAGGAATATTATGCACCTTTGCCTACTCCTAAGCCATTGCCCATTGATCTTGAGAGTCGAGAAGAGGTTGATTTGACCCATGAGACTGGCAATGCTGCACACAAGCCTAGTAAAGAAACACCACCTGTGAGTATTCCCCATAAAATTCCTTATAAGGGGTTGCACATTCCGATTGTAGAGGGTCCTACTCCTGAATCTTACACTCCCAAAGCCCCCTTCCCTGAAGCTCTTGAGTCATCAATTTCAGATTCTATAAAGAATGTATCTTTAAGCCCAAATAGAGATGAAGAGTGCTTTGCAATTAACTTTATTGATGAGGTAGTGGTTGATTATATTCCAAACATGCTTATTGATGATCCCCTACAACATTACTTGCCATTTGGGGAATCTAACCTAAATATTGAGGAAGTCAACACATCGTTGGATTCTTCCACTTCTTTAAAGCATTCACCATTCACATTTAGATTTGAGCTTCCACCTCCATTGGCTGCTTCTTACTGAGTCTGGCTGAAGACTCTAAACTAGCGCTTTATGGGAGGCAACCCATATGTTTAGATATTATTTCTTGTTCTTTTTCCTTTATTTTCTTTGTTTGTTGTTAGGTTTTACTGTTGCGTGCTCTATCATGAGTTCAAATATCGGGTACGCTCTTTCCTCTATTTGGTTCTATTATTTTTTTTGCATGCACTGAAGTCATTGCATAATTTAAGTGTGGGGGGGGGTGTCAACTCGAGTAAGACTTGTTGATAGTTGGTAGAGCATTGTCACAAAGATAAAAAGTGCCCAATTTTGCCCAATTTTTTTTTGGCTTTGGTAAGATAAATGTTTTAATTCCTTGCTTAGATACAAAATGAGAGTTTAAGTGTTTTAGAAATCCCATCTGATGTAATGAACACCCTCTTGAGAGAATAGTAATGGGTTTTACATTTTGAGACCGAGGTTGAATCGGAAAATAGGAATTCCAGGTAGTCCAAAAGGTTTGACTGCATCTAGTTATCTTGTATTGCCTTGTGCTTATGGTGACAAGTTGAGACCGATTTTAGACTATTTAAATGTGAAGTAAATTGAAGTATAATGTGAAAAAAAAAATGCTGAAGTTTAAAGGTTAGACCTCCTTCTTAGTAATCAGGTCTCGGTGTCACCAACATCGTGCCTCGTGTCAAACAGTTGGGGTGTCTTTGGTCCAGTCTTTGACCTGTAGCCTAGTTGGCTTGAGTAAGTAAGTTCGAGGGGTATTCTACACCTAGTGCCTTAAGGCCATCTGGCTTGAGAGCGGCTGACCCAACACTCGTTACATAGGCCATCTAGAAAGCTTAAGAGGCAAGACATTGCACGGACTAAAACTGTGACCATTAATGAAAGAAGTGAATAAATGTGCTTATAAAGGAGAAATGTCTAAGAAGGTCAATATTGCTTAGATCTTGAGTTCTTGGTATTATTTGGTACCTAGTTTAGTCTTATCTGAGGGTGAACTGGTAGACTGAAGATAAGAAAAGACTTCTCGATTGAATTGTTTGCCTAGAGCTAGACTCAAGAGAGGGTGTAAAGAGCTTAAGTGTGGGGGTGTTTATATTCCCTTCAATCTTTAATGGAGTGTCTTTGTCTTGGAATCTGTCTTTTTAATCTTACTATTGCCAGAATAATTAGAAGAGCACTTAAGAATTTTGTGTGTATATTCTCTGCAAACACTCACGAGACACAACTCGTCCACTAGGGTAACCTAGGGGTTTAAAGGCTTGTTGCACATGCTAAGTGCAACCGTGATTCCTACGAAAGTGAGTTAGGTTTTTCTTTCTTTATTTTCTGTATTACTTTTATTGTTTTGTTTTGCTCGAGGACTAGCAAACACTCAAGTGTGGGGGTATTTGATAAGCATGCATTTACCATTATTTATTTGATTTAATTCCCCATACTTATTTAATTAAAGAGAGCTAATTGAGTATTTTTGTGTATTTTTCATGAATAAGGTGATTTTGGATATTAGAGATAATATGGAGTAAAGTTGGCAAATATATTAGATATTGGTGGATTTTAAATCATGGCATTCAATATTGCTGCTCAAGAAATCATGAAAAGTGAGATCTTAGCCAAATTGGAAATAGGTGGAGGTCTAAGGAACAAAATTGGTAATAAATCTGAAAATCGGGTAAACAGACCTACCTTCAGTATTTTGGGCATATCTCTCTCGTATGAGCTTGGATTTCGATGATTCAAGATGCTATGGAACGATATTGAAAATATCTACAACTTTCCAGTTTTGAGTTTTTCCAAAATCCGAAAGAATAAAGGTCAAATCGACGGGTAAAGAGGGGGATTCATTGTGTGCTGGAGACATAAAAGAGAAGCCAACCACAGAGAAGGAAAAAGACGGCGGATGCAGCTCTCATCTCTCATTGCTGAAGAAGAAGACCACATCTCTCTCTCTCCTTATGTTTCATCTTTATTTTTCTTATGAACTTTGTGATAATGAGTAGCTAGTTCCTTTTCTTTGGGATGTAGATGAACCATGCTTATTTCATTAATTTGATTGTTCTATCTCTTCTAGTTGATTGTGTTTGAGTTTGGCCAAAGATGTTCTATAGCTCAGCGAACTAAGCGTGCCAAGCTTCCGCGAAGATAGGGCATATCTAGGAAGACCATCCCTAATTTACTTTGAAGTGTAAAGTTATATCGGTTAGGGAAAAGCATTGGGGATTCGAAATTCTAAAGATCTTCACATATTCATAGTTTAAGTTTTTGCATTGATTAATAGATTTAGTTTAAATTTAGTTTTGTTGAATTCAATCTTAGTAACTTAGCCTTTTAGTTCCCCATAGTTCGACCCCGTACATATTCATAGTTTTATTATGGGGAACTAAAAGGCAAGTTACTAAGATTGAATTCAACAAAACTAAGTTTAAACTAAATCTATTAATCAACGCAAAAACTTAAACTATGAATATGTGAAGATCTTTAGAATTTCGAATCCCCAATGCTTTTCCCTAACCGATATAACTCTACACTTCAAAGTAAATTAGGGATGGTCTTCCTAGATATGCCCTATCTTCGCGGAAGCTTGGCACGCTTAGTTCGCTGAGCTATAGAACATCTTTGGCCAAACTCAAACACAATCAACTAGAAGAGATAGAACAATCAAATTAATGAAATAAGCATGGTTCATCTACATCCCAAAGAAAAGGAACTAGCTACTCATTATCACAAAGTTCATAAGAAAAATAAAGATGAAACATAAGGAGAGAGAGATGTGGTCTTCTTCTTCAGCAATGAGAGATGAGAGCTGCAATCACCGTCTTTTTCCTTCTCTGTGGTTGGCTTCTCTTTTATGTCTCCAGCACACAATGAATCCCCCCTCTTTACCCGTCGATTTGACCTTTATTCTTTCGGATTTTGGAAAAACTCAAAACTGGAAAGTTGTAGATATTTTCAATATCGTTCCATAGCATCTTGAATCATCGAAATCCAAGCTCATACGAGAGAGATATGCCCAAAATACTGAAGGTAGGTCTGTTTACCCGATTTTCAGATTTATTACCAATTTTGTTCCTTAGACCTCCACCTATTTCCAATTTGGCTAAGATCTCACTTTTCATGATTTCTTGAACAACAAGATTGAATGCCATGATTTAAAATCCACCAATATCTAATATATTTGCCAACTTTACTCCATATTATCTCTAATATCCAAAATCACCTTATTCCTGAAAAATACACAAAAATACTCAATTAGCTCTTTTTAATTAAATAAGTATGGGGAATTAAATCAAATAAATAATGGTAAATGCATGCTTATCAGGGATGGGACGGGGTTGCCGCAAGTTAGGGGGAAGGGGAAGATGAAGGCTGTGATGGGGTGAAAAAGGGAAGGAAGGTAGAGGCTTTTTTTTTTGGGGAAGGGGGGGGTTGTGTGGTTGACTTACTTGAAGAAGTAATGGGCTGGAGAACTTGAAATTGTGGAGAATTCAAAACAACACAACAGCCTAAGTTTCCACGATACAACATAAGAATGTGATAACTAGTCTTGAGACTCAGATTCTAACTAGAATTCTATAATAACTCATCCTAGGATGATCCAAATTGCAAAACAAGGGTAGATTTGGAATCCTTGTAAGAAGTGGATTACAACTAAGGGAAGTCCTCTCTAATTGGGACTCCCAACCTTACTAGGACTCTTCAATAACTTGAACAAAACAAAATCAAATTAAAAAACAAATAGTAGATTTTGGATCCTATTAATATACTGGATCCAACTAAAGGAAATAAAAGTAGACTAACTTAACAACCATGCAGTGACAATCAAACTAAAATACAAAAGTAGATTTTGGATCCTAGCTAGACTAACTTGAACTCAGGAATTTTAAGCACCAGCCAGATTCCTTTTGCACAACTAAGACTCTCAGAGCCATTGCTGAAAACCGAAATTTACTTTAATCTAGTCTACTTTATTCTTACATGATGGGGCACATAAATAATGTGGCATAGAGCCTTATGACTTGCAACTTAAAAAGGAAAAGGAACTCTTAAAATTAGAAATAATAAAATGAGCATGACTCTCCAACAAACTCCTAACAGACTCATTACGCTCTTAAAACTAATTTGACTCATATGAAAAGACTGTTAACTAACTCATTTAACCTGATCTCTTTACCAATAAACAAACCAATGGACAAGGGATCCAACATCTATATGACCCATCCCTAGGCTTATTTCCTAGGCGATAGAGGCTGGATCTTCATCAAAGAAATTAATGATTTTTACAGTAGTTAATCTAATCTACGGTTTGTCCCCAGAAAATAAAATTCTGCTTTGGTCATCCAAATCAAGGGGGAAAATGTCGCTTTGTATCCCAGAATAATGTTATTTTTTTTTCTGTATTGAAGTTATTAAGGAATAAAAGGGCCATATCTAGTGTACAAGGCTTCCGTGGTTAGCAGGGTCTGGCGAGGGTCTAATGTGAGTAGTTTTTCCAACATTATTTAAATATCTAGGGTTTCTGAAACAAGCACTTTATGCTTCTTCTATCATTATGAAACTCTTGTAATAAAATCCAGAGGTATGCAAATTTGTACCAAATGATGTACTAACCTTTCCTTTTGTGAGTTTTTTGTTCTTGTACCCCAACCATATTTTCTTTGATTTTTGGTTAATTGGCTTGACTAGGACGTGGAAGGGCTATTCGCTGCAAAGGGGGTCCTAATTACACACCAAAAAGGAAGAAGGCTGTCACAGATTTGACTAGAGAACATCTGCAGAGGTATGTGGGTACATAATTGGAATAAATACATGGTGTACATACATTACGGTGGACCAAGTGGGGTTCATCTGATTAATTTCTCCAGCATTGTGCATATTATATTATACTAAGTAGTGATCTCCTTATCATCTGCTTTTGATAGTCACACCTCTTGTTTTTTTGTCTGTGCATGTCTCTGCATTTCTATAACCTACATATATGGTCTTTTTGGGACCTAAATCTGTTCCTATGGCTTTCATGATTGAGGCACTTTTTAGAGTTCTTGGTCTCCATGTTGCACAACAATTCAGTGTCATATGTGCCCCTACCCTGTGTTTTCACGGGATGTGAATATGAACTTTTCCGGAAGTAGTCATCCTTCTAAAGCCTGGTAGACTTCCTTTGATGCACAATTTGGCAGCCTAATTGATTTGGTGAGTTGAACTGTCAGTTCTTACTATGCTGTGAAGAGTTGCCTAATAATTAAACAGCAGGTGCAACTATAGGCTTACTAAAAGAGCTACTTCCATTAGGCCAGCGTGAAATGTTGAAACTTGAAAGAGAGATGTGCCTAAAGAAGCATGCAAGCATATTGTGCATGCAAAGAGAAGAGAGATGTTCGCAATCACTACCAAAAGAAAGCTGCCCCTATTAGAATGTTGGAATTTGAGTAAATAGGGAGGTTTAGAAACCAGAATTAGATGTGGATCAGAGGGAACTACCATACCGCCTGCTACTGACTGGTATAGGAACTCGAAGGAAAGGGACAACCACCATTCACTGGTGGGGCAAGAAAGCGGAAAGGTTGGGCTGGAGTTGCAGATTGACCCCTTATCCGAGAATAATGATAGGGCATTGAATAGGCAAGCGCCATTCCTTCTTTTATATTGAGATTGTTTCTATTAAATGATGAAAAAATAGTGATCATAGAGGGTGTCGTGGTTGTTCATCAAACAAGTTCTTACTTCTTACTGTAACTGGCATACATTTCTAGTAGTTTTCAGAGCTTTCTAAGACATTAGATTATCAGATAATCATTGAAAATGATTGAATTATCTGTTTTAAATTATCTCTCTGCTTCCTGTGTATTCTTTAATGTGCTAGCATTTTTATATTCTTAACTTGATATAGATAAATATTCTAAACAAAGGTGCTTTTAAGATTATGGTGTCTTTGATGGGAAGTAGATTGCATTCAAAACTGAAATGAAGGGAATCTACTTGAATCTTGCACCCATTAGCATCTTCATTTGAAATCAATACTTCATTGTTTAACAGCGAAGTTGATTGATCATTTGGTCTTTAAAAATGGCGATTAAAGAATATCATTCATCCAAACAATGACGATCAGAGGAAACATGAAGTGCTTTCAGGTTTTACCTAGCTTCTCAAAGCAGGCAAAGCATTTACTGCACTTTTCCTACCAAACAAACAGGGCCTTGGGATTTTCAGTGTTTCAGCAAAGCTTAAGTAGGGAAAGTATCACTCTAATCTCCAGATTGGATAGGAATTTGGTATTTGGTAACAACTTGTTCAATCTGTTCTGAGTCATTTCTAAATTTGGTCTTTGTACTATTTGGCCAATGTGTATGAACCTAATCATAGAAAAGCTTCTAAACCTGTTTTATGCCATCTTGACTAATAAGGCCTTGTCTTTGCCCCCTCCCCAGTGGCCCCTGCCAGTTGCCTTGGGTCACCTTGGTGGTTGAAAATTATTAGGCATGTACAGGTCTCCCCTTCTTTGTTTTCATCAGCAGAACACTGAAGGACTATGGACTGTGTTCCAGATGGAATTTGGGATGAGGAAGAAAATATTTTTCCTTTTGTTGATGTGGTCTTGGATGCATTGTTCACTGAGATGTTTCCCTCATATGTTGAAGCCGCCTCCTTTTTTACTAGCTTCTACCTGTACAAGGACCACTTACAGAAGTGTGTTCTAAAATTCCATTTTGTTGAAGTGGTATTGATGCCAGACTTTATTAAGCTTTACTAGCTAAAACCTGACATCCGAAAGTCGGAGGTAGGAAAATAGTTTGTTCAGGTGAGCTGGGTTTAGGTTTAGGTTCAGGTTCCAGTGCCTTCGATTTTGTTTAGGTGTCCCACCTGATGCCTAGTGAGGATGGTGGCAACAAACTGAGTTAAAGGGCTATCTAGTGTTTTAGGCAGGGAAGTTAATTGAAGAAAGTTAATTCAGTTCATCCGAATCTTTTCAAGTGGTTAGTGCTTAGTAGTCTACATCATGCATTTCATCCTCTATAGCAACATTTCCAGCGGTTGAATGATGATTTTCTGTTTTCTTTGATCTTTCACTGTCATACTTCTATCAAAATCTGTATTTGCATTATTTTCATAGTTGTGGAATAATGGATACAATGTGTGGAGTTTTTATGGTTACTATCTTCATGGTTCATTATATGCTTGCTTAATCATAACTCGTGGAGGTGTGTGCTTTTGTATAACATGGAAGTTTTCCGAAAGGGCATGGATTTAGGTTACAGTCTGTGCTTTTATTTGCCAATGTGGCTTATTGTTATTCACTCAGAAATTTTTTGGCTTATGGTTATGTTGTTTACATATTGCTGTGTTGAAACTTTATTTGCAACTGTTCGTTGTTTTCAGGGATGACTGGACGCAGTTAGAGTTTAAAGAGAATAACTTCAATGCTAAAGGCCCACCCTCAGAAGGTGGCTATCTCAATCCTCTGCTGAAGGCATGAATTTTGCTTACCTTTTCCCTTTCCTGCTTGCATTTAGTTTAGAAAGCTGTATGCATGTTAGTTTCTTTTCATATGAAAGATTGGAGTTTGCTGTGACTGCTATGGAAAGTGCAAGCTTGTACAAGCCAACTATTTCTAAAGCTCATAAAATTTTGTGTGATTTTTTTTTTCCTAATATTTTTTCTGATATCAAATTACCAGAGTATAAAGGTGAGTTTCTTATTGTAAACGGTAAACTGACATGACACATGATATGAGAGATCATAAAAAGTTCCTTAGTCATCAGGGATTATTTTTTCTTGGCATCCCATAAATGCTGAATCGATATTTGTGAACATGGTAATCAATACATTAGATTTTTGAAGTACTTAAACTAATTAATGGTGAAAATGATGGCAGGCATGCATGCATGCATAAAGGGCATTCAAAGCCCCAGGAGGGATGCGTTACTTCACAACCTATGATATTCTGTCATATGGGAGGATGATTTGGGAATGTTGACTTTTGGGTAGATTGGATTGCCACATCAAATTCCTGATCAAACCTATTTACCCTTCCATGTATGTTGACCATGCTGAGAGTCCTGTGCAACCCTTTGGCATCTTGATAGTCCTCGAGACTTCAATCTGTTCTTTTTTGAATTTTCTTGGCTCTATTAGGATTGGGCTGAAAGTCGAGAGATCTTGGTGTCTACCTATCTGCAGTGCCACCTGACAGAAAATCTTGTCCTAGCAAGATAAGCCTGAAGCCTCCCTTCGTGGACCAATTTGGGAGCCTTACCTCTATGCTTCCGTGCAATAGGAACTTCACTTCTGACATAATTCTAATTATTTTGAATTTCTTATAGCTCCATTTAGATAGAGACCCAAAAGTTGGTCCCGAAGGTGGTGCTAACAATGACCATTTTTTAAAACTGTGATTGTTGGAAAACACATGATATCAATTTCCTTGTCTCTGTCAGATGCATAATCTACCATCTTCCAAACTCCCGTTGCCCCCTTTTCTTTCCCCTTTGTTTTCTCTCTGGTTACACTAACAGTTGAAGTTATAGATATTAAATTTTTTTTTTTGGTACAAAGGGGCTTTATCAAGCCGGGGGATGGGGATATTAATATGCTTCAGCGAGAGTCGAACCCACGACCTCTTCACTAAGAGGTGTTGGTTTTAACCACTAGAATAGCTCTGCGTTGGCTATAGATATTTAAATTTAGGATGGCTAAAAAAGGCCACCTGAAATGTATCATGAAGCATGAGTGTTCTCTACCCATTGGAGCTGGGTGCAGGTTTTCTTTTAAGTCAGAATAAGGTTAGATGTTGTAATTTGTTTCTGTGAAGCTGGCAACAGCCACTTAAAACAGGGGATAGGTTGTGTGCATTTGACCACTCCCAGACCCAGCTATACATGGCAGCCTGGTTCACTGAGTATGACTTTTTCTTTTTTCTCTTTTTTGTTGAAATTTGCTTCAGTAGACATTTGGGAGTGTTTCATATGCATATTTCCATTTCAGGTTCGAAAACAATTGCAAAATATCTTCCTTCAAATGGGGTAAAAAAATGGAATTTAAATTCAATATTTCTATGTTAATATGTAGATTGTCAAGCCTGAATATCTGAAGTATTGATTATCTACTAGTTGCAGTTTTGAGGAGATGCCGACAAATAATTTTGTTGAAAGCACGTTGGTAATTTCTATGATTGTTGATTGGCACTTTCTAGTAGAATGGAACTACTAGAGTGTTGCCCCATTCCTCTAAGGTGGCTTCAAGATTATGTATGTAAACTTTTGGAGTTAATAACAGACACACAAAATGCTCATTAGTCAGTTGCTATATTTGTATGAGATCTGGATCAAACTTTTCAGTCTCTCTGTTTATTCACATCGTTAAACTTTCACAAATGAGGTAGATAAAATTATATTTGTATGTTAAAATTTCACAAATGAGGTAGATAAAACTATATTTGTATGAGATCCTTGTATCACATCGTTCCACCCTCACCCACCCCAAGGTAGGTCATGAGCACTAACCATCACCGTATAGTATGAGCTGGGAAACTTATCAAACTAGTAAACCATTTAATTAGAATATAATATGTTTATAGGTTTCTATTCAATGTATTTTAGGTATCAAAACTAAAGGTGGCATCAGTCACACTAAACATGCAACCAAAGAAGCCTGAACAATGAGAAACAAATGCATTGAAAGTTAAAGGTGCTCTTAGTTTCAATCCTGTTTATGGGGTGATTGTTTCTAAAATTTTTATCTAGAATCCCTCATGAAAGCAAACAGAAAATAGAAACATAAGAAGAGCCATATATGGTTTGAAGCTCCCCAACGCTCTTCATGGTTATTACAGTGACCCATGTAGCAAACACCTCCTGTTTAATGCACTTGCCCTCAATATCTAATAAACTTTATTTAAGTGTTTATGTATGTTAGAGTGACTATTTATTGGCTTTACCTATCATTTTTTGTTTAAACTTAATCATTTGTATGTGTATTTTGACAATTTCCATGCAATTCTGCACTTGATATGTATCTGACACATGATACACTACAAAACAGAATGCTCCTTAAAATCATCCAACCGATACATAATACTTTAATCCTTGTTCACCAGTTGCTTTTATTTGTTTAAACTCAAACTCGCAGCTTTTGGAATTTTGATGCACTCTTCCAGCCACAGCAACACCCTGGTCGTGATTCTCATGATACCTTCTTTTTAAAAGGTCAAATTTCCTTGACATTGTACTTGGTAATCTGGTTATGTTCTTTTCATGTATTATTCATCTGGCTTTTGCATTTTTAGTTCCTTCCACTACTAGGGAGCTGCCTGAAGATTATGTTGAGAGGGTGAAGCGTGTCCATGAATCTGGTGGTTATGGATCTAGAGGTTATGCTGCTTTATATTTTTGGTACTTCTTGCACACCATTCGAAATTCAAATTTTCCTGAAAGAAGATTATTTTCTATATAGATATGGATATGATTGGAAAAGAGAAGAAGCAAATAAAAACCTATTAAGAACCCACACAACTGCTGTTTCCTCAAGGATGCTTCACCTGCTTGCACAACAGGTAAATTGCGCTAGATTTCTGCCATTTGTGCTTGTTTGACTATTACCAAAGAAAAGTTTGGTATTTCTTTTTGGTTGTGATGTCAATCGAAAATCTTTTCTTCCCCAGCTAACATTCTCTTCCAGTCCGAAAATTTGTACCTTAATAACATTTGACGTTTTCTGTAAACTGGTTATAGATGAACCTTGGATGTTTGAACTTTTGACATTATACCTTTTTCTGCAAAAATTTTACTGGACTTTTCTTTGTTATGTGCAGAAATCTTTCACCCCCAAAAAAGTACTTCTCAATTGATCGTGTTTTCCGAAATGAAGCTGTAGATCTAACTCATCTTGCAGAGTTCCACCAGATTGAAGGTACTTTCAACAATATCTGGGTCTTTATGTTTCATCAGGCATTGGTTGAAGCAGAATATCTATGTCACAAATAATAAATATCTTATATATTTATGTTTTTGGGAATATGTTTATTCAGGTTTGGTATGTGATCGGGGCCTTACCCTTGGTGACCTGATTGGAGTGTTGCATGATTTCTTTTCTCACCTTGGTAAATGTCTTGCAGTTTTTTTCATTGCATCCCATATCAATCATGCTCTTCAGTTCGCATTCTTTCTGCTATGAGTTTTATACGACGTTACTGGTGGTATCCTGGACATTTTGTGGATCATGTTGGTAGTTCTGTTTATTGACCAGAGATATGGAGTTATATTGGAGGCTATTTTTATAGCTGTTAAATAACTGCTTTGGGGATACATTTATTAGTAAGCTGAATGTAAATGTGATATCATTCCACTTCTCATGTGTTCAGGTATGTCAAAGCGGCATTTCAAACCTGCTTACAATCCATTTACGGAGCCAAGCATGGAGATCTTCAGGTAAAGAAATCTTGTTTTAATGCATGAGGTTCCTGTGCTGTACCTTGAAGTGATTAGCAAACTCTCATTTCCCCCCCCCCCCTGTTTGATCGGTTATCATGAAGGCTTTAAGAAATGGGTGGAAATTGGCAATTCTGGCATGTTCAGGCCGGAAATGTTGCTGCCAATGGGGCTACCTGAAGATGTTAGGGTAATCGCATGGGGGCTTTCCATTGAAAGGCAATATTATCTTTTAAATATGAGGAAATTTAATGGATAGGTGCTCCAAAATATTTGGTAAATTAGTATTAGATTGAATTTTTTTTCCCCATTTATTTTTTTGGGGCTAGTAACCCCATGTTCTTGAAAGTGGAATGGAAAAGTCTAACCTTCATATTCTTTCTATGTCAGGCCTACCATGATATTGTATGGAATTGATAACATCTGAGATCTCTTTGCACACAAGGTACAGTATTTACTACTCCATGCAGGCTTTTGACGGAGCCAAAGGGCATTAAATCTAATTTCTTGTGCAGGTGGATCTTAATCTCATCAAGAAAAATCCTATTTGTCGTATTGGACTGGAATAGTGAGGACCTTGTAGCATTCATCATTTTTTCTAGGGCTTCAGAAACACAAAACAGGTATAATCTAGGATCCATTTAATGATGACATACTTGGGGACCTTTAACACATTGTGCATCTTGTCTCCAACCCGATGCTTTTTCAGATTAGTCAGCTTAGAAGCTTAGGATCTTCTTAGGTTGCTTGTGCGATTTCATTTTGCCGAAATGGAAAGCATATTCTAGGATAAAGGGTTGACAATTATTGGGAGAAGAGAGATACTGGCAGGATTTGAAAGGGTGGGGCGGTTTTGGCTTGATAAACAAGGGCAAGCTGTGGCCTTTGTGGTTGCTCCCAGCCATTAAAGTTTTTTCTTCAGTCAAGGTTTGAGCATGAAGAGAATATTTCAAGTAACTGTATTCAGTAACCTCCAATGCTGTTGATTTATCTATACTTAGATCTATTACTAACGGTTTGGCTTACATTTGTGAATGGTTTATTTTTTATTGTAGCCATACCTTAGACAAAAGTTTCTATTGTTACACACTCTTGAAGGACTTGTTTATCTCTATTTGACTATTTAGTGCACTGTTCATTCAATTCAACTTAAGTTGATATGCCTGCTCTGGCCAATGAATTGAGCTTCCCCTTTGTTTGTGTCTGGATATCAGCTCCCTAATTTCTATTTTTGAGGCCGATAGGGCTTTATCAGTTTTAGCCGTCTGACCTGTACATGCTTGAACATTTTTGTTTTCGTTAATGATAGCCATGGTGCATTTGGACTCTCTTAACTAATAGCCGCCCTACGTAGATCTTATTTCGTTTGTCTGGTTCATCTGCTCTAAGCGTCACTTCCTTCCAATATTTTGATAATAATGTAGAAAAAGAGTATTCTTCAAGTGTTATCTGATGAAGCTGTCACGTTTAAAATTGTCTTTGCTCGTGAAGTGTAATAAGACAACTATGGCTTTCATTCTGGTGTTATTATTATCTGTGAAGGTTGCAATTGAAAGTCAATGGTCCATAGGGTGGTTTCCAGTTTCCAGGAGGAGCTTTGTGAGAACGGTATGGGTTTTTCAATTGGATTTCCTGTGTATTTTTTTGAAACGCATCACTTCTGGAAAGAACAGAAGGCGGCTAACTAGTTTGAGAGCCAGGCAAAAAGTCTTCGTTAAATTGTTACTGTTAATTTAGGCGCAAACAACTATTGTATTTTCCTTAGCATAATTTGGTGACATCGTTAGACTAGGCGGATTTGACAGAACGCATATTTACTGTAGAACTACTGAGGTTTCAGCTTTCTCAACTTTCTCAATCGCACCGGATACCATGCTTGTTTAAATTCGATTTCACATTCAAACCCGATTTACCATGTAGTTGCTCTAAATTCTAAAATCTAAAATCCTCGTGCCGATCGAAGAGCTCGTGTTTTTACTTACGAACTGATTACAGCTTGTTGCATGTGACATAATGGGCAGAAAGCATTACAGTTGAGTAGATCTTTTCATTTTGGTTTTTCGAGGTTGCCCTTCAATTATCCACTAGGAAGGGGGTCCATTCTTGAAGATGGTGTTAGCGTGTTCACTTGGAAGTTGGGACGCCTCGTCCAAAATATTCCCAGAGAAGTAGACGATGCTCAAGACAGGCACTAGTCCTCCTTATTGTTTGAATCTTGAGAGGAGCCAACTAAAAACAGACAAGATTTACAGGTATGGAGAATAATTCTGAACTGCTAGTGCGCTTCTCTGCATCTTTATCTTTCTTCTTTTTGTGGTGTGGCGATGAGAGAGAGAGAGAGAGAGAGGTCAACTTAGTGGAGTACAGAGTTGGTGTTGGGTAAGTCAGGGTCTACGAGGCAATGGAGTATGAAGTGTTTGTTAATTTACCTGAAAGAAGCACGAGGGTTAAAGCACACATAACACAGCGTACCGAGTTTAGTTGGATATTATTTGAAATCACGCGGCTAGCATTTCATGTCTGAACTCTGAAGGGGGGAAAAATTGTGGGAGTGAGACGATCTTGGTGATTAACCAAGGTATCAAATCAAACAAGGGGAATCGTTATCACTTCCCCTGATTGATGCCTGCCCATGTCTGTTGATGTTTATTGGCCTGTAGTTTTGAATAGTGATCCACAAATTGCCATTCAATTGTACTATATATATTCCCTTCCTACAGCTCACAGTTTGCAGCTCACATGCCAGCACAGTGTCAGTTGATTCACTATCGGATATTCTTCATTCTCCCACTAGGATACGACACAGTCCTCGCTATCTCTTCATTCTCCCATAAAAATTCTCAATGTTCAGAATCTCGGACTTTCTCCTGTTTTACATATATGTAGATCTAGACAGCATTTAAGACATTGATTCTGCTTGTGAATTGCCATGAGTGATTCTTTTGTATTTCTTTCTTTTCTTTTCTTTGGTTTGTCTGTATTTTCTAATGAAGATTTTCAACTTTTTACCAAAAAAATATGAGTGGTTCTCTTTTTGTCTTTCTCCTCTTCTTTAAAGATATTAATACAGATTCATATTAACACCATACCACTACCGATACCAATGCTGGCAATGCCAATACCATTATCCACAATGTTGGGGTGTGAGAGGAGTCAGTATCGAGGAAATGGGAGCTGATCCCAACCCGGCCGTGGATCCACTGAAAAGTATGAAAGGTCAAGAGCCCACATTTATCAATTTTTTTCTTATCTTTTCTTTGTAAGGTGTAAGGTGTAAGGTGTAAGGTGGGACCCAGGATTTTCATTATTTCCTTTCTGTCTCTGCAAGACTGCAACTACCCAATACAATTGGGTTAATAAAACATTAGCTCCAATTTCCATGCTTGGCACTTTGCATGCGTTAATGCAGGCAATTGTCAATATCAGTTGCAAATGTATACAGCTTATACATGAATTGTCCTACCAAGGCGGTCTCCTGCAACTGCAAATCATTCTCTGCCTGACCGAATCTATCACCTTTAACAGCTACTCTGAATTAGAGAGAGACAGCTACTCCTGTTTGTTTTCAAGGGGAAAAGGGGGAACCCAGATGTAAAGTGATAGAGAAGAGCATTAACAGTGGTATAAAATCCCAGTTTCCACTTTCATGTGATTATGTGAAGTTTTTCTTTTACAAGGAAAGCCTGGTGTGATGTATGAGATGGTTGAGGTCCTGTCCTGAGGAGGGTGTCTGGCTCTGCCAGAGAGGCCAGAGAGGCCAATTTTTGGCCGTTTATATGCAGAAGAGCACTATTGAAAAGGGAACCTCCCTTTAGTTAATAAAATGCATATAGCTTCCTATTCCCATTTCATTGCAAATGACTAAACAAAAAGAGAGAACTTTTCCATGACGGAAAAGTTAGTGGGCTTTTTCCTTTCACATACACTCCTTTTGCCCTTGCTAGAAAGTAATGTTATTACCAAACGCAATATTCAGAACTGAATAAAAATAAAAATAGAAAAAACACATCATTGCTTCTTCGTGTATTCCAATGCAAAACCAGTACAAAATTTAATAGGAGATATTCCCATGCCTGCACCACGAGGAAGAAAATCTAGAAACAACATCAATGCTAGTGTAGCAATGGTATTATTAACCTTCTTGCTTTCTAATTGTTGATGTAATAAAAACCAAATAGTCAAAGAAGATGGATAATTATGTTGGTTCAATGAATGATGCGATGATGATGACGACTAGGCAGTGGGTGGTGGTGGAGTCTGGTGGTGTCTGGGCCTGGAGAGTGAAATGGTTAGAGACAAGAGAGATTGCCATGATGGTTTCCTACTTTTATGATATGGAGCATGAACAGGGTCCCCAACAATTCAATAGAAGGGACCAGGCTTCGAAATTCCCGAAATGAAAAAAAAAAAAGCGCCACAACAAAATGGAATGTCGGATGATATAATAATACTGTCTTGCTTTCTGTAGTTCATCATTAATCCTGGACTTCGACTTCAGTTATTCAAGCCAGCTACAGATGTGCTTCTCTGAATCTGATCTTATCTCATCCACCAACTTTGTTGATAGATTTTATATTTTACTTGAGCCAGTGTTTAACCAAGGTTTTGTTTTCTAATCAAAACTTAGGTTATGAAAACTCGGAATCAGGATTTAGATTGGATTTTAGTAGATGATACAAAATCTGAAATCAGGTTCCAGATCAGTTCTGACAGGTTTCGAATTAATTCTGACTTGAACCGGTTGGAATTGACCAGATTCTACTCTGACTGGCCCTTGGGAGCAACCGAGCAGGATGGTTAAGAATTGGCTTGAAACCGTCAGCACCGGCTTGAACCTTGGAATATCTTCTTGGCTTCTCCTATGTGTGTGTGTATATATGTATGTATGTATGTTTTGTGTTCGAATCTAACCCCTCGAGTGAACCGCGGTTGATTCGACAAACTAGTTCCCTGACCTATTTTGCTATTCACAAGAGAGAAGAGCAGGAGTGGACCAACCACCTCCAATGGTCAAATTGCATTTAGGAACAACATTATCCTGAGGTTGGGGGCTTAGAACTATTGTGCCAGAAAGCTTCGTAAATAATAGAGGAGTTAATGTGTATTGCTAGAAATAGCAGTAGAAAGGGTACTTATAACTGAACCTAATTCTTCGTGGGGGTTGGATTGTCCAGTGTGGTGCAAATCCCCTCCAAAGTCGACACATGAATAGTAGGGATATGACTATTATGATGGGTCTACTGTTGACACGAGCGTGGCAGCTCCTGGTCTATGCTCCCGACAATTTGGAAGGAGTGGGTTGTTACGCAGATGTGGGTAATGTCAACATATCTTGTAACATATACGCTGTGTCTCATAGTTTTCTCCTTAGAGACTAGAGTCGATCCTCCAACCTCGACAGGGGCGACTTGAGGATGAACCCTCGACTTGGTTCATTGTAGTTCAATTAGATTCCTACCTGTTTCAGGAGTCAATGCTTCGGACAAAATTGTTGTAACATTATGTATGTATTAGCCTGTTAGGTAGGATATTAAAATAGCAATGGCTATTGCCTCGGTGATCACTTGTTAGTCTTCTTTGGAATCCAATGCTAGATAGATAGATGCATAGTCCCATATTCCCTAAATCAGGGAGGGACCCTCCCCAGAATCCATTAATCATAAACTCCAACACATATAAGTCGCCAACATCGGCACATACAAGAAGCTCCAAGGACCTATGTTTTGACGCTAGACCTAGGAGTCAATTTATATTTATTTATATATATATTATATATTTCTAAAAGGAAAAGTTACTTTTTCTAAAGAAAACAGAAAATAGAAAATAGAAAATAGTTTTGGGACGCTTTAGGGTTACTTTTTCTCTCTCACTCTCTCAGTCTCAGATGGGGGGAGCAAATGTCCATCTCGGTGGCCCTCATACTGTTTACAGGTCATGTTTTCTGTATCACACATCACACTTGTGTTTCCTGTGTGATTATTTCGATTTTCAAATAACAAGTTCGAGGATGTACAGAGTAAAACAGCTTTCTCATCACAAGGTCAAACACGACAAAACAAAACGAATTTCAAATTCTTCAACGAATGCTCGGTTTAATTTGAGTTTTCATTACCTTTGGTGATTGAAACCCAAGAGAATCCATTAAAAATCACTCAACACAATAGCAACGACCTTAGATTTTGAAAGCTCGAAAGATTTGGGTTTATGAATCGAACAACGCCAGGATCATATTAGAAATATACTATCGAATGAAGTGACTCAGCTACAGGATCTTACAGCTCGAGGTTTGGCTTTCAATGAAAGTAAGGGTTTTTAGAGAACGAATGGAGAGGAAGAACACAACATGGGGGTTATGGTCATCTCATATATAATCTAACGCGATTTTGGGTTTTAAAGAACTCGAACAGTGATTTACCATAAAATCCTTAGGCGTAATGTGTCCAATACAAGTCCAACATTGGGATGTATTTGTTTATGGAACATAAAATGGGGTATCAATATATTAAAGTCTCTATTTTTTGGTGCCATTGCACTTTGCTCTATGTTTTTTAAATGGTGAATGAAATTATCATGTAAGGTAAAGTTCTCTGAGGTATGAGAATTTTGACTTGTGGAACAAATATCTAACTTTTGGTATTATAACGAGTGTGGATCACCTTCTTATCTGGGAAGAATAATGTGCTCCCCTAGTAGGATTCACCTATGATTCTATGAATATTAATAAAATAAATTATATGTAAAACTTCAGTAGACTTTATATAGAGCCTGCCATTAGTGTGATGAAGAAACGTTAAGAGAGCACATTGTTCACCTGAAAGTGATCTAAATTCTATTATAACACTAAACATGACTATCACTGAATTTTTTCGGTTGATAATGAACAACACTTCTTAATAAAGAGGTTGTGGGATTGACTCTCCCAGTGGGGCTGGTGGTATGTTTATTTTTCATATCTCCTATATATATATTTAAAATAAAAATAAAAAGCACCCAACATGGCCCTACCAATGGAATCGGAATCAAGACGGATAGATGTGATTCACAAGCCGATTCCTAGATTTAAAAACCTTCCTCGGGATTCCATTTTCTCTTACCATACCGGCATACCCCATTATCCGTGTGACGCAGCTTCTCTTCTTAAGTCAGCGTATCCGCTTCCAACGACTATTTCTCGGTTCACATGACACTTTCAAATCTTAATCCTCTATTAATTACTTACTGTTGCTAAAGAAATTAATATGTAAAAGTTAGATTAACAGGGAGCTGCATCTTATTTAACATCACTTTCCCCCAGTAGCAGGCAGCAGCTACCTACTCTCTCCTGAAATTTTCTAAATTTCAGTCTATCTTCCTATCCAAAAATCATGCATTCTCTGCCATGGAAGACTATTGCTACTGCTGTAGCTTTGATTCAACTTTGTTTTTCAATGGAGGTAGAGTCTTCTCTATCACTGCCAGACAAAATCACTATGTTGCCTGGGCAACCCCAAGTCAGTTTCCAGCAGTTTTCAGGTTATGTTACAGTGGATGACAAGAAACACAGAGCTCTTTTCTACTACTTTGTGGAAGCAGAAACAGATCCAGCTTCAAAGCCTCTGGTTCTCTGGTTAAATGGAGGTTGGAATTTTCCCCTATGAGAAACGTTTTTATTAAGGGGGGGAGAGAGAGAGAGAGAGCGGCGGGGGAATGTGTGAAAAAGTTGCTTTTTGACCTCTTGAAGAAGGAAGAAAAATGCTTATTGAAATCTCCTCTCCAACCCCAACCCACCTCTCTCTCTTGAATTTAAAGTGTGTGATTTTCTGTTGCAGGGCCTGGTTGTTCTTCTCTTGGAGTTGGTGCATTCTCCGAAAATGGGCCTTTCAGGCCAAGTGGAGACATTTTGGTCAGAAATGAGTATAGCTGGAACCAAGGTTCGTTACTCATCAGAATTTCTTTTTGCTGCCTATGTTTTGTTTTGTGCAATCAAATGGGTGGTTAAGGTGGTGAACTGGAAAAAAAATTGGTCTCTTATTAGTTGTGATTATGATTGTATGAGTTGCAGAAGCAAATATGCTATACCTGGAAACACCTATCGGGGTTGGCTTTTCTTATTCAACTGATACATCGTCGTACGAGGCCGTGAATGATATGGTAACAGGCATGTCTCATGAACTTCAAGTCGGTGCCTTTATTTTTTTCTTTCTCATTCAAGAGTTACCAGTGTTCAAGAATTTCTTCTTAGAATTATTCTCTCTTTCCAATACGACTAGTTTTCAAGAATCTGTCCGGAAATATTTCCAATGATTGTTTAGCTCATGTACTTTGATGGGGGCAGCTGGGTCTTGAAAATGTGTTACTCGCGAATCTATTTTCTCGTCTTCTGAAACTTGGTTGGCATTTTGTTTTCTTAAGCCAGAGATAATCTTGTGTTCTTGCGACGGTGGCTTGTCAAATTCCCAGAATATAAGGACAGAGATCTGTTCATAACAGGGGAAAGCTATGCAGGTAGTTTTTCTCAGAAAGCTTCTTTTTCTCGGACAACTGTGGTGAGAAAACAAAACTGTGAAGCCTTGTTTCCTTGTTTTTTGTTCCCAGGCCACTATGTTCCTCAACTTGCGGAGCTCATGATTCAGTTCAATACGAAGGAGAAGTTGTTCAATCTGAAAGGAATTGCTGTGAGTATTTTAGTAAATATCTGTAACTTTCATGTTACAGTGAATAGAATTTCTGTTGAATGATGTTAAGCATGTCTCAAGTTCTTGGACCCGTTTTGAAGTTTGCCCCATCAAGACTGTTTTTTAGGGTGGTGGCCTGAATGACTTTTCTGAGAGGTCGGTGATGGTAGTGGAGGACCAAGCTGGTTCAGTCCAATGTGGGGGGAGTATTTAGTTGTTTATTGTCTTGTTATGGGAAAAGGTTATCTCGTATGTGAGCAAGTATAAAAAAGTGAGGTTTTGGGGTTTTCTTCTGTTATTTTTTGGTTACAGGTTCTGGGGTTTTCAAGTTTAAGTTTTCTTGGGAGAGTACTAGCTACAACATTTCATTACTCAGTGAATATTCTTCAGCTTGGCCCATGAACATAGCACATCATATTGATTGTGAACCACATTGAATTTGTGTCATCACTGCTCTGTTTTGTTTCTGGATGTTTTTTTTCCTTCCAGAGTGCATTAACATGTAATGTGAAACTTTGATTTTTAACACTTTCTTGCATGGATTGAGATGTTGGTAGCACAATGACAATTCATTTATCAAATAAATTGTCCCTGTAAATTTGCACTGTACATTATGTTTTAGACACCTTTGTCTTCTCTAATATCAATATTAGGATTAGGATCCTGTCTTCATCTTCTATTTACTCTCATTTACTGGTTCCTCACTTCATGATAATGATTTTGTTTGTCCAATTTTGAACTGATTCACATTCGCCTATGGCAGCTGGGCAATCCGTTGCTAGAATTTGCAACAGACTTCAATTCAAGAGCTGAATTCTTCTGGTCTCATGGGTTGCTATCAGATTCCACATACAGAATATTCACTTCAGCCTGTAACTACTCCCGGTATGTGAGTGAGTACTATAGAGGGTCAATTTCACCTATTTGCTCAAGAGTTATGAGCCAGGTGAGTAGAGAAACGAGTAGATTCGTGGACAAGTATGATGTCACACTTGATGTCTGCATGTCATCGGTGCTCGGCCAATCCAAAATTCTTAGTCCCCAAGTGAGTTGAATCCATGGTAGCCTCACTTTGCTTTCTCCACCTCCATTACTCTTTTGCATCTAAGTCTGCTGTACGTGCTCTTATCATTTTCCTTTGTCTATTACTGTGATCTGCAGCATGTTAAAGAGAGGATAGATGTCTGTATTGAAGACGAAACAGTAAATTATTTAAACAGACGGGATGTGCAGAAGGCTCTGCATGCACGTCTTGTAGGTGTGAAAAGATGGGCTGTTTGCAGCAAGTAACTCTCTTAACTCAAAAATAGAATGAGAGCAACTTAATTAATGTTATTCCATTTATGCTCATGTGCCAATGATCCAGACTGCTTATATATGGAACCCTTCTGCGAGAAAATGTCTATGATCTGGCAATCCTTGTGATTGTAATTCTGTTGATGGAAGTATTCAGACTGCTTTTGCATGATATTTTACCAGGGTGGACAACCATGCAATTTATATCTAGGATCAGAGGATTCCTTACTTTCTTAAAGGGGACTGCTGGATCCATCAATCTAGTTTGGCCTTAATATACTTGCCCAAATCATAGGACGAAGGCGGTACCATTAAGTTTTCTTGCTTACTAGAGAAAATTTTAAGCATTCCAAAGAAGTCAATTTATTGAAGGAAGATGAATAAAATTATTAACACAAGTATGTTACCCAGAAAAAGTAATTAATGCAACTCTAGGAGCTCTTTATATGTGAATTTTCTTGTGGAGAGCATTGTTATCTAGTGGTTGTTAAAAGCATTACTTTCATTATGATCGCAGTATTCTTGATTATGAGATGCTTAACTTGGAGATGCCAACAATTTCTATCTTGGGCTCTCTAATTGAGGCTGGAATTCCTGTCTTGGTTTACAGGTAATATTTGTTCCTTGAGTTTCCTTCATTGTCCTATAGAAGAACGCTGAGAAGTTATTATACCCAACAATGCTTATGCATCTTTCTTTAATTACAGTGGTGATCAAGATTCAGTTATTCCATTGACTGGGAGCCGGACACTGGTCCATGGCCTAGCAGAGAAGTTAGGCCTTAACACTACAGTACCCTACAGAGTTTGGTTTGGAAGGAAGCAGGTAAGTCTTGTACAAAAGTTATTTTCCTTCCTCTATGCATTAATTGTCTTGCTCTCACGATTTTCTTCAGAAGAAGGAAAATAAAATTAACCCAGAAAGGTTCAATCAACAATAGGAACAGCAATGATCTCCTGAAAATTTATCTCCTTGCTCATCTTCTTTCTAATTTGGTTCCTTCTTCTCTACTTCTGCTTCTTCCCTTCCAATTCCAACACGCACAGAACCATCCGATGGGAATTCACCTTAGAGTTCTTTCCAACATTTACAAAAACCATTGGGTTTTCTTTTTTGGGTAAAGAGATCCGCTAAAAATGGGTTTAGATCTGAATAATTTAAGGCTTTTTAATCTTAACTGCATATTTTGCATTTTCCGCGTGTCACTCATTGCTGCCGCACTGCTTAAAGTACATTACCAGCAGACGATTTTTTTTTCTATCAGAAGGTATAAAAAGACAATTAAAATCAGTTGGAATTCAATTTCAGCATTCGATTAGAATTTTAGAATAATAAACGGCCTCTAGTAAACTTGCTGACACTGCTTTAATTGGTTCTCTGAATTCAGGTTGGAGGATGGACACAGGTCTATGGTAATGTACTTTCATTTGCAACCATCAGAGGAGCTTCTCATGAAGCTCCATTCTCGCAACCAGAGAGATCACTTGTGCTATTCAAGGCATTTTTGGATGGCATACCTCTGCCAGAAGTATTCTGAGTTATCACTTGTGTAGGAAGTCATATAAATGTAAGTAAACTCTGGTGTTAAGTCAAATTTCAGTGGAGGCTAAATTGTAATCATCCTTTTTTGGGTCTGTCCATGTTGAACTGCAAGCCGGAAGAAATTTGTATAGATGGAAAATTGTTTATGATGATTTCAAACTACCAAAACATAAACTCCATAACCACAACAAAACCAAACCAAACTACGAGCAATTCATAACCAACCATATCCGCAGGGCCTGCAACAAACAGAAATAAATCAAGAAAAAATTTCACATCCAAATTGGGACCTTAAAAAGATTCATCTGCATAATCCAGGGACAAGTCCACCTTGCATGGTAGCTTTAGAGTACTTCAGAAGAATGGTATTGCTTTTTCGGGTAGGCCACTGAAATGGTAATTCAACAAAGTTCAGAATGGAACAAGTAATGGCAGTTGTAATCTAGCTAAAATCATACTTACAAAAGACCAAACATAATTAGGTTATGGAGATGAAGGGTCAAGTTCATGAAGAGAAACTTGGGATTAATTTTACAAACCTGATGTACTGCTTTGACATTCCTACAGCAGCAACCAGAGCCTAAATACAGTGAAATAGCTGCTGCAACTAGAGCTTGCCTTAATACACCTCTAGCAAGAGTTGGTTTAAGCATAATTGCTGTATCAAGTGCAGTACCTCTTGATCACGACTAGCATTATTTCACCTTCACTCTGTTTTACTTCATTGACCTTTGTTAATCTTTCCTCAGATTCACCTCCGCTACTCACTATCAACAATCAAACATATTATGTGTGCTTTTACTTCTTAAATACCTCGTTTTGATGATTGCTTTATACCAACATATTTTGATGAGCAATCCAAATAACCAGTTACCTAAGAGATGTGATGGAAATAGAGGGCTTTGGCCGTGTAATCCCATGATACAATGCAATTTAACTTGATGGATGAACTAGTTTATCAATCAAACCCACTATTATTACTAGGTGTTGTTAATTTCAATTAGTTTTATTTATCATTTTTTAATATTATCCCTACATTTTAAGGGGAAGAAGATGAAATGAGAAAGAAAGAATAAAATCACGAAAAATAATCATAAACGACAAAGAATGACGAGCATAAGGAAAGAACATGAAAAAGGAGAAAAAAAAATCATGCAGGAATAGAAGAAAAGTAATCGTAACAACGAATGACGAGCATTTAAGGTTTTTCTTTCAAGGATATCTTTGTCATTTAAAAAAAAATTAACTTAGGCTAGTTAGCTTATCTCAATACTTGACTTTGTTTTCAAGGGGTATCATTGGTATACTTTTTCTAATAGAGATGTAATTGATAAATTGAAATATTGAATAACTTTTGAGGCGGCATTACTGTTAGATGTTGGTGACGCTGAAAATATTTCCCAATTTAGTATTCCACTCCGATCTTCAATAAGGGCAGTCATTCACAAATTCGATTGCTCCAATTGCACTGAAAGTCTGAAATTGATCGAAAGGCTAGGTTAAACTTCGGTTCTAAAATCGAGAATAGATTGCTCAAATAGAAATGATGATCGTGCCTGATCTTAACACTGATCTATCCGCTTATTCATATTCCACTTACCAAAGGTCCTTAACTCTTCAAGCATTTTACCAACAAAAAAAAAAAACTCCAAGCATGATCGAATCGGGATGTGGTTACCGTTTTTGTCTCGATGACTACGATCAGTCTCTTGAAGTTGCACTAACTGCATGAAAATCTGAAATGACAATGGAAAGCCGAGATTGGATCATTCATGAAGAAGCTGGCAAAGAAGGTTGGAGTCACCATGTGACTCATGTGACTCAAATCCCTAAGAGTAGACTGACAGATCTAACTTCAGATTAAAAGAAACTATAATTGAAAGCAATCACATCAGAGTACCAGAATTTCTAAACTGGAGAGCCAGGCTAAGAATCTCGCAAGGGACATGAAAAACGCTAACCCTACCAATTCAGTTGGGAACTGGAGATTGCGTCCGATCCAATTTTCATAGCCCTTTCTTCAACTGATAAACGCATCTACACCAATGTATACTTGGCCAATTCTGTTCCAGAGATTCTACAGTTGTTGTATACATATTTGTCGAAATTCGTTTTTTCACCTTCCATTGTTTTTGTTAAACGTCTTTCTTCTGAGATCTCCTTGCTCCACCGATTCGTCTGCAATTCTCACGGGATCGGAAAGGCGTGAGAGTGAGTAGGACTGTTGATGTTTTCTTTTCAATATATCCAAAAGGAAAAGCCATCATCATCAACACCGCCACCAACTGGGAAAAGCGAGTGGGGGCAACCAAATTGCGAAGGCACCTTTTCTTCGCTGACTGCTAAAGGAGAGCGAACTTGACAGTGGTCACACACACGCCGTCATAACGTTCCGTGCTCAGCATTTTCAATTATTTTTTCTTTTTGTAGTTTTTAATTTGAATTTTGACGCCTTTCCTTCCCTGATCAACTTCAATCTAACTAAAAAAATGGTATAGGCAAAGAGGTAAAGGGAGAAAATGGCTGAAGAGGAAAAGGAAAAAGCTGCAATAATCACTCCAACTCCAGAAGAAGAACACTACAACCGCATCCAGGTATAGCGATCTGTGCCCTGAATCAAAGCATAACATGAATGTAGGGTTCTTCATGTCTATCTCCCGCTCGTGTTGTTCGATTTCTCGAAGTAAAAGCTTGCAATTTGAAATGCTTTTTCTTATGTTGTATACTATCAGGAGAGAAAGGAAGAGACGGACCCTAACCAATCGCCTGCCAACACCGACCTTCCGACTCCATTGACTGTCACGTCTCGTGTGAGTATTTGCGTGAAAGAAGAAACTAAGCGGAAAGCCTATTTTTCCTGTGTCTTGAAACCCGATGTTCATTTTTCTTGGGTTCACCCGATGTTCATTTTTCTTGGGTTCAGGTGTTGTTTCTGCTGGGTGACTTAGCAGCGGGTCCGGCTCATCGATTCACTCAATGGTTGGAATCTGTTCGTAAACGCAGCGGGAGTTACCGCTCTTCTGGCTTTCCTAATCGTCCTTTTAGACTTGAAACTATGCTAATGAGGTCTGTGTTTTAACCACACTGGCATTTTAGGTTTCCTTGATTTTGTTAATTCGGTTAAGATTTAACATTATTCATCCAAATATGTGTTTTGACCTTTGGTCGACCATGTTATCTGCATTTTGAGGGCGACAAGAATATGTTCAACACCGGATACAAGAAGCTAACTTTTCCCATAAATCTTCTTAGATAGGTCAAACAGGTAGGAAGTTCTCCCAGTTGTGGTTCGTTTCCACTCTTACATTCTAACAGCTCTATAACAAAAGAAAAACACTCAGCCTTATCTCAACAAAATGTAGTCTCTTACATGTATCATTGCCCTCCAATGAGATCTTTGAAGTCATACTTGATACAAGGCTCAGCTATAAATGCCCTTCCTCGTCACTTCTCTAAGGTCATTTCAGGTTCGCCCTTGGTTCTTTTAGTTCCGTGAATCTTGATCAAATTAGTGCAATTAGTGCTCTATACAGGTGCATCCAAAGATCTCCATATAGCTTTGCATGCCACCTCAAACGACTACTAGACGTATCAAAACAACTCATAAGTCATTCCTTACTTTATCCTTCCTAATTTTGCTTTTCATTTATCTCAACATCCTGATCTCAGTTACACTTAGTGTGTCTATGTGATGCTTCTTAACTGCCCAACATCCGCACAAAATATGTTAGCCAGTCATATGACTATCCTATAAAATTATCTTCAACACTCCAAAGACACTTTGCTATTTCATACATTCTGTTTTAATACTCTGAAATATTATCTTCTTTTTCAGCTTATTTGTTTATGATGACCATAGATTCGTAACGTTAATCACTTTGCCAGATCCCCTTCATGAGTTTTTACTTCCTCAGTATCCATCTAGTGTAAATGTAACCTAAGTTACACACCATATCCAGCTCTATGAATTAGTTTTTGTTTGATCGGCACAATTTCACCAGCCCTCCCCCCAAAAGAAAATGAAAGTATACTTGTTGACTAGATGTCATTTGGCTT
The DNA here is from genome assembly GCF_041222555.1 of Hakea prostrata. Lineage (NCBI taxonomy): Eukaryota > Viridiplantae > Streptophyta > Magnoliopsida > Proteales > Proteaceae > Hakea > Hakea prostrata. The sequence continues at coordinate 1,712,494 of NC_142602.1, read as the reverse complement.
TTACTCTTACAGTGAAGGGGAAGTAGTGGCTGACCCTATAAGTCCATTTCCTTGCAATCAAGCTCCAGAGATCAGTTTGTGGGAAAGACTTGGAAAGGCTTCTATGCTGGACATTGAATCCAGTGAATTTTCTTGGGATTTACTGTCTTCACTACACCGTACTGAACATGGTAGTAGCGCCGATCAATCTGAGGATGACGTGAATAAACCTCTTGAGGTATGCCTTGATTGTCTTCCTTTGCCTTGTGTTATGCTGAGCCTGTGTCTCATTTGCTTTGTAGGCAGCCCAATAAGAAGAAACAAAGATGGCTGGGCTGATTTTCTTCTGCCAGTTACCACCACCTGTATGGATTTGCCCATTCTTACCCATTTGGTGCCCTTGTAGATCACTCTAGGTGGTCCAATTCAGAGTTTCCACCTTGGAGGGTTATATATCTAATAAATGGACTATGAATGGTGCAGCCTAGGGATATTAAATGCATAGTCATGGCCAGTATTTCATTGTCACTTGGAGGGCCATTGCTTTAGCAGATGGTCAAATTGATGCTTCGAGATGAATGAAGCACTTCCATTATCATTGATCAGTTGTGTTGCCAATGTACCGTTTGATGCATAATCATGGCCAGTATTTCATTGTCATTTGGAGGGCTACTGCTTAGCAGATAGTCCAATTGAGGCTTGTAGATGAATGCAGAATTTTGGCTATCATTGATCAGTTGTGTTGCCAATCTACATTTTTGTCTTCATATTTTGTTGAAGTTCTCCGCGCTTTTCCCACCAATTTTGTTCTGCTTGCTGACAACTTAAAACTAAGACTTAGCTATCCTCTGATCATTTATGTCACAAATGTATATCTTTATCGTCATATTTTGTTTAAGTTTCCGAAGCTTTCCCACCTAATTTTGTTCTCCCTTGTTGACAACTCAAAAGTAAGAGTTAGCTATCCTCTGATCTGCATCTGTTTGATTGGTTGCAGGTCACTGTAAATTCTGGGGGTGTTGTTTTCTTTGCTCTGTTCAACAGACCCGATAATGATGATTCCCTGACAAAAGAAACAGCCGCTGTCATAAAGATATCCTCTTCAAGGATGGCAACACAATCCGAACGCCTGGGTTATGAATTTGCTAAATGGCTAGGAGTCTGCACTCCACAAGTTCTGTCTTCTACTTCAGCAGTTCTTTTCGATCTGTACCACATAGAAGCTCAGTTCTTATCACTATTCCTAAAACAATTCAGTTGAATGTTGCAGGCTAGAGTCATCCACAATTCTAGCCCAGAATGGCAACAGATAAAGGATGCAGCAGAAAAAGCAAGGGATGTTGCAATATCAGAGAGAGACGAAGTTGGTGATGTTACATGTTCAGAGCTGTCGGAAGCCCTCGAATTAAGCCGGTGCCTTCTTCTAATGAAGTACAAACAGAACCTGATCTTATAGTGGACAAGATTTTATTTGACAAGCAGCAGTGTACAGATTTTTGCTTCCTTCGCCAGCCGCCTGCATTGAGAAAATATGGAAGGAGGGTGGGCGGACCACTCAATCAGCTGGCACCACTTGGATTAGTCATCTCTTAACTTGGTGTAGGTTTTACCTCTGGCTAGGAGCCTAGGAGATCTCCAAGGTGGGACGATATGACTGAGTGGTTCAGCCCTATATGTTCACCCCATGGAGAAAGTCAGGAAGCAAACATGGATACCAGCCTCTTGATATTGTTTAAATAGTCAGATTTACTGATTTTGGGAATAAATTCCTCCTAAAAGTGTTTTGACTGCCCATCAAGCTCTTGACTGTATATGCCAGGTGAATGGTGCAAGCATTGAGAGCATGTACCTGTAACCTGTTAACATCTTATTGTCAAGACCTGACCATGGACTTCTCCAGTCACCTCATATGACATGGGCTGTTGAGGCAGATGGTACAGTGACATTTCATGCGGGGAAGGCACTGTATGCTGCTGCATTGTAGTGAACATTTTGACAGGTATTTTTAGATTATTTAAAACCTTTGATATGTTTTTGCAGTTATGTGCATGGATCTTCTCTGCTTGAAAGTTCAGATGCATTTGATTCACCGGAAGCTGCTGAAACAACAGCAAGAGCCCTTGGCAGGATCTTAATGTTGGACCTGGTCATCAGAAATGAAGATAGGTTGCCTTGTCGTCAGCTCGGTTGGCGGGGGAATTCTGCAAATTTATTGTTTACTGACAGGGCTACCTTTTCAAATCTAGATATAGGTGCATGGGAGGCCTTTGATTCTGCAAATCGTCGATACGGGCCAAGAGTAGCGTTGGCTCTTCAGAAGGAAAGAAGGGCCAAATCAGGAGATATCAAATTGAACCCTCATAACCATGAGTTAATATCTCAAAGCTCTGATGTTTCTGATCTTATGGACTCACCACATTCTAGCAGCATGAGCATAACAAGCCAGTTATCTGCTGAAGTAAAGCTCAGTGATTGTCATATAATTGCAATTGATTCTGGCATTCCTCGCAGACCTCCTGCAGGAAAACGTGCAAATGACCAAGCAAACTATCCTAAGCTAGTTGAGCTTCTTCTTAATAGTTCCGAGTATTGTTCTAGCCTCCTTTATGATATAACTGGAGGAAAATTAGGATCTCCTTCAGCAGAAGAGCCTGATGCACCTTCTGAGGCATCTTACTCTAACAGCGGAGCAGTTGTTAATGGATTTAGAAGAGGGTTTCGTGCAGCACTAAGGGATTTGCAGGGATTCCATATATTCCTTCTCACACTTCATCAAAAGTTGGAAAGCCTGTTGCGAGCGTTTATGGATATTACGAATAAATGTTCATCAGGAGATTTCGACAAGGATGATTCAGTTGTTCATGAATCCCCCGGAGGTAAGGAACATGTCAGTAATGATATGGCCGTGGATTTGGGTGATTCAGAATTGCCGAGAACAACTCCAAGGACATTGCTCGACTCTGCTTCTCCTAGCTCACGTGAAGGCTGGCATGGGAAATTCTGTAAAGGGGGCACAGAGCCTCTTCGTAGCTTGCGCTTGACTGCAAAACTTCGTGACTTCAATAAATATGCCAAGGTATGTGATGTTATGGAAGAATATTGTGGTTCCAAGATTAAACAAGGACATGGCTGCTTTTTTATTTCCCTAAAATTCTATTTATTATTTGAATATGGATGGTTCAGTCTGAAACTGTAAGTTTTCATTCTATAGGTATAATAGTAATTAACATTAATTGCATCTTTTTTTGAAAAAAAAAGCTCATAATTAATTGATTACTGTTACCGAAAGGTAACAATTAATTGGTTATTAAAATGTAAATGGATTTGTCTAACAAAAAAATTATTATTCTAATTAGTCACCAATCAAATACTTCATATGTTTCATTTGGCATTGCATTTGAAAGAAAGATAATTATTTAGCCTAAGAATAAGAATCATGAGAATACCTTTGACATATAAGGTCTTTAACACCATCAACTCCTCTTCTCAATATACAGCCACTAATCATATTTTTTTTGGATGAATAAATAATATATTAAGGCAACGATGAGAAACACAAAGGAAATACAAATGAGCTAATAAAGCAGGGGGGAGCAAGAAGCTCAGGGGGGAGATGATAGAGCAGCTGAGACCCCAGGAACTAACAATAAGTCTATTTCGGGGTTGTCGGCAAACAGGGGGATGGGGGAGGGAAAGAAGCCACGACGAAACATCAAAGAAGATGGCTTTCCAAATCGAGTCAAATGATTGGGATTTGGCAGTCCATCTTCTAAGGTTGCGCTCCCACCAAATGTGGTGGATGACGGCACAAAAGACGAGCTTGCCTAGACGATCACAAATAGAATGGCCAGAGAAGCTTCTCGAGAACCACGTCCAATCCCAAACAAATCCATACGAGCGTCTCGAGCGGGGCCAAATGGATGCAAGGGCTCTATCCCAAATGGGACGGGAAAAGGGGCAATAGAAAAAAAGGTGGTTGATGTCCTCGAACCATTCCCAGCAAAGGTCACAGCTTGGGTTAGCGGGGATATGGCGGCTAATGAGGAAAGATTGGTAGGGAGAGCAAGGTTGAGGGCTCTCAAAGGGTGAGGGAGTGACGGGGGATGTGACCTTTGAACCAAACTAGGTGGGACCAAGGGACAGGGGGATGAGGGGAGCAGAGGAGATTCCAAGCTGAGGAGGAAGAAAAGGATTTGGAAGGCGAAGGGGACCAAATGGTGGTATCACAATGATGGTTTAGGATAGGGGGGAGTGCATTCCAGACATGTGTGAGACTAGGGTGGGGGAGAGGGGACCATACTCCTTGGAAGATGAAAGTGTCAAGGGTGGCAGACTTGGGGATACGGGTTTCATAGACTGAGCAGGGACCAAGTAGGGTGAAGAGAATGCCCAACGGATGCCAAGGGTCTAGCCAGAAGAGGGTAGATGAGCCACTAATCATATTATTTACATCATTATATTATTATTTTTTATTTTTTATTATCGGGAAATCTACCAAAATCATACAAACAATTGATACCCATGAGCATTGAGCCATCTTGAAAGTCATTTTCCTCTGCATATTTTGTCATGATACCCAAGTATGCTGAATAAAAAAGCTCCAGAAAAATCAGAACTAAAAAATAAAAAACTACTTAGCTTGTTTTTTCTGTGATTTTAATTTCTAGATTCTAATTGATTTGAGATTGAGGAAGCCAATCCCTTGTTGTATTCCTGATTCTTCAACGTCATGTTTCTCACCCTTAGATAACACAAGACACCAAAATTGCTTTTTAAAGAAGTTAAAAGAGAATTTTCACCAGTGCATTTTATCTTATTGTATTCACAAAACTGACGAGTACCAATGCAAAAATAAATAACTAAATAAAGAGTAACTCATATCATGAAGTTGCGAACAAGATGATCATTTGAATCTTGATGCAGTTTCTTTCCACCATACTATGACTTACAGGCTCAACAGGCAAAACATTTATAATCATTTGAAAGCTTTCTCTTGCTTCAAACCATTTCTTCTTCTTTCTTTCTCTCTCTCTCTCTCTCTCTCTCTCTCTCTCTCTCTCTCTCTCTCTCTCTCTCTCTCTGGAGGGAATGCTTTGACTACCTCTAAGCTATTTCTTCTCCATCATCCATTTGTACTCTATTTTTTATTATAGTTAACCAACAACAACAATAAGCCTTGTCCCAACTAAATGGGGTCAGCTACATTGATTCTTGCCTTCCAATCAGTATACTGCACCTACCAAAATTGTTAATTAATCTTTTTTTTATTTGGATTAAATTTATCTATTTTCTATTTATCCTTTCTCCATGATGTCTTGGTCCTCGTTCTTTCTTTAACTGTCCTTCATGCTCGATCTCCCACTCACTTGATACTCCATCTTTCTTTAACTCCATCTCAAATTGCTTCACTTAAAATTTGTTGTCCTCTCTATGATCTACTCTCGCCTTTTTCTCTAATGTGTCAACGCATAGCTGCATGTTTATTTTGCACATTCATGATTTGTGCACTTACTAATATGAAATACTGAAATAAATATGGCATTAAGTATGAAAAAAAAATTACTACTTCCAAGGGCTAATATATTAGAAAATGTGAAGTTCATTCATGTTGCTAGTATAATGGAGAGTTCATATGGTTCTACTTTGGAAAGATATATATATTGTCAACATACATGACCATTTGATCATTCAACATACCAATAACAATTCATTTGTCAAAGTCAACCTCCTCCTGAACCCACATATGGACTCATTCCCAAGCAGAGGCAGCCATCCAGATCATCACAACATCGGAAAGGTCACCAGCCCAACCTTCTCCAAAAGCTCCGCAGGACCACCTACCACTAGTCTTCGGCTAGAGGGGTTTATTGCACAAGCCAGGACACAGGCTCTTACTCATATTAGATTACATACCAATACGTGCATGTTCACAATGTATCTGATCTAATATTTACAATATCTAATGCAAATTCTGATATGTATTTTCATTTGTTACGTATTGTACTGATAGGAGGAGTCTCATAGGTATGTTGAGTTGGTGTCTTACTTTAAGTCATCACTGTAGGGAGTTAAGATATTATTAGTTACTTAATTGTTGAGTTGTTCTTATTTTTTAATTCAGCTGTAATTACAGTCTTGAGTATGTTCCTGTATATATGTGTGTAGATAAGTTGAAGAACAAGAGGTGGAGGGGTGGGATTGGAGAAGGGAAAGTTGTGGGTGAAGGGGAAAGAGATCTCACACACTTTCACGTAGTAAACCTAATAAACTTCTATTCAGTGTCTTCTATGCTGGTTACAATGCAATTATTTAAAAAGAACAACAAGAAGATTCCGCTTCTAATTACAAGTTGGAACTTGAACTCTAAATGCTACGTATTCAACCTAAGATAAATTAATGGCTGAAATGAATACTACTACAAAACCTGATACATTTCCCAACCCTTGTTCGACTAAAATGCCAGGTTGGACCAGTTCCATCGGGCTTTGAAGACCCAAAGGCTATCATGCTAATCTAACCAGTCAAGAGATACTGAATCAACTGCACCACATTAGGGTTGTTGAAAATTCTATTGTGGCCCTTTTGTTTCCCTTCATTCTTTTCATCATTTGTCTCCTGTCTCTTCTTCTAATTCCCTATTGTTGGTACTGCTTACAGGTTCCTGCATTGTTACTGAGCGTTTCTCCATTCATGTGAAATTTCCATGATTTTAACCAATCTAAGTGTACTTTTAATTTTGTTATGGTTGTGATGAGCATATGATACCAGTTGAAATTTTGAAAGGAAAAACTTTTTAGGATATGCTGAGAAGCTAAGTAATTGTACTTGCTGATCCTGTTCTGTTTCCTAATTTATTGAAGCTGCTGTAGTTACCTAATTTGTCAGTGACACTGATAAGAACCTTCAAAGTCTTACCAGCAGTCCCCACAAGTATCAAGAACAAGATAAATTTCACTAGATTTCACCATTCTAGAATTGTAAGAACAGCAATATGATAGCAGCTGATTTCATTGAAACAAATACTAATACTTCTCACAGACAATTACAGCCCTGCTTCTACTGAATAATATTCTAACATTCAAGAGGAAAACCCAGCAAAAACTCTGAAAACAATAACTATACCCAGTACCTTACCCAAGAGGTTCCCCTCTCCCAGCATGCTCTGCTAGCTCCTCACTTCCCTCCTCCCCCCCCCCCCCCCTTTTTCTTTTCCCAGCCTGTCCCTCCCATTCATAACCGAACATTCCTAACAAAGTCTTACGCCTTTTTCCAATCCTCTTTTGCCAGCTGGACTGTCTCCTCTGCATTTCTGCTCACAGCAGGGTAGTGGTTGCTGTCAAATAGAGGTTGGCCATCTGTCCTCTCTTTAATTCGAGGTTGATCCCCTGCAGCTGCTAAGAGTGATTCTATGTTCCTCCCCCTATTCTTGCGTTTGTACACCGGAGTTATGAGGGAGCTTATCAGGCACTCATGTCCTCCATGCCATTTCAGTTTTAGGTATTTTCCCTTCCTGGTTGCACCATATCACTTCATCTTGGAGAATTTGTTTGTTCAACATTCTTGGCACAGATTTGAGGAACATAAAAAGTTTGTACCACAAAAAAAAAAAAAGAAACAGAAAGCTGGGTAAAATGCCCATGAAACGATGACCTCCATCACCATCGCCACCACTGCCACTCTTTGAAGATGCATTTTATACAGATGTTACTGCAGAAAGAGTTTTCTTCCGGGTTTACCATATGATGTGTTGGTACAGAATTACTCCAAGATTCCAGTCAACACAAAAAGCTGTTGTCACTTGGAACCTGTTTTTTGAAAGAGAAAAGTTGCAATGCAGAGGCCAGTTGGTGGCTTATTGTTAACAATAATGGCCCTATGACCAAAAAAGAATCTCCAGTATTTTTTTTCCTAATCCCATCCTATATTTATAGTTTTCAATAGAAAATTTAAAAGAAATAGAACAGTGGAACCTACATTTAAGTATTTCTTTATTATATAATGTTTTAAGTGGTGGAATACCTGACGACTATGGTGTACTCCTGTTATGTGTGCGGAGAGAATGACAGCTTTCTAAATATATGAATGAACTGCTGTAGATATTATGGCCCTTTAAGCTGTTTTAGAAGACTGCCAAGCTTTATGGTATTCTAGATATACGTTGCAGCTTGTTTGATCTAAACTGCTACTTTCTACTTTAAAAGTGAATTATATACATGTGATGTAATAGTTTTATTAACAGAATCTGTTTGTTAATTTTACCACATATACCCTCCCTTATCCTGTCACCTCTCATTCAATTAAAAGAGAACCAAAGCAGATCCCTTATCAATAACCTCCACATAACCTCTGAAACAGCCTTCTGTGTATGCATGCAGTACTGTAAATGCATTCTTCCATTCATCATAAATTAAAATTGGGGAAACCCATTCTTTGCAAGGATTTGTGAACCTTGAAGTATGTTTTGCAATTGTGACATCTGATTCCTTCTAACAATTCATTTTGACATTCCACAACAACTTAAGATTTTCTTCAGAACATAATTAATTCTTTCTTCCATTCAGCATTCCAATGAATCATGACAAGTTTAATGAAATGTTCTCATTTTCAGGCTGTCCAAGATTAGAAATGTGAATTGAAGTTGATTTAACTTTTTGAGAAAAAGACTAATTAAGTTTGGATTGAAGAGTGAATAGAGTCATGCAGACAAGTAGGGTATAGTGGAACCATAATGTTGAAAGCCATGCTTGATGTTGAAGATTCACCATTGTGCAGGGCCATCTTGAATATCTTTTATTTTGAAGCACCACTGGTCATCAGTAATCATCTGATTCCTTGCATGAACAGATTTAGAGTCATGCAGACAAGTAGGGTATAGTGGAAGCATAATGTTGAAAACCATGCTTGATGCTGAAGATTCACCATTGTGCAGGGCCATCTTGAATTTATTTTGAAGCATTACTGGTCATCAGTAATCATCTGATTCCTGGCATGAACAGATTTACAGTCATCCATGTGTCAATTTGGCATGCCTATGTTTTTCTTATTTCATGATTTGTGGAGATTCTAATTTGTATATTGATCGGAAACTCTTATTGATTAATGGAATGATGGATCCCATATTGGATAACATACTACACATGCCGGATTCGCATAGGTACCTTCAGTTTCCTCACTTTAACTTAGTTGAGTGCCTTAGTATTCCAAAATCAGAATATGGCTCAAAACTGCCAATGCAATGAAAGTTATTTCATTAAAAATTCATGGAGTTGTAATCTAATTTCTTATTAAAACTAGGTGTAGTTCAGCTGTGTGAGAAACTTGTCTCTTCGTTGCTTTGCAGGATTTGAGCCTTGTCCTTTCGACGAACCAATTATGTATAGTCATAAGAAGATAGACCTATGCATCTTTCTTTTTTCCTGTATAATTTGCAGTTGAACACCCTATAATCTCTATGTCAACTATAGATTCCAAATGAAAGAAGTCAAATAATCAAAGGTGTGTTCACTTTTGTACTCAGGTTGACGCAGAATTGAACAAAGACTTGGAACAGTGGAATGAATTACTGCGAACAGATGCTGTTAAACTATGCCTGGACAATAATTTCAATACTGGATTTTTTGAGGCGAGTGATACTAATAGTGTCGTTGATGCATATGAGTTGAAGGTGATAATCTCCATCCAGTTAATCTTGTTTATTATTACAGAACAAAGTGTAATAAAAATGGATTCCCTTACAGGTCAGACTGGACCACATCCTTGAGAGGATAATGATTATATCTGATGCTGCCAACACAGAGAAGCCATCTTCAATCACGTCTAAATTGTTCATTGGTGGAGCTTTGGCTGCAAGATCTGCATATACGCTTCAACATTTTGGCATCACACATATTCTTTGCTTGTGCTCAAATGAAATTGGACAATCAGATTCTCAGTATCCTGACCTTTTTCAATACAAGAATTTCTCTGTAATAGTTTTTTTCCTCTTTCTTTACTGTTCTTAAAATTGTCTTGTATGGGTTTGCTCTTGTTTCACTTTTACATAAATCTGACCAAAATCAACACCAGTACTCTTGAACTCTTTTGCTTCACCATGTCTAACAGCTCAAATTGTATATGAAGAGAGTATCTGCCAACTCCACTATTGGTTTCTGAATCAACTACCCTAGCTGTACAATCTGCTAGACCAAACAGATAGGTTTTGTCTGAAAAGAGACACAAGGTTGACCCACTTTTTTTGGAGTCTGGGTTGTTAGCTGGGTTATCAAGATGGGACTTGCCCCATTTTCCTCAATATATTTAGGTTTACTAAAGCATACTTCCTTGCGGAATTTCTAAGACTTGATTGAATTATCACTCCAGGCTGCTTAGGTGAAACAAATTTAGATATGTATTTGCTTAGATGAAACAAACATTTAGATTAGTAGCTCTCAAGTCTTAACCTCGTAGAACAATTTCATCAGTTAATTGCCATTCCAATGTTCTACTTGCTACTAATGAAACTAAGTGTCCCTTTTGTACAGATAAGTGATAATGATAATGCAAATATCAGCAGCATCTTTGAAGAAGCTTCTGAATTTATTGATCATGTGGAGCAGTCAAGTGGGAAGGTTCTTGTTCACTGTTTTGAAGGGAAAAGTAGAAGCGCCACCGTGGTTCTTGCTTATTTAATGCTGAAGAAGTAAGTAAACATGCCTGAGGTTGCAAGAAATAGACAACTGTTTTGCATGCTTATATGTTTTACCCACAAAACTTCATACCATGGGTTTAGAACCTAACATTAGGCAGTGAGATAATTTAGCCGAAATATACCATATTGAAGAATTATTTTATAATTCTGTGATTTGATGTGTACCTGTTGGCCCTTTTAAAAATATTTCCCTGATCACTTTGTAACTCAGATTCCCATCTATCACAGTTTTATTATGTTATGGTATTTGTAGTAGAGTTTATTAGTATTACCTTTGTTGCAGGAACTTCACTTTATTGGCAGCATGGAACCTCCTAAAAAAGGCTCACCGCCGAGCCCAGCCAAATGATGGTTTCGCAAAGATTCTTTTGGATCTTGATAAGAAACTGCATGGGAAGGTTTCGATGGAATGGCAGCAACGGAGACCAATGATGAAGGTGTGCCCAATCTGTAGGAAGAATGTAGGCCTAAGCAGTTCCTCACTAAAGCTTCATTTGCAGAAGGCACACAAGAGGCTTTCCTCTGGGAGTGTGGACAGTGCTATGACGATGGAAATACAGAAGGCTTTGAATACACTCCAGTTGAGCCGTGGTGGGCGTGTCGTTCCATCTCAACGGTCCCATTCAATGAGTAATGTATCTGATGAATAATTTTTCCAATCACAACTTACGATGCCAAAGAAAATTATTTAGGCTGCTCCATTGACGGTTGAACATAACTCTAGTTGAATCAGCATCATGTATCAGCAGTCTCATTTTTTTATCCTTGAAATTAAATTACCTGTCTGAGGGTGTTTCATGAGGTTTATGAACAGCCATGCTATAAGGTCGATCCCAAAAGTCAGCCTCTTTTTTTAATTTTTAATTTTTAATTTTTGGATGGAGAAGCCGAAATTTCTTGTAATGGTGACCGGCATCGGATATTGTTGCTAGAATGATGGATTTGTAAATAATTTTTCTTTAGTGTTGTTGTTTTATAGTTGAATTTTTATATGACATAGTCACAGAGGCAGCTCTTTGTATATTCAAAATTCAAATAGTTGAAACTTAAAAAGACAGTTTTATTCAGAGGGTGTACCCAGTTCATGAACTCTCACAGGCTTCCATGCAGTTAACCCAGTACTGTTCTGGCTATTCTCCCAAACTCGAAGCTAAACTTCTTTGTTGCGATGGAAAAGCATGTTTTGATATATTGGGTTAGATATGTTTCAAGACTTTCGATCCAATGTTGAGATACTATTTTTGATCAACTTATTCGCATTTATTGCACATTTATGTATACGTATTTCTAGCAAAATTGAAACGAAGTTTAGTAACTAAGGCACACAATGTTGAGATACTGTTTTTGATAATCATGCACCAAACAAAACCCAATAATTTTAGAATCATTTCCAGTTAACTTCAACCTTCCCTTCTCACCTATACAAGGTTCAAACTAGAAACAAAGAAAAGCCAGAGAAACATCTGGTTTGCAAAGCACAGTAGTTGAACCCAGATCCTATAGTTGATCAGGTAACGGGAAACGCAGATGCTTAAAGCAAGTGAATCCTCCATCAACAACAAGGTTATGACCTGAAACGTACTTGGCATCATCAGATGCTAAATACACAGCAGCCCTAGCCACGTCCACCTCTTCACATCTTGAACCCTTGAGCTCCCCAAGCCCATCCACAATCTCCATTATCCGTTCGTGCCCTCCACCTGTGTAAATAGCTCCCAACTGAGCCATGACAAGTGGAGTGGGGACCACAAAGGGTGATATGCAGTTGACGCGGACCCCATGCCTGCACAGCTCACTGGCTACAGACTTGACTATCCCTGGAATTGCAAACTTGGATATTGTGTAGGGATGGGGGCCCAGCCCAGCCAAAAGCCCACTGATGCTAGCCGTGCAAAGGATAGAGCCTGAGTTGCTTGGCACCATTACCCTGGCAGCGTGTTTGATGCCGGCGATGGTGCCACGGACGTTAATCGCCATGACATGATCAAATTGATCAAGGTCCAGATCGGCGATGCTCGGCGGCATTGACAATCCGGCAATTCCGGCACTGTTGTACATGACATCAAGTCTACCGTGACGGTCCACGGCCAAGTCCACGGCATCTGCTACCTGGGCTTCTAGGGTGACATCACAAGGGACAAAGTGGGCTTGAGGTCCTAGATCATGGACCGCTATTGGGCCTAGTTGGGTATCAATGTCAGCGATGATCACTTTTGCTCCCTCTTGGATGAACTCACGGGCCGTTGCCTTGCCAAGCCCACTTGCTCCACCGGTTACGAGTGCAACCTTGCCTTCCAACCTGCACCACCACCACCACCACCACCACAGAATTACATTTTCAGACTATGAAAGAGAGATAATTCGGATACGAGAGATGAAAACAAGTTCCAACTTCCAAGAGAAGAACAAGGATAAACTCTGTTTTTAGTTATTCTCTATCTAATGAAAATGAAGATTTTGAAATTTTTTTATTTTTTTTGGTAATGAAGATTTTGAAATTTGAAAACAATAAAATCTGACTACTGTAGTCCGAAATACTGAAGAACAAGAAACCTTACCGCCCTACCCCTCGTCCGTTTGATGCAAAACCTACACGCTTCTCCAACAACTTTGCAGCGGTCAACTTCAAATCTCTAAATGAACGAATCCTGATTTACATGAACAGATAGAGATTACACTTGTGATTCATTGCAGAGAACTGAAGATGATGATTCTATAAGTTGAAGGTAGAGAGGATTTACTAACCTGCAGGAAACAGGACTCGGCATCTCGTTTAGCAGAAGAGCTAAAAAGAAAAACCAAAGTTTTGAGATCTCTTATCCTCTGAGCTGAACGAAGTGTGGAAATTTCTTCTTTCCCTTTTTCCTTTGGTTCGGGCTCAAATCCATATCTGATTATTTATAAGATGAGCAGAGCCAGAGGAGGATTCATATATCTCTGCTACCACACGCATTCCCATGCGAAGGCCCGGAAGAAAAGGCTCGATCAGTTATTACTTTGCAAAGACTTTTTAACTCCGTTAAGAAGACTCAGATGAAGGTTTTAATTATTTGGATTTGTAGAATATTATGACATAATTATTTAGATTTATAGGAATATTATGACATGATACAGTGACACATGACAGAGCTGTGCGTGCTAGTTGGGCCTCATTAATTGCGTGCAACAGATGGACCATCCCACCATTTTACTGTGCTATCAAGTATCAACACCAACATGTTATGTTTCAAATGGTCAATCCCTCTTGGTTCAAATGGCCGGTTCAGTGACTTGGACCAATTTAATTTATTGGGTCTAGTCTCTTTGGTACTTCATCACTGCAAGCTATATATGGCCCTTTATTGGGCCAGCTCTCTTTTGGGATTTGAAATCTTCAAATTGTATCAGTGTTTTGACATCAAATTTTAGATATTTAGTCAGTACATTAAGAGTTTTGAAGCTAATAAAATAAACTGAGTCAAGTGCTTTAATCTATTTCATACTAGTCTGGTTCAATTTGTATTCATGCATCAAATTGGATCGCATTAAACACATGAGATAGTCCTTAAAATCCGTACCCAATAGAAGATAAAATAAAATTGATTTGAGTTCATCGGCCAAAACCCTGTAAGTAAAACGCACTCCAATCATTATCTTCTTTTATATAAATTAATTATGTCATTGTCGTTCTTATGAATTCTTAATTATTTTGTTTATATAATATTTGTGGTTGGAGGGAGGTAGTAGGAAATTCAGAAGATGCCACAATCCAGATTGGCAACAGAACAGACCAACAACTTTGAGCTTTACATTTTGTTGACCAATGCATGAGTTCAGACGCATTGAGGGTTGTTTAATTTTAATTTCCAAATGAGGGGTTCAAGCTAATTTTAGCTTTGGACAAAAAACCCATTATTTTGGATTTTTCAAATTATACTAATGCTTGTATTGTTCACGTGAAATGTCCATATCAATTTCTTTTGCTACTTATCCAAGGAAGAAATTTTCATTTACCAACAAAAAAATGAAGATTTTTTTTGAATTTAGGTCTTAATTATAAGATCAAAAGGGTTGGTTTGTAGGTAGACCCATTCATGAATTATTATGAGAAAATTTTGATACGAAAACTCTACAATAGGATAGACAAAGTGTTATCTTAAAATTAAACAACCACCCGTTTTAATGTTTTAATTCGATTATATATTTTTGAATCAGGATATTCGACATTTTCAAGCTTTGTCTTACTTAGGAATAAATTCATTTAAAATACAATTTAACATTTTTTTTTTTTTTTTTTTGTGTTTTTTCAGAGATTTAACAATTTGAATAGTGAGAAAGAATAACCAGTTGGAACTTATAGATTAAATTTAGGGTTGTTATTCCTATAAATTATAAAATAATAAAGAAAAAAGAAAAAGTTGGGTTAAAAAGTTTTATTGCTAGTCTGCTGCCTAAGCTCTAAAATGGGGTCGATGAATGATAATGATTTGACTTTATTCCACCTTACCTTACTTTTTTTTCTCCACAAAGAAGAATAATATGATGGTTTTGACTCAAATGTTCTCCCAATGATTCGTGATATTAGAATTAAATTAGTCAAATCTGTCGGTTTAGCTTGAAATTGGTATTGGTCGATTTCGATTTCGACATTTCTAAAAGTATCAAATTATTGGATTTCTACTGAATTAATGGGTTTTCTGATCTGATAGCTATCCTATGGATTTTATGGAATCGGTTTGTTTGAATTCCATTACAAAAAATGCAAGAAAGATTGGAATCGGTAAGAACCGATTCGGACCCAGGTCCAACCTCGAATGGAATTCGTTATGTACGAATTAACAAACCCACCACAAAAAGATAACCACGCGAGATTTCATTGATCCCGTGATTACTGCACTTTGTGCGGCTTTTCAAGCTCTTGTGGATTTCTGTTGAGTATTTAATTAGGAGAATAATCTGCAATCCTGCATAATTAATTATGCTTAAAATTGTCACAAACAAAGTGAAAGTAGGTTTTTTTTTTTTTTTTTTGGGGTAGAAAACAAAGTGAAAGTTAAGATGGGCTGATTAATGTAAAGGAAAGAGAAGCCAAAAGGGTATTCAATTATTCATTCCTTCATACTTAATGTCATTCTCAATCTGGTTGCTCTTTTTATGTGCTTGATTGATGGATTGAAAGGCATATAATTACTTAATTAATCGTTATTTCCAAGGTACTCATGAATTCATCGGAAAGATGGTGGAATTGGTCTAGTGTGGTGATGGTGATCACTAAGACCCAC
Source organism: Hakea prostrata (assembly GCF_041222555.1). Lineage (NCBI taxonomy): Eukaryota > Viridiplantae > Streptophyta > Magnoliopsida > Proteales > Proteaceae > Hakea > Hakea prostrata. The sequence goes on along the minus strand of NC_142602.1, from coordinate 1,696,567 downwards.
TATTTATGAGGGCAGACTTGAATGTTGCACATTAAATGAGCAACACTTGTTGTCAACTGTCAAGATTGAAATATTTGTCTCGACCGTTGGCAGCACAATGTTGTGCATTAAGAACCCCTATTTATGTCCATGTTAGGATTGATATTATGGTATTGGATTTTAGATTTTGGTCGATCGATGTGTATCAACTTGAATCAGTTAATATTATCTACAAATCTTGTTAAACTTTCTAATTAAGAAATGATTCTTACACAAAAAAGGAAAAATAAATAGAATGATTATCCTATCCTCAACTTTTTTTTGGTAAACCTATCCTCAACTTGATGTCAATTCTAAGTATAATAGGAAGGGATTGAGGGCCACGCTAATTGGTTGCCTATGCTACAAGTAAGGTAAATATTATTATAAAAAAGGAGAAAGCAAACACATTTGTGTACATAAAAGAAACAATTAGTAATGTATGTTAAAGTAACATTTTAGTAGTAGTAGGAGAAGGATATGGAAGTTGTCATTTAATTGAGAATGAGGAGACATGGCTGAGACAAGTATAAAGTGCAGGAGCTGGAGGGTTTTGTTTCTTTTAATCTAAACACAACCAGTGTCCACGGTTTAAGCTGTTCTCTGTTTTTATTATCATCCACATTCCACTAAACATGTATTAGTTGACCCATACCATTCCTAGCTTCCACCATCTTCGCATCATCTCTTTTTGGTCCATAGTTTATATATATTGTTTATACATATATCTTAAGTCATAGACAACCCACCACGCTGGCCTGCAATTCTGTTTGGACAATTTTGTCACCTCTTAGCTTGCATTCTCGATCATTTTTGCACAAATTTAATATGTAGCTTTTCTTTTACAATCACTAAATTTAATCGAATACAGCTCAACCCTTATTAGAAGTCAAGCTCATGCTTTATGTTGAAGGCTAGATCATAACAGAGAATGGAGAAGTTTAAGTCGATCTTAACATCTTGACTTTTTCCCTTTCATCTATAGGTTTGGGCCCAAAATTTTTGAATCATACAATAGGGGTAGAGACCTATTGAAATTTGATTTTTTTTTTCTTCTTCCCTTTTTCTGGTGATCATCATCATTATGTGTGATAAGGATGCATTAGAGAAGCACATTGTTCTCTCTTGACAGAGAGACGATCTAAATTCTATTAGCGATAGGCTTAGCTTGGACTTAAGGCAAGTTTATTTGTTGGATGATTCAAAATCACTTAGATTTGCTAAGGTTTAGCCCAATTAATCATTGAACTATTCAATGTGATTTTAAGCAATGGGATCGCCCATCTTAGTCGAGATTTCAATCTTAACCAATATCTTGATTTGACGGCCCACGATATCGTTGAATCGTTCAACCCATTTATTCAAAACCAAAATCACTTGCAAGGGAAAAAAAGTTCCTTCTGACGATCATATTCATATGTAAATCTTCACACGCAAAGACATAAATGTGGAGGACATTCACCAGTCAGCAATCTCCCCCGGAACATTTCTCAAGGTGATGGGTTTTTTTTTTTTTTGGGTGTCTTTTTTCTTTTTTGGTTAAGACACTCAAGATAGTAGTTGGACTTGGACATTGTGCGAAGGAAACATTTTACATAAAGTTAGAGGCCCAAGTTCATAGTCCAATCAAGGTATATCCTGGGCCCGAAAATTTGAATTTGAGCAGCAGTCCAGCCCAACCCATTCTTAGAACCCAACAATTTTGACTGGGTTGAGCTTCGGCTGTGTATATTGTGCCCAATGATCTGGGCTTGTGCTTGGGCTCGAGATTTGATGGTGATCGATCTTCTTGGTTTGCTGATAGGCATTTGGTCACCCAAGTGTCCGGAAGAGGAATATTAGTGCCAATGGTGGATTAGTAGAGCGGTTAAAACCCAGCCTCCCCCGGGGGGGGGCCGGGGGGCCCCCCCCCCCCCGCGCCCCCAATAAAAACCCACCCCCCCCCACAAAAAAAAAAAAAACAAAAAAAAAAAAAAAAAAAAGAAAAAAAAAAGAGAGGAATATTAGCGTGAGAACTCACGCCACCAATCTACCTTATTTGCTCCATTTACGGTTAGTTGATCACTTGATTTGATTGATAGTCAAAAGATCATTTATGTTAGTTAACTAATTGAGTGATTTATAATTTTTTTTTCAATTGATTATAAATATATTTATATTTTTTTATATGGAAAAAAACCCAAAAGAACATCCAAATATCTAATCTGAAAACTGACTTGTTCCGTGTCTCAACCAATTAAAATCCTGGGTATGGGATCAAACTTACCAAGGAAGCGAGATGTCCTAAGCGGCATCACGGTTCATTCTGCTACGTGTCGGCAAGTGATTGGATTTGTCGACAAATTAGGGTAAGAATACAAGATTCAAGAAGGACTCATGGAAGAAGAAATATCTTATTGTCGTTGGTTTAAAATGAAAAATCCCTACAAAAAATCAAAATAGATAAATGATCGAAATTACCGAAAAACCCTCCCTACCCATATCAAAAGTCAAGAATATCGCGAATGATTGGGTGAGGTGCCGTGCATGAATCGTCCGCTCCCTAGAAGTTACGGTGAACAAACTTCCACAACTCTCCATCCTTGTTCGTCCCACACTTAAATACAGCTCCACTTCATTTTACAAGGCGGTCGGAGGCTTCCCTATCTTCTTCTCCGTCTCTCCGTCTCTCCGTCTCTCCGTCTCTGTTGATGAGAAGAGGCTCTAGTATCCTCTTCTGCTGAGAGGATTTTTTTCTTTCGTTTAGTTGTTTGAATTTGGGGGTTTACAGGTGAGTTCTACTGTTTCTTGCATCTTTTCATTTCTTTGTTTCTAGGGCTTTCGTAAACGTATAATAAGAATTAGTACTTTTCTTGATTTTCTCTCTGTATCTAGCTGGAATTTCGTTTCGCTAACATATCATGAATCTAATTTTAAAATTCTTGGTTTTAAGGTGTCCGATTGCATGATTGTATGTTTTTCAGATCGATTATCGTGTTTTACCCAAATTGTATGCTTGAGATAAGAGTCGTCGTTATCATGTTTATTGTTTTCTAAGCTAAGCATTTTGGAAGTACTGCTCCTTGGACGAATAATGTTTTACTAGCCAAGCATGGTATTGGATTGACACAGCTAACTCGTGCTTCTGACAAGTATGTTGTATAGATGGAGATTTGGATTTCTGTAGCCCACCCTTATGTTTGTTCGACATTTTGCTTCTTCGAGTTTTTTTGGGGGCAGTATGCATCGTCATGAGAGTCGACAGTATCCAGCCTTCGGTAGAAAGTTTTTGGGATTTGCATATGTTTAATTTCTTGGCTTCTGGGGGTGTGTATGTTACCATTTGTAGCATGATGCAAATTCAGAAACTGTGGAAGTGTTCTCATAATCGGATGCCTTTTAGCTTGTTGCAGTTTTATGTTTACCTGTTTATCTAGACCTTTGATGCGAGCTTAGGTATTGCTTGTCGATGTTTGGAAGTTAATTTATATCCTTTGTAAATGGAATACTTGCATGTAGCTTTATATGCGACCTTCTTGATGTAGGGTAAGAGATACTCGGTATGCAATTTTCCCTGGAGACTCAATGATATCATTAATTTGTCTTTCTTCCTCATATGTCACACCAGACAGAGTCTAATTTGATTTTCTTTTGTGTGTGTGTTTTATTTATTTATTATTATGATTTTTTTTTTTGGGGGGGGGTGTGGGTGTGTGTTGGGGCTTGGGCTTGTCATTTTGTGTTTGCTTTTATATGATTATCACCATTATGGGTGTTACTTGCGTGCAGGTATACTTTTAGGTCATCTTATTGGTACCGGAAATTATGGCTAGGGCCCTGCTTCAGTCGATGAACTTTCCTTCTGCAGTTTATGGAGAGAGAAATGGCAAACTTCGAGGATCTTGCAAGACTAGGAGGACTGTGAAAATGATGTGTAACATGCAAGCTCCTTCCATTAGGCTGCATGGTTTTTCAGGCTTGCAAAGATCAAATGCTTTATACTACATGGGAAGGTCCGACTGTAACTTCCATGCCAAGATAGCTGCTGCTATCTCTGTTCCACGAGGGAAGGCTAGTCGAGGAGTGGCTGTTGCAATGTTTGAACGTTTTACTGAGAAGGCTATTAAAGTTATTATGCTTGCCCAAGAGGAGGCAAGGCGACTTGGACACAATTTTGTTGGGACCGAACAAATTCTATTGGGTCTTATTGGTGAAGGCACTGGTATTGCTGCAAAGGTTTTGAAATCAATGGGCATCAATTTGAAGGATGCCCGTGTGGAAGTGGAGAAGATTATTGGTAGGGGTAGTGGATTCGTTGCAGTGGAGATACCATTTACTCCTCGTGCAAAGCGTGTACTAGAACTTTCCTTGGAGGAAGCACGACAACTGGGTAACTTACTGAACTTCGCCCAAAAGATGATTATTGAACTTCATTATAGATAAACTACAAATTTATTACCTGTCTTAAGTTATTGGTTACCTATCCCTGTTCGTTTTATGGCTTTAGCAAGCCTTTGAATCAACTTCCTCTGGATGGGAGTGCACAAGGTTAATGTATGCAACCTTTTGAGCCAATCATTATCTGGATGAGATTGTTAGGTTTATTTATCTCTTTTTCTTACTTCCAGTTTACTTTCTTACCTTACTACATAGCTGTTACTTACAGGTTGTTCCTTAATTTCTGTGAATTTCCTTACAAGTAAATTAGAGCCTAATTGGTATTATCTTAATGTTAAACATCTCAGGGCATAATTATATTGGATCTGAGCACCTTCTTTTGGGATTGCTTCGAGAGGGTGAAGGTGTTGCAGCTCGCGTGCTTGAGAACCTAGGTGCAGACCCAAGTAACATTCGGACACAGGCAAGTGATATGTCCTTTACCTTGTTGTATGCATTTGAATATTGTTTAGGACATTCATCTTAACCAGTAATTGAGTTTGGTGTATGTAGGTTATTCGTATGGTTGGTGAGAGCACAGAAGCTGTTGGTGCTGGGGTTGGTGGTGGAAGTAGTGGAAATAAGATGCCGACGCTTGAAGAGTATGGAACTAACTTGACAAAGATGGCAGAGGAGGTGCATTTTGTTGATATCATTTGTAATACCCATTTGATGGGTCCCATAGTGATCTCCTTTTAGCTGAATTTCCTTACTAATTTTCTCATTTTTTAGGGTAAACTTGATCCTGTTGTTGGAAGGCAACCACAAATAGAACGTGTAACCCAAATTTTGGGTAGACGTACGAAGAACAACCCCTGTCTGATTGGTGAACCAGGTGTTGGAAAAACAGCAATTGCTGAAGGGCTTGCTCAACGGATTGCTAATGGTGATGTTCCGGAAACAATTGAAGGGAAGAAGGTGAGGATTTGTAATCTAATCTAGGTATAAAAACTAGCTTGGATGGAAGTGCAATTATTTTTTTTGTTCTTTATTTTTTTGGGGGGCTCTGGCATGATAAAATGTGTCAAACGAGGCAAATTTTGAAAATATAGGAACAACGTAATATTATTTTAAGTTACATAAGTGGGAATATACAATTATTGTGAAAATATTCATTAGATTGATATGTCAAGGTCTTGCTTTTGCCGTTCAGGTGATTACCCTGGATATGGGCCTTCTTGTTGCTGGTACAAAATATCGTGGAGAGTTTGAGGAAAGGTTAAAGAAGCTGATGGAAGAAATTAAACAAAGTGATGAGATTATACTCTTTATTGATGAAGTTCACACTTTAATTGGTGCTGGAGCTGCAGAAGGTGCAATTGATGCCGCCAATATTTTGAAACCAGCTCTTGCAAGAGGTGAACTGCAGGTAATCGTCACACTTTATGGATGAAATATTATTATCCTTATTGCCTTATTTGCTTCTTTGATTTTGTAGATGATGTTTTAGTGGTTGTAAGCCCAACTCTCTGACGTGATGAGCTGCTTGCTTGGGAAATACACATCAAATGTGGTCTTCCTTCTTTCTTTTTTTTCCCATTTGAAGCCTTTGGTACTGGGCCAGATATTGTTCTTGACTCTTAGTTGCACCTGGCAGGGTATAGCCAGTGCACCACATTCCGGAGTGGCTTGTGACTCATTTGGTGTGTCAATGCTAGATTTAGTTGAATTTCAGATTTCCCAGGTCACTAGTTTAATAGGACCACTTCTGGTCAAATCCTTGTGCTCTAGGCATGGTTTGAAGGGAGGTGAAATGGAATCTAATTCACTGGTACTTTGTTGTGTGCTTATAAGATATCTTTCACTCTGTTAGGGATAGGACAAGGCATTATTACTTGAGTATGTTGTGTTTTGTAGAGTGGAATCGAGTGATACCGGTTCAAATGATTGGGGATACCTGTGGTCTGGTTTCTTTTATGTGCTTTGAATGGGAAAACGGAACTGAAAATTTTGTTTTGATGTCCCATTTTGGAAAGTCATACAAGAGGAGAAGTTGCCATTTAATTTCTGTTGTATTTTATCTTTGTCAGCTATTTATATTTTTTTAAGGATATCTCAACTGGTGGAGGAGGATAAATCCAAAGGAAAAATATCTTTTCTCTTACAGGTTTTGTGCTTTGGTGGCATACAATTATGTATTGTGGCAGAATTATGAAATCTCACGTCCACTGGCCTTATTCTTTTCTTGACGTCTAAGTTACATTTTTTGTCTTCCTTCAGGAATTTTATTAATCTACCAGTTAGTTATGTATTTGTTTCTTCTGGATGCTGATGTTTTGTTTGAAGAAATGTTCATATAAATGGATCTCCAGGGAATTCTTATCATTGCTTTACTCTAGTATTCTCGTCGCAATGCTTCCTTTTGGTATACCTGTTTCTTCAGTAGCTTTCAACTTCATTAAGTACTCCATTTCCTCTTTCCGTTAGGCCTGCTGAAGATATCTTATTGTCAAAATGATTAGTGCCTGATACAACTATTTGATTTATTGTGTTCATAGTAAAAAAAATTATTCAAGCAGATGTGTTTTTAAAGGAACTGTACATATGAAATGGATCTCTAGTAAATTGTCACCCTTTCCTGACTCTGAAAGTTTCTGGTGATGTATCCGTCTTGATCTAGAATTACGAAATTTGAGAATGCTAGTCAATTTGTTCTTTCCAGTGCCTTAGAAGTTAAGATCCGCCATATGCTATATTAATAAATCATTGATCTCCTAGTGTGTCTTCTACTGACATTTCTTTCTAACTCCTCATGGAACATGTTTACACTAACGAATTGATATGTAATAAAGATTCATTGTATACTTTGTTTTAATAAAGTAGTTGATCATATATGCTGATTCTCCACAGTTGTCTTCATAAACTTGTCAGCTGTCAATTTGTTAGTTTGGAATTTTTTCAGACACCCTTTGGTTTCAATTCCCCCCCCCCCCCCCCCCCCCTTCTCCTCTTCTGCCACCTTTTAGTGACTAGCTTTCTCTGATTCTAGATCCAGCATGGTCTATTTAGGTTGTTATAAGCCTGCTTAACAAACAAATCAGAATGTTCGGGATGCTTAAAAAGCATTTTAATTCTTGCAGTGTATTGGTGCCACAACATTAGATGAATACAGAAAGCATATTGAAAAAGACCCAGCTTTGGAAAGACGATTCCAGCCAGTGAAAGTGCCAGAGCCTACTGTTGATGAAACCATACAGATTTTAAAAGGACTTCGAGAGCGTTATGAACTTCACCACAAGCTACGTTACACAGATGAAGCCCTAGTTTCTGCTGCACAGCTGTCATATCAGTACATCAGGTTTGTTATTTAAGTTTCTTCATGTCATCCATCTCAAATGGTATACCTTGTTCTAGGCATTGATTGTTGAAAGGCTGTCTACCTGTTTATCGCCTAACACAGGATTTAAGGGAAAAATGGAATAATAATTTGAAGTAAATTATGTTGTAAATGTTCCTTTCAACTGATGGGATCTATGAGCTGCTGCAAGTTTGCCACTTATTGTGGAAGTGAGCACAGTGTATAACGATCAATGTCAGTGTAATTGATGATAAGGTGGCAGTTACATCTCAAACTTGGAAACACAACTTGCCCCTTCATGGTAACAGCTTGACTTTAACAAGCCTGTTTATTGTCTAGGTTTGCTGAGTGGTGAGCTACGCATGTTTTCACCCAAGATTGGAATAGCTCGATGAACCCACTCATTCTGGACCTTCTGAATTACTCTTAAGCAACTTCTTAAACAAAACAAATGATGAAGGTGCATATTAGAGGTGGTAAGTCGTCATGATACACGATAAATTGAAAGAGTGGTTGGAGGTTGTATGTTGCTCTGATTGCACTGGTAAGAGGGATGATCCAATTCAAATTAAAGAACACACAGGAGCAAGGGAAATTCCAAAATTACTTTGGGAGGAGTGGCGTGTATGATGACAACTTTTATGGCTCTGAACATAGTTGATTTTAAAAGAAGGTAGGTCCGTGTATCTGACCCATTTAGTTGGGGTACATAAGGTTTGAGATGAGTATACATATATGTGTTCCACAAGTTGAATTCCCACCATCCAAGATTCGTGTGTCAAATATGTAAAAACTCATTGTGGTATGCCCACTAGCTAATGCAAGATTGGTTCCTGATTATTAGAACAAGGTTATGCAAGGTTTAGGGTTCTCTAAAGTTTGGACGCCTTGTGATTCGAGTTCTATCCTTGTGTATTGGATCTATTTGTCCCTTCAACGCATAACCAAGGAGCCCCAATATCATGCTATTATTCAATATAGTTACCTCATTCTTTGTTAATTTATGTTGTATTAGAGTGAACTTGATTGTTGAAGCCCTGTTTTATGTTCTGATATGAATCTTCTCTTGTTTTTGTAGTGATCGCTTCTTGCCTGATAAAGCAATTGATTTAATTGATGAGGCTGGTTCTCGGGTTCGGCTACGTCATGCACAAGTATGTATTGATGGAGTGATCTATTTGAAACCTCTATTAGTTTGCTACTGTTTATTCAGGGTGCAGCATTAATATACTCTCTCTACACAGGTGCCTGAGGAAGCCCGAGAGCTTGAGAAGGAACTGAGGCAGATTACAAAGGAGAAAAATGAAGCAGTTCGCAGCCAAGACTTTGAAAAGGTGCTATTAGATATTTATTTTATAATTTTCAGTTCTGTCAGCGCATTGGGGGGAATATTTTTTGTAATAGTCTCTTGAGCAGATTAAAGTTATTAGAGATGAGGGGAGAAGGAATATGTATTACTTAGATGATAATTCTTCTTCTTGCAGTAAGCCCTGCATGCTTTGCACTACCATATGTTTATACTTCAGAGGATAATTGCCTAGGTTTACTTCTTCGAGCTTTAACTTGAAACTTATTAGTAGGCTGACCATGCTGTGGATTTGACAGGCAGGAGAGTTGCGGGATCGAGAGATGGACCTCAAAACCCAGATAGCAAATATCATAGACAAAGGCAAGGAGAAAAGCAAGGCTGAGAGTGAGGCTGGTGATGTAGGCCCTATTGTGACAGAGGTGGATATTCAGCATATTGTCTCATCCTGGACTGGGATCCCTGTTGAAAAGGTCTCGACTGATGAGTCTGACCGCCTTCTAAAGATGGAAGAGACACTGCACAAGCGGGTCGTTGGGCAGGATGAAGCTGTCAAAGCTATTAGTCGTGCCATCCGTCGAGCTCGTGTTGGGCTTAAAAACCCTAATCGGCCTATTGCTAGCTTCATATTCTCTGGTCCAACTGGTGTAGGGAAGTCTGAACTGGCTAAGGCTTTGGCTGCCTACTACTTTGGTTCTGAGGAGGCCATGATTCGGTTGGATATGAGTGAATTCATGGAGAGACACACAGTTTCCAAGCTTATTGGGTCACCCCCTGGTTATGTTGGATACACTGAAGGTGGGCAGCTCACCGAAGCTGTCCGTCGCCGTCCTTACACTGTCGTCCTCTTTGATGAGATTGAAAAGGCTCACCCTGATGTTTTCAACATGATGCTTCAGATTTTGGAAGATGGGAGGCTGACAGACAGCAAGGGCCGGACTGTGGATTTTAAGAACACACTCCTAATAATGACATCCAATGTGGGTAGTAGTGTGATTGAGAAGGGAGGTCGTAGAATCGGGTTTGATCTTGATTATGATGAGAAGGACAGCAGCTACAATCGGATAAAGAGCCTAGTGACTGAGGAGCTCAAACAGTACTTCAGACCAGAGTTCTTGAACAGGTTGGATGAAATGATTGTCTTCCGACAGCTGACGAAATTGGAGGTGAAGGAGATTGCGGACATTATGTTGAAGGAAGTCTTTGATCGACTGCAGGCCAAGAACATAGAGCTTCAGGTGACAGAGAGGTTTAGGGACAGAGTGGTAGATGAAGGTTATAGCCCAAGTTATGGTGCAAGACCATTGAGAAGAGCAATAATGAGATTGTTGGAGGATAGTATGGCTGAGAAGATGCTTTCAGGAGAGATAAAGGAGGGAGATTCGGTTATTGTTGATGTCGATGGCGATGGAAATGTAACCGTGCTGAATGGAAGCAGTGGAGCTCCCGAACCTTCTCTCCCTGTGTAATCCGCCAATATTCATCTCCAAAACTGTGCCGTCTTTATCATGTTTCTCTTGGAAAGAATTCTTCTGCTGGTGGACACTGGACACTGGACACTGAAACGTATTATGGTAGGTAGATGCTCAAATTTGTAAGGTGTTTCTAGTAAAAAACCAGGTAGTGTCCTTAGGAGGATGTAATATATACTGTTTCATCATGGGGGGCCTCTCGACAAAGAGTAACACGTAGACGAGAGATGAAATTTAGGATGTGTGTGTCAAGTCAAATACGCGCTTCGGTTTGCAGATTTTCATCCTTTACACCCGAAGGTTGTTTTTGCAGTTGATCTGATTGATGAATGATACACACATATTGGTGCAATCCAAGCCTGTTCTGGTTTTAAAGAGGTTTTTGAACTATTTGTCTCTCAACTCTGTGTTTTTTCAGAGGGAAGAGTTCATGGTGGTGTCTGTGCTTACTCAACAAACACTCAGGTTACCTGCTGTATCTTTGTTATTGGCCCTGCAAGAGGTGATCTTCACCAAATAGGAAAAACGACTGTCGTGAGTTCCCACGTGTGGATTCTCTGTACTACGGTGAATGCGGGTGTAGTGTGTGTGTGGCATGCCTCTGGATTGTGGATTGTTGCCCCGACAAGTAAATATTTGGACGTCCATTGTCATGCTCTCCGAGTAGTGCAGGCAATGTCTCAATGTTTTTTTTTGTTTTTTTGGTAGACGATGTCTCAATGTTAATTCGTTATCTTTTAGGGGAGAGAATTGATAGCGGGAGAAATGGGTATATAAATTTGTTGAAGCAGTTACAAATCCCTTAAATATCTCAACTTCATAGCATTGCTTGGGATGATCAAGATTTTACACAGATCTGAAAGTTTTGCAAAATTTTTACATCTGAATACCAATTTAAGTGAGGTTTTGGGCAAAACCTACAATTTCAATGTGTTTGTTACTTTGTTGGCATCAAAGTGGGCTATACATCAAATTTGGCTCAAAATAAACTAAAATACCCCTTAAATTTGGGGGGTCAAAATTTGGCTGAAACTTGCCAATATTTTGCCGAAACTTCACACCTGGCCTCTAAGGGATGGGTATTGGATCCAGTTATATGTGATTTTCTTCACTTCTTCACTTAACCCATGTAGTTATATCCTATTTGATAAGTAAGAGTAGAGAGACGTTCATATGATAAGATAGAATCTTGTGTGCTTAGTGTTACTCATGTTTGTTTGTTCCAAGGGCGTCCAATTGCTTTGTAAACATTCTATATTGTGTATGAGTGTTTAGCTAAATTTCATTCCCTAGTGGTTAGATATTTAACCCCTCAGGTGTATTAGATGGTTATTTAAAAAAAATAAAAGGGTTAGCACGAGGGGAGGAAGAAATCCCCCGGTCAGGGGATTGGGGAAGTTTCAATCTTGACTCAGTGTTTAGGATGTTTATCCATCATCTAGGAGGTTGGCTCACTCGCTAAAGACAACCCCTAAGATGAGGTTAAGAGTTTGAAGCGTGTAGATTTCACAGCCTAAAATTCCGAATTGGAGCTCTGTTTCTTATTTATTGTTTAAAGTTGGAAAGGAAGGAAATGTAGAGTAGATGATATTAAGAGTTTGGAGTCCCCTAAGGCGAGCGAGGAGCCTTCTTAAATACTTTCACAATTCACGCCTCCCGAAGGAAGAAGGATTTTTTCAGACTTGTCCATTTATTAGTTCAGGCTTTTAAGGCCTACTGGTTCATACACGTGACATCATCATGCAATGATTGGATTCCTCCTCATAAATCATAATCTCTTTCTCTTGGTCGGGATTATGATGGTGCTGGGGGGTTTTACTTGGCAACCTTGGTGGACCCCCAGAATCAACGACCCTTAGCCATCTCGAATAATGAGACTGAATACAAGGCATCAAGAGACTTTTAATTGGTTGGAACTTGGAACCATAAATGATAAATCTGTCGTGTGTGTCTAATGGGCCTAATTTAAATCTATAAGTAGTTGATTTTTAAAGGGTCTAATTTAATGTATATGGGCACTAGATATTTAATGAGACTTATTCAGTGTATAGACTCTAGAATGGGCCAGTTTGATTTTGATATGAAACAAAATCAAAGATGATATGAATATGGTCCGGTCTGATCTGGTCCCCGGTTCGGGTCCCAGAAGTCGAAGGGAAAAGACAATGGTCACGAGCTACGACAGGAATAATAAAGACTAGCTATTGATTCTCATTCTTCCCTTAAAAATTTGTCCCAAACTCCAACTACATTCATATAAGAAAATAAAAGATACCAGCAGAGCAGAGGCAGAGTATTTTCCAACCAACTTCATCAAAGAAAATAGACAGCCGCGCCCGCATTAAAATCTCTTCTAGGAAGTTGTGCAATTACCCAGCCGCCGGTTCGCGGGAGCTTGGTTTCCACTTTCCACTTTCCAGAGTAGTTGAAATCTGGCTGGGGCTGGCAATCTGGCATAGGATCCTCTTCTCCAGTATCTAGGAGGATTGGCCAAGGCAAGGCAAGGCAAGGGAACCAGGGAATGAATACATACGATATGGGTTCCTTTCAAGCTTCAACAATTAAATGCTGGATGTCGATGTGCCTTCCTTACTTCCACTGACTGCCAAAATTTGGCCCTACCAGCATGGCCCACTCTTGTTCATCTGAGCGATAGCTGTGGTACTACCTAATTTGGTTCTCTCATGAGCTGCTTAGGTTTTTCATCAGGAATCTCCAGCGATTTCCAGATATTTTGTTAAGTTTTGGGTCAACTATCTGTGTCACTGTGTGTGTCAAAAAAGAATTATAATTGAATGAGATTAACGTTTTGGGTTTTTCTATAAAAGACTCTCTATGAGATAACCTAAAAAACAGGGGCAAATAAAAGGTAACGCCTGGTGAAAATATGTCCCCAACCCGTACATGGGATGCATGGGCCATGGGATATGAAGGATGCATGAGATCGTATCCCTGATTAAATGATTAAGGTTTACTCAAAAAAGGATTAAAGGGTTTTTTATTAGTAAAACATTTAATTGGGGTGAAACTCTTTTTTTTTTTTTTTTTTTTTAACCTAAAAAAATGACTAGTGATTCAACTTGACTCAATTCCAAACTGACTGGTTACCTGTAAGAGAAAAGCCTTCATCTTGTTAACTAGTTCAAATTTTGAAAATGAAATGATAATTTTGTCCATCCGTATAGTGTTATGACTATAATGCTTCCATCATTATATCATTTAATGCCCAACTCTTAATTGAGTGAAATATCTTCTTCCTAAACTTTGCAAGAAACCACCCGCCTTCTTATCGGCCACCACTGCCTCTCCAAATATCACCCACCTCCCGGTTTATTTTCTCCTTCACAGCTCTACAAAATAGAAACGTTTGATTACTTGGATAACAAACCCATCAGAGTGGCTTTGGACGAGCCACTTATCAAAATAAATTCGATCACTGGATTTTTCTTTTGCATTTTATTTTTTCTGTGGTCGCGCTTAAAGACCGAGAAACCCAGGGATTTTATTTGTAAATTCAAAAACATTAAATCTTCAAATAAAAAAAATCCTATTTACATGAATATTCCCATATCTTCTATCTCCAACCCTTGAATCCATTTTGGTATACGTGGCAAAATCTAAACTTTAGGCTGTTACAAATAAAATTCCACCATTGAGGGTTTCGTAAAAAAAGAATTACTTTTTTACTAGAAAGTAAAAACTAAAAAATGTTTACTGTATTGGGCTGGGAATCTGTATCACATCATCTGATAACTAGGCTGCATGTACGCCACTCGTGATTTTTCTTCTCTGAAATGAAGAGAGAACAAGTACGTCATCTGAATTGGGGTACAACTGCTGCCAGTCTAGGTGTAATGGAAGATGTGAGCGTTAACAGCAAAACACTAAACTGATCACTGATGACCAGATGAACGAACCCCAAAGCAGAAAGTACAAAAATGGTGCTGATTACTTGAACACAAGATGGAAATGACAGGGAACGAACCTAAAATCTAGGCAGGTGGGCCGGGTTCACCCCCAAGCGAATGCCCATTTTGGATTTCTTGAATCAAGAAAGTTCACAATTGGTTCTGGAGCTTCGATTTGTGGGTTTTCAAATTGAAGAAGAAACAAACGTCAAACGGTTACTTGGAAGAGTGACAAGTGTAAGTTGGTAAATATATTAGCTAGGAAGGTTGGGGAGGAAAGCTTGGTTGGTTGCTGGAAAAGGAGAAAAAGAAAGTAGAAAGCTGGCTTGTCTGGGCATTTAGGTGCGGTGAATAGGAGAGGATTCACGAGAGACTTGGGTTTCCTTGCCTTTTTTTCTCAGTCAAATTTATTCCAAGACCCAGCAACGCGTTCTCTCTCCCTGGGTTTTAATTAATAAGGCTTCCTCCACCACATTCATGGCCTCTCCCTCTCCTATCGGCAACTCAATTTTACCTTTCTGACCGCCTTCATGGATTAAGAATAACAAGGAAGGCATCGTTTTTTTTTTTTTTTTTTTTTTTTTTTTTTTTTGGTAAAAGGAAGGCATCGTTTTGTAGGGTAGATAACAAAAAGCAAAAGAAAAATTAACATTTACAAATTTTAGACAAAATCTTTTCTTTTACTTTTATATTTTTAAATTTCACTCTAGTGGAATTTGATATTTCTACTTCTCAAATTCTTCAAACAACCGATGCCTGGAGGAAAGGTCAGTCGGCTCGGAAGTCAATTCTTCACATGTTAGGATAGAGCTTTATGTGTTTTTCGACATTTTTCATCACATAATAGGCGAGAGACTCACTGTTGAATGTTGACAAAATGAATTAGAAATGAAATTTCTAATGAGCCTCACGTGAACTTTATTTCTATTATGTAACGAAGAAATATCGAGAAAGTACACACCTAAACTTCGATACATGCATTCAAAATCAACAAATAAAAAAAATCAATATAAATAGAATTTCAGGTGAATGTTATGGTTGCCTCAATATTAGTCCATGGGCCATGAGTGAATACTGTATCGGTCATTATTTCTTTACCTTGACTGTGTTGATCGAGGACTTACCAAAAAAAAAAAAAAGGAGAGTAAAAGTAAAAGAAACATGAAGGAACTGTGTTGAGAGGCTTCGAAGGAAAATTTGATGCTTCTAAATGTAACTCTAGATACGATTAGATTGATTAAAGTAGTAATGAGGGTGAGGTAGAAATTTGAACCTCGACAGTGAGGGCCCATATATGATGAAGTAATAGTTTCCAAATCCGTTTGGTTCCCGAGAAAATGCCAAAAAGGCCATCATCAACCCCATGCAATGCAACGTTGGCCTTGCCAGATGTGAAAAAGAACTCTAGTCAGTCGTAAATGGTTTTTACCTTTTAAAACTCATAATACTTGCTTTTCCCCACTCCTTTCTGTTTTGAGGTGCCACTGCCACAACCCTTTTTACACTACTTTTAGATTGATTGGAATTTGGATTGACCAAAAACTTAAGTAATCCGTAATTTTAGAATTCATCGACTCCAATATTATTGCTAATAACCTTGTGGGCTCTTCATTATAAATGTATTAATCATTTAATCAATCTTTACTTGCTTATTGGGAAAACTTATAATTTGTTTATGGGGACCTGATATTAAATAGTTGGGAGAATGTCAACATCACCCTGTTACCTCATAACATTAATTCCACTTCAAACTAAATCAAAATGTTACTTAGACCTTTACTAACCTATTATTTTTTGGAAAAAATGTATCATTGTAATGGTATAAAGTATCTGTTATCAGAAATCTATATGATATTTTGATTTGTTTTGAATTTTTTTTTTTTAAAAAGAAGCTTTTAATATTTAAAGACAATTAATACATTTACGGAAAAAAAATAAAAATAAAAAAGAAACGAGTACATAGATTACATCTCGTTCTATTTTTTACTGTTGGCGTCACCCTGAATAAGGCAAAATAAGGCGGGCGGAAGGGCATTAACATCGAAATGCATTTCCTGAGGAGCTTGCATGAATCCCGCCAGAAAACCAGGCGTAATATTAAAATGTATTTTCCTGAGGAGCTTGCATGGATCCTGCCATAAAATTAGTAAATCTCATTACACACATGAATAATGGTAGAAGTATAGAAAGAATTCTTTAGCTCCCTAGTCTCAAAATTACATCAAGAGTTCTTAGATACAAGGTACTACTCCTAAATCGACTGGATCACCACCGTTGAATCAGATCCAAAATCTCAAGGAATGATGCTAAATCAGTAAATAGTAATTCTTAGTTACTACCCTGGCAGGCTAGTTGCATTTCCTTCTCTTAAAATTACAGTTGTGTAATTGCCCGTCTTTTGAAAAATGGAAAAACCGACAAATCCGAAGCCAAAATGTACAAACGATAAATATGGAAAAGAGGACATGAGTGAGTAATTGAAGTACCTGGACAGGGGTAATTTTGTATTTCGAGAGGGTTGTTAAACAACCAAAGCAGCAACTCAACTGAGACCGGGAGATAGATACATAACCACACAGACACAATAAGCTGGGTCTGAGAAGATTTTGAGCAACTTACAAAATTATCTACTCAGCTAATCTCTAATGGTACTCTGATGAGTCTTCTGATCTTTGAAAAGTTATCTCCCTTTCCGTTCTGCAAATTTTTTTTCTTCTTCTTCTTGGTTTCTTTCTGTTGCTCTGAATTGTCTTTTTCCCCCTGGAATCTCCGAAAGAGGCTAGAACAAAGAAAGGCAAGTGCAACAATGCTGTCCAGGCTTAATGGCGTGGTCTGGATGGAAGAAGAGGGCGAGGAAGGAGATGCAGTTTCTTGGACTAGGGAAAACGGTGGTAGCAGTGGCGTTGGAGAAAACAGGGACGACATGGGTCAT
This sequence comes from Hakea prostrata, assembly GCF_041222555.1. Taxonomy (NCBI): domain Eukaryota; kingdom Viridiplantae; phylum Streptophyta; class Magnoliopsida; order Proteales; family Proteaceae; genus Hakea; species Hakea prostrata. The sequence continues at coordinate 1,679,217 of NC_142602.1, read as the reverse complement.
CTCTCTACGTTCAAATCGATGCTCGAAGACGACTGGTACGTTCACGGTGGAGGAAACCCATCTCACCATGACTTTCAGAGCATCCAAAACCACCAAGATATGAAAGACCTCACCTTCTCTTCAAACCCTACTGCAACTGAGAATCTGCTGCTGCAATCGGTAGACTCTTCGTCGTGCTCTCCGTCGTCCGTGTTTAACCTTGACCCGTCTCAGATACAGTCTTTCTTGCCTACGAAATCTTGCTTGTCTTCGCTGCTCAATGTCGTCTGCAACAACCCATTTGATAACGGTTTCGATTTGGGTTGTGAGCCGGGGTTTATGGCGCCTTTGCAAGGGAACTTGAACACCAACTCCGCTGCTTTGATGAACAGAGGAAGTGGGGTTTTAACCGAGTTTAACGGCTTAAGCCCCCAACCTGAGGTGGGCATGCCCGATCTGAGCTCCAACTCACAATTTTCGTCCTCTCGTTTGCTTCCGATGATCGATAACGGCGGCACTGTTAGTTCTGGTTTCAGTCCATCTGGGTTTGGAGGTTTTGAGGCTTCTGGTAATCCTCCGTTCCTCAACAGGTCCAAGGTGTTGAGACCTCTCGAAATTTTTCCTCCTGTTGGCGCACAGCCCACTCTCTTCCAGAAGAGAGCGGCTCTGCGGCAGAATTCCGCCGGCCTCGACCAAAGTAATAATTTGGATTTCCTAGGTTCACAAGGGGATAAGGGAAAGAGGGAGTTGAACGAAGACCAGGCGAAGAGGAGAAAGAGATGCATCGAGGAGGACGCAATGGATGAGGCAAGCATCGACGGGTCTGGTTTGAATTATGATTCTGATGAGGCCACAGAGAATAATAATAACAACAAAGTTGATGAAGCCGCCAAAAATGGTGGAAGCAACTCGAATACTAACAGCACTGTCACTGCAGCTGATCAAAAGGGGAAAAGGAAGGGGCTCCCGGCAAAAAATCTTATGGCCGAGAGGCGACGCAGGAAGAAACTCAACGACAGGCTTTACATGCTAAGATCAGTTGTTCCAAAAATTAGCAAGGTTAGTCTGCTCTGTGCTACTTGTGTTCTTTGAAGTTTAGAGTTCTCTCTCTTCTTTCCTTCTTTGTTTTATTATTGGGAGAACTGCTTGCTGTTAAGGAGTTGCGAAAGAAATCGAAGAACTAGTTGAGACCCACTTGATTGAAATGGTATAAGCTATGAACGTTCCTTTTATAATTAATTGGCCTAAAACAGTAGCCCTGCTCCTTCTCTCTCTCTACTTGGACTGGTTCATTGCTACAACTCTTGAGGGAAAAAAAGGTATGAGTGTTAGTTGTGATATTCATCTCCAACATGATTACTTGAGGATTTTGGTTGATAAAATTATGTTGTATTGGGGGTTAGCAAATGTAGGATCTTAAGCAGTCTACCTTATTCAGTTAAGACTCCCGACAAGTTACTGGGCTTACATAATTTCTGAAGAGCCTGTACATATTCCAGGAAGTGCTGGAACTTATTTTCACTGATTGTAACTTAGTCTGTATATATTCAGTACCTAATTGAGTGCTAACATAAACCACCAGATCAGATATACAATTACTTGATTTTGTTGTATTTATTTTCAGCCACCCATGGTGCTTTTGAAGTTTTGAGTTCGGTTTGCCTTAAGATATCTATTCAGGATGTCTATTTATGTATATGGTATTGTTTTGACAGATGGATAGAGCTTCGATCCTCGGTGATGCAATTGAGTATTTGAAGGAACTACTGCAGAGGATCAATGACCTCCACAATGAACTAGAATCAGCTCCACCCGGCTCTTCATTGCCTCCTACCACAACTTCTTTCCATCCATTGACACCCACCCCACCTACCCTTCCCTGCCGTGTCAAGGAGGAACTCTGCTCAAGTTCGCTGCCAAGCCCAAATAGCCAACCTGCAAGGGTAAATTTCCATCATCTTGGTGAATTCACTCCCTTTTGATTCAATGGGTTTGGTTTATTAATTTTTATCGAATGCCTTACTATCTTGCTCGGCTGCAACATACATATTCTATTTAGAACTCTATACTGTTCTAAGTGGCTCAAACCTGCATATCACAGGTCATGTAGGTTTTGATTTATCTTGAAGTGATGGTTCTTACTAGCTTAGTTATGTAATATGGTGGGCAATACAATTACAGTGGAGTAGAGACCTCAAAGTGGTTTAAGAAGATGGACTAATTTGTTTATTTAGTGTGATTGTTTTCTTTGTGTATCAATTGAGCAACTCACCCATCTTATGCTTTAAGTTGTCTCCTGTTGACCCCTGATCATCTTCTTCAGATTGTTTTGAATTGCTTCTTCATATATTGCCAATGTGCTCCTTTTTTAGGTTGAAGTCAGGGTACGAGAAGGGAGAGCTGTCAACATTCACATGTTTTGTGCCCGAAGACCAGGTCTTCTTCTCTCCACCATGAAGGCAATTGATAATCTTGGGCTTGATATCCAGCAGGCTGTCATCAGCTGTTTTAATGGGTTTGCTCTGGACATCTTCCGAGCTGAGGTAAGTTGGTTGCCACCTTTCTATTGTTTCACTTGATTAGCTGGAAACTAGTAATGAAGGTAAGTCAAACATGAATATTGAATTTGAGGAAACTGAAATCTTGATGGGTACCCAATGATCTGTCTGAGAAAGCAAACTCAATACTGATGGTGTTGATGTTCAGAAAAAAAGTGGGATTGATCATTTGATGTTTCCTCCTAGGTCTGTTTATCTTTTATGCTGCTTACTGATCCAAGTATCATATGCAAGCTCGCTGCATTCCTTTTATTCGCTTAGAATATCCATTAACATTTCTTCTGTTCCTGTTTGAAACAGCATCTATTAACATTTCTTGGCATTCTTGGTCAAATGTGTGCTTTAGCTTGTCATTTTACTACTAATCCGTGTTCTGTTTGATCTTCTAATTAAAACTCTTTGAGATCAAATAATTACTAGTCCTTCAATTAAGACTCTTGAGATGTTAAGCTAAGACTTCTATTTTGGTCTTTTTCTGCCCTCAGCAATGCATCGAAGGCCCCAACGTGTTACCTGAAGACATCAAGGCGGTCCTTTTGGAATCAGCCGGTTTTCATGGAATGGTGTAGTTCGCTTCCAACCCCATCTGCTGTACCTGTTGGAGAGCCAAATAGCAGGAATGCCACCCACCTAGTTTTTTCTCCAGTAGATGTTCTTAGTTGTGTTTACTGTTAATTCAAGTTGGATGTATATCAGTCTTTAGTGGGTTTGGTGGTTGGTCTTCGTTATAATGGGTTTCTCCTTTTAGTAAGCTTTGTAGGGAAAAAAGACACTTTCTTTTCAGTGACTTTTAACGTTTAAGAAAAAGAATTTATAAGCACACACTGCTGGGCGAGTTTTGCAGCGAATGATTTAGTCTTATTGCCAGCCACACAGAAGAATCTCGTCGATAGATCTTATTGAAGTATTAAACTTCTACTTCTAAATTCCCATGTTGGTTGTTGGGTTTTTGGTTTTCGGTTTTCTGGAAGGGTATATTCTTGGAAATGTTGGAACGGCTAAGGAACCATAGCTGATAGTTAATCGTTCCAAATCTTAGATTCTTGGGGGTTGTATGGCAACCATTCTGTGCCAAAATTCTCACTTCAGCACAAAATCCAATTTTTATGCTTCTGTGCTGAAGTGGGCAAATTTGGCACAGAATCTGTAGTAAAATCTTTGTATGGTTGGATATAGATGGGCATGTTTCTCTGGCACATCTTGGCACAGAATCTTGTATGGTATGACTTCTGTGCCAAAATGGACACATTTTTTTAATAAAATATTTAAAAATACGTAAGATGTGCTGATTCAATTCATACACAGGTGGTCACATACATCAAGTGAGATTATAATGTTTTCAATTAATTAGTGTCTTTTTCTAATTTGCACAAGTGTTTGGAAACAGATATTAAGGTGAATAATATTTGATAGAGCAAACCAACTTCTCTATATTGACAGAGAGTGACGATGGGGGAGGAAAGAGTAACACAATGAAGCTCTTCCATTCCTCATTTTCATACACATTGGTAGGTAATACATGTTTTAAAAAACTTGAACTACAAGTATATACAGTTAAGGGATTTTTACATTTGTTAAACTGTTTAGAGCCTAAAGTCAATGTGAAACAGAAATATTAAGTATTGAATTAGGAGAGAAAGCTGGGGACTAGAATATTTTTCCAGAAAGCTTACAACAGAACATAATCTCTGCTATACCCTTTTTCCATCTCCATGTTCCCATGGAAGCTACAAGCACCCAAAAGAGTCCTCCAAACAATCACATTAACAATCTCTTTGGGTATCTGCATCACCATGTTCTTTACATCTTCTAACCATTTTACTGTAAAACACAATTCCTTCCTAACCAAACCTCCATGACTGCAAGCATTCAGAAGACCCAAGAGAAAGTCACCTCGTTAAGACTCTAAGTCATTTATCTTGAAAATTTTGGAACAGAAAATAATTCAGGTTCTAATCCACAATCATTAACTTAAAGAATAGGCATAATGAACTGGAAACTTTCAGGGACAGAAATGAAGTATATAAATATTATTCATACTAGTAGGTAGGTTGGGCATTTCTTGTGAGAAGCAATCATCCATATTGTTCCTTAATCAACTCCTTGAGGTAACAAAATAAAGAATGGAGAAAGCAGTTAAGTTCCAACAGCTCTTTATCCCCTGAAACTTTCGCCTGAATATGCAATCAGGACAAGGGTGGGAGTTGGATCAGGCTAAGTGAGCAATTCCCAAATCAGTACCAGACAACGCCCACACAGGCAGAAGGACAGAGACTCCCCGGACAAGGCGCGAACGGACGGATAACTCCAAGCTCTGGTGGTGTTGTTGGGGAGGATTTCTCACACCTTGTTCTTTAAATTGAATTGTTATGCTTACTTCTACAAAATCTATTCCCCATAAAGAAGTTAAGAGGCAATGTTGGGAGCTAGTGAGCTAGCAAAATAATGATCGAGAAATTCCCCTGTGTTGTTTCTGTGGATCTTATTACCCAAGTATTGACAGGAGGGAGCACCCCTAGGCCCTGTATACAGGAGGACCGGGGGTTGAAGAGGTTCACCAGACACAGGACTAGCTATTGCAATGTTTCTTTTATCATATTGTTTGCTCTATGCTCTTATATTATCTATACAAGTGAACCCCAGAGAAGACACCACAAAGGGATTAATAGAGGTACCAACGGAAAGATAGAATTTTGCCCAAGCACAAAATCAAAATGGTTTGTTCCGACCGGAACGAAAACCAGAACGCAATCTCCAACCGAGAACGAGAGGCCCAAAACAAGGCCACCAAATGCACCCACGGACTCAATTATCCAACACCAAAGGCTAAGGGGGTGGTTACGAGTTTGGGCTAGAATGAAGGGACGCAGGCTAACCTAGAGCGAAATCAGAAGGAGGGAGGGAGAAAAAGGGATGGCTGGGAGGCCTTAGGGTTTGGGTTTGGGGCTGGGGGATGGTACTTAGTTGCTGGAACTTTGAAGAGGAAAGAAGAAACAAGACTGCTCGCTTTGAATGCAGAAATAATGAAGAATAACACACAAGGGCGCACAGGTTTCCTCCTTGGCACCCAACATGAACCTCCTGCATAACCCAGCAACTTATCAATGATCAAAACTGACGTTACATTCCCAGGCGAATTTAGAGCCAACAAAGGAACTCCTTAGAACCAACACCTAGGGAGTTCAATTTGAAAAGGACTTTAAGACTCTATTCTAACTTGGACTCTACTTAACGACAGTAACTAGTAATTACAAGTGAATAAGTAAAGTAAAATAACGCTAACAACTCATAGGACTCTTTGACAGTAAGAGTCCTCTTCAGACTAAATCTCCTAGACAAAATTGGATGAGGCACCGAAAAGACAAATTATCCCCGGGTGGTGTGCATCCTTCCTGGGGTTGTGGGAGAGGGCGCGCCTAGTTCTTCTTGCGGCTGCTACTAGGCGGCTTCTGGGAGTTTACAGCATTTCCTCTCAACTTATACAACCATCCGATCTGCTTAATCCTTTCCCCTTCAACATATAACAAACACTCTGCTTAATCATAGGCAGGTCACAAGGAAGCTAAGAAACCTCAGTGTCCATTAAAACAGAAGGTCAAAATAAATATTCTATCATCATAGTAACATTAAAGGCAAAAGATCCCTCCATGGTCAAAATAAATATTCTATCATAGGTCAGATTTTGTACAAAAGTTAGACGCAGCATCTGGCTGACATGTCAAATTTCAGCCAAAACTGAAATTGCCAGAGAGAGAAAAAAATGAACCTTCATAAATCCAGAACTACCAAGAGGGAATTAGGACTTCGGTGAAGGTAAAATTGTCAACACAATGATGCATGTCAATTTGTGGTGGGAGGTATCTAATTCAATTTGGCTCTGAATTTCAAGATATGGGTAAAATAGGACCTTGCGTCCATTTAGTGGTTGGAAGTGGCAACAGAACCTGCCACAAGGCAAAAGTAGGGGCGCAGCAGCAAAATCCTCAACACTATATGGTCTAAATAAGATTATATCCAAGATCAAGGTCAGTGCTGTAAGACATGGAATTTTATGTCCAAAAGAACACCATACCGATATATTTAAAAAATAAAATAGTAGTACAATCCATTGAGAAATTACATGTTAACATGGTATAACAGGTACCAGACATCCACCTTTGTGCAGAAATATGATGATGCAAGTAATAATCAGATTGCAGTGCATACCTTCTCACATTGCTCAGAAGAAGTGGTGGCAAGCAATCTGATGCTCCATGTGCAAGTCCTCGAACAAATGAGCAGACCGTACTGTATGGACATCATCCGATAAATTGGCAATGAAGTTCATTAGATTGATGAGTCAACGCCATGCATTGTATGAGCTTCATCCGGTGAATCTGAAATGGAGTTCACAAGAGTTCCTCTTTCATATTTGTTGATTAAATAATGGGCCTCCTCCAAGCAACCCAAATAAGTTAGAGACTCTATAATTTGGTGCATATGAATAAGAATCTGGAGATAATCCATGGTATTCCAGGGTATGAAGAATCTGTCTAGCCTCATCAACTCTTCCTGATTCACATGATGCCTTAACAAAAGCATCATATGTAATTTTGTCAGGTGTCAAGCCCACTCTCAACATTGAAAGAAAGAGCTTTTGTGCATTCTCAATTTTCTTCATCCTACAAAGACTTAAAATGAGAGCATTGAAAGAAAACATATCTGGCTTTATTCCAGCACCTTTCATCTTCCACAATAACTTCATCGATTTAGCAACATCCCCAACAAAACAGAGAGACCGTATCAGTATATTATATGTGACAGCATTTGGAGAGACACCCCATTCAATCATCTCATTGTAACAACCAAAAGCATCTTCCATCTGGTGAACTCGACAAAGGCCATCAATTATAGTACTAAACGTGAAGACATCAGGTTTGAAACCATGGTCTAAAAGCATCTTAAGCAGTTCTCTAGCCTTACCTACCTCCCTAACTTTGCAATGACCATCAATAAGGGTGTTAAAAGTAACAAGATTAGCAGCAACACCTCTTTGAAGCATATTTCCAAATTTCTGTGACGCTTTGTCCATCATTTTGGCTTTGGCAAAGCAATCGATCAACATGTTATATGAAGATACAGTTGATATAAGTCCATCCTTCTCCATTTGATTTAAATATCTGTCCCCTTCATCAGTTCTTCCTGCCTTGCACAAATCTTCAACAAGCATGAGATAAGTGCTGAAACATGGCTTCCCACCTCTCTCAATAAAACCATCCAGTATGTTGCAGGCCTCGTTCAGATCTACACCCTTCATCAAGCAAGACATTGCAATGTTAAATATTGAACTGTCTGGAAGATAACCTTTTTGTTCCATCTTTCTTAAGAACTCCATGGACTCACTTGGCATAAAATTCTTTGAAAGGCAATCCAGTATGGCATCACAATATTGCTTGCAAAAAATAGGCTTGCTTTCTAAATATTTCAGTAACAGATAATATGCTTTATGCACATCAGAACATCGAAAGACACCGTGATAATGACCTAAATGTGGCTTCACTAGGTCTTACATTCCTCTGCCTCATCATCTCCAAAACCTGGAAGGCTTCATCCACCCTCTTTCCGTTACAGAACCCGTCAATGAGGATTGTGTATGTGAATACATTAGGAGAGTAACCTGAGCCCTCCATCTGCTTCATGAGACGAAGTCCTTCATCAACAACTCCAATCCTGCAGACCCCATGGATGAGAATGTTATATGTGAATCTATCAGGGATGCAGTTATCAACAGGCATCTGCTGGAATTTGAGATAAGCTAAATCAAGGGAATTGGATTTCACTAATGCATCAATAAGTGAATTGTATAATCGAGTAGTTGGAGAGAGGCCCAAGAGTGAAACCTGCCCAAAAACTTCAGCACAGTACTTGGCAAGCCCTAACCTTCCCCAGCTACCAATTAAAATGCAAAGCAGATCCTCAGAAATGCAACACCCAGAGTTCTTAATCTCTTGAAGCAAGTCAACAGACAACAGTACAGGACCCTTACGATATAGAGCATAAGCCAAAACTTTGTGTGCCAATTGATAATTCACCAGTGTCTCATTGACATTTGAAACCCATATGTAGAATTTGAGTGAATGTAATGGGTTTTCCTGATGCTGCAGGACTCTTACAACGAACTGTGGAGTTAAACTGGTCTTTGTGTACTTGAACTCATGATTTAGCAAAATAATCCAATCTTTTCTATCAAGAACTTCAGAGAAATATTGATGATCAACCAATGTAGTGGATATCTTATGTCGATTACTAGAAATGCTACTTGGACTGAAAGCAAGTTGAACTGAGAATCAGGATTGGGAAGGACCAACTGAAGAAGACGCCCAGTGGAGTCTGAACATGATGGTTGGATGGGTTGCACTGTTATTCCACAAACAGATCCATGCCATTGGAGGTTCTGTTTTGTGGATTCCTCACACACTCTCCAACAATAGATGCTCTAGAAGCAACAGATGAAAACCTCTCATGTCCCCAGAATAGCGATACAAAGGAATCAGAGCACAGTCTCTTTCTAATCACCTGATGGAAGTGGATGGATTATTGACAGAAGATAGTAAGTTTGGAAGTGGCAACAAACAGGTACAGAAACGTATGGCAATTAAACTGACTACACAGCAATAATACTTTCCAAACAACCAGCATATAACTGTGTATTGTGTTGGCTGTCACAAAAAAGGCAACATACTATGAGAAGAAACAATCAAATAAGAGGGTGGGGTGGGTGGAGAGAACTAAGATCATCGGTTTAACATGCATACAACTGAGCAAAAGTTTTTCTTCAAAACAATGTACCAGCATTTAAAGCAAGAAACAAGAGTGAGATCAAACCAATAAAGAACCATCTAGATATCAACTGCTAAACAAATCTTGATCTGTTATCCTACTTCATATGATACCCTCATAAGCAGAGAATGTGTTTCTGACCACACTTCAACTTAGTCCTTCAGCTTTCCCTCATCTTCTAAATTTCTATAATTTTGCAACAATTAGTAGGCTAGTCAGCATAATCTATGAGTTCTTTTGTTATAGAAAATGCATATTGTATCTTTTCATTAGGTATTTCACCACATATAAAATAACAGCATAAGAAAGTGTTGGAATTTGAAGATACTTCCAACAGAAAGCCAGAGTGGTTTCTATCCACTCCATTGATGGTGAAATAAAAACTCTTGGATGCCCATAAGGACCATAACCATCACACAGATTTCTGGTCTGCATCAAGCACAGCTCCAGTTAAGAAATAAGCACCCAAATTAAGTTCCAATCCTTATCACAAAACCCAATCCTCGATTAGATGGATCTAGTGGGGATTAGAAAAGAAGGAAGCAATCGTAGACTGGAAATCTGATATGTAAAATATACTACTTGAACAAGAGGATTAATAGATAAAGGTGAAACAAGACAAAGTTAACTTAACTCTGTTCTATGCACTAAAAGGATTTCAGACCCATTTAGAAAAAAGACCCCGTAGGTAACAAACATAGTTCATGCTGTTTTCTTAATTTAACTTATCCCTTGATTTTAGTTCTCACATTTTGTAGAAACTAACTTTTAGGAACCACCAGGCTTTATAATTCAGTCACATGCTCGAATATCAAAATAGAAACTATCACTGCCAAGGAATAAACAAATACCTAACTCTACAAATAGAGAATTTAATAGCAACTTGGACTCAATAAAAATTTACTGCATTTTACTGCATCAGGGCTCTGTTTTTCTGAGTACAAACTAGATGCTCAATGATTCTCCAAAAATAGGAACAAGGGATTTATTTTCCTAAGTCGAACGGCATCAAGGGTATTCTCTCACTCCTAATGCTTTTAAGGCTGATTAGCAGAGCTCTCATCAGACTGATGACATCAGACTAATTCTTTTAAGGCTGATTAGCAGAGCTCTCACTTTTAATGCTTTTAAGGCTGATTAGCAGAGCTCTCATCAGACTGTTGAATCGAGCTTTCAACAGCTGAATAAATACTCTTCACTTCCCATTTGGATACTCAACCAAAACATCAACTGAGTCCCTTTTCCAAAACTTCAAAACAAAACTGATGCATGGGAACATTGAGTCAAATGAAACCAAACCTTGTACCAAATCCCAAAAATGATACCCAAGATCCAAACTGACCTAAAGTAAAACAAAAGGGGAAAAAAGAGAATTAAAAACCAACTTTAAGAACACAAAGATAAAAATGAAATCTTTTTAGTTTAGAACCATAATTCTGTTAATCATCAATCAATTGCCACCCACAAGATCTCAACACACACAAAAATGAAGAATCCAAGTATCATGTACTAAACAATGAGATCTCAATATCCCATGAAGTAATGGTGTCTCAGTCTCGCACGCATCAGACCTTCCATAACTCTGTTTGTAATCTAACAATCAATTGCCACACACATAAAAATGAAAAATCCAAGTATCATATACCAAACAATTAGGTCTCAATATCCCAACATATTACTCTCAGAAACAGAACCAATAGAATTGAACAATCAAAGTAAAGTCCAAGAACATAAAATCTTGCAAAAAAATTTCCATTTCAGTCATAAGGAATGACACCCTTGTGCTCCGATGTAAACAGAAAATGAATTTAGCAATATCAGAAAAATAAGAAAGAATCAGGTTTTCTTATTCAGAACAACTATGTGCAAAAAAAAAAAAACTATGAACAGTTGCAGAGACAGGGCAAACATCGATAACCTCCACTCATATTGAACGAAGATGAAGAAGTGGGTTGCAGACGGCTTCGGTTGAAGAGCGATCAGATGCATAGACAGGGCTTTGCTTGCACAAGAGGGCTTCAACTTATGACAGAGAGATAGGTTGCAGATATGCTTCCAAACAAATAGATCGGTTGCATAGACGCTTCCAAACAGAGAGATTGGCTGTAGAGATGCTTCCAAATAGAGGATCGATTGCAGAAATGCTTCCAAACACGATCGATTGGAGAGACTCGTTTTGGAGTCGAGAGATTGAGAGAGTTGGGAGAGATGAGAGAGACGAGAGAGAGTTGCAAGACTTGGGAGAGTTGTGAGAGATGAGGGAGACGAGAGAGATACGAGAGGTTATATAGGGCTGCGAGAGATGACCGTTGAGAGATGACCGTTGAGAGATGACCGTTGAGAGAGACGAGAGTGCAGAAGTCGATTGCAGAGAGACGAGAGTGCAGAGAGATGAGAGAGTGATGATGATGAGGAGTTTAGGGCTGCGAGAGATGACCGTTGAGAGATGACCGTTGAGAGAGACGAGAGTGCAGAAGTCGATTGCAGAGAGACGAGAGTGCAGAGAGATGAGAGAGTGATGAGGAGTTTAGTCATTTTGGACAGAATTCCTTCTGTGCCCAAATCACTTCTCTGGCACAAGGAAAAAGTGTGCCAATTTTGCTGAACCAGTACAGAAAAGTTGAACCGGTTTACCATATATGTATTTGCTGATTTCTGTGCCAAAGTGGGCAAATGGCACAGAATAAGTATGCCAGAATCGTTACCCTACAACCCCTTGATATCGTGGAACCATAATTGTTTAGGAGACCAAGTGGCCAACAACCAAGAACAGCAACAATTGACACCCTTAATTGGGATGGATTCTCCAAGGCCCAGCAAAACTCCTTTCAAAATATGTTTCATATTTGAGTACAAAGGATATCAACAAAAGGGAAGCATTCCTTGCAATATCATATTATTATTAAAAAATATATAAAAAAAATCTGGCTACATTTTTTAATCCTTCATTCTAACTTCTAAGTAAATTTCATGTACATTTTTTTTAATTCTCTATTACTTTCTATTAATTTTCCTGAATTGTACATAGTCAAATACTTATTACAATATAGTTGTATTATTACAATTACTAATGGTAAATATTAAAATAATTTCAACATCTTATTTGTAAGTTCAAAATCTAAGGTACTTTTAACAGCTAATATAAATCATTTAGAAGTAAATTTCTATCACATCAGTGTACTTTCCTACTCAAAATTTCACCTTTTTTTTTAAGTAAATTGTCCTTGCACCCAAAAATGGAGGCCTTAAAACACTGGCACTCTACTTTATGTTTGAAAAGCACATAGATTTCAAAATTGGATTTTTATTACATATATTTATCAAATTTATCATTAAAAACAATTAAATTACTGTGCATTTTTAAAATATCCCCATAATAAACAAGTGTTTGAAAAGGTTTTCAGTGATAAATTAAATAAATATATCAAATGAAAATTCAATTTTGGGGTCTTTGTACTTTTTTATAGTACAAAACATAAAGTGGGGTGTCAATACTTTTAAGGCTCTGATTTGGGTGCTAGTGCAATTTTTTTTTTTATATACTTTTAAATACTCAAGTTATCTTTATATTTTCGTAATTCACTGCTTAGTTAACTTTTCTCTTACAACTTGAATTAGTTCACATTATTTGGTTCGAATTTATATATTTTCAAAAGATAACTGACCAGTAACCTAGTAACACCTTGTCAAGAAATCACCTCTAGGAAATCAGACTGAAGGACTAATATCCCGTGAACCCTAACCACTTCACCACGAAGATTGGTTATTACCATTTTAGTCAACTTTTTTTTTTTTTTAATGATTCATTCGGCCAACTTTGCATCCTCAGGGAGTTTTTTACATAATTAGTATAAAAGTTAGAAATACAAGTTAGAAAATCTCACCGTCCATTCCAAAATTGATCCGACGCCTGTGCGCGCTGCCACGCTGATTGAAAAGCCGCCAAAACTCAACACAAAAAAAGAAAGCGGACAAAGAAAGATTACGTACCGCTTTGCATTCCCTGCATCTGAAGTCCGAACCCCAAGTGCATATATAGCTTAGTGCTTAACCCATTTTCATATTTCTCTCTGTTGCGCCTCCGCGCCTCCCGTTCTTGCATTACTTCAGAGCTCTCATTATTGGTACTTAACGCTCAAACGAAAGGCAGAGCTCCGAAAGTGAACGAAACGGGAGATTTGGTTTCTTGACGAGATTTTCGGCACTTTTAATTCCAGTTACTTCGGTAGCTGTTTATTCTTCGGAATTCACCATTTTGCTGTCCTCAAGTGCTCGTTTCGATGACCAAGTACGCCATCTTTCTTTTCATTTTCTGAAATTCGTCTCGCGTCTGCTAAGTTTTTTTTCACGAATTTCCTTATTTGGAGACATCTGTTCTTTCTATTCTGTTTTTTTCTCCATTTTTATTGCATTTAAGCTTCGTATCTTCTTTATCTTTTTCTTCTTGTATACATCTATCACTTGCGGGGAGTTTGAAATCCGTAGTGGAATGGAATGTACAGGTTGAGTAAACTATCACCGGAGAATCTGATCTAACCGGAAGAGATCTTTGTAGTTTCCTGTCATAGAAGCGTCCCGCCGGCTTTGTGTTTTGTTTCTCGCTGGCGTGCGGCTGATAAACCCTAGATAGGGTTTCCTCAATTTGTCGAATTAACCAGATCTGCTGTTCTCTGTTAATTGTGACTTTATTCACCGTTGTTTTGGACTTCGGAGTCGTCGAACATGGCCGCATCTTTGCATTCCGCTGCTGTCAGGATTCCCTATGGCACTCGAGAAAGAAACTCCTCGCACTTTTTGTCTCGCTCATCATTTTGTCTTAGATCTGCGGCTTCCGTGGCCTCGACTTTGGGATTTTCATGTCGTATGTTTGAAAGTGCTTGTAGAAGGAATGCTTTGAAAATCAGTTGCGACTCAGGTCTAGCCGCTGCTATTGACAAGGAGTACGCTGCGAAACACAGTTCTGATGGAAATGTTGGGCAGTTTACTTGTGTCATGAAATTTGGTGGTTCTTCGGTGGCTTCCGCTGAGAGAATGAAGGAGGTTGCTGAGCTCATTCTCAGCTTTCCCAAAGAATTGCCTGTCATCGTGCTTTCTGCTATGGGAAAGACAACTAACCATCTTCTACTGGTACCGAAGTCTCTCTTTTTTGTAGCTGCTGCTGCTTATTTTGTTTCTTGGAGGTGGTTCATGATAAATCAAATGGTTTGGTTTTAGGCCGGTGAAAAGGCTGTTAGTTGTGGCGTTTCTAATGTCTCTCAAATTGATGAGTTGAGTTTTATAAAAGAACTTCATCTTAGGTACTAAAATCTCTTTGTTCTGATCTGTAAGGCTTAATACCCCACCCCACCCATGTAAAAAAAATAAAATTTAAGGAACTATTTTTCACATTTGGTCTCGGTGTTTTTGCCCTTTTCAGGACGGTTAAGGAGCTTGGAGTGCATAGATCTGTTATTTCTGGTGAGTGCCTTCATATATAGCTAACCCTACCCTGAGGTTTTGGATTAAATTCCTGGTTTCATCATCCCTCCGTCCCCTCGTAGAATGCTTGCCTATAAGAATAAAAGATTGCAATATGGTTTGTGGACCTTTCTCAAGTTAGGGCGTTGTAGTCCATAATCAATGAAACCCACCTTGGACAAGAACCAATGCTTGATATTCAGTAAATAAAATTTTTTAGTATTTGGATTGGAGTCCTTTAAATTAGCCCTTTATTTTCCCTTGGGTCCTTCACTTCTGTGCATTTTTAGCCATAAACCGAGTATAATTGTTTCTTACTTTTCTCTTTCCTTTTTCCCCATGCGATACTAAATTTTTGCAGGTCACCTTGAAGAAATGGAGCAACTTCTGAAGGGAATTGCAATGATGAAGGAGATGACTCCCCGTACAATGGACTATCTAGTGTCATTTGGAGAATGCATGTCGACTAGGATATTTGCTGCATACTTGAATAAAATCGGTGCTAAAGCCTGCCAAGTATGTCCTTTCTTGATTACTTGTTTTAAGATAGATGCAATTGGATGAAAGTTGGTAGTTTCTCTGTCTAGGGAATTGAATGCATTTATTTTTAAGTATGTTACTGTTGTGGTCATGAATCTTTTTTCAGTTTATCCATTAAAATTTATGAAAGATACCGTAATGCAGCAGTCTTTCTCGAACCAGTAAAACCAACAGTGTACTGAATGCGACTAGGATTAGCACAATCTCAAAGTCCATGATGGTTGCCATGTAGGTAGAAAATTTGCTCAAATGGTTCTTCAAATTCATGCAAATGTTAAATATTATTCCCCATAGTTGATCTGTTAGTCTTGACAGTACCAAGTGAATGACTCAACCGAAAAAAATTGAGGTTTTTTAGTAGTTGTGGAGTTCACAATCGAAAAGGAATGAAAGAAACATCTTTTGGGTAAAATTCCAGCCTCAGAATCAGCTAGCACCGGTGTAAAAGTTTTTGGAGGACCTCCCTAACTTTCAAGGAGTTCTTGTCTCATCATTTGGCCCTTGAGGGAGACACCAAGACATCTATAACCCAGGAGTAGAGTCACCAAAGTGGTAGATGTCTAGAGAAGGCAATGAATCAACAAACCATTGCTTGGAAAGTAATGATAGGAGACGATATAAGAAAATAGGGACACCTAGAACAGGGATTAGGGTTTTGGGCTAGGTTTGGTTATTAAAGGATGATGAGCATACCGAGTTAGGGATTAGACTTATGAGAAGGTTCTGGTTGAGTTAGCTTGGTCTACAATGGGCTTGAAGGTGCTGAATAAGGTTAAGGAAGGGGCAAGTTGGTAAGTGGGGTTGAGCCCCCTATAATTGGGCCTGGAATATGGACCCAAAAGGCCTAATCCAAAGTTGTCCGAACACCCCAGGGGTATTTTGGTCATTTTCCAGCCCTTTTGGGGCTCAAAAGGGGTCTGGTTGGAACCCGTTTGATTCAAGGGTTATGGATCTATTGTTATTTATTTTATTTTTGAATTTTGACTAGTATTTTGTCAGTTATGATAGAGTCCTATTTAGTGTGGGAGTCCCAATCAGGATCCATTTTAAAGCAAGATTCCTTTGGATAATTAGCTTTAATAGTGCAAGTTATCTTTCTTTAAAATTCCTTTCTTCTTTTTTGTAGTTATTATTTCTAAGGGGGATCCTAGTTTATAAAGGATTCCCTAGCTGAGTCAAGTTAGGTTTTCCCTATTGGAGTCCAAGCGTTTTCCCTCCAACGTGAAGCTATATATAGCCCACCCTACCTCATTGTAACATAGAGTTTGAATGGTGAATAATATTTACCGTTTGGAGGCAAACTAGGTTGTGGTCTTCTTGGGAGCCCACGGCGGATTTTGAAAGAGATTCTTCTTCAATTTCAGCCATCAATCTTCAAGTTCCAACAACCTGCTTCAACTACATCAGCTCCATAATGGAACCCAATTACACAAGGCAACTACAGCCACTCCCCTACCCTGCAACTTCATCAAACCCACCCCCACTCTTCTTTCTCCCACGACAGCCTACCAAGATCCCTCCCCGGTCCCCTTTCCCACCTTGTGGCAGCAAGAAATACCTTCCCTTAGCCTTACTGCAGCATCCCCTACACTCCCCTTGTTTTCTCTTCTTGCAGCAGCCCTTCCACCCCTCCTTTTTGTTTCTTTTTCCTTTCTTGAAACCTACAGCAGATCTAAAAGCAAAAAGAAAAGGAAGAAAAGAGAGAAGAAAGAAAATAAAAGAAAGTAGACAGGGGAGTGGATTTGGGGATACAAGTGTCATAGACAGTGCGGGGACCAAAATGATTGAAGAGAATTCCCATCGCATGCCACGGGTCAAGCCAAAAGGATGTGGAAGAGCCGGAAGCAATGGAGGTGGAAATAGCAGAGATGGCATGGGGTGCAGCAAGAGGATTTTCCTCCAAACTTATGAAGGGTTGGACGACATTGAAGCAGAGAGCCAGAAGGAATCAGCTTGGAGGAGGCAAGAATAAACCCACTTAACCCAAATGGAGTCATGCTTTAAGGCAATTTTCCATATGAGCTTGAGAAGACGAGCCATGTTAATATCAGAGATCCAGCGAATACCCAGGCCTCAGAGGTAGGATGGCAAAGGGACGACCAACAAACTGGATGGATGAATCGAGAGGATTCCTACCCTTTCCACAGAAAGGCACAAAACAAAGACTCTGTAGCCTAGATTGTCGATTTGGGGATGGAGAATATTCTACACCAGTAGAGGTAGGAAGATTGGAGCACTGAACAAATGAGGACCACCCTACCAGCAAAAGATAGAATCTTGCCTTTTTAGAGCTGAAGCTTCTTGCGGATATGATCGAACATAGGAAGGCAGCGGTGGCGAGTGAGCCTACAAGGATTGAGAGGAAGACCAAGGTAGACCACGAGAAAGGAGCCGTGCTTAAATCCCGAAAGCTAAAGAAGGGAAGCATGAATCTAATTAGGGACACCGGAGAGAAAGAGAGTGGGTTTGTCGAGATTAACATGGAGACCAGAGAGGGATTCGAAAAGTGAGAGGGCCGAGAGAATGAAGGATAAGGAGAAGTGGTTCGCTTTAGAGAAGCTCATGAGATCATCTGCAAAGGCGAGGTGGGTGAGATTTAGGGATTTGCATTTGGGGATGGGGGAGATGGAGAAGTTGATCAGTTATGGGTTGGAGGATACAGGAGAGGACCTTTAGGGTAAAGAGAAAAGATAGGTGGAGGAGAGGGGGCAACCTTGACGGATGCCCAACTAGGAATGGAAGAATCCCGTCGAGCAGCCATTGGTTAAGATGGAGAAATGAGGGGTGGAGATACAGTTATCCATCTAGCGGATGAAGGGGGAAGGGAAGCTTGTGGAGGAGAGAATGTCACTGATGAATAGAGTCAAAGACTTTGTGGAGGTCAACCTTAAGGAGTGCAGCCGGGGAATGAGTGAATATATCAAAGCCACGGACAATTTCCACACAAAGAAGGATGTTATTTGTGATACTACGATCCAAGATAGAAGCAGATTGATTTTCACTCAAAAGAGAAGGTAAATCCTTTTTAAGCTTATTTGCTAGGATTTTAGATATAAATTTGTAGAGATGGTTACAGAGGGAAATAGGGCAAAAATCAAAGATGGAGGCTATCCTGTCCGGACCCAAATGACAATTATGCCAAGTGAGGAGGTGGTCGGACCAACGAAGGTCGGTGATACCCGAATCATTAATGCAAGCATTGAAGTCTCTAAAAACGATAGGTTCCGTAGAGAAGCCTCTAGCGCGCTCGTGGGAATATCGGATGATATTGAAATCCCCACCAAAACCCCAAGGGAGGTTAGGGGAGAGGGAAGAGATGGAGTGGATATCCTCCCAAAGGTGAATCCGATCAGCAGCACGGTTGAAACCGTATATATGGAAAGGAGGTTGGGGGAGAAAGATTAGGGAGAATATTGAGATGAATGAGCTGGGGGGAGGATCTAAGGAGAGAAATTTGAATTCTCGAGGGATCCTAAAGAATCCATATACGACCATTGATGAAAGAGGAGATAGAGAGGAAAGACCAAGAGGGGATATTAGACTAGACAATCCGATGGGAATTCTCCAATTGCATATGGGTTTCAAGAAGGGCACAAAGGGGGACATTAAAAGAATTGATGCTATTCCTAACCTCAGCTTGATTGACAAGGGAATTGAGGCCTCTAATATTTCAAATAAAGAACTCACACATTTGAGACAGATGGGGTAAGGGAAAGGGGAAGAGACACTTGAGGAAAAGGGAGTGATGAGGGGAGTCTCACACAGGGGAGCCAGGCAGCAATGGAGTTTAAAAAAATGTTTGGCTTAATAGAGGAGTTGGAGGATGGGGAGCTTGGAACATGGTTGAGAGGGGAGCTCTCAGGGTAAAAAGGTTGATCTAGCTCTCGGGTAGGGAGATGGTTGATTGAAGGAGAGAGGGGATAAGGGGCGATGGGCCAAGTCTTGGGGGCAGAGGGTTGGGTAGGAGACGAGGTGTTTAAGGGGTTTGGTATGTTTCTAGGAAATGAGGGCCCACAAAGAGGCGTTGTTGGGGGGCTCCAAGTTGGTGCCAGTGTTAAGCCCATTAGTGTTGGGCTTAGAAGGGGAGATTTTATTAAGGTTTCAGGCATATGAAATAAGAGTATTGGGCTTGGGCCGCGGGGTAAGTTAATGGGGTCAAGTTTAGAGGATAAATGTGTTAAAAGAGGTTAGGGCAAAGATGGGATTTCGGTTAAAGGTGAAGGGATAAAAGAGGGTTTAGCGCGGGGGTGAGGTTTGTCGTGGGACAAGAGTGGGTAACAGGTGAAGGTTGCAGGGAAACAGAGGCCATCGCAAGGGTTTTCTTCGGTTTTGGGGTTCCGAGAATAGTAAGGATATTGATTGCTTTACTTGTAACTAGCCTTGCAGGCGATAGAACTTTTGAAGCAGTAGTTGTGGTTTGCGTAAGAGCAAGGTCTTCGATGTCAGTAGCAGGAGTGGCAGGACATATCGCCTTTTTGACGGGTGCAGAAAAGACTTTTTTGTTTGCAGGCTGCAGATCTCTGCAGGTAGAATCGCAGAGGAGAGTAGTTGCATCGGGAGTGTTCAGCTGGCTTCACATGTCGTCGGCGGTAGCTTTGAACCTTTTCTTCTATTTCTCCGCTAAGTATAGGCCAAAGTAGATTTCGGGCCATATTCTTCTGGTGATAGATCAGGCTTAGAGTTCTTCAGGACAATAAGTTTTTCCAACAAATCAACGATTTTTTTTTGGGGGGGATTGCGAGGCAAAGTTCGACCATAACTGTGGGGGGGGCGACATGTCCGACATGTCGCTCGACTTCTTTTCCAAATCGTACCTCAAATCCTCAATGAATAATTAAAATACTCTTGCTCCTTCTCTTGTTCATCTCTCTCTTCCATTAAAATTATTCAAATTTCACTTCTAATTAAATAGTTGATGACCCATCACCGTCCTCCCTCACTTGATTGACAAGCGGTAGGAAGAAGACAAAATACTATCTACACATCACAACTCACAACAGATGACTTGCATTGCACGTCTTCACCCCCCACCCCTCTCTCTCGCGTGCAAACTCGTCTTCGGGTACGGTGAGGTGTTACAAGAGAAGATGAAGAAGAGAACCAAGAACAGGTAGGGTTAATTTGTGTTGTGTATTGCTTTGCCTTTCTTCCTTTGCTCCTTCAACGAGGACAAATAGAGAGTATGATGGTTAAGGTCGGCACGAAAGGAACATATGATGGAACATCAAAGCGCGCAGCATCGAAGAGGAATAAAACCAACGCTAGGACAGAATTCGCATCTCACGGTTCTCACTATGACATTGAAGGGGAAAAATAGTGCAGCTCTCACAAGTCCGATGACGTCGAGGAAAGTCGTCGATAAAATGCATTTATAGAGACAAACGTCGGCGAAAAAGGGGTAGTAGGGGCTTTGAGGCGGGAAATGCACACACAATAGCAGGAGCTGAGCAAGAGGTATCTTTGTGGCCAAATGATGAGGGGTGTACTATAACTGTTCGTCGCAAAGTCTGGGGTAGAAGCAGAGAAATCCAAACAAATGCGAGCATACGAGAGTCTTTCCATCTTGAGTGTCTTGTTCGCTTTGTTGAGGCTTACCAATGGCAGACCCAATACAACTGAGGCAATCACTATTCCAAAATTCAAGAGGATCCACTGGGGAATAGAGTTGAAGTAGACCTTGCGGATATGAGAGGAGGGAGACCAAGGCTTAATGAAGATTTGTGACTTCCAACAGACCAAGGAGATCCTTCCAGAGCATGGGAAAGACAGTCCGGTGAGGAGACGTTGAAGAGGAAGATTCCGGCTTCTAGCAGGTAAGTTTCCATAAGACCCAAGGCTTTCCATTGCTTGGCAAGAGAGGTTTTGATGATATTTAAGGGGGGAGCAGGACCAATGAATTGGCCAGTAATGGCTGACTTCCAACGATTAATACTAAGTGCAATGGATGAGATGGGGTAGTGAGTAGAGGGGTGAGCTAGGTTGTTTGAGACAGGGGGAGCAAAAGAGAGACTAAGGTTTTCAGAAGATGGATTTTGATTTGTGAAAAGAGAATTCCAAGCTTCGGGGGGGGGGGAGAAGGGGAGGCAGTGGGGAGTTGGGGTGAGATGGGGGAGGAGGGCATGGAGGCGGCAGCGGGTTGGGAGTTCATTTGATCAAGGGAGGAATGCCGGAGAAGACAATCGAAGTCGCATTGTCAGGTTCAGGGAACATAATTTTTCTTGTCTACCAAAAGATTATCTTCTTCATTTGCTATAGAATCTCTGAAGTTGTGAACCCACTCCACTGTCTACTTTCATCTTGAATGACACTTGGTCCCCAGCCCCCCTCCCCATTCTCACACAGGTTTGGGAGTCTCTTCGACTTATCACTGATTCCCCTGTGACCTTACTATTTGGTTGCCTTCCCCCACTAAAGCCTTCTCCATATCCTCAGCCTAGAACCTTCTCTGTGCCCACAATCCCAAGCTCCCCAGGCCCCTTTGGTCTGGTTCAAAAGTTTCATCCCCCGTCACTCCCTAACCCTTTGGAGAGCCCTTAACCTTGCTCTCCCCACCCAATCCTTCCTTATTGGCCGCCATATGCTAGTTAGCCCCAGTTGCATCATTTTTTGGAACGGTTTGGAAGACCTGGATCACCTCTTTTTTTTCATGCCCTTTCTCTAGATTGATATGGGGAAAAGCCCTAGCTTCCATTTGGCCCGCTCAAGGCGCTCATTTGGGTTTACCCGCGATTGGCCTTGGATTTTGAGAAACTTTGTAGGCACTTCCATTTGCGACCAGATTGGTAAGCTAGTGTACTGTTCCTCTGTCCATCACCTTTGGTGGGAGCGCAATCTTAGAAGATGGACTTCCAAATCTCGCTCTATAGATAAGATTTGGAATGCCATGTATTTTGATGTTTCTTCTAGATTGTTAGTCATCCCCTACCCCCTGTTGATGATATACCAAGGAACTGGCTTATTGTCGATTCTTGGGGTCTTAACTCAACTTTTCGGTCTTCATCTTAAAGACCTTGTATTCTTGCTTCCTTGTCTTTTATATATTTATTTATTCATCCAAAAAAAAAAAGAAAGAAAGAAAGAAAGAAAGAAGAGATTAAAAATAAAAAATAAAAAGATCAAGAAAGATTGCCTAAGAATTCTTCCCAAACTTTTCCCCACATCAACCCTTTTAGCTTTGTCAAGCCAATTTTTATCCAAACTTTCCAAGATTCCCAGGAACTCCCAAATTTTTTCCCCTCCATTAGAGATATTTCTTTCAACAGCCTTTCCGTACTATTTCTTTCAACTCTTGGGCGATTTTGGTATCCCGAGGTCATCCCTAAACCCTCTCATACCCAATGGCAGACTTCTTAGGAATCCTTAGCAGATCCTATATTATCTAGAGATTCCATAATCCACCTAAGCATTACCAAACCATCCCATAAACGAACACAACCTTATTATTAAGCCCTAATTTGTGCTGGTTCTAATTAAGGAGTATCCTGGAAGAGTGATCCTTGGGTTACATCACAAGTTTTGGGTATT
This sequence comes from Hakea prostrata, assembly GCF_041222555.1. Classification (NCBI taxonomy): domain Eukaryota; kingdom Viridiplantae; phylum Streptophyta; class Magnoliopsida; order Proteales; family Proteaceae; genus Hakea; species Hakea prostrata. The sequence continues at coordinate 1,656,340 of NC_142602.1, read as the reverse complement.
ACTTGGTAAACTGTGGTGATGGTGAATTATAAGAAGAGTATCGAGGACATCATGCCAGTTTTAGTGCTTTAAATGCTAAAACGGATAGGAGATTGTGAAAGAATAAAGAAAAATATCTGCAGTCATTAACTCCACCATGAATTTGCATGACAAGGCTTCAAGATTGGCTCATCCTGGTGATGGATTATTGAACTACATTTCTCCTCTAGATGAGTCAGTTATATTTGTTATTACAGTTCTGTTATTTCCTTTACAGCAGAGTGGTGCATCATTTGACATACTTGGGTAGACTAATGTGCTTTTCAGCTATACTGTGCATTATTGGCCATACTTCTTTAATTTTATTCCCCCCCCCCCCCCCCAACCACCTGTCTTTCCAATAAATTAAGTGCTGGGTTGTTCTCTTGTGTGGGATGTCGCCAATTGCGATGATAGCTAATTTTACTGTTGCACAATATTTTACAGTACGATGCATTTGATATCGGTTTTATAACAACAGACGACTTTACAAATGCGGATATCTTGGAGGCAACTTTTCCAGCTGTTGCAAAGAGGTTACATCATGATTTGATCAGTGATCCTGCTATTCCTGTTGTTACTGGCTTCCTGGGGAAGGTAGTTGTGGGACAATGCTTTGTATTCTTACAGTGTTGAAATCATTTACATTCTTACCTATAAGAAGCTGAAACCAATTAGCTTTTCATTTGATAATGATAGACATGTTAATTTTCTGATTTCAGGGATGGAAAACTTGTGCGGTGACTACCTTAGGTAGGGGAGGAAGTGATTTGACTGCCACAACCATTGGTAAAGCATTGGGCTTGCGTGAAATTCAGGTCCAGTTCTGATTTTCTTACTAAAGCATCAAAACAGCTTGTGTTCTACTTGTATGCTGGCACTGGGTTCACCCTTTATTTATTCATCTTTTATGGTGATGTTTCAATAAAGCTATGCATTTTCAATACCTAGGAAATCTGGTTGAAAGATAATGAGAAGCTTTTATGTATTCTTTAAGCCTTGCTTAATCATATCTTTTATGGCAATGTTTCAATAAAGCTAGTGCTGTCAATGCCTAACAGGTCTGGAAGGATGTTGATGGTGTTTTGACTTGTGATCCCAATATTTATCCACATGCGAAGCCTGTACCATATTTGACTTTTGATGAGGCAGCTGAACTTGCATATTTTGGGGCTCAGGTATGCTTGAATTGACAGATTTTATTGCTTCTTGCTGCACTGTTGTAAAAAGGAGAACTGCCAAAGGGGTATGGTTGCTTGTAGAACTGCATGCGTCAATTGCTTTTTCTTTTTTCTTTCCCTCCTTGGTTGGGGCGGGGGGGGGAGGTTGGATTGATTTTTCTAGATAATCATTCGCCGATTGTAGTTCTTATAGTTCAATTTGAATCATAATATCTGATCCAGTATGAATGACTAAATTTTGGGAACATTGCTCGGCAAAGCGCATAATTTTCGAATAAAGGTGTACTCCTATTTATATGACCGTTTGAAGTATTTTGTTTTTTTATAGGGGATTGGTCTTTTAGTGAAAAATAAATCATTTCAAAACTTTATGGGTTTTTCAGGTATTGCATCCTCAGTCCATGAGACCAGCTAGGGAGGGTGATATCCCAGTTAGGGTCAAGAATTCTTACAACCCTCAAGCTCCAGGAACTCTTATCACCAAATCAAGGGATATGAGTGAGGTTTGTCAATGCAGATTTTTTTGCTAGCTAGTAAATCACGGTAGTAAATGTGATATGAACTGGCATTATATCATTTGTTTCTTATATCCAGGCTGTACTTACTAGCATAGTGTTGAAGCGGAATGTCACTATGCTGGATATAGTTAGCACACGCATGCTTGGCCAATTTGGGTTTCTTGCAAAGGTGAAAAAACTGGGTTAATTTATTTCTCCCCTTCATGATGCCTCGTTTGCTTGTTTAAATTTTTATTGTCTAATGCAATTTGCCCGGCTCCTTTACATCCAGGTCTTCTCTATCTTTGAAGATTTGGGCATATCTGTTGATGTTGTTGCTACGAGTGAAGTTAGTATTTCTTTGACTTTGGATCCATCAAAGTTTTGGAGCAGAGAACTTATTCAGCAGGCAAGCATATGAACCTCAGTATCTTGTGATATGATTTTTATTGGTTTTATATTTACATTAGTAAATGGCTTCACTTTCTGCCTTCTTGGATTCCTTCTAAATGTTTTGACTAACGATGCTAAAAATTGCCAATATGGGAAGTCAGGGTTAATGTTGCCAATCCATGCCCTACCCATTTGGGAAGGGTACCTTCTAATTTCTGCTGACATTATCTTCTCTAAATTTAAATAAGCAAAGGGAAGGAAGGGGTGCTTTGCTGTCACTAGATGCATATTAGCTGAAAATTATAGATGGGAGAGGATGTATGGCTTCTAGTGCAACATTTGAATACGGTTTGAAATTTCAGTTGAAATGACAGAGTTTCAAGAAAACTTCCAGTTTTGACAAAGGTCGGAAAGTGTCAAGTGCCCGCTAACTTGAGTCTTCACGTTTTGGTTGGGATTAATAGTTCTGATGGAAGCATGACCATGTTTTTGAAATGATGAAAACTTTTTTGTAGAAAATGCATGCTTCCAATCAAAGTTTCTATAATTTCTTTAACGTAAGACTGCAGAGAGGGTAATTGTCTTTTTTTTATTCATCAATCGTTGGAAAGTTTGTCATCAGGCAAGAATAACATCTGATAATTTAAATGGTTTCTAATTTTATATGTAGTCATTCCATGTAGTTACTAAAATAAAGTTGTGTAGAATAGGTTATATTTGAGAAAGTATACATCTGTACAGTTTATAATGTAAAACCTGGGATTCAACTGAATAATGTAAAACCTGGCTTAACTTTTCTCCTTGCATTGGTGTAATCTTTATGGGCTAGACTGCTTGTCTCTGACACACGATGCTGTGGCAGCTTAGATGAATTGTTTTGGCTGTTGATAAAGTAAGATGATGGGATTCATGTGGATTCTGGTTTGTTATGGAGATTGGAGCCCAGTGGCTTGTATATACTGAAATACTTGGTTCTGTGAGGAAGTTTATTGGATTATATCATATTTGGGCAGGAGCTTGACCATGTTGTGGAAGAGCTGGAAAAAATTGCGGTCGTGCATCTCCTTCAGCACAGATCAATCATCTCTCTCATTGGGAATGTCCAACGGTCATCACTGATATTAGAGAAGGTTTGCACCTACTTTTAGGGATATCTATAAATTTTTTAGTTCACTCAAGACTTTGTTTTGTTGTCTTCTATGAAAGTTACCTATTTTGAAAGTGCTTGCATGCTTCATATCAGCAGCAGCAGCTAAACCAAGTTTTCTCTCAGTTTCATTGCTCTACGTATTTTGAATTTTCCCGTATCCATGGGAAATTAGACCAACTGCAGGAAGTTTTTATTGTTAACCTCTGGGTATCTCTTTTCACAAAATGCATATTTTGTCAGGCATTTCATGTTCTCAGAACCAACGGAGTCAATGTCCAGATGATCTCTCAAGGGGCATCAAAGGTATGGATTCTCTCCTGTACACGTGTGAACAGGCAGTACCTTATGTGCATATAACACATTATTTCTATCTAATTTGCTGGCCAGGTAAACATTTCATTAATAGTAAATGACAGTGAAGCAGAACAGTGTGTGAGGGCTCTGCACCAGACATTTTTTGAGGGAAGTATTCTCTCTGAACGAGATTCAGGAAGTAGATCCACCAATGGTTCCGCTGGGCCGTTGTCGCATTAATAATCTTTTGTCATTCTTAATTTCTGTTTGATCAGTCATTGCAGATATAACTAGCTTGTCTTTGCTTTCGGCTATAGTTTCCTGAGGTTGTAGTAATCTATTTTTAATTGCATCTTTGAAAAGGCTTGCATCCGCTTCCATAGGCTGCATTGGCGCAGCGGTGGAATGCCTGTCACTACTCACTCCCCGCGTCCTACCTGGTTCCCGTTTAGCATGTTTGTTTTGCTTTAGCATACTTTTCCCTTTTTGTGGTTCCGTATGATGCCGCGTCCATTTTTGTGCACTTGATCAAGGGATACGTTCGGTTCCTAGCTAGCTAAACTCGTTTGCGATATGCAATCTGTATTTTACCAAACCGAGATGTCTTTCTATTCCTATTACACTAAAATATATTAGTTAGAGTGATACAATAATTTTACAAGACGATATTTCTTAAAAGAATCTGACCTATATAATATTTGAACGCGCCTTGATACCATAGATTCTGCTCAACGCTTGATTATGACTATAAAAAAAACCGAAACTTTCCTAGTCTTCCATTTAAATATTCTTAACTTATTTTTCAATTATGAAGGATTTATTTGAATGAAAAATCGCAAGGGACCCAAATTTTAAAAAAAACCCGTTCCCCCCGAGGCACAAAAACCAATCGTCAGCAGGGTCAAAGCTTCTTTTTGATACCAATGTAAATATTCATGTCAAACCTTTTCTTTCAAATTTTCTATGAAAGCAGATTTTTATGTTCTTAGGCTCCTCATCAGAGTTAGTCGAATCGGTTCCAAAGAAACCCCTCATTCCCTGGTAGGTTAATAACTATCCTAGCGCATTCAGATTCACATGCTAACATGCCTCTTGGTGTGTGTCCACAGTTGGTTACTCTTGCTTTGGACACGGCGTTAATCTTACAAGAGTTTTTCTTTTGTAGCAAATCCTATAAGAAGCGATAACAACAGATCCTGTAAGAATAATTCGGAACTCTAAACAGGATAAAACGCTGAAATGGGAAGGAATTGCCAGGCTAGGACGTTGAGTTGAAATTTGAACTAACCCACCCATTCGTAGTTGCAGTTAAGAGCCCCCAGATTGAGATATTCTACTGTAGTAAAATTAGGGCATATCAAAACATTTGTCGGAAAAGATGCATTCAATTGAACCAAAAGGATAAATAGAAATACGGCGGGGGAAAAAGGGAAAGTGACTGTACACTGACGCAAGGTCGCCTAAATCCTCGTAGAGAATATGTATATATGTTATATTTTATCTATACATCATATAACGATAAAAGCACCTCAACATCACCTATTCTTCGACAAAAATCAGAATGCATCAAAACTAGGATATGATGCGGACATATTCTTGAGTAGAATTTACCTTGCACCAAAGAGGAGAGAGCCCCCAATATCCTCGAGGAGAGAGCCCCCAATATCCTTACTGGCAAATCGTAAGTGCAGTGCAACCTCCACACCTATTCAAGTACAATTAAAAGTTAGCACCGTAGTAAGAAACTGCTCGGCGATCTTAGGACCCGATTAGAACCTCCAGAAATGGCTGGTTTTTTTTCCACCACCCCCCCCCCCCCCCCCCCCCCAACTACACTATATAAATAATGAAAGGGAACATGCATACCAAAACTAGGCAAATCACACCTAAGCATTATCAGAACTCAGCTGCAGGTGGGGGACATTTCACTTCTTTTGAATCCGTTCTTTCTTGAAGTATGACTGGGTTTTCTTCTATCTTTGGATTCAGGTTCCCAGGGTTCATTTTCTGAACCTCCTCTCTAGTGTAAATGATGATCTTCCTTACCATGGTACAGAATTCCCTGAATAAAAAGTAAAATTTACTTCAGGCAAACCAACATATTTAACTATATGCACTACCATTTCAGCTTGGAAGGAAAGACGATGGCAATTATAGTTGTTTAATACTCACTGCCAGGGATCATCTCCCACAAGCATCATATCACCTTCATTATCAGTATATACAATCACCCAACTCTTGCTGGAAGCCATTAATTCACCATTGAACTCAAACATCTGATCCAGTTCAGCTATCAGCTCATCATAATTGTTGAATTTGTTCAAGTCCACAGACCTCCCTAAAAGCAATCCCCTGCTTTTGAACCTGAAATCAGCTGATTTGACAAAATTAGTGACAGACAAATTGCTTGACAGAATTGCTGCCTAGGCTAAAATTCTGTCAAAAGTTCATCAAGATATATGTATCTACATGACCATAAGATATTAGCAAATCATTATTATCATCCTCGACTAGTCCTAAATATCAAACTAAATCCACCCTGGTGGCATCATCAAAAAATAAATTTCTCCAGATCTGGATGACAAGAAAGAGGAGCAACTACCTTCTGAATTTAGTTCATTTCTATACAAGATTCATCCTGGGAGAAAATAGCATTCTTCTTAAAAAAAGAGAGACTAGTAGAAATTATAAGTTTTTTTTTACAACTTTTTAAGAAAAAATATTTTTGTACTAAAATTAAATCTGCTATTAAAATTCCATTTGTACAGAAGCATTATATATTGCAGCACCAAATTAAAATAATAATAATAATAATAGTTAAATGCAACTGGAAAAGAAAAAACCTTGGTGCAACTTCTTGCTGAACATTGTTTACTCTCTGCATCTCTAGAAAGACGCTGGCAAGCTTGAAATGGCTTCTCTTTGTCATTATCCACAAGTGATGCATTAGCTGACTTTGAGCCCTTGGATTGCTCAGAATGTTGGTCAGATTCAGAAGTCAGTGGTTGATGCAACACATGATGGGAATGGCTTTCTGTTTCATACTTTGAACTTGACTGCAGTGGAGCTGGTTCTGATGCCACAGAATTACTGAAAAGGGGTATACCAAAGAGCTTGCAGTTACCATCACCCTTGGATTTCAGAGTCCCATGTTGTTGCAATGATGCAGATTGTGGTCTTAGCCCCCTTGAGTGAGAATTTTCTGAGTTGGAAAATTCAGATGGTGGAAGAACAGGCAACATCCAGTTCCCTTGATGTTGCTCTCCTCGATTCTGCAAAACTGAATATCCACACAATTCACCATACTTATTATTTCCAGGTTTCTGACAAGGAATATCACCACATTGTGTCGTACCCTTGACAGTAGAATCCAACATGTTTTGTGGCGGACTAGATGGCATCAGGGACCAGGGACCTGAAATGCCTAATTTCGCTTCTGAATCTTGGAAATGTTTCTTCATTGGATTAGAATCATCTAAGTTTTGGTCAACAAATGGTTGATGGAATCCATGAGGGGTGTCATTAGGCGTTTGCATAGCTGACAGTAGATCTGTGAACGGTCGCTCATGCCTCACCAGAGGCACCCGGTTTTCTGTTCCATAACTTCTCTGAGCAGAAACCAAGTCACTTTTCTCTTTCCCCTGTGAAGGGAACCACACAACAGGCTTTTGAGCAGTGTCTGATTCATTATTTTCAACAAAGGCACCTTGCAAGGACAACTCTCGACCTTGAAAAACCCTTGAAAATCCACTTGCAGATGAAGGCTCCGCCGTCACTCTTGATGAACCTGGACAAATCAACAAAAAGTTAAATGAGTACGTGTCACCAACAGACCACTACTTGGCAGAATATAATTTCCATGTATTCTACATTTCTTTAGTTTCTTGAAATATATTTCCGACAGCCTTGGGGTGATCTATACCTTCCCTTGTGAGAACAGAGGAATCAGATGAAGACGGTACCATGATTGAACGTGGTCTTTTTGCCCGAGGAACAGGAAGGGGACTCAGAGCAGGAGGGGTCAAAGCAGGTTCGATTTTCCAAGGAGAAACTCTATCCGGACGAGGAATAGATGAGGTCTCATCCCATCGGACCTAGGCAAACATAAATAGTTGGCATTAACCATACTGGTGGATAAGAAATATGCGAGTGTTTAAAAGAATAACACGTAGCCCAAACCCATCGAAACTACCTTCAAGCATCTCCATTTTGATCCAGCCCACCTGATTGGATCAGCATCACCAATACCTACTATTGTGCCAGTAAACCTTCAACAGGAGCAACCGGAATCATCAACAAACCACAACCTTTGAGCCAAGATCAACTAAATAGGAGCCAATTCCATAAGAAATCAAAGTTAGGGAATTATACCTCTGCTCTGGAGCTTCTTCACCTTCAAACCTCATTTTGAACCTCATCCCTATAGAATATTTGTTCTTGACAGACTCCATGTATTGATCAAATGGAACGATAAAGCCTGCAGGGCTTGTCCTGGATTTTGAACAGGATGCAGTTAGAAACCTTTACATGACCCAGAATAAAAGAAGCAGGGGTTGCTGAAGCAAATCTCAAGATATTTTAAACTTAAAAAACATAATTGATCTCTGTTCCTTCAAATAATTACAACATTTTTCACCCCCAACCAGATTTTACTTCAATGACACACCACTATAAGATAGATAATTACCAAATTACCATGTCAGTACAGCGAGACATCCCAGAAGCAACACTAGAGATGTTAAGAAGCATGACATGGGCAAAGGCACAGCAGAGCAGATCTAGGCTTTTGAATGCCACTTAAAAACAAAAACACTGAATTCCACTTAGCACAGATAGGTGGGTTATATTCAACTGAACTCTGAAAGACAAGCCACCCACCCCCCAGGTTTTCATTTAGTGACTGCAAAGACTAGAAATACTAAAAAAAAACCAAGACAAATTTATCCATGTTAAAAAACCCCCAATACTTGAGGTGTTTCAAAGCATGACATAAATGCACTATATTATGAGAATCACTGACAAACCTGGGTTTGTAATAAACCGTAAACATGGTTCCTGTTGAGACAGCATGCCATGCTGTTGCAAGGACTCCCAGGTGCATGCTGTGACTAGAAATGACGGAAGAAGGAACAGTAATTTGTTGTCTCATAGCACGTCGAACTCCTACGCGAAGTTCTCCGTTTTCACCTCTGAGGCCAGAAATAGTTACATCAGCTACAAGCAATAACTTGCAACAATCAAACATGTAATAATCACGATGGTAAACCTGAGAAAAATGAAAGCATCCCCAGCAACAAGCCTTTTGGAGCTGACGAAGACGCTCCAACCACTTTGAAGCAGATGCCTCCTAGGCTGACCTGCATTTCAAGATTTATAATCAGCAGAAGAACACAGAAATCCATTATAACAGTGGCTGAAGACTATTTGTCTATTTCCATGCAATCTATACTATTAGTTTTATGAAAGATGACATTGGCAGGTGAAACACATCACACAAAAGAACACGTGGGACTGGCGCAACAGAGAAGAATATCCAGTTGATTGCCTCAAGAAGTTAGTGTTGCCTACATTAATATTCAACTAGATGCCTTCAAGAGAACTTCAGATCTCTTTTGATTAAATTCTTTTAAAAAAAATTTCAAAAAACAGGAGTACTACTTGAAATGAAGAAAAACAAGAGTTATTTACCGCGAAATATATGACGGAACCGCCACTCAACACCATGCAAATCTTTAGCCACCAATTCTTGGGTTGGTGGTTGCCGGCACATGTCCTGTTAAGGTACAATGGTTAAATGACTCACAGAATCAATCAAGACTGGAGAGAATAAAGGCAATCAATTTAATGCAATAGAAGAAGCCCTAACCAGCGGTGGGAGACATTCATCTGCGTGCCGTCTCAACACTGAAAATCCACCGTGCGTGCTAGTATCTGAAGCCGTCAAGGTCTTGCAGAACGAGTGTACATGAGGACGTGGAGGAGGAGGGGGCAACGTCACCATCTCAACTGAGTTCTCGTCTTGCTGTCCACGAATAATAAGATTCTTAGTGCCATATACCTGTATTTTATGACTCCAAGAAAGAAAAAAAAATGGAAACTCTCATAAGAGGCATACATTTGCATCAGGAAGCAAAGTCACTTGAGCGAAGACTTCGTCGGTGTCAGGTTCGGCCTACAAGGAAGAAAAACTGACATCAATACAGAAACCACAACTCATGCGCAGCGGCAGAGGATCATCCTCCGAAAATCCCAAACCTTCTAAAAGAAGACAAGACGAAGCAATAATACCTTCAAATGAACGTTAATCACACGGCACAGGATCTTATGCGACAGGTTATAAATTGGCATCTGCTGATCGGCGACCTGATTTGTCGACGCCTCAACCTAGATTTGAACTCAAGGATAGAGAAATCATAATAAGTGCATGCAGAATCCATTCGAAAATTGAATACTAGAAATTTTGAAGAAAAGGAAAATCAATGGATAACTGGAATCGTATAGAGGTAAGGAGTAGTGGCAAAATCTTCAGACAATCCGCTCACACACCTGCTCGATATGCCCTTGAGGAAAGTAAAAAACTCTCTCCCCTTCTCGGGGCACCGTTACAAGAGGTCCAGCACAAGCATGCCAGAGTTCCGTGTATAGCGCGTCCTCCGGACCTAATACGACATCGAAATCACAAAACAATCGATCAAAAACAAGAATCACTCAGAAAAGTCGCAAACGAAAAAAATTCTGCGTCGCCAGGAGGATTCACCTCTTCCGGCAGTCGATGGATAGACTTGGGAGGGCTCTGACACTCCATTCCTTGCGATTCCGGCATTATTAGGCTCGATGGAACCGGAAGAGAAGGTCTCACCACGGCCATTACTGCAATTTCCTTTAATCGAAACTTCAGAAGAAGACATCTCTTAGAAATTTCAGCAAAGATCTCTCATGTGCAGCTCCTTGAAAAAGTAAATCTAAATCCTAAAACCCTAATCCCTCGAAAGAACCACAACAACGAAGCAAAGCGATGTTTAAGAGCCTAAATCCGTCAAAGCTCCACCGCAAGAAAACTCTTGTGAAAGGCTAGACTGGAAACGGAAAGCCAACCCTATTTCTGCAAGGGAATTCGCTGGATTTGACCATTTCTTTGATTTCTTTCTCCTCATCCGCTTCCTGCTTCACTGTGGCTGCTTCTAATGGCAAAAGAGGCTTGTCTCTCTCACACTGACTGATAACTCATCTGAATGGGTACTGGGGAGGTCCAGTTGCCATAACGATCGTACAGTAATCTTCTCCACTGCGTGACCTTAACCGTGGGTCCAAATCAGCATGCTATAATTTCAACCGCGGTCAAATTGTAACCGGCTGTCTCGGTCACCCCCTCCCCATACGTGTCCGACCGCCCTTGGCTGCCCGACTTCAGGGAAAATGAAGTCTCGTAAAACGCCAAGGAAAATTTCGCTAAATCAGTTTACGTTCTTTATTATTACCAAAAGGAAAAGTTTACTTTCTTTGTGGGACAAATGGGTCCATTGTGCTACCAAACGGGCAGGGAAATTGCTTCTGTCCTGTCATGCGATTTGGTTGAGATTTCGATCCAACGATCAGGAATGTTTCGCTTGATAGTCCTGTACATTTAGCTAAAACAAGGTCCCAAGGTCAGAGATTTAGGGTGGAACCGAAAAAAGGACTGAAATGGTTAGTGAGTTTGATTACTTTTTGGAGTTACTTGGTTTCAATTCTAACTCCCCTGGTGAACCAAGGATTACTTCAGACTAATATCATGTCCTTGTAGTTGTAGATGTGTGACGTGTGTTCCAACATCGCATCAAAGGTTGAGGTCCATTTACAAGTTACATCATTTTTTCTCTTAAGTTTACTCATTATTATTTGATGTATTATAAATGGATTTCAACCATTTGATGTGATCGTTGGAACATATGTTTTCCTTCTACAAGAGAAATAGACTGGATAAATTTTCGAGTTACTTCGACTAGAGAAATGCTAGGTGGTCGTGCAATTAGCATAGCATGTCTTTCCATGCAAATGGCTGAAATTTAAAGATAATTATTTTGACAATGTGTCCTATATATGTGACAGCCCCTTTCTTCTTCTTCTTCTTCTTCTTCAACCTCTTTGCAACATTATCTCTTTTACAAGCGCAAAAGTTTGGAGGCATCCTATAATCTATATGGATATTAAAAAAATAAAAAAATCCCAAAGCACCCTAATGCAAGGTTGTGTTTCATTGGTGTTTTCTTATGATAATCATGTCTAGATATATAATATTTTTGGAGTATTGTTACTTGTAAATATGAAAAACTTCAAAGTATCACATTGCAAATATTTGATCATCGTGCATCCAATGTAAAACTTATGATTAAACTCAAAGCGGATGTTATTCCACGTCAATGCAAAAATATCATGGAACCTCAAAGCAGTTATATTTGGTTTATATCTATTTCATTTGGTAAACATATCATATATCACCTCTTTAGGGTGTTACTACATGTAAACATCGAAATTTCAAGACAATCTTATGCACTTATATTTGTTTTGTGTATATTCTATATGGCAACCACGCACTAAACGCGTTATTTTCTTAAGCATTTTCCCACGGGAAATTTCATGGCACTTCAAAGTAGTTACATTTGGTTAGTTTGCATTCCATTTGGTAATCATGCATAAATAGATAACTTTCTTGACGTCTTAGGCATGTGAATCCTAAACTTTTAACACGCCCTCAAGACAATTATACTTGATTGGTCTATATTCCATGCGGCAACCATGACTAAGCAAATTATTTCTTATTTCTTTGAGGTGTTTTCCCATGTGAGGACGAAATTTTCATGGCATCTCAAGTCAACCATATCTGCTTGATGTGCGTTCAATCTGATAACTATGCCTATATATGTTGTCTCTTTGAGGGTGTTAATGCATGTAAATATAGTAATTTCAAGATACCACAGAGCTCTCATATTTATTTAAGGTACATTCCATGTAGCAGCCACACTATGCTAAAACACCTTTAAGGTATTTTCCCATGTAAATGTGTGTTTTTTTTTTCTTTTTCTTTTTTCTTTTGGGTTAAATGAATGTGAAAATTTCATGGCACCTCAAATTAGTTATATTTGCTTGACGTTCATTCAATCCGGCAAAAGCATGCATAGATATATAATCTAGCTCTTTGGGCATTGCCACATATATGTATGGAAATTTCAAGGCACCCGAAGGCATTTCATGCTTGATCACATTGTTTATTTGAGTTGTTTTTTTTTTTGGAAATGAGGTTCATCCGGGCTAGCTTGCGCGCACCACGACTACATCTTCGAGGCACTTTTTATATAATTAATATAGGCGAGGCTTCGCCCCTGGCCCGGAGGGGATTCAAACTCGACCTCCTACGTGAAAGCGTTGGGCTTTGCCAACTGAACCACCCCTCGGGGTTTTATTTAAGTTGTTTTCCCATGTGAATGTGAAAAGCACATAAAATTTTTATGGCGTGTTCCGTGTGTAAATTTGAAAATTTCAAGGGTTATATTTGGTTATATGTCTAATCATTACAAGTGGCCGCCATGCCATGCTCCTGATTAACTAGTAAGCTTCCACCTACTTCTAATAGGTTTACTTAGGGTTATGCTTAGTAAATTCTAGTATTATTTGTACAATCCATTAGGCTTACTTAGGGATATGCTCAAAGTTAGTCAAGTCTAATATTAATTGCACAATCACGATTAATCATATACTCGGAAAAAATATATATATATATATTACCAAAAAAATAATATTCGAAAAAGTCACCCCCACAAAGTACCACCAAATATGTAGGGTTTTAAAATGGTTTGGGATGGGAAAGTTGGATTGTCACATCACCAGATAAATTTCATTGTTTCCTTAAATCAAGGAAACTTGTCTCTCATTTTCCCACCCCACCTTTATTCCAGCAAACAAACGCAGCCTAAGTTGTGTTAGAATTTTGAAAGTTAAAAAATAAATAGCTGTCCCATTGTTAATGGGTGTTTCTAGAGCGTTTTCGAAACAAAGTTATTTCGGTAATTTCCCTTGGTTAGGGTATTCATATGATTTTGCACAAAGTTAAATATACTTCTTATTGTTTGTAGAAGAAGTAGCAAAATATTTATGGTTGTAAATTTGCTTGCTCTTCTTTCTCCATAGCAGGCCCTTGCAAAGTACGAGTATGATCACAAAATGTAGGTCAACCAAATGTAGGTCAACCATATAAAAAAAATCATTTATATATATATATATATATATATATATATATATATATATATATATATATATATATATTTTTTTTTTCCACTCTACCTTTGCAAACAAACGTAGCCTTAGTGTTGGATGTGAGAATGGTGTTACTCTTTCTTAGGTGATCCAAGTGCGGTCACAACCTTTCCTATAGATCAACTTTAGAATATTTTGAGTTAAAAAAATTAGTTTCATTGTAGATGATGCAATTTTACTACACTATTTTAACCCCCCACCCCCCTCCAAAAAAAACCTTTTTTTTGGGAGTATTTGCTAACTTCCCACCATGTAAGTTGCCATATATTGATATAATTTTTTTTTCCTTGCCGGTTCATGCAACTTTTCCCTAATAAAGTTATCTTACCCCTCCCAAAATAAAAATAAAAAATAAAAAAAAGTTATCTTACCCCTCCCAAAATAAATAAATAAATGCTTTATAATAAAAGTTTTTTTTTTTCTTTTCTTTTTCTCTGGCTTTTTATCTTACCTATTTTCTCGAATTTGGTTTTCAGTTTCTCCCCTATTGAATTCGCAATAAAACTAAAAACAATTGAAGACTTGTGGATCAGGCAACTAATTGAGTTTATAGAAACCAATACTATAAAAGTCAAGTTTTGGATAAATTTGATTCCTAATGAAAAACTATATATAATATTTGAAAATAAATATTATCTCAATCGGCGTTCATACCTTCAAGACTATGTATAGGATAGTTTGTAACTTAAGAGATGTATATATACTTTAAAATAAAAAGTATCTCAATCGGCCTTCAGACCTTCAAGACTCATATTGGATAACATTCTTATAGCTCACGAGGTGTTTCATTTTCAAAGAGGGAAGAAAAAAAGGAAAGAAGAGATTCTTATTTATAAAATTAGAAATACAAAAAGCATATGACAGACTTGAATAGATTTTCATTGAGAGAAATCAAAATGCTCTTAAAACTAAGTTTCCATGGAAATTGGGTTTATCTTGTTATGTCTTGCATTACTTCCAGATCTTATAAGTTGCTTGTCAATGGTGTGATCAAATGTTCAATAAATCTTTATAGGGGCATTAGGTAAGGGGACCCACTCTCTCCGACCATCTTTATTATATGCGCTGAAGCTTTATCTTCCATCACATTTTACGTTGAGAAATTTAATTGGGTGAAGGGAATCAAAATCAAGAATAGGGGTCCAACTCCTTCCAATCTTAGTTTGCTGACGACTGTCTACTATTCTCATAATTGAAATTGGGAGAGGTTTGCAACCTTAAAGCTCACATTGACTTTTACTGTAAGGCTAGTGTCAGCTCATCATCCTGAAGAAGTTTAAGATCACTTTTATCAAGAATACTTCGAGAAAATTTATGAGATGGTTTTTAAAATTCTAAAAATCCATTTTGGTTAAAATGCAAGCAAGTATCTTGAAGCAAAATTTTGAGGGTAAAAAATGCAAATCTTCAAGGATATCATGGAAAGGGTGGACAGAAAGTTCCAAGGATGGAAACAGTCTCTTTTGAATCAAGCGGGGAAGGAAATTTAATTAAATCTATAGCTTTCTCTATGTACAATTATGAGACTTTCCATTTTTTACTCCCAATGGCCATGCAAAAGGATTGGTTATATATATATATATATATATATATATTTGATATGAGGTTCATCCGGGCCATCTTGTGCACACCATGACTATATCCTCAATGGAGCTTTTATATAATTAATATAGAAAGTGGCCCCCAAGGGGATTCAAACTCTGACCTCTTATGTGGAAGCGTTGGTCTTCTATCAATTGAGCCACCCCTCGGGGTTATCATGCAGTAGGATTTGAAGAAAAAATCAACAAACTTCTTTGAGGTGAAAGCATCAAAGATTCAAAGGCAATAAGATCCATTGGATCTCTTGGGAGAGAATTAGCAATCCAAAAAATCAAGGTGATTTGGGGTTGAAAGATCCATATATGTAGAATTTGACACTTTTAATGAAAGTAGCTTGGAGATTATGGCAGAATTTGGATTCTCATTGGGGGTAAGATTATGATACAATTTTACTTTCTCAAATGTGATTTCTTGAATGCAAGATTAGGACATAATTCGTCTTTGGCACGACGTAGTCTCATATAAGGAAGGAAATGGCTAAAAACGGGCCTTTGTTGGAGGGTGGGGACAGGAGAGAACATTTCATTCTATAATTCAAATTGGATTCCTTCTTATTCCGACTTCAACATCCAATATTCAGAGATTGAAGGAAGCCAGGAGAAATATGTGAGTGATTTGATTAATCCATTGACTAGTACGTGGAAGCAAGAGGTTTTGGTAAGTTTGTTTGACAAGGATGACTCTTGGAGTTTCGAAAAATCAATATTCCTCTTTTCCCTTAGGGGATGAACTTATGTGAGTCATAAATGGAAATGGCTATTTCTCAGTTAAGAGTGCATATGCGATGCTATTGAAAATGCATGAGCTAAAGGAAAATCAAAAGGCATCCACTTCAAGAAGTAGTAGAAAGACAATTCCTAAAGGAGTGTGGCATAATGTGTGGAACTGTAAAGCTATCCCAAAAGTGAAGAACTTTTTATGGAGGGCTTGCGATGAAGGATTAAGCATCCGGAATGTGAGAGTGAATCCTCTATGCCACCGCTGCAGCAAGGAAATATAAACAACCAGTCTCTTTTTTTTTTTTTTTTTTTTTTTTTTGGAGGGGGGAAAATAAATATGCTCATTCGGATCAGCTTCAGTGATTGCCTCTGAGTTCTTCGGGCAAATAAGAAACTAAGTTATCTTGTTCATTTGTCAGGGCTACTTGGTTCGGTTCCTCACTTTGTTTTATTCCACCAATTGACGAATAGCCATCATTGCCGAAATAGATAGAATCATGAAGTGATCAAAGATTGGGTAATGCAATTGAGTGCAAAATGTTAGGAAGATTTGCAACATGCATTTTGTGGCAACTATGGCTAGCCATAAATGATGAAATCTTTAATCACAAAATCCGAACTCCACATAAAGTGATTGATAAAGTGTGCAAGTTACATGAGGAGTATAAAGAAGTTGCTCTTCCCCCAACTCCAAATTTGCAAACCCATCTGTCAGTCATTAGAGATGAGCCGTGGACCCCCTTGATTGAGGTCTTTTAAGGTAAATAGTGATGCCTCCTTGAGGCCCAACTCCCAACAAGGTCTCCCAACAAGGTGGTCTGGGTTGGATTTGCAAAGACTCCAATGGCACCTGCATATTGGGGATCTCTAAACCGGCTCAATTTGACTCAGTTTTGCTAGTTTATAAAAGAATATTAATTGGACCGAGAAAATTATCATAAAATTTTAGACTTAATAATTATTTTTAAAAATAAAATTCATTTGACTAAAAAGATTTAAAAGTATAGTATTCAATAAATATTATTTACGATTTGACCATCTGGAAAATTTTCCCTTAAAAGCTAATCGGAACGAATCTCAATTCCGTAAGAAAACTGTTTGTCCCAACATTTGGTCACAAATGAATGAATGATGGTAATGTAGTGATGAATTATATTTGTGGGGACCACCCAAATTGGGTTCCACATTTGTCATGAGGGGAGTACTCTTTGATGCTCTGATGGTCCATGAAAGTTTGTTGTGGTATTGATGGGCATAAGGTTTGTCTGGTCCACGCAAAGGGTGGCCAACCAAGAATCCAACTTCATACACGAGTGAGTGAGTGAGGGAGGGACACTCACGTCGTCAGTCCACAGGACACAAGCCTGTGATGATCAAACTTTGAGTCTATGCTCATTTTTGTGAAGGTGAAGAAGCTACGTAGTACGTACACTGTACACACAAAAAGACAACAGAGGAGGCCCTTTTAAGTTTCTTGGGTGAAGAGTATTTGCAAAGCAGTGGAAAGTGAAGAGTATTTACTATTAGAGGACAAGGAGGGACAGGTAGGTAGGCTGTTCTATTTCTGGGGGCGTGCGGAGAAAAGCAAGTCCTTCATGAATGGAAGCCATGAAGTGTTTCTTTGGAGTTGGTTTTTTTTCTTCTTCTTTCTTTCTAAGAGCATAAGAATAAGAATCAAAAACTACCCAATCCCTACCCACGGAATATGCGCCATGGTATAAAGGCTAACATGCGCACATATTCCTTTACGATCGTTAGCGTCGGTTCGGGCCGGATCCGATGGTTTGAAAAGTTCAGCACAGAAAATAATAAATGGTACCAACTAACCGACATGTGTTCCGCGCTTGCTTGATAGTTGATACTGATAGACAGCACCGACAATTTGCCTCTTTTATGGGGGCCCACTTATGTGTCCCAGGAAGTGAACAGAGCCCAACTCAGCTGGGACACACACACCCTGAACCTGAACCTGAACCTGAGTCCCTGACTCCTGATCTGAATGCCAAGAGCCAAGAGCCAAGAGCCAAGAGCCAAGAGAATGTATTTATTTATTTATTTATTTGTTCCTAATTCATTATTTTCTCTGATAGGCTCCCGATCAGTTATTATTGGCCTATGTATTATTATCGTCATTATCCTGCTCGTGTTAGTTCTTAGATCAGTATCTTTAGGATTCAACGACTCTGATTTTTTTGTACTTTTTTTTTTTTTGGTGAAATGATTTTTTTGTACTTACAATCCTATTTTGTTAGATCTTCCGTGGTAAGAGTTGATGCACACTGCCTTAGGCATCTTACTGTATTTTAATCTATTTTGATTTTCAAATTTAAGTAAAATAAAAGAAAAAAAATAAAGATAATAAATAAATAAATGAAGGTTAAAACTCGATGTACACCTATGATGTTTTGGATAGAAGTGTAGAATACGGAGGCGGTGTAAAGGAAACTGCGAAAACATAACATTTTAGTTAAAATAATCTTTGTTTGATACGAAAATAAATAAATAATAATAAATAAAAAAAAGTCATTGAGTGAAGCTGGGTTTCTGCCTCCATGTGTCAAGCCATGAGACAACCCTTAACTTGTTTGACGGTGTAAGGCAGCAACCGAGTCAACCGGCGGCAGAGACTACTCCTGTTTTAGCTTTTAATAAGGAAAAGAGGAAGGAAGACCCTAAAAATGCTTCTGCTTTGGTTATCAAACACGCGCTTGTCCGTTAGGAAGGAGGAACTGGTTAGGGTTTTTTTATGAAATTGACTGTTGAATAAGAATAAAATAAGGAAGAAACCTACATGCTTTCTTCATTATTTCTTCATTTTTTATAAGTATGACATTGATTTTAGAAATGGCTGGCCGCTGGCGCATCAGATAAGATAAATAATTTCTTTTAGGGGCAACGGATAGGATAAATAAATCGGGCGAACGGTTTCTTGCGTCCCAGTGTCCCACAATTTTGAGGTACTCAACAAATCATATCATGGGCCTCAAGCCCACTGGGTGATTTAATGAGACTAGTAAAATACATGAAAATAGTGCACTTAATTTGGTCCTTCATGGTGTTTCGGCTATGCTTTCTAATTATTGCATCTGAAAAATATCCATACTAGTGGTAAATATCCACGCTTCTCAGTGAAAAGATTATGGATTCAATTCTCACCGAGGCATCTCTCCTAAAAATGTAGTTGAGGTACACGCAAACTGGCAAATGAAACTCAGCTCCCAAAAAAAAAAACCCATACAACAACAAATAAAGACTCAAAGCCACTGCTTGTAAGACAATGAGTCAGACATTTATAAATGATTAGTTTTTGCTTTGCCATAACCAAAATAGAATTGGTCAATATAAATCTAAACCCTTTTCTTATCTCTACTCTGCCATAATTTCTACTAGGCAAAATAGAAAAAGAGAAGATTTTCATTTTCCACTGGACAACGTTTAAACTTTCTTAAGTACTGATGTATCATAGCGTGGAAGACACTCTAAAATTTCAACCCCCAAACAAAATATCATGTGTTAGGTATTTATTTGTTAAAATAAGCCATGAAGGAAACCCTCGTTCATGCATTATGCGAATAGATATTCAGCTGCAATATTAGAATTTAAATGTCTTTGTTTCTTTCGTTATCATTAATGGAACATCATTGTCACTGTATTGAGTTACTTTCAGTCTTATTTATTTGTCTTCTTTTGCCACACAGTACAAGTTTATGTTCATCCTTTACTGCTCCAGAGGGGAACAAAAGCATTCGCAAAGACGTTGATGTTGGTCAAGGGTTAGAATTTCAACACAAGATTGCATAAAGCATTATAGTCTGAATATCTAATTTAAAATACCATAACTGTGTTGGGTTATGAAAACCCCATCGAATAAAACAATCAGCAAATAAGAGAAAATAATAACACAATAATTTACGTAGAAAACCCTTAAAGGAAAAAAACCAATGGCAAGAGAGAAAATTCCACTATAGATAAAGAAATATACAAGAAGGAAGATTTTAAAATGGATTACATATGGAGGGGAAGACATCTTTTATAGCCTCTCCCCATCATACTTTCTCCCATATCTACTCGAATTTGGACTAAAACTCTCAACAAACTCCTACTTCTTTCCGATGTGAAATAACAACTCCCACTTCTACAAAATGTTGGACTAAGATTATACAATAAACTGTGCTTTGAATTAGTATTTAAAGAAAGCATTAGTTTTACAATTTATTTTTCCACTTTCATCAAAATTTTCATAGGATTATTTCTAACATACACTCTGAAACCTGAGTCTAAATGGTACAAGTTTGTGACGATGAGGGAGCTTGATTTTCTAACACAAGGAGACCCTCAAAACGAGGAAGCAGTTTTATCTCTGTGGTTTAAAGTCTCAAGTTGCATGTTGTCACTGATGGTGAAAAGGGGCTGCAGATATTTCACCAAGGTTTAATCTCTTTTATCATCACATGCCTCTTCCAGGACTTGATGTAAAAATAATAATAATAAAAAACTAGGTTTTTAAGTTCCATTTCATGAAGTTTCTGTCCAAGGGAAATGAGATTTTTACAATGGACCACGTTTAAACTGTTTCAGATATTCCATGGTTGTCAACAAACCATGGGCCCAAAGGCCCACTGGGTATGACTTATGAGAGTAGTCAAATTTCTCTTCTCTTCTTGTCGTCCTCTTTTTCATTTTTACATTGGACCACGTTTGAACTGTTTAAAGTGATGTATCATGGTATGAAAGACACTATGAAATTTCAACCCCCAACAAAATGTCATGTTTTTAGATATTTATTTGTAAAAACAACAAGCCATTGAGGAAACATTTCTTCATGTGTTATGTGAAAAAAATATGCCGCCGCCACACTTAGAAATTTAGAGATTAAATGTAAAAAGAAAATGTCTTTGTTTCTTCCATTACCCTTAATGGAACAATGTTAATTGTCACTCGATGAGTAATTTAGTACTTCTCATCTTAATTTACCCTTTTTTCACTTCTCATCTTAATTTACCCTTTTTTCTTCTTCTTTTATTTTATTTATTTCATTTGGGGGCACGAAGGACAACTTTCTTTAATCGTTGACTGTTTTAGGTGATGGTAGGTGAGGTTAAGATGGAGACCCCTTCCAACGAAGACTTTAGAAATGATTTATTCAAATCATTCTACCGAGAATATTGAAATTTGTGACTATAATACACACATGTGGAATTCATAAGACCCACCATAGCCATCACGTGAAAATCACATAGGACTAAAATTTGTAAGTACGTATAAGTCGTTCTTAATGAGGAGATTTTAAGAGAAAAATACATTCCGCACCAGTTTCTGACGGAATGATCCGGATTCTTTATTTAGTGGGACTTTGGAAAAGGATGGAATACCTTACTGAAGAGGTCCTGGGTTTTGTTCTACTTTATGGTATATTATGTAATACTTCAATTCCTAATATAAAAAAAAAATATCTTTTCTTGAAAAAAAAATTACATAATATAAAAATATGATGTAACGCTGAGACATTTTTGCCCTTCCCATTAGCGTCATTACGACTGCTAAGTCAGGAACATTTATGTAAGAATAATTATAGTATTTGTGATGTATTTGGGCTATCAGAAACTCACAATATAAGTGAGGCCCATTTAATAGATCATTGCTGTAGCAAATAGTGTGTTCCGATCTAAATTTTGCTGTTTAGTTTTGCTAAATGCCATGCACATCAAAATCCAGGAATCCAGAAAAAACAACCAAAAGAAAAGAAGGCCAAACATATGATTTGTCGTCTGAATAACACTGGGAAGTGGGAACTTGTATTAACAGATAAGTAAGCCGAAAGCAGACATTTCTTCTTCCTCCCCACACAATCACACATGAATAGATGCTACTGGGCCAAGACCAGATAGACTTCATGGGGCAAATAATTTACACAAATTTCATTCATATACAATTTCTTCAAAAGCTGTGCAGCTGGGTCAGCATGGGCACCAGCTCATCACTTGAAGGCCGATCTGCAGGCAAATCTGAGAGACATACAACAGCAATTCTCACAGCCATTAGCATCTCATCCTCTTCTCCTTCCTCTCCCAGGATGCTCTTATCAAGTGCTTCTAGCGCCTCACCTGCTTGCTGCAAATGTCGAAGCCATCGACCCAAACTTCCCCCACCTGCTGCTTCCCCAAAGAAGGGATCTAATGGGTCTCTCCCAGTAAGTAGAACCCCCAATATTATTCCAAAACTGAAGATGTCACTCTTATCTGTATACCTGTTACAATGGCATCCAAACCCACTATGGTAATCAGAATTTTCAGAAATGATGCAAGTACTAGGATGTGTGTCCTATGGATTCTTGGAATAGATTCTCTCTCTAGAACACATTCTGTAATCCGATTCATATCTATTTCCCCCTTTTCAGAGTGTGTTTGAGACCCAGAAGAATGACAATTGCATACACTAAATGTTGAGCCAAGTCAATACTTCCTATGATGAAACAGTTCGGAAAAACGGGAGACAACATGTAATTAAAATTCACATAATGCTCAAGCACTACAAGCCCACTGGATACTAGGATGAAAATCTTGCAACTGTAGCAAGATTATCAATGAACAAGTGCTCAAATTGTGGCTAAATATTCATCAGCATGAGATTGTCTGGTTCTGTTAAATTGACAAGGAAAAATTGAAAGCTATTGCTCTGAAGTCATATTTGTTATTGCCATTGTACAACAACTAGAAATTCTTTAATAAAGAAGTAACTTAGTAATCATGGTTTCCAATTCCATTATAAATATGTGGAAAAGGAAGAAACAATTAACTTGAAGGCCAAGCAAACATATGGAACTCTTGGGCAACCCTTGATACTAGGGATCCATGGATCTGTATCCATGAGGTTGCGGTCCAAGTAGCTATGTGTGTTGATGCGCTTGGTATGGATACCAGTAACCCAAGCATGTAACAAATAGCCAACAAATTCTATTATAATTGCATTGTGGAAACCCTATGATCAGGAACTTGCATAGATACATCACCCTAAGAGAATGTCAAATTTTAATACTGTAAAACAAACCCAAATAAATAAATAAATAAAAATTGCATACAATACCTGCAGTTCTGGAAACACTCTGGAGCAGTGTAGTCTGATGTCCTTATACCTAAATTGGGGTGTAACCTTGGCCAAGCCGATGTCAGATAGCAATGGCTCAAACTCTGGATCCAACATGATATTCGTAGGCTTCAAATTCTGGTGCAGAACTCTAGGGTTGCAGCTAAAATGAAGATGCTGAAGCCCCTTGATCACCCCAACTGCAATCCGGTGGCGAACTTCCCAGCTGAGCCTAAGTTGGTTCTCCCGCACCCTGTTCATTGCATCTTCAAGGCTACCCGTGGGGATGTAATCATATACCAAAGACAAACGAACTGGTTCACGAATATAAGCCCTTAAGCTCATCAAGTTACGATGTTTTAATCCAGCTAATGTTTCTAGTTCTTGCTGAATTCGTCTCTTGACTGACTTGCTTTCAGTCTCTGGAGAACCCTTCTCAAATGGCTCAAGCCTCTTCACAGCAAAGGCGATTCCTCCATCAAGAACAACTCTATAATACTTTCCATTAGGGCTGGATCCAATCAACTGGTGGTTTTCGGTTGAAAGAGCAAGTTGTAATGTCTTAGAATCTATCTTAGGAGTAAAGACTACAGGGCCTTTGAGTACCGGGGTTCTGCTCATGTAATGGAGAACCAGCCGCACTAAGCAAGCAAGAAGTACCGCACAGAACAACCCAGTTAAAACTCCAAACAAAATGCTCAAAAATACTCTTCGAAGACTATTCTTGAAATCGGAAACCCTAGATGGAGACGGTGACCCAGTTGGAATTTGCTCCGTCATCTCTTCAAGTCCTTGGGTAATAGAAATGGAGAAGCACATAAACAGGGCAAGCAATGTTAGGTTTAGATGGTTTAAGCGACTCTTGTATCTGCTCTTATCCATGGAAGTAAAACAGAGAACCCAAAAAAGAAAAATGGCAGACCCCTCGAGAGTTCTTGAAGCTTCCCAAGCAGAAAATGAACCTTTGAGAGCCCAGATCTATAGACCATGAAGCAGAAGAGACTCTCCGGCCATCGTAAATTAATTCGGTCCTCTCAAAGCTCGAAGCTGCAAAACCCAAACAAAAATGCCCTTATTCCTTCACTAGCGAAAAGCTGAGCTGGCTTTCTA
Organism: Hakea prostrata; assembly: GCF_041222555.1. Classification (NCBI taxonomy): domain Eukaryota; kingdom Viridiplantae; phylum Streptophyta; class Magnoliopsida; order Proteales; family Proteaceae; genus Hakea; species Hakea prostrata. Next base: position 1,632,003 of record NC_142602.1, on the reverse strand, counting down.
TCAAAGAAATACAGCATGGTGGGATAGCACTCTTGCCCAAAGCAGTAAGAGAGTTCATCAATAGATGATATAAAGGTTCGAACTTTTAAACCCAGAGATCAACGAGAACCCAGTGAAAAACGAAGCTTTCACCCCCATCAACTTCCCAGGCCGCGACCAAACTTACCTGGCCTTGAAAGAGTTCAACATTCAATAGGAACCATAACAGCAAGTCTTCAAAGGCTCATCATGCGTTGAGATGTCAAAGTACCATCAAATATCTTGCAATAAATTTATTTTCTTCATCATCCCAACGCAGAAAGAGGAAGGAATGTAGTGCAGTCCCACTTCAACAGAGACTTTGAGCAGAGCAAATATAGATAGAAACGGAAAACAAACAGAGAACAATGAAGAAGAAAAACCGTTAAATCAAGCGTCTGAAGCCAGAGATCCTACGAAAAACGAGAAATTGGAAAAATAGACAGAAAAGACGAGAAAGACATTCTTGTTCAAGTAGAAAGTATTTAGAAAAGAAATAAAGAAAACGAGAGAAAAGAAAAGAAATTTATTTTTATAATTTTGTATTCGGTGAAAAAGAATTGATTTACTGGAAAAGGTGTGAGACTCATGATAATATTCGCATTCACTTGTAACACAAGCTTCCCAACAAAAAAAGAAATGTTTTTGACAAGAATTACTGTCGATGATAAGATGTTAAAAGATAGAGAGAAAACAACAACAACCAAATTCAGCCTAGAAATTTTTAGTCTGAAATAGAAGAGAAGGCCGAAGGGAAGGGCATCGGCAATGGAGCTTCAGAGCGCTCTTACAGAAAAGCTGTACCTGCGGTGCTCTGCTCTGCTCTCGCGGTCGTGGTCGTCTCTCTCTCTCTCCGTCTCTGTGTTATTTCTTTCCCGCCATATCCAACATTTCCTAGTCAGCACCAGAAGGGAAAGAAGAAAAGCGGGGCCCAACAGCACGGGATACGAAAGCCGGCTCAATCACCATCACGAGACCGAAAGCGATACATCGAACTGTGTGATATTGAAGGGATAGGTAGGAAATCCTGGCCGTTGAATCAGTCAGAGCGGATGTTTTCTCGCTTATTACAAAGCCCAAGATAAAGGAAAAAGGAATCTAGGGAATTTATTCGGCTGTTGCATCACAGGACAGGCCCCGACTCGACCAGGCAGCTTTTTTTTCTTTCGTCTCTACTTCCGATTTTTATTTCTTAGCAATGAATGGCTACAGGCCGCATATTTTAAACTTGTAAAATTACATATGTATAAAATAATAAGATTGAAAGGGAACTTATTCCCATCCTCACTCCAAGTGGCCAGTGTAATACAAGTATAGAACCTCCAAGGCTCCAAGCTTCCATTACAAATGGAACTTGGAATATTAGAGTTTTGTGCTTCTACAGGAGGAAACTGATTTGTCAACAAAGAAGAAAACACAAAACAAAAAAAGTATTCCGCTACTGAATATAAAAGAATGGCAAGGCAATTTCGTCTTAAACTAACTAGTACAGATATGAGATATGTAAGCGTAGAGTTTACGATTGGGAATCAAGAAAGGCCGATACTAGCAGGATCAATGCAACACTCCAATTGTATACTATTCCTATATTCCATAATGTGTTCAAAAAGCTCTTAATCGTCAGCCAATTCAGGTGTAATGTCAGAACAATGTTTAAAGTTAATGTTGCAGTTCATGAGCTGGAATAACAGAAACCTCATTTCCCACATCAGCATTTTATTTTGTATATTCTTGTTATAAATACCAACCAAAATATCATTAGAAAGAGTCTCCATTAGAGCTTCCAATAAAAAGGATATATTACTAAATATACAATTGTACAACCACACAGTGACAAAGCACCTCGCACTGCCCTGGGAGAGAAACTACAATAGCTCCAAGACCTGGGAAACAACCATTTTAACTTATATATTGCTCGGGTTCTATCTTACATGGGACTGTAGGGGCAGGGCATTCCATCCCTTCTCGCTCCTCTTAGATCCCAAAACCACAGGTGGAAACCAACTCCAGTGGAAAACCAGCCACCAAGTTTCAGATGAATAGTGGCACAGCAACTGAGCTTCATTCTGTACACTAGAGTGCTTTTAAGCAAGGGGGTTGGTCTTTGAAGCATCCTCTCAGACAGCCTCATCTGTTTTTTTGTCTTAGAAGAGAAAGTACCTCATCATCATTGAAAGCAGAGTCTGCTGCAAGCTGAAGAGGGGTTTTACTTTGACCATCTACAACCCATGGATCCGCACCCCTGCAACCAGATTGGAATACTTGAGAAACCCTTCAATGGTAACTAAATGAAATTCTATCCTGGTAATCAAACATAAAATAGTCAGTAGAAAGAAATTAAGAATTGTGATTTGTCCAGTTTAGTATTTATGTTTGAAAATAGCATAGAATCCACCAACCCCCTCTTCACACCCATTGCAGATGGGTAACTGGGTAAACATGTTATATCCTCATCAGGTATCAGCTGACTACAAATCCTTGATCTTAAAAGATGCAAAACCTAGATTTCTCCAGCCATCCAAATGGAAACAAAATCTGAAAATGTTACATGGGAATTAGGGACTATGCTCCCATTGCAAGAACAAAACCACCACTCTTCCACCCTTTTTATGTGATAAGACTTGTTAACTTGTACACATGAGCAGTGCAGATTCAAAACATTAATTCCTCTAGCAAACTGACGTAGGAAAATTGAAGATTTAAGTAACTTGCCTCTTAGATAAAAAATAAAAAAGTTCTCAGTAAGAGTCTCTGAAAACAAGCAAATTGAGTCCTTAGTTTGATTCAGTTTTGAGTTTACAGATAGAGAAAAACTATTCTTTCGGTTGCAAGATAGGATTGGCATTAGGAGAGTTTTTTCTTCTAATACTAGGCTGTAACCAAAGATTGAGCATTGGATTTTTTTTAATTTAATTTTATTTTATTGAATGGAGTGCTTATTGGTGTGGCCAGACTCCAGAGCTAATCTCTCTAATATGATGTCTCTCTCATTTCAGTGACTGCAAAGTTCTAAACTCTCTCTCCTTTGAATGTATCTCTCATTTCAGGTCTGGTTATTCTCACTTATCTTCTTCTCCCCCTTTATTCTCCTTCTCTTCCTTTATATTCTCCTTTCCTTACCCTACCTGTTAGTTTTCTGTCAAAACTTTGCTTTAGTGACAAGAAAAAGCAGTACCACCCAGCCCAATCCTTAACCTACTGAAGGAAATAGTCTCAAATCAAGAATCATAACTAAACTAATGAAACAAGTCCCATTGTCCTGCATCCCAACCCTATTTAAGGCCCCTTAAGTTGGCTAATTACAAAATAAACCAATGGGATTAAACGCCCAATACATACATGACCCAACAGCCCAACTCAAAAAGCTTTTTTCAGTTGCTATTTCCATTTGTAGTTATTTCAAGTGGCTTTGTCTGTTTCAACATACAATTTATTAATGTGTTTTCTATTACAAAAAAAAAAAAAAAAAAAAAGAAGAAGAAGAAGAAGAAGAAGAAGAAGAAGAAGAAGAAGAAGAAGAAGAAACACTGAACACTTCTCAGAATGTAAAATTTTACGTGAAAATTAATGAGCATACTAAGTGCCAAAACAAATAGAACCATTCCAATTAGATTTAAGACTCTTAATGGTATTCTTACCAGGAATTGATGATGTTATGTTATTAAAGTATGCGGCTAGACAAAGATAGAAGTATTCTATTCCTGACGTACTCTAGCTTACTCTCCCTGACGTACTAAGGAGTTATTTCCATCAAAAGAAAGGTGGAGAAAGATGCAAAAAGTTTAGCTTTGGATCAGCAAGGAATAGTGCATGAAAAATCTCCTGTTCCTTAAAAGTTTCAATCATGTGTACCAAGATAAAACCCAAAGCCAAGATGTAAACATTTTCTTTTCTGAACACCAAGAAGTAACTATATACAACAGAAAAAGGCAACAGGAAGAAAATGACCACGATTGAGGGCAAGGATCAATAAAATACCTCATAAGAAGAAGTTTCGCAAATACTGGTTTGTCTCTGAGGATACAATGATGGAGTGGTGTCTGGCCTCTTGAATCAGGTGCATTGATGTTTGCACCATATTGCAGGAGTAGTTCTAGCATGCCTATATCTGCAGTCTGACATGCCAGGTGAAGTAAAGAGCACCCATCAAAACATTTCTCTAAGTTCCAGTTCTCACCACTATTTACTGACTTCAAGGATTTTGCAGAGGGGTCCCCCAAAGAATTCCCTTCTAAGAAACTAGAGTTGCAGCCAAGGCTTTGTTGTTCCTGCAACAGCATTACTTTAGCCAAAGACGTATCAAAGGATGCCTGCCCATGCACGGCATTCACATCTGCTTCAGAGCAGACAATATGTCGGTAGACTGCTTTCTTATCATTGGTGCGGACACCATCCCACATTTGTTGGGCAACTGAAAGAAGATTCTGTTCATTCCTGGGCTTGCGAACAAAAAGCTTCTCTGCATACTGCAAGCACAAAAAAGAAACTCTAGTTCTAGGTTGGATAACATGCAAACACAATTTCTAGAGACCACCTACACATCCAACTCCCAGCCCAACACGGGCACGGCCCCCCAACCCACAAGAAAAGGGAAAAGAAAAAAATGGAACAACAAAATGCAAACACTAAGCTTTTAAAGACAACTCCGAAATAGAATTGTTATCACATCATCATGGTAGCCAGTCAGATTGATTGAATATTTGTTTGCAGCAAAACTGGCAAAAGCCACAATCTTCTGTTATAAACATTGTATATTTGCTCTCTTACAGATAAACTGTAAACATTATACCACTGCCACTTTGAGGAAAAAAACCGCACACAAGGACGTTTCAAATATAAAATATTATAGTGGAAAGTTCCAAGATTCTTGACTAAAACTTGGGGTCTCAAATGGAGGTAATAAAAAGGGGCATAAACCAATTTAGAAAATCATACCTTTGCCTGAATGAACTTTTCTTTTATTGAAATAGGATCAACATGGCTAGGTCTGCTCATAAATTGTAGTCTGTCTCGCCTGCATTATTTACCATCTTTCAGTTAAATATCACATTTAGAGGGACTATGTTTATTCAGCATGGTTCAAGTATATGACATTACTGGCAGCTATTTCACTGAACAAAAGAGGAAACAATGGCCAAAAATGAAGATAAGTGAAAAAAGAGCAATTTGAAAAGGGTTCATAGAACTCGGCAGTTTCAACCCAGATCTAGTGATTCAGCCAATCAGACGCTGATAACTCGAACCATGACTAAACTACAGAATTAAACTTTGTAAGTATGCAGTAACACATGATTTACCCTGTATGGCCTTCAGCAGCTTGAAAAACCATATTTGATTGCAGCATTTCCTCCCACACTGAATTTGCATATGTGTTACCCAATGACTGAAACAGAGTCATCACAGAAGGCTCCCAGACTTTCACATCAAGCGTAAGTGACCTGACCTGAAATAAACTTCACTATCAAGACTGCCACTTAAAATTCAGAATAAGGAACAAAGAATGCTGAGGACAGTAAGAGCCTCACTGGTTGCAGATAAAAATTTCAACTCTAATGCATTAGAACTGTTGAAGTTTGGGCTGTTACTGTTCACGTGAACAGTGTTATGCCATTGTTCCTTGTTTCTTTTTTAGATATGCTACTCTTTCTACTGTAGGAATATTGCTACACAAGTTTTGATAATTTCTAGAAAGCATAGTTTCTACTATTAGAACATTCTATTTTGGACAGATTCATGAGTCCATGAGATGTATTTATTCTATCCTTTTTCAGAGGGCAACAAGGCTTGTCTCAAGTTGTATTTTTAAACTATGAAATCTATAAATAGAGAGGCTGCGATTCTAGGAGAGTAAGCTAGAATCGCAACTTATGTGATTCCTATCAATTCTTCTTCTCTTCTCTTCTCTTCTTCTCTTCTTCTCAGTTCTTCTCGTTATTGCACTATTTTGATTGATTAAAGTTTATTTCCTAACATGGTATCAGAGCATTAATCTGATTCCTGGGTTACTCCTCTTCACCTACTAGTTTGAGAGTCGTTTCAAAGAGTTTCCTGTTTGTGGTGGAAGTCTTATCTTCTGTTGGAACTACAGTCTAAGTTTTGAGAATCTTCTGAGTACCTTCTCTTGGCTACTACAGTCTTTGTTGCACAATTTTTTAATTTTTTAATTTTAATTTTTTAAACTCTGAATCAGCCACATGATGATGTGAAGATTTTTTTTTTTTCCGGTCGAATCGTTAGACCAGGTTACAAGTTTATTTTTAATTCTCTTCAATTTTTCTTCATCCCTTAATTTATTTTGTTTCCAACACTAGCCATTTTCCTCATATAGTACCTTTTTGTTTCAACGTCTATGCTTCTGAAAATTACAGATCTGCCATCTCTACTTTAACTTCAGTTTATCTACAGATTTGCCATCCTTGTCCTATATTTACAAATAACTCCTTGAAAAATTCTGGTTTATTATAATGTTGCCATAAAGGTCTCACTGGAAATTGTTGCTTGGGATCTTTTTATACTAGGTATTGGTTGTTTTTAATTGTCCACGTGTAATGCTACATGTGAGGGGGAGAATGATACCTTATTTTATATCTACTCAAGCTGTGCTGAAGGATATTATTTGTGAAGATCTTTGTTCTCCTATTATGGTATTCTACAACAATACCTTTACCTACCTTTACCTTACTTATACCACCTTACCTACTTGGTCCGTAGTAAGCTAGACTACCTTTTACCTTACCTACTTGGTCCATAGTAACCCTACTACCTTACCTACTTAGTCCTCAGTAATCTATATTTTCCTTCACCTACCTACTTGGTTTGTAGTAACCATACTACTTTATTTACTTGGTCCACAGTAACCAATCCTGCTTTTTATCTACCTATACTTTACCTACCCATACTTTACCAACTACTTGCCTTCTTGTGAAGCACTTATATGAACATTGGAGCAACAATTTTATAGATTTAGTGTGGATATTCCTCCCTAGTCCCTACTACTGGCATTATGTGGATATTGCCTTTCATGTTGCTATACTTGTGGACTTTGCTTGTCTTCAATATCATCGATTGTTCTTATTATTGAATGGATAGTTCGACATGAGGAATTAAAGATTTTTTTAAGTTGGTGTTGATTATCTCTAGGGTGAAGTTCTCTCAGTCTTTATCGACGTCTGCTGTTGCTGCACATTCAAGATTAGTGCTACTTTTCAAGTTTATTCTTATTGTTGCAAGCTGAAGTTTTCTTTGTGTATACTCCAACTTGAGGGGGAGTGTTGAAGTTTGGGCTGTTACTATTCGCGTGAACAGTAACGTGAACAGTGTTATGCTATTGTTCCTTGTTTCCTTTTTAGATATGCTACTCTTTCTAATGAAGGAATCTTGCTACACAAGTTTTGGTATTTCCCATTTTATGTTAGTTTCTATTTTTAGAACTTTCTATTTTAGACAGATTCATGAGTCCATGAGATGTACTTATTCTTTCCTATTTTAGAGGGCAACATGGCTTGCTTCTCAAGTTGTACTTTTAGACAATGAAATTTATAAATAGAGAGACTATGACTCTAGGAGAGTAAAGCTAGAATCGCAAGCTTATATGATTCCTATCAATTCTTCTTTTTTCTTCTTCTCAGTTCTTCTTGTTATTGCACTGTTTTGGTTGATTAAATTTATTTTCTAACAAGAACATTACAACTATCAAGAGGTCCAATCAACTTGTATTGATGAGGGTTATTCTGTTACATTCACAGAGCTACCTGGTTCAGGTGATGGTTTGATGTTGCAAAAGAAAATTATCAGGGCAACTGAAAATTCGAAGTCAAGAGACCTTAAAAATTGCCTCAATTATGAACCCCTTGGAAGCATTTCATTTTTTATTGGGATGTACTGGATAGCCAAAACCAGACACCTAGGACCATCTTCAGTGTATGTTATCTGTTATGCAATATTTTCAACACTGGTGCCCTCTTGACCCAGAACAGACATTTTCCTCATTGGACTTCAAGTTTGGTACAACCTATGATACAAAAGTGTTTGCCTAGTATTGAAACCTCCGGTAACTCAGCCTCACTAGCAATAACAAGAAGCAACAAAACAACCACAACCCCCCCCCCCCCCACAAAGAAAAAAAAACCCCCCTTAGTAGACTAACATGTGCGAAAGTAAATATCCAGTAGAAAACAGCACTACTTAGTCCATGTGAAACCATTCCACATTGAATTTGTATGCGAATACAAGTGATAACTTTGAGTTTTATCTGTAGGACTAAAATACGAGAAAAGAAAAATCTCAAGCCAAGATGAATCACCTTCGAAACATGCACCCCAAGGTTACGATGGACACCAGAACATTCAATACAGACAAGAACACCAAGGTTCAAAGATGCCCAATCTGGTTCTGAAGCACCACAATCAGCACATTTGTTGTTCCCAGGCACTCTTCTCAGAACATCAATTGGCTTCTCATTTTTCATACTGTACCGCCGCTGCTGAAAACTTTTAGATTTTAGTTCATGATGTCCCCTAAGGAAGTTCCTCTCAGATGCATATTCTTCTGTTTCTGGGTGATCCAAATCAGAGAGGCTTTCAAAAGAACTATCACTAGTGGTTTGATGATGACCAATGCCAGTAGGACTAGTGGAGAGATGCTGAAATAAAATTGGCCAATAAAGAAAATGACAAGACAGAAATCCACAAATTTAGCATAGTGAAAATAATATGAAGAAATTACCTGCTCAGGTGATTGGGAACTCAGCAGTGAAGCAATAACTCCTGTTATCTTTTCAATCCAATCCATCTGATCTAATGCACTCTCTGCCTGTATCATTAAGGAAATATCAAGTATGATAGGGGCTTTGCTCAATTAGGTCAGGCAATTTTCAATATGACAAACTAACCCAACAAAGACATCTATGAGGTTACAATATATTAGTTGAGGGACGGAGAAATTTGACAAAGCTTGAAACCAGCAGTTAGACCGGATTGGCTAAGGTCAAGGGTGTGTGACTTGGACACAATGTATTTTTGTCTGTGGAAACTATAAATTTTATTATATACATAAATGGTTAGATTTAGGTAGCTTTATGCATTAGGTTCGATATGCAATCCCTCCTGAAGTAATCTGTTCTGAATAACGATAATGAAGCCTCCTCCAATCCTAATCGCAGCAAGGTTGTTTCTCCTCTCAAATCCCAATCCAATTGCAGCTTGGTCTTCAAACCCTAATCTCAGGCTGGTTTCTTCAAATCTGCATATGGCTGATTTCGGAACTGTTCTCAAAACCCAGTCACAGAGATATAAACAGGTAGGCTGCAATCCTCTTTTTTATCAGTAAAATCCTAGGTGCAGCCCCTGTTACTTCAGTTTCAACGGCAGCAGCGAGGAAATTTTGATGGACCAGATTGCTTCCCTTCTTCCCCTCTTCATGACTTTGACAAAAGTATAAACCTTCTAATTAGACCTGCCCAGAAATTGTTCTCCTCAATACCTGAAGATTCTACCCTTTTTTCTGGCAAACTTTCCCTTAGGAGAACTAACCTTGCAGCAGATCTGGAATTTTTCCCCCTGCTGCATACCTACCAGTAATTACTCGATCTGTACTTCAATTAAAAGTTCAGAATTTAGAAGAAAAAAAACAAAAACTTTAAAGTGTAATTTTTTGCCCCAATTGTTAGTCATATATCACTGGTTTGTATACCCTGAATCCGGTTTAGTAAATTTGCAACTGGGCTTAAAATGACTACATCAGAATCAACTACAATAACAGAACCTACGCACGCTGCCTCTGAAAATCCTGAAAAGAATGATTACCAGCCTTTTGGTTCCCCACTTACAATCCTGGATGGATCAAATTACCTAGTGGGGTCAAGATCTCCCTACATTACCATTACTTGCTGAGGACTTCTAGGACATATTACAGGCACTACTATGAAACCAAGAACCCCTGGACCACTTCAAGATCAATGGTTTGCAAATGACTCTCTAGTGATAGCATTTCTAATTCAATCTATGAAACTGGAGTAACATTAAATCTTCTCTTGTTGGACACTACTGCTAGTATTTGGACTACTGCTTAGAAGACCTATGGTAAAGTTGGAAATAGTGCTCAAATTATGAACTTCACAGGCAAGTTCATGAGACAAAACAAAGGGAGATGTTAATCTCTCAATAGTACAACACTCTCAGTGCATTTTGATAGAAGATTGACCACTACAACACCTTTTGGCCGAAAAACGCTGATGACAATGGGAAATTTATCCAGTCCATTTCTGACAAGGAAATGGACCATCCCTTTCTTTGTGGATGTGTGACATGTGTCATAATATCACATCAAATGGTTGATGTTTATTTGCAAGTCACATCAAAAGATTGTGATTAAATTTAAAAAAAAATAAATTTGATGTGACTTATAAATGGATCTCAATCTTTGGATGTGATGTTAAGATACTTGTCACACATCTACAAGGAAATGGACTAGATATGAGTCTGATGACAATGCAACCTATCATAAAAACCTAGATGAGACCCGGCTGTAAAATTTCTTAGCTGGACTTGGCGTGGAATATGATCCCATTTGGCTTCAAATCTCAGCTGAGACCCTTTTTCCACTTTAAACGAATCACATGCCTTTGTATAAATAGAATATTGTCATTGTAAAGCAAAGCTTCCTCCCTCAGCACCTGACAGGTTAGTCCTTCAGACACAGAAGTTATCAACTAAGAGCATTGTGGCAAATCATGGCATACAAAAGCAAACTATACGAAATTGCAAGTGAAGCCTGCAGACTTTGAAGCCAAAAAAAAGGCTGGTAATGGAAAGAATCAAGGAAAGACTCAAGCTAATCAAACTAAAGCTGATCCTGCTCCTTCTATGGACATGGTCTCCAAGTTCTCTACTGAAGAATTGCAAGCTCTCCGTCATTTATTCCAAGTGGCACCCACTCTTTCGACTCCATTTGCATCCGCCTCAGCCACCTTTGGTCGCCATTAGGCCCACTCAGGTATTTCTGCCCTACCTTTTTGTGCTACCACTGTATCTGACTCCTAGATTATAGATTCCAGGCTACAAATCATATAATTGGTTTTCCCACTCAATTACATTAATATACCCCTCTTTTTGGGAAATATACAATTTGTGTGGCAAATAGATCTTTCTCCTCTATTTCTGAGAAAGGATCCATTCACTGTTCTCCAATCCAAACCCTACCTTCCGTTTTACATATGCATTCCTTTTCAAGTAATCTATTATCTGTTAGTAGCCTTACTAAGAAGTTTTTTTTGGATGAATAAATAATTAAATTAACGCAAGAGAAACAAACATACAAGAGACGGCCTTTTAAGAATAAGACCGAAAGGAAAGGTTCAAGCCCCAGGAGACAACAATAAGCCTATTCCTTGGGGTATCTGCAATCTGGGGGAGGGGAGGAGCAACAAGCCTAGAAGAAACATCAAAATAGATAGCATTTCAAATCAAATCTTTCGAGCGAGATTTGGAAGTCCATCTACGAAGATTCCATTCCCACCAAAGATGGTGGACAACAGCACTAAACACAAGCTTACCAACCCAATCACAAATGGAGGAGCCTGGAAAGTTTCTCAGAATCCAAGACCACTCACTAGCAAAACCAAAAGATTGCCTCAAAAAGGGGCCAAATAAAAGAAATGGCTTTTTTCCAGATAGAACTGAAAAAAGGGCAGGAAAAGAAAAGGTGGTCAATGTCCTCCAAACCATTCCAACATAGGATGCAATTTGGGTTAATAGGGATATGGTGGCCAATAAGGAAGGATTGGATTAACAAGGATATGGCGGCCAACAAGCCTTACTAAGAAGTTAAACTGTAAAGCTACCTCTTTTCCTTCCCATTTGTATTGTACATGATCTGGTGAAAGAGAAGACAATTGGAAATGGTAAGGTGCAAAATGGTCTTTGTCAGCTTGACCATATGGCTCCTCTTACTACCTCAACATCTTCACCAACACCAAAGATTTACTCAGCCACATCAAATGTTCAGCTTCTCCAACAAGACTTGATCACCTTCCTGTCAAAACTTTAATTTACCTTTTTACCAGATTTATTTAAGCAGTGTAATGATGAAGAGCTCCTTTGTGAGTCTGTATTTTTGCTAAACAGACATGCTCTAGTTGTTCTCGTTCTAATAATATGAGTTGACTATCCTTCTGAATTAATTCATTTTGATGTATGGGGTTCCACTCGTTGTAACTCTATCTCTGGACATCGTTGGTTTGTTGCATTTACCGACTATCAAACTCGTCACTTGGGTATACTTAATGTACCACAAGAGTGAATCCTTTCAGTGTTTTCAACTATTTCATCAGATGATACAAAACCCAGTCTGATGGCAAGATTGAAGCACTCTGCACTACCAATTGCAGAGAACATATGGTGCACAATTTTCAAGCACACTAAGCAAATAATGGCATTCTTCATCAGACCAGCGGTTTTAATACTCCTCCATAGAATGGTGTGGCTGAAAGAAAGAATTGACAACCAGTGGAGGTTGCCCGTGCTCTAATGTTGCTTGCAATATCCCTTCCTAGTATTGTAGTAAAGCTGTACTCACTGCTACATATGTGATTAATAATATGCCTTCTCACATACTCAGCTATAAAGCACCTGGAGCTGTCCTTGGAACAAACACTTTCTTGTTTCCCCCTAAATATTCAGTTGTGTGTTATTTTCAGAATCATCACTCTCCTGGCAAGCTTGATCCGTGGAGTCTTTGCTGTATCTATAAGGTTTACCTCCTCAGAAGAGCTACTGCTGCTACCATCATCAATCATGCAAGTTCTTTGTTTCCATGGATGTCATCTGTCATGAATCACTATCCTACTTTACTTTGACAATTCAAGGGGAGAGTATTTCTGGTGAATTTATGTCTATCATATTTATCCAACAATTTCAAGTGACGAGGTGGAGCAGCAAGAGCCACCTAGGGCAGCCACAGCCACCTACAGAGCAACCAGAAGTACTAAGTGGGGGGGGGGGGGAGCAGCAGCCTCTTAATGGAAGTTCTTTGAAGAAATGTTCATAGATGTTGACAAAAGCTTCATTATTACAAGAATCCTCTCTCGAACTAGTGCCTGAATCACCACCTACCCCATCATCTGGGAAGGATCTTTCTCTTGAGGAACCTATTTCTCTCTGAAAGGGTGTTAGAAAACGCACCTATCCAATATCTCCTGCTCTCTCCTTTGACTCTCTTTCACCTTCTTAAATAGTTTTGTGTCTTCCCTTTCCCACAGAAGTCGCAGGAGGCTTATGCAAATCCTAGGTGGACGTAGTGGAAGACAACAATGTTGGAAGAGATGAAAGCACTACACAAGAATGGAACCTGGGAGCCTGCAGTTCTTCCGGGCAAGAGGCCTGTTGGTTGCAGGTGGGTGTTATATCAAAACAAAATAGTGATGAATCTGTTAAGAAACACGACTATAGTAGAATGGCTTAAAAATCAATGTGATCTCAAGCCCTTTATTTATAATAAAGTGGAAAGAATACTATTACATAAATACCCTTACTTGGGTAACAAGAAATAGAAGATTACATGAACAAAAACTCTTATGGAGTTGAACTCCTAGTAGAACTCAACCAACATAATCTGTAGATTGACAAAAAGCCAGATTGGTTGCCAAAAGATTCACTCAAACTTTTGGAATCCACCATCAGGAAAATTTTCTGCACCATTTGCAAAGTTGAACACAGGCAGAGTATTACTTGCATGTGCTGTAAACTTGGGAAGGGATCTCCAACAGTTAGACATTAAGAATGCCTTTGCAGAGTATTACTTGCATGTGCAGTAAACTTGGGATGGGATCTCCAACAGTTATGCGTTAGTCACCTTAAGCATAAGATTCCACAAGGCGATGGTGTTAGTAGGATACGAGCAAATTAATGCTGACATACCTTATTCATTAAAGGACAAATCCCGAGGTAACCATTTTAATTGTTTATGTCGATGATACAGTTGTGACAGGCAATGATGGTGATGAAATAGTAAAACTGAAAAGCTCTTGAGTCATGAGTTTGAAATAAAAGATCTAGGAAAGTTGAGGTATCTCTATCATAAAGAAAGTATGTCCTAGATTTGTTATTTGACTAGGTTTACTACACTGTCATTCCATGTGATACTCCTTAGGAAGTTAGTACCTGACTAAAGGATAAAGAAGGGGAACTTATTGATAAAGGTAGTCACCAATGACTGGTTGGAAAATTAATCTACCTATCTCATTCACGACCTGACATTACTGCAACAATGAACAAGAAGTCAATTCATGCATTATCTGCATTAATCAGATGTCTATGTCTTTCGAACTCTTCATTATCTGAAACCAGCTTCAAGCAAGGGTTTTCTTCTGTCCCGACATGATTATCTCTATATTGAAGCTACACTAATGTAGAATCAGCCAATGAGGAGGATCATGTGTACTTCTATTGGCAGAAAACTGGTTGCTTGGTGTAGCAAAAAGCAGAATATTGTTACAAGATCTAGTGTTAAAACCGAATTTGCTATCGCTCAAGGGATTTGTGAACTATTATAGCTATGTAATCCACTTGAGGAACTCGGTGTGCTAGTGTCTCTTCCAATGATGATCTATCGTGACAACAAAGCAGCTATGAAGATTGCCCATAATTCAGTGCGACATGATAGGACAAACAAGTGGAGATTGATAGGCATTTTATCAAAGAAAAAGTGGAAAGCAGAATAATCAGTATGCCATTTGTGAAGTCTGAAGATCGAATAGCAGATGGCTTCACCAAAGAGTTACTTGCACGTATATTCCATCTTACTTTGACCAAGTTGGGCATGTGTGAAATCTATGCAGTAACTTGAGAGGGGGGGGGTGTTGTTTGGGGCATTTTGGGTAGGGTCGTTCCATCCTGGGGTTTGCACTAGCTCTCAAGGGGGAAGTGTCTCCCATCTCCTTTCTTCTTGTTATTTCCTAGTTTGAATAGGATTGTGTCCTAAGGTTTCAGTATAAGTTTTTCCTATTTTTAATTTTCCTTCTCAGACTTGTAATTCTCTTTCCTTCTCAGAATTGTCTAACCTACTGATTGTAAACTACAAATATTCCATTAGTGGCTATGAATAAAGCATAATTCTCTGAGAAACAGTTCCTCAGCTTACAACAAATTAGTTTAATTAAATATTTGACATAACTAAGTGCCATAATTGGTTCAGTACTAATAAAACGGGTGCAACGTGCCCTACAATAAGGTGTTAGCTACCTAGGCTCCTACAAATCAGCCAGGACGCCTAAGCAACGCCTTGGTGATGCCGCACCACCTATGATTTCAACAGCATTCAAATTTGACAGCACACCACCCATTTCCACCCTAATTAAGTAAGTTACACCCCAAAGTCACAAGCCCGTGATTACTTTGCAACACTATATGTTGGTGATTTCTGACAGGTACAACATATCACATAATATCAATCAAGAAAACTTCTAAATCCTTCATGATGGCCCCAATCACTGTACCTGCAAAGTGTAGTTTTTGGTTGGAGAAATAATTCTAAAGCAAAACCTCAGATCAGACTGGTCTGCATCAACCTTTATGGTAGATGTAAGCAGGTTAACGGTGTGATGAGCAACAGACTTCTCATCATGAACTCCACCATGGTAATGAGAAGAAAGCCAGCGGCTCAGCAGCCCCGAACCGACTTCAGATGAATTATGAGTCTTCTGACTCGAAAGTTGAGCGCCAGTTCCCTAATACAAGATAACCAAAACATAAAAAAAGGACAAAGAAGAAGATGACATGCAGAGCAGGAAATGGAAAACATGAACACCACATGTCTCCTGCTATTTCCAAGCTAATTGGCTTACAGATGGTCTAGTCCATTGCTTGCGATAGTAGTACAACATCCCACGGCTATCAAGTACAAAAAATCTCCTCTTCCAGTCACCTCTCAGGTTAGAGGACCGTTTTGAAAGATAACCTTGACGAATTGTTTGAACCTGAAATACCTCAACTTTCTTAGATGTAGGGTAAACCCAAAGCAAAGCAAAAGAAGAAACAACAATAACCTGACAAGGAAACCAAACATTTCCAAAACAGCAGCGAACTTAAAACGAAAGCTCCTCAACTGTTTACAAGCCTATCTCTAAATACCTTTCCCTTTGCAGCAGATTGCATCACTGCCTCTATCAGTTTATGGGAACTTCTACCAATGGCTTGAATACCATCTCCATTTGGAGAAACATGTAAACCATTTGAAGAGCATCGAATTTCACGGTCAATTTGCCTTTTATAATCTTGCATTCTTTCAGTGAGAGCTGCCTGCTCATAGTTGGACCTTTCTCTTGACTGTTGTGCATAAGTTGAAACCTTCAAAACAAAGATTCTAGGAAGTTGAATAATTTCCTAGTTTCACAATTCATAAACAGGAAATGAAAATATCCTACATAAAATTAAAGATTCTAGGAAGTTGAATAATTTCCTAGTCTCACAATTCATAAACAGGAAATGAAAATGTCCAACATAAAATTACTGCAGTACAGGAATTGAGAGTGATTTGCAACATTTTTGTCCAACATGTCTCAAATTCCTCAGTGTATTGAGATCTGAATTGGGTGAAAGCTTGGAACAGCCATAGTGGCAACGGACCAATATCATGTCCATTTCTGACAAGGAAATGGACCATCCATTTCCTTGTTGATGTGCGACATGTGTCCCAACATCACATCAAATGGTTGAAATCCATTTATGTCACATCAATCAACTCTTTGATGTGACTTATAAATGAATTTCAACCATTTTATGTGATGTTGGGACACATGTTGCACATCTACAAGGAAATGGATGGTCCATTTTGACAAGTGTTAGAAAACAAGAATTAATGGTACCTTATTCTATATCTACTCAAGATATGCTGATGGATATTATTTGTGAAGATCTTTGTCTTCAACTTATGGCATTCTACAACGATATCATTACATGTCTTTAGTAGATATAGAATAAGGTACCATTTGTCGTGAATAGTAAATATCCCAAGTGTATATATACTTCAACAACAAGGAAATGGACTGGATAAATTTCCTAGTGGCAACCCATCCATACTTTCTTGTCCGGTTTGACCTAAGTGTTTACAACCATCTGGTTTTACAGTAAACTGTCAATGTCCACGATGGTATTTTCTAAACACATGATTCATAGAAGTGGAATATACACATTCATACACAACCCATCCCTTCCCCCACCACCCAAAAGAAAAAAAGAAAAAGAAAAAAAAAAAGAAGCTACAACACATAGGGATTAGGGACACATGCATTTTTTTTTATTGTTAATTTTTTTTATTGGTGAATAAATTCATTTAGACCCCAAGAAGGGGAATAATACAAGAGAAATAAAGAAACAGGGGAGAGAAAAGATAAAGCTGGCCGAACCCCTTTGAAGGGGTATTTTGGGCATTTTGGCCCTTATTTTATGTTATTTTATTTCTGGAATTACTATTAGAATTTTTTTCAGAACTTTAGTTGAATCCAGTTTGGTAGTTTGAGTCTGTTTAGGATTTGTTTGGAGTATAATATTTTGAGTTGAGTTGTTTTGAAAGATTCCTAAGTTGGGTTGCTTTAAGTTATCTAATTAGTATGTGGTTAAAAGGATAACTTAGATTATGAGATTACAATCAAAGGGTTGTAATCTCGTAGTAATTTGATTCCCTTTTGGATAAGAGTCTAGTTTGAGTTGTAATTGGATCCCATTAATTAAGGAGATTCCAGTCGGAGTCTGAGTCTTTAATTTTAGGCTATAAATAGCCTCTTCCGGCATTCTAAATTTCAGGTTGGACTGATTAATGAATTAAGTGTTTTGCCAAGAGGTGGCAAGATTCCTTTGAGGGGGACCCTATGGTTGTCAAAGCTACTGATTTCAGATCTCTTCAATAATTCCTGCACTTCTAGTTTTCTGTTTCACACTTCAAGCATCAACTATAGCAAATACAGCAAGCATATGATCTGCAGATTTCAGCCCAAAGCCATCCTAGGTATTCCCAACCTTTCCCTACTCCATGCAAACTTTCCCCTCCCATCCCCTGTTTCTGTGCAACCCAGAAAACCCCTCCCCTGTTATCACAAACCACCTGAGACCCACTCCCTACCTTGCGCAGACCCTTAACCCCCTTCCCCTCTGACCTACGACCCTTTTAGGATCATCCCCCACCCTTGCCCTGCTTTACGACCTCCCCTTTCCCTCCCAACCGTCTTGGTCCTCTCTCTCTCTCTCTCTCTCTCTCTCTCTCTCTCTCTCTCTCTCTCTCTCTCTTCTTGCAGCAGAAAAGAAATAAATAAATAAAACAGAAAAAAGAAAAGAAGAAAGAAAAAAAGGAAAAGAAGCAATAAAGAAAGAAAATTAAGATTCTCATAAGAATCCACCAAGAAGAATCCCTCCCCTTACCGCAAGTCCCAACCCATCCCCCCCTTAACACAAGATTCCCCACCCCTCCCTCCCTTATCCAAATACTTCCCATCCCAGTTGAAAACGAAATTTCCTTACAATTTCTCTTCCCTGGGTTTCCCTATTGATATTTTAGTTACCCTACTACCTCGTAAAGGATTCCATCCCTTCCCCTAATTTTCCCTGTCATCCAAAAACCATTCCCATATCCTTTTAGGTTGATCCTTTCCAACAAAAAATAGTTTTAAAAATCACCCTTGGTTCCTTAGATATTTCCACCAAATTGCTGGAATTTCCTGGGCAGACCTAAAGTCTAGGAAAATTACCAATTTACCCTTTAGCCCTAGACCTGGTTTACATCAATGCTAACATACTGTTCAGGTGCCGGCATTAACTCAATCATGATCTGACCTTATACATGAGCTCAAAAAAGGGATTAACAGATAGCCTCATCCAGTCCATTATAGTCACGTGGGCCATGGTCTTCAGCTGCACTGCCTTCATCCAATCTATCAACCCTCTTCATAAATGCTGCAGATTTTGAAACAGAGAGAGTGTATTGAGGAAATGCCATCTATTTCCTTTCTGCAAATCCATGAGCTCCTTCCCAGATATCTCACTCTCAATGGCAAGTTTTGTGAGGGAATCGCTGTCACCAACAACCTCAGAGGGGTAGTCAGTCCAAGAAATGCAGCACCACCACTGTTGTAGTCGCACAACTTCCCTCGCTACCATGAGCACTAATGGTGGCTTTGGTTCACAGAATGGGTCATTGCAAATTGCAATGAAGGAACAACGAACAAGGGAGATACAAAAATACCCTGCTCATGATGTTTAACACATGGGCCATTTAACTTCTAGGCCTCTTCTTGCTTGGGCACTACACTTACTATTGGGCTGGGCTTGGCACTCTCATTTACAACCTACTTATGAAACTCCATGGGATGGGCTTGGGGTCAAATGGCCGGGTGAAGTCGTATGAACTGGGATTATGGCAAATTATTGAGTTGGGCTTTCAAAATGATCCACCAATGACAATCTATTGGGTCAACCCAACACCTGGGCTTTTTACTTGCGATGATGTGAGCGTGTTTTCGTCCCGTGTAACTAAACCTTTGGCCTTAGGGCTTGAGCCAAATGCATGAACGAAATTAGGGAAGACAGTTTGAACAGTCACGCCTCCTGTTTGTTGTCTTCTCTAAACCTAGCAAGTAGGAATGTAGCAGCTGATTGACTTCTTCTACCAGGATTTCCCACCTGAAAGTCAACTAAGAGGAGGGGGTGAATAGGTTGAAATTAGTGAATTTGTGCTTGTTCTCGCACATAATAAACACTTGAAAATAAGAGTGCGAAAATAAAGCAAGTAGACAAGACACAAGGATCTATAGTGGTTCGATTCAACTGAATCTTTGTACACTCCCTTCTAGCGCCTTTAGAAGGAAGTCACTAGTGTGTTCACTTTCAGTACAATGGATGGGAACACAACATCTTTTACACAGTTCTTCCTTCCAGGCAAGAGTACCCTACAGAATCCTTGCTTTCGGGCAAGATTACCTAATTACAATTGAATTTAAGGATCTATTTGATAACCCATTAAATTGAAAAAATACCAGAAATAGTTTTGATTGTTTTTGGAAGCAGAAGCACTTGTGTAGGCATTTGATAAAACTCGCTTCTGGATGCAAAAAGCTATCAGCAGGGTTTTAATTCTTATATTTAGAATGTCAAATTCATGAATACCCCTCTTTAAATTCGTTCACTTAAACTTAGCCTGTGTCCAGCTTTTGCTTCGAGAAACAGATGCAACAAATATTTAGTTATTGTGCCAAAGCTGTTTCTTTAAGTAGGAGTTTTCATAAATTTCAATTTATGTTTAACATCATTTGAAACAAAACAGTTTTATCAGATGGTTTTTGGCTGCTTTTCTTTTCCTTGAAGCAAGAAACACAAGAAACTGTATTTTGGTGGGTTATCAAATGGGTCCTACATAAAACAAAAATTCAAACACTTACAAAACCTTTAGGGGTGGCATTTCTCTTAAGATGAATGAATGCAAGTAAATGAGAAGCCTCAATTGGACCAAAACTTGTAACTAGAGATCTACAACTCAACCTTCTTTCTAAAGAGGGAGGCTAAATGGGTACATTGAATGCACAATAATGATGGCCTTTGAGTACCTTGGGATTCATGTAAGAGAGTGTCAAAGAGACCTCTATTTATAGCCAAAAGGTTGGTTCAAATTGGATTCTAGCAGATATAAAACAGTGATATTGTTGACCTACCAGTCGACCTGTACATTCTAGCTGTCGGGAACTAGCCATTAGAGTATAGCTGTCACAACTGGGGGATTGGTGGTTGATTCGATGCATCAATCGTTATGCTTGGTGCTTCAACTGGTCGACTAATAGCTCACCCCAGTACGTACCGGTAGCTTACTGGAATGCTAGCGATTGATCAGGCATATTAGCCAACCAGTCGTCCAATATACAAACAGTTTGGAATTTTAGGGTTTTCCAAGGACATTTGAGGAATTCCTTTTATAGCTACCTTTTGCCCATGTGGCTGGTTTCCTAAAATACCTAGCTTCAATTTTCCATGATTTTAAATGTGCCACTTTCTATAATTATATACACAGAGTCACAGACTGACTCAAGAGAAGGTCTTCACTTCAGTCTTGAGTCTTTAACATATACTTGCATGTGGGGAAGTCCAATCCTTGGTCTTCCACTCCTTAAGTCCTTGAGATCTCACTTTAGTCTTTGGACTGCAGCCGTGCAATGTATGCTCTCTACTTGGTTATTGTCTTGAGCATAAGTAGAGAGCATATGTATATGTGTTTGTTATCACACAAGTAAATGGTCAACTTATATGTATATGTGTGTGTTATCATCAAAAACACTTCAAGGACAATTCCTAAATCAATACCCTAGGGGGCAGTTAGGTCAGTTACCTGACGCCACCCCCATCCTCAATGTGGCCATTCAAATCGCCCTTGCTACCACTCGCTTCAACCGCAGTACAGTGGATGTCCAAGACTAGGTTTGTTCTTTCTCATCATCAAAATCAAGTTTCAAGGCCTCCATGAAGCTTGTCCAGCCCAACTCTGGCCAGCTCCTTCGATAAACCCCCTTCAAGGCTTCTCCTTCCAGGTGTTGAAGAGCCGCTCCCAACCGATGCTCATACCCAATCTAATATTCCCAACAGAAAAGCACTACCACCTTGCTAGAAAACGGAGACAATTCCTTTTCACTTCTCTTGGATAATAATTGCTCTAATACCAGTTGATAAGAGCCCCCAGTTGATCCCTAGATTAAATGGATGAAACACCTACAATTAGCCCTCTTTGATTTCCTTCACACGCACACACACACATTCTCTCACACACACTGACATTTCCAATCCTCACATGCTCAGACTGCAAATGAAAAGGTGAACGAGACTTGAAGAAAACTGCAAATGGATTAACGAGCTAACTCTGAAATTGACGAACATTTAATGCCATTACAATGCCTTCCACAATCCCTCTCTTCCCCTTAATAAAGCGCTAGCACAACCCTACCAAACACAATCCTAAAAACTACTTTCCATATTAGGAATTGATCACTCTACAACTCCCTTGTACTCTACCCCTTCGGTGTACACCCCACAATATTGGTGCCTTGTAGTCACCTACCAAAAATGATTATAGAATGCTAATGAAATAATCACAAAAATCAAGATAAAAAGGGACTGAGAATACAAAATATTAATAAAAGGAAACTAAACATCAAGCTGGACGGCTAGCAATAAACCTCTCTTGTTCAAAATCGTACATAGCCAAATTAATTAAATAACTAAATGCTAAAAAGGTTTCTCATAAAACCATAATCAATTGGCCATCTGCACCGTACTGACCTTCACCATTTGCAGTTCCCTACCTCCTACACCATGCTCCAATAAATGATAGTCCTTCCCAACAGTGGGTTCCATAGTACTCACTGTTTACCTTTTACCAACTCAACTACTTCCTTGGAGCTTCTGTGATTGATAGGTAGCAAACTTGAGCACTATTTGGAACTTGAAACTTATCCAATATCTACAAGATTGACCTTCACCCGCCTTGCCATCCTAGCTACCACCCCCACCCCCAAAAGGAAAAACAAAAGATCCTAGAATCTGAATAACTGTTGGGGTTTGTCATCTCAGGCAAAGAAAATGTTAAATGGGTATACCTTTAATTTCACCATGAAAAATGTTTACAACAGCAGTGAGAGATCCTGGTGCCAAAATAGTACATTAACTGTTCTACTTTTTCAATAATAACCTAATTTTTTTAACCCCTAAGGTTTAACTCTCTTATTCATTTATTTTTCTAAAACAATATAGACTAAAAAAAAGCCACTAAAAAGTTAACCAAATAACAATAATATACCTGATTGATATAAGGCTCCATCTGGTGCAGTAGCTCATAACCCTGCATTCAGGTCCAGGACAGAAGGTTCACAAGTAACATGTAAGCAGCAAAGCACTTCGAATAACGAAGAAAAGATAAAAGGATGTGAATCACATCCACCTGTTTGAAGTAACGAAGATGAGCATCCATTGTCCCACTAACTGCCTCCAAAAATTCAAATCTCTTCTTTGCTTCAACATTAGAAAGAGCTGTAACCTGAAGACATGCCAAAATGTGAAGCTAGCCTTCACTATTATGGCTGTATCTGAACCTCATATTCTTCAGGAAGATGCTAATAGCCAGATGAATGGGTGCTGACAGTTATTCACTTACCAGACTGAAGCGAGCTTGCTCAAATGTAGTCCTTGCATTGTGAAGTTCCTGCAACGTTTATAAATTAAATTAGAAATAGAAGAATAAAGAATACCACAATAGCCTATAAGACGCTTTATGCACAAATAATTGAGCCTTTCACTTATTTGTACCTCTTCCAAAGCAGTGGCAACATCCGTCTTTGTGCCTTTCTTCAGAGACAGAAACTTTTCTCGGGCCTGTAGCATTGGATTCATCAAAATCCACTCATATTGATTGATAACAAAACAGGTTAAAATTCCAATGAAATCACACTCATATAATTAGTACAATCAATTTGGCCATGAAGCATTCTATGTATTCTCCAAGAAATTACCATACTGTATGAAATAATATACTGACTAAAGATAATTTACATGCACCATTCAAAAAATAATGAAATTGCACAACAGATCAAATATTATCCAAATTATACTAACATTGACTTGTAGTCTCTTGGAGCAGTTGGATACATTCTTTTGGATGGTAATACCCTCACTATAGAAGGAAAAATGACTAATAATGGTTTAGGAAAGGGAATATACTGTGACAAAATGACTGACAAGGAGCCCGAATACCGATATGCAGTATTCTGTCCAATAGACTGGAGATATATATCATCAATAAAGAAGAGAAGCTCCATTACAACCTCAGCTATCCATGGTATGGTCAGATTTAGTTTTAACCGTCCTTTATCGTTTTAGACCATAAAGCAACAATCTTTTGCAGTTGTAAATAGTTAACCATCCCTCCCTAACTCTGACCTGCAGTTATAGCCCCTCCCCCATTCTTTTCTTCTCCTAATACCTGCAGCACTTCTGGAAATTCCAGAATATTGAAAATCAGAAGTGCAGCAACTAGTTTAAACCCCATAGGATCCTGTACCTTTCTCCTTGTAGAATTAAGACCTAAACCCAATCCCTTACCTTCAATCCTAACTTCAGCCCCTTCCGACACCTAAAACCCTAAAAGTCTGCAACTTATCTTCAGTATATGGAAACCTAACCCTAGAATCCTTCAAACCCGAATTTGCCCAGACTCTAACTTCAATTAAAGATCTGAAACTGCAATTATAGCAAAGTTAGTGACTGAAAACATACAAACCCTAGACCCCTAAGCCTAACCGAATCTACTCTAACCCGAACCTAACCCTTATATACCTAGTATCTACCCAAAAACCACCCGCTGGGGGTGCTTGCAGCCCTATAAGACTGCCAATTCTTAGAGAAGACAATCCTAGAATGACCTTGGTTCTAGAATCTACTCTCCTCCCTCCCTTTCTGCCTACCCCCCTCTTCCTCCTAACCTCATCAACAAATCCATTGATCCTTCCATCATCTTCTCTCTTTGTGCCATCCCAACCTCTGAGGAGATTCTCCTTGCCATTCGGTCCCATAAGTCCAATAAAGCCCCTGGGCTTGACGGGGATTCTTTCTTGCCTCTTGGGAATTCATTGAGAAAGACCTTGTTCAGGCCATCCACACCTTTTTCTTTAACCCTTCTCAACTTTCCTCCATCAATCAAACATTCCTCTGCCTCATCCCCAAGAAGCAAGGAGCCTCCTTTCCGATTTTCGCCCCATCTCCCTCTGTAACCTCATCTAGAAATTCATCTCAAAAGTCCTAACAAATAGGCTAAAAAAGGCTTTACCCTCCCTTGTGAGCTGGAATCAATCTGCTTTTATCTCGGGACGTAGTATTGCGGATAACATCCTCCTCTGTGTAGAAGTTGTCTGTGGTTTTGATAGATCCACTCAATCCTCGGTTACTCTTTTGAAAGTAGACCTTCACAAAGCTTTTGACTCTATTCGCTGGGACTTCATTAGTGACGTTCTCTCCTCCATAGGCTTCCCTCCCCCTTTCATTCACTAGATTGAGATTTGTATCTTGTCGCCTCGTTTTTCCATCATCACCAATGGCTTGCCTACGGGCTTCTTCTCGTCACGCGTTGGTATTCACCATGGCTGCCCCCTTTCCCCCTACCTCTTCTCCTTAGCTCTTGAAGTCCTGTCTTGCATCCTTCAATCCAAAATTGATCAACTCCTCATCTCCCCCATCGCCAAGTGTAAATCCCTCAACCTTACCCACCTCGCTTTTGCTGATGATCTAATGATTTTCTCCAAAGCAGATTACCAATCCATTTCCTCCATCCTCTCAGCCCTCTCTCTTTTTGAATCTCTCTAGGCTCCGGGTCAACCTTGATAAATCCATCCTTTTTTTCTCCGGTGTCTCTGATCAGCTTCATTCCTCCCTTCTCCAACTGTCAGGCTTTAAACCTGGCTCCTTCCGCATTGTTTATCTTGGTCTCCCTCTCATCCCTAGTAGACTTATTCGTCACCACTGTCTCCCAATGCTTGATCATATTCACAAGAAGCTCCTACTCTGGAAGGGTAAGCTTCTGTCCTTCGCTAGTAGAGTAGTTCTTATTCGATCCGTGCTTCAATCCTCCTACCTCTACTGGTGTGGGATCTTCTCCATTCCCAAGTCCACCATCCATGCTATGGAATCCTTGTTTTGCGCTTTCCTTTGGAAAGGGAGGGAGGCCACCCGTTTCATCCATCCTGTCAATTGGTCGACCATCTGTCGCCCAACTTCCGAGGGAGGTCTGGGAATTTGCAAAATCTTTGATGTTAACATTGCTTGCCTTCTCAAACCCATTTGGAAAATAGCTTCAAAGCAAAGACTCCATTTGGGTTTCTTGGGTTCATTCTTACCTTCTCCGTTCGAATTCCTTTTGGACTACTCCTTTGCCCGCCAATCCTTCGTGGGTCTGGTGGAAAATCTTCTCTGCGTACCTCGCTCTCTCTGCTATTTCTACCATCATCTCCACTAGCTCTACCACCTCTTTTTGGCTTGACCCGTGGCATCCGATGGGCATTTTCTACACCCACTTTGCCCCCGAAATGTTTATATTTCCCAGATTCCCAAAGACACCCCCTTGTTTGCTTTAATCACTGATGGTTCTTGGAACCCCTCTCCCCTCCCCCTTCTTGCACAGGTTTGAGATTCTCTTCCCCCTCTCACTAGCTCGCTCATAAACTCACCTGTTTGGCTACCTTCCCCCACCAAAACCTTCTCCACCTGGAACCACTTCCGCGCCCACAATCCTAAACCCCCTTGGGCTCCCTTGGTCTAGTTCAAAGGTTCCATCCCTCGTCACTCCCTTACACTTTGGAGAGCTCTCAACCAAACCCTTCCCACCCAATCCTTCCTCATTAGCGGCCATATCCCAGTCAACCCCAACTGCATCCTTTGCTGGAACAACTGGGAAAACCCTGAACACCTTTTTTTCTCTTGCCCTTTCTCCAAATCTATCTAGAGAAACACCCTTGCTTCCATTTGGCCCCGTTCAAGGCGTCCATTTGGGTTTGCGCGTGATTGGTCTTGGATTATGAAAAGCTTTTCTGGCACTTCCATTTGTGATTAGATTGATAAGCTTGTTTTCTGTGCCTCTATACATCACCTTTGATGGGAGCCTAATCTTAGGAGATGGAGTTCCAAATCTTGCTTTATAGACATGATTTGGAATGTCATCTATGGCATCATACATCAGACTAGTTGCGTCGACATTCCACCTCAAAATGGGGTTACAGAACGTAAAAATAGACATCTACTTGAGGTGTCACATATTCTTATGTTTACCATGCATGTGCCTCTTCGTTTTTGGGATGATGCAATTATTATTGCATCATATCTAATTAACCAAATGCCTTCCCAAGTCTTAGCCTAGCGCTGTCCCCTTCAGGTTCTTTCAAGGACAACAACCTTTACAATGCTACCTAAGGTTTTTGGATGTGTTGCCTTTGTTCGGAATCACCATGTTCATGGTAAAATGGATCCTCGTGATTAAAGTGCATTTTCTTGGGTTATTCTCTTACAGAGAAGGGGTATAGGTGTTATCATCCTAGTTCTTGTCGTTTCTTTGCCTCTATGGATGTTGAGCTCCAGGAATAGATCCTTATTTTTTCCTACACTTCTTCAGGGGGAGAGTCTTAGTGAAGAGGTTCCAATGTTGATTATTCCTTTCGATATTTCTCCTGAGACTCCTGCAGATGACCAGAGAAGAACAGTTGGTGGATGATGTGCAGGGGGAGACTAGACCTCCAATGACATATCAAAGAAAGCAACGACTGACCCCTTCTGAATCAAGCCAGTTAAAAGCTTTGGTTCCTAGCCCTGAACAATCTGTTCCTTTAGGTGAGTCTGTCTTTAACCCTTCTTCTTATCCTACTTTAGACTCACTAATTGCATTAAGAAAGCAGCCTCAAACTTGAACCAAACATCCTATTTCCAATTATGTTTCATATCAGTCCCTATTCCCAGAATTTCAAAGTTTTATTTCCTCATTGTCCTCTACTTCTATTCCTAACACTTGGCAAGAGGCATTATCTCACTCAAACTGGAAGGAAGCTATAGATGAGGAAATGGAAGCTCTGGAAAAAAGAAAAAAAACAAAACATGGGACTTGGTGACTTTGCTTATAGGAAAGCAGACTATTGGGTATAAATGGGTGTTTGTGATGAAGCACAAGGCAAATGGGACCGTTGAAAGGTACAAGGCAAGATTGGGGGCCAAAGGCTTCACTCAGACTTATGACATTGACTACCAAGAGACATTTGCCCCTATTGCCAAGATGAACACAATTTGTATTATTCTTTCATGTGCAATTAATAAGGGTGGAGTTTACAACAATTAGATGTGAAGAATGTTTTTTTGCATGAAGAACTCCAATAGGAGGTATACATAGATGTACCACATGGATATTCTACTGCCAAGACTCATGGGAAAGTATGCAAATTGAAGAGGGCTTTATATGGGTTAAAGCAATCTCCAAGAGTATGATCTTGAAGGTTTCATAAGGCAATGATATATAATGGGCTGTAAGCGAGCAATACAAACCATACTTTGTTCATTAAAAGAGATGGTTCCCACACTACTGTACTTTTAGTATATGTGGATAATATTGTGATCACATGCAATAATGAGGATGGGATTTCAGCATTGCAAAATTTTTTGGGAACCGAATTTGAGATCAAAGATATGGGAAAACTCAAATATTTCCTAGGTTTGGAGTTGGCATATTCTGCCAGTGGTGTATAGATCTTCTTGAGGAAACTGGGATGCTGGGATGTAAACTTGCTGAGACTCTTATTGAGCCTAACCTACACTAGAAGGCAAAGGAAGGAAAACTAGTTGATAAGACAAGGTATCAAAAATTAGTGGGAAAGTATATCTATTTATCTCACACTAGGCCTGACATCACATTTGCAATTAGTCTTCTTAGTCAGTATATGCATGATCCCTACTCCTCACACTTGGATGCAGTATATCGAATCTTAAGGTACTTGAAGGCCACTTCAGGAAAAGGGAATTTAATTTCAGCTCATGGACATTTGAAGATTAAGGCATATATAAATGCAGACTAGGCAGGATGTCTAGATGATAGGAGGTCTACCTCTTGGTATTGTGTGTATGTGGGAGGTAATCTTGTGACTTGGAGAAGCAAGAAACAGGTTGTGGTTGCGAGGTCCAGTGAGGCTGAGTTTAGGGCGATTGCTCAGGGCATTTGTGAGGTACCATGGCTGAAAGGACTGCTTCAGGAGGTTGGGGCAGATTTGGAGGTTCCTATATAGTTGTACTCAGATAGTAAGTCAATGATCAACATAATTCACAACCCAGTACAGAATGACAGGACTAAGCATGTTGAGATGGACACACATTTCATCAAAAAGAAGGTTAAGGCTAGGTTAATCCACATCACCTTTGTTAGTTCAAAGGAGCAACGAGCTGATGCGCTTACAAAGAGCTTGAGCATGAAAGTATTCAGTAGTATTATTGGCAAGTTAGGCATAATAAATATCTATGCACAACTTAAGAGGAAGTGTTGCAAGTATTGACTGAGGTTTTCTAATTAAAATAGGATTCCATTTCCTAATAAGTCTTGAGTTGGTTTTTCTATTTGATTAATATTTCTTTTTCCTAATCAAAGTGAGACTTAACTAGATTGTAAGCATAAATACCCTATTATGGCCCATGAATCAAATATATCTTTGAGCAATATCTTTTCAAATTACAACAGATAGTATTCTACAAAATTTGGAATCATCATTTAAATATCTGCAGCCTGGTAGTTCTAAAATCTGGAGGGGGAAAAAAAGAAGAAGAAAAAAACTCAAGTGGACCTACTCAAACCTCTAGTTTTTTTTTTTTTTTTTTGGATGATTAAATAATTCAATACCAAAGAGAATAAAAGAAATTACAAGAGCACAAGGAAAGAGCCCAGACAAAGCGAGAAAGAGGCCTCAACTAACAGTAACCTATGAGGCAATGAGCCTAGCAATTACCTAAGAGCAACAATTAAAGCAAACTAGTTACACAAGCAAGAAGCCCAAAGCCAAACAAAGAAATAAACAAAGTGACATCGAGCCAAACAACTATTTAAGGGCAACAATAATAGCAAGGCCCAAAATGGACAATAGGTGGGAGAGAAGGCTGGGATTTGAGGAATGGGCCAAGAGATCCCTAACAAGGGAGGGGGAGGGATGAGGAGAGGAGCAAGGCCCGTGGGCCATAGGGCCCAAAATGGATCGCATAGGAGGGGGCATAATGGGTAAAGGATGTTGATTGTGTGAGAGAGAGAGATGGTTTAGAAGTGGTGGAGAGAGGCTGCTTGGAGTCGGTTACCGAAATGGAAGATTTGAGAGAGGAAAGTGATTGACAGAGAGCTCAGAACAGGAGATTTCACAGAAGAGGGAGGAAAGTGGTTGAACACCCCCCCTTTGCTTTACTCTAAGTGGGGCCCACTCAATGGCTCCAAGAAACCCCCTTGAGCTGGCCAAACCCCCTAGTAGGGGTATTTAGGGCATTTTTAACCTTTTTTTATTGCTGGATTTCCAGATTTATTTTCTAGAGGTGTTGGTTTCTATTTCTTGATTTGAGTTGCATTTAAATTGGTTAAGTTGTGGATAAGATAAGACTCTTGTACAAAGAGGGTTCACATCTTTTGAGAAGGATCTTATCTTTTAAGAGTTTGCTTTTAATTAGTAGTAGTTGTACTTAGTAGTTAGTGGTTGAGTGTCCTAGGGTATTCTTTTTTAAGTGGAATTCCTTAGAGTCTTTGAGTTATTTAGTCTTTCATTTTCAACACATCTTTAGCTGTTTAGATTCCAAATCAAGAGTCTGGATTATTTGGCGAGATTCTTATCTATTAAAGAATCCCACTTAGTCCTCAAGTCTTTTAAAGGCTATAAACAGCCTAGCATTCTTTGTAATTCTTCGAGTCTGGATTAGTAAAATTTGATTATTGCTTGGGGGAAACAAGTCGGGGTTCTCTTTGGGAGGGCCTCGCGGATTTTTAGTTATTTGGATTCAACTACAGCAGCAGTTCTTCAAGTTCCAGCAATCAACAGCTGCCATTTTTATTCCACAGCAGCAGTTCTTCAAGTTCCAGCAATCAACAGCTGCCATTTTTATTCCACAGCAGCACTTCAACAGATCCCGCAACCATCCTTCAAAGAGTTTCAGCAAATCAGTGAGTAGATTCCCTCCCCAACCCCTGCCCCCACTTCCCTCTTCTTCCTTCTCCTTTCTCCCTGTCTGCACAACACAGAAACCCAACACTCCCCCCCCCTCCGGCTGTCGTGACCCCAGCAGCAACCCCCCCCCCAACTGCCCACAGGCCCTAGAGCAGCCCCTATGACTCTGCCTAGCTATTCCCCCACCCTCCCCCACCCCTGCGATAGCCCCCACCCCCTCTTCTCTCTCTGGGACTGTCTTTCTCTCCCTCTCTCTGCCTTGTGACAGATCTGAAACAGAACAGAAAAGAAGAAAAAAGAAAGAAAGGAAAGAGGAAAAGAAAGAAGAAAGCAAAGAAAAAGAAAAGAGAAGAGAAGAGAAGAGAAAGCTTCAAGAAAGGTTTTCAAAGATCCATGCCATATTTAGTTCTTAATCTTTATTATCCTTCCCCATTATTTCTGCTACATCCCATTTAGTTTTGTTAAACCAAATCTTACCCAAACTCTACCCATTTAGATCCCAAATTATCCCCTTGTTCTTCCCACAATATTTAACAACATTATCCTTCCCACCTAGTTTTGAGTCTTTTGACCATTACTTTGCTGGAAGATTCTGGGCAACTCCTAAATTCTAGGGAATCTTTCCAAGAAACCCTAACCCTAGAATTGGATTTATATCACTTTTACTTCTCTCTTCTTTCTTGAGTGCAGAAGCAATCCCACTGACAACACCACAGGTAGAATATAAACACTCGCATATTTTTAAATTTTGAGTTTCCTCAAGATGGCACTAGAACACCATTAGATTGCATTATGTGAAGTAAAGCTGCAGTTTATGGAAAAAGAACTCTGAATGTTTGAGAAGTTGTAGACAGTCCACACCTGATCATAAAGAAGGCTAGCCTTGTCAAAACGTTTCCGAGCTTCCTGGAACCAACATAATATTCCTTATAATACAATTAGAAGTTGCTCACATGAATAACTAATGGCTAGTGATACTAGCTAAAATCCTGAGAAATAATAACCTGCATGCATACAATTTCATCTTTGCAACAGATGTATGTTATTGTTGTAATTAAGGTACAAGGATAGAGTTGTCCATAGGGTTTTATTTTGTAATATCCCATATCTGATGTTTCTGTTTTCCTTGTACTCATCTTCTATTAAAATAAAAGGTGGGCTATGTCATTTCAACATAAAATTTTATTGCCTAAATATTCTTCAGTTGTTGATCTACTTACAGAGACAAGATCATTAGGCTCTAAACCTCTAGGTACTCCCATGGAATGTGAATTAAAACTTACAGCCAACTATGGTGCTCTTGGAGATCTAAAGAAGTACTGCAGGCTTGTTGAGAACCTAAATTATATGACCATTAAACCTGAAAATTGTGAACTCACTCATCCCTGCTGGGACATATCATGTTATTTGTACCTTGTACTACATCAAGAAGGCTCTTGGAAGTGGTTTACTTTACTCGGATGATGACCATGGAGAGGTTCAGGGTTTTATAGATGCAAACTTAGCTGGATAAGAGAAAAGGTGAACTAAGAGTTATTGCACATCTTTTGGAGGAAAACTTGTGCTGTGGAAGGCAAGAAATAGACAAGGTGGTTTGATCCAGTCCAGACTTGGAACACTGAGCCATGATATGATGCATGTTATATGTGAATTAATGTGAGTGAAAAGTTGTTGACTTAGCTTGGGCTTACAGATGAATTGCTAATGCACTAGCGGGGTGATGAACTGATGATCAAGTAGGTTGTCACTTTGTTTGACAAAGAATTCAACAAGTGCTTATTTATCCTTGTCATGTTTGTACACAGAAGCAACTTGCAGAAGTGTTTACAAAATCTTTTGGGGGGTGTTAAGTTGAGCATGATTATTAACACATGCTCCAACTTGAGAGAGAGAGAAGAGAAGGGGGGGGGGGGGGGGGTTAGGAGAAACTATGTATACGTCTTGACACGAGTTAAGATCGTTAAGGTATTATACCGTATTTCAGTCTTGGTTATTTCCCATCATGTCCCTTGGTTCCTTTAAGTGAATATATTTTAATTGGAGTAGGAACCAACACTAAGTTGAAACTCCCAGAGTTACACAAGCCTATCATCTCATAGTTCTCCCTTCTCGTTTCTCCTTTATTATAACACACTTCTTAACGTATATAAATTTTAAACCTAGGGAGCAATGTCTGGCACCTTGACATCTTGCAAATCAATATTGGCAAATTGCAGCAGTCTATCATTTAACAAATGTTCAACCTGGCACAAAAAAATAGAAAATAGAAAATGTTAGCAGACAGAGCAACTGGAAGTTATCAGATGCAACTTCTGGAAAGGAAAATAATCAAGTACTTGGTTTTGTATGTAGAAGCAATATCAACAAATAAAGCTCAAGCCTATGGTAAAAGGGAAAATATATTTCATCCGAAAAAGAAATCCATTAAATTGAAATATATAACTACCGTAACAGTTGCGGCCAAAATTCTTGGTGCACCATAAGCATATATATAAAAGAAGGATACATATTCCCAAAGAACAAAATAGTATACAAGGCTTCCAAAGTGATAATACAATGCCTACAAGTAACAAAGTGGTTTAATTCTGAAAACTTTTAGTTGTAGTGTAATGTTATATACTAAGTTGGCAAGATTATAGCAATACAACAATACAACATTACAATGAATAAAGGTTTCTTTTGACAGCCTAGATATCCGTTACATAGTAGCTTAGTTACATAGTGTATCTGTTAGAGATATCATGCAACCCAACAGAGAGAATGTCCCCTTGCTCTCTATTTTCTCCCTCAATGTCCCCTTTCTTATTCTCTCTTTTCTTTACTAGGCATGGTTATAGGTGCTGGGATTGTTTACATCGTATTAGAGCTATAACCAGTTGCCGACTTGAGAATAGTGTTAAATTTTTTTTTTCTATGCAATTAACACCCATGGGCCATGGTCAATAATTATTAACCCTTTCATGCCCTTGACTTTTTGTCTACCTAGTGACCCTCGAACAATCTAGTTAATTACAATATAGCAATGGTTCTTAAAGTTGAGCAAGTTTGCTCATCTAGTGAGCCCATGTGATACAAAACAGATATGGAACCCAAAATTGCGTTATTTGTTGCAATTTCATGCGTCCCCCAATTAGCATGGCCGGAGTTTACTGAATTGCCATTATCTTGCTTTGTGTGTACCATGAGTTTCACATAGTTTGATATCCTATTTGCTGGAACTGCTTTTGCTTATGAAATTTGTTGAGATGCCTGGGTCTGAGATGCTACTCATCAGTCATTACTTGTTCATGTGTCTACATGAGAGGGGGAGGCAGAATATGCTACAACCAACCTTTCGGACTTAGGAGTGAGTCATTGGAGTGTTGCATTGATCCTGCTAGCATCTATGACTACTTCATGTGTTCAAGACTGGTGCGGCCTTTGATATCTCTTCTTGTTTATCCAAGCTGGAGCTTTCTTTTGATATGTGTGAACCCCAGCTTGAGAGGGAGTTTTTAGACATATGATGTAACATGATAGGGGATCTCCTAACATGAACCCCTAATTGCGGTTGGTCTTTATTTATTTGTGACCAAGTCTAAGTGAGTTTCCTATTGGCTATGGGCTTAGTTTGGTAAGAATGTTAATCTTACTATTCTGAACTCTCATTGCTCTCTACGTTTCTCCCTCAGTCTTTATTCTCTTCACCAAGCATTGATAACAGTTTCTGGGATTGTTTACAGTATCAATCTGCCAAGTTTCAACCCAAAAGCTAATACAACTTGAAATTTATAATCTGGATTCTAGATGCAACGTAGACTCAATGATTAAACTGCAAGCATATTCAAGATAAAGGAAGCAATTTGCAGTGTCAACTATCAAGGTAAGAAATCAGGTTGATGGAATTGTGAGGAGTGAAAAGAAACGAAGTCAACCTAGTGGTACTTACCTTTCTATTTTTTATTTTTTTTAACCATCCACTTGTTTTCAACCATGTTCTAGATGCTTCATATTTTCAACTATTTTTCAAGCAGATATTCAAAAAAAAAAAAATTTAAGTCAACTAAAACTTGGTGTTTGAGTACGGGACCTAGGCCCTACCTACCCACAATTTTAGAGCCCAGCTGATTCTCCTCTTCCCTCCACCCTATGTCCAACTTTAAAAATACAACAACAACAACCACAATAAGCATTGTCCCAACAAAATGAGGTTGGCTACAGGGATTCTTGCCTTCCAATCAATTCTGTTTGAAGCTATGCTAGATACAAGGCCTAAGCTATGCATATCCTTTCTCACCACGTCTCTTAAGGTTATCTAAGGTTTACCGCTAATTCTTCTAGTTCCTTCAATTTGGATTATATCACTTCTCCGTACAGGGGCATTTATAGGTCTCCGTTCACCTCAAACGACTTTTCCGAAGCTTATCACTTATGGGAGCAACTCCCAGACCAACTCTAATAAAACCCATTCCTTATCTAATCCTTCCTAGTTTTGCCACTCATCCATCTTAGCTCATCATTTCTGCTACACTGAATATATCTATATGATTCTTTTTAACAGCCCAACACTCTAGACCGTACATCATAGTTGGTCGAACAACGGTCCTATAGAATTTTCCTTTAAGCTTTAATAGAATACATCAATCACACAAGACCCTGGACGCACCTCTCCACTTCATCCAACCTATTTTAATTCTTTGGGAAACATCATCCTCTATATCACCTCTTTTATTTATGACTGAACCTAAATACCTAAAAGAATCACTCTGAGGAATCTCCTTATCATCAAGTTTCACCACCTCATCGTCTGCCCGATCATAACTACAGTTATAAACTAGATATTGTCTTTGTTCTACTTAATTTAAAGCCTCTTGATTCCAAAGCTGCTCTCAGTGATTCTAACTTGGTATTAATCCACATTTGAGTCTCATCTATCAACACCTATATCATCAGCAAAAAAATACACCAAGAGACCTCGTCTTGAATGTCTTTAATTAATTCATCCATCACAAGTGCAAATAAATATGGGCTTAAAGTTGATCATTGATGTGTCCCAAATGTAATTGGGAATTCATTACTTTGTCCCCCTACTATTCTTACACTTGTCACTGAACCATCATACATATCCTCAACTATGTCTATATATTTACTTGCAACACTTCTTTTCTCTAGTACTTGCCAAATTAACGCTCTAAGAACTCTATTATAAGTTTTTTCTAGGTCAATAAATACCATATGAAGGTCTTTCCTACACTCTCTATACCTTTCCATAAGTCTTCTAATTAGGTAAATAGCCTCCATTGTAGATCTTCCTGGCATAAACCCAAAATGGTTCTCCGTAATTGTGGTTAAGTGTCTAAAACGGGTTTCAATTACTCTCTCCCATAATTTCATAGTATGACTCATCAATTTAATGCCCCTTTATTTTTGTATATTGGAACCATGATGCTTCTCCTCCATTCATCTAGCATTTTTCCTGTGCTCATAATCTTATTAAACTACTTAGTCAACCAAACTAGCCCGCGGGTTCCTAAGCTCTTCCATACTTCTATTGGGATTTCATTAGGACCTTATGTCGTGCGGCTTTTGCCGAGTTTCATCCTCCTTAGTGCTTCTTTTACTTCGAACATCGAAATTCTCCATATGTTTGAAAATTGGTGCCTCGGTGAATGGTATAATCGTCCGAATCACAGATGCTTGAAGCATGCTCATTTAGTAGACTACAGAAATAGATTTTCCATCTTTTCTTAATGTCCTCATCACATACTAGCATTTTACCATCTCCATTTTTTATCCCTTATTTAGCTATGTTATAAATAAAATTTTCCTCAACATCCTTAGTTCTTTGCCATGTCTTAAAAAGAGCTTTCTTATTCCTAATGGCAGCTGAACATCATTGTCCCACCACCAAGTCTCTCTATAAGAATGAAGGTTTTCCTTTTGATTCACCTAGGACATCTTTAGCCACCTTCTTGATACACAATCATCTTATTCCACATCGCATTATTGTCCCCCTCAAAATCCTACTTTCCTTGTTTGACTAGTTCTTTAGCAAAGGATTTCAAGCACTCTCCTTTTAAGTTCCACCATCTTATCCTAGGATAGTTAACCTTGCACCTTTTATGAGTTTTTGGGGTTAGGCACATACCAAGACCACAAGTCTATGTTGTGCAATTAAATTTTCCCCTGGTATCACATTGCAATCCTTGTACAATAATCTATAAGTCCTCTTAGTTAGGAAGAAATCTATTTGGCTTCTATGATGTCCACTTTTGAAAGTAATTAAATGTTCCTCTCTCTTTTTGAATAAGTATTTACAATAAATAGATCAAAAGCAACAGCAAAATCTAAAATTGAAATCCCTTCCTCATTCCTCTCTCCAAAACCATATCCTCCAACTTAAAAAATAAATAAAAGAAAATGTCTCCCATCTAAAGAATCATTTTCTAATTGTTGAGAGGATTAAGTATTAATTCACTCCAAATCACTTCTAAGAATCAAAGAAAAGATCTCCAAAAGAATCGCATGAGAAAATCAGATGCTATACCAACCTCAATCTTGGTGGCCATTAGAAATGTTAATGAATAAGTATTGTAAGGGGCATGACCATTGTCACCTTTGAGCGAACATGGCTCATGCACATGCTCACTGTTCCCCTGATTAGTTCCTTTTTATTTTTAGTTCGTTTCCTTTTTTTCTTATTGTTTGGATGTCAAGCAAGTCTAATTTAAGGATTGCAATATTTGTTTCATTTTCAGTACTTATAATCAAATTGGAAGATATTTGAAGATCTTTCTAATCTGGAAAGATATTTGAAGATCTTTTTTAGTCTGGAAAGTTTCAGCTATATAATATACTACAGAGGGAGAGAGTTGTATCTTGCTCAATGCTCCATTCCCCCCTCCCCCCTCCTTCTCCATCTCTTCTTCTTCTCTTTATTATTTCTAGTTATTTTACCAGAGCAGTGATTAAGGATCCTGTTTTGAAAATAGAAAGGTGCCGGTTTGAGAGTCATCTTCGAGGATATCTGGATTCTACTTGTTGCTGCCTATAAGCTGCTATTCTAAAGGGCTAAATACCGTACCAACTATGACTTAGACCTTCTTATCATCACATCAAGAAACACTATGAAGATTTAATTGTTTTACTACCCCTTCCTGTGGAAAAACTATCTATAGTTGCTGAGCACTTGAAGATTATGACAACGATTCTAGATATTGGGATTTTTTTTGGTGCTCATACTTTTAAGATACTAATAATTGGCTATCATTAATGTCCATGTGTTGTGTGGGGGAGATTGGAGACTTATTCCTACACAAGACTTTTGAAGTGGAGACTTTTATCCTAAAATGGTATTCTACAGCAACAACTACCTACTTTGTCATAGTAACCTATACTGACCTTAACTACCTACTTGGTCTACAGTAACCCATATTGCCTTTTACCTACTTACTTGATATGCAATAATGCATGCTACCTATTTTCACAAAAACCTATATTTGACTTGTACCTTTGTTTGAGGCTCTATTTCTGTCTTTGTTTGAACAGATTTACTACCTACTACCTACAACTTGCCTTCTTGTGAAGAGCTCATGTGTGGATGTTGGAGTTGCACTTTTTATCTTCTCTTGTGGAGATTTTGCCTTACCAACCTATTGATGTAGCCATTGTAGATGCTACACTTTTGAAACAATTGCTACTACTATTGGCATTATTTGCATGGTTTGAGATCTCGCGAGATATCTCGCTTTTTTAAGAAGGTGAAACGAGATGAAGGGCGAGATGAGATCAAAGGCAAGATTGCAACTACTCTCAACACATCTACAACACCAAAAGAAGATCAATCATTTTATATAGAACTTCTAGTGGTTGTATAATTTCATCATTCTATTCTTGAGAGTCGAGATTGTGATATTCATATGGATGGAATTTTGATGACATTTAAGTTATTTGATGTATTTGATACACTTGCTTTTTATTTATAAGCCTTAAAGGTTCTATATTACCCAATCCTATAGCATTTCGGCTTCACACTTAGGGTAGACTTAGAACTCATACTTAGGGTTGTTTTCTTCAAATCCAAGGCCATCAATGTGTTCAGAAGGCCCAAATTAGGTAACCACCAAGTTTGAGCCCAACCAGGAGCCTAAAGCCATCGAGTTGGCCAAAAAAAACAAGACCATATCTTGAGAGAGATCTTCAACCATGATTATTTGGATAGTGTCTTCGATATTATTGTCACTGCTATGTTTGTCGATGTGGTTCATGTTCATTAAAACCTATTGTTCTCATTATTGGATGGTTTATTCAACATGAAAACAAATTTCATTGAAGTTAGTGTTGATTACCTACAAGGGGAAGTACTCTCACTGTTTATTGGTGCCTACTATTGCTACTTGTGCTCCAGATTGATTAATTAAGTTTTTTAAATATATGTTCTTGTCGTCCCAAGCTGGAGAATTTGATATGCATACTCCAGCTTTAGAGGGAGTGTAAATGAATAAGTACTGTAAGAGGCATGACCCTCGTGTATTGTGGGGATGCACATGCTCATTGTTTCCTTTATCAATTTCTTTCTACATTTAGTTTGTTTTTGATGCTTGGATGTCAAGCAAGTCTAGTTTAGAATTGCAACATCTGTTTCCTTTTTCAGTACTTGTGATCAGATTGGAAGATATTTGAAGATCCTTCTAATCTGGAGAGATATTTGAAGATATTTTCTAGCCTGGAAACATTCAGCTATAAAATATACTACTGAGGGAGAGAGTTCTTTCACAACAATCCATTCCCACTCCACCTCTTCTCCTTCTCCACCACTTTTTTTTCTCTTCCTTCAGTTCTCTGTTATTTCCAGTTATTTTAGTTTTAATTCTGTTACAAGAGATACACATCTAGATAAAGTAGAATTTCAAAGCCCTCTTTGTGCAGTAATTACAATTGTAGAGGAACATATTAATCCCTAGTAGTCAACCAATCATGTGTGGTGACTTTTATCCAGGACCTTTAAGCATTCGGCAGGATTTTTAAGTCTTCTAATTAACATACATGCATCTCCAAGTCCTACTGGAGACTGGACTAAAAGGGTGGCAAACTCATTGAATTTATCTTTTGAGAAGTTGGTTGATGCGGCTGAGTAGACACAACATGACAATTTTGGTAAATAAATTCTTTCACAGCACCTAACAATTTCTGAAATCCTATAATCAGATAAGTTGAAGAAAGATCTGCATACCAGACTCTGGAATTTCTTTTTCTGTTTCAATTAGCATTGTGGAAGTTAGACACAGTCAAGAGATGTGATACTTCATTATTTTTAATAAGCCAGTCAAATTAAATGATTCACTGTAAAAATGATCAGGTATTAGTAAAATATTAAAGTTCAACTACCACGGTAATAAAAGGAGTACAAGCTTTACCTCTGATCGAAGAATTTCCTTGTAAGTCCCAATTTCTCTTAACGCAATTGTAAATTTAGTCATAACAGGGCCTATAAACAACCAAACCCCAAAATAAAAAACAAAAAGAAAGTATGTAAAAGTATTAATAGAACAATCAGATTAAGCAACAAACTTTCAAAACTGACAACTAACTTCACATTGGGTATTATCCCAATCACAGACAGCTGTGTGATGTAGAATAATTAAAGCAGCAGTAATTAGCAAATATCTTAATGCATGCAATTCTGTGCCATGTAAACAACTACCCTTCCATCGAATAACCAGCTTTCTCTCCATATATCTGCCCCAGTAATATTTTTTCATCATGACAAATCAAGAAGCAGATCTTTTACCAAGCCTGCAGATCTGAAAATCTAAAATATAAACAGAAGACTGAACTCAAAGCAGAATATTAGGAGTTAAATTACGATTCATTTTTACCATTTTACCCTTTTATTTTTAGTTACTTGAGTGTCATGCTAGGTGTCACAGGTTAGATTTGACACTGATCTATTTCCAGATTTCTTATGTAACTAGCTTAGGAAACTTAGATTTAGATCTGATTTGAAGTGAGCTGTAGAAGTTATTACTTTTCAATCTTAATATTTTCTGAGACTACAAAGACTATTCTGTCCAGATCTTAGTTATCTATTTATATAGATAAAGGGCCTGCAATTCTAGGATTCTCGTCCAGAATCGCAGGGAACTTCTTCCCAAACTGGTTTGATCTTCTCTTCTTCCCTAATTTTTTCTTCTTTCTCAGTCCTTGGGCTGGATACATGGTCTTGAATTCTAACATGGTAACAGAGCCTGGTTAATCAGCCTCAGGAAAACCTGGTTCTCTCACCTTCGCTTCATTTTTCCCTTTCTTTCTCCCTACCTAGTGAGCAGCCACCTACTGTTGTTTTACCTATGTATTAGATTTTTCTTCAATGATTTATGAAGGATTCTTTACTTACCTACTACTGATACAGAAGACCCAGACGACATGGCACTGTTTATCCCATTATTTGCTTTAGCGCAAGATCTGCTACAGCCCTAGATTCAGTGCAAGTCATCTCCTTCAGTTCAAGATCTGCTGTGATTGCTACTGCCCCTACTGAGGTTTTCTAGGATGTGCTTTTTCCTCTGATGAATCATAATTTTATCTGGACTGCAATATACACTGGCTGCTGCTTCCATTCTGTTTCTGCAGTTTGAGGTACCTGCTGATTACATGCTTCCCACCAACTGATGTTGCAGTATCTTTTGAGGATTGTTCTTGCACAATTAACAGAACACCCGATCCAAGTTCTGGAGCATTTAAATGGCCTGACTAACGACTACTGCCTCTCCAAAACAGACCTGCAGATGCTCTGCTTTTTGATGTCTCAATGAACATGTGTGAGCAACCCTGCACTCTCTACTTTGCTGAGTTGATTCTTCTGGGAGTGCATTATTCCTTGCCTATGGCCCCATTTACTAAGTTCTTTTTGTTGAAGTTTCTGACGATTGAATTTCTTTTGTCATTCGATACTGCTGCTGCAATTGAGTACCCTGTTTCCAAAAGCCTCTGCAATTGAGTACCCTGTTTCCAATATCTATATAGCCCATTTACTAAGTTCTTTTTGTTGAAGTTTCTGATGATTGAATTTATTTTGTCATTCTATATTGCTTCCGCAATCGAGTACCCTGTTTCCAAAAGCCTCTGCAAATTGAGTACCCTGTCCATATCTATATCTGTATCTGTATCTGTATCTGCATCTGTATCTATATATCTGTATCTCTATCTCTAAGAAATTTTTTCAGGAGCATTGCAACTCGTGGGGAACGAGAAGGGAGAGCACAGCTAAAGATGCGGGGACCCCATTGAATATGCTACATGCCAGCCAGCTTTTTCTCTGCGAGATCATATTCTCCTAGAGCTACCCCATTTTATGGGAAATGGGAAGAGACAAGTCTAAAACATAGTGACTCGTCGATATGATAGGTTGATTTACACTTATGACTTATTATAAGCATAAAGCCCAGGGGGGACATATCGCTAGTACAGCTGAGTGTGCCTATGTTCTGTTATTTTTACCTCTTGTATGCCTCTGGATTATGCTTCTGGATTTGAACTATACTGCCACAACAGCCCTGTGTTTGACATACACTGCTGATACAGTCTTGGTTTTAAGATATATTGCTAGGTCTTGAATTTGTGCCAGTACTAACTCTTCTGCTTAAAGATAAATTGTTGGTACAGCCTTTGTTCTGAGTTATATTGCTGAGATATACTGCTGATAGAGTCCCTGTTTGGGTTATATTCAATGGCTGAATCGAAGTCCGCTACTGATATTCTACAATTTCAAATGCTCTGTTTCCTTTTTCTTTTTCTTTCTTTATGTTTCTGTGATCATCTACAGTGCTGGAGATCACCTTGAGGATCAGTTTTGATCCACCAATTAGATAAGAACTGCTGGCTGGATTACCTAGTACCTGCTACATCCTGTTTTGGTTTCTGTACTTAATTCTGACTCACTTATATGAGGTTGAATTGCTGGCATCCCCTCATCAAGTTTGGAGGACCAGGGACAACATCAGTTTGGGATTTCCTTTGTCATTGTGTGGGGATGATTGAAGATACATCAAGTTCTATTTGCAATTATTTTGACATTTGATCATTAATTGCCCACATGTAATGCTACGTGTGAGGGAAGATTGAAGACTTATTCTTTATCTACTTAAGACTTGTACTTGAAAATGGTATTCAACAGCAAAAATATCTACCTATTTGGTCTGCAGTAACCAATTGATATAGCCTCAACAGGGTGACAGCCAAAGTCCAAATTCAAAATAAATGAACAGCTAAAAATAGGGTTTGTATACCCTGTGACTAAGGAATTCCAGGGTTTTAGGGCTTTCTAGGGTTTGTAGGGTAGGTATACAGGGTTCAGCCAGTGGATATAGGGTTAGAGCGCTTGAAACTTAAATCTGATCCTGGTTGTTCTCAGTATCGGATTCAAGTTCCTAGGGTTTTAGGATTTTGAGAAATTCAGATTTCAAATTTTAGGGTTTCTTGATGGTAACTAGGGTTGAGGTTGGGATTGAGTGCTAGAGGGAGTCAGGGTGTTGTGATTCTGGAAGGAGAGAGGATTCTATGGAGGGAATGGGAAGATAAGAGGAAATTAGGGTTCAAAGAAGAA
The DNA here is from genome assembly GCF_041222555.1 of Hakea prostrata. Taxonomy (NCBI): domain Eukaryota; kingdom Viridiplantae; phylum Streptophyta; class Magnoliopsida; order Proteales; family Proteaceae; genus Hakea; species Hakea prostrata. Next base: position 1,588,678 of record NC_142602.1, on the reverse strand, counting down.
GAAGAGGAGCCTAATGGGTTAGGGGAGGAGACACCAAGGTTCAATAGAAGGGAAGAAGAGAGAGAAGGCCATGTGTTTGCTCACCACTCTAGGAAGGCTAGGAATGAAGATGATGCAGAAGAAAACAATCGTTTGTTTTCATTATAATTAATTCTGTTGGTTTTTACCAATTGTTTGATTGTCCTTGAGAGCAGTGTACCCTACCTTTATTTGGGTTTGGGTCATGACACCAATTATTTAAACCTTGTTGGTAACCAGGAGACCAAGTTCAGGAAAACATTGAACCAATGCTGTAGAGAATATCATAATTCACTGGTTCACCCATTAATGGGATGACCAATCCTATAGCCATGACCGGGGGAAGGATTAAAAGGAAATATGACTTCTCCAAGGATCCACATGCACCAAGTGATAAACATATAATAGAACCAAACAACAACAAGAATAAGAGGAAGGGAAAAAAAAACTATTAGTTGATTCCAAACTTTATTTGGCTTCTTTTTTTTTTTACATTTTTTGGTGTTGTGGGTTCGGTGTGCTGGGGGGGTTTCAAGGGGGTGGAGGATGGAATGGAGCACAAGGTGCCTTTACCAAAAAAAAACCCAAAGCAAATTATGGCAAAACAATGGATTATCACAAATATACCTCCAAAAGCAACACTTATAGGGTCATTATGCCCTCCTCCAAATGTTTCAAGGGCACTAGCAAAAGCTATTTCGCTATCATATCCTTCTCCAAGCCCTTCCCTGCAAATTAAGGAAAACAATGTAAAATCCTTCAAATACCATTTTTTTAAACTTTATTTAAGCTGAGGGGTGTGACTTCAATAACAATGATTAGAAGCAACATTGTGAGAGCTAATCTGGAAATTTTCAAGTTCCTCGCCACCCGTGCTCATACTAGGACAGATCAGAACATTATTTGTTACATGGTTAGATAGACTCATGAAATTTACATCTTATTCGTGGTTTCCTTATCCATGAGCTTCAGCTAAGGTAGAATGGATGTGAATTGGGGAGAAGGGGCTGCACATTAATACAACAAAAACAGTTCTTGGAAAACTTTCACATCCAACAGAAAGTAAATGCAATGAGGATAGAAATCAACCACAAGAAGATTAATTGCATAATTATCAGAATAGCCACCCGAAATCATAATGAGAGGGATCCAGGTAAGCATTTACAAGTTCACCACGTAAATTCTTGTTGGGTATGGCTCATGCATCACATTCCGTCGCTGATGCAAACCGGTGTCTCGCTCTGAGCCTATTTACATTCGCCTAGGGTTTTTGAGCCTATTTATATTTGCTTGTAGCATAACATCTGTAACGAGTTGTTAACAGAAGATATAGTGAAAACCTAAAAGTTGGACGTAGCCATACATTGGGGCGAACCAGCGGTACATCAGTGTCTCTTTTCTTTCTCAGTTTTTGTTTGATTGTGTGTGATTGATCGTTCAAATCCCAACAATTCTGTATTGTCTTCATCTCCCCTTCCAAGCTTTTAATTGGGAGTTATCCTCAAAATATGCAAATTTCTGGCTGACAGCAAGGACATGATAGGCCTTAAAGGCTGCTGAAGTAAGACCCCCCCCCCTTTTTCTCTTTCTGAGATAGGGTCCAGAAACAGAATAGGAGAGTAACAAAATTATAAAGAAAAGGAACAAAAACTTCCCTTCATAGACAAGCAAAGATTTTAAACTAGAAACCTCGGTAAAATCTGTCCCTGTCGATTCCAATCTGGATCAGATTGGGATCAGCCAGAATAGGGAAAAAAGGGGACACGGTTACCCTTCAAGCAAAATGGTAGAGCCAACAACTTAATCTTATCCCACTTAAATGAAGTGGGCTACATGATCATTTTCTTCCAATTACTTCTATCCAAAGCAATACTTGTTAGTAGTTCTAAGCTATGCATTCAATCTGCTGAAGAAATACTTGTTAGTAGTTCTAAGCTATGCATTCTTTCCTCCATCTATACGTCCACCATAGTTGGCAAAGCGACAAGGTGAGGAAAGGTAATTGAGGGCAATGAAAACCAAGGTGAAACCAAGCAAGTCAACAACGTATCGCCTAGGTGACAAGGCGACACCAGGTCGCCCTGACCCAAAAAAGGGCCAAGAAGCCTACGCATCGCCTAAGCATCCTTGACAACAGGGATGTCCATAACAACTTCATAGCCTTGTACCAAACCAACTGGGGTCAGTTACATGGACTAAGTGGAAACAAATATAAGTAAAAGGTCAAAACTTGGAGATGCCTCAGTGTTACACTAGTCCAGCACTAGAAATCCTAGGACTAAAAAATATATACAGTTTTGACCTGTTTCAGAACTTCCACAAGTGTTTTGGCCATACTTGTTATTTGCGAAAATTACCATTGCCTCCCTGGAACGCAGTGAAATTACTGATTGAACCCTGCATTTACCAAAATTACTATCACCCACCACACTCAAAATCATGTCAAGTAGCTCTTAGGAGGTGTTAAGATAAAATGTCTGTTATGCCCTTCAGTGCAATTAATAAAATTTCATGATAAAATTACCTTTAAATAAAAAACCAATTAGGAAATGGGTGAAGACATGCCCCCTTCACCCATCCTCTTCAATTTCCAAACAACCACATACTTCCCAATCTGCTCCTAATTTCTAAACCTAACCAGAGCCATCACATCTTCTGGTATTACAATACCAGCAACTCTGCTCCATTCAGCACTGCAAATCCGCCATGAAATCCCATCCTACCCCCAATTCCACCTCCTAATTGACTGACTTGAAGTTGCTTGCAGTGGAGAACTTGTTCTAATATGAGATGCCAGTTGAAGATCCTGGAACAACGTAGAGGAAAGTTTACAGATTCAGCTGTGAAATAAACCCCAATTCATGGAGGAGAACACGATCTATTTAGTCCTTGATTGTGCCAATAAATCAGCACTATTGTAAGATTTAATAGCTGATATAGGGTGGGAAGTCGAATAATTTTATATCAGGCCTTTGTTGATTGTTTAAAAATCATGCTTAAGGAGGAATCCTATTTTTGTGATGGGATCATGGAGTGTTAGAAGGACTGCTTGTTTACTGATTCCAGAAAATTTTATTATTTCATGACAGGATATCAAAACAGAGGAATGTTGGGAACTATTCTATAAGAACTTAAGCAGAAAAGAATTTTCGGAGCCATTTGATAGGTCATTGCCCGAAAAGCATCCCAAAAGAAAAGAATTTGTTCAATAAAAGATCAAGGAAGTTGATCGTCATCCTTTTTTAAATCAAAAACCCCTTATCTCTATTTTCTGGTTTGTTAGAAAACCGTGAATCAATTACGAAAATTAATAAGCTGAAAACTGTTAGAATGTGTCATTAACAGAAAGCTTTAGCAGAAACCATTAGGAGAAAAGCTGTTAGCATGTTATCATGTTGAGACCTATACAGCACATCTCAAATGTGAACCAGAAAGCGGTACTTCAAATCATTAACTTTCAAGGATAGATGAAACTAGTAGCAATATTATATAAAATTGCAAATAAGGAAATTGAAGTCACAAGATGGGCATATAACACACAAGTTCTCCAAAAGGGGTCCATAGTCATCAAGAAAGGAGAAAATATAAGCTTACGTGTATCTTCGACATCCTTTATAAAATTTTAGACTTCTCTCTCTTAAAGATTCAGCGGATTCCTCCAAGCTCTGAATCTGTATCAGCAAAGAAAGCAAATCAATGATAATAGCTAATAAATGTCAGACAGCATAGCTATGCATATAATTCTTAAGTTTCAATGCATGCATTAGCTTACAATTTAATGACCTCAAGGAACCATAATATGCAGTAGATGCATGACAAATTCAAACTTAAAAGTGAATTCACAAGAATCTCAAAAGAAGCTGGAGACACCATAAAATCCCACCACTAGAGTTGCAATAGAGATTCAGGTTTTAGACAAAGCTACATTAGAAGAAAATCAGAGTAATTTTACAGAGTCACTGAATGATCTACATTTGCCTTTCCAAATATTGAACACCTACCAGAAGGGAGGACAAGAAGGCAGAGTTTTGCCAGGGATAACTGAAAACATTCAGAAGACAAAATACATAATATACAAGATTCTAGGTGATAGGTGTGGCTGCAACAGGAGATAAGTTGAAGGAAAGTAATTTGAGATTGTATAAGCATTTGCAGCAAAGGCAATGATTGTAATAGTAAGGATTAAGCAGGTCTAACATTATGTGAATTTAAAGAGCGTAACAACCAAGGAGTAGACCGAGAACGAATTGGGAATAAATGACGAGCAAATATTTGAATGCCCTTATCTCAAAAGTCAAAATAGACATGGATTTGGACAGAGTTTAGTGATGAGAAAGGATCAGCATAACCGACCCAAAGATAAAATTGAGTTGATATGAGTTTTAAAAGACAAAACAATCTTGCAGGAATTGAAGTCTTGCTTCAAAAATAGTACAATCAAAACATGACAATGTGTCAATCTCTCTCTCTCTCTCTCTCTCTCTCTCTCTCTCTCTCGAAAAACCAACTGATTATCAAAGCCAGGATATGTCTAAAACACTGCCAATGCTAAATGAACTAGAGTTAAAAGGAAAAACAAAGAATAGAGAAAAACATCAGGTCTGATCTTGCAGACAAAATCATCTCAATCCCAGCCACTCAACCAGCTTTACTTTAGTCAGATACTATTTTTACCACCTTTGGAAAAAGTATTCTGTTGCCTTTTCTTGCTAATTACCTACTAAGTCACTTTGCTGATCTGTTTCTCTGCTATGACTTGGTTTTTCTATTGCAAAAATCCTTCAGCAGCCTTCTAAAGCATGGAGATTGATGTGGCTTCAATAAATTGCAGATGTAAACTATGCCTTAGAGGATTTCCTCTCTGTACCCTCCAGTTCATCAACATAGAAGAGCATTGTAGCTCACAAGCCAGCACTCAATTGCCTTCTTTAATGCAGGTAAGATTGTATTATTGGGTCAATTGCCACACAGGATTTTATTTTGGCCTACGGTTGAGTTCCATAGACTTTACGATGTAATCATGTAAACCATTTCCAGGGGCAGCACAGGGCCTACAGTTGCTACCCCAAACCTAATACCCCCACCCCCAATACAATCAGGGGTATTTTGGTTACTTTGGTAGTTTTCGTTGAGTCCAAGTTAGGGTGTCATTGGGTCCAGCATGTTAGTGGGACACTAGGTCTACTTTATATTTTTTAAATTGGGTCCTTATTTTGCAAGTTATTGAAGCGACCTGAATAGCGTTGGATTCCTAGTTTGTGATGGAGTCCATTAGGGTTGTTCTAGTTCTTGCATGGAACCAACATCTACTCTTAGATTCCAAATTGGAACTCTCTAGAATAAGTTATGAAGGTTACTTGTGTGAGTTAAAAGTGTTAGTTATAGAATTGGATTGCAAGTTAGAGTCCAAGTTGGTTTCTTAAGTTGAGTCTCTTTATGTATTCTTTGATAGAGGCTATAAATAAGCCTTCATACTCTGGAATCAGCAAGTGAATTGAATCTTTAAAAATAGATTTGAGTGATGGAGGCAAGAGAGTCATGGGTTTCCTAAGGGAGGCCTGCGACAACTTCAAGAGTGATTTTCTGCAGTTCTTCTTCAACTCCAGCAATCATCGACAAAGTGCAGCAGTCCTAATCAATTCCCAAGTAAATACCAGCCCCCCCCCCCAAATCCCAGCCCCATTCCCCTTCTCTCCCTCTCGCCATGGTTTCAAAGCGTCCCTCTCGCCATGGTTTTCATTTGCCATCTTTTTGTTGACATACAGTTTTTCAGCCGGTTTTTCGCCTAATCGCTGCAGCTTTGTGCGCATTATTGCCGCCTAGATGCCAAAGTAATCGCTTTTTTAACATTTTGTACATAATAATCTTTTTTTTTCAATCAAATTTTGTCTACAAAGCCATATGCAAATTTAGTAGTTAGTCATTTCAAAATCGAGAAACAGTGAATCACTAGATCAACAAGGCACTTATTTGGCATCACGCTATCATAGAGGTAAGTAAAAATGTAAAATTACCACTTTCCTTTTCATACTTACAAGTTGATAGTTCATAGTCATATGCTATGATGCTTGATGTGATGAACTTATGTTTGTGTTCTTTTTTGGATAATCATTCATTATTATGATTTTTGAATGCTTGTTCTTTTTTGGGATGAATGTGATTCTTGAAGTTTTGTTTAACTAGTAATAGAAACTTGTCAGTTTAAAGTTAGTTGTATTGAAAAACTTTGACCTAAACGTTTTGGTTGCCTTATTGACGCCTAGGAGTCGCTTTGTCACCTAATCGCTTGAGCGAAGCCCCAAACGCTTTGGTCGCCTTGCCACCTTGGCAACCATGCCTCTCGCAACCTTCTCTTTCCCTAAAACCTAGCTTTATTCAACCCCAGCCCCTTACCCTCCATTGTGGTTTCATCCAGCCCCTCCCCAACCCTTGCGGCAGCCTTACCCTTCTTTATTAGTTAACCCCCAACCCTCCTAACCCTGAACTGTAGTTACAGCCCTCCCCCTTATCCTTTCTGCTTCTGTTCTTCTTCGCCAACCTGCAGCAGCTTAGATTTTCCAGAAAAACCAGAACTACTCCTAACCCTAGATCACCTATATCATCTAAACCCTAACCCAATCCCTTCACCCTTTCAAGATTAGCTTCCCCATCCCCTTACACTCAATCCCAACCCCACCCCCACCCCCCACCCCTTTCCGTCACCTAAAACCCTAGAAAATCCGCAAATTACATCTTCTTCACTAGAACCCTGACTCTAGAATTTTCAAACTCTTAGATCTCTTCAACCATTCATCCAAACCCTAAACCCTTTTAGAGTTAGGTTCAATCAACCCTAAGAGGCACTCAGACCTTAACCCTAGCTTGATCCAGACCTTAGAAACTCTCATTCCGAACAAACACTAGACTTTGAAGTCCCAAACCATAAAATTCAGCTCTGAAATTTCAAGTACAGCAAGATGCAAAGTTTGAAACCCTAAAACCCTAGACCAATAAGCCTGGCTGAAACCTATTCTAACCCTAACCTAATCTATTGTTACAAAAACCTTAGACTGAAGGTAATTACATTCCTAGAAGACTGCTGATTTTCAAGGAAGAGGATCCTGGAGACTGGCTGGAGTAAGCTCGGCTCTAGGGCAACAATCTATCAACTAAACCCTGGATCCTGGTTCACAGCACGTTAGGCTTCTTATTTTTAGGTTTATTATGTCATGGACCAAATTTATAAGTTTAAAAAGTGAGGACAATGTAAGAACTTAGTATACGGGATCAATGGTTAAATTAGATGTTTGAGTTATCTAAGGATATTCAATAGCTGGAGAAAATCATGGTTTGAGTTTATTTATTCATCGAGTAAGATTCTGGTTTGAGTTTATTCAATATTAAGTCTTCTAAAGTTAAGAAATGATTCAAGAAAAGGATATAAGTATCTTCAAAGTGTTCCATGCTGTTGAGCAATTCATGCAAGCTTGAAATTACAAACCTGATTTCTTCTCCTCTTTTCTATTCTGTTCTATTTCTTCTGTTCTTCCTCACAAGAACATCTTCAACCATTGAAGCTGCTATTCGAGAAGATTTTCAACAATAGTAAGATGAATAATTTCCAACCACTTCTTCTTCTTCTTCTTTTTCTTCTTCTTCTACCTCTATAAACCATCCACAAACACTAAACCCCACGCCAAACAACCCAACTATCAGAATACTACCGATTTTGGATCAAATCACCATAACGGCCCTGAAGGAACTCATCTCAGGATGCATCCCATTCTGACAAACACCCTAATTTCCTTCATCTTCTTCTTTCCCAAAATCTAGAAACCAAACGATAATTTATCACTATTTCATCTCCAGCAGTAGTCAACCATCAAAACGTCATTAACCTTCAGTAACGGATTCTTTACACTCACTTGACAGAAGCCTGCCATCAAACCCTAAACTCAACCAAACCCCAACCTTAGATTTGACCTAAAACCTTATTTTGACCTGGCTAGACTTGTGGATTCATAGAGGATCCAGGTTAATGGCTTCTGGTTACTGCCATTCCACACTTCTTTCTTGAAAGGACTGGTTTCCAGGAACACACTTCTCCAAGCTTCTAGCATGAAAAATTGCTAGCAAAACTCTGACCATAAACACCAACAAAGTTACTCAACAATAATAAAATGGGTTTTAAGGAATCCTATTTCACATGAAATCTAAAGTACAGCTAAAAATGGTCACTTGTGCTTTTCCCAATACGCTAGTAAGCCATGTCTGCAAAAAATAATGCAGCAACGCGTATAAGCACATCATCAGATTCAATCAGCTCAGCCAGACAAAATCAGACGAGAAACCAAGCTTCCACTCTCGATGACCCTGGGAAATTTATAAATGCAAACCCACCGTGTGCCCGAAGGACGAAACTTGCCATTCAATATCAAGCGGCCGTGCGTATGTGTTGAAAAAAAGGAAGGAACAGCGAGAGAGTCTAATTCAACCCCAAGTCCCAAATGCACGCCAAAGAGGTTTACAGGTAGAAAGGTAGACAGGTGATCATTATTTCTGTATTCTAAACCATTCAAATGTAAGCAAGAAGGAGAACTAAAAAACAAAAAGGAATAAGCCACGCAGTAAAACTAAACGGAGAAAAGAAAAGGCAACGCAAAGCAAAAACATCAAATTGTCACAAATATTTGATAGTCATAATGGATAACTCATGACCTGATTCCGAAACATAGGAGAATCGTCGAGTTTTGCAAAAATCATTTTCAAACCGCAACTTTTAGTCTTAACTGCTGCAACAAATTCTCATCAATGCCACAACGCAGTTCAGCCCCTTGTGTTTAGACAGGCCTAATCCCAATAGAATCCAGAGATCAAAGAAAGAAGAAGATCCAAGATTATAAAAGATTGTTCAACCTTTCGATGCAAAACCATTAACGGCAGAAGAAACCCCGACTCTAGAACTGCAATGGAAATAACCTCCGACACAGAATTGTCCGTCACTGCAGCTTTAGAAGCTCGATTCCGTCAACTTCAAACCATGCAACTCAATCACGCGAGTTCTACAAGCTCCAACTCCACAAGATTCAACGGAACGTAACCTAGCAGAGGAGCCGAAACAATGAAATAAAAGGAACCACAAAAACACGACCTGATAGGCGAATTACAGTAGATGGCCGAGGGCGACATAGAAGAATGAAAAAAGAAACTCTAATATTTTTAATTTTCTCTATTTTTACTTTTTTTACTTTTTTTTTTTTTTTCTGATTACTGTATTGGGAGCGGATTTAGAGAAGGCTTTGCTGTTAACATCGAAATCTCTGCGATTTCTGGTGAGAAAAATATAATCTCTCCTGTTTCTTCTCTCGTCTCCGTCTCTTTTCCAATCTCAGGCAGAAGTTAAAGCGTTTATCGGGTAAAATCGAAAATAAATAAATAAACGCTCTCACCAACGGAAACATTCATTCTTAAGCTTTTGTTTATACTTTTGAGGGTCCCATATGTTCCTGAGGTGAGTATATACTTTTGTTTCATAGGGTGAGACTAGACTTGACTTGAGAGACACCTTCTTTTCAATAAAAAATGAATAAGACACCGTAATCATTCGCTTTGGGACCACTCCTCTCTCTCCTCACCTCAGTGTCCTCACTCTTGCTTGCTGGCAGCTATCCCTATCAATGTTTCTGCTATGCCTCCTCCTCCTCCGTCTTTTGTGGTGGACCCGTCGCCCATCATCCGCTACCATTTTCCACAAGTAATTAACTATGTAAAACAATGGTCCCCCCACCCAGACGCCAAGAAGTAGCTGGAAATGGAAATGGAAATGGAAATGGAAATGGAAATGGAAATCGAAAAAGGTGTGTTTTTCGGTTTTTCCAAGCCAGTATCGTATCGAATTGGTACGATTCGATTTAGGTCTATTTTCTTATTTTGGTTTGCCCTTTTTTTTTTTTCTTCAGAAGTTAACTGCCAATTTGACAAAGTTTTGCAATGCATGTACTGTTTTGCCAATTAGCTCGGATATCCTTGGTTACTCAACCCTCATAGGTAAAACCGTAAAAGAGTAAAAGTGGGCCTGATTTTAAGAAAAGTGATGAAAAAAAATATGCGTATCTTAACCTTATCCCTAATATAACCTCAAACCAAATTAATTTGAAAGCATGAATTCATATAGCTAATCCCATTTAGTTGGGACAACGTTTCTTCTCCTTGTATAGTTTGAACGCAATATTTGATATTAAAATTCTAGGATGCAGCATATTTGCATTAATGTTGATTACATTGAGCATAGATGTAAAATTCCACCGCATAGCTTTTAATCCATACATTACACACATCTTTTTCTTTTTTGGTGGTAAAACATGCATTATACACATCAGATGTAGCATACATAGCTATCCCATTTAAATCAGAAAAATTAAACCACTAAAAAATATTTAGTCAGGATACATTACATCATAACTGGGTGAAACAGACATTCTTTGACACTCCAAAAGCAGAGCTGGTTGGCCAACCACTAAGGTAGGAAATAAAATGACTAAGTACAACCATGAAAATCTAAAGAATGGATTGCCAATCAGAATTTGGCTTCACCCAGCTGCTTTCACCGACACTATACTGTTTTGCTATCTTTTTTCTTAGTTTCATAACCAGTAAGGGTTACATTGTCAATCAAGTTGGCACAGAAGAAAGAAAATGTTGAACAGTGAACAACCAACAGGAAGCGATGAGTTGAGTTGACGCCAAAAAATTCACTGATGATGAATTCGCGGTGACGGCCTTTCCTGATCCTCTATATCTCAATAAGCTGGGCATGTCAACTTGCACAAGTAATTCAAATCACCTTCCAACACCTGATTGCTCAGGAGAAGGGAGAGGCAGATGGAGAAAGCTGGCAGACACTCAAGCCTGACCATCCCTGTTCCATGAAACCCTCCTTCATAAAAAAGCCAGGTACCAGCCATGCTAATGACAATACAAATAGAGGGATTCAGAAAAGGATCACCCATACCCTGACTTCCTATACTTCCGATTTTAAAGGGTGCCTCACACAGACAAGATCATCCAATTTATTGCCATCCATCTTATATAAAGAGACGCCTCCCATTTGGAAAAAGTGCTCCTGTGCTTCCTTTCTTAGACTCTCAAATGGCAGGACTTCCCACTTACTGTAATTCGAATTCCTACGTTTGTCACTCATATCTGGAGATCCTGAGATAGGCCCGCTGTTGCTTGATCCTACATTGCCCCACACCTTACAGCTACCAAATGGTCCTAACCCACCAGCCTGACCAGCTTGACTTCTCTTCAAGCGCAGGGCGGCAGCATGGGCTTTCCGTATTATTTCTTTAGTTGGAATATCAGACCAATCTTGTTTCCTTTTGGCTCTCATGGGAGAATGGATCCTGATAACCTGCAAGTATCACCACATTGATCAATGTACATATACATGGTGCATGAAAGCATGATTGCAGAAGAATCAAGATGTCTGTATATGGTCTTACGCCAAGGCACTCTAGAAGTTGATAGTATGCCCTTCCTTGCAGTGGGTTATGCCCTTTTCTTGGTGTTGAGAAGTAGCGAGTCCTTCAATGTACACACACAAAACCGTAAGATTTATTGGACATAGAGACCTGTTATGAGCAATAGTTATAGGAAACAGTACAAGCAGATTTGTTTTCTAAACTATGAAAAAGTTAATAATAGAACTATTACAATACAGTAAGCAGCAACCAGCCATCCAACCAATTCAGTAGTGTTTTCTTTTCCGATTGACAATCGCTGAACAGGAGATGGACAGAAACTGAGTGCTACATTTATGTGGAAGTCCAGAAATTATTGTAATCATACTAAACCTTTTTACTGGGATACTAAGGTCCTCAATAAAAAATGGTTCCTGATGATCAATATAGGAGAAAAAGGGGGAGGAATTTTCTTGTGTCTTCTCCCATAATCTTTATAAACAGACACATGGTTTGTTAATCGTTCCAACAAAGAAAAGGGCACATTATTCAATAACTAATAATTGATCATGAAAAGTATGAAATTAAGCAACTGATGCAAATATGGTTGGTAAACTTCTAGATACATAATAGCAAGATGCTTGTTTAAACTTAAAATGGTACAGAAGAAGACCTTCCACATGGACAATGGAGAGATCATCTTTCCCAGTCCTTCATTTTACCATGTGGCAGATGGGTTGGGATTTAACATGGAATACTGGACATGCTGTCCGTGTCCACTCATGCATCAGGTTTCAGTTCACTTAAGACTTAGCCACAAGAAGAATGAAATGAAGAGATCAACTTTCACAACCTTTGTTTATACCATGTAAGATGGGTTGGGATTCAAAATTGAGTACTTGACATACTCTCCACATCAGTCTTCAACCATCAATCAGGTTGAGACTTGAGCCACTTGGCCACAAGAACCACGCCCACCCCCCCCCCCAAAAAAAAATTTCTTTTTAAAATAAGTACATCATTTTTCATGAATTTTGGGCGGGAGAAGATACGAAGGATCCTGACAAATGGTCAATCCAAAAAAACCTGCTTATCTGACAGTTGGAATAGGAGAAGCAGCCTCAATTAGGAAAACACAACAGCCTGTGGTGGGAGGCATTTTCCCAGTAGGCAATGGAAAGAAACAGAGACTACTGTGAATAGAAATAAAGCTCTTACGCAGATAAAAGGAACATTATGGTGTTTGACTGACCATTCCGTGTAACCAGGATCAACCGTGAAACCATATATGTCAACAATGTCACACATAGAAAGTGCGAGTTCAATAGATTTCATTCCAGTTCCTTTAGCACCTCTTCGTAGCACAATACCTTGGAAAAGATAAACTGGATTTGGAATTTTCTGCATCACACATTATAAACCTGTTACCTATAGCTGGGTCAAGACCATAAGCATGAAGGAAATGAACTAAATTTAACATTGTTACACATATTTAGTAATCAAGCATGAAGAACAACAAGGTACAACAGTACAAACCTTAGGCTATTTATAGTACCCAAAATGTCAAACTGAATTAGTCCAGGATTTGTGTAAGAGTAAAAGAAACATATGAAGCATTTTTGGGATCCCCTTAAATGTAGGTCAAATACTTGTTGAGTTGAATTATCTTAACCACAAGTTTATGCACTTCTAGAATGGATAATTTGAAGATAAAAAAATTTCCATTATTCAATCCTGCTTCTCCTTTCTCTTGGCATTGTTGAAAAATGACCCTTTTGCCCCCTCACTAATTTTGATGATCACAAACACATAATAGATTCACTAAATTCACTAACAATTTATATATTTGAAAGACAAGTAGGCTTTGACACATTTGGGCATAAACGGGAAAAACCACTTAATCATACAGTAAGAATTATAAGACAGGACTTTTCAAGCCAACACAAAGAACTACCTAATGTAATCGTTACCTTTATCATTGCATTGAAGTCTCTATGTGTCACACTTTTAATGATAAGTACTTCTTCATCTGTACAAGAAATTTAGCTAGTGTAAGTATGATAAAAAAAAAGGGGAAGAGGGATATGGTTGGAGTAGGGCTAAAGACAAACTCTCAAAAGAAGCCAAAGGTGAAAATTAATGGCTTAGAGATATGACCAAATCAGTCCATGGCTTTCATGGGCCAGAACTAGTCAAGCATGTTAGACATATATTATGGTCTTTATCGGCTACGTGAGCCCAAGTCTAGTTTATATGAATGGAAATTTGAGAAATGTCTCGAAGTCAATAAAGGGAGCTATAGTTTAAAATAAGAAAGTCCATTGTCAAAGAAGCTTTCCTTTGTCAAGAGTTGGATGGTGATTGAGTCAATGTTAAGTTTAAGTTAATACTCTTGCTGGTGGGTGTTAGCTGGCAGTTGGTTGATGTATTTAATACCTATGTTTTTATATTTGTAATATAAAGGGAGTTATATGAGAGGGTTGATCACCTCATTCATGAATTGGAATCAATATTTGCTTTTGCATGCATTCTTCACAATGGAGAAACCTTGTGTTTGATCAAAGTAGGTTAGTGTTTTATCCAATCAATCCACCTTGCAATATGAAGCATCGGTATTTTTTTTTTGGATGAATAACTAATTATATTAAAAGAGCGGAAACAAAGAAACAAGGTCTTTAATAGGAAGACCGAAAAGAAGAGCTGAGACCCCAGGAGACAACAATGAATCTGTTCCTTAGGAATCATCAACAGGGGGATGGGGGGAAGCTAACAGCCTAGAGGAAACATCAAAATAGATGGCATTCCAAATCAAGTCAATAGAGCGAGATTTGGACGTCCATCTTCTGAGATTACGCTCCCACCAAATGTGGTGAATAGAGGCACAAAAAACAAGCTTAACAATCCGATCACAAATGCAAGAGCCTGAAAAGTTTCTCACCATCCAAGACCAATCACGTGCAAACCCATAGGAGCGCCTCGAACGGGGCCAAATAGAAGCAAGGGCTTTTCTCCAGATAGATCTGGAGAAAGGGCAAGAGAAGAAGAGTTGTTCGAGGTTTTCCAAGTCGTTCCAGCAAAGGATGCAGTTGGGATTGACTGGGATATGGCGGCTAATGAGGAATGATTGGGTGGGAAGCATGGTAGAAGATCTCGCTACCATGAAAAACCGAGATCTCAACCATCTCAGCGAGATCTCGGTCGAGATATGCCATTTTTTGGGTGTCAACTCGGTAGCCCATCTCGGTGGGTTCTAGGGTCCCAGTTGGGCTAAAACTTGGTATTTAGCCTATTTAAGGCCTTTTGAACACACTAGTGGCATTGGATTTGTGAGAAAACAGCCCTAAGTATGATTTATAATTCTAACCATAGTGTGAAACCGAAATGCTGTAGGATTAGAGAATGCAAGGTTATATAACATGTAATATAAAACCATTAAGGCATATAATTGAAAATCAAGTGTATCAAATACATCAAATAACTTAAATGTCATCAAGATATCATTCATATGAGTATTACAATCTTAACTTTCGAGAACAGAATGATAAAAGTATATAACCGTTAGAAGTTCTATATAAGTTATTAACGCATAAGTTCATAAGACAAGTAGAGGATGATTGAGCTTCCTTTGATGTTGTAGATGTGCTAAGAGTAGTTGCAAGTGAAACTTTGGCTGAAATTTGCAAAAAATTGAGCAAAAATTAAAGAGAGAGATTTGGGGCAAGATATGGCGAGATTTGGGGCGAGATATAACGAGATATAGCAAGATATCCCATTTCGCAGATCTCGACCTTGATCTCGTCTCAGTTTATGAAAAAACTGAGATATCTCGCGAGATCTCCCACCATGGTGGGAAGAGCTTGGTTGAGAGCTCTCCAAAGGGTAAGGGAGTGGCGAGGGATGGAGCCTTTGAACCAAACCAAGGAAAACTAGGGGGGTTTAGGGTTTTGGGCACGAAAGTGATTCCAGGCAGAGGAAGCGGAAAAGTTTTTGGAGGGGGAAGGGAGCCAAACAATGAGGTCAAGGGCAGAGCTAGTGAGAGGGGGAAGAAAATCCCAAACCTGTGTGAGAAGGGGTAGGGGAGTGGGGTTCTAGGAGCCATCAGTGATGAAAGCAGACAGCGGGGTGTCTTTGGGGATTTGGGAGTCATACACAGTTCGGGGACCAAAGTGTGTGTAGAAATGCCCATCGGATGCCACGGGTTGAGCCAAAAGGAGGTGGAAGAGCCAGAGGAGATGATGGTAGAAATAGCAGTGAGAGTGAGGAGACTAAGGGAGAGGAGCTTCCTCCATACCCAAAAAGGATTGGAGGGTAAGGGAGAAGTCCAGAAGGAGTCAGTGCGAAGGAGGTGAGAATGAACCCAATTAACCCAAATGGAATCTTGCTTAGAGGCAATTTTTCGAATGAGTTTGAGAAGGCAGGCGAGGTTGACATCAGAGATCCTACGAATGCCAAGGCCTCCCTCAGAGGTTGGGCGGCAAATGGTCGACCAACAGACAGGATGGATGAAACAGGAGGCCTCCCTCCCTTTCCAAAGGAAGGCGCAGAACAAGAATTCCATATCATGGACGATAGACTTGGGAATGGAGAAGATCCCACACCAGTAAAGATAGGAGGATTGAAGCACAGAGCGAATGAGAACTACTCTACCGGCAAAGGACTGAAGCTTACCCTTCCAGAGTTGGAGCTTCTTCCGGATATGATCAAGCATTGGGAGGCAATGGTGGCGAGAGAGCCTACCAGGGATGAGAGGGAGGCCAAGATAGACAACGAGGAAGGAGCCATGCTTAAAACCCGAGAGCTAAAGGAGAGAGGAGCAAAGCTGATCAGAGACTCTAGAGAGAAAGAGAGTGGATTTATCAAGGTTGACACGGAGGCCAGAGAGGGACTCAAAAAGAGAGGGCAGAGAGAATGGAAGAGATGGATTGATGATCCGCTT
The DNA here is from genome assembly GCF_041222555.1 of Hakea prostrata. Classification (NCBI taxonomy): domain Eukaryota; kingdom Viridiplantae; phylum Streptophyta; class Magnoliopsida; order Proteales; family Proteaceae; genus Hakea; species Hakea prostrata. Next base: position 1,572,283 of record NC_142602.1, on the reverse strand, counting down.
TGGAGAAGATCATAAGATCATCAGCAAAGGTGAGATGGGTAAGATTGAGGGACTTACACTTGGGGATGGGAGAGATGGGGAGTTGATCAATTTTGGATTGAAGGATGCGGGAGAGGACTTCTAAAGCTAAGAAGAAGGGATAGGGGGAGAGGGGGCAGCCTTGGCGAATGCCAACGCGGAACGAGAAGAAGCCCGTAGGTGAGCCAATAGTGATGATGGAGAATCGGGGCGAAGAGATACAAATTTCAATCCAATGAATGAAGGGGGGAAGCCCATGGAAGAGAGAACATTGTTGTCCTTATTACTTTGGGAGCCAATCGGGGCAAGCCAAGGGGGGAGGGAAGCCCATGGAAGCGTCGGTATTACTTTGTTGTCCTTATTGTTCTCTCACTTCCCTCACATTGTTCCCTTACTTTCCTCCTCTATTAACAACTCTATTTTAGTGATTGATCTTCTATTTTCGGTTACTAATCAGATTTGCCATCCCCTGATATCAGATTTTCTGGTTATCTTTCTCATTGCTATCTGGGATTCTACACTTCAGCCTAGTTCAATTCTTATCTACAGTTCTGCCCCTACCATGAATTACAATTCTGTCCCTGTTCTCACAATGTTATTCTAAAGTTACCATTAAGATATTACTCTAGGTTTCAGTTTTGTTTCATATCTGATTTTGTGCTATAGTTAACCTTTCAAATCCGGAATGCATTCTCTGTGAAAAAACCTTAATTGGCTACTGTTTTGATCATTATAATACAGTACCACATTAATGATTGGCTGTGAAACAGCAACCATAAATGGCATCCAGAGTCATGTGCAGAAGCCACAGAAAAAATCTGATGATAGAAGTATAAATTTAGAATAAGATAAGAATCAAGCCCACCAGATCCGTTGAGAATAGCAACCATGTTACGAGCAGCACCCCTTACAACAAGGCGGAAGTCCCTTTTCCGACCAACATACTTAGCATATTTCTGCAATTTGCATAAATAAAAGATTAGTGCATGCTGTTACAAACTTCCATCCAAATCATTTGTGAGACGGAGAAAATAGTAGGCCAACAATTACTCATCAGAAAACCCCAATAAGTCAAATATATAGCAAAGCCCAAAAGAAGAATATTTCATTGTGTGGGCAGAATGCAATAGTTTGGGAATGTTCTCACAGCTGCAGCAGACCCCATTTGTTTGGGATAAGGCACAATTTGGGAATGCTCTTACAGCTGGAGCAGACCTCATTTGTTTGGGATAAGGCTGAGCTTTTGTTGCTGGACCCACAATCTCTTTATTAAAAGTCTAGAACCTGTTAAAACCAACTAAACTAGAATCCAGCAGTTTAGTAGAAACAAGGCACTCAATGGACAAATTTTGCTTGGGAGACAAAAATTGCTAGACTTGTTTATTTGGCCTCCCAATACATAATCTTATAAAACTTCAAAAGTTTGTGAAATGGGACTAAACAAACAAAGGGAATCTGGGTGAGACCAGCCATTACTTCCCCCACTTCTCCTTCATTACTTCTTCCTCAAAAACCTCAAAAATGGTAAATGATGAAAGTAGAAAATCACAATAAAACGTTTGGTTTACATCATTAACAGGAGCTTCATTGTCTCGTATAACTGCATCATGTCCATCAATCTCCTGTCCAAATTCTGTCTTCAACAGATCCCCAGAGTTCCCAACAACTGCACATGTCTGAAACTGGCGAGGACGAAATGGAGGCTTTGCTGGTAAAATCAAATTGAGATGCTCCTCACAAAGAGAACGGTTGTAACATTTATCTGCTCCCCTGCAGCAAAGAGAAAATAAGGCACTTACTGGGCAATCCAGAAGGTTATTTGTTAATTCAAAGGGGAAAGTGAAGCAATAAGATAGATGTATCGGAATCATACAACTGAGCAATTCTTTTTGCTGCATACTCAAGCCAGCCATCCGGTCGAGCATCTAGATATTCTCTAGTCAAAACTGTCGTCATGTTACGGTACTGCATTCCAACTGTTTTAGTACTTTTATATAACTGGATAACAAACAACAGGAATCAATTTTATAAAAGCTCACCTGTTCCCACAGTAGAATTGCTTCACATACATCATAATGGTACTCCAAGGGTTCATAAATTTTAAACTGCTCATTGTACTGCAGCGAAATTGGACAAGTTATAAGCATATTCTAACTTCAGTAGTAGATGACAGGAGGCCAGCAAAATAGAGGTTCAGAAAAATGCCTCACCCAAGTGCTGTTTGTGCCCTCGGGAAATTTAAGGATCAATTTACAGTGGTCAATGATATGAGCAGTCAGTCCAAGACCTCTGTTTGCCTATTCCCAATTTCCAGAGTCAGCACGCATAAAATGTAAAGCTTAAGAACAGAGCTGAGAACAAAATCAGTGAGGTGCAGTTCTATGGCATTCCAGAAACGCCATAACAAGAGGAAATTTTCAAACCACACGCTAACTTGTGCATGCAAAAATCTGCATGTGTCCATTTCTTTACTTTTGGAAGACTTGGGAAACGTGTATAATTCCATTAGAGCTAATTTCAGACTAATGGAGATAAACAATGTGTATTGTGATACAGAGTTAAGTGATTTATCATCCAGAAATATTTAATGTTTTCAAATTCTTTGCTGCATGGGGTTTGATGCGGCTTACACATTGTAAACATCTTTCAATCGAAAAACAGTGGCAAATCAAAACAAATCCACCCCAGGGACCTAAATCATATAACTTTAATAAGACGATAAACCTGTGCTGGGTAGAGCTGGCTAAATCTTTGAATAATCGAAATGTGTATAACTCAATTCTCCAATGGAAGTTTTCCAAGTATTGTCATAAGAACCCGTCAAACCACACATGTAACGGTTTCTGCACTATGAGGGACCAGATAAATTTGTAACACGAGACCAAACCTGGAATAAGCTTAGCTTAAAATGAAATGACTGAGACAAGGCAGCATATTGTATTACCATAGAAAAGAAGCAAGATGGACGTAGATGAGCCCGGGAGTGGGCTGGTGAAACCCCGAAACAAAGTACAATCCTTCAAGTTATTTTAGTAAGTCCACTCAGATCCCCAAGACATTCCTTTTGGAACTAGTGAAGAGACTAAAGAACTCAAATTCCCGGTCCTTAATTCATTAGAAAGTTGATCTCCACTTAAAAGTCACAAAGAACGCCGAAGAACAGAAATCAAATCGTAAACTCAAACAACTCTTCATAGTCTGAAGTCTAAGCAAACAATGAAGACATTAATAAGCGTACATAACAATGAAAACTACAATAAACACAACCGTAGTAAGAAAACTATGGGAGGTGGATATGCATCGTGCTTCATTTTCTGCTATGGATAGAAGAACATATATGAATCAGCAAGAGTACTAAACGAAGGTTCCATGTCCAAAAGCAGCACACTAAATTTAGAAATGAAAACTTACCACGCATTGCTGAACATTGGACTGAAAATCAGATAAAATTCGAACTTCTTCCCGGTAAGGATCGGAATTTCGTTTTCCTGCAAACAGCGTATACGGGCTCAGAGATCTAAAAATTGGCAATAACCAGAACCGGGAAAAGGGAAAAGGGAATTTGTCTGTGAGCCCTATATCTTACCAGTGAAAGAAGAAGATTGAATAAGTAGAACAAAGAGAGAGAATAAAACTGCAGCACAGACAAGAATGGGAATGGTGGGCTGCCTGTAGGCGTTTGAAGCCTTGAAGGGTCTCATCTTCCTTGGAGATCAATTCGACCGGGTTGCAACTCCGAGTCAGCCCCTAAGTGTCTATTGAGTTGGAGTTCACTATACGGTCCTGTGAGTTTCAGAAGAACGAGGTTCGTGTGATCCCGTTGTCGGTAAGTGGCCTGGATACCCGATTCACCGACATCTCAAATGGAACGCCCTTTCGTCTTATATCTTCCTTGGAGTTTACAGGGAAAAATGCAAATAGTTTGATAGGGTAATTTTCAACTGAACCTTAAGATTTGGTCCATGTTATTTTTAGTCCAAATAAATAGACAATTTGCATCTGCCTCCTTTGAGGTATTCAATACGATCAATTAAAGACAATTTATGATTTTTATGACTAAAATACCCTCACATGTTATTTCAAAGGAAAAAAATAAATTAATTAAAAAAAAAAGGATTAGAGAAAGTTCATAATGTTGACCTGAAATATATTCTAAAACTTACCCAATAATGGTAAATGAGAGTTGAATATGGAATCAATCAAAGAAAGATAAAACGATAGTAGAAAGGGAGACTTACCAAACCTGGCCGAAGCATCAATGAAGGAAATGGAAATTGGTTTTGCCCTAATAGAAACAATACCAAAAGAAACTTGAACACGATGGCAGAGAAAGACTAGACATCCAACGAGTGCTTCGGCAGCGAAAAGAGTAGCGTGTGTCATTTCTTCTCTAGATCCCAACCCCAAAACTATGCAAATTTATTTGCTATTCTCTTCTTATATATATTATTTTCCACTGTTTACTTAATGGATTGTCTCTACCGTCAATTTGCTAAGGCTTGGAGACACAGGAATGGAGGTTGCTTGTTTTTTCTAAACTATGAACTATTTTTGTTCACAGTTAGGGTTTTAATTTGTAAAATCTTTTTCTTTTTTTTTCATTGTTGTTCGATGTGCTAAGCAGTGGCGGAGGATTTGGGCAAAATGAAGAGGGATTTGGGAGTCGAGTAAATAAGGGGTCGATTTTTTAAATTAAGAAACTTTAAATCCTAAAATTTTAAAATAATTTTTACAAGTGAACCCACGTTATTTGATTTTATATTCAAAAGTTTAATAATTCATAAATTGATTAGTTGCAAATACCCCACTCTTTTGATTTTCACCATTCGATTTAATTGTGAAGACATGATGCAAATCTTGTGGTAGAATAGATGTGCGGGTATTTTGGTCATAAAAATCACAAATTGTCCTTAATTGATCTTATTGTAAACCTCAGGGGAGGTAGATGTAAAGTGTCCATTTATTTGGACTAAAAATGACATGGAGCAAACCTCAAGGCGTCTAGATGAAAATTACCCATAGTTTGATATAAGGTGAGACTTATAATTTATAAAGATAAATACCTTAGGTATTTAATTGGTAGTGTCCCGGAGGATAGTTAACCCGAGAACCCCCTCGGGTCGCCAATACCCCCTCGAGAAGATTCACCACCACTCTTTCGAGACATGTAGACGCCCCTTTGGGAAGTCACCACCTACACTTCCTTGAGCAATCGGAGAACCTTCCCCCTCGAAAAAGGCATAGAGAACCCTCCTTGGGAAGTCAAAGAACCTCCCCCCTTAGGGAAAGGTATAGAGAACCCCCCTTGGGAAGTTGAAAAACCTCCCCCCTCAGGAAAAAGCATAGAGAACCTTTCCCTCGTGAAGATTGAAGGACCCCTCGAAAAATATGCAAAACACCCATTTGGGATGATGTGGAAAACCCCACAAACATTCCCTCGAGAAGTTGGAGAACCTCTACCCTAGATGATCCCTTGGGAATCACTTATGCTCAGTCAATGAAAGAAAGCCCAATAGTAAGTTTAAAGAGGAACATAGAAGACGACTAAGTCAAAAGGGTCAATTAGAGATAACCACTCATCATGCCCACTCCGAAATGTGGAGAAGTGGTTGATGGAGGAACAGCTCCTTTAGTCTCACTCAAAAAATTAACATGTTTTCTAAGGCAACTCGCTCCACTATTTAATCAGTGTGCAAAATCGATAGAGGGGTCGCCCCTAGATAATAACTATATAAGTTCCATCATAAGATGGGTAAGGTATGAAACTCTACTCACCATCATTCTCTACGATTTGAAAATTATCTCATAACCTTATATTGTTGCTTAGACTAACTCGAGAGTCGGAGACGGTCCCTTGATCAACACAGGGTCAGGCTGCTCTAATTTCCTTTGTGAGTGCAAGCATCACACTTACTTGGGTCACGTTGAAAAAACCCTCAAGAGGTGGTCCAACTACTCGTTTGACGTGAAGAAGGTCTAAATGCAATGGTTAGTTAGGATCAAGGTTTAAAGTATCGGTATCGAGTATTGTATCGGTCTGGTGATTATAAAAGACGTATCGTCTTGTATCGAATATTGTATCGCTCTGACTAATGTATTTTAGTATAATTCAATGGAGAGACGTATTGAGATGTCTTGTATCAGTTGGGTCAAATATGGATATGTATCGACAAGTATCGTATAATAGTGTGTGATACTTTAAACCTTGGTTATAATATTATATTTTTAAGAGCTTTTTATTGGTATCCACCTTACACTACAGGTGCATGTGGTGAAAATCTTAATGAGTAATATTTGCTTTTGATGAAAATGGGTTATAAGTAATACTTCCAACTTCATGGAGAAACTAGAGTTTCACTCCCATTTATGGTGAATATGATAAAGAAAAAAAACTCAAAAGTTAAATGTTTCAAATGAAATTATAATTTAGACTTATCAAAGTTACAAGTAATTAAAAAATTCAAGAAATCTTGTATTTCAACTGCCCATCAGCAATCGAAACGTTAGTAGTCGCATGTGGGCCGAGCAAATAGATAAAGTGACCGTTGGCATGTACATAAAGGATGGATTTATTAACAAAACATATGATACTTTCAATGTAACACAATATAGTAGGAGTCTTATATCCTTAAAACCATAATTATGACACTTACAGTAAAATAAATTAATTTATAATTTTTTTACAAGGTTTACATTAGTTTTTCATTAATTTTATGATCAATAGAAGAACTTCGTAAAATTAGGACCCATTTGATAGCCCATCGAAAAACGTTTCTGGTGTATCTTGCTTCAAGAAGTAGAAAAATTGGCTGAAAATAATCGTTTATTTCCGTATAATTTTTGCAAAATCGTAATATTTGCTTTTATAAAAGTTTTGCTTCGAAAAATACTTTTGTGTTATAAAATAAAGAGAATATATGAATGACAAATAAGAAAACTAGAACAAGATCAATAAAAAATGATTCATTCAGTTGAGTGCATTACATATTTATAGTAGAAGGAGCATCTACTCTGATATGAAAATACAATATATGATTATTGCACACAATAAGATATTCTTGATATGGAAAGATAAATTGCCGCCCAAGATAGAAGGTGCATTGAATGAAAATATTGACTGCCAATATTGTGTGTTGAGATCACTGTAATCTTCAATTAAGATGGGAATGTGAATCACCAAGATTGTATGCTAAGGTGGTTGAGATCTTCAATTAGAAGTATTGTCTATTAGGGGTGATGGATATCCATAATCAATATTATTTATAACATGATAAATTTTGTAAATTTTATTATAAATTTTAGGGATAATTACTATTGCCCCCTTGTACTTTGATTTTATTACTAATGTATCCCCTGTATTTTGCAAAATTACTAATACAACCTTTAACTTTGTCTATAATTACTAATGCCCCCTCACTGTTAAGTTCCGTTAGTTTACTAATGATGTGGCATTTCCATATTTTTTAAAATCCCAAAATACCCTTTTACTTATCTCTTTACTTATTTACCATTTTGTCAAGTTACAGTAATACCCTTAATTAATTGTAGAGAAAAAAATAATCATAATCTGTTTTACTCTAAAAAAAATCACCAAAATAAAGAAATAATAATTGAATAAAATTAAAATAGAAACTGAAGAGGAGGGAAGATAGAATTCAACTCAAATTTGGAAACTGAATATCACCTACTTCGTTAATTCCTTCTCTGGCAAGATTTTGTGGTTTCGTCAATGGTGGGTTAGTAAAGCGGTTAAAAGTTTAAACTCCCATGGGGAGGTGTTACGTTTCATTTCCAATATTAAAAAAGCACCAGTCCCCCCCCCCCCCCCCCCAAAAAAAAAAAAATTTTGTGGTTTCCTTCCCTACATATGCTAGAGGAGAAGGTGGGAAACCAAATCGAATTTGAATTTTGCCAATTTCTTTAATTCAAAATAAATAAGTTTAGTGAAGGTGAAAAATCAATATTTTTTTAAGTCAAAATAAATGAAGTTAGGGTAAAATTGACATTTAATCTGGTTTTTATAAATGGGGTAGTATCGTCTTTTGATTTCTTAATTTTAATGAAGGACAAAGTGGACATTACATATTCAAACTTAACGGCTACTTAACACCGTTATAAGGAAGGGGGGTAACAGTAATTTTGTAAAGAACAGGGTTTTATTAGTAGTAAAATCAAAGTACAGGGGGCAACAGTAATTATCCCTAAATTTTAATTTATAATTCATAAAGTAAGTTTTATCTAGAAAGTCATTAATTTAACACCGGGAAAAAAAATTCTTTTACTCTCCTCGACATCTCCTTTCCATTATCCTTTCCATTATCCCTAATAACCAGATATACTTTAGAGGTAGGAGAAGTTTTATCCTCCATTCAACGGTTGAACCCCTATTTTTTTTTTGGTAAGAACGGTTGAACCTCTGACAGTGACCTTAAGATTTACTATTAATCCTAAAATATCTAAGAACATAATGGCATGAGATATTTATGCCCACCGAAATATCCCGACTCTCGAGATATATGGTCTTGACTCTCTTGACTCTTGATATTTTTCTGTCTTGCCATTTTGGGGTAAAGGGCCTGCGATATTTGGGTCCCATGTACTTCGATTTTCAGTTCCACATACTTATCGGTTATCGCCACTTTCCAGGATATCGGTAAACGACAAGTGACGGGATAGGATCAGCGGCTTTTCTTTTTTCTTTATCTTTTTTTTTTTTGATTTGGATTCGACATGTCTCTTTCCCTTTTCAGTTTCCACCAGCGTATGTTAGACCCCAGCCCTAAACCGCTGCTGTGCCGCGGATAATTCGTTAGTATTAAATTACATTATTAAAGCCTAAAAACAGTTGAAGGAATACTTTTCTCTGATCCTTATCCATTCATGATATTCTAAGTCCATAAAACTGCAATTTATACGGGTTCCATCGCGCAATCGGTATCTGATAGTCTCGTCAGAAAGAACCCTAGAAACAAACAGCAAACAAAATGATCAGATCAATGCTTCTACATCCTTCTTCTTCATCAGCTACGGCGATCTTCGCAGCTAGCGATCTAAACCGTGGTTCGGTATCGAATTCGAGAGTGGCTACAACGGTCTGCTCTTCCTCTTCTTCATCTTCCCGGAGCAACTTTTACATCCCAAATCTGGAGCCTTTCAGCAGAAGCAAGATTGATCGAGCTCTTAAAGAGCCATCCTTGTTGCAAAAATGCGAGAATGAGCTCGCAGGTACGTGAATAGTGTCTAGTTTCGGTATCCAGTATCAACCATGGCTTTGATCTCATACTGTTTTGTTTCTTTTTCTGTCGAGAATCCTTCATATAAATTTTGCAACTTTTCTCGTTTCGCCTGTTCAGATTATTGTTCGACGCTAGAGGGAGACGCATCCTACAGGTGTTGGAGGGCGTACTTTGAACTTAAAAAAGTGGAAGTAAGTTCACTGCAGATTCACATGCATGGATTTCTCGAATCTTCGTTTCAATTTAGTAGTATAAGATTGTTGTTTTTGGCTTGAGATTTATTAAATGGCGTGGATGTTTGTGATCTGATGGATCTTTCAGACGGAGTACCCAAAAGAAGAAGTAGAGAAGATAGTTCTTCAGTCGGACGGCGTGAAGTCTCTGATTGATTGCATGCACGGAATTGCAGCAATTCGAAGGAAGAAGGAGAATGAAGGGGGTATGGAATTGCGAAAACAATCGAATTTGGAGAAACAGAAGGAAGCACCTTTTCCGGTGCCCGATGGATTGCCGAAGTCATTGGAAGAACTAGAAGAAGAAGAGAAATCTAGAATGCCGGATTCGGTATACACTAGACTCTTACGAGCCAAAGGGAGGTTCCCCGCTTGGTATTCTCCCACCCCAGACCATGAAACCGATTAGTAAATAGTGAGCACCCCTCACATCTTCCTTGTCTCTCTGTTTGGTGTTAGTTTACATTTTCGCATGTACATGGAAGATAGCTTTGTTCTTTTTTTTTTTTTTTTTCTTTCCTGGAAATAAAGAGGCGGTAATTTTGTTGGGTGTCATTTGTAGATTGCTACGAGAGATTACAATGGAAATGTAAAACCTAGAGATGGGGATTTCAGACCTCTTCAATAAATCACAAGGGGCAGCAGAGGATCGGTATGCTATCACTGTTCCCTGTTTTGAAATGACTTCCTGGCTTCTCAAAAGAAGGCAGAGCGACGTTGCATCCTCTAATAGGAATTAATTTTCCAATTTTCCAGGGAGTGCATCCATGATCCCTCCATATATATATCTGGTTGCACATGCCTCGGCAGACTTTTCACATTGCCCTGTCACCAACTGCCTCCCCCATGCTCCGGACGTTCATCTATTGGGAGATGAGTTATACTGATTTTTCTCAATAAGAACCAGGGGGAACAATTTTTCAACAGACTGTCTCGTATTAGGCAGGCAGATTTAAATATAATTCTGTGGTTACTTATTTAGAGATTGAAAAAGGTCCATTTGTTGATACAAATTCAAGCATGCTTCTAAGTTCTGCGCCGGTTATGCTCAAGGACGTGAAAGATGCTCTCTAGAATATTCATTGCTTTTTCGGAATCTTTATCCTTGATTTCACTCTCAATTCATTTAATTTCGGAATTCCAACCTGTTGAGATTCTAGTATTTCCTTGATTTAGCCATTTTGTGCCCCGTGGCATATAATAACCCACGCTGGTCATTTTGTAGATCCTGATTATGACGCCTTGCTATAGGGTCTCGTCTAATTTTACCACATCAAAGGCTGTAATTTTAACCATTGGAGGATATAGGACAGACTTGGGTTGACATGTGAAATTACTGACAGACATGATCACTAACCCTTTCAGGTATGCCCATGGACCTCTTGACGTTAGTCCAGTATCTTCATAACCGGAGTTTTTGGATGCCTTGTTTCGCAAGATGGAGGAGCAAAGGCCTTGGGCTACATCAGCTTTCTGAAGGATTAGAGAATTTTGTCTCAAATCCCACCTGACAATACGTGGGCCCAAGGTGCCCATGTCAGATGGGTCATGAGACATAAAATTCAGGATTAGATGCCTTCCCAGATGGATTCACCAGGACTGCTCCAAACCATAATTACCTCTTATCAAACACCATCCCATCCCATCCCATCCCAGATCCCAACTTCAAAAATCTAAAATAACAAACGCAGCAGTCCTAGGAAAAGCGTTCGGTTGCTCTGAAGAAGTTCCTTGACACAGTAACTTTAAACACTGTAAACTGATTTTAGTTACCTTTTACAGATCAACCACGTTAGCAAGGAATATGTAGCGGAACTCAATAGTGAATGTCCGGATTTCCATGGGGCTCAGCTCTACTATTAATTTCACCGGATCAACTGGCTCCCCTTTCATTACCTTAGCTTCTTCACTTGGAGACACTGTTTTCCAACGTAGTCTTTTCTTCTCCATCTCGGTTCTTTCTTGGTTCGCAGATAAGCTCATCTCTGTTACTTTGCTGATCTGAAAGCAACAAAAAGCCCAGGGAAAAGATTAAAAAGGAGATCTTAACATGGTAATTGGTGAAAAGTACCAATCTGCTACTACGCTGCATGTATTCCATTTTACCTGCTTATGTGGGAACAACTTTCTCAACTCCACGCTTGCCTTGATTGAAAGGTCCTTGTCCTCCCCAGTCTTGAAAGGAATGTCAAAACATCCAAAAGAACAGAAATTTAGAAACTTGTGCATCCAAGTGGGAAAAAGTTTCATAAACAAAAAGTGAAGCTAGTTAACTCCAAGTAAACTGGACCCGAGGTCTACTTTGCGGAAGTTCCTCCACATCCCAAAGAAAACATACAAAGAAGCCCCTCGGTACCCCAGAGTATGATGAAGATAGAAAACCACATTCACCAATATTAACTACTTCCAGCAAACGGTCAAGCAAACCCAGCTCCCCACTTCATGGACCAACCTTTATGAACATTATTAATTAGAACACCAAAATTTGCACTCTTAAATGCGTTAAGATCTAGATATTCTGTGTCAGATGACAAAGCTAGCATAATACATAAAGGGAAGTGTTAATTAAAACTAGTAAACAAAGAAAAGCCCCAAAATAAAATGCAGGGATGTCTAGTGATAAGTGGTAGGGATCAAGTTCAAACACAGCATCCAATCCTCTCAGAGAGACAAATATAATCAAATGATACTGCCAGAAGAATGCTGACAAGAAGTTAATTTCAGCCCTATAATATGCTTAACAAGAGAGGGTCACATTTCCTTGCTATGTGGAAGGATTGAATGGGCACAGGTAGGTCCATGGGACAAAAACCACCACACAAGTCAAGTTTCAGCCTGAAACAAGCATATGCAAACAAATTAAGAAGTGCATTAAGTTTCATTAGTATCAAGGTTGTCACTTGAGCAGTGTTTTCACCATTCTGTTAGTTTTGATATGAAATTTGACCCTGATATATGGATGTGGGTCACTACCACGGTGATGACCTGTGTTTGCTCAAGATTACCGTGATATGGGGCCCGGGTTATATAACAAATAGTTCTGAAATTATATATCTAATGATCCACAGGATTAAAGATAGATCACATCACAGTTTATAAAAGCATGTAAGGAGAAAGTAGAACCTCATAAAGGTGTGCCAACCGAAGGAGAACTTGTCCATCTTCAAGCTCCTGCACAATGTAGGTCATGAGAAAATCTTAAGAAGGCAAAGAACCAGGAAGAAGGAAATAACAGAGAGAAAGGCACTTCAAAGTAGTATGGAGTCTAGAACAAGTCCATGTACTGTTGCTTTGGTTTGGTAAGGAGACCTTAAATACCCAGTAAACTGTAGGTTATATTGGTGTCCACTGTCAGGTTTGTGATGCTCCAAGTTCCTTTCATTTGAATGTCTTATTTTGTCCCAAAGAGAAGGAGAATGACAAGTACAAACCCCAACCCACTTAATTAAAAATAAAAAAATAAAAAATGCTGACAACCTCACATACCTGTAATGTAATAATTGCAACATTATCAGGTAAATTGTATGAAGGATCCATGCCCGAAAAAGTCGGTACATGAGAACTTGTCCAGTTATCTCCATCCTACAGGAAAAGCACTTGATTGTAACAGACCCAATATATTATAGACAAGCACTTGATTGTAACAAACCCACTGTATTATAAACAAGTAGAGGCTTGATGTCTTCCTTTTACCTGTTGAGCAAAGGCAAGGAGAAATGGAGAATATATCTCCTGACCAACTTTGCGGCGCCACTTGGCACCTTCTCCTAGGGGGTCAATCCTGAGATAAAATTTTCCAGTAACCTGTAGAATATATTTAAAAAGTAAAAGGCAAATACCACGGAGCCATAATATATGCAAGGTACAATATATGGTAACTTCCAATGGAATTCACTTTTTTTTTTTTTCTTTTCAAAATACCCTCTGGCAAATACAAGAAAAAGGAAAGATGTTTGCACAGTAGAGACAGATTTATTTATTATTATTTTTTTGTGTGTGCATGTGGGGTGGGGGGTGGGGGAGGGGAATAAGGGCACTGAAAACCAGAAGCAAAAGACAGTAAATAAGAGTGAAAGGAAATGATTGGAGAGCAAGAACCAATTGATGAAGTAAAAAGATGGTGGATAAACCACAATGAAACTGAATACGAAGTGATTTGATAAAATATATAATAAGGAAATACAAACAACATGCAAATAATGCCAAGGCCACATTAACTTTACAGGTTTTGAAGCTTACAAATCATTTACCCAAGTAAATAAGCAGACTAAAGCTTCTACTTTGAGCAGTCTTTGAGAGTGTTACTGCCACTGCCGAAGCTAGAGATGACGAGTGGGTGCGTGGGCATTTTTATGGCTGGTTAGAGCGACAAAGTGCAAGGCGAGGGTAGGCTCTTCTGGCCCAAGAGTTTGGCCCAGTTCATGAAGCCAAGAACTGGGTCACAAAAGGGCTAAAGAAGACCACAAGGTTACAGCCCAATTTATTGAGCCATGGGGGGCCCAACCAGGTTTTCAAACTCAGGCAAACCAGCACCAATGGACTGAATGCAGTGGGGAACAGATATGAGATTGTATCAACCAGTCGGTTCGACCAGGCTGAGTTAGACACAGCCAAACTTGACACCAATCAATCTAGTGGCTAACCTTCATCTCACCAGGCAACAACTGCCGCTGGAAGAAATGATCGCCTCATTGGTTGACTCTGGAGGAAATAAAGACGAAAATGAAAAAGGGGTGGTGTTTTCATTGAGATGTGTCCTACTCCAACACCCACCAACGTCCCTACAGACAACTCAAAGTCCTACTGGTACACGAGATCTAACGGGGAAAATGGGGAACAAGGCTACTACACTAAAGCGCTAAGCAATAGCTTGGGTTCACCTTGAGGGCAAGGCGAAACTGAAAGAGAGAAGTGATGATAAGACACTGATTTACCATAGGAGGTAAGAGAGTTGTAGGGAATCATACCCATCCAAACATGAGAGGGACCGGCTAAGCCCCATTTTGGAGCAGCCACTCCCATGTTGGCCTACACGGAAAGGTGGGGTGTTAGATTAGATAGGATTTGTCTTAGGCTATGTTAGGGAGGTAAGTGTAATGGAAAAGGGGGAGGAAGAATTTTGAAAAGGAAAAGGGGACAAGTTATGCATACGGGAGAGATAATCTTTCAGGTTAGGGTTGATTGAGATAGAATAATGAAGGATGTGGGAGTTCTTGTATTTGCATATTGAATGAGTCATTTTGTAATGAATTAGTCAAAGAGCTTCCCATTACATTCTTGTGTACATGTTTTAATTGTTGTGTGTGTGAGAGTGAGTGAGTGAGTTGTAGGGCAGCGTGAGCTGAAGTTCAGGTGAAATCGCCCTAGAGAGCGGCTGGTTTCAGGTGCTGATCCAGGGTTTGCTTGGGGAAGTTACAGAGTCCTAACAAATTGCTTTGCAAAATCTCCTTCTCTTCAAGTTTCACCAACCTATTATTCATCTCTGTGTCACCAAAGCTGCACACCAAATACAACCTCTTTTCTACTTAGCTTGAAATCTTTTGATTCCAAAGTTGATCTACATAACTCTAACTAGGAGTAAATCTCTGTTTTTGTTTCATCTACCAAAACAATATCATCAGCAAAAAAGCATACAGATAGGAAAAACTGTGTAAAATGAAAGCAATAAAGCAATTGAAATAAAGGACTAAAATATCAATCCAATTAAATATGAACTTTCCCTCTTTCTCTTTATAGGACTGTGAATGAATCTCCTTCAAGATTCAAAGAGATGTGTGAATCATAGAAACCACTTGGGCCAGCCAAGTCTTTTAGGTGGATATGGGAAGAATAATATAAAAAAGGGTCTCCAAAGAGGTTGAGCTAGATTGGATGCCTGATCGGACGGGGAAAACAAATTCACTAAGGCCTAGCATGTTTTATCAAGTGGGCTTGGTTGGAAGTTCTAGGCCAGGCCTGGATTTGAAACTCCTAGCTGCAACCTCAAAGGGCTTCACAAGTATTCAACATTCGAGTCAATACCTCTAGGCTCCAATGGCAGCTGTACCCATATTTTATTTTTGGCAAACTTTCAGCAGAGGTTGGACATTCATCATTTTCCTTTTGAAATAAATGACCAGTTTTGTGGGGTCAATGGAGATAGGCAGTCAAGCTGGCATCATTGCTTTGCCCAGCATCATAACCTTAGTATATGCAGACTTTAATAGTAACTCCACTTGAATTCGTTTTCTTAAAGTATCCTCATTTGTGTGCGGTGAGTAATGCCAAAAGCACACAAACTACAAGCAAACTCAAGCTTCCCGCTTCCTCCCAACCCCCCCCTTTTCCCCTTGTGTTTTCCTTGTTCGTCTTTGTTCCTGATTGACAAAGGAATAATATTTATTGGGAGTCTCTTGTATGTCTGTTTTCCTTGGCTAATGAGAGAGATACGTGGAAGAAGAGTCACTGAGGCTATGCTCACCGTTAGTCCTGTGCATTCATCATGGAGACAGACCTTTTCATCTAGTACCTCTCCTACTCCTCTATGATCATCATGAAGCAACCTCCTACAAAATAGGAGTAAACAAAATTAGAGATCCTGCCAAGCATGGTGAATGGATAAGCTAATTATCTTGCATTTCGACTGTTAAACAAAATTTAACAAATAATAGTTCATGAAAAAGCTGAAGCACTTGAAGAGAAATACTAACCTATGAAGCATCAGCTCTACTTGTCCATCCATCATGCTAGATCCTCCCACAGATCGATCTACCAAAACCGAGAGTTCTAGATTGTCATCTTCCAAGTAAATGCCTAAATTTATCTGGAAGTATAAGAACTGTTAGTTGCAGAAAAATATGAATGTTAACAGATAACACTCATATTGTCTTCAGACAGGTGTATCTAAATAATAACAAAAAGATCCATAGAAGCCTACTGTTTGAATTTTATGAATCAGAATGCCCGGACATTCAAGAAACAAGTGTTTAGTCTCCTGTAATTTTATTTATATAGAACAGAAATAGTACGAGTTAAACCATGATGCAGAAAAGGTAAAATTATTCATATTAAAATTCTTAACATGAAAGGATGGTTATGGTATCTTTAATTATACAAACATTTCCTCCCTGAAGTTGATGTCCTCCCTGATTAGCATCTCATTTCCACCTCTGTGTCCAGCAGCCTTGTGTGACTAGAAACTTTATCCTTATTACCCCCACCTCTAGCAAACTGGGAATGATCATAGAAAAATTAAGCATAAGCGTGTAGCCTTTCTTTTCAGTGCTTCAGCTTGTCTTGTGGCCCCGTTGTAATTTTCCCTCCTCTCTTCCCTTTCTCCCCTCTTCCTTTTGGTAATCATATTACTTATTCATTCAAACAAAAAATAAAAGTGCAACCGAAAAAAACCAAGAAAAGCGAAGAAAAGAAAAACAGAAAATCAACGATAGAGTTTTAATGTGGTAGACACCAATATGAAAGCTTTAAACAAGTACCATTGTTGTAACCCAAAATGCCAACACGTATTGCTAATGATTTCTGGAATTACTCAATGTTGACATGTTCTGATATTTTTTCGCCAACATGGATTCTAGATCTGCATTTTTTTAGCATATGTCCACTTCAGAAGTCAGAAATTTCTACTAGAACAAGCTTAGTTTGAAGTCATCTAAAAGTTATTGAGCTGCTTCCAACTAAGTCAAACAACAACTTGCTTGTTGAAGGCATTTCAAACAACACAGCTTAGATAATCAGCTGGTTAAGGCCATTGGGAATACAAAAAATTAACTATGAATGAATACACATAAATCTCTAGTTACTCTTAGAAGTTAAATAAAGTAAAGGAAAACAATGGTTGCCATAATGATGAAGGAAACGTACTGGGTAATAATTTCCAGCAATGGGTTGGTTCACTTGCAGATCCCAGTCAGATCTATAGTCTCGAACCTGCCAAGAAAAAATGGCATTCTTTAAGATTAGATATGTACACTAATATCTACCAACTACCTAAATAAATTCATCCAAACGTTCTAGTTTCAAACTTCCTCTACATTCTACAATACCTACTCCTGTGCTGAAAACAATACTAATACCCAGCAGCTGTTAATGCTTGATTCATTAATGAGATCACCAAGCTCTCAGTTAGAATAAAAGAGGAGAAGCCAATATTACAATATTGCTCCCCCCCAGCTGACTCTGACTGATCGAGCTACAAGGGGAATATCCTAAATTTTTCCCGTGTGGGCTACAACCTTAGACTCCCCCTCAAGTTGGTGCATATATATTAACTTGCACAAAATAAGATGAAACTGTCCACTTTCTAATTCTCTTTGATGAAATATGTGTCAAACTCACATGCTTGGCAAACCCATGCTCTGCTGCATTGTGGACAGTACTAATTGCGGCTTTGTTATTGCAATACAACATAATAGGGAGGTGTAGAATTGACAAGACCTTGGATTGATTTTTTTTTTTTAAATAATAGAACTTTTAGGGCCAACCAGGTATTGGTTTAATCATTGAAAAGCCATAACAACTCATAGATGACTTGTCCCATAGCTTGAAACTCTGCTTTAGCATAAGATCTTGCCAACATTTTGCTTCTTGCAGTACCAAGTGACAAGGTAACCTCCTACACACGAACAGTATACTCAATTAGACTTCCAATCAGGAGTTCCACTCCAGTGACCAGTCAACATCAGCGTAGGCTTTACTAAGGAGATGATCATGCAAAGACAAAAAGAACCCTTTTCTTGAAGCTGACTTCAAGTAATGAAGAGTGTTAAGTATTTGTAAACACTTGGTTGAACCGAGATCTCAGCTGTGATGTATTTTTTTGGAATCACATGAGATCTCATCTTGAGGTTTTAAATAAAAGAGATCTCATGAGGCCTCGAACTATGCTTACATCCAGCTAGTCTTCTCCCTGGAGGAAGAATACTGAGACCCCAAGTATTGACTTTCTTCAAAGGTATTCATCTATTCCACAATAATTGTTTTCCATCTTGTACTTAGAAAAGCTTTTGGCCAACTGTGGGATAGGGATGAATCGAAAAAGAAATCTTTGTTGGTTCTGCCTCTAATTTTTTATGAAGAGAAATCAATCTTTTAATTTTAAGGATCAGAAAAAAATTGGCCTGGATCTCCTATTGGAATGATTTGGAAGGTCCAAACCAAAAAGAGTGGTATTTGCTAGCAACAACATGATGGAGGTAGTCTACCAATATAGATTGATCCGAAATCTGATTGAAATTCAATATAGCACTACAAATACATAAGAAATGTATTGAATTGATTCTTTTAAAAGAATAAATCCAATCATAACTTCAAATATGGAATTCAAAGGGATCAAATAGGAAATAGATACTCTAAAGTCTAAACCACAGAACTATACATACAAATATATGATCAACCAACACTTCTCGATTTTGAGAGTCAAACTATATGGCTTAATCCTCTCTATTTCTAGAAAGAAAAGAAAAGAAAAGGGAAAAGACAAACACATGATAGGAAGGAGAAAGAAAATCATAGGAAATACATGAAATATTAGTACTTATTGGATACATGTACAAATACCTTTATGACTAGAGCCTACTATTTCATCTAATAAAAATTATTGGGTAAAGGTGCATGGTAGTGGTTTATAATTGCTTTTTAGGATGAAAACACAAAGGTCCAAACAGTCAACTCTACTCTGAATTTTCTCAACCAGATGTCTAACAAAAGCAGGAGTAGGCTCCCCATAAATTTAGCCAAATTGTGCTCTTCTTGAATCTAAAATGGAACATCACTAGAAGGTGCGGCTAATGATCAAGGAGCTGTGAGTAATGATGCAACATTAATTGAAACATCTTCACCAGCCAAAGTATCAAACTCCCGCTTAAAAGGTTGCCATTAATGGTACGCCAAGCACTTATGGAAGATAACATCCATACTAAGGAGAACATGTCAGGTGGGAGAATTGGAGTACCTTTAGCCTTTCTAAGAAGCAAGTAATAATGCATTCTCAGTACTAGCACCTTTCTGAGAAGCTCCTCTACTTAGAATCAAAGAGAAGACAAAATTACTTTACTGGCCCTCCATAGCTGCTCTAACCATTGAATTGAGCTATGAGCAAAAACCCTAAATTGCACTTCCTTATGAGTTTGGATCATCTCCTTGAAGGGGCTTTCCCAATGATTACCCAATGAGTTACAAGATTCAGTCACGTGTAATGTTCCAATCCAAAGGCACTCATTAGATTTACGCTAGCCTTTGGATTAGAATATTAAACGTGGCTGAATCCTATAACTCATTGGACACTCTTCGGGAGATTTCCTCCAAGGAAAGGAATCAAATACCTTGTAAATAGTAAGAGAACTAGCTAATATCTCCTTCTGGGATTCGGAGACAAGTTAATATCTCAACAATATCTCAGTAATATTTGGTACATCTTGGGATTTTACTGCGGCATTCTATGCTTCCAACTGAAATCTGGATTTGCCTTCAAAGAAGGGAAAAAAGGGTTCACCAACTAGACTGAGATCTGATCCACCACAGTTTTTTGGACTACCAAACTGGCCTCCAAATCTGAGTTGTCAAACCATGCCCTTGTGGGCTACATAACTCAACAAACTTAAAATAGAAGGTACACTGTCAAGCATTTACCATAGGATAGGACAAATACATCTGAAATGTTTGCTAAAGTATGATGATATTTAAATTAATTGTTCAAGTTTGTCACTGCACCACCATATTAAACATAAGTCTAATATCTAAACTCGCCAGATAGAAACAGAGTAGGAAAGTAAATCTGTAAATGCATGCAACATACCCTTTTAATAAAGTCACGTCCATTAGAATCTGTATAGAATGTTCTATTGGTCTTCATGGGTGTTCTAATTTGAGTTACAACTTCTTTCCCAATCCCATCATCAAGAGGTATAGGACCAACCTAAAGATTGAAAATCTCATCACTGAACAAAGCTCCAACAAGCTATAAAAGGAACAAAGGCAAGAGGAGTGATTATGCATTCAGTTCCGAGAAGAGTATGAAGACATAAATGCATCGATGTACAAGAGGGTAGGCATACAGTGAATTCAACTTCAGCATGCTCCTTCTCATTATACACCCTGGTGATCTGCACATGCAAATATTATTGATACAGAAAATAATAACCATGGGATTTCAAGTAGAATTAAGAACCCAAACATATACGACTCCAAAGAGCAATTTTCATTGTAAATGATATCCAGGTTCCAAAGAGCAATTTTCATTTAATAACCATAGTATATAAAGGACAGATGCAATAGACAGCCAAGAATACAACTCAACAAGTATCTTTATTCCTTTATGATGTTTAATCATATTGAGTTTTCCAAAATAGCATTTAGTAGTTTCCATCAATGAGAACCATCCAATGTTTGTCTTCCTTCGTTCACACAGAACTTGCACTAAATATCTTGCTAGACTTCTTTTATTTTTTGCTACATCATATTGCAAGTGTTCCAAGAAAAAAATCACATAGGGAAATATATATTATTAGTTGTTTTTCCTTCTCTGTTGTAAATCAGAATCTCACAGAATTCCCACTAAAGATCTTGCTAGATTTATTTCGTTTTTCTTAACTCATAATGCAAACATTCTGAATATAATCATAAAAGTTAAATCTTTTTATATTATCATATGCTAAATGCATACTTACAAAAACTATCTTTACACATGATAGTTACACTGGCCAACTCCAGGTCTATCAAACAGTGTACGCATGGAAAGCTGATATAGAACTTCTTGTGAAGCTAAGGAATCAGTTGATATCTAAGCGATTATGTTTACGAATGGCTCTCTTCATTTGGAATTTAAAATAATTTCGGTGCCTTGTAAATTACTTTTATATTTTTCCTCCTGATAGGGGCATTCCCTCATTATTTCAATAAAAACTAACTTGATCTATGCAGAACCCAAAAAAATAGTGTCCAAGTTTTTTTAACTCGATAATTAGCATCTGAAGAACCTTTCTTTTATCACACAATTGTATAGATCAAATCTCAAGAATGAGTTATACTTAGTTGAGTGGATGTTGGTCTGTCAAAGTCAACCAAAAGAGAATTTATACATCAAAACTCTCTTTTCTTTTCTTTTTATTGGTCTTGATCCTGTTCCCAAGACGATTGACATTTGCTACAGGACTGAGTTCCAGCATTTTTAATGAGGAACTCTTCTGTGTGTGTTTGTGTGTCTTGATCCTGTTCCCAAGGTGCTGACTTTAAGTTGGCTCCAGGATGAGTTCCACCATGATTTTTTTTTAAACAAACATAAATTTTCCACCTTTGTCAATGAGGAACTTGGATGACAGATTAACTGAAAACTTTTTGTGGCCAGGTGCTTACCTGGTAAATCCATGGATTGATTTGTTGATGTACTTCGTCCAGAATTGGCCCCCGCAGAACAGTCCAGGGAACCTGGGGAAAAAACCGATTAACTCTTTTTACTACTTTTAGAAACCAAGCAATAACAGGTTAACAATGATGGTTATAGGCTAGCAGCTCCTCCTTGATCATAACCATGACAAACCTGTGCTTCAGATATTATGGGAAATGAACCGTTCGGACGAAATATGTATGCTCCAGATGCCTTCAGAAAGATAACAAAAACCTCTCAACGGTAAGCAATCAGTTTTTCCCTTCTTTTATGGATGAAGCTTAAATTGAACACTACAATGCAGAAAATAGAATTGCCAAAGATTTATTTGACAACCTGAGAATCTTTGTCACTTCCATCATTTCCAGCATAAAAGCTGTAAGATTGTTCTATGAATGCGTCGACCTTAATAAAAAAAAAACACAAACACAAACAAACAAACAAAGACAACTGATGTTATACATACAATTTCTTCTTAGAAAAAATTAAAATGTAATCTTTAGTTTTATTGGTATGGTGGAAGCAGAGTCTATTCTCAGTAGTTACAAGGAACGAAAGGGTGAAGGATATGCATCATGTAAACGTCTCTTCTCAGTAGTTACAAGGAACAAAAGGGTGAAGGATATGCATCATGTAAAACACTTCACACATGATATAAGGCAACAATATAACTTACCAAACTTCTACTATTCACATATTGAGTGAGTTTGCCTTTCCCTATAGAATAATTAAGCTTTAAATTTCCTTGCCCAATTTCAATGGTACCATTTTCAGCTCCTTCTGATGTGTATGCAGTTGATCTGGCAGAACCACCACCTGCAGTTGTAAAGGAGAAACTAAATGAACAAACATTGGCCCAAATTTTGGTTTTTTTCCCACTCTGTTTGCAGTAACAGAGCAATATGCATTGCATTCAAAATGATTAACCTGACTGACCCACACTTGAGACAAAGTAAGTGTTGAAGCCAAGAGGAGGTGCAGATGCAGAAAACGCTAGCCAATACTTAGGAGCGTCACTTGGGGATTTACCCAAGTATGACCTAACATGGTAGTTTCTCATGCCTACAGAGGAATTGGCTAGCGGTAGAAGCTGAGATTCAATTTCCTTTCCCCTGGAATCCAGAACTGTAACAAACTCACTGATCACCTGTGATAAGTTTAACTCATAAGCTGAAAGGCACAACACTAACACTAAAAGACGTTTCAGAATTATCAGGTCCATTATTGATTCATAGATCCATCTAAGTTACTGATAAAGTACTAACAGGAATTCGAATAACATCATCTCTCTTCCACCCAAGAGGATTGTAGACAACAATAACCTACAAAACAGGAGAACACAATATGAAAATTTCAAAAAAATGAAACCTTAGTAATCTACTTGACAAATAAACATGATACGAGATCAAGTTCTATGTTACCAAGCTCTTCCCATGAGACAAAGAAACTTCTGAAGGAGGACAGTAACTTATATTCAGGAGTGGACACTGAAGCAAAAAAGAAGAAGATGATTATGATATTATTGAACATTCAGTAGTCCTTTCAATTCTAAGTTAAAATATTAAAAGAAAAAATAAAATTTTCAAGCCAAATGTTGCATACAGTCAAACTTCATCATCAGAACAAATAAGTTTGTCATTAATCAGCTCCAAAACAGGTTCAACATTCTCCTTGCCAAAGCCGGCATGCGTGAGGCAGACAGAGAGTCAATGGTTTAGGGAATGTTGTTGAAAGTTCAGAGATTTAGGTGGTTCCATCAAGTAGAATAGATGATAAAACAATCTTTTTAAAATAACAATCCTATAAAAAGATTCATAATTAATGATCAGTAGAAGTTTTGATCTTCTATAATTAAATTAAAACATCCTTTCTAAATGACAACTACAGAAAGAACTCAATGAACATTAATTAAATAGATGATAAATAGAGAAGGGAGAGAAACCCAAGATGAGATATAAATTTTGCGTGGGGAATTATGTACTGGGAGAGAAATACAAAATGTGTGGGAAGAAGGAAAATCCACATCTGGTATAGAATTCCTACAAATATAGAGAAACATGAACTTGTAGTGTAGGGCCAAGGGTCATGACCAAGATCCATTCTGGTTCACATCCATATATCATATCCATCACATCCATAATTCCATATAATCTGGAATTGGATTATACATCATATCCATCACATCCATAATTCCATATAATCTGGAATTGGATTATATATCATATCGACCCGACTTGGATATGGAACAGATATGGTTCCTTCCATGGAAAATTAGATATGGAACTAGATTTATTTAAATCAACATGAATCGCAATCCATTTTATGCCCTGCTCTAGGAATGGCAATAGATTACATTTCATAAGGTATTGGCTAACCCAGCAAGACTTTGACTGACCCTAATCTTGACTAGTCCCTGACGCAACTCTGGACAGGAAAGTTGGACCATGATGAGCTGAGGAAGGGATACCTACACAAAGCTAATGCAGAAAGTAAATACAAACATCTAGACCTGAGGGCATAAATGCTCAACAAATGGAACCAGATTCCAACAAAAGCACATTTGGCCTTGCCAAATAATCCCCAACAGGGATGCATCTGAGTAGGTTCCCCGTCTACCCAAGTTTTTGTCATTACCATGCAGAGATCAGAAAAATATCTTTGGAATTATTGCTTATAAGTTAAATTAGTCATCAACATTATCACTCACAAACATGCTAATTTATCAAACTTTCATCTCCCATTTTGACAAATAAAATGATGAAACTCGTTAAGCATAACCTGAAGTCTGAAACATATATGAAATTGAAGTTAAAACCATGACTACAAATAGTTCAGAAACTCAAAAGGCTTAAAACACTTTGCCTGTTGAAACTTAGTCGCTACATTCCCACATCCAGTATTTGGTCCCAACTCTGCCAAGCAAGCAAGAGAAGAAGCAACTAACTCCTCAGCCTACAAAGCAATATTGAAGCAGAGATGGTGGTTTAGGCCTAAAAGAAAGCAGTGCAAGACAAAATAGTTTGTATTGTCAGTCTTAATCTGCACCTCTTCATAGCCCATTGCTAACCGTTTTGCATAATCATCAGCTACATGCTGCCTTTGTGTACCACTAACAGCATCATGGTGTTGAGCAATGGCCAAAGCATCTGCCAATTTGTCTGTGTGGGGACCTGAACTACTTCTGCCTTTAAAAAATTCCAATTGTCTTGCTGCCTGATTGTAAATTTAGAAATCAAATTTTAAAATACCCTCTCTTTAACTGAACAAGGTAAGCCATTTATGACTACCATGGCAAGACTCTTTTTTCTTTTTCAAATGAGAAGGGCTTAAAGATCTCACCAAATAGTAACCACTCATCATTCTGACATAACCTTTAAAAGTTGGTCTACTCGTGAAGTACCCTGTCCAATATGCATTTTCCTTATCCGCATAACTAGGAAGTGAATGAGACATTCTTGAGGGCAGGATAACAAAGAAACCAAAAACAAAAATAGACAAATTCTATCTGTACATGTGAAAAGTTAAATGCAAAGTGTACTAAACTCACGGGAAGAAATCGTCAGTCTTAACCGGCCACACTTCATTCGTTTCATACTTGGCATCAGTGTAGATGGATGGGGTTGAATAGAGGGCATTAACTCGTCCATCCTGAGTATTCCAAACAATAATAATGTCAGCAGCAAAAACATTTCCACAAAGATAATGCACAAGTATTCAACGAATGTTAAATGATGAGAGTGCAAAATAAGATGAATTGTTCCTGGAACGGAGTCGGACTTGATGAAGGAGGAAGATACAAGATGTTGAAACGACAGAAAGCATCATTGATGGATGGAAATCCTCACACATGCAACTATTTGGCTTTTGACAGGTTGAAGATCAAAGTCTGAACCAGACAAATATTTAGAAACTAATTGTTCAGCATGTTGAAACTTCAGAACCTCAATATTGGTGGGATGTGGACACACATTTAGTGCCAACCAAAAAAGGCAACAAAAGGCTCCATTCAACAGCAAAAAAAAAAAAACTGTGACATTGTCCATTTGAGATCCTCAGTAGAAGGTAGTGATATAATTTCTTAAAAGTTGGAGTCCAGAGGAGATGGTCGCATGCAGCACTTAATGTGCAAGATGTAATTTGGTCACTAACAGATTCTGCCAGGGGATTTTGCATCACCTATGACAGGTGAACCATATCAAATATAAACAGATATAACCAGCAGCCAATTATCAAAGAGATAACCTCTGAAACCAGAAACAAGAGTAAGAATTCCAGAATGCCTTTTACTGCTGCAGCTTCAATCTGATAAGATACAATGGGTAACTAGGGGATGGAAACCCCACGGACATGTTCCAATGAAGATATAAAAAATGCCAGCAATTCCGAAATCACATACCATATTTTGAGTTATTCATAGAAGTCAAATTATCAATCGGTCAAATGGACATCAAACAGAAATCTAAGGTGACTTACAGAAAGGACTTCAATTCCCAGAAATCTAACTAAGATTTGATGGTCAGACCTTCCACACTGGTAGGACTCGATTCTTCCAGTTAATCCCAAAAACAGGCTACTGCCCAGGCCAGGAAAACAGAAAACTTCAATTTATTGGAGATTAGCCTCATAAATGGGTCAAAGGAACCTACCAGGAAGCAAATAACGCTTCAAAAATCACTTTAATCTGATGGCCAGATGTTAAGTAATAGTAAATATCAACTCTGCCGAAAGAAACCATAAATGGAGTGCTGCAGGAAACATACAGCATCAAATCTTCATAAAAATCAATGAAATAACACCATGGAATAGCTGCAGCAGGTTCCCTTATTCATGACAATAGCATATACAAAGGAAAAACTGGCTTAATTTAATGCAATCAACAAATAGGGTTTCATAGAATAGATAGGACACTGCAGCATAGGTTGCTATAAACCCAGAATGACGATCCTTTTGGACAATCAAGCCATAAATCGAATAGGAGAAAGGGTATGGCTAACAAAGCTCTAACAACATGTCATGATACCAAAGCTTGAAAAAATAATAAAGTGAGAAGAAAGAAGTGTGAAATCAGGACTGAGCTTGAGCTAGAATAAATAGAGCGAATTCTGCTACCATGGATTAGCTCCTTCTACTGGGCCCACTCATGCAGTGGTGTTAAATGCTCTTCACTACTTTTGGTGACAGTAGAGTAGTTTTCAATCAACTGAGGCATGACCCGGTCCTTGTCATTGTGAGGTCAGCATGGACCTGCGGGAATTGTTGGGCCAAAGGCCTGGCGAACCACGTTAACATCCCCCCTTCCCATAAATAAAAATTATATAAAAGAAAAAGAAAAAGAAAAAGATTAGCACTGTCCTTTAAATCAACAAGGAACCAACTCCTAGTAGAAATCCTACTAAGAGACTAAGACTAATTAAAGTTGAATAGAATAACCACCCAAGTCTAACTACAATAAGAAATAACAAACTGATTACAGTTTCCCACCAAAAAAGAAAAACGAACTAATTACAATTCAGCCATCAAATATTATATTATCCCACAGTACACCGTCCCATGGAATACAATCATGACACACAAATACTAGTACACAACAAATAGTATAAGAACACTGCACATATATATATATATATATAAAGAAATGATACTAGGAATTCAGAGTTTTCTTCATTCAGTGAATCAAGTTTAATAAGTATGACAGATATGAGTCCTTCTAACTATGAATAACCCCAACTAGTTGTCTAGGCTTATCCTCAGTGAGGATACTGATTTCCCTGCCTAACCCATGGTATTTCCTGTTGGGCTGAATAGCATAATCCTTTGTTTGCCTTAAGTAGCCTTAATCAACATCCAGACATAATGTGTGGGAAATAATGAGTCATTGAGAGACGCAGATATTTAGCAAGGTTCTGTTATTCTCTTATCACAATGTATGACAAAGCCATGAGAGCTTCTAATTTGTTGCAAACAAAAGCATGATCATAGAAGAGTTTCAACCTGAAACATAATACAGTCCCCCCGCCCCCCAAAAAAGAAAATAATAATAATAATAATTTGGAAGAACAACATTACTGAATATGCCATGCGTAGAATCAAGGTTCCTGTTGCCTTTCTCTAATTTTAGCTGAAGGTCTCAGTAGGGTAATTACCTTATTGACATAATGAATAAGCTTGTCCATCTGCCTAAACCATGTGTTTGCATATTGATAACGAAAGTCTGTTCCCATGGTCCACATTATATGATTTGTTCTGGTTACATTAGCCTGGAAGTTGTGGATAAACACACACAGACACTATATTAACAAAATGAAATGGAAAGAAAGCCTTGTTTTTCATAAGTGGAACTTAAATGTAATCATAATACATTTGAGGAATGAAAAGGATCCCAACATTATTGATTTTCCATCAACTCTCTCATAGTCATTCGCTGGAATTTTAATTTCTATCAGGGCAGGTTTTTGAATGACCCAATATGACAAGTGATTTAATCCGGATTGATGGAACTAGAAGAACAAGAGGCAGACCTAAGATAAACTTAGGAGAAGTGGTGAGAAAGAATATGCATGGTTTAGGCCTTGTATTTTGTATGCCTCAAATAGAGTTGATTGGAGGGCAATAACCCATGTAGCCGACTTATTGTTGTTGTTGTCATTGTACATTCAGGTGGTGGGCTGAAAAATTTCAAGGTCACCATATCCATCAGTAACATGATTTTCAAGAACGTTCAGAAATATCGTATGGCCTCAAAGGTTCTACTGATGATAGATAACTTAAATGTCCAGCAGCAGAGAAACAACTAAAGAACTAAAGTGAAAAAGCATACTGGAAACAGTTAGATATTAAGAAGGTTATCCATGTGGTTGGGGGTTTCCCAGTAGGGCTTTTTTTTGCTCCCCACTTACCTGTGATAAAGCTGCAGTGACAAAGTCATTCACCCGCTCTTGGACATTGTAGTCAAACAGAAGAATATCATCCTTCAATTGAGAAGCATTGAAAAGAATAAATCCAAGAAAAACTTATCAAAGAAGCAAAAAGAGATAACAGTAAAGACAAATACCTGAACTGGGGGAGAGGCATCATTTAATTCAAATGTGAAGCCATCAGGAGGATCGTAATGCCTGGGGAATATACCTGTGAATATCTGTATTTATCTAAGGAAAGGTCAGAAGAGGTGCAACATATAAAACTTCCACCTAAGAACAGCAGATTACAAAACTGGGTTTCTAATTCTATATAAAGGCGACAATAATGATTTTACTTGGTCACCCATATGACAAAGAGCACAAGAAAATGTATAAATGAATTGTCGTATAACCTGTGATGATGAACCAAGGGACTTTGAACCCTGCCATACAACCTCAAGACTTTTCTCATCTTTTCGCTTTGCTCTGTCTTGGTAATCAATCCGAGCAAAAAAAAGAGAGTCGAATCCTAACTGCAAAAGTAGTTAGAAGCTTAAAAAATATAAAACTTAGTAAGAAGCCAACAAAACCAAGCTCAAGCATCTTTTTGAGAGCCAATTAAAAAACTTTAGCCATTCTTAAGGTTGTCACCCTTAATTTTTTCTCCAACCACAGGTTCTTTATAAATTGGTAACACAGTTAGAGATTATCTAGGAGTGATAAAAAGAAGAATAGACCATATATGCAATTGTAATTTTTAAAACAAGACCAATCCAGAAACCATTAATAAAAGACACACCTCTGCACCAAGCAAGTAAGCCTGAACCGCAGAATGCCCAAAAGGATCAATCTGCCAACCAATTCTTGGGGTCTGACCAAACTCTTTTTTGATGAATTGATGCCCCAAAGTTGTCTGATCGATCATGTCAATATAATGTGGGGTAGCCTCATCATGCATGCACATACCCCCATTTCTACACATATAAGATATTTAGATGACAGATTAGACTTACAGAAAAGGGTGAGGATGTTAATTCCTAGGCTGATAGTTACAATACTTCCAGTACCATCAGAACGGAGAGCCTAGCAGGGATAAGTAACAGACGATAAGGAAAACGAAAATTACTACTCAACCATAATCAACGAAACTAACTTACATCTAAGGAAAGAACAAGAGGTCAACTAAACCTTACCCAACCTAAATGGAGTCATCTACAATGATCCTAACTCTTACTTAAGTTACAACTAAGGAAGCAAATGAGCAAAAGTCTAAAAAGAGTGTTAGAGATCCAGGCACTTTTACAGGCCTACGACAAAATGACGAACTAAAATAAATAAAGTAGTACATGAATTCTAGTTGACCGGAGCTGACGAGCTGCTTGACTATTCGCTGAACGGCCTCACTCTGCTGTCTCCACCACCGCTGGAAAAATGCCTGCTCGGGTCAAAACAGCATAGGTTAATCAAAGAATAGTGAAAATGGGTAGAAACACAAGACAAGAGACAGAGTAAATAAAATTTGCCTGTTCAACGTAGATGAACTTTCGATTCTTATCGGCCAACAATGCTTGAATCACTGAATCCAAGACGTTCTGAACGCAAGCTCCCTGTTGAAAACCCCAGAAAATAAAAGATAGAAACAGGAAATACTACACAAGAAAAGTGTATATATGAAATCAATGGGTTAAAACAAGGGAATACACGAATCGAATTGTTGCCACCGAAGTAATATTGATCAACTGTCTTTAACCATCCAACATCATCATGGGAGTGAGGTACCAAATGAACATTGATTTTATCGGAAACGATCCCTTGCGAAGTGTTGTAAACAATAAACTCCGATCGCACGCAGAGGAAGCCTGCGAATAAAACCATTATGACAATTCCAAACTCCATTGGAGTTGCAGGTCGAACTTTGAAGCTCAACAACCGTGAGTACGCTGCAATAATGCGATCGTAATGATTTCAATAACAAAAACTCGACGGAAAATCCACTATTTTCCGTCCCTCCGTCTTCCTTTTAATTCAGCTTTTACCTGCTCGAAGAAACTCAGTGGGAACAAAAGAAGAGAGAGTGGTTTACTAGTGTCGAAGTAACTGAAGCGATTTTCGTCGACACTGTTAAGAGTCCACGAATTGCACAGTAGCAGCGCAGAACTCACTTGTACAGTTGCACTGAGTATCAGAGACTAACAATTTAGGTAAGCAAGAACGAACGTTAATGATGCTAACTTTCTTCTAATCTTCTTGCCTATAAATAAATAAATAAATAAATAAATAAATAAATATAAAAGAAAGACTTCCTTGCAATCTTATCCTTTAATAGAAATCGATTAACTAAACTTTACAAATATAAATTTATTCTTTAATCATTGTTGAGGCATGCGGTGGGCCACAGCTTCGATGTTTTCACAGGCAAGAGAATAATAAGCATCAGGAACAAGAAACCCAAGAGGGAAGAGAGCGTTTTTCAATCAAAAAAATTAAAAAATATGTCTATTAATTGTTTACGGTTTTCTTATAAAAAAATAAAATAGCGTTTATTTAATTTATGTTACGTTCCACACGATACCGCGGGTGACAGCTTGCATCATTTCTCACCCGAAAGACCAAAAAAAAATCTTTGTAAGGATGATAGCGTTTCTCGTCCGCAACAAAATGAAAGAATATAGCGTTTTCGGAGAGAATGGAGGCAGCCTCATTATATTAAGAGATTGTGCCTTGATTCAAAAGCATTAGATCGCTTCTGCATCAAGGACTATCATTCACGGATCAGAATCAAATTTCTACAGATTTTTTGGACCACTTTTGGAATATCTATATTACAATTTATAAACCCTAGTTCTCTTGATGATCATTATTTCTCAGTTGTTGACGCCGTATCACACAGAAGATGATTGATTCCTTCTACTTCAGCCAATAACAAAGGAGGAGATTGCCAAAGCAATTTTTTACTGTAATGGTCTCAAATCCCTAGGTCCTGATGGATTTCTAGTGATCTTCTTCTAACATTCTTTGTAGGATATTTGGCAAGATATTTTCAATATGGTATGAGAGTTTTTTGCAACAGGTACTTACTTTCAAGCCCTCTATCAACAATACCTTCATATCATTCATCTCTAAAGTGGGCTCTAACTCTCGTTGGACAATGAACAACTACCGCCTTATCATTCTCTGCAATATGACCTACAAGATTATTTCAAAATTTGTTCTTACTCGATTAACACATATTCTTCCACATCTAATTTCTTTTCACCAGAACAGATTCGTTAAGGGAACATACATACATTCAAGATAATATCATCATTGCACATGAGTTATTACATAAAATTCACTCACATAAGAAATGCAAAAAAATGTATTATGGCAATCAAACTCGACATGAGTAAGGCCTACGATAGAATGGATTGGTCATTCATTGCCTCAAAGCTCCACCATTATGGATTCCCACATAAATGGATAGAATGGGTAAGGCACTACATAACAATCCCACAATTCTCACTTCTCTTAAATGGTGCTCTGCTGCCATATTTTACACTTTCTTGGGGATTGCGCCAAGGAGAAGGAGAACCCTTTTCCTCCTATATGTTTGTACTTTGTGCCAAAATTCTTACATCATATATGGAAATAGCATTGCACAATTGCAAGTTAAAGGAAATTAAATTGTCTCGAGGAGGGGAGGCATTTTCTCATCTAGTGTTTGCATATGATTTAATCCTCTTTGGACAAGCTATTCTCTCTAAAGCTCGAATAATCTTATGATCTTATAGTTAAATATTGCTACTTCTCCGGCCAGTAACTGAATACCCACAAAACTATAGCTCATTATAGTCCCAGCACATTTTGCTAGTCTAAAAAGATAAATTATTTACTCGCTTCCACATCACCTCCACTTCTAAAATGGATATTTACTTGGGAATCCCTCTACTGCATGGGAAACTGAAAAAGAAGCACTGTGATATGCTTCTTTCACGAGTCAATAATAGACTACAAACCTAGCAAGCAAACTTCTATCTTATGCAGAAAAAACCATACTTATCTTGTCCACAGTGACAAGTATGCCAACTCACTTCATGTCTTGATTCAAACTTCCTATCTCTATCACTTATACCTTAGAAAAACTAACTCGGGATTTCTATTGGTCAAGTGGAGATAAGCAGCATATTCATACAATCCCTTGGGACTTGCTCTCTAAGCCTCTTTGCCAAGGCAGCCTCAACCTTGAAAAAACTAGAAGCTTTTAACCTTGCTCTTCTATCTTGGAAGGCTTGGGAACTCCACTCCCTTCATGATACTCTATAGGGCCACATTATGAAAAATAAATATTTTTGACATGCTCTTTCCTTCAGGCAACAACTTCCCCTACATCCTCTTGGGGATGGAAGCCTATCTTGCAAGCAAGAGATCTATTACAATGAGGCTTTTTTCTTCAAATCGGAAATGGAAGGCAAGCTAGCAAATGGCTTCTCAATTGGGTTCCAAACCAACCTTTGGATCTTGGATGTTACCCCATTGGTCACTCTTCTTTTCGTGTACCCTATTTTATACATCATAATTCAGCCAAGTGGGATCGAGAGAAAGTACTTAGCTAGTGGCCTGCTGACACTATTCAAAAAATTTTTAGCATTTCCATTCCTATTCATTCATGTGACGATAGGTATGTTTGGAAATGCACATCTACAGGTCTTTTCATAGTTCACTCGGCATATAATCTTGCCATCACTCCCATGCATGCCTCTCCACCAACAAATGGCTTCATTTGGTTAAAGTTTTGGCATCTTCCCCTCCCACTGTGTACCCTACACTTCCTCTGGAAAGCCCTCCATGATAAGTTGTCGATCACAAATCTTCTTGCTAAGAAAGGTTATTCCATCCCAATGACTTGTCTTTTCATGTGAAACACATCCTACATCGGTACATCTTTTTATTCATTGTCCTATTACTAATTGCATTTGGGATCACATGCATTTCCTAGGCAAGCATCCCACCCAACCCTTGTACCTTCAGTTACGCCAGATGGTAGCCAAAGTGTACTTGAGCATCCAACAAACTGATCAACATTATCAAATCCTCATTTCTCTTTGAACCCTATGGAATACCTATACTTCTCGAATTGGAAGCTCACACCATTTCTCTCTCCTGGATACCACTCAACATATCCGCAGAGCCTAGCTCGAGTTTACTTCGTTGCAATGACCACCACAACATCCTCCCATGCAACGTATGATTCGGTGGAACCTCCTCGTGTAGTATGAGTCAAATCAATGTTAATGGCTCTTCTTATGCCAATCTTCGCCTCTTTGTTATAGGCGGCGTAGCATGAAATCAAGATCATCAGGTTCTTTTTTCTTTTGGGCAAGGGACCGGTACACGGGATTCTCTAGTAGTCAAGGCATTTACAACCCGGGAGGCTCTCCAATATGCACGATACCTTCCACTTTCACACATTCTTCTCGAGACTGATAACCAAGCTCTGACGACCTTCCTCACATCACTGACTTGTCCTTCATGGAAGGTCACTACCCTTGTGACGGATATTATTCATCTTGCTTCTACTTTCATCGCATGTCAATTTTACCATATCCTTTGAGAGGCTAACTTCGCTGTTGATTTAATTGCCAAAACCCTCGCTAAATCACAGGACTATTTCTTCTATGTTCACTCCCCTCCCCCCTTCTTGTCTTGGGCTTTATTGTATGAGAATCTCAGATGTAAAATACCAAGAAGATTAGATATTAATGCAATAAATCTTATTCCTAACCAAAAAAGAAGAGTATGGAGGCAGCCGTAAGTCAAGCCCAAACCAGGATAGGTGGGCTTCACGAGCCCAGCCCAATCAGTTGTCGCAGAAATTCCGTACAACGTGTTCATACCGGGACAGCTAGCACAGTGACATTGAGGTCCACACAGCACAGCCCAGCCCAGCCCAGCCCAGATTCCCAGAGCACTGATAAGCAAACGATCAGATATCCTGGATTCTGGATTGCTGTTTACTCGATCTGGATAAGATATGCATATCCCATCTATCCAGATTCCAGGATTTCTGCGAGCTGCTTGTAGCTCGTGGTTATGGCTATGGCATTCTGCGAGGCCTTTTCCTCTCTTATTTCCTCTCCCAGGAGTTGTGTACCATCGCCAAAGTTGAATGCTCAGTATGAATTCGAAATCAGGACGAGAAGAAGAACTGTAACGCCCCCAAGAGCCCTTCCAGTTCCACCACTGTCGACTGCTACCGATGTGTCGTCTGTCGGAGCTGCCTTGGATGGCACAACGCTGGCCTTCTTGGGTGGTGGTTCGATCGCCGCTGCGGCCGCTGTGCTTTCGTTCGCCGACCCTGAGAAGCGTAGGCAGCTCCAGGCTGAAGAGGTGGGAGGAGGCGACAAGGAGGTGGTGAAGGAGTACTTCAACAATTCCGGCTTCCAGCGCTGGAGGAAAATCTACGGAGAGACCGACGAAGTTAACAAAGTCCAACTTGACATCCGATTTGGCCACTCCAAGACCGTCGAGAATGTCATGAAGATGCTCACAGACGAGCGCCCCCTGGAAGGCGTCACCGTCTGCGACGCCGGCTGTGGCACTGGTTGCCTCTCCATTCCTCTCGCCAAGCAAGGGGCCACTGTCTACGCCAGTGATATCTCTGCCGCCATGGTCGCCGAGGCTGAGAAACAGGTCGGTCTCTGTACTGTTAACAGTTTTAAGTACTCTAGTAGTTCCAACTCTCTGCGAATTGTCTCAATTCTTTTATGTAATTAACAAAAAAACAATGGCAGGCAAGAGAAGAGCTTCTTCAAGGGGAGAATGATGGCAAGGCGAAAATGCCCAAGTTTGAGGTGAGCGATTTGGAGAGCTTAGAAGGGAAATACGACACGGTTGTGTGTTTGGACGTGTTGATACATTACCCGCAGAGCAAGGCGGACGGAATGATAGGGCATTTGGCATCGCTGGCAGAGAAACGTTTGTTACTCAGCTTTGCTCCCAAGACATTCTATTATGATCTGTTGAAGAGGGTAGGAGAGCTATTTCCTGGACCTTCCAAAGCCACCCGAGCTTACCTTCACGCAGAGGCAGATATTGAGAGGGCACTGAACAAGGTTGGATGGCGAATCAGGAAAAGAGGTCTCGTTACCACTCAGTTCTACTTCGCCAAGTTGGTCGAGGCTGTACCTGCTACTTGAATAACCCACAGATGATGCGCGGACACAGAAAGAGACAGTTTGGCTGTTGAGTTGATTTTCTAGTGCTGATCTCGCTCTAAGGGTTTGACGCCGACGCCACACTAATAAAGTATCAGTGCTATTAATCCTAGAGTTTCTTCACATTACTCTCTTTTTGGAGGCTTCTCAAGTACTCTTTCTGTCAAGGTTTCAAAACCAATCTTCTCTCTCTCTCTCTGAACAAGCACGACGAATCAATCTCGAAAAGATTCAACTTCACAAATGGTTTCTCTCATCACGCGCAAATGTCTCTCCTCTGCCTTTTGTGATCGTTTTATTTATTGCCTCTGTGCAGGGTATAGCTATTGATATGGCCGCAACTGTGGAATTGGCCCGATATAACTGAAGCGTCCTGCTTTTGGTATCTATATGAACAGTGATAATTCAGTACCGATGTTGTGTGTCAATAATGTTAGGTCTGTGACGACGATAACATTAGAAGATTTTTACCTAATAATAAATGGCCGTGAAATACGAGTAGGCCTGTAATTGTAGCCTGCATTTTGATCCCATGGTAAAACAAGAATCATCAGAACCGACCCAAAAGCATATATCAAGAAACCAGTAGGATTATTAACAAGCTGCATTGAGTTCATTGGCATTTTAAAAGTACAGAGCTAAGGTTAACAAAGGGCCAATATATGCAAGACTGGCTTCTCAGAATCAACCAAATATACAATAAAATATTGCTTTTTTGGTAAAATCAAATATTACAAGACTCCATAATTTCTCTCAAACAAGTAAATGAAAGGCCTGCTGCGATTCCTGCGCTTAATTATTTATTTCTATATTAAATCTTGTGGCCACGGGCCACAAACGGCACAATTAAGAAGCAAAATAGGAGGGGGAAAGGGGGTAAGAGCTCTGTGCTAGAAGGAATTGTACAATGATACCTTACAAAAAAACCTATTCGATGCTGGCCCGGGACGGATCTTGATGGCAATCTTCCTCAGCATACACTACAACCCATGGAGCTCAGGGGAGCATCTAACTTATGTACATAAAACCCTATAGCCTTCCACTATAACTTGTCAGCAATCTTTCCTAAAGCATCTGCAAGTTTGCTAAGAACAGTAACTAAACTGCCTGCATGGTCCTTCCGCTGGTCCCTATCTAACTGACAATTGATGTTTTGTGCTTCAAGGTGTGCTGCTAGCATTCCACTGTTCCTATCCAGGACTTTGATCAACTGGTCCTGTAGAGTGGCTTCACCACTGACATCTGAAGATAATCGCCTCCGCTTACGTCCCTCGTCTTGAGATGAAGATCCTTTCTCAGGATTAACAGTAGGCTGCTTTTCACTCTCTGTACCTGCAGATATGAAACGACTCAAATAATATTAGCATTCCTGGAAGGGCTTTTGTCATACTCCTGAATGGTTCTCATTTACTTCCTAGGCAGGATACCACAATTATTAAGGTGCGGCCAACCAAACAATTCTTCTGAAGAAGATAAGTAACATCCCAGTCCATTTACAGAGACCAATGTATCGAGACAATCCACAATACAATACTCATACATTTGAGTTCATGTAGACACTAACAATTGCTTTTGTGGTTTCTTCATAACATGAATGCCGTGATATACTACCTTGCACAAGAGGAATAACACACACAGAAGTATGTCACAGGTGCATTGCATTCTACCATTATAGCTTCTTAGCATCATTCCTGCAGATGATTTGTGTCTTATTCACAGTAAAACCTTAGACCCTGAAGTAGTGGGAGCCTCATGCACTTCATACAATCACAAAAACTGTTATCATGCTACATTGGTTTCAAAAGGTCCTTGTGTTCCTCTATCTACACAAAAAATCTAGCACACCATATAAATTATTATTTTTTATTGGTCCTACTATACCCTACACTATGGGAGAGGAACTCCAAGCCAGGAGGTTTGAACCCAAGA
Organism: Hakea prostrata; assembly: GCF_041222555.1. NCBI lineage: Eukaryota > Viridiplantae > Streptophyta > Magnoliopsida > Proteales > Proteaceae > Hakea > Hakea prostrata. Next base: position 1,534,402 of record NC_142602.1, on the reverse strand, counting down.
CCTCCTGGAGGCTTTACACACAAGACACAACCACCTACAAAATGTGCTAGGCACTCGTTTACAGGCACCAAATAAAATCCATTTTGCCATACAAAGGTCTCATATGCTCAAAGATCTAACATACACATTCAACCCCAAGCATTCAGTTTCAGAACAAAGAGTCATATACGACTACCAAGTTGATTGGATAGAACTGGGAGAATCAACTAGCTTCTGAGTTGTCTGGCGATCCTATGGTGGATTTCTCCGTTGGTACATCAGGTTACACAGGGGAATCCAGCAAAAGATGGGCTTTGTTCAAGACTTCTATGGCAATAGACTATGGATCAAGTTAAGGGGCTACATGAACTTAGGCAAGGATGTATGATGTTTGTTAGGGATGGAGCATGAGCTGCCTTAACTGGCTAATTTGTTCCAACTAGCAGCTTACAGTGAGGGAGGAGAAATTAGATTAGTGAAGAACACATACCAACCGAACTACTGCAGGAAAAATCCACCTTCACACATTAAATACATTTATGTACTAGAGAATAACACCTGGAAATTTTGATTTGATTGAAAATGCAGAATTCTATGATCTAAATTAATATGAATTGATTAGCGATCGAGAAAGTACTCAATTTCTAGGATGTATGACCACAGACCAATCTGATTTGGTTGAAGATGCAAAATTCTAGGATGTCCCATGTCCCTTTATATCAGCATTTTGAACTCATAACTCCTACAATCACTATAAAAAACTCTGCACCAGATGAGTTAGAGTCCCCTCCCCCTTATCTCCTTAATAAATTTGTGGATCTCTCTTTCTTGGACTCCCTCCGGGCCATCCCTTCCCCTGAGGAGATACTCCTTGCCATCAGGTCCCATAAATCTAACCATGCCCCTAGGCCAGATGGGTTTAATATGCAATTTTTCTTTGCCACCTGGAGTTTTATCGAGGAGGACCTTGTCCAAGCATCCGCAGCGTCTTCTTCAATGCTTTTAAGTCTGTCTTCCATCAACCAAACTTTCCTCTGCCTCATCCCTGAAGATCTTGGTGCCTCCTCTCTCGCTGACTTCCATCCCATCTCCTTTGTAACTTCCTCTTCAAACTCATTGCTAAAATCCTTATCAACTGTCTCAAGAAAGTCCTCCCTCCTTAGCCAAAACCAGTCCACGTTCATCGCTAACAGCCGTATTTCTGACAACATTCTCCTTTGTGTCGAGGTTGTTTGCAGCTTTGAAAGAGCCTCACACTTCCCGGCTGCCCTCTTAAAGTGTATCTTCAAAAAGCCTTTGACTCCCTCATTAGTGAGGTCCTCTCGTCGATGGGATTCCCCCATTTTCATCCACTAGATTGAAACTTGCATCTCCTCTCCCCACTTCTCCATACTTATGAGTGGCTCCCCTCCAAATTTTTTCCCTTCCCGCGTTGGGATCTGCCAAGGTTGCCTCCTTTCCCCTTCCTCTTCTCACTGTCCCTGGAGGCTCTCTCTAAAACTCTCTAATCCAAAACAGATCACCTTGCTTTTACTAATGACCTAATGATCTTTTCCAAAGCCTCTCATTCCTCTTCTTCCATTCTCTTTGCCCTCTCCCTCTTCAAATCCCTTTGGGTCTCAAGGTCAACTTGGATAAGATCACTCCTTTTCTATCTGGCGTCTTGGACTCGATTATAACCTCCCTCTAGAACCGTACTGGCTTCACTCTTGGCTCCCTTCCCATGTTTTACTTAAGCCTTCCGCTCATCCTCAGAAAGCTCACTAGCCATCATTGTGCGCCGATCGCATCCATAAGAAGCTCCAATTGTAGAAGGGCAAACTTCTCTCCTTTGTCAGTAGACTCATGCTCATCCGTTCAGTCTTTCAATCTTCCTATCTCTACTAGCGTATTTTCTATCCCCAAAAGCCACTACAGTGCTATAGGGGCACTCTTATGTGCCTTACTTTAGAAAGGCCAAGAAATTTTGCAATTCCTCCACCCCATTAATTGGGATGCAGTTCGGTAGACCAAACTCGAAGGTAGTCTTGGGATCCAACGAATCCAGGACTACAATGTGGCCAATGTAATTTGGAAGGTCGCCTCTAGACATGACTCCATCTAGGTTAATTGGCTATACTAATCTCCTTATATCCAATTCTATCTAAACAATCTCCCTCCCCTCTAAGCCCTCTTGGGTCTAGAGGAAACTCCTCCTCTTGAGACCCATCGCTCTCCCTGCCATTTCTACCCAGGTCTCCTCTAGTTCTTCTACCTCCTTCAGCTAGACTCGTGGCATCCTTTGGGCATCCTCTATAACTTCTTTGGCCCCCGCAGTGTCTATAAGTCATGTATCCCCAAAGCTGCCACCCTTTCCTTCTCCATCTCCCTAATATCTTGGTCCACCCCTCCTTTGTCCCACTCACGTTTCACAGAAGTTTGGACCTCCCTTCTCCCTCTTCATAATATCCCCCAATGACCATCACATTTGGCTCCCTCCCCTTTAAAAGCCTTCTCCACCTCCTCTGATGGGAACCTCACTCACTCTCTTCGTCAACTTATCGCTTGGGTTCAAAGACAATATGCCTTGCCATGCCCTTACCCTTTGGAGAGCCCCTGAACCTTGCCCCCCCCAATCCAATCCTTCCTCATCACGGCTATATCTCTGTCAACCCTAACTGTATTCTTTGTTGGAATGGTTCAGAGGACCTCGACCACCTGTTTTTCTCTTGCCCTCTCACTTGGGCGGAAGCCCTCCCCTCCAGTCGACCCCACTCTCGTCGTTCCTTTGGCTTTTCTAGCAATTGGCCTTGCGTCCTAAGATCCTTTTCTAACTCTACTATTTGTGATCGAGTTGCCAAGATGGTGTTTGGTGCTACTATCCATCACTTGCGGTGGGAAAAGAACTTTAGGAGATGGACATCAAAATATAGATCCCTGGACATAATTTGGAAAACCATCTATTTGATATTTCTACTATGCTTCAGCTTGTCCTCTATCCAATGGTAGTCAATTTCCCAAGCAACATGCTTATTGTTGTTACCTGGGGTCTTTTGCTCTACCCTCCATCTCCTTCTTGAAGGTTGGTAGCAACCCCCCCCCCCCTTTGTGCATTCTTCTCTCCCCTATGGGGTCTTTTAGTTTATTCATCCCAAACACCCCCCCTTAAAAAATATATATAATAAAAATAATAAAATAAAGGACCTCTAACTTAATGATTCAGAATTAAACAAAATTTCAATTCAACTAAAAGAGAACCCAAATATGCTCTTCGTCCAGCAACAGGAAGATGATGGAACTAAGAACACCAAGAAAAGGCACCGAAAGCACAATGATCTAATTCTTACCAAGATACCCCTACAATCAGATTTTAAAACATAAATATATACACTAGACACAAAAATAAATCCCTAATTATCAATCAGACACAGATAACTAATAACCCAAAACTAAACAACAGGCAAACAAACTCCCTTGGTGATGCCTCCAGGACAATTGACCTTCAAATGCATCATAGTTGATGCCCACACACAAACTCTCTTAACATAGGTTAAATAAGACATCCCTCAACTTCTTAAAAGCCAAATTGAAATCACCTCTGATATTCCAGTGGCATTATAAGCATTCTGCTCAACTGTATCAAATATAATGCCATGCTGAAACTTAAAACTATTTTGAATGCTAATATATGCCATGAGACTTCACGATTGAGTATATTTCACAGGTCATTATTTGGTAAACTCAGGCAGATAGATTGAGCCACAATTCAAATAAAGAATAACACTTTCTTTAAAGAAGCAATAGAAAATTGCCATACAAAGGTCTAAGCATAAGAACAAAGACTACTATTGACATGCCTTACCTTAAACAAGCCCTACAAAACAAAGAAAAAGTTAGTAAGAACTCAGATACATGAGAATGAGATACACCTGACACTGTTATCAAATATCAAGTATAAGGCTCAGCAATCTGGTACCAAACTGAGGACTCAAAGGTTACAATGGAGGGCGAGGGGCATAAAAAGTCAAAATAAAATTAAGGAGATTGAAATGTCCGAACATTTTCTGCAAAACATAATCCACTGGGTCATTCACTTTTCATTAGACATGATGTTAAGTTCAAATTAAGGAGGGTCCTCAGTCAAGAAAAGAGAGAGGTCCTAGAGTAAAATCTGGACATTCAAAGTCAGCCTCTCAGAGTTGCAATACTAGTCTCATATGAATAGATCAAGTAATTCTAAATTGAGACATTCCTTTTAATAATTTTACTAACACATTATCGCTTAAAGACTTCCAGTATCCTGCTCAATATCAGAAAATTGATTTCTCATTTCATACTTCAAAAGAATCCTAAACAACTAGGTACATAGGTTTCAGATCCAGACACGAGACTAGAACAGAAAAGAATTGAAGAATTAACTATTCAATCCATCCAAACAATTACCTTGTTCTATATCTCCTTTGCAAAATGGTTGGAACTGCTTCTCTGCATCGACCCGAAAAACACAAATATTAGTTTCAATCAGAAGAGAAGCCGGGAGAAATTGAGAAGTTCATGAGACCGGAAAGCCGCAAATGCCAAAACGGAATAAAAAATCTCTTGAAAAACTTGTCAACGTCAACAACCTCAGACGCATAACAGAGCTCTTAAGGGAAGAATCGAATGAACACCAACTAATTCATATCTTGTAACCAGTTCCACAAGAACAAATATATATAGAATTCAAACACAAAACATCTCCTGAGTGAAGAATAAGTAATTTGTAAAAAGCATAAGACATAAATTTACCCGAAATAGGCAACGGAGCAGGGAAAGTTGTCGTGTCTTTCTCAGGGCTCCCACCAGCCTCCTCCTGTTGTTCAAAATCAGAAAAGAGCCCATCTTCCACCGCCGCGCTCCGACCACTGTCGAACACTGCCTCCTCGTGCTCCGCAGCCACGTCTGCCACCACCACCACCCCGCCTTCGCCGTCCTTCAAATCGAAAGTCGTCGTCGCTGGAGAGGCTGAGGGATCAGTACCATTTCCTCCATCCAAAATATCGTAAACCTCTCTGTCGAAGAAACCAGGCAATCTTCTCTCCCTCCGAATATCGTTCCTCATGACCCAGAACGATTCTGATTCCTCCTTTATCATAGATTCCCATTCTTTTATCTTCTTGTAATCTCCGGCGAGATTGCTCCATCGTTTCCGGCACTGAACAGGTCCCCGATTAACGCCGTGCCGTTTGCAGTATGACGATACAGAAGCCCACTTAGGCTCCAAAACGTTAGACCCGAATGCCGAACCGGCGGCTCGACCTCTACGAACCCGGTTCTCTGCCACCTTCTTCCCTTGAATCAGAACCAGTATCTCTTGGCGAGTCCACCGAGGGAGCCTCGGCGGTTTGTTCGCGTCATCGACACCATCGACGCCGTTGGTGCGCGGCGGAGTGGCGTTCGTATGTGCATCGACCGGCACCGGTGGTGTTGCTGCTGCTGGTGGAGATAACTGCTCATGCGCCATGAGCACTACACCGGCAGGGGCTTTTGAGAGGTTTTCTTTCTCTGTGGTGAAAGGTCTTAGCGTCGGAGCAAAGCACGTGACTTAACGGGGTTTTGGCGTAACGGCGTTTCTGATAGAGGTCCGTTTGAACGGGAGGGTTATCACACCTTGGGCCATAGAGAAAGAGGGAGGAGAAGAGGGGGAAGGGAAATGTGGAGAGAAATTTTTAGGGCAATGGGATTATGGGAGTGGTTTTGGTGGGGTTTTAGTTTTACTAGTAATTATGGGAGACCCTAATCTATAACGCTCTCTTTCTTTCCTTTCTTTATTTCCCTTATTAAAGAAAGAAAGTAACTAATTAATGATTAATTGGGTCCTTGTATTCTATGCTTTGTATTCAATTCACTTGCTACATTTAAAAAGAAAAAATAATAATAATAAAATAAAAAATAGGACATCACTTTCTTTGTTTGAATTGATAAGGCACCACCACCCTCCCCCTATAGCTATGTGTATGATCCTTCCCCCTCTTTTTCTCTCTCATAGATACAATTTGAGATATTAACCTAATCTTCAAATAATAAAGACAAGCGTGTTTATGTTACTTTGTCACGAAAGGGAGTTAATAAAGGAAGTATGGACACGCAAGTTTCATAGGTGATGTGTGTGTAGAGAAATTGGCTCATCAAGGTGAAGTAGGGGTCACAAACTCCTTGTGACCGCGTGGGGACCAAAAGGGTGATGTCATTGAAAATGCATACGCTTGGAAGTGTCGTTGAAGGAAAATACAGGGGAGTTGCAGTATCCAATGGGTCCCACACGCGTGCTACACTTTTCCTTTGTATCAGCACCAATCAAGTGATTAGGGATGATTCACACCACAAGAGACAATGTAAGAGGCATGTAGCACTTTGTTACTCACTCTCTTACTCCAATGGTCTTCTTCGGTGTCCCTTTTTTTTCACCCCAATCGCAGTTTTCTTTAGGGAAAAGGTCTTATAGGTGGTCTTTTGTTTTTTGTTTTGCTAGAGTTCCTTGAATGTGACTCACCTAAATGGATTACACGATTTATCCTCTAAATTTCATATTCAAATCTAATAATATATCTTCACATTAATGTCATGCATTTTTTTCAATAGTCTAAGCATTGTAATCCACTACTTTGTTGGGGCAGAATTTTTTCTAAAGTTAATTTTGCACATATGGCCAAGTTTTATTAGGCTAAGTCAAATATGCATGTAAGAGGCCCTTATTTTTATGTTTCTTATATATATTTCATTCCCCTTCAATGGTGCCACATGATACAAATACGTGAACATCCATATTTGTCACATGAACAAGCTTGTCCATATAACCTTCTTGTTTTATTTTAATCCCTTTTCATTTTTGTCCATCCATAAATGACAAGATATTTGCTTTTGGGTCGTTCTCTATGTTTGTCTCTCTTCCTATATAATTCTAATTATTTCAAACACCTCCTAACCATATGATGCCAACATGATGATGGTTGACACCTTAATATTTTCAGTTTGCAAGGATAAGGAAACTCTAGTAAAGTTTGCTTCAATGATACATTTAGATAGGTGTAGTTCATTGTTTGAAGTGTATATGATGTAGCAAATTAGATCACAAAGTTTATTTTCCATGTGTTAAGTTTCAACTCAATTAAAGTTTTCAAGTTGCAAAATTAAAGTTTGATAACACAGTGAGGGTAGAAAGAGTACATGATCATGATAATACATTGAAATACATAAGGATACAGGAACCTAAGAAACACAATTAGATGACATGCATTATCTTTCTTCTAAGCAACATTGAGAAAGGAGTCTTGTGTTTTGAACTTGTTACTTTTTTTTTGAAAGTAATAGACAAATCACCTAGTTATAAAATTTGGAGAAAAAGTGCATACCTATACCCAAATATATTGAGTTCCATCTAACTGCTAACTGCTAACTAGTCCTTTGGAGTTTGGATTACTACCCAAAAAAAAGAAAAAGGAAAAACTAAACCTTTGGATGACCTAGTTTTCATATATATATATTTTTTTCAATCATATGGGAAAGTGTCCCAAGGCATGCATTATAGGTATGTGAATGTGGACAATTATGGAACTTAATGGTATTATGGAGCCATGGTTGTTTATTATGGCAAGCACTATAAAAAGCGATTAATGGTGGAGGGAGTGTCCAACCACAATTCATTAATTTATATTTTTTTAGACAAGTGACCTATTGTTGAATGTGTTAATACTTGACATGCTTGGTGTAGAATCCAAGCTGTGATTTCTTATTCGAAATGATAGCTATTGGTCAAAAACCAAGGAAAGATTTGATGGGAATTTTCACTTGGGTGGTCATTACTCATAATTTCATAAGTGTGAGGATTAGTGTAGAAGAAATCTTACAAAGAAGAAAGAATATTCTTCAATGGAAAATTAGGATCTCAAAAGTTTTATATCAGGGTTTTCTGAATAGTTGATTTAATTCATATTAGTTAACAGATCAGACATTGGTGTGAATATAGAATCTGATTCATTTAATTTGCGAGCATGGATCATGACTCATAAGGCTTTAATATTCCTCCCTCCTTTCACCAACTCTCAAAAGAAATTGTTATTTCTTGACTTAAAAAACAGAAAAAAAAAAGAAAAGACTATAGCATATGGCATTACCCAATTTAATAGAATGTTGATTCTACCAGTAAGTAAAAGGGGAAGTGCTATTGGGTCTACACGTCGTGGTTAAGAGGGCAGTTGGGTTGGATACTGCTCTGCATTTTATTTGAATTTTTAATGCCTTCCAAGTCCCAAGTACTTCTACCTAAAACTAAAAGAAGTTTATTATATATAGCATTTGGTGGGACCAAATAATTCTGAATATTTTGGGGCAGAAAAATAATTCTCTTCAATGATAGTAGGTAACTAGGTAATAGGTTAGCCACCCCCCATGGGGCTTTCTAAGGAGTCAACGGCAGTTTAATAAAGATTTCTTCAAGAAAAGAAACCAAATCACTGTAAGGATAGAGAGAGAATCATTTTCATTAACCATACCCATGCCAAATTGCCAATGCCAGCGCTTTGGCTTCTATGGGTTATTATAAAAAATTGCGTCAGCCAATAAAGGATACATCGGGGTGGGAAAATGAAAAAGAAAAACGGTTTCTGTATCTGACAGTTAACCCCCTTTTCTGGTCAACGTATTTGTAATGTTGACTGGTAGTTTAAGTTACAAAAATATTCTCCACGTTGACTGAAAGTCTGTGAACCAATTCCAAATTTCAGATCATAAGAATCCTTCCAATGTTTCTGATACGTTTTATTTCAATAATGAATAATAAGATTGACAAGATTGACCTTATGATGAGCGATTTATAGAATTAATCAAGAGTTTAGAATAAATTGTTCAGGTTTCCAGCTGTGAACAAAATTTTTTTTCACTTTTTAGCAAAGTGATTGTGGGTTCAATTCAACCAGGAGCATATGTAATACTTTCATTCCTAATTTTTTTACATATAAAAAGTACTTTTGTATTAAAAAAAAAAAAATAAAAAAAAAAAACCTGCTGTAGAAAGAATATCATATGAAATCAGGAACTCTACCTTACACATTATAATTGTTTCAGCCACGTCTTGTTATGGCATTATATTTATAGATTTTTTTATGACTAGGTTGTAAAATCTTAAAAAATGATATCACTAAAATCGATCCCAGAAAACCACTAGACGGCCACACGTGGTTAGATTAATAGACGGCCACACGTGGGCAAAAATGAATACCGAACGCTAAAGACTTGGACAGATTTTTAAGGGTCTCCCTACTTAACTTTCTGACCTATTATGACCGTTGTTAGATATCCAAAGTTGGGAAACTCAACACGAAAGAAAACAGTATTATCAGCATCGACACTCAACAGCATACCAGGAATTGGTTTTCCTTTTTATCAAGCATAATGCCGTGTTTTCAACTTTCTTTAATCATCCACTTGAACCTTTACCCGGTCCATCTGTTTTTGAGGAACAAGAGTGGCAGACAAAGACTAATACGTTTTTACAACACTAATTCATTCATCTGGTCCCGTTACTTTTATGCAACTGCATAAGGAGAAAAGATTATCACAATTAATGTATGCGGATTCCTACTTACTTGATCGATAGATCCCATATTTTTCTTTTTACATTAATATGTATCAATGGAAAATTACTATTCACATAACCTTTTTACTGAAAAAAAAATTATAACTTAACACCAAAACCCCATGTATCATTTTCCCCAATTACTAGAATGCAAAATAGAAAAGGATTATAGATTGAATACAACAAACATGGGTACACACAACCATTTGCTACACAACAATTGACACACAACAATACACTGTTGGCCAGGAAAGTTGTCGGAAAACTGATAAGAAAGAATGAAGTACAGATAACAGAATACAGAATATCACCTAATACAACCTCTTCCGACAGTCTGCAGCACCACAATAACATGCCATCTTTTTTATATTACCATCTGGACCTATTACACTATCAATCGCATACCCATAATCATATGTAAGCTCCTGTAAATCAACACAGAAAGTACCTTGGTTCAATCATAAATTAAAGAAGTGAATGATGTTTTCTAATTATAAAAAAAGAAAGAAAAAAGAATGATGTTTTCTAAGGAATCAAAATAGTGTGGATGAAGTGGAGAGGCGCATTTGGGGTCTTGTGCAATCGATATATTCCATTAAAACTTAAAGAGAAATTCAATAGGACCATCGTTTCGACTAGCTATAATATACGGTATTGAGTGTTGGGTTGTTAAAAAGAATCATGTAGATAAACTCAAGTGTAGCAAAAATGAGGTTGTTAAGATGGATGAATAGCAAAACTGAGAAGAATAAAATAAAAAATGATCATATTATAATTGGTTTGGGAGTTGCCCCCATAAGTGATAAGATACAAGAAAGTCGTATGACGGGCACTTGCACGTTCAACGGAAGCTTTTAAATGCCCTTGTACTAAAAGTAATATAATCCAAATTAAAGAAACTAGAAGAGCTAGGGACAGGGGTGGAATCAGGATTCAATATAGGCACACATATATTTTGTGGGGCCCACACATATTTGACAAAAAAAAAAAAAAGATAAATTATTAATAATGATATTTTTTCCAACAAGATATAGGTAAATTAAAGCATCAATATCCAAAAAAAAAATTTTAAAAATACACATGTAGGTAAGAGATGCAAACCAATAGCAGTTAGTTATTTTATTAACTATAGACATTTTATTTAACAATATAAAATCAAATAACAAAAAAAAATTACAGAAGAAATAAAGAAACAAAGAATATAAAATCAAATAAAGAATAACAAAAAAATGAAAAAAAAAAAAGAGAAAGAGTACCTAATTGTGGAGAAGATTATTTCTTAAATTTTCCTTAACCCACATTTATAAAAAAGAAAAGAATAAATAGGAGGAAAGTAACGGAAGAGGATAAATGGGAAGAAAAGATGAGAGGAGATAAATAGGGATTGAGGAGTTAGTTTCTAATTAGAAATGACACTTTAAATATCTAATAAGATTTTTTTTCCAAAAATTTCCATTAATTATAGAAAGAGAAGAGAATAAATATGAAGAAAAGATGTGAAAGAGAAGAGAATGGAGAATAAATAGGGATTGAAAAGTTAGTTTTTAACTAGGGATGACATTTATATCTATTATTTTACCTTTAAAATTTGTTTTCACTATTGAGGGGGGGAAATAGTAATATTTCACATGTGAGAAGAGAAAAAAATGAAAAAAATGAAAAAACGAAAAAAAAAATTAAGGGAATTATAAAAAGAAAATTAAAAATTCGAGGGGACCATGGCCCTCCGGCCCCTTAGTGGGTTCACCCCTAGCTAGGAACAAACCTAAGATAACCTTGACAGAAGTGGTGAGAAAGGATATGCATAGCTTAGGCCTTGTATCTAACATGGCTTCAAACAAAACTGATTGGAGGGCAAGAATCCATGTAGACTACCCCATTTAGTTGGAAAAAGACTTATTGTTGTTGTTGTAGATGAAATAACAAGTTAGGCCTTAGTTGAGTTGTTGTTGACTCTAGATATGTATCTAGCAATTAGGAATCTGGGCCTATTCAATTTGGAAGTTGAAGATGAGTTGGGAAATTGGAACCGAAATAACAATAGGATGAACATCAGCCACTTGTGTAATCTACACCTATTCAAGAAAGATGGTGAATTTAAGAACAGGAAGCCAAATTATCCCCACGGTATTATCAGTATCAAATAGAATTTGCAATAACTGCTGGAACAGATATCATCGAAGGTTGGAGAATTCTTCTCCCAAAGATGTCAAGCTGGTTACTAAATGGATTTTCCCTAGCTGTGTGGCCTGTTTTGAGGAAGCCACTTGCTTATTTTCTCATCAAGGGTTCAAGCCCTAGGAATGCAGAAGCCTTGTGTGTTTGTGTAATGCTCATTTCTGAACTGTTCCAAGTCCTGAAAGCGTAGCAGCCTTGTTCGCTAGCTACAACCTTTACAAATTATAGAACCACTTTTACGGGTTTTAACCAGTGCTTCAGTTAAAGTCATCACAATATTTTCTTTGCTAACCTAAGGGAATGTAATTGAGTGTTTAGGGAGGCTGGATTAAGAATAGATCTAAAATTGAGTTTGTGCATTCCTTTTTAGTGCAAGCTATTATATTCCAGTTTCCTAGGTAAGTTACCAAATAGGCTTAGCCCTTTCCTTTTTAGTGCAGGATTCTATCTTTGAGGTTTTTACATAAGGTCATAATAAGGGCAAGCATGCAACAGCAGTTTCTGATTAATGAAATGAATCTGCAAAGCTGCTGCTGCTGTCTTCTTTCTACCTGGAAAGCTCAATTTACTGTTTGATTGAACTACTGAGAGATTGGTGTGAAACCAATTGACTCCTTTTGATGAGAAACTGCCGGGTAATTCGATTTAAGTTTTCTTTTCAAGTAGATGGAATGAAAATCTCCTTCATTTACTCAAAATTACTTCGAATTTTTCATCCAGCGATCTACTTGAACAGATTTCGCGAAACTAAAATAAAATATTTGCCAATCCCCAGCCCCAAATCTTGTTCTAACCCTCGAACACCCAAACTCTAGCATCCATGTTTTCCAATTTTAGTTTTCCACAAACCCTAGTGCATTCGACACCTCCATAGGTGAATCCAACCCTTTAAATCCCTCCATAAGCTGCTCATAGCATTCCCAAACCACCAGAAATATTCAATTCACATTGTCACCCCGTCCAACTATCAACAACCATAAGTTTCTGTTTTCCTACTTTTGCAATTACTCTGCTCCAACTGTCAAAAACTTTCATATTACCGAACATACAACCACTCTAACCATTTTACCTATAATGGAAAGCTGGTACTCATCTGACAAGTAGAAAACTTTAAGCTTCCAAATCCATTCCAAACCTTCAAATTCCATAAAACCCAATTTACTTTTAAATTTTAATCCAGCCATCAGAACCTCACCACATTCTAATCAAATTTTCCCCTTTGCATACTGGTCATAACCATTTCCATCAACCCAACTACCCTAATCCATCCTCGAGCAGGCCCTACACCCTAGACTGATCTATTCGAACTTGGCTGATCCATACGCTGTCATGGCTTACCGGTGACTTAAGGTCTTTTTATTTTTTGATTGCTTTTTTATTAAGTTGCAATGGAGATCCTAGTCTATAAGACTGCTTTATTTGCTGGAATAAAGGTGGGGTGGGAAAAATTGTGGGAAAAAAAAAATTTCTATTAAATTCCAAAAGTGTAGTTTTTTTTATTAACGAGGGTGAAAAAAGTTGGAGATAAGCTTCCTTAATTTTGTTGGATTTTATAGAAAAATGTAGAAAACCAAAAAGTCTGCACATTTAACACTTTACCACAAAATACCTTACTTTCCTTCTCCCTCACCCCATTACACATGAGACCCACATGTTAAGCCTAAAGATTCCCTAAGGACCTGTTTGGTTACTTGAGTCTAGAGATTTCAAAACTACGAATTTCAATTCTATGGAGTCATGGTTCATAAAATTAACTGTTTGGTTAGCCTGAATTTTTGGAATGAAATTTGTAGATTCACCCTGAAAAAACATTTATGAAGTTATGATTCAAATGTTTAACGCTTTTACAATAAGAGTGAAATCTCTGGATTTCATCTCATACCCACAGATTCACGTTTTTAGTATAAAAATGTGAATCTCTAGATTTCATGACTTCAGGGATTCATATAACCAAACAGGCCCTAAAAGTCGAGTTATATTTCCAAGCTTAAGTCTTAAGTTTTTTTCCCCTCCCAGTGTAAAGCTATATATAACCCACCCTCCTACCTATTTTCAAGGCAAACAAAGATGTGATGTTCTTGGGAGGGCCACGGCAGATTTAAGAAGCTTTATTCTTCAACATCAGTAAGAGTTCTTGAAAGTCCAGCAAGCATTCACCCATCTACAACAGCCATCTCTCTCTCACTCTCTCAAGTACAGCCTCTCCCCCACCCTTCCTCCTCATTGCGCAGACCCCACCCCTACCCTACCCTGCGGCAGCCCAATACCCCATCCCCACCCACCCAAACCCTGCAGCCCCATCCCCTGTCCTTCTTTAATTCCCACGGCAGTTCTGAATTATCAGAACAGACGAAAAGAGGAAGAAATGAAAGAAAAGAAAGATCAAGAAAATGCCCAAGATTCGTCCAAGATCCGAAGAAAACTAACCAAGATCAACACATATCATCGTTAAACCCTCCCATATCAAAACCTAGGCTCCCAACTTCCCTTTAGGTCCCATATCCATTACATCATCATCCTCCAATTTGGGTAAGTAAAAACGCCAACCATCCCATATTCTTTGTTAAGAACCTAACTTTATTTCCTTTTTATTTCCCTTCTACCCATTTAGGTTTTTGTTATTCCAAACTTATCCCAAATTTCACAATCAGACTCATCCCATCAAAGATTTGTTAAAATCTTTAGTTCCCAAGTTTGGTTATTTTTTTGTTGGTTCACAAAGGAGAGGATCCTGGATTAACCCTAATTTTAGGGAGATAATTACACATCTCGAAACCCTAAAATCTAAGTTACATCAATTGGCCCCTAGTTGGGATCCCATGACAAAGACTTCAGTTTCCTCTTTTAGACCAATTTGAAGACACTTCAACTGCCATCGAACAGTTCAAGACTTTGTTATTACATTCACACAGCACCAAACCCAATTTCAATTGATTCTTTTACTTTGTGTTTCAATATGGTTCTTTACTAGGCAAACTTCTTCATTTATTATGGTTATTTATTACTTCCATTGGAAGTTTGAATCTGTTATCTGAAGTCTGAACTCTCACCAAAATCCCAAATGCTCAAATTACGTGGCAAATGACATGTCTGATTCAGTCTAGTTCTTTCACTACTAGGCAAATCTCTTCTATTATTATGGTTAATTACTAGTTCCCATTGGAACCCTGTGTCTGCTGCCTGAACTCTCACCAGATATCCAAAAAGAAAACACAAAAATAATGCGTTATTCACAGGTAGTGCAATAACATTATTCATCAAGCATTTATGCAGGATAGGTCCATGAAATACAAAGAAACAACCCTTATGGCACCACAATCATTTGAAATTGTCAAAGCATTATAAAACACAATTAATCATAATAAGAACAAGGTTCCCATACACCAACAGTGTTGCATTAAATCATGGATCAAGGAAATACCTGTAGAGGAGGTATGTTATCAGCAGCAAAAAGCACCACCCGAGCAAGTTTGATATCATGGTGGGTACTCAATACACATTGAACAAACAGATTAGGCTCACAACTGTGGTTGATATATCTGGCGACATTCCCAACAGAACCTGCGTCTATGCAAAATTCTGGCCCATTATCTAATTTACTGTCATCAACTGTACCCAAATGATTCGCTGGAATTGATACATCTCCCAAGCGCTTCTATATGCCACACAAAGATTAGGAAGAAATGAGCAAAAAATGATGGTATTTCATAGCAATTAAGTAATGAAATCACAGGCACAAACATAGGAAAACAAGACTCAAGCTATAGAACACAGAACCAAATGTTGTTGGGCAAAAGGAGTGCAGTTAAAGGAGCAAGACACAAGGGTGCAAGGGATGTGAAACATGTTAGTCCAAATAGGTCTAAAAATATATTTGATAACTAAGCACCTTGTAATTCAGGAAAGTTATTGATAATTGCCATTTGAAGAGAACCCAACTACAAGAGTATTCATATATACATTGCAGAATAGATATGCAAAATTCCAACTTAGCAGCAAATACAGTATACGCAATAATACTGTCCAAATTAAAGATAAACATTCATATACTCAACCAGAACAACATAACACAAGCAACAGGAGAGTATAACTAAGTAAATTAATCAAAAAAGTGCATGAAAGCATTAGTCAAACAAAATGAATTAAGAATGAACAAAAATCCCATACTTCATGCAATTTAGTGCAAGACAATGAAGCATGTTATCGAGTAAATGTTTAGAAGTTACCATGATTTATTCATTTTTTAATCTTTTCAAGATTTGGCCTTAATGTAATTAGAGTTGGTCCTCTTAAGAAAAGGTTTCAGAGAGAGGGGACCACAATTTGATTGACACCCACTCTACAAGAGTCAACTCTCTTCTTCTTTCACTTTCTCTTTCCTCTCTTCATCTTCTCTAAAATTCAAATGGTATCAGAGCTTGATTCTTGAGTGCAGCCAAACCATCAGTTCAGATCCTGCACTCCCTTTTTCTCTGATTCAATCAAATAATCTAAATACAAGCCTACAGATTCTCTAGTTTTTTTCTGATCAAAGGGATGCAGCACCCTGTGCTTCTGTTTAGATATGCTTAGAGGGACCAGTTCAAGACCAATGAAGAACTAGGCCTCATGTGTGGTCATTTTATAATCGATGGAGATGAAGAATAAGAGCAGATCTCAGGGATTACAGAAACTTGACTTAAGAGATCAATTGGCAAGATAAATGATTAAGAAGGCGATCAACCTGAGATACAAACCATTTTGAGATGATGATAGACTTGAGGAGAAGATCAAAAGGATTCTATCATAGTTTCTTCAGCACCTATGCTTAACTTACCTTGATTCATTCTATACGAATTTGGCGAGGCAAGGGATTGGAATCCCTACTGAATGAAACTCAAACAAGCACCTGCAAATTTCAATTTCGATATTTTTCTCTGATTACGTACCACATAACATGTTCTCTCACATCTGTAAAACCTCTCTGAGAATATATCTTCTACGCTGTCTTTGATTCCTCTTTGAGAAACCACACTGATGTTTAGAGAAAATTTCTTAGCTTTGGTTTCTCAAACAAAATTTAGATTCCTGGTGTGACTATAGCTGGCCCCAAAATGAGTTAGGAGTAGAAAGGGTTACAGAGGGAGATTAGAGGCGGGCTCATAAGTTACAACAGTAAGATGATTAATTTTGATGTTTTCAATCTACATTTAACAGCTTTGGTAGGAGATGGTACACATAAATTAGATGAGTCAAAATGGAACTACACCTAACTTGAAGGGAGGCAAGGATAAATTTCCCTAAAAGAATCTGATAAGAGTTATATTGTGGACAATGGCTGATGCAAAGAATGTGGTGAGCGAAACGGTATCTTCATCCTCTAAAACAACATAACTCATTATAAATAAAAAAATAAAAAATAAAAACACTTGAAGGAGCTCCCATTTCCTGCAATAACAGAAGTTGTTCAGTCGATATTGACAGAGCACAACCAACAAAACAATCTAACTAAGACAAAACCTGCTGATTATCACACATGAGACACCATTGATGCAAAGATTTTAGGGTCAATGCTACACTTGATGGACAATAAGATTGTTGACTCATAAATACACAAAACAGTAACCAATCCCTTCGGAATATGCATCTTAGGGCATAACAATCCCTGATAACTATCTCACTCATTTATGAGTTGCCACAAGGGTTCCATAGAACTGATCTGAAGGTATGTTTTACCAATACCTTGCTGATTTAGGGGGAACATGAAAAGAAAATAATTACAAAGAGCATGTGCAAACTGCAAACCGATGCAAAACCTGTGAGAGCAACTCCAAGGTATGGTAGTGCAAACCTGAAAGGGGCCAGCTATGGTGGGCCTTCACAGAGAGCTAGAGCAATAGGAAGAAGGGGAAGGGAAAAATCACATTCATTCAATCACACACTCAGTTTCGGCTGCAGAAATATTCAAAACTCAAAAATGAGAGTTCATACAATTACAACAACAAGCCTTGTCCCAACAAATTGAGGTTGGCAACATGGATCCTTGCTTTCCAATCAACTTTACTTAATGACATACAAGATACAAGGCCTAAATTGTGCATATCCTTTCTCACCACTTCTCCTAAGGCTGTTTTAGGTCTGCCCCTATATCTTCTAATTCCTTCTATTTGGATCAAATCATTTCTCCTGAGGTTACGAAATGTTAACAAAACCATCCATTCCATTAAACAAGGATGTTAATTGTGATGTAACCCTCAAGTAGAGGCCAATTCACAAGGATTATTGAGGAAATAGCACACTTGACAAGGCTTGTCAGACTATGCGGCTAGAGAATTTGGGCTTCTAATCCCTGCAGCTAGGGTTTCTAGGGTTATAAGGAATAGAATCTTAATTTGATTTATTTTCAGATCTAGGTTCAACACCAAAGTTAGGGTTTAGTGAAAAACTAGGGATCTGAGACTCTTAAGGATTCTACAGAGGGATTAAGGTTTAAACTACAGTCAAGTGCTACTAGGGATGGGGTAAAGTGGAATTCAAAGGTGAAGGGGTTTCACTAAGGAATAGTTTACAGGGTTTAAGGGTGTCAGGGAAGAAAACTAGGTGTTGCAAAGAGAGAGAGAGAGAGAGAGAGAGAGAGAGAGAGATGGGGGGGGGGGTTAGAGAGACTTTGCGAGGGGAGAGGGGAGTTTACTTGGGTTGTGCACTGCTGAAGCTGGAAACGGTTGCAGAAGAGTTCTCCTCAAAGCTGCCACAGGGTTTCCTCCACTTGGAAACCTGAGCAACCCACTTGCAACCTCCTTGACTATAATCACTTCACAAATTTTATTCACAAACATAACATGGTCCGATTACAAGCATAGGCCTTGTATTCATAGCCTTAAGTACTCTGATGTGAACACAACTTGGTGCTGGAATATAATTCCAATTTAATTAGAAAGTCCATTTGGGTAGGAATTTTGTTTTGAGTTAGTTATTGAGTTCTTTGTTCTTTTAAATTCTGAAAAATGTGGCAATTAGATTTTTCAATTAAAACAGAATTTAAGCATGTGCTTATTAGAGTTGAAGTTAAAATTAAAGTTTTATTTCAGCATGTCTCCATTAGGGACCTTTATATGTTTAGATTTTATTTCAAATGGTCAAGATTATGTCATGGGATCGGGGATCCTAATCTATAATGGAATCCCACTTAGACTCTAGTTCTTTAATAGGCTATAAATGGCCTATTCCTTTTATATAATTCTTCAAGTCTGATTGGATCGCGGTTCTCTTTGGGAGAGCCATGGTGGATTTTGAAGCATCCTTGATCAACAATCAGCAACTATTCTAAAATTTCAGCAGCCATTAACCATCATAGCAGCTTCCACAAAGTAAACACCCCAGGCCCCTACCCCCCCCCCTCTCTTTCCCAACCAACACAAGTATTCCCCATTCCTGCCCCTCCCCTGTGCAACCCCACCTCCCCTCCCCCCATTGCTGCCATGACCTGGCAGCAGTTATCCCCAAACCCAAGACACCTCCTGCACCTTCCCCTACCCTCTCCCGGAAAACCTCCCCTTCCTTACCCAAACCCATTTACCCCCCCCCCTTCTCTGCCCCTTCTGTTAGGGTTGAATCCAAGGAGCAATCACACAACAAAAGAAAGAAAGAAAAAAAAAATGAACACCAAACAAGCAAGAATTTATGTGGGAAACCCCCAAGGAAAAGAAAACCCACGGCAGCCAACCAATCCACTAATTTCAACAATCTCAAAAATCAGTTACAAAGGAGGAGAGTTACATATTTATATCAAAAAACCCTACCGAGATTTAATCAACACTGTACATATTTCAGGTAATCTGGGCTGTCGGATGAAGAATTTCAATGCAAATTGTGTATGTTCTACAAGCTCCATTCCCCACAGGGAGCTTCCACCCTCTGCCACACCCCCAGTCATGCAGAATAAGGCCCACATACATAACACCTTCTTCCCTGAAGCAGCAGCAGCAGGCCTTCCCTGTTATGTCTATAATTCCTCACCCACTTTACCTCCCTTTTACCTCCAATTGGATCGCATCCTGTCCCTCATACTATTCTCACCCTTAATTCCTCTTAAAACCCAAAAAACCTAACACTTTTAAATTTATGCAATTCATCTTCAACCTCTAGACCTAAAACCTAGCTCAACGTTAACCCTCACCAAACTCTAAACTCATTAGAAATAGATCTGAAATTATAAAACAGCAATCACAGTCCATTCTCCCATCTAGCCAACACCACAAAACCCTAGTTTTCAAACCCTTCTTGTTAAAATTCAGATCTGAATTCAGCATTACAGCAAGGTTTCAAGTGCTTAAAACCACTCTATACACCCCCCCCCGAAAATATCTCTTTGCTGGAAGATTCTGGGCAACTCTTAGTTTTAGGGAAGATCCACAAAAAACTAACCCTAAAACTGGGTTTACATCATACTTCTACTTGGACTCAACAAACAAGGAGTTCTACTTTTAAGTAAACTTGCAATTAAAAGACTCCTATCCTAACTAGAACTCCAATTTAGCCTAGGAGGCAAGGACTGCTACTTACTCGTCAAAACTGAAACAAAGCAAGTGAAAATAGAGATTAGAGTGGTTTCCTAATAAAACTTCAACATAAACTACAGGAATCATTCTCTAATTAGGACTCCTAATTGGATTAGGACTCTGTCATAGCTTAGGAAGGACTAATCCAAATGGCAAAATAAGATTAGGACTGGAGTCCTGAATCCTGATGAGCCTCTGGTTCTGATAACGCAGGTTTGATGAGCTATGGCACATCAAATATGACAAATGTACCCATCAGGGCTTGGTTTTTCTGTAGCACCGTGGGAAGTTGCAGCCCTAGATCTTCCTTTGGCCTCTCTTGGGATGGTCCTGGTGGTTTACATCAAACTGTTAATTTACAATTTTCTGACCAAAAGGCCCTTCTAGTTAGATAAAGTTCTTTTTATTAATGAAAATTAACAGAAAAGGAACCAGATAGGGTACATTTCCTATAGTCTTCCCCAATTTTGCATCAGGAAACATTGCATTTGGGGTGTTGAACTTCAACGCCTCTTCTCCTCCTTATCTTCCCTCTTCTAAGCCTAATTGAATAAGAACCTGCAAGTGAAACTCTTCTCAGCATTTCTCATTACCTCTTCCTCTTGTAAAACCTAGTCATTTACACAGCAAAGACCTAGATCACTGTACCTCCAACCACATGAATTTGTCTGCTATAGAACCTTTTCTTTTAAGGTTTTATTGTCTTAAAGGTTGAATATACATTCCTAAAATCCTTTATTGTATCTTATAGGAAAGAGTTCTCCCTACTTCAAAGAAACTCTCTACCATTGCAAGTGAGCTCTGCAGTTGGAATTCTTACGGAAAATAGAAAATAACACATATTCAGAAAAAGTAAAATAGTAAATACCTAAGAAAGCATATGCAATCTATCAATATTGAAGTACATAAATATTACTAAATTTACAAATTCTAGGCCTTTCCAGACCAGCAAATCAGATTAGTGCCAGCCTTCGGTCTGGGTCTCCAAAGTGGATCATTTCAGTCTAATGAGGCCAAGGTTACTGCATCATATGGGATTCTAAGTGACCTTGGAAAGGAATATGACTGTGATAAATTTCAGATGTACATGCATGTATGATAATCAGTCCAAAAGCTACATCCGTATGTTGGACTTACTAAGTGAAGCATACACTTCGCATAGTTGTCACAGCATTACAATAGAGCATCCAGAGCCTAAGCTAAGCGTCAAAAACTATAATAGGTAGCCCTTCATTAAATGGCCCTCAAGGAAACCATTGCTAAATGGAGGCAGTGCCAAGACAACCAGAACCTGACATAAATGAGTAAATCATCACAATAATAAAATACAACACCACCTAAAACTACCAAGGCATAAGAAGATTTTGGAATTTAGTATTAATTATGAAACAGTTCCAAGAAACCACACATAATAATAATAATAATAATAATAATAATAATAATAATAATAATAATAATAATAATTGTGATAGATACTGATAAGAAATACAAAATCTGTGATAATTAGACACACAAAAGAATAGCACCTCCCGTCCACCAAGGCCCTTCATCGTTTGCAAGCAATCAATGTCGAAAATGAAATTGTTTTCACAAACGCTATCCAAATCATCAGTTCTCGTAACTATCCCTATGTATTCACACACTGGTGCACCCGAAGGTATAGAATCCCAGGACCTAACAGCCCACCCTTTGTTTGGAGTACGGAATACCTGCCAAGAGAGAAAAAAGAAAAAGAAGAAAGAGCCATATTACAATCATCTACAAATGATATCAGAAGAAAGAAAATGGTTGTAGTTACACAAACCTCAAGCCTATACTTTAAACCCCGCTGAGATGTTTTGTTGATACAGCCAGATCCACAGCCACAGTTTGGCCCACACTCAAATACTACAGCTTTGGCTTCAATTAATCTAAAATGGAAAACCAAGAAAAGTATTGTACGTAAAAGATAATAATAATAATAAATTAATTAAAACAAAATAGTTAGAACACTACAAACACTGAATGAGAAGCTTGAAGTAGATAAATGAATAAGAAAAAAATGGAAGCCAGGGATTTTTTTAAAAAATAATTTAAAAAAATCTTTACAAATTTCGGTAAAAATATTTAAATTTTAATGGGCACCAAGATCATAATTGATTCAGTAATGCCAGTGAAAGACCTAAATACACTCAATTCAATCCAACTGTATCTTATCTAAAGTTCCCAAATAATGTGCTTCCTATTTAAGGCAAAATCAACATATGTCATAAAAAATTTGAAGGGTTGAAATCATTCAACTCAAATTAGATTCTATCCACAAAAAAGGATTCGAGTCAATTAGATTCCATCACCAAAATCAACTTTTGAAATCCAGTCAACATGGGTTATCTATTAACCTGACTGGTTTCTATGGCAAAAAAAAATCTTAAGACAAGTCAATACGCCAGAGATTGGGTTTCAGGGGGTGGGGGGGAAGAAGAAGAATACTACTAACATAGTTCATGCATATCATGCAAAAATGTTCCTCATGTGTTCTAAGCAATTTGTGTTTCAGATTCACTAGAATCACATTTAACTCTCACCTGCCACCATCTCGTTGCACATATGGGAAATCAGACCCATTAAGCCTTGCACAGGCACAAGTCTTTGGATCAATACAGGAACCTTTACAGCTGCAACCAGGGGCACTAATGGGAAGCTTCACACTTTCCGCAAACTTTAGAGACATCGTATATGTAAGACCTAGATTTTGTAAATCAATTAATCAGAGAAGCATTCTCATTGCAAGCATAGAAAAAGGTCATCACATCCTGACAGAACAGAGTTTATTTTCCTTTCAAACAACAGAAGACAAGACATTGCAAAACACCACAGATGAGATATAGCAGCAAACAAAAGACAACATAAGTAGAGGTGGAAAAAGCAAAAACATAAAATAAGTATATGTATATGAGAGCACAACACAAAAGCATGAATAATGGATCTTGCAGTGTGAGCAGAAACACAAAATACTTGAAAAGCAGTGACTAAAAAGCAGGACTAATGCATTTTGCAGTAGCAACCAAAACATAAAAAACATGAAAAGAAAGATGTAACGCATTCTTCTGTAACAGCGGATACATGAAACAAACAAATACACAAAAACAAAGAACCAAAAGAGAAACAGAAAAGATAATCCTGTAACGAATAACCAGAATAACTAGCAAGGAATCAGCATATGGCATGCATGATTGTATTTATTTAGTTATTTTAATCTTGGCACAAATTTGGTCATCAAAGATTGGTGAGAAGTACAACTTATATCAGTGAAAAGAAAATGTGAAGTGAAAACCTTACACCAATACATGGACTCCATGGTTCCAGATATGGATCGAGAATTGGATTGTTTCCAGCCAATCCCCTCAAAGTATTGGATGATCCACAAACAAATCAAACAATTCACATGGGATCTGTGACAGCCAACATGATTCCCGACATGCTTTTCAACACATTCATTGTTTCATATATATGATCAGTGGTTGGACAGTCCACAGCCATCCCATTTTAAAGATGGATGATTCAGGTGTAGAATTGGAAAATTAATATGGGAAGGGATAAATCCAACCAATATCAGTCGTGAAAAGGCAAATCTCAAAAACATGCACATATTCATTCCAAATATGTACATATGCCGGATACACAAGGGGCATGAAAGTCAGTGCATAATGCTTACATATAAAAGTGTGAGCTTAAAAACCACTTGAATATATAAAGAGCAACACAGAAAACAGCTATATTAATTTCCCTCAGAAAGTTGTAAAAAATTTACACAAGGAGGTCGAACTTGCCTACTGGTGCAACAGGTGGATCATCAACCAAATTGGTAGCTGGGATAGGTTTACCTTCCATGCCTCCACTTATGTCAGAACATACCAACCTTAGGCCAGTAAAACAGTTGCATTAGTCCATTTTTTGGTACAATTCAATATTTAAAAATAGGATATTTGTGAAACATTGACACAATACTAATAGCATACCCACGTAATTCTGACAAAGAGTTAGGCACCTGAGCGCGCATAAAATAAACCTGTTGTTAGAAAGAATTGGGTAAGGAAGCATACAGCCATAAAACAAAACAAGGGAACTATGAACAAATAAACCCCATACTTGAAACAGGAGACTCAAAAACTGAAGCTGAAGAGCACAATATGAGATTTTATGTTAACCAGATATATTGTCCTTTTGCGCATGGGGCCATGTGCAACAACAGGATAAGAGGCAAAGCAATTGAGAACCAGTAACTAAGTAGTAAAACTAAAACAAGACCTGGTTAGTTGTCAGCACAGGTTGCCCCTCGAGACGCCTCAAGCGATATTTGAAAACAGTAAATCCAGAAACACCTTTCTCTGCCCAATATTGTACAACCTGAAACCGTAGAACGCAGAAACAATGAATCACACATAGAAAGACTGTAAAAGAAAAAAGAGAAAGGTATAACATATCTTTTTGTACTCTTATAAAGTATTTGCTGCCATAATTTTTATCATTCCTTAGGCTGAAGCATATCTACCACCAAATTGACCTACTTATCCTGGTAATCAACCTAGGGACTGGGTATTGTACCATTTAACTATAAAGATAGTTTGCAGAGATCCACCTTGTACAAACCATCATATGTATAAACCTTTCCAGAGTAACTATTGGAAGATTCATGTCCACGGGTGACTCTAACAGGCACAGATTGTTCCATACTATTCTGCAAAGAGATGAAAAGAATCATGAGACTGTAACAAAGAACAGAATATAAATATCTCTCTGATAGAGATTAGTATGGGACAAAAATGTGCCACAGATTGTTCCATACTATTCTGCAAAGATATGAGAAGAATCATAAGACTGTAACAATGAACAAAATAGTAAATATGGATTAGTATGGGAATATAAATGTAGGCACTTAATTGTGTTGAACATTGATCCATTTGGAATACTCAATTTGGTGCACCGCCATTAAGTTTGTGAGTGCAATTTCTAATAGATAATTTTTCCCATACTTAAGAAGCACTTACCATTGTGTTTGTGTTTCATACAATTGTAATGATCCAATACCGACAAGATTGACTACACACAGGATGCTTGTTGTATGTTTTATATGTGTGCATGGTTGTGTTCTTCAATACAGTTCCACACCCCATTAAGGTGAACATCCAAGTGCGTGAGATATTAGATGATGATCAATCAGAATAACGGCCTTGATAATATTAGTTTTTTTGAATGAATAAATAATTATATTAAAAGAACGGAAACAACGATACAAGGCCTATAAGAGGAAGACCGAAAAGAAGAGCTGAGACCCCAAGAGACAACAATGAATTTATTCCTTGGGGTATCATCAATAGGGGGATGGGGGTAGCAACAGCCTAGAGGAAACATCAAAATAGATGGCTTTCCAAATCAAGTCAATAGAGCGAGATTTGGACGACCATCTCCTGAGATTACACTCCCACCAAATGTGGTGAATAGAAGCACAGCAAGCAAGCTTACCAATCCGATCACAAATGGAAAAGCATGAAAAGTTTCTCACCATCCAAGACCAATCACGCACAAACCCATAGGGGCGCCTCGAACAGGGCCAAATGGAAGCAAGGGCTTTTCTCCAGATAGATCTGAAGAAAGGGCAAGAGAAGAAGAGGTGATTAGTGTTTTCCAAGTCGTTCTAGCAGAGGATGCAGTTGGGATTGACTGGGACATGGCAGCTAATGAGGAAAGATTGGGTGGGGATAGCTTGGTTGAGAACTCTCCAAAGGGTAAGGGAGTGGCGAGGGATGGAGCCTTTGAACCAGACCAAGGAAACCCAGGGGAGTTTGGGGTTATGGGCACGAGGGTGATTCCAGGCAGAGGAGGTGGAAAAGTTTTTAGTGGGGGAAGGGAGCCAAACAATAAGGTCGTGGGCAAAGCTAATATTAGTCATTACTATTTAAAAGACATCTCAAATAACTTTGGTTGATCATTGGTTCTAATAATCTTGGTTGATGATTATGCAATGCATTTAAAATTATGGAGGGAATTTTGTTTCCATACAAGTGAAGATGCATTGTGGATGTTGGTAGTGTGGGGAGAAAGTACAATAAATTATTCTACTATAAGGGATTTTCAAGTTACGCTGTTTGTCAAGAAGTCTCTCTTGCAATTCAAGAAAACTCAAATGGTAGTAATTTCCTCTGGTGTGAATATGATAACATAAAGGCCATCCTTTAAGGATCACACCAATTGATATGATTTTGACCATTCGTTTGTAACCTCCTAATAGGAGCTTTTCTGTTTACAAAGCGGCTTGTTTTAAACCCAAGAATGTAACAAGATGATTACTCTCAAATGTTGCGAGAAAGAAAAAAAGAGTCTTCTTCTTGCTGAAGTTGCCAATTTCTAGTTTTCTACCATTGGAGATGAGCAAAACTTTGGTGATCATATTCTTGTGTTGTATTCCTTCGAAGGAACGCGCCACAAGTGTATCCCAAGTCACCTAATCATCCCAATATATAATTAACTCTCCTTGTAATCAAGATCGCATCTCTATTATTTTACTGTTATTGATTACATACTGCTTCCACGGCTGCCTACAACCATGTGTTGCATCCTTTTTATAATTTGTAGAATTATGTTATACCCTGAAAGCATGGCACCCAATTAACCAGGTCAAGGCTTTGTTGAGTTGACAACAAAAAAGGCCAACAAGATGACTTGAACACTTAACAGGTTATGCACCATATACATGTTTCATCACCAAGCTATCTAGGGGGAGACCTGGCCCCACTGATGAATCAGAGGATGACCTGACTTAAAACCTAGCATCAGTGTTAGAAATCAATAACAGTAACTCGAAATAGAGAAACATCTTCAAAGAATGCTCAAGCAGGTTGATGACGGAACTGGTGAGAAATCTTCCTCAAAGTTCATTTACAGTACCTAGTAACAATTTTTTTTCAATGAAGACATAGGAGAGAATGAGAAAAAGAGAGAATGAGAAAAAGAGAGCAACTTCAGTAAATAATCCAACATGCAATAAAATATATACCACTTCACACGTAAGAAGAAAGATACCTTAAGTGCCAGATTACCGCGAGCCATCACTTGGTCTTGAATCTGACGTTTATTGCCAAGTAAATTATTACCTCCTTGGCCAGTGTATATAACATCTTCTGAATTGTCAAGATCATCCTCATACTGTCCTGACAAAACAATGGCTACAGCAACTGGGAATGTAAACTCCTTAAATTCCTCCTGCAACATTCCCCACAATTGATAAGATCACAAACAGGAAAATCTTTCCATGTTTCTATTCTACGCGAATCTTTTCTACAAGCAAGAATTACTGAGTATTGTAAATCCAGAAACATTGAGAAGTGTAGAAAATAAAGCAAATTACCAGATCAATGCAACTATGGATATAGGATATCACTGATAGAAAATGATACAAAAGGAATAGGATGATAAGGAACATTAACAAGATTAGTCAACAAGAACGCAAAGATAACTTATTTCCACCATAGGAGGTCAATGAAGAAGTAATATCCATAAAAGCCCACTGGGTCAACATCCAACTGCGTAATATGAGAAGAATCCAGTCTCTTCTGGCCAATGGAAAGATCAAGTTTCTATCAAGGACACAACAGAAATTGAATGAGGGTACAATAGACTAATATTCTCGATACACAAAAAGAGAGGTCCATTTGAATGGTGATTTTATGTTTCTGTATGCTAGTAAAAATTCCACATGCATACACACATGGTTTTTGTTATTTCCTGAAATAATTTAAATATATAAACATTTCCTTTTAGGAGGAGAATAAATTAAGGGTTAAGGTTAAATTAGCCCTCTTTCTTTCATGGTTTCTAAATTTTTAGACGTTTTGGAGTCACTAATGTTAATTGATGTGGTAATTGTTTAGGAATTACCTTTTGCTTCTTTTCTTTTCTTTTTCCCCTTTCTAAGGTTTTTTTTTATAATAAAATATCAGGTGGATTTTTGGGGTTGGATGAAATATAGTGAGAACATTTTTTAATGTCAATAATATTTATAGGAGAGAAATAATGGAGGTGAGCAAAGAGACACAAGGTACCTATTGAGAGAACCTATTAACGCTAGATGCGACAGACATTTTGTTGGTGGCATGATTCAATGAATATTACATGGGGTGGTTTGGAAGGGTTTGTTCAATGAGAAAAATGTATGTTGTTTTGGAGGAAGGGTATTTTGGTCCAATGAAAAGTTTACCATAATTGATTTAAGGTTCTACTTTTATGTAGTAGTATGATAATATGATAAGATAGTATGATATTATTCACATTTTCGGTCATTTCAAATGCTTAACATTAATCACGTGCCCATAGAATCTATTTCCTCTTTTACAAAGGTAAACCTGGTGCTAAAGGCTTCCACACAAGCAGAGTTCAGAGGGGTGATTTTCCTACACAACTTTACCCTAGCAATTTCTGCTGGGAGGCTGTTTCAATACCTTGATCCAGGCTACGACAGGTGGTCCACCGACCATTCGCCAAGGCCCGCCCCTTTGTTTCCTCTTTTCTATTGGCAAAACTCAAACAGCTTGCTCTCCAAAAAAAAGAAAAACTGATTATATTGCCCAAATTTAAGTCTGGGATCAATTTTAAGTTGGATTTTTTTTGTGTTTTTACATTTTCAGTTGTCCGGTCATGTCACGTTCATTCCAAGTTAAAATTGCTCCAATCCAATTTTTAAAAATGGAATTGACCGAAATTCAAATCGAACCATTGTTTTAGTTGCCCAATCCAATTTCCAAAGTATTGAAACAATGATAAGATTGGATAGCAAACAATTTTGAGAACTAAAAATTTCTAAAACATAGAAGGCTCAGAAATATGGAGATTTTTAATAGCAACACAACCAGACCACGGAATTGACCCAATTTGGGTCAACTATTTCACCTAGGTTACTCACCTAAGACTAGGAATTGATGCATTGTTAAAACATTACCTTACCAGAAATAATATTACTTCAGAATATTTAATAAATTCAAAAAAATTTATGAAGTAATTCTAGCCACAAGCCCATTTCTAAGTGACTATTGATTATTACTTGCTCAAAATGACATATTTGGTGTGTATTTCTTAATGGAAACTTGCCAACTCTAGAAGAAAAGGTGATTGCTTACATTCCTAATGAAATATGGCAAACAAATTTGTGTATAACTTGAAGAAGATGGCTTTGTCCTCCTGAGAAGTATTGCACCCAGTAAGGTAACCAGATAAAGAGAGAGAGACATTTTAGCTGAATGGGGATCAAAGAACCAAGTGAAAACTGTCATGGCCAATCTTTTCCATATGTGACCACATAACAGAGGGGAGAATACCTTTGTAGAGCATCATAAACTCTGTCAATAAAAGTTAAGTCTTGAAATTTCTATGGGGAACTGGCCTATTGTATAAAAACTGCATGAATTCAATTCACCAGCATTAAATTTAACTTCCATCCTCAAAAATTCCCACAGAATTGTTCTGGTCAGCAACTCATTGTGCGCAAATAAATGAACACCAGTAGCATGAGAGATACAAAGTCCTTTTGCTTCTGACCCTTTATGTGTTGTACGTACAAGGGCAGTAGAAATACATAAACATGCAAACATATGACATAAAGCACATCTACATGTTGAAATGAACAAAATTGGAATTGGAAGTGATTTTCTCCCTAGAGAAATGCACAATCTAGAGATGACCTACCAATTTGCCATAGGATTGTCCCATGTAATCAATTCCATTCAACCAATGGCTATGAAAACCTATAGCTACCATTTCAGCTCGAGAAAAGAATTGATATCCAACATCAATGCCTGCCATCATAAAAGCAAGAATCAGCAGACAGTATAATCAATTTGTTCAACTTGTGACATGTTTGTACAGAATGCAAAGCCCTTCGGTACTACTATGCTACCAGAAGAAAAAACATAGTATATCAAATAATAACAGCTAAGTAGGAGCAAATGACCTGGAAGATCACCAAATTTTTTTCCACGGTATAAAATAGCATTTGTCTCCATCATCTGCAATAATATAAAAGGGAAATTCTAAAGAAAAAATTTACCTCGTAATATAAGTATACTACGATAAGGAAACAACACGAAATCTGAGACATGTCATTAAACCCATGACGGGTTGATTAATTATAAATGATTAAGCAGGGTTTGTATTGCCAATTGATGGCATTTATTAAAAAAAAAATACAAAAAAGATGAAAATATGAACCACTTGCCTTGGATATTGCCTTCAGATCAGGTCGTTTGGAAGAACGCTTGGTATCCTCTTCAGAAGCATCATGTTGGACAATCTAGTACCAAGGATATAAAAACAAAAGGGGCAATAAAAGAAGTAGAACACTAATCATGAATATAGTAAAAGAAAATATAATATATAAGAGAAAGAAGAAGAGACTGAAGATTTGGATTAGATAACTACCCCGTACAGGGACATTTAAAAGCCTCTACTAAACATAGTTGTGCCACCTCAATTGACTTTCTCAAAGCTTATCATTTACCAAAGATACTCTCAAACCAACTTCCATGTAATCATCCCTTAATTTTATCCTTCCTAGCTTGCCACTCATCCATCTTAGCGTCCTCATGTTTGTTACACAAACTTTATCCATATGGTGCTTTTTAACAAAACAACACTCTGCACAATTCATCATAATTGGTCGTAGTGTGGTACTATAGAATTTTCCTATGACCTTTGAATGAATTTGTGGATGAAACAACCCATGATGCACCTCTCCAATTATAACATGGATGTGGTATTATAGATCAATGGTAAAACTATGTCCAAACATAAATCAATAAATAGATGCTGCATGAATAAATGTTAAATACTAACACTAAACATATTCATATGCAAATGGTACTCTATTCTCTACTGTTATGCCTTACTTATAGATTACTTATAGATGAATGAGCATCCAGAAAAAACTCGAACCCTGCAATTCATGTAAAAGGCTTCAACTTGACAAATAAAATTATCTATTTTGATTTGCAAACCATGTAAATGCATGCATGTTCTTGGTGTTATCTCAGTGCTGAACAATAACTACAAATTTGGCACAAGTTTCAGATCCAAAGTTTAGCAGTTTACCAAGTAAAGGTTACACTATTTGAATCCAAATCTACTGTTCAAATCTTTGTAAAAATAACATAAATATTAGTTCCATTAATAGAAAAACAACATTTAGTACATTGTATATGCTAACCTCAGATTTTGAACCTCGAACAACTTTCTTTGCATCAACTTCAGCTTTCCTGCATCTCTTCTCTTCTTCCTGAGCCAAAAAATATTATTTCCCCAAATCAGTCAAAGGGGCGATGGCAACAGGAGATTGAGCAGTTAAGATCAGTCACTGTTAATAAGAGCAAAACAGCCAATGCATTGATGACAAATCACCATTATTCACGCATCATCTTGACTCAACAGGATCAGCATTCACAACACAAAGCATTAAATACATTTAACTGCTGTAAAAATGTTAACTTTTTGCAAGATTTAAGCACCGAGATTCTAAGAGTTTTCCGTAGTACAGTCAATGCATTAATTACCGTGATTCATATGCTGAGAACCAGTACCATAATTTGCACTCAACCCCCAAAGCATCCAATACACATATGTATATGTATATCTCGTTTTGAGGCAAACAATGTTTGAATGTTGTATTGGATGCTTTATTAGAAACCCACCCACAAAGTCCAATCCATGTATAAGTATACGTTATTGTTACTACTGGTCTCCAATGTAGATTCTTCAAACCTAACCATCCTCCCTCTCTGGGGGAGACAATTTGGATTGGGTCTGCAGGAAGAAAAAAGAATTATTGTCATGGCAAGTTGTTTAACTGCTCACTTGTTGAATGCTTTGTCACGAGTCTAGGAAACAGCCTCTTAGTCAGGAATTCTTGACAGTATCGAGCTGAAACAACCGTTTCTTCCAAAATACCCTAACTTAACGTAAAAGAAATCCTGCTGGTACCATATGGTATTCATCTCTACTTTGTGATAAATAGAGCATTCATTGGATCTCTCAAATATTTCATAAAATGGGCTTCCTATAGAGCCCAATGATCAATCCTCGCATTAATTGCTAAGGATCCAACAAGTCCAGTGTTGATTCCTTCAGACGTATCAATTGAGTAAATACATCCACAGTTACTAGGACAGATATTTCAAAACTAGTGGTTTGCCCTAATGTGTCAATTGAGCATGGCCAGCTCTGTGTACAATGCCGGGGAACGAATCCGCCACCATATGGCTGACCGGCGAAACTGCTTCAGCGTACATCTAACCCTCCCCATTCCGTGAGAACCTTGTGCGCTGTTAAAAGTTCCTTTATCCATTTTTCCAACAATCAGCCATATTTATAAAAACTGCAATCAAAATGAGAGTCAAAATAAAATACAGGAGTCGACTTGGTTTTACTGACTTCTTCTGATAGGTTTTGCTATACATACAACAACATAACATACAACACGGTTAAGCAGTAAACTTGGAATACATTAACTTAAGCGTAAACCAAACGGTGAATGAGTTCTGTGAGAAACTCACCTGGACAAAGTGAAGATAATGTGTATTAAATATCCTCAAGGTTTCCTTCACCCTAGCATAGGCACTTTTCCCCACCGCATCGGCGGGGCTGCTATTGTTACGTTCAGCCTTCTCATCGCGGCTTTGATCAATCGAATCTATGTAAGTGGCATCAGCATCAGTCATCGCTTCAGCCGACTGTTCAACCGCTGGGCAAATTTTACAGTTTTCGGCCTCTTCAACTTCATCGTCCTCTACTTTTTTGCTTCTCTGCAGTCTAGTATTTCTCCTGCTACCTTTGTCCTTCACGTCCAAGTTACTGCTAGTACCATAATAGGGTCGCTTGTTATCAGGTCGGTTCCGCAACCTCTCACTAAATCTTCTCTCGACAGAAGCATTTTGGGAGACGATCTTCTGAACTCGCTGCGCAACCCGTTTGGTGACCGTCACAAAAACTTCTTTACATAATGCTTCTTCGGTCGGAGATAAAATGTCAGCCCCTTCAACCATTTCATCTTGGAAACCTTTTGTGCATTCTCTCTCTTTAATTTTGATCGGTGAATCGATAAAAGGAACTGGATGTACCTCCATTCAACTCCGACCAGATAAGCCACACGGAGCTCAAACTCACCTACAGAGACGAGAGAGAGAGAGAGAGCAGACGAAGAACAATATGCTTCTATGATATGATATGAATCTAGGGTTTACGAAGCGTTTTCTAGCCGTTCCATCGACAAGCCGTCTGGCAATTTTCCCAAAATTGATGTGCTCGTGACGATTCAGCGGGAAATCGTGTTGATGCCTTTGATTTGGAAAGAAAAAGCTATGAACGTTCAATTAATATAGCTGCACCTCACTATCTATTTGAATTTTGAAAGTTGTTAGTTAAGAGGGAACTCTGTTGTCTTATACGATGTATTTATGTCTTTTGTTTTTATTTGGATGAAATATCCATGTACGATAGTACGTATATCGGTCGAAAACATTTCCTCAATTAATTTTCTTGCCCTAATATGAACTCTTTGTCTGAGTAGTAAACACATTTTTAACGATGACCTGGGTGTCTATTTAATTATTTAGTGACTACTGACTAGTTCATATTCTATTTCTCAATGCGACAATGTATCATAAATAAACTAAAATAAAAAATCGAAAAAACATACATGGATCACACCTTTACAATTTCCTCTAATTATATAGATTAGTATGTGACATTAATTATCCAACAGTCAATTAAAATACAAATATGAATTGAATCTAATCAATTGTGAACCCTTGGATTACATAATTACATTAGGACATCACATTAATAACTAAATAGCAAAATACATATAGACCTCTAGTGTTGGCAATCGATTACATCCACTACCCATACAAAAAAATAATTATATTTGCCCCCTACCATTGATAATTGAAAGTTATAATTTGACAGCTCTGCACAAATGGTAAGGGGCATTTGTAATTTTTTTTTTCTTTAAGGGATAGTAAATATAATTGATTGCAAATATAGTGATTTGTATGTAATTTGCCCATAAGTAAATTTGTAGTAAATTTTTTTGTTTGTCTTGAGTATTAATTGGTAGGAGCTTCTCCAAAGGGTGTGTTGAAATGGACATTAATTTAAACTTAAAATAACATATGTAATGTCTTCAACTACATGCCTAATCTACCAAAGAGTTGCATCATTTAAAGGATGTAGGAGGTGGATGATTGTTCCATTGTCAGTTTCTATTATGGTGTCCTTAAACTGAAAAGATGAAGTATATTAAAGAGTTTTTGTATCTACTGTTGCTTTGACTTGTTAAGTTGTGATATTTCCTCTTGGACTAAGGTGACTTTCCACTATGGTGCATGATTATATATTTATATGTGAGTTTTGTTATATTTTAAAAATGTTTTACTTTAAATTTATATACAAAAATAATTAATTAACTTTAAAATTATCATTAAGAAACTCAACTATTTAAATGAAAATAAATTAAAAGACAAAAAAAAAAAAAAGTCGAAACTAGATTCATAACAACATTAGTAATATTGAGAGTAAACATCATCTGTTGTACACAACAGTGCATCTATATATTATACATATAAAATAAAAGATTAAGAAAATAAATGAATTAAAATGTTATTTATATATTTTTTAAAAAAAAAAACCTTATATAATTTATCATTTTATTTGGTATAGAGACTGCACTCCTTCGCACAAGAGGAGTTTTATATTGTGAGTAGCGCTTCACGATGGTCGGTCGAGGGAGGATTTGAAACAGCTGTTTGGCATTGTTCCAAATTGTGTGGATCTGTCTTTTTTCCTTATGCATTAGAGTCAATCCACAGGCCATTCCTTCTAGTGTTGCTTTAGTGGTATCAACGCCATCCATGATTCCCCATTATAGATAAGAAATCGTTCACTTCTCAAGCAATCCCCATACCCAGCTGGTATGTTCCTTAGAGCTTCGACATTCTCCTGCACAAATCAAAATTGAGTCATTACTAGATTGATATGCAAGAAGACACTTATAAATACACATTTGAGGTTGGTTAATGTTGAATTCAACATCTTCAACTGCTGTGCTGATTGGGTGTAGTTGCATGTCAGAGGCCTATCTGTTTATAAACTCCATTGCCTCAAGAAGATTTAGAGTTGTATTATTAAAGACAGTTTTATTGCGGAACAACCAAATAGTATAACATGTGAGAATAAACATTTTGAAAAACCACTTAAGCGTAGTTTTATCCAATCCATCATGAAGAAAATTAAGGCACAATTGCAACATATTATTTTGGCGAATATGGTCCACCCGAAGTCCTAACGGTCCCGACGCCCAAATCCTCCGACTCCATTTGCACTCCATAAAGACATGCAAAATCGTCTCCTCGCATTCGGCACAAATATGACAAGCAGATTGGGTCGTTGTCAATCGTCATCGCCTTGACTGGGATTCCTTCATGCAAACATCGCCATATTTTTTTCTTTATTTCTTCAACTTAGGGTGATTTTGCAACTTCCATAAAAAACACCACAAATCTTTATTGGAATTACTACACATGGTATATTTTTAAATAATAATTCTACTGTAAATAAGTTTGGTGGAAAACCCTCAATTTACAGAGAGTTTTGATACCCAACAATTAGGGTCCCTATTAAGGGAAATACTATTGATAGCAATTTGAGCTTGATGAGAGAAAGAAGCCCTTATTTCATCTGTCATAAAGGGTCGCTGTTGTATTACTTTAGATAAACTGATAGCCCTTTGTTGAAAATGGATATTAAGCATACCAATGGTCTGATCCTGTGTAGATTCCACCCAGGGGTCAAATAAAAAAAGAAAGTAGATTGTCCATTCCCTACTTTCCTAAATACCATACCTGCAAGGTTTGAGATGATTTTCCTCAATCCGTTACAAACAATTGATCCATTTCTTAAGAAAATTTTAGGATAAAAAGTAGAAGGCTTTGGAAAGTACTTGACTTTTAAGGCATTTAGCCCACATAGTCTCTCGCTCCTTAATCAGCCTCCAACCTTATTTCAGTACTCGTGTTTTTGAAAAACAAGAAGTTGTACTTTGGCGCGAGGGGGGGTCATCAGTTCTCACGGTATCACGTGTTAAACGCGCGAGGAACTTGTTTCATAACAAGCCGGTTTCGACCAACGAGGAACCGGTCCAAACTCAGGTGTGAAGTGTGGAGTGTGAACCGTGAACCGGTGAACGTAAGGTCGCGTATTTTGACAATTTTGCCCCCTAATCCACTTCGCTACTTCCCCGTTCATTCCAAAGGGCATAATTGCCTGCCTCCGCCTGAACTTCCTTTTCTTTTTTTCTTCCCGCGCGTTCGCTCGTTGGTGTATCAAATTAAACGTTTTGATGAAAAAGGAACCTATTCATACCAATGGAAGGAAGTCGAGAAAGTGACTTGGAGAAGGATGAAGACGACGCTGCAACTGAGGTCTTGAGGGATAGGTTCCGTCACTCAGCTATAACCATCGCTGAATCCGAAGGTTCGAAGCTTAAATGCCCCTCGTTTCTATTAATTTCGCTAAAATATATCTTCATTTGCCAATGATTTACTTATTTGTTTTCCCTTCTAATCCAAATTGCCACCAGCGAAAACACATAGCATGGAGATCTCCCAACCAGTCATGGTATGCATAGCTGATCTAGCTTTCAAATTAACGGGTAAAACGTTCCGTTCTTACGTTTCAATATCCCCGTCTCTTGTTTAATATAATATTTCACTAGACTAATTTAAATTTCGTTAAATTAACGAGTTTCATATTTTTGTGTATGTTTATCGATATTTCCAGATATACTGGTAATTTTGTCATGGTTTTCTTGCTGATGCATTATCTTTAATGTGTTGTTCAGTCCAACACAAGCTGTCCGGCTTTGCCAGTTTAAATGTCCATGAAATCATATTAAAAAACAACTTATTCAATTACTAATTTTTGTTGTTATATGTTGTTTGATTGTCTGCCCTATGACCAGGCCTTAAACTGTTCGCAAATGCCGTTCATATGATTGTCAAATTGTAAATTATATGTGTGATTTCAAAATATAAATGTCAGCATTCATAGCGTGTAATGTATTGGACTGGATCACTTAGAACCTTGTACAGGTTACCATTCGATGTTTTAAGAAACACTTTTTTATGGTAGTTCATTTGGGTCCCTAGAGTTGAGAAGTCATTACCTTTGCGGTAAGAGTATCAGATTTATTGATCTCTCCTCTGGATATGTATATCAGTGTACAACATTAATCTATAAAGGGAAGAGATGCTCAAAAAAGGAGTCCACTTTGGAAAAGGGTGAATAGTTCTCAGAGAGATTTGATTATGATTGGATGAAATTCTGTGCTCGACAACAGATTTCTTAATAGTTTGCAGGAACATTAAATTATTATTTTATATTAATGATTATGTTTTAGAAGAGTTTATAGAAGTTATTTTATGGCCAATTATTGGCCGAGATTCTTTGGTTAAGCTGTTTCAACGAACTAGAGTAAATGATGGTAATTTATTGGGTGCTCAAAAGTCTGTTACATGACATTGTTAGGTGCAGGAACTAAGATGTATTTAATTTTTTTCCCTTTTTGGGTATTTATTACTGGTTATATCCATCAGAAGGGAGTAAATAGTACTACTTATGTTGACCGTGTATTTTGCAACATTATTACTTTGATAGACGCTAGATTACAACAGTTTTTTTTTTTTTTTTTTTTTTTTTTGGGTTGGAGACTGATATTTGCACGGAGTGATGGTTGTCATTGTTATCAATGGAGATTATTTGCTTAGATTTGTTTAAATCTGATATATTTGAGATCT
The DNA here is from genome assembly GCF_041222555.1 of Hakea prostrata. Classification (NCBI taxonomy): domain Eukaryota; kingdom Viridiplantae; phylum Streptophyta; class Magnoliopsida; order Proteales; family Proteaceae; genus Hakea; species Hakea prostrata. Next base: position 1,496,246 of record NC_142602.1, on the reverse strand, counting down.
TACTCGTGTCTACTATGAGATTTGTATGATCACCACCATCCTTCATGATGCTGGTTATTGTTGCCATATAGTTTGCATAAGTTTGATGTTGCCCCCTACAATTTACAAATGTCTGTTACTTGCTAACGTGGTAAATGAGATTTTTTTTTTCCGGAGCACCCAAACCAACCTTGTATATGTTAACCTATAAATTGAAATTACCTCTTGCTCTTTACCCTGTTACTCTGCTCTCCTCCTTCCTCCTTTTCTCCATCAATTTTTCTGGAAATGCTGTTTTTTCCATCTTGAAAACTTGAGCAAAAGTCATTTTCTTTTTTCTTAAATTGTTAGCAACAAGTATAACGATATCTGGGACTTCTATAATTTTTATAGAATAATTGTTAAGAAAATTAACCAAACATATCTTCACAACTGCTTTCATTATTAGGTTAAAGATTAGTTCTAACATGGAAGATTATAGCAAAAGGGTTCAATTTGGTTGGATTCTTAAGAATAGCACATTAGGATATTTGTTTATTAGTTCCTTGCAATCAATATTAGCACATTAATAGAAACCATGAACCAGACCTCAAAATGACAACACCAAAACAAATTAGGGTTTTCATTTGATTAAAGCAATAAAAAATGCCATTAGGATCAGGTTTGTTCAAACTCCTATTGGCTTGGATTCATCCTCAATCAAGTGACATTCAAGCCATGGTTTTGTGGGGAGCCACCGCAATATCAGGGGCCCTATGTCTGACCCAGCCATTTGATTGGTTCAGGAAGATTCTTTTCAAGAAGCCTAAAGAGAAATGATTAAAGATGCAGCAGATTCCAGAATTTTGGTACAGCATTAATGGGATGGTATGTCTGATTTGAAATGTAAAAAGGCAGTTTATGTAAATAATGCATTTTTTACTTTGTTGCTTGTATTTTCACTTGGAGGCCTTTTGGGATGGTACCGAGGATGTCCAGCTGTATTTAGCTGTTACCAAGTTCCGTTTTTTCTCTTTACCAATTGAGTGAAGTAAAGATATCTTGCAATCCATGGCTTTTCTTGGAAACAAAAAAAAACCTAGACCTGTGAGAAGGAAAATGTCAGATGAGTGGAGGAGAAGGATCATGGTACCAATTCACAAAAATAAAGGGAATACTCAAAGCTGCAATAACCATGGAGTCATTAAACTGATGAGGGTAATTGAAACCCATTTGAGACAAGAAGCCACTGCTATTGAGGAGAAATTTTGTTTTATGCTAGGAAGATCTGCAAAGGATGCTTTTTACCTTATTATGAGACTTATGTAAAGTTATGTAGAATGTGAAAAGGATCTTCATGGAAAGTTAATTTGGCAAGTATTAGAAAAGAGAAGTGTTTCAAGTAAATATATGGACATAGCTAAGGATATGTATGATGGTTTAGTGACAAGTATAAGAACCACATGGGGGGGGGGGGGGTTGTCCCAATTACAATTGGGTTACATCAAGGATCAGTTTTAAGCCCTTTTTTTATTTGCAGTTATTATGGATGATCTGACCTAACCAAAGACATTCAAGATGAGGTCCTGTTGTACACGCTTTTTGCTGATGATATTGTTTGGTAGATGAGACATAAGCAGAGATTAATGCCTAGTTAGAGATACATAGTTCAATTTTTGAAGTCAAAAGCCTTCAAACTAAGCAGAATAAAGATGGAATACCTAATGTATAACTTTGGATATGATTGGACAAATACTAGGTGGTAAACTTGATGAGAAGGCGATTTTGTAAAGTTATTATTTTAGATTCCTTGGCTCAATTATACAGGACAATGTTTCCTAGAAAATTAAAATAGGATGGATGAAGTGGAAAGGTGCATTTCGGGTTTTGTGTAATCAACTAATTTCTTTAAAACTCAAAGGAAAATTTTATAAGACCGTCGTATGACCAACTATACTGTATGTTATAGAGTGTTGGGCTGTTATTAAGCATCATTCAGATAAACTTCAATTTGGAATATTGCTTGATTAATGCTTCCTTCATTTCCTATTCTACCTGTTTGCATAATGGCTTGTATAGATAGCGTCAACATTAAGAGTTAATTGGTGTTCTTCTAAGTGAGTTTACATATGTAAGCTGCTTTTTAGTTTCCATAGTTACCCTTCTCATTCTCCTTATTTCACTGATGTTCTTTGATACTTTGACTTCCAAGTCTGCCCTCATTTCATAGTTATATTTCCTCATTGTCCATTACCCTTCTTTATTGAGTGATGTGTTGGTCTCCACTCATATTTCCTTATTCAGTTTTCAACATTTTGCATACCCTTTTCATTATATTTCACCTATCCCATGAATTCTCACCATACATTTACCATATTATATCATTTGCTGCCGCGAGCGGAGCTTGGAAATTATTTTTTGGGATCTTAGTTGCTTGGAGGTTATTTCTTATACAAAAAAGTGCATAAGAAATTATCATTTGGGATCTCACTATTTGGTTATAGTGCAACTTTTGCGCATTGGATTTTTGCGGTGCTCATACTTCGAGATAGTGGTAAATGGTCTTCATTATTTGTCCATGTTTAATGCTACACGTGAGGGGGAGATGGGAGATTTAATCTATATATGCTTAAGACTTTTAGGGTATTCTATAGCAACAATAACTACCCTACTTGGTACACAGTAACTCATACTGCATTTTACCTACTTACTTGGTCCGCAGTAACCTATACGACTTATTTGGTTCACATTAACCTATATTTGACTTGCAGAGACCTTTGATCAATGCTTTGTATTTGACTTTGGTTCAACAGAATTACTACCTACTACCTACTGCTTGCCTTCTAATGAAGAGCTTCTGTGCGGACATTGAAGCTGCACTTTTTATCTATTGATTATTTCCTAGTTGAAGTTCCTTTAGTATTTATCAACGTCTGCTATTGCTCTTTGTGCTCAGGATTGATGAAGTTTTTATATATATTCTTGTTTTTCAGAGCTGGAGCCTTTGATTTGTATGCTCTAGCTTGAGGGGGAGTGTTAAAATATGTGAGGGTACATGGCCTGACGTCTGTTGGGTACACTGAGTCATATGTACTTCAGTGCTCTGTTTTAATTTTACTTTTTACCCTATACTTAGAACCCAAGTGACCTATCATAGGCAATAGATTGTCCAACATGCTGAGTTGATTTCTTTCAATATTATATAATATATTGAGGTTCTATTCCTGGCTGTATAAATAAAGGATCATGGGGGAGAGCTGCTGCATCTTGTGCAATACTCCTGTCCACTCCATTCTCTTTTCCATCTCTTCTCTTCTCTTCTCTTGTCCTCAGTTCTGATCTCACAGGTGCGATATCATGACAAAGTCCATTTATGGGGAAAGCATATCAAATTCAGGTGGTCAGCTGAACTCAATATTTGTGTGGAGCTCTGTGCTCAGGATATTAAACACAGCTCATAAAAGAAAAATATGGCCAATCAATTTTGTTCATATACATAAATGTCAGCAATATCAACTAACAGAATCAGTAGTCAATTAAGCAATTAGGTAGAAGATATTCAATGTCAGCAATATCAACTAACAGAATCAGTAGTCAATTAAGCAATTAGGTAGAAGATATTCAGTTCTGGGAAACTGGCAGAATTAGGTATTTCATTTTCTCCAAGTCAACAGGTCTGATCAGCAAGGAATTCTAGTCAAGCATATTCTCTAAGGTGAAGAAGAACTCCTCACAACTCAAAAGTTCAGGGCAATCTGGTGACCAGGTTTCCTTTACTGTAATTCATGTCAAAAAAGATGTGCTGATGACAACCTACATCAGAACATGAATTGCAGGAAACCAGTAGAAAATTTACCTGATTAGTTTTCTTTTCTTAGGAGAAAAATTGGAATGAAGAAGAGGACAAAGGGATACAGCTGGACACCTGGGTTTCCTGCGAGACCAATTTGCATCTTCATTATGTACATCCTAGGGTTTTTTCATGTGTAGAAGAAAGCAGCCAAAGATTTCATTAATCAAAGTTTGTGTATAATGCTGGAGCTACTTACAATCTCATATAGAAAACTGAAGAACTAACTCAGACATTAAAAAAGAAGGCCAAATCCTTAAGTTATTAGATAGCATAAACTGACTAGGAAACTGAAAGAATAGAGGAAGAGTAATTGGACATATAGAATCCTAATCCAGCCTGGCTATTGACTGAAACATTAATAAGGATTAGAATAGAGAGATAAAGTCAATAAGTTTAATTTGTATATGTACCCTCTACTGATACCTTAGGCCCATTAAGATGGGCTGTTAACAATGGCAATACATGGGATTTAACATCAGAGGGCCAACACATACATAACCCAACCCAAAGCTTTTTAATAAAATGGGTCGCATATATGATTTGTCTTCATCACACCCTCAATTGGTGGTCTTTTTTGGTATGTTTGATGATGTCATCTGTTTGATCTGATGATAAAAATCAGGCGTTTGAGGTACTTTATCTCCAAAGGCCGAAAAGGAGCTTCTATGGATCAGTAGATGCTCAGATCCAAGTAGTGGTAGCTTTGGAATTTTGGTTTAAAAAAGAGAATACAAAAGAAGAGGAAGAAGAGAAGAGAACCGGAATAACCAGTGTCTGCATACTGCAACATATGGTTATTGAAGCCACATGTTCAGTTCACACACCTCAATGACCAATCTTTTGTAAAAGGTCACCAGTAATTCAAACTATTAGCAATGAAAAATATTAGATAAATATTAATTTGTACAACAACAAGCCTTGTCACAACTAAATGTGGTCTGCCATAAATATTTTGTTTGTATCCCACATTAATTGAAGTTCATTTTGATGTTTTATGGGCATCTTCAGTTTTTGAGTGCACTAATTAGGAGTATGATGCAGATTACAGGTGCTGAGGACCAAGGGATAATCTGAAATATTACTTGGAAGGAATAGCCAGAAATCATTTGAATAACTTTGGATAGACTACAACATATTTTTAAACAGTGTGAGTTGGCTTGACAGGGTGTGTGTAGTTGCTAGCAGGGCTTAGTTGGGTTTAGAACTGCATAATTTATTGAGTTTCCAGACTTAGTAGGTGGAAAACCTAATTTATGAAATATTCCACAGCAGTTTCTACTACACCCTGTTCGCATTTCTTAAGCTGCATTTGCTTGACAAGAGATAAATAGAAATGACAAGAAGAACCACTTTATTGTACTTGTGTCCCACGGATTGAAAATCTCATGGTGTTTGGTTTGATAGATATTCTTTTGACAGTTTTGAGAAAGGTGAAAATACCATGAATAGCAAAAAAAGAAGTCTTTGAAATTTAGCAATAATTTTAGTTTTTTCTTGTGAGAGTTGTCTTGGGACATGTGCCTAGGGTGAAGACATTGGTCCCACAATATTTGTTAATATAATTTTTTTATTTTATTTTGTATCCTTTTCCATTGCCAACCGAACACCATGACATTTATTGTTTATTTCATTTCATTTCTACCTTTTTCTTGCCAACCAAAAGCAGCCTTAGTGTGTTTTTTATTCTTTTTCATGGTGATCGTGTGAGGCAAACTCATGTTTAACCATTGAAGTCTTATCCTCTGGTTTAGCAGAGCAGTTGGCAAAAGATCTGGAGTTATTTTCACAGCATGCAGGTCGCAAGTCCGCAAATATGGAAGATGTCATACTATGTGGTAAGTTTCTCAATTCATTTAGATTTTTTTTATGACAATTGGTGTATCAAGAATCCACCAAAGTTGAATAGCAAATTCATAAGATATTATCCTGACTACCGATCTTTGTTTTACTTTGTTTGCCACATTGGGAATGAAGTCCTAATTGCACTTCCTAAATGAGTTTATCCTTTTTGCTTGTCAGTTCACATTTGAGTTTTTCTCTCTTTTATGGTTGAACATATTTGAGTAAGGCATCTTTCCCTGATTCTGTCGGAATCATCACATTCTTCTTAGAAATCTCCATTCAATATGGGAGATCCATGGCATGCATGTAATGATATGACTCAATATTCAATTCTTCTGTTAGAAGAGCAGCTAGGCTGGAAGTGTTGTGATTGAAACATCTCAACACTTATTTTGAATTCTAAACTGAGCGACTGAGTGTAGAGCAGGAAAATCAATTTCCTCTCCATATGATTACTGCATTTGTGATATGCAAACTTTCTGACAGCATTAGGTTGCTTCACTTTGATTTCAGCTCACAGGAATGAACATCTGGCTTCCTCATTAAGATCCTTTTGCAATGATCTGAAGGGTAAAGAACCCCAAACTGAGAGGAAGCGCAAGAAAACTTCCAGGAAGGGAGACAAAGCTCCATCTAATGTACTTGATATCTCTTGATGTGTAGTTGTGTTTTCAGGAAATAAGTATCAGGTAATATGAAAACTTTCCTTGTATGTAGGGTGTAGGTTTTTCTATTTAGCGGTGTTGGTTGATTTACATTGACCTAGTTGCTTTCTAGAACTAAAGCATAGAGGGAAAGTTTATGATTTGTTATCTTCTTGTATAGAATTTTATTTTTGTGTATTAGTTCATCTATAGAAATATTTCCACCCATACTTTTTATTTGCTCATCTAGTCTTAAAATTAAACAGCTAAAATGTTTAGGTTGTTCTGTTTTTGCAAACAGGCACTATTAGAGGTGTCTGAGCATGGCATTGCCATTGGAATTGTGTAAGTGAATCAGCCAGAGCTCTAAAGGTGAGTTCTCTGAACCACTTAGCTATCAATTTGTTCAAGTTAATCAAGCCAGTTATCAAATCAGCTAGAGCTCTAAAGGTGTAATTGAGTACGCATAATTAGGTTCTCTAAACCACTTAACTTGACAACCTTGTTGCGACTTAAAAAGAAAAAAAGAGAGGACAACCTTGTTAAGTAAACAAATCAGTTATCAATCTGTTTTATGTCAGTTAACATGCTTATGTTGTTAGAACATCCCAACTGAATCAGCTAGAGATCAAAGGTGTAATTAAGTATACATGATAGAGTTCTTGAAACTTCTTGGCTTGGCAACTGAACAAACCGGTTGTGAATCTGTTTTAAGAGCAGTTAACATGGTTATGTTGGTACAACGGTCTTGACATCATGGTTACAACCTGCGTGGTTGCAAGAACAATCATAACACAGTTGATCTGTCTACACATCTTACTTTTACTACTAGATTGGGAGTTATTCCATGTAAAATAGGTAATGGATTTGTTTGTCTTTTGGTGAATATATTTTATGATTCTATTGATAATTTGATAAGCCAATGATTTTTACACACACATGCAATAATAATGACAATAATAAAAAATTCATGCCCGTCACGCACGGGAGACTAAATTGGTAAATAAAGTAAAACGGGCTCAGGACGCAGGCCTGTTGTCTCGTAGTGTTGATTTTGAACTTTTGGCGGGCAAGTTTTCTGTTGAAGCATTTTCAAATTTGATTTATAGAGTAGAGGTTAGTATTTTTCTTCTCCTGAATCCTGATTATTTATTGGATGGAGGTCAAAATTGCCCTTTCCCGTCTTCTCCCTCTCCCGCTCTCCGAGTCTCCGTGAGATGTGAGAAAAAGTCCTTGGTCCATTGATTGGTTAGTTTGAATTTTGAAGTTTGGTCCCCACGCTAGTCTTGATACTTAAATAGGATCATGGGATGAAGAGAGGGGTTCAAGGTTTTGAAGCTTTCAAGAGATGAAGAGAATATTCGTTATTCAGGAAGGTATATTATATATTTGCGTCGCGTCTGTACTGCAAATGGATATTAGTCCTAGTCCTACTGCAAATTATATCATGAAATCTTGATGGACCTCTTGATGTTTACGGCCCCGCCCTTTCCTTGTCTGATTTCTTCCTTTCGCAAGAATACGGTGAAACTGATTACAAAAAAATAGAACACGGTGAAATTGTGGAGACAACGCGTCCCACTTCCCACACCTTTCTTGTTCTGTCCTCAGGGACCAACGTCATTAATTACTCAGCTCCTCCCTGAGCCCATTTTTCCTTGTCATTTTTCTTCAAAAGTAGAATCAGAAACGGAATCAGAACCGCTCAATAATGAATCTAATGATGAGTTGGAGATGACCATTTTCAGAATTCAGAGTCTTCAAAGTTCAGACCCGATAATCGGCTAAAATTCTAAGAAAATAGAAGTATAAAAGAAAACAGTTTTTGGACCCAAAAAATAAAGTAAAAAAAACATTGATTTTCTAGGATTCGGTCTGAGTAGACCGAGTCGGGGCAGTTAGTGTCGACATCATCTGTACGAATTGACTGATTCATCAATCTAAGGTTTTTTTTTTCTTTGGTTGGAAAGCCTATTCAGATTCTCACTGTAGTGGGACTGTGGGAGAATAACCCTCAGAATCCAACGGATCTAAGTTCTGAAATAGGCGAGGGAGCCGCGAGCCTGTCGAAAAATGTACGAATCGAAGCCATACGGCCCATACCCTCAGAGTGGTCCCTAAGTCCCAATTGCCATCCTAAGCCTTTCAGATGTACCACGTTTTTTGACTAGTGGTTATGGTATTAGGGGAAGAATTTCACTTTGGTTTATAATTTATAGTTTTTAGTACTGAAATTACAAAATTTGCCCTTGTAATATATTTGCACTTGAAGGGTGGTGGTTGTAATTCCTGAGAAACACTGCAAGGATGGCAAATATATTACAAGGGCAAATTTTGTAATTTCAGTACTAAAAACTATTTAAAAAAAACGTAAGATGGTCAAACTTCTATTTTAGTTTCCTCCTAAGATGGAGATTATTATGAATATTTTCAATTAGTGGATGAAGAGTGGCATACACAACACTATTGTATAGATATAGCACTGATAAGAGGCCAAAATTAAAGGATTTAGAAAGAATGACCACTTTTATACTTCAATTCTATTGGACGGCATATTATGTAATACCCCTATCTCTAATATATAAAAGACATCGTCTATTTTAGAAAAAAAAAAAAAAAAAAAAAAAGTAAATTAAAAAGTCTTGAATCCAAGGCAAAAACTAGATTTGCAGAAGATGTGTATTATATCTTGAGCTAGTGTCAACATGGATCTCCTTAATAATAATAATTTTTACTAAATTAACAATCAAAATGCTTAACCCATATGAGATGTGAATTATGATGAGAGAACTGCTCCCCCTTTTCCCCTTTGTCTTATTTATACAGTGAATGTGAAACTACGCTACCTACTAGCACCTAGTTCTGTGATGCGTTGTCTCCCAATCCAAGCATTGCCCTCCGAGGGGCAAAGAAAGGAAAAAATATTCTTTAAGAATCAAATAGAACTGTTTACACATCAAGATTGAAGGGAGTACTTGGGATTTCATGGTAAGCCACTGAAAAAGCTTGACATTGATACGTTAAATATGATTAATGATACAGGCCAGATTGGCCGACTTAAAGACTGAAATAAATTATGATGTGTTGTTAGCAAAATGGGCACTTGAATCAATGGATGAGTAGTGTCAAATGATGGTTTCTGAGAGATTCTAATTCATTCAAATTAGAATAGACCTAAACAAATCTTGATCCTCATTCATAAAGCCTATTTAGAATCAGCTGCAGGAGGGTTTTTTGAAGGATAGATTTATTTATCTTCTGTTGGGACACAGGTGCAGGTAGCAGCTGAAGTTGTAGGAGTTCGAAAAAAGAAAGAAAGATCGAATTGGTTAACATGAATAATTGAATATGCAGGGGACATCCTAATCAACTACTTCCTCTTCCATTATATTTCTCGAGTCCCTCGTTATAATTTATAATAATGTTCTTAATGATCGTCGACTGCCATTGATTGAATGATTGAGCATCATTTTAAATATTTATAATAGAGAAAAACATTATATATTATATATCTTGCAAATCTTACAAAATATTTAAAAGTAAGACCCCTTTTTTTATTTAGGTAAGCATGTGTTAATGTGACAGCTTTGCCCACCGGTACTTTAAAAACTAGGAAGGGAAGGCATCAAGATTTCAATTCATGAAATAAAATACTACAGGACTCACAAGAAAGTAAGTGAAAGTTATTAAATTCCTAGCAAACAAGCTAATGGAGACTAAGCACAGCATATGATTACCCACATGTTCCCATATATCATTCTTCCTTGAACATGTTTTTTTTCTTTTTCCATTTCAATTTTCTTGTTTTTTTTTTTTTAAATTTATTTTATTTTTATGATAATTTCGTTTTTGTTGTTGTAGATTCCTTTCCCTACATTAGTAGTTTTACTCGTAGCTTCACTTTTACTGATAGTTTCAGTTATCTCCACTTAACAACCCCACACACTATAATGTGACGATATCTCTGTGCTTTCCTTACACTTACACTATGCAATTGTAATAGAGCTCGGACGAAATTTATTAGATGATTTATTTTATCAACAATCAAAGATAGTTTTTTTTAGTAGAAAAATATGAAAAGACTGAGAGGACATACTTTATCAATCCAAACTCCAAAGTTGTTGGGGGGGGGTATTAGACCTAAAAATTATCACAAGCCATATCAGAAGGAACCATTAACATTATCACAAGCCATATCAGAAGGAACCATTAACCAATCCAAATCTTTTAAGCCTGAAATTTGTAACACGTGGGAAAGAATTAAAAAAAAAAAGCGATTTCAGGCCATGCGCCATCTGATTATTTGGCATGAAAAAAACAAGAACGGTGACTGTGGTTCTCTGTCAAGCGTCAAGTAATAACGCTTTTTAAGGTAAGTGTCAGTGAGAAGAGAAGACTGTGCATAGGAAAGGAAAGGTTCACAAGGAGTTGTTGTAGCATTGCATCACTTTTGTGTCAGAGAGATATGAGCCTTTGAAGTTTGAACTCCTTCACATGTGTGTTGTGTGGTTAAGAGTTGTGCGAGGCCTCTCCATCTTCATCAATTACTTTAGTAATTAGTTTCTAAAGTCGGATTGCGTTTTATGAATGGGAAATTATTTTTGCCGTGTATGTGTTTGACACAATGCTCCATTCGAAATGGACTCTTCTTTCAACTGTTATTAACTTGTTTGAATCCATATAGATGTGGGAATGTAGAGCGTCCGCTGTCAAGATTATTGTTTATTATTTTAAATTGCCAGAAAAGCTATAAATTATGAAACCATGCCTCTAAGCTAGGCGATCCCATCCATCCATCCATCCATGCATGGGTTGTTCATTTTGGGTGTGGGTGAGTTTATCCTTTGAAGTAGGACGGACGACATGGTCTCATATTCTGAATTGGTACATGAAGCCAGACTGGAATTGAGTGGAGTCACATGGTAACTCAATATAATGTCACCCAATCGAATCACCCATGATGATCCTCAACTTGGCTAACGAACGAACCCCGCTGTTTCTTTCTTGTGAACCAATCAATAATCACGACACTCCCAATCCTCCCTCCTCGTTGAAAAATCAAAAAGAAGAAGAAGAAAGAAGAAGAAAACATTAAAAAAATAAATTCAAAAATATATAGTACTTGAGTAGTTGAGTAACATAACATCAGACGTTATAATTTAATTTATAAACAAATCCTGCCAGCTCGGGTATCCCAAGGCATCATGTCAGTCAGGTTTTCTTTCTTCTTCATCGTCGTAGCAGTACCAGTGTACCACACAAAAGAAGGTTTCTTTCTTTATTATGGTTTTTATTTTACTTTTTTATATATATTTTTGGGTAAATTTTCTTTTATAATGGGTTTTAAGTCACGCGATAATGTGATGTGGGAGGGAAGGAGACCGACTCTCTCAGTTACCCAAAGAAAGGTGAAAAAAAAATTAAAAAGAAGAGAAAGGAGCAAAGACCTGTCATTCACTATTCACTACTACACGACAAAAATCAACCTATGAAAAAGTTAAATAGTAAATAATAGCAAAAATATTAAAATGCGCAGGAAGAAAACGTAGATCGGAGATTTCTTTTGATCCCACACAAACAAACAGGTTCAACTTCAATGCTGTGTATTTATTAATACATAATAATGTGTCGTCAACGATCAAGATTGATCGAAATATCGATCTAGATTTCAATCTCGTTTCTTAGCAACACATGTTGTGCGTTATTGAAGTCTATCCTCATGATTAGGCCGGAACTCTTTGTTTCGCACTTGCTTTTTCCTTCATAATATTGTAAGATATATAATGAGACAATGAGATTAACTTCCTTTCCTTGTCCTATCTTCCCCGTCTCATTAGAGATTGGGATTCCCCCTACATGCTCACATTATTGTGATTCCCAATTGCATGCAATAATAAGGCATGTGATTTGTTTCTATTTGGGGTAACTAATTTTTTTATTTATTTTCTCTCTTTTAATTAATATATACGAAATATGAAATCTCTCTCGAGCGCCCTTCTAGCTTTCAAGGCTAAACCAATATGAGATTACGTTTTCCGAAATACATGAAACAAAGTTACTGACTTACTGCCAAGTACCAACTTAAAAAACATCCCTACTTTCTTTTTCTTTTTCTTTTTGTTTTTAAATAGAAGGGCAACGATGCCAATTTTATGCCAGATCAAGGATGGATATGGATGCACATGGGCGTCGCATAAAAATATATTAATTTTAAGAAGATATACATAACTGCATCGGATATAATATAATAAAATATAAAAAAAGGGTTTGGAGTAATTAAAATTCCGAATAAATGATAGTGAAGTTCTGACTTAGCAGAGAAAAGATTCCCGATGGGACAACGAAGAGGAGAAGAGGAGAAGAGAAAGATAAGAATCCATACATAGCCTTTGCCTTTAAATAAAGAACATACAAAAAGTATCCAATCATTCAAGTTTTGGTTGGAGCCTTGGAGGGAATGGATATTCTGGCTTGGAACTTGGAACAGAACCCCAAACACCACCGAATATACATAACTTATATAAGTAACCCTTTTTTTCTCTTTCTCTCAAAATTACCCCTTATAAAAGACAACGAGCGGAGAGATCTGAATTCAAAACACACAAAGCTTCCATAATTCAACTCAACTCGGCTCGGCTCGGCTGATCAACCCGCTTAAGCCTCTGGTTCCCTCTTTCGGAACGGACCCTGGCTTTAGTAGGAGTAGGACTTTTAGCTACGAAACAATATCACCAGTTATCGGTGGTTGATGCCGATACTTTACTGATACAGCAAAATGATCCGATATAAATCGTATCGGAATTTGAAGCGTCATTCGATTTGCCATAACGGATCTTTATTACATCAATTATTTCTCTTCCTTTGAAGGAGTTTGCTTTTTATTTGTGTTTCTTAAATCAAATTCAATTATGAATGGAGTTTGATTTTGTACTTCGTTGCTGTAAAAAACATACGGAACACAGATTCTATGTATAAAATCATCTCCACTTGGTCACGTAGAAAAAAGAAGAAGAAGTTAATTAAATCAGATTAAGGAAAACAACCAAAAAGGAAGGAGAAAGAAAAAGAAAGTCGTATGTGATCATTACCATATACGACGATTACATTATTATGTTTAATAAACTCTACCTTATATTCCAGTCAGAAATGTACGAAATATACCATTCAAAAATATAATTGTTATATATATGCTAATCACAACTTTAATAACACTATATAATCATGTTAGGTTTAAGTTTCTTTATTTGAAACTAATAATGCCAAAGGGTATGTCTCGTAATATTGTTCTCTATGGGTCGTTCATTCAAATTAGCTTAATGTCATCTTCACGGTTTTAAATTGAGTGAATGACAATTTTTTTTTTTTTTAAACTACCCCAATCTGATCTCACTCATCAATATATTACTATCTTTAGTTGCTTGACTTCTTGTGGCAACTTTCCACCCACGGTAAATCAACTTTACTTTTGTTTATATTATCTTATCTTATCTTATCTTTTAGTCCTAGTTAGTTTAATACATATAGCGTGCCCTTAAATTAATTATATTTAAATTAAAATCCTAATCCTACACGTGAATCATAGATCTTAAGATCGGCCATTTAGTCATAAGAATTTGTCATATTTGACATGTTAATAATCGTGGCAACTTGATAAGCTTATCGAGGTCCATCGATTTGATCAAATTTTATCCTCAAAAATAATGATGTTTGAAATTCAAAGTTATAATGATGATGTAGCAATTTGATCATATATATATATATATATATATATATATATATATATGAATATTAAGAATTCTATGCACCAACAAGCTACATCAGAAAAAAACATATATAAGTTATTAAATATGTAGTGTGGGATCTTTCTGTTGACTCCCTAAACCTCTTCAAGACTCTCGCCCACTTCCTATTAACCTTTTTGTCTTTTGGGTTTGAATTCAATCACATCTCGTATCTTTTCTTTTTTGGTAATCCATCATCTCTTACCTTTTGTTTCAATAATCTTCAACACTTTGCATACTCTTCTTTTCTTGATTGTTTTGATTTTTTGAGGAAAATTTTTGGTGGGATAAATTTAATCTTTATAAATTACAATTTACTACAGGCTAGTGTATATTTTGCTATAACCACTAATGTCTGTGCCTTTGATTTGACTAGTCTCACAGATCTATGCATATTTATTTATATTGACAGAAAAACTCGTCGCCTAATCTATCAAATAATATATATTATATTGTTTTATTAAAACTAATTATAATCTATTATATGATAAATGCTAAACTTTTTTCACAATCATGTTAATAGTCTGACTTGAATGGGAAGGTTGATGCCTAATAAAATTTTTATTACATATGTTTATGGCATTAACCTTGATTAAAATTAGTATGTTTAAATTAGATTTACTTCCATGTATTTTTAGCCATTAATTGTTACTTGTTAATTATTTATCTACTTATATTATTTGGCTATAAAACAATCTCATCATAGGAGGATGCAAAGATAGATAGTTATCCAATGAATAAAAAATGGATCCACCCACCGCCAACCATTAGCAAAATTCAGATATAAACGGAGTTTAAGAATAGAAGACAAGTTATAAACTACCAAGAAATATATGTATAAATGAATAGAAATCACTCTCCCCACCCAAAGGGACAAAAACCAATTTTCCACGGAACTTCCGTATTAACGTGTCTCTCGGTACTAATGTCAAAATTTATCTTAATATTGATTGGGTAATTCAAACTAATTTGTTAGATAAATAATGAATATGAGTTTGTTTTGATACATTTTAATGGTTAACCATCATAGATATTTTTTGTTGTTGTTGTTGTTGTTTTGTGGTAGACCTGGTAATCATAATAGGACAATAGCTATGAGAAAACGTTTTAATCCTAATAATGATGACTAGAGTCGATTGCTCTAAAACTTTGAGAGTCAAAATGAGTTGCACTTGACTTTAATTTGAATGAGATTTTGATCATTGTTCTAAGGCTTTGAAGGACTAAGTCTACTTATCTATACTTACAATTAAAAATGAAAATGAAAATGAAAATGATGTAAGTTAATTATTAATTTGAATAATCAGGCTGAGTGGAAAACCACCATTCACAACATAGTCATGTTAATTATGGCTATTATTGTTAAGCCATGTGACGAATTTGCAAAAACATATTTGTGAGATTTGTAGTTAGCAGCCCAAGGCTGGATGAGACAAAAACCCTATTATTAGAATTTAGAAAGGCAAATGCATTATTACTCTTTTTTTATTTTTATTTTTATGAATCGTGGATACTACTACTTATTAATTACGCAGCCTCTATCATTGGTAGGTTTGGACAAAAAAGCCCTGCTGTCAGTGATTTATTTGCCATTTTTATCCGAATCGATACGTACCAGTTAAAACATAAAACAATCCGAAACCGATTCATGTCATATCGGTTGTGACCAATGCTTGACCAAAAGGAAGACCGAATCAAACGAGTTGACGCCCCGAGAATTTTTGGGGTGAAAATAAATGGACAGGAGAAAAGACGGGAGGGAGAATCCCTTGTGTGTACGATATTGATTCCCATCCGAAACGGAGAAAATGTTTTATGCGACGGAAAAGTCATATTACTTCAAAACGGTTCCACGATCCAGATGGACCAATCAGCAAATTAAAAATTTATGTGACCAAGAAAAAAAAAGAAATTAAAATTTTTTATTTTTTTTGGTGACCAGTTAGAACCTGTTTGAGCTGGGTTGCGTGACGCCGTTAAAACGGTTAACGGTGACAGACCAATCTAAGCTTCCGAATTGGAAGGCTCGTGCTTGGAAGGAAGGTGGGGTTGTTCTTCCACCGCCGTTTATCCACACAACTCCGCCTAATTTTTTTTCTTTTTTCTTTTCCTGCTTTTCCCTTTCAAAGCCAAATCAAAGTCTCAACTCCTCTTCTGTGTGTTTTGTCTGGTTTCTTTTCTCATTTTTTTTCCCTCTCTCTCTCTCTCTTCTCTCGCTCGGATTTGCCGGGCGAGGGTTCGAAACTGGGAATTTTGTCCGGAAAATTGATCTTCGTTCGCCTGAAAATCGATGCTTTGAGAGCCGGATGAATAAATCGTGTGATTTTAGGGAAAAACCGAAAATAATATTATACTCACATACTCTTTTTTCTCTCTCTTTCTAGCTCTCTAACTTGCAATGCAGGGAAAAGGAAGGAGGGTATCATAGCTTTGGAGGTCCTTGCACGGCACAGATGCTGAGATCCCTTCTTCAATCCCCCTGCCTTATGCCGTAATCCATTCCAAGTCCGTTCTTCTCTCAGCTCTGTAGTTCATTCTGTTTAAATGCTTTCACTTTCTCTGTCTTTTCCAGTGTTCGTTCGTCTTTGAAATTGCAAAGCATTTTTACACAGGAGTTTGATAGATAGAGAGAGAAAGCTAAGACGGTTAGAGAGAAGACGAGAAAGTGGTGAGCTTTTTCTTGTTTGGCTTGTTTGCTCTTTTGCTCTCTCTCTCTCTCTCTTTCTTTCCCCCCTACAATTTTAAAATTTGCTGTTGAATTAGTCTCTTGGTTGTCTGATCGAGTATGCTTCCGTCCAAAGGTGGCTTCTTTTGCTGTACTTACGACAGATTTTGAGGTCATGATGTGATCTACTGCATGAATTTTAGGTTTTCTGTATCGTGTGATCTCCCGCCGATCTTTGCTGGATTTTCTTCATTTCTTCACCTATTTTAATTTTTCTGATTTGTAATCTTTTAAACTTCGATTTATATTTTGAACCGTATCGAAATTTGGTTTTTGGAGCCATCTGGCGCGCAGAATTTTGATCCTGGGTAAAGATTTACCATTTAGGAAGCTAGCAATTGTTGATCTCATTAAATACTTGTGTTGTTGATCTATTAAGTCGTCGCACACAGTGAGTATTTCTTGTGAATTTACATATGGGCTCAGAAAATTACTTTTGATTTCCTTTGTCGACGGGCGCATTCTCTTGGCCTGATGCCACAGTAGCATATATTTGACCCGTTCTCTGAATTTCTCCCGCTGGGCCTTCACTAGTCCAACTTAATTGGTTTTCACGGATTTCTTCTTATTGATTAGACTGATATCAGTTTTCTTGTTTGAAGTTTTGAATCCTTTTGTATGTTTTGGTATTGTTGTCATCCAGACTTTGCCTTTTTAAAGGACGGAAGAAGGTGGTCTTGGATTAGCTGTTCAACTTTACATGGTGTGGGATTCTAAGCTTTGAATATTAGTCTGTTCTGAGGTTTTCTGGATCCCAACCTGCAAAATGCCATCTGAAGTAATGGATCAACGTGGTTCCTTGCCCTCATCTTTCTTTTACGAGGAAATGCGGTTTCCTGCTGAGGTATGAGTCTTCTGAAGTCATTGTTAGGGTTAAAATTCTATATTTATGTTTATTTCTTCAGCAGATTCACAATGTTGTACATTTTAGTATGGCTTTCCACCATTGGCTTCATATACTTTTCCTTCATTCTTGCTTCAATGGCAGAGACAAGTTGGATTTTGGAAGCCCGAAAGTTTGCCTGATCAGCAAGGTGAGTCTGTCTTTACATATGTTTCTGTACAGTCCTTCAAATCTTCTTGTGATGGCATCTGATTGACTGCATATATTGGATCCATTGCCGACAATATATAAATGTAGACAGGTTACTTGTTAAAAATGTAAAATGAAGGCTGCAACGGTAAGGTTGCTTTAATAAAGTGGTTATGGATTCAAGTCTGGAAACAGGCTGTCTAGGAAACAGGGTTAAGGCTGCACAAATGCAAAATCTGAACCTGAAACTGTGAGCTTAGCAACCATGATGAACATCTATAACCAATGTAGCTGCAATTCTCAATATTTGGCTTATTATCACTATAAGTTGCAATGTGAGGTTGCCCCATTGTGACCTACTACACATGGGTACGAGTCGATAAACAGCTTCTTGGCCCAATCCATGAAGCATGCAGGTAGGACTTCACACAGTATAATCCTCCTTGTATCCCAGTGGCAGGAGCCTCTTCAGAAATTTCATTTTAGCCCAATCTATGTATATGGATTCTTTCTTGGGTAGAGGATCAGACATTGATTTTTCTTGCCTGGCTTTCGATAAGGCTTTTGTAGAGGAGACTATTTTGTGAGAAAAATAGACCAACGAAGAGAACAGTGCAATTATAAGGTCTTGATCAACAAAAATGTGTTTACAATTGGGAATGCAAATTTGATCTTAGTGTTTGGCATCCTTTCATAGGAAACCCAACATCCTCTGAAGGCTGATACGTCTTGTTGCTTGCTTCAGCAGAATGATAACTTTTATGGTTGTTAGTTTCTTCTCTTTAGTTTTACTTTCTTTAAATTCTTTAAAAGGGGTGGGGCAGGGTGACACAAAAAGTGTGGTTTCAGAGGTTCCCCTGCCATGGTGGAAATTTTGTTTACTGAAAAAACCAAGAATCTATGGTTTGATAAAATATCTACTGATTCTTCCCGAAAGTATTTGGATTTAATGATTTCCCAATGGGTAAGCTGGAATTTAGGATCATGTTATTTATTATTGTCAATAGGCATGCATCTTTTGAATATAAGTATGTATCATCAAATGGCTATGTGGGGTTACCTTTCTTCAGGGATGGGAATTCCTGGAATGCCGCGGACATCAGGCATCAAATCAGTTGGTTCGTCGCCAATGGAGAAACTTGTGCCGGTGGGAGCACGATCGATTGAATGCTTGGAACTTCCTCAGAATCATCTACTTAGAGAACAGAAGCTGAAGATTAACTTTGAGCGGCCGGTTGTAGGGGCAGAGAGAGCTGCCAATATGTCTTTGACTTCATGGGGATCTATGGACCAGGATGCAGGAACCAGGCCCAATTTGTATGTGCAACCAGCATCTTACCTTATGGAAGGAAAGAAGTTTGATGTCAATGGGGCTCAATATGAAAATAGTCTCTTTTCGTGTTCCTTATCAGAAATTTTTAATAGGAAGTGTAAGTTTTTCTTCCTCAAAATTCTCATTTAGTCAGAGCCCGTGTATACTTAGTGTTGTGGCATGTCTTTCTGAATATATTTGCAATTATACAGTCTCAGTGATACATTTCTGGAATTTATTTGCATGAGATATTCATCATTGATTTAATCATTAACTATGTGCCATTTCTGTTCAATGGTATAGTGCGATTGCCATCAAATGATGTTCTAATTGGACATTCTGTTGACACCATTGCCTCACACTATGAGGAAGAGGAACCATTTGAATCCCTTGAAGAAGTTGAGGCCCAAACCATTGGCAATCTTCTTCCTGATGATGATGATTTGCTTTCTGGGGTTATTGATGAGATCGATTATGTTGGTCAGCTCAATAGTGGGGATGACATAGAAGATTTTGATCTGTTCAGTAGTGGTGGTGGTTTGGAACTTGAGGGAGATGATGGTTCCTCTGTGGCCCAAAGGATTCAGCAAGGGGGATCTAATAGTTCTGTTGCTGGGGAACACCCATATGGAGAACATCCGTCAAGAACACTTTTCGTGAGAAATATTAATAGTAATGTTGAAGATTCCGAGTTAAAGACTCTATTTGAGGTATTTGACTTTTGTGCATTATCATAATGTAAATATTTTGACCATTTTCTTCACTAGATTCCAAGGTTTCTCAATTGTCCGACAACCAATTGTTTTTGTTGTTCAGCAATATGGAGATATCCGTACTCTTTATACAGCCTGCAAGCATCGTGGTTTTGTTATGATTTCTTATTATGATATAAGAGCAGCACGCAATGCAATGAGAGCACTTCAAAACAAGCCATTGAGACGCAGAAAGCTTGACATACACTTCTCAATTCCAAAAGTAAGCTCCTGTTCGTGCTTTCCTTTATCATACATTAGTGGATATATCATTTTCCCCTGGCTGCAATATAATCCAGTGAATCGTTTGAAAGGACTAGGAAATTTAGGTACTGTTGGTTTTGGGGGTAACTTAACTTGGGTTACATAGTTATGTATGTGAGGTGCATAGGATATTCTGATTACTTTTATGACCTGTCATGCTTTCACAAAAATGTTGACTAAATAACTATGTATTGCCAGGATAACCCATCTGAGAAAGATATTAACCAGGGTACTCTGGTGGTGTTCAACTTAGATTCTTCTGTTTCAAATGATGATCTCCGCCAGATTTTCGGTGTTTATGGAGAAATTAAGGAGGTAAGGTGGTTCTTCAATATTTATGATTGATCCGATTTTTTCTGAAGTATACAAGATCACTAGTTCACCTAGTTCCAATTCTTGGCATGCAGATCCGTGAAACTCCACATAAGTGCCACCACAGATTTATAGAATTCTATGACGTTAGGGCTGCAGAAGCTGCACTTCGGGCATTGAACAGGAGTGATATTGCAGGGAAGCGTATCAAGCTTGAGCCAAGCCGCCCTGGTGGGGCAAGACGGTGGTATTGCCCAACCAAATTAACTTCCTTTTTTCCCTTTTTTCTTCTGTATTCAACTAACTGATTGATATGCTAGTTCGAAAGACGAACCTTGCTCAGCACAGGGAGGGGACACCAGAAATATATGCTCATTCTAATATAAATGGAATCTATTCAACTTTAACCTATAGTTTGCTTTTTTGATTTCGCTACCTTCTTTTTCTTTCAAGGCTATCTTTTCCGTCAACTTTTTTGTCTATAATTTTTTCTCCATTGCAATTATAGATTTTTTAACCGGAATTTTCTTCTCTGTAGCTTGACGCAACAATTTTCTCCAGAGCTAGAGCAAGAAGAACCAATTATATGTCATCAACTGGGTAGTCCTCCTGCTGATTCACCATCAGATTGCTTTGGTATTATTCTTGCATTATAACAGCTCTAATTTCTTTTATAAAGAAAAATATTTGTTTATTTAGTCTCACACAGCATCTTTGGCAGGACCAGTGTCTCATGGTGCAATTGGATCTACTTGCATGGAAAATGGAGCCATCCAGGGTCCAAGCCCTACAATCCGACCACCTATAAGTCAATTCATTGAGAATACTTTCCTTCATGGAATCTCTTCAAGTGTACCAAATAGCGTACCATCTCCGGTGAGAGTTGCATCAGTTAGTAATCAATCGGGGCTGGGTGATACCAGTCACTCGTATGGGCAAATGAAGTTTGGTTTCCAAGGCATGCCATCTTTTCATCCTCATTCACTGCCTGATTATCCTGATGGATTAACTAGTGGCCTGCCCTACAATTCTCCTGGCACCATGGCAGCAAATATAAATCCCAGACCAGAAGTAATTGATAACAGACACCTCCACAGAGTAGGCTCAAATGGTCACTCAATTGAACTGAATGAAGGTGGTAAGTGTCCGTTAAATATTTAGTTTAGTCTTCTTTAATCAGCAGTTTCCTGCCATTTGATTCACTGATGAATGCTTGTAACCATGTAATGATGGATAACGGGAAGATGCAATAAAAAGGGAAGTCTACTAACTGAAATATATATGCTGGACGCATGAATGTCCAAAACAAAATGAAGTTACAACATTATGCTTGATGCATGTTAAACAAGGGGGATTACTTGATGCATGTGCAAAGAGTAGTGATTTGTAATTTAGGTAGTCCACCTTATCTCCTAACTTATTGTATTATCATATTAGAAACTGAGATATTGTTAACATAGTTCAAAATCTTGAAGAAAATTTGGCTTGGTGAAATGGGGTGCTATGTCAAAATGAGGGGGGAAAAGATCCTATATTTCTTTGATCGTCTTGTTTTGGAATTTTTTTGCTGTTCTATTGATATTTGGTTATTCTGTTTTTGGAATTTCGACCACCTTGGCATTTTAGTCTCTGAACAGGTGAGGCAAAACTCAAATAAATATACTTTTTTCTTTTAAGCTAAAATTTTCTTGAAAATTTAGGTCCGGCCGAAACGCCTTCCCATTCATTTGATCATTTAATTGGTTGATTGGACATTGAGGTATCTTTGATGGGTCATCTTTATGTCCTCAGTGCTTTCTCTGTCATCTTCTTGTAGCCTTATCACTTAAAATGGGAAATTTTGAATTTCAATTCTATGTTGGGACAAAAAGTTTTGTCCCTCCATTTTCTTAGTCAATTCCTTTGTGTCTCACCTGGAACATCATAATTGCATTCTGTTGATTATACATTTCTTACACGCTGAAAATTTCCAGATTCAACCAATCATTCGTTAGAAGAAAATTGAGAAGTTCATCTCTTTACTGTTTGGGTTCCCCTCAAGATTTACAAAGAATTTTTTTTCCCAAAGTCATTACTGTATGTAATTTTAGTTTCCTGTTGTATTAACATTGTAGCTGTTGTATCCTCTCTTGACAGTGTTTGGTTCTTCTGGAAATGGGAGCTGCCCACTTCATGGACATCATTATATGTGGAGTAATTCCAACTCGTATCACCCTCCCCCGAATCCCATGATGTGGCCAAACTCACCTTCATTTGTCAATGGTGTTCATTCTCGTCCCCCAGCACAGGTGCATGGAGTTGCAAGAGCACCTTCTCATCTCCTAAACACAGTTTTACCTGTACACCACCATCATCAACATGTGGGATCGGCACCAGCTGTCAATCCCTCTATTTGGGAAAGGCGGAATACCTATGCTGGAGAGTCTGCTGATGTTTCCAGTTTCCATCCTGGTTCTCTTGGGAGTATGGGGTTTTCTGGTGGTTCTAACTTGCATCCTTTGGAACTTGCTTCTCATAACATCTTTCATGTTGGTGGTAACTGTATAGACCCATCAATTCCCTCAACTAGTGTTGGAATGCACTCACCTCAGCAGCGACGCCACATGTTCCCCAGCAGAAACCCTATGGTTCCTATGCCAAGATCATTTGATGCTCCTAACGAGCGGATTCGGAGCCGTAGGAGTGAAAGTGGATCCAGTCAGATGGACAACAAGAAACAGTATGAACTTGATATTGACCGAATTGTGCGTGGTGAAGACACTCGAACAACCCTTATGATAAAGAACATTCCTAACAAGTATGTTGAACCTTCTGTCTTCTTTTACTTGTTTGAAGTATCACATACATTTTTCTCCTCTTTGAGCTGCTAGACAGGGAGACTTCCAATTATTAACATCGGGTGATAACCATCGGTCAGACACATGCTATTTTTTTTTTTTTTGATAGGATAATAAACATTCATTGATGTGTGTGCATTTATTACCCATGATGTATTTGGTTGCATTCAGTAAAGTAAGAAACCCATACACTTGGACAAATCTGAGAAATACCTTGGAAAGGTCCATCTGAAACTTTGAACCTCCTTAAATGTAAATTTATTTAGCCCAGACAATTTGTTTCCATATGCTTTTGTTTCTAAATATTTTTGAGGGAAGAGATTGTTGCCTGGGGCTTTGGAGCAAGTATTATCCTGATCGGGGTTTCTGCCTTTCTATGGGGCTCTGATACTCACATGCTTTTGTGTAGGCTCAGGAGGCTCCTGAACATGCTTTTCCTTAATTTTTTAAGTATACATATTTCATGTAATCAGCTTGCTGTAAACACTTTAGAGGCAGACCTCAGCACAATGACAACTTGCTCCATTGCAACATAGCAGCCACCAGTTTGCATCTGGAAACAGCTTCTCCAGTAAGCACTGGTATGGCTGCATGCATAATGACCCTCTCCGCTCACTACAGTGGACGCAGCCTTTTGCAGTGGGTACACCAGCTTACCATAGCACATTTTTTGTTGTACGCTTGAATGAACTAAATCACACTGGAAGATATCTGGAATATGCATTTGATTACTTGTATGGTTCCGTATGGGGAAGAATTCTGAGATCTTTGATACTGGTTTTGTTTTGCTTTAATCCCAAAACTTGTCAACCAAATAATTTAGTATGCTGTGTCATTATTTGGTTGGAAATTAGTTTTTTCATGATTTTCTTTGGCTGGAATATTAGTCACTGTCATTATTTGTTTTTCCATCAGTTATTTTCCTATCCATCCAGTAGCAAAAAGTCTTCCATGCTAACATGTTGTGGGTTTCTTTTCTCCCTTGTCTGCTCAGCCTGTTTCATGGTGTGGTCATGATTGTAGGTATACCTCAAAGATGCTTTTGGCTGCAATTGATGAACACCATCGAGGAACTTATGATTTCATTTATTTGCCAATTGATTTCAAGGCAAGTTAGTGCTTGGCATTTTCATTTCCTTTGCTATCAAATTGTGCTTTTCCTTGCTTCTCTCTCTCTTTCTCTTTCTCTTTCTTTATGTGGGGGAAAAGGTGGGGGGGGGGGGGGGGTTGAGCTTAGGGTAGTTGGGAGGGTTGTGGAAGTGGAAGATTTGAGAAGAAAGAGCATTGGAAATCCTTCATTTTGTTATGTTTCCCAGCTGGCTGATTTTTCTACATATTTGTTTATAGAACAAGTGCAATGTGGGCTACGCTTTCATCAACATGATTGATTCTCTCCACATAGTTCCTTTCTATCAGGTTTGCTCCTAGTCCCCTTTAACAAAATGTGAAACTTTATACAAATGGAAGTAACTGAGGAATTAAAATTGCTTGCACTATTTTACTGAATACAGGCATTCAATGGTAAGAAATGGGAGAAGTTTAATAGTGAGAAGGTGGCATCACTTGCATATGCTCGTATCCAAGGAAAAGCTGCTCTTATTGCTCATTTCCAGAACTCAAGCTTGATGAATGAGGATAAACGATGCCGCCCTATTCTATTTCATTCTGATGGTCCAAATGCAGGAGATCAGGTATGAGCATCACTTAATTTGACAGTTTAGGACCTCAGGTATCCTTTTAGTTAATAAGGTCAGCCCAATGCACGAGGCTCCCTCTACTGTACGGCTTGGGAGTGGAAAGATATATGCCACCTTACTGCACTTCATGGAGAGACTATTTCCATGTTTCGGGTAAATCAATCCCGCTGCTGATGGCTGCTGCAATGGTGCAACTTAACTGTTGTGCCAAAGCTTGCTGACTGTACTCTTTGAGTTATTCTGATCAAAGAAAATTTGATGACTCTTGCTTATGGTTGCTCTGGTTAGTTTCCCTGAATGTGCACATGACATGGCACGGAATAGTTTACAGGATTACAAATCTTACTACTTTTAAGTGCTAGTGTTGCCAGTACAGTTCTTTTTCCTGATAATAGGAAGCTTCTATTTTATCAAGTGATATTATGGTTGAAATAACTTAGGACAGGTAATAGTGAACCTAAATTTTGTATTGTCCTTAGGAGCCTTTCCCCATGGGGATCAATATCCGTTCAAGACCCACCAAGCCACGGACCAGTGGCATTGAGGAAAATCATCAAGGCAGCCCATCAAACTCTGCAAATGGGGAAGAGTCTTTGCATGGAACAGATTCTTCGTCAGGTTCTTCTAAGGACGCAGAGTGAGCATGTGTGCTGTTTCCTGGTACTAACATCAAGAGAATGGGAAATCAAGTAATATGAACATCTCCAGTTTCTAGTAACTAAATATTAGCAGTTCGATGACAGATTCTTTCAAATTTTGATGCCAGATTGTGTAGCAGAGCTGAGGGACTTTTTGCTTTTTCCGTTTTTGGTTGATCATTCCCTCCCTGTGTTTTTGTTGTCATTTCAAAATTGTAACATTGAAGTTGACAGTGAGGGTGGAGAAGGCACAACAGAGTGGTCCTCAAGATTTTGGATTATAATGAGTGATCAAAAGTGTACAGGAGTTTTTGAGAAAGGGAGGGATGTTTTTGCTGTGGTTTGAGGATACATCTCTGGTTCCACTTTTCTTCCTTCTATATATATAAAAATATATATACAAAATTTCCCCCTTGAATCTTTATCCTTGTTTTTGGAGGTTGGAGACTTGTTGGTGTTTGCACTGGATTGAGAACTGTGGAAATTTGTTATTAGTGGTTTGGAGATACTGAACCTCTCTAGATCTAGGGTTAATTTGTTTTTATGTTCCCTCGACTGTAATGTACTGTACGAAAAATTGATCTCCGGTGGAATCCAAGTGCACAAATCCACAAACCGTTTTTAAGTATTTATTTCCTTTTTGCGTGTTTGATGGGGAGAATATGAGATTAGTTATTTTAAATCTTTAGGATATTTTATCTTTCAGCCTGTCCCTACAGGTTCGATCTGAATCAGAATTGCTAGAGGCCTGTCTGGACTGTATTAGATCTTTGTTGAATCAAACTGCTTACAGAGAAAATCCGATTTTGGAGCTGATTTAGGTCAATTGGGATCTGATAAGATTAGGTTATAATTGGCCGTATTGATTGAGATCCGAATTCTTTTCTTTTTAACTATTCTGAAAACTTTTGGAGACCAACCGCTGCTCTGTAAAGAAGCCACTTGGCTTCCGTTTGCAAAACAACTCAAGCAGTTCCCCCAGACTGAAATGGATTCATAATTAAATGAAATTATAGCAAATGATCCGACCTGGTGAGGCTCCGAGTCTTCAAGTTGAATTGGTTCTATCTGCTCTTTTTGAATTCGAAGAGGTGAATGGTGACTGCTCCGGAGCTCAAAGACGACGACCCTTGGTGCTTTTTCTTTGCCTGATACCGAGCAAAATGAACCGAGAAAAGCTTTTCCTGATCGGACTAACCCAATTTTTATACTGGTAATTTTCATGTGCGCACCTTTTGGGTTTCACGGAATGCAGAACACGTTCCTCGGTTTTTGAAAATTTTCCAATGATTTCCACAATTCCGAAAGATAAACAGAGATACCCCATGCCGTTGGAATGTTGGATCGGTAGGAAAAGCTTTCCAGTAAGACGCTGACCACGATTTTAATAGGATCGGGCGTATTTTGGTAAAGCTGCAAGATATGTTTGTCCAATTTTCTTCCAGTGGCATAGTTGTTTTTTTTTTGTCGAAATCAGCTTCAGAGAATCAGAAGGCCAACGGCTGCTATTGATTACTTCAATAAGTTGAAGCACTTCTGGCATAGGCCAGCCAACATCAGAGACAGCAACTAGCCCTCGGTGCTGGCTTCGTTGTCAATGGATAGCATGCTTTTCTTGTTCCCTTTCTTGTTCCAACTGTTAACGCATAATTTCTTTTCTTAGCCCCCAACCCAATTGGAACCCTGGAAGGTTTTGGGTCCACTTCAAGGGCATTTATGCAGGTCAGTCAATGGGCATATATCCTCCAAAAGATCAATTAAAATAGTTACTTAGGTCCAGGGTGGCATTTATACAAGGTCAATGAGCCATACTCCTCCAGAAGATCAACTACAATCCTTTAAATTGGTCCAGGGTGGCATTTATGCAAGGTCAATGAGCTGAGCCATACTTCTCTAAAAGGTCAACTACAATCCTTCCAAGCAAATTTACCCAAAACTCCTGCGAAACAGTATCAATGTGACCTCACATGAACCTTCAAGCCGATACACTTTCCACTTGCAATATAGGGAAAACGTATTAAGAATTTAAGATCAAGTGGGGGAATAGCACAAAAAGGGCAGACCACCGACGCAATTGGATAGCATAAAAGCATTGTCCTCGTGAATGTTGTTCAAATGATTCACGATATCATCACAACTCCCATACATAAACATCATTCACAAAGGAGAACTGCAACATCATGACAATGATAATGTTTAGTGTGCCCGTCAAAGCAGTGACTTTTAAAACAACTTAGATTTAGGTAATCAGAGGCAAGCCATACTTCAAAGCCACATGATGCATAACGTTAAGAATTGCTCGATAAACCATCTTTAGAATTGGTGGACTAACCCTTTTATTACAATGATCATTGTTCGAACAGAGTTATTGTCTCAAAACAGTTTTCTTAAGAAACCCTGGAGTAGATTCAGCAATTGGTTCCCGGTAAGAAGAAGATGATGATGATGCATACACCCTATCCATTAAGTTTGGGGTAAGTAGATCCTGCCATAGTGCCATGCTCCAGAAACACATGAGACAGGCAAGAATCATCCCCATCCATGCCTCAGCAGGATCCTCATCCCTTCCATAAATCAAATCTCTAAGCTACCAGAAAACAATTTCAGTGCAAACTTGAATATTGATCAGAAATTCATGCAATATTGACTAGCAAACAAACCATCCCACGTTTTTCGGTTCCAGATGAAACCAGAATGATGGAAAAATTCATGAAATATTGAATTGCAGAGTAAAACCACCCCATGTTTTTGGGTTCTATAACATTTTGGTTCACTCGTAAGACCAGAAGCTTCTTGTCGACAAGCAGAAACACTAGTCCAAGAGCAAGACATGAACGTCCTCTCCCCTCCATGCATGACAAATGGCCTTCAGCTTTCTGCACAATCATTGATAATCAGTTAACAGACGCTATAAGCCACACACAAAAAAAAAGACACATAAATCATGGTGATGATTAGTGATCCATTAGTACCATTAATGGAACCTGGTAAAAAAAATAAAGCTTAAGGTTGTTAATCACAAAAATCGGCACATCCTCAGCCTTTTGTATGCTACATCGCCAAACATCCAGAAGGGGAATTCCCAAACTACATGTATTACTTCTCTATTAAATTACCAGCTTTGATTTAGAAAGTATGAGAATAGGCACAAAAAGAGAGAGAGAGAGAGAGAGAGAGAGGTTGGAAAATTCATCATATGCTGTAAATGTCCAAGTTTGCCTACATAATAAGATTAGAGAAGATCCTGTCTTTTTCATGTTTGATTCTGCTTCCCTTCATCTTACTTCACTTAAAAGTGACAATTCAGATGAACCAAAAAACAACTTGGGTAACTCTCTTTCATTAAAGAATCAAAAAAAGGGATATCAATTAAGTGAATCTTGAAAGTAAATTCAGATAAATAAAAACAAACAGAATAACCACATCGTACAACCAAGGCAGAACACCACCCAAATGACCCAATGTGTGCAGCTAGGAAAAACTAACACAATGCATTGGGCTGTGGTGCAATGGTTAGTCTCATCCAATCAGAACACAAGATCAGATACCATGTACCATGGCTGATAAAGCATTGTGCAAATAATGCATCTAAATAGATACACGCATAAAAACTACTAAACAGTTATACCTTAATGACAATGTCATTTGGAGTAGAGAATATCATAGTGACCCGGTCGGTAGAGCAAAGTTATAAAGGGATTCATGGTGCCAGAACCCCCTGCAGCAAGAGCCTGTGGATCACTTGCAGGAATGAAATCATGATGATTAACAGTGACGCCACCATTATCACAGGAACTGCGGTCAAGGTACATAACGCGTATTGGCACACCCAGAGCATCTGACAATGCAGTGATGTGCACGTGATCGCTCTCTTCTCCCATTGGTTCCACTGATGTCTTGCAAAACTGTTTCAATATGTCAGTCTGCTGCAGCAATACATGCATGTGTGTGTTGTGTGCTTGCATATCTTAACTTTCTTTAAACAAAAGCTCGAATCTTAAGAGGGAGAGAAGAGTTAAGGGAATTAAAAGTGAAGATAAGCTAGGCTCCAATCCTAGCTGTTAGCAACTAAAAATTTCTGATGAAATGGAATTGGACAGACCTGCTCCACTGATGCATTTGTTAGGCCCATAATAAATGGCTCAAAAAAGTCAGAACGTCTTCGTATCTCACCGGAGGTGACAAATCTAAAGAACATTACAACTGGACATTGAATGTTAT
The DNA here is from genome assembly GCF_041222555.1 of Hakea prostrata. NCBI lineage: Eukaryota > Viridiplantae > Streptophyta > Magnoliopsida > Proteales > Proteaceae > Hakea > Hakea prostrata. Next base: position 1,466,377 of record NC_142602.1, on the reverse strand, counting down.
TAGAAAAAATTCTGAAGCGTAAAATAAATAAATACATCATCACAAGCTTAACATATCTCACCATAATTTGAAACTGCTGGATCTCGGCACCTCTTAACAAGCTCATCATGACTGAAACAAAAAATATTTACATATAATTTGTCAGAGAATCTTCTAATTTCGATGAATGTACTAGTAATAAACAAATATCTACCATCAAGCAATCCCAATTATTTCATTGTTCAAATACTGATATCAAGGAGGAGCACAAGAGCATAGGGATCACCTTATGGAGGTTTCACTTCCTTGAAGAACACATTCAAGCTGCTCTTGAAATAACTGGAAGTTATACTTGCAAGGATTAGAATCTAATAGTTGGTGAAAAGAGGAGTGACATTACAAAGCACGAACTGTTGAAAGAAAATTTAAATCGAAGGATAAGTTCGGGAAAGCTTTGTCCAGCCAGCTACATATAATACAATCCAGGGTCAAGCCAGATAGGAGAGCTAGCTAGGTCCTACAATGCATATTTTTCACTATACTACCTCTCTTCTTATCATTTCCACTGATAATCTTAAAACTTCTAACCAAATCCATACGACCATACCATGGGGAAATTTCAGATTGGTAGTACGGTGGAATTAGCACGATAGTTGATCTTTTGGTTTGCTAGTTACCAGCAGCATCGCTAATAGGTATAAAAATAGAGGTTTTGTAAGGGAAAAAGGGGAAACAACCACTTTGTCAAAAAACAAGCCTTTATCCTTTTGCTCAACTATGTAAGTGTAGTAGTTGGAAAGCAGCCTGGTAGTAAATTCATCTAGTTTTATCATGAAGCCATCTTATTGGAGGGCAATCAACTGAGAAACTGATGTGAACACAAGGACCCTGGCCAAAAATTCAAATGGGGCCCCCAGGATGGCTCCAAGAAGCCACCCTAAGCCGGCCAAACATCTTTAGAGGGGCATTTTGGGCATTTTTAGCCTTAATTTTATTTCTGAAATTAATTTTACAACTTTCCAGAATTTTAATCAAGTCAAATTTTGCAATTTGAGTTGAGTAAGGTTATGTTTGGAGAAGTGTAGTTTGAGTTAAAGTTGTTTTGTTTGAGTCCCAAGTTAAGTGTCTTAAAAAATTTCAATCTAAGAACTGTAATCTCACAGTGATTTTTTTCCTCCTTAAAGTTGTCGAGATACGATAAGTTATCTTATCTGTTAGGAGTTGCCTTATGGATAAGAGTCCAGTCGAAGATGTAATTGGAACCTTATCTATTAAGGAGTTCCAAGTTGAGTTAGAGTCTTATATTCTCAGGCTATAAATAGCCTCTTCATGTAATGTTATTTTCAGACTGGATTATTGAATAAGAAGTTATTAAGGACCAGGGTTCCTGTTCTGAGGGGTCCTCAGCCGGTTTTGGAGAAGATCTTCTTCAATATTCAGCACCATTCAGATTTCCAAACAGTTCCTTCAAGCCTTCAAGTTCTGTCCTGCGATTCCAGCAAGTCCAGCAACCTGCTTCTTCCAGACTCTGTAAACAAGTTGAACACCTTCCCAACCCCAGCCCTCATCTCTCTTCCTTCTCCTCTTCTCCCTATACCCTGCGGCTCCTTTTACTTGCTGTTTCAGACAAAGAAACATCAAGAAAATCCCCAAGAATCTCCAAGAACCCTCTGTCCCATTCACAGTCCAAGAAAACCCCTACCCCCCCCCCTCATCGTAAGCCCCTGCCCCACCTAGAAACCCTCCCCCACCCTTGCGGCAACACCTAGGCCCCTCCCCACCTGACCCTGCCCTACGACCCCTTCCCCTCCCAACCCTCTCTCTCTCCTCTCTCTCTCTCTCTCTCTTTGCTGCAGAAAGAAGAAAAGAAAGATATTGCAAAAAAGGATCTTTTCCTTCAAGATCCAAGTCCTAACCATTAAATCTTCATTCAATTGGGTTTGTGAAAATCCTAAAAGCTTCCCCACACCTAACCGTTGATTTCCTTTCCATTCCCTTTTACCAAGAATTATCCCTTAACCCTCCACACCCCAACCAGAGGTTTCTTTTACCTTTCCTAGTTTCCCCAAAATTAATTAGGCTACCCTACTTAGGGGTGAAGTTTGGCCCTGATGGCCCTGACCCTGAATAGACCTTGGGCTCAAGTTTTTGGCCCTAAAGGCGGGTTGCGGCCAAAATATTCTAGCCCTGACTAGGGCCAAGGGCGGGCCTGGGATTACTCTTTGACCCGCCGGGCCTGTCCCAACTTATACCCCATTTTTTGCCCTGACCCTGGCCTTGATTCTAGCCCTAATTTTGTCCTTGATGCTTGATCTGAATGAATTAGGAACAAGGACAAGGAAAGGGCCAATTAGGGTCAAGGCCAAGTATAGGGTCAATCAAGGCCAGGGCTAGGGACAAGGCCAGAGACAAGGCCAATCAAGGCCAAGTATAGGTCCAATCAAGGTGGAAATGGGCTTGGCTTGGCCCTATAGGGCTTAGGGTCAGGGACATTAATCATTGGCCCTAAATTAGGGTCAGGGGCTTGATTATAATATATAGGGCTGGGCTTGGGATTGCAAAAGCCCGGCCTTGTTGCAGCCCTAACCCTACTACCTACTAAACCATCCCACCTTCAATGTGATCAACCGTAACTTTTCCCTTTTCTCCAAGAGCCTTCCCACAAAATTTTGGATTAACCCATACCCGTCCTTTCAACCATCCAAAATGATTTAGTCTCTTTTCTACCAATCCTAGGCAACCCATAATACTTTTATCTTTATTTAGTGGAATTTCCTAGGCAACCAAAAATCGAGGGGAAATTACCTCATTACCCTTAACCCTAGATCCGTGGTTATATCAAAACCTAAACCCATGATGATTTAGTTAGAGGTGTTAGGTTGGAGATTCTTCAGCTGCCCCTTTATGTTTATGGGAGGGAAATGAGATCAACATCTGGCTTTTGAATGCATGCACCTTGCAACTCGCACAACCTATACTGGTTTATCTGTTTCTGGGCGTAGGCCATTTTGCTATTATCACCCAAGGCCACTCATGCACGCATGCATTGCAGCTGTCAGCATTTGAGAAAAGGTATCTTACCCATTCTGTATAAATAAGCATTACGTTGTAACATGCTGGCAGTTAAAAAACTGCTGTAGCAAAAATAGATAAATTAAGCTGACTCAAGTGCAATAAAAACAGCTGAACAGGCTAGTCTATCAACTAGCATTATCTGAATGATCAGTTACAAAACAAAAATATCATACAAGGCATTTATCTGATCCATGTTTTTCAAACAAGCTGACCTTTATTTCTGGCAGCATTCATTAATTTCATGTGCTGATTGACACTCAGGGTTGAATGATTTGTAACCTCACTTTCTCATTTTTATTATAAGTTATAACAAACTTATTCCATAAATACTCTTACATTTTTCATTTATTTCAAAAAATGTTGAAGACAATGACAGCTATTGATAGTGACACAAGGATACGTCACTTTCAAATTATCTTTGAAAACCCTTCTATACCCTGCCTTAATGAACTTTTGGTAAATACATGGACCAACTAAATGAAGGTATCAAGTTCTAAATACGGCTATGGAGGTGCCATTTAGACACTCTGTATTACTCATAAAGGTTGGCAAGGCAACATCTACAAAGCACCTATTACTAACACCTCAAGGTGTGAAAATTATCTATAACCTTACTTTCTCACCTTTGGTGAGGATAAGAACTTCCATTTCAAATCTACTCGAAAGATGTTTAAGACAATGACAGCTGTTAACAATGAAACGAGGAAAAGGTAACCTTTCAAATTATCTATGACAATCCTTTTGTACCCTGCGTAAATGAACTTTTGGGAATCAAGGCGCAACTAAATGAAGGTATCAAGTTCTAAATACACAAATAGAGATGTCATTCAGACAGTCCCTATTGCAAATAAAGGTTGAGAAGGTAACACACCTACAAAGCACCTATTCCAACAGACGCCTTAAGGTAAGAAATGCCAAGAGTCACCTAGCAGATAATAATCTACTTCACAATTCAAAATCTCTATCCCTTTTATGTTCACAATCACATAAAAAGAAACAGGTTTATGACCCAAATAATAAAATAATCCAAATCATAGATTTACCGTAAAAAATTCCTCAAAGGTGAAGTCAGCAAATCCCAAACTCTGGAGTGTTTTTTGGCACTCCTCCTTTTTTGCAGTGATACGTTCAACTTCTGCTTTGTCTTGTGATTCTAGAATATGTTCCTGATCCATAATCCAGATTTTGTTTAGCAGCTTAATTACACATTGATACCACAGAGCCTTTTGACTCAAGAATATGGTCCTATAACTTAACTCCAACAGTCTCAAAATTTCCTACACTAAAATCACTGCAACACGTCAATTTCTGTCAACCAAGTAGCTACAGGATAGACTTTCAATTACAATAGAGCAGATAAGGTTCATTAGTCTAGGCAATACCAGGTATGAAAACATAAAGCTACGAAAGAAGCAGTTGCCATCTCCCCGAGTTCGCCTTACTGCACCATATTGTTCACTGAGAATCTGCAAATCCAACCATCGAATTTTTTGGACCCAAGTAAGTTCTAATTTAGCACCACATGATACAATAAGAGAAAAAAACAGTAAAAGCAAGAACTAGTAAGGGTAACTGGCAACATTGGGCAAGCCATCACCAGGTTGGGTGAGATTGATACATAAGTAAATGGCTAAAACTAACCTTTATTTTTTCCTGCAAGACAGGGCTGCCTGATTGATACTCAGCAGCTAATGTTGAGAGAGGTTCCTGCACCATGATAGAGATTGTTAGATTAACATCCAGATAGAGATGACAAAACAAGCTAGAAGCAGACGGGGGTGACTATGTTACTTTATTTTACAGACAATTATTGATGCTCCCCTGTATCATAGCTTAATTACTAATCACAACATGCTCTTTGTGAAATTACTGTTGCCCCATTTACTTCTAATGGTGTTCAGAGGCTGTTAAGGTTGGATGTGTGATCTATCTTGCCCTTCATTAGAATTAAGAAACCAAAAGACAATATTACCCTCATTCAGAAAAAACACATGGAATATCAATTTGCCCTTATATTCTTGTCATTTTGGATTTCAAAAAGTCGGCTCCCAAAGAAATAGAAGTCTAGCTCTGCAATTCTTGCTTTTGGGAAGCTTTGAGACAACACGAATGCCCAACTTTTGGATATGAGGGACAAACGGAGTTTATCATACATATATTAGTTCCCACTGACGAGCAATTCCATCCCTAAATCCTGTTTTCAGAATGACAATTGAACTTGACAAAATCAACCAAATGGAAGACTGACAGTTATTGGCTGATGAACACAAATTCTGTATATGGGGTAAAAACTGACAACAATCAGTTTTAAGAAAGTAAGAAACCACATCAGGTCTAGTATGGTCAGAATATGAAGTGACACGAAAGATTGGAAGAGAGAATCAGAGAGGACAACAACCATCTCAGTCAATAGTGCAAATCTAGGTTGCAAGGGCATATACATAAACTCCTTCCCTTCATTAGATTCTCCAACTGCTTAATGGAAAACAGACAAAGGAAGGAAATGAGGTTCTGAGGTAGAGAATATGGTCAGAGACAACAAAGGGGTTTATGGGGTTCAATAGCGATTGATTTCTTCAAAGACGCAGAAGAAAATCAAAGGCTATGAGAGATGCAACCAAATAAGAAGATTCTTTGCAAGAATCCCCTCAAACATAATAGCAGTCCCTATAGGTGATCGCTCTCCACAATCATAACAAAGTTACCATATTCTTATTACCTCTTTGGGTATCGGTTTAGGGCTTGTCGAGAGAAAGAGGAAGTAGACGGGTTCAGGGTCATCAAGAAAATGAGGAAGAAAATGGGTTCTTTTTATTTCTTCTTTTTGGTAAGTGAAGAAGATGGTTTTTTCTTTGGTAAGAGAAGAAGATGGGTTCAGATTTAGGGCTTATTATTCCCCAAATACTAAGGTAGTACTGAAATTTGACATAAGGGGTAAATAAGTAATAACAAACCTCAAGGTTATTTTTGGTTTTTGAAAAATACAAAGATGCCATGTCATCAGTTAACTAACGGAATTTGACAGCAGGGGGCACCAGTAATTTCAGCAAAGTCTAAGGTTACACTAGTAATTTCAAAAACTGCAGATAAGATAGTAATTAAGCTATAACAGAAGGGCTATTGGTAATTATCCCTTTATTTTATTATGTTATATGTTATTGCTATTTTTGGGGGTATCTTTTTTTTCTTTTTTTAAGTGGATGGGAGAAAAAGACAGTCTCTTAGTAACCAAAACCATCCTGGGGAGCTCCTACATAAAACCTGCAGATTAAGTTCTCCCAGATTGGTTCCTGGATTACTCTCTTAGAGATACAAATGAACCCCCCAAAAAAAAACCTTCTTGAAACTTGAGAAAAAATTCTATACTGAGCATCTATTCATGAATCCTCTCCTTTTAGACAACAATATGGTCTAAGTATACTTAAACCATATTGCTTCACTTGTTATTTCTTCCATTCCATTACATTTCTCGCTGAAATTTGCACTCACCACCTGTCTCTATGTAAATGATATCTGATAACTAGCTGACCCTGACCACCAGACGCAGTTAGAGCCTTTCCCTAATTTTTTTTGCTCTGATACTATCACCATAATGCTTTATTTTCTATTTCTTCCACCCCATGACATTTCTCTGAAGTTTGCATTACTACCTGTATCTATCGTAACTGATACCTGAGAACTAGCCCAATCACCAGAACCTGATGCAATCAGAGACTTTCCTCACAATGATATCTCTTGGACACTTCACTAAAAATAAAAGATTTTGCTAACAATTGCAATCAGACATAAGGTGGCACTAAAATCTCAAGAATGCATAATTATTTGGTACAACCAAATAAAAAACCTTGGAGGTGTCCAAGCTTCTGGTACCTTGAGTGAATCTTGAAGATGACAGTAAAAGGGGAATTTAGTGTTGCAACTGGATTTTTTTTTTTTTTTTTTTTGGGGGGGGGGGGGTGGGGGGATATACAGCTTATTTGAATTTTCTTGTTTGCATCACATGGAGGACCTAGTCTATTCTTTTCCCGTCCCTATCATATAAATACAATTTAAAATTGAGTAATACTAAATTGAAAGAGTATTAAATATTAATCATAAACAAGTAAACAGAAAGAAAAGCCAGATGCCCTGCATTAATACATGAAGTATGATAATTATCAATTGAAAAAAAGAGAACAGCAACAGCCACCTAAAGCAAACCAGACCGCAATATATAGGTGTTTTGAATGGCATCATCATTGGCACTTGCCTTGTCCCCAACAAATGGCATCTTTTCAGCTTCCTCAGCAAAGATTGCATTTTGCTGGTGGATTATATCATCGTCTCTGAAGTTGGCCCAACTCTCAGCAGAATTTGCTGGATTGGAAGTTGCACAATCCATTTCCGCATCCTGAACAGGCTCTTCCTGAGGCTGCATTGTCTCTCAGAAGGACGATTGGAAAGCCTTCGCTTGCAGGTTATAGGGCCAGGGAAGGATTGTGAATTGTATCTGCATTTAGTTCCTTCAATAATTTACAATAATATATTTAACTATTCAACTACTAAAGCAATAAGTGAAGTTCCTATAATGCACATTGAGCAAATAAAACTCCATGATGAACCTATTAATACCGTGAATTGGACATAGATTCCTCTTGAAAATAAGCCATTATGCTAATTCCTTATGCCATTTGAAAAGGAACAAACTTTGACCACTTCTATGGAATTTATTAACTATGTATCAAGTAAGTTCAGTACAACAATCGGATCTATACATATCAAATTAGTTAGATAAAAAAGGATCTATTAACCTAGAAAATATAATAGTAATAATAATGGACTGAAACTTACTATGTTAAAAATGCAGGGAGTGCGTGGTGGGGTTGTTGTCCTGTAGCTACTGTAGTAGTTATGTTTGAGGTAGGTGATGGCCGCTATTTTTGCTCATTTTGGGTGCCCTTAATTTTCTATTATTATCTTCTCCTCGTTCAGAGTGAATTCTGTTGTTTCCAATAAAAATTTAAAATAAAATTTGAACCCCAGGTATGGCAGTGATAATTCCAAACAGCCCTGATGAAATTTGGATGACCCAAATAGATCAGCCAAAATTAACAAAAATAGGACAATAGTCACTAAAAACACCATAGTACCCCCCCCCCAACCAAAAAACACACACAAACTACTAGACTACTCTTATAACCAAACTCAATTAGACTTAAAGCAAGATACTGAATGTAACCAACTGGCATCCAAAGAAGGAGTAAGAAGAACAGAAACAAAAACTAACTCTTAGCTAATTTAAATTACGGTTTCATCTCTCACTCATCTCCATCTATATGTTTGGAGGAAGCACTTATTATGCATCTAGGGACTCGAGGTGCAGCTCTCCAGTCCACCTACTACTTAATGGATGATGCTTGTTTTAGTATTTAGAATGTGGGGATTCATGAATGTATTCCCCATGTTGCATGGCTCAATTAAGGTAAATAATAGCCATTAACCCTATGATGTAACCCTAGACTAAAGAGATTCAACTAGGGGGCTAGTTCTCCACGATCTAAACTCAAAGATAAGGGTTTCAGGTTTTAAGACCTTGGAGTAGTTGATTGAGATACATAAGATCATAGGTTACGGTGGTTAGAGTAATGGAGTGTATTGATGGATGGAGCAGGTTCTTCAGATTAAAAAAAGGGTGAACCCAGTAGGAGTCTGAATCTTTTGTTTACCTTTCTAGTGTAAATTTTTATTTTTTTTTCAGATTTGATTGAATGAAAAAGAATTTTGAGAATACAGACTGGTAAAGTCATGAGAATCCTGGCAGGAGAACCTGTGGTTCGTTTAGTGTTGTTTCTTCAACCTCAAGACCTTCAATCTTCAAGTCAATCATCCTACGGAGAGCAACTTCAGATCTTCACATCAAGTAAGCAAGACATTACCACCCAAACCCTAACCCTCTTCCCCTCTGTCCACCACCCTAGTAGTCCTTTCCCTCCCTTTTTTGGCCTAGTTCTACACCCCCAACCCATCACAAACTCCTTTGGGTTTGTTCCCTTTTGTTTTCTGCAATTCCAACCCCATCCTCTAGATCAAAAGACCTTCCCCTCGCAACCGTAGACTATCCCTGCCCTTCCCTGCTTCTGTGCAAACTGCAGCACCTCCTCTTGTGTAAACCCTGTTTTCCGAGCCCCTTTTGAAGCCCTTTTCCCTTCCCTAGAATCAAATCTGCCCTAGGATTCCCCAAGCCCTCAATCCGTTCCAGCCCTTAAACCCTAGTTTGAAATTCTTCTGCAACTCATCTTCTTCATAGAAAAGTTGCGGACTTCTGATTTTCCAGATTTTTCCAAAGCTTATCTATTTCTGTCCCAAACTTCCCAGATCTGACTTAACGCTTAAGAAACCCTTTTAAGCATCCAAAACTACCAAATCAGCTACCCTAGATCACTTACCAGCCCTAGCCAAAACCCTAAACCTTCCAATAGGCTGCTGCAACTTGTATACAGGTCCTGAAAGTGAACCCTAATTCTGGGATTACTTCAACAATCTTGTTGGAAGCTCAAGCATCAAGAAGGAGAAGAAATTAGCATTGGTGGTATCTCACCGGCAGCAATAAACATCTCGAAAATCAATTCATCAGTTCTTGGCTCAACTAAGCAATTACATATTTACATCTGCATTTATACCCACATTGTATAACATAGTTTCCAACTCAAAATTAGAAACCGACTCCATAATAGATTCCTATGATAAAAATGAACGGCCTAAGTGAATCCTTTCCATACATATTTTAGACCCATCAAATTGGCCAATTACAAAATAAATCCATAGAATCAAAGGCCAAATACACATGTAATCAGACTATCCTAAGGAAAGAAGACCAATTTGGAGGTGATTTTGCATCAGCATGTCTCTTGACCAACAATTTAGAAAAAAAGATGACTGCTAAGAAGCTTCAAACTAGTTGTTGGCAACAGCAATGAAGTATCCTCTTGGATCACAACATATTTTTGGGGCAGCCTTTATAGACTCCTAGTCATATCCATCAATGTTAAATGGCCCAAAATATAAAAGAAAATAGTAGGAGATTACTCAAATCTGGTGGAACATTCTGCAAGTCGGACTCGTCTTCTGTAACAGCTCACGAAAATTGGGAGGTCACACAGCTTGCAGCTTTTAAAGCAACCATTGAGAGGTTGAGTAAAGTGCTTGAGGTAGGAAATGTAAATGATTTTCATTTCCATCATCCATGACGTAGGGAGCCGAGCAAATGAGCTGGCAAGCCTATCTTAGGCTAATTACTAGATAAAAATTACAGGTTGTCTCAAAATGGACTCAACAAGAGACATGGTTCACAAGATTTGCAACTTGGGAGATATGAAAACTTTCTATGAAGGACAAACTATGCTCGTAGTGGGAAAATCAATGTCTATCTTCACCATACAAGTTAAAGTAGAATCCAGCCTCAAGAAATCACAGCATGGTGATGTTGTAACTTGTAAGGGGATTCATATGATCTTTAAATTCTAACGCATTGTCAAGCAGACTGCAATCCATGTCACACTTACTATCAATACATTAATGTTGCAATGCATTCTCGAATTCTGCAATGTCCCTAAATCGCTCTATCTGGAAAAATCCCTGAAATCAATATTTCAAACAAAAGAAACGAATCACTCATCCCATAAATCCTACCAAATTAATACATTCACGTGAAGGTCATCGGACACAGTCGCTTGTATACTGAAGTCCAGCTTCATACAACTAGAGAAAGCGGCAAACAACATTTGGTTTTGCCATCCTCGCTCGTGCATCCAGATCCCCTAAAGCAACAAATAACGGTCTATGTTCATTGCATATCTTTCTATTTCTTGGTTCAAACCCTATGAAGATCATGATGAAACCCGTCTTTGTAGTCAATGCCAAGTAAAATGAGTCAAGAAACAACAAAGAAGCGCAGAACGGTGGGAACTGAACATGAAAACGTAAAATCAAACAAGGTCTCAGTTAACCAGATTCAAAGACTATCATCCGTTTTCCCTGTGAAAACTATAAGAGTCTTGTTAAGTAATCTAGGGATTGGAATTTACCTGCTCGATATCGTCGTTTTAATATATTTTGTGTTCAGCGGAACACCAGGTCTTTAAGCGGATCTTGCAAGATTACTTCGAACATCAGAAACTAGATAAAAGGAAACGGAACATCGAACGTTACATTTATAAAGATCTTGTAGACGGGCATCCCTTAGTCCTTATACACAGCGTGTTTGTAACGTATAAGTGCCTGACGATCAATTACCAACAAAAGAAGAAAAGAAAAAAGGAAGAAAAAAAAAAGTGCCTGACGATCTGCAGTCGCGCGAATCGCGAATCCGACTCGCTACTCGGTGAGTGAATGAAAAGCAGCCCATAATCCACACAAGCCACTACTTGAAACGCGGCCAATAAAGACAGGTAAAAAGGTATCATACATCCGAAGACAGCTAAATCATCCTACATGTGAAGCAGAGAGGTGGAATAGCTGGTGATATAGATTAAAATTAGCCACGTAAAAATAATAATAATAATAATAATAACAAGTAACAAATTTTAAAATTTTATTTTTCTTGTCAGAAGAGTTCCGAGATAGGAGATTTATACTCATTTAATTGTGTGAATCCTTATTCATGAAATCTAGGGATTTACCTTTTTACATTAAAAAAACATAAATCCATAAAGTTAGGGGTATTAAGTAAAATTAAGAGATTTCACCCTTATTGTAAAAATGCTATACATTTGAATCATGACTCCGTATATTTCTTTTTAGGATGAATCTATAAATTTCATTTCAAATATTCAGGCTAACCAAATTGTTAATTTTATAAACCATGACTCCATAGATTTGAAATCTCCTGGCACAAGTAACCAAACGGGCCCTTGTCCATTATAGGTACAAATATGAAATGGTTTGTTAACTTTTGTCCATAATAAATTGTGATATGAAGTGGTTTGTTAATTTTTGTCCATTATAAATTGTGAAATGAAATATAAGTTTGGTATGTCAACATAAACCCTTATGTTCTATATCGTTTGTGTTTTCTTTGAAATGAATTAAAGAACACTACCAAATGCAAGATGATGATTGGGATACCTCTAAGAAATCTATAGCTCCTCCTCCCCATGGTGATGAAGTCGATGATTGGAACACCTCTAAGAAATCTATAGCTAGCTGCTCCTTCATTTGAGTGGGTACAAAATTGGACTTTTTATTTGTCTGATTATAACTGATGATGACGATAGCCGTTTGTATATATGAGGTTCATTCGAGCTAGGGGTGTCAATTTGTAGTTGAACAGTTAAAACCAAATCAAACTTGCATGAGCCAAAGCTTAATAGATTACGTTTGAGTTGGGGAAGCACAGCTTGAACTAGCCCAAAACCAAACTACAACCCTTTATAGCCCATTTTACAGTTGTATACTAAATATTGTCCGAATTGTCATATTACCACTTGGTATTTGGTATAGACAGTAAAAAAGATTAAACATGAATTCAAAAATCAAATAGTCATTCTATTAATTGTAAAGGACAGTCAAAATGATTAAGTATGAATGCACGGTTTAATTATTAATTTTGTTCAAATTAAATAAATAATTATCCAATCAAACAGTTGAATGTACTTCTTCTACACATCAAACTAATTACCAATTAAAGCAGAGACATATTTCATATAAGGGAAAAAAATCTACATTCTCACATAGCAATAACCCAATTTCAAGACAACCAATCATAGCACAATATGGATTTTAAAAGGATTATTGGTTCAAGGATTTGTTACTGAGGCTATCCGATGGAGCATAGGGAATGAACTTGCAGTCCCAATGTTACTACTTACTATATTGGTTATTGATTTCTACGGAATTGGTGGGTTCTCTACAACATGGAATGACTTATAATTTTCTAACGGAAATCAACCAATAGCAATTTTGATTTGATTGAAGTTTTGATTTGATTGAAGTTTGGCTTTTGTTGCAAGATATTCAACTATTTATTTTGTTTTATTGCATATCATAAATCATTAGCCCAGATTGTTAGTTAACCCGAATCCAAACCACACCAAACTAAAACAAGCCTAGAACCGTAAATTTGCAAACAGGTTGTGTTTGGGTTGGGTGTTTTTAGTCTGGACCGTCTCAAACTACACTATTGACACCCCTAATATGCGCTAGCTTACACGCACCTTGATTACATTTTTCAGGGGATTTTTATGTAATTAATATAAGCAAGGCTTAAGCCCTACACTTGAAGGAATTCAAACTATGACCTCCTACATGGAAGCATTGGTTTTTTGCCAACTAACACTCGTCGGGGTTGATGATGACAATAATTGGTTAGGAGAAAGTCTTTACCCTACCGGAATGTTGTAGATTAGGTGGTGGATTTGAGAACCATAGGGAGTGGTTGCGCAAAAGAGCGTGTGGTAGTCTAATCTACCAATATAGGAAAATAATAATAATAAAGGGGTAAAAGATGGGGGTAGTCGCTGGCAGGGGGAAGGGTGAGGTGGTTTCCGACAGTGGCGATGGTGGTCAGTTTCCGCCAAGGTATAGGTAGAAGATGGAAATCCCTTCACCCAATTGGGTATGATAGGGTATTAAATTTGGGGCATTGTTGTCGTTTTTCATTATAGACTAAGGGCATTTAGGTAATTTTATTACTCATTTGACAACACAATTTAATTGTGGGTAACTTGTAATTGTGCGTGTTGCCATGTAATTTTAGGGATAATAGTAGGTCGTCACTAATTTCACCCAAAAAATAGCGGGTGCAAGGTAATTTTCTCTAAAATTAACCGATTGACATTGTTGGATTGATGCTTGGCATCCTAATAACACCTATCACCATGTTTGCAAGCCCCAGTCTGAAAATAAAAAGGGCAAATAACTCGATTCTTCTCTGTGTACCAAATATAGATACCAAATGCTCCGCCATTAATTCAAGAAGTCATCTAGTAAATCCAATCTATCTTCTTCTTAAAACCACCTTTGCTCTTTGATCCAAGTTTCCTTTAGGCAAGACACAATGAAAACCACGGTGCACAAAACAAAGATAAGATACCTTAAGGGTGGCTTCCGACAGGGAGAAAGGGTGTGGTGGATTCTATGGTATTGGGTGGTTTCAAGGTGTTGGTAGAGGATAGGTGAAGGGAGAACCCACCTAAGAATTGGGCATGATAGGTATTAAATGGGGATAACTACATAATTTTACTATCAAAGGGCATTATGGTCATTTATAAGTTCACTTAATAGATTATTGATTCAAAACCTAAATGTGGGTAGCTTGTAATTTAGCATGTGAGTGTTTTATAATTTAAGCTATTAGAGTGGAGAACCATAGTTTCACTCGCTTATAGGGGGTGACATGTAAAAAGTTATATTTTAAAATTGATTTGAATTCCACGTCTTATATGTAATTCCAGATACAAATGAGAAAGAGGTGCCTTGAGTTTTGTCATAGAGTTGAAGGGTATGTAAAAACTGAAATTAATAAAAGAAATAAGGGCAAAGTTGGTCATAAAAGTGATAAATTATCTTTAAATTTATTGATTTGATATCACGTAGTAGGGGTGTCAATGTTGCGGTTTTTGCTGAGAAAACGCTTAGCCCAAACATGGCTTATTAGCAAAATAATGGTTTTGGAATGGTTTGGTGCAGTTTGGATTTGGGTTGACTAACAATTTGGACTTACAATTTGTACTAAATTAAAATGTCTATTGCATTTTAGTATCATGATTTTTATTAAAACCTAATTATATAGGATTCTTATTCTTATATGACTAACGGGTTGGCTTGAACTCGTTCGGACTAGGACTGTTTAGTCCGTTAAGATTCAATTTGGGCCAGGTTGATCCGATTTGAAAGGTTCGAGTTGTAAATTGACACCCCTACCACAAGGGAGGCAAATACTAAGTCTTAGATTTTGTTAGACTAAAAATGATACATACCAAACTTCAGAGATCTAGATAAAATTAGGAGAACTGTAGACTTCGATACTTGGGGAAATAAGAGGAAAGAAGATAATGAAATGGGAGGGTAGAGTAGTCTTTTTGTCCCCAGTGCTAATAGGTCTAGCAGAAAAGGGGATTTATGAAACTTGAAATGGGGGTGTCATTGGTCACAGTCTGCCGTTTGGGCCTTTGGGGTGTGTACTGCAAACCGCCCAATTATACCGTATTAGGGGTGGTTTGGGGATCAATCTTGCTCCTTCTAAATATAGGAAATTCATCAGGTCCATTTCACTTGTTAGAAATGGATCATTAATCTCCTTGTAGATTTGTATCAAGTGTCCCAACATCACATCAAATGTTTGAAATATATTTTTAAATCATATAAAAAAGTTGATTGATGTGACTGATAAATGAATTTCAACCATTTGATGTAATGTTATAATAGCATACATCCACGAGAAATGGATGGTCAATTTCTTTGTTAGTGATGGATCTAGATATTGGTCCTCTAAATATATCCCATCAGTTGTGTTATTTGGTAAGAAAATATATCCCATCAGTTACTTATATTACGCTGCACAATCGCGTACGCACGGAACTGCAAAATTTCATCGCAAGATACTGTCATATCTGCGCGTGAGGGGCTAGGCAACATGCGCTTTCATTCAGTTCTCAGTCTTTCTCTGTGAGTACCCTAGGAGTGCCTGTTGGAACGGCCGCAGACGGGGAAGAAAGCGCACGTTAGGTTTGGCGTAACTATAATAAATGCATTTCAGCTGAGCCGTCCAGTTATCAGATATCCATCCATTAAGTTAAAATTTTCGCGCTGGTTAGCTCTCTTATCTCAATTTCATTTCTTTAAAAGAAAAAAGCACTTCGCGAGTTGAAGCTTGGTTTACGGTATGGTAGTTTCTATGTCATCCTTCAATGTTTACCTGTTTAAACCGAGTTTGTTCTTCTTTTTAATTTTTAGAAAATAAATTTTATTGATAGGTCTAGTCATCTTGCAATCATATGTATCTCTTAGGGTTTAAGCCAGTCATCGGTTTCTTTAGGGTTTATATCCTCATTTTTATGTCTTAGTGAGTTCGAGTGATAATTCAGTTCAGTGTGATTGGTACTCGTAAGGTTTACCGTTATTTGGGCTCTCTTTTACTGTACCTTTGTTGAATGACTGGGAGAACTCTGGTATTTCTTTTCAGTTGATTTGGTGCAGGTGGGTCGCTGAGCATGTGAAATGAAGCTGTTTGGTTGTTCGACTAGGAGTTTGCTGAAAAGGACTCAAACAAAACATATAGCAACTGTACAGTATTGAAATAATAAAACTGTTTGAAAACTTCCGTTCATGCTGAGGCTATTTTAATAGAATTAATGCACCCAGGCGTCAATCATGGTGACTTAATTTAGTGCTTGTGGAGTGTTGAGGACTAAGGAAACCTGGTTGCAGGTTTCTGTCACTACTGTGGACGGTGGGGTTTGTTGTTCATTTTTTCCTTGTCTGACGGTGGGGGGGAACTGCAGCCCTTCTCATCAGGTGATAGCAGGTCTGTCATTGTTCAGCTTGGCTTAAGGACCTGATGGACTCTGGTCGATTTGCCACAATGGCTGGAGTACAAATGAACTGTTGGTAGAGTTTCTTGATACTCCGTGCACTCGTTGATATAACCCTACCCAATAGACCTTAAGGCTGCGTTTGTTTACTGGAATATAGGTGGGGTGGGAAAATTCTTGAAAAAAGTGTAGATTTATTACTTTTCCCTTAAATTCCAAAATGGTAGATTGTTTGGTTGCTTGGGGGGGGAAGTGAGAGACAAGTTTACTTGAATCAAGGAAAATTGTCTTGTGATGTGGCAGCCCAACTTTCCCACCCCAAACCATTTTAAAACCCCACATATTTGGTGGGACTTTGTGAGAAAGTTGGGAAAAGTAAAAAGTGGGACCCACCACTATCACTTTTCCAGAAAACCATTTCCTTTCCTTCCCTTTCCTTCTCCCTCACCCCACTACACATGGGGCCCACATGTTTTTTTTTCTTCCCACCCCACCTTTGCAAACAAACGTAGCCTAAGGCTTCCCGAACCTTCACCTGACCTAAAAGCCCTGAATTTTCTATTTTAGCTTATTCAAACCTGCATGTTCATTGGAGATCCTGATTATCGGCTCCTAATTTCTCTTCTATTGATCTAGAACTATATCAGGGTTGTACCTAGTTTTGGATTTGGTGAGTGGAAGTGATTTCTCGAAGCAGGTTGTAGCACTCAAAGAGGTGGAACCAAGTCACACTGTGCTATGGTGGTAAGCATTGGATGCCACCTTGGGTGGGGGCATGGGACATGCTGGTTTGTTTCATTGCGGATAGGTGAGGATACCCATTGTGGGGTTGTGGCCCATGCAGTTGAGTGTGATAGATGGGCAGAAACAAAGGCACGGTTTGTAGAGTGGACATCAGCACCGGTCTTCTTTATGGTGACTTGAGGATCTAAGTCAAGTTGGAGATTGTTGGGTGCGTGTGATTGGGTCAATTATATATAAGAGGGTGAAATTGTGTTTAAAAGGGACTAGGGGCATGCTTTTCCCTATATATTGCATTTTTGTGGAAAACCTTGGTAACAAGCAACGAGGAACACATTGTGAGGTGGAGGGTGGTGTGGAGTGTTTCTCTATGAAAGAGTAAGAAATCTTTGGTAGAGTCTGTTGTTTTCTCTTGTGGATGTAAGCAATCTTGTTGAACAACATTAAATTCCCTGTTTTGCTTGTGATTATTTGCTTGGATTCTTTGTTGTGGTCATGCATTCATCCGCAACAGTTCTGATGCTCAATTGTTTTACCCAGTGACAAGATTGTTGGAGATCTAAAATCCAGTCATAAAGATGGGGATTGAATTATGAAAGTGACAAGTTCATCATGCATAATAATTAGTGAAAAACTTTAGGTTAGACAAGATGTTTTCTGTTTTCCACAGGTGAACAGTGAACTATTTAACTTGATTGATGACTAATGTTGCAGGTTGGCTGATGGACATTTGTCATAATTTTGTATATTTTTTTTCACTGGGGATTAAAGGAAATAAAATGCTTGATAACCAGTTTGTTCAATTGCTATTGAAAAGTAATAACTGTAACAATGTGATTGTTACATCTTTACCTCCCAAATTATGTATGATGTAGATATTTTATTGCTGCAAAAAACTATTTTGGTTGGATATTGTATTGCTGCAAAAAACTATTTTACTTGGAATCTAATAGTTGTGTACTCGTATAGTATCACCAAAGTCGTGTATTATCCATCTTATTTGATTTTGCTTTTATGTATTCTCTTGTTCTGATTAAATTTCTTACTAAAACGAAGCTATACTATTAACAGAGTGTTGACCATGACAAAGAGAAACAAAAAAGTAAAAAACAAAGCCACGCCACCTGTGGAACAACCCCGTACCAAGAAAAAGAGAGAGAGAAGACTAGCAAGGAAGAAGCAGAGGAAGGCTGCTCTGAAGGCTTCAAATACCAATGCAGTTCCATCTGCTGATCATGCTACTACTTCCAATCCTACTCCTAATGTTGATCCTGTTTCAAATACTAATGGTGGTGGGCCTGTCAAAGGGGGTGAAAATAAAGGGAAAGATACTAGTGATTCAGTGTCTGGGTTCATTTTCATGTGCAATGGGAGAACAAAAGCAGAATGCTACCAGTACCGCGTATTTGGACTGCCTGCTGGGAAGATTGATACTGTAGAGAAGATTAAGAAGGGGACAAAACTCTTTCTGTTTGATTTTGATCTAAAGCTGCTCTATGGTGTATATAAGGCTACATGTAGTGGAAAATTGAGCTTGGAGCCAGCTGCTTTTGGTGGGAGATTTCCTGCTCAGGTATATGATCTTCCGTAATTATTGATTTTTAAAATTTTTTTTATTAGGTGGGAAATATTAGAGATTTAAAAAAGAATTGTACTTAATCATCAAGATAAAGCATCTGGTACACCAAGGATGATGTGCTGTCCACTTGAATGTGGACCACATTTGGAACGTTTGCATGACTTCATCTTGACAGGAAACTACACCCCAATTGCTGTTTACTGTCTCAAGAACTCAGAAATCTTCCAATTTCATAATATCAGAATGCTTGAAAATCTCGTCTAACCATAAGAGAGAGTTATGACTTATGACTACCAAGTTGGCTAATGGGCCTCTGAATTTATTCAAGTTAATGAGTCGTGTTAAAACTTAAGCATGGAAACTTTCCTTTGCCAGTTGCTGCATTAGCTGGTGTTGAAGATAATTTATTTTCCAGGCTTGTGATAATTGAGGAAATGTCTACTTCAAACTCTTGGGTAACTCAGACAGCTGTTTTTTGAGCTTCCTGCAGGACTGAAAGGGCAGAGACAAGCTCTGGATATCAAGAAAATGCTGTATATCTATTATTAGTTGTTAAGATTTGTGTGAGATATGGATACAACTGCAGTTAGATTGGAGTTCTGAATTTTCTGTAGTTACTACCTTGGTGCTGCAGTTTCTATTCTTCTATAGTTTCCTTATTTTCTTGCTTTCTATTTTTCTGTGAACAGAATGTTGGACTGAATACTCTGTAATATTTTTGTTTCTATTTTTAGACTGAATATTCTATAATATTTGTTTATACTTTTAGTGGACAGAATTTTATCCTAGTAGATTGTCATTGCTGATTGCAGCCCATAATTAAAGTGGCGTGCAATTCTTGCGATTCTGGGAGATCTATCCAGAATCGCAGGGAGTTGTTCCTTTTTTGCTGCTTCTTCTTCTTTGCTTCTTTTATTCATTCTAGAGTTGGTTTGATTTTTAGAGTCTGGTTTCTGAGATGGTATCAGAGCTCTTGTAGTCAAACTAGTGATCTTAAAGTCGAGGTCTTCTGAGAGAGGTCCGCCCCCCTTTTTCTGTTTTGGTGTGCAGCCACGTATTGCTGCAAGTAATATATTTTAGATTAGTTTTTCATGAAATCAGATCTCCAATCTGATTCTAGTTGTGTCCATATATCATGCAAATCTTAACATTAGTAGTCACTTGTCATGACTTTGAGGAAAAACACAGGGGCTTAATGGCTAATGCCACTTAGTTAAAGGTTATATTCTTAATGCCAGATAAGATACTAAAAGAACTAAATTTTACTCTTATTGCTGAAAGCATGATTTGATGAATATTTGCTCCCTCTCTGTCCATAGTGAGGAACCTTGAATTCCAACTAAGACTATAAAGCTAATTCCAGAGGATCAGTATTGACTCTAGTTGTAAGGACTTGAAAAAAGTCCAGACAAAAAGTAGGTGAAAGGAAAGAGGAATGTATACCTCTTTTTAGATCTGGTGAAATTCCCTTCCCAAATGAGATCTATTTTGGCTCATGAAAGTAGATTCGTTGACCTTTCTAGATATCTGTAAAACCATAATGGTGTGACAGAAGTCAAAACTCTAAGAAATAGAAACTTGAAAGCGTTGGACGGCTGAATTCTTTAGAGTTTCTAGTAGACTTTAATCTGATTTGATTGGACTTAGTTTCTTATTAGACTTGTCGGAGAGCCAAAAGCAACAGAAGTCTAGTAGTTATAGGCCTTCAGACTTAAATTGAGATGGATAACTTACTGTTTGGATGCTTTATTTTGTGACCCAACATTAGTGTCTTTCTTGAAAGTTGCTTCTGTTCTTGGTCTTAAAGCAGCTCTTCTACCCATTTCGAATTGCCAGTTACAAAGTAAACCCATGGAATCAACGCCCAAGAGCATATATGATCCAATCCTAGATTATTCCTAAGGAGAGAAGCCCAATCTGGTGATGAATCTGCATCAGAATTATAATTAGGTGACTGCCTGAAAATAGAATATTCCACTTAAGCTCAGTGGCTATGTGCCTGAGCGATCTCTCCTGATGCACCTCATGATCCTACTTCTTGTCCTTATTTTCGTTTTTTCTCATTTTGTTTGTAGTTTCATGGACACATATTGAGTAAGAAACCTCGTTGCACAAGCTATAAGAGGAGTCCCTTAAAACTTGGTCTCTTCAATACAGAAGCTTTCTCAGTAGCTTTAATGAGGGAAAATTTCGGTGCCACCCTTTGAGTTATCCTGCTGAGATTAATGCCACCCCCTAGGTTACGATATTTATCAGTTAGACCCCTTATTACTAACACTGTTAGTCTCAGTGGTTTAGGGTATGTTGAGGCTCTAAAACCCTGCTGTGATTCAGGTCTGAAATTTCAAATAGAAACCTAATTAGGGTTTGAAACAAGGTTCAGTTAGGGTTAGGTCAAGCTCTGCCCTTTCTGTTTCTGCAGATTCAGAACTTATTCTAATGGTTCTGGATCATGGACAAGGTCTGAATTAGGCTCAGCAGTCAGGCTTCAGGATGTTTGATGTTTACCAAAATTCTGAAATTTCTGTTTCTCAGAATTCGGTCAAAGCAGGGGACCGAATGGGAAACGGGAAAGTTTCTGCTATGCGCAGAACAGGGAAGGGGCAGGGTGTCTTGTGAATGGAGTAGAAGGTGAGGAAAGGGTGCGATGGGTGGTGTGGGGCTTCAACTTACTTGGGGCTGCTCTAAATTGCTTGTGTACTGCTGTGAATGACTTGAATTAATGCTGCTGGAATGCCTTGAAGAAGACGAGTTGCTGCTAGAATTTCTGAACTTTGAGAATTATCCTCCAACCGAGGCCATAAGGGTTTCCTTCCCCATGGCCCAAGCCTCTATTAACTCAAAATAATCCAATCTGCTTTCTTCAGAAATAAAGAGGCTTTTTATAGCCAATTACAAGACACTTTGACTCAACTTGGGATTCCCATCTAATAGGGATCCACACTTTAATACTAAACAAACTCTTACTAACATAGGTCCCAATTAACTAATTTCAGAAATAAACAAGCTCTAAGAGATAAGAAACTCACATAACTAAAATAGAAACAAACTCTAAAAGATATGATCCCCTTCTAGATGAGGAATCCTATCCATAATTAACTAACTCAACATAATTCTCAAGCTACTGACTCAAACAGAAGACTGAAAGTAGATTCATGACCCTTGGATTGAGGGGATTCTGGCAAGACCCTTGTTGAGTCCCAAAAAGGGGCTTAAATGACCAAAAATTCAGCCAGCTTTAAGTGCCTTTTTGGTCTTATTTTTGGGCCCAATTTTAGGGGGTCCAACCCCTGTTACATCACTTATTGTTGTATCGTAAGAGTAGAAGATAGAGAAGGAAAGTAAAATGAAAAAAAAAAAAAAAAATCATTTTCAAATCATGTAAAAGACACAGGAATGGAAGAAGAGCAATGGTTGCAGATAGTAGAGGAAGACGAAGATCAGTGAGCATAGGGTTTTTTGTTTAAGGGTGTTCTTGTCTTTTGAAAAGTCCAACTTGCTTACATCAGCACGTAGCTCTGATTTCTTAACAGTAGAGGGTTTGATTGATATATTTTTCTCCCATAGGGGGTCTGATTGATAAATTGGGTAACTCAGGGGGTGGGATTAATTTTAGGGGGTAACTTAGGGGGTTGGAGCTAAAAATTTCCCTTTTAATAAATTAGAATCTTTAGAGCTGGAGCTTTTACTATGTATTCCAACTATCTACAAAAATGATAGAAAAGAAAGATAATACTACTCAAATAGATCTAGATCCCAGGATATGGTTTCTTGAAAGAACATAGCTGACTAAAACCATCTTGAGAATTGATACAAATAAACTAAGGTGAATTGCAGATCATTGTTCTAGCCTTGTGTTTCTTCCTACAAGCATACTTATGATTCGTCTTGGATTTTGCATAAGGAGCAGTATTTTTGGGAGGCACATTTTTAAATTTATTTGTTTTTGCTAGGTGAAATTCCGGATTCATATGGACTGCTTACCGCTGCCTGAAAATACTTTCAAACATGCAATCCTTGAAAATTACCAAGGTGGTACAAAATTTAATCCAGAGCTAACAAATATACAGGTTGGTTTTTCCCCCCTTCATGTAATTTGGTTACTTCATTGTTGAGTCATTTGTGATCCCCATGTAAACAAATTTGTGTGGTTTTTCTAATGGGATAATATATTTTTTATCTAATGCAGGTCAAGAAACTAATTTCTTTGTTTCGTCTTGTTCTTGCATCAACGCAAGCACCTTCTGTTCCCCCTCTACCTAGTGTAGCCCCACCATGGGCACACCCACCTTCATTAATTGAAAACCAATACCAACGCCCTATGAGGATTGCTCCTTCAGAAGATCCATATAATGGTGGAGCTTATCATGGTTATGGCCCACCAACCCTGGAATCTCATTTTGCCCTGCCTGCACCACAGGCTCAGGATGACCCATATATTGCTGGTGCTCACCATAGACATCCACCACCAGTCCTGAAGTCTCAATATGTTCAATCAATGGTTCCACAGGGAAGGACGGCTCCTCCTGAAGACCCATACATTGCTAGAGCTCGCCTAAGAGATGCACCACAAACCTTAGAATCCCGATATGTACCTCGCGTAGGCCCACCGGTAAATGATCGTTATGGCTCAACTGTTGGTCTACCACCTTACGGTGACCCATATTATTCTGCAGAACCACATTTGCCATATGTTCCTGAGAATGTGGCTCTACACTCGCAGGATCCATACAACAGGTAATCTTTTAAACCTTCTTTCCCCATTTGTGTGGATGTGCCCCCCGTCTCAATTAAAAAAAAGAGAAAGGAAAAAGCAGGTGCTAGGAGCTTAGACTGTAGCAACGAGAACAAGCCTTGTCCTAACTAAATGGGGTCAGCTATATGGATCCTTGACTTTCAATGAGCTCTTTGTGACTCATCATGGGATTATGCATAATTTTTATATTGGGCTTTGTCTTGTTTGATAGATGATGAGATGGATCTTCATTATTTATTATTATTTGGATGAATAAGAGTTCATCACCAAAACTCCGTAAAGGAAGAGAGAATGTACAAGAGGGGGGGGGGGAATAAAAAAGGTCTTTAGCTACAAGACCGGAAGGTGGAATCTAAACCCTAGGTAACAATAATAAGCTTGTTCCATGAAGTATTGCCAACAGGGGTGGGGAATTATATGCAACTTAGTGGAGACATTGAAGCAGATGGCTTTCCAAATCGAGTCCAAAGATTTAGATTTGGAGGTCCATCTCTTAAGGTTATGCTTTCACCAAAGGTGGTGGATGGTAGCTCCAAAAAGCAACTTACCTACTCGGTCGTGAATAAAATCCCTAGAAAAGAGCTTTAGAACCCAAGGCCAATTTCTAGCAAATCCAAAGGAGCATCTGGGGCAAGGCCAAATGGAAGCAGAGGCTTTCCCCTAAAGTTGATGGGAGAAAGGGAAGGAAAAGAAGAGGTGGTCAATGTCAAAATCATTCTAGCAAAGGATGCAATTAAGGTTAGTAGGGACGTGGTGATGGATGAGGAACAACTGCGTGGGAAGGTCAATAGCTTAGGGTACAAAGGGGGAAGGAGTGGTGAGGGATGTGGCCTTTGAACCAAACCAAGGGAGCCCAAGGGACAATATTGGAGGGGCGTGGATGTGGTTCCAAGTCGAGGTAGTGGTGAAAAGGTCCAAGGAGTTCAGAAGCCAAATGAAGCGGTCATGAGAAAGCGTGGAGTGGGGGAGGAGAGAGGACTAGACCTATGTGAGACTTGGTGGGATTGGGTTGGGGGCGTCCAAGAGCCATCAGAGATGAAGGATGAGAGGGTGGCAGATTTGGGAATATGAGAGTCACGTGGGACAAAAAAAAAAACCCCCCCCCCCGCGGCGGGGGGGGGGGGCCGCTGGTGTTTTCTTTTTGGGGGGGCCCCGGGCCGCCGGGGGGGGGGGGCCCCCCCGGGGGGGGGGCCCCCCCCCCCCCCCCCCCCCCCCCCCCCCCCCCCCCCCCCCCCCCCCCCCCCCCCCCCCCCCCCCCCCCCCCCCCCCCCCCCCCCCCCCCCCCCATAGCTCCCCCCGGACCCCCCCCCCCCGGCCCTCACCCGCCCTCCTCAATAATTGTGAACCACGAAATTACCGTTCACGCTACAGTAGCGTGAACAGTAACCTAGATTGATATTTTTCATATTTGGTGGGCCCCAAGTCTAGCTTGCATGGAAATAGATTCAAATTTGGTGGGCCCAAACTCCAGCTTGCAAGGAGATAAAATAGGATCTGTTTTCGTGGGAGTTCTAGAGATAATTTAGAATTTTATTATTTATTATTGGGATAATCATGTAATCGAAGTTTTTTATTTGGGTAGGATATCTAGGATAAATTTTAGTTAGTTTTAAATTACCAAGAGTCCTATTATAGTCTGTTTTTCGTATCAAGTATGTTTGTTTTGTTATTTAAACACTTGTAATCAGCTTATTGAGAGGGAATAGAAAAAAATGAATTGAAGCTTGAGCTTTGTGCGTTTGCAGCCCCCCCTTCTCTCCTCTTTTCTTCTTCTTCTTCTTCTTTTCTTCTTATGAGTGTTCTTCTCTCTCTTCCTCTTCTTCAAGACTAATTCTTCTAAGATTTCCCTTCTTCCCCCTATCTTCTTTATATCCTTCTTTCTTCTATATTCTGTCCCCCATTACATGCACCACATGGGGGCCAAAGAAATTTTAGAGGGTGCCAAAGGTCAAGCCAACAGGAGATAGAAGAACCATCCAAAATCTTGGTGGAAATAGCCGAGATGGTGGGTCGGTAGGGAGCGGAGCAGTCCAAATGGAGACATGCTTCAGGAGATAGGACTATAGGAGTAAAGCCAGTTGTCCCAAATGGAGTTATGACTGGGGCCCTGGTGGAAATCTTCTAATAGAGTTTTAGGAGGTTGGCATTATTGTAGTCTTGGATCCTCTTGATCGCCAAGCCAGCTTCCTTTTTGGGGCAGCAAGCTTGGCACCAACTAATGGGGTGGAGGAAACGGGAACCTTCGCGGCCTTTCTAGAGGAAGTAGCGGAAGAGAGCTTCCCTGACTTGAATGGTGGCTTTGGGGAGGGTGAAGATGCCACAACAATAGAGGTAAGATGACTGGAGGACAGAATGAATGAGGACCACTCAACCAACGATGGAAAGAAGCTTGCTTTTCGAAAGTTGGAGCTTCTTGCAGATGTGATCCAGCATGGGAATATAGTGTGAATGGGTGAGCATACCTGGGATGAGGGGAAGGCCAAGGTAGTTCACCGAGAAGGAGCCCAGGGTGAACTTTTCAAGAAAGGGTGGTAATAGGTTAATTGTCAGAACTTTTGAGTAGGGGTGTAAACGGATCCGATTCGGATCGGATAGTGGTAATACCATATTTGCATCCTATTATATTCGGACGCATTCGGATAATATCCTATCGGTTTTCGGAAGGATTCAGATGATAATCGAATAATTATTTTCTTAAATAGATTCTTCTAAATGGGTATGAATATAGATTGAATTCAAGTTTTCAACTACCCTGTTGGCATCTTTACCATTTTATTTGTGATGGTTAGGTTTGAAATTTAAGAATTTAGTAACTTTGGTATTTATTTTAGTAGAGAATCTAGAAAAATAGTCATATATCTTAAGTAAAAGGTCTACAAAAATAAGAAAACAAATTCAAATAAGTAACTTAATCGGATAATTTTATCGGACGGATAATAACCGGTAAGAAAAGGACATACCATATCCGCATCCTATTAGCAACCGGACGGATTCGGATACCCCTAAACAGATGCGGATGCGAATTTGGAAGTGGATTTCGGTTATCCATTTACACCCCACTTTTGAGCGAGTATATGAACTTTTAGTCTATTCCTGGAAAATACTGATGAATTGTGATGCACAGATACCTGAACATGTGAGGAGTGTCGAGTGATAATGGGTTGATGGTCAGAACTGTTTGGTGAATACAATAAATGTCAGCATGAACTTGGAAATTACTGATGAAAAAATTTTAGATGAAAGAGGTTAATTTGATTGAATATGCTAATTTAATTCATCCAAAAAAAATGCTGATTTATACTGGTGAGAGTTTAGGATATGTAAATTTTGATGTGTTTTAGCAGATGGCATTAATCATGGAATAGGTCGAAATGCCTGCATTTTCAAAAAACGAGACGAAACTACCAGCTCTTTTAGATCCTTGTTGAAATAGCAGCACATCCAGGTGTTTGATGTGTTTTAGTAGATGGCATTAATCATGGAATTGGAAATGCCTGCATTTTCAAAAAACGAGACGGAACTACCAAGATTTCTTCCCAATACAAAGTTTCGACCAACATTTCATAGGTTTCGACACTTCAATTTGTTTTTCCTTGGTTTTTGTTGATTTCTATCCCATTTCACTTAATTTCCACAACTCCTTAGCCTTCAAACACATCTTTTGCTCCTCTTTTCCCTTCAAACACCTCCTAATTTCGACAATTCCAAACTTCCCCTTTTTATATTTTTGTTTTGTTCGTTCCTTAAATGATTTTGTATTGCTTTGAAATTAATATACGTCTAGTCTAGGACTATCTTATGATGATTGTGTATTGTTGAACTTATTTTTTGATTATTGCTACTATTTTTTTAACTTCTGATTTTAAAAAGTATTTTCTAAATTATTTCAAAATACTTATTATATATGGGCTTGAACTTAATATATGTGAGACACCATCACTTGATCTAGTTGGTCATTGTATTTTGTTGACTTGTTGTAGATGTAACCATTCTATCAAACAATTCATGTATGTTGATGATTTTATGCTTGTATGCAACACAGTTTTTACTTGTTGGAACCAAAGATTTGTTAATATACTTGAATGATAATTTTTCAGTGATTTTTTTTTTGTGGTAAAATACTAGTTCCATTGTGTTTATTATGCTTTAAATAGGTAAGAGACAAGAAATTAGATGAAATGGAGGTCACATAAGGCCCACCACTTGGGGTCGAAATTTCAAAAAAAATACCAAGTTTTCCTGGGGATTTCTGTTTTTACCTAAGTTTCGACCAAAATTTGCACTATGGGCATTATATAGGTTTTGAAATTAATGAGCTGTCTAGATATATTTTGTTTGAGAATAGAATTCATTACCAACAGGAGAGAAAGATGGTATAAGCCAGGGGAAACAGGAGAGAACAAATGATATTACACATAGTAGAAGTAAATTGCAAAAATGACAAAACAGGGAAAACTGGGCCCATTCCTTAGATTTGCGTGGTTTGGAGGCACAGTCATTATTTAGGTAGGTGGCAGCCCTAGAAACAATTAGCATGAAGCTTCAAGATCTTTCCAAAGAAAGGCACACATGTGGGACTCCGGCTCTTTAAAGAGGGACTTGTGTAATCTGAGGATACCAGATAGATAAATAGAAGATGATTGAAGAATAGATCTGGTCAACTCAAGGAAGGTGGCTTAGTGGAGAAGCCTGCCATCCAAAGTCTGGAGCCTCTTGCCCAAGAGGTCGACAATTGAAGTGCAGTAGAGAGTAGAATTAAAAGTTAAGTCCAAATACTTGACTGAAGTTGGCCCAAGGAGAACCCATTTTCTCTTTCAAGGAACTCTTGTTTAGCATCCTTAGGATGTGTAAACTGAAACCGTACAACATTGGCAACTACAACAACTACTATTACTCAGTTTTATCCAAAATAAATTAGGTCGCAAAGTACAGATCAGTCTGTTCAAGATCAAACTTGATACAAGGCTAAGCTACATGTGTCTTTCCTTTTCGTTTCTCCTGAGTCATTTTAGGTATGCTCCTAGCTCTCTTAGCTTATTCAGTCTAAATCAACTTCTACATATGGGAACATCTAAAGGCTTGCATTGTACATGGCCATATCACCTCAACGTACTTTTTGAAGGTTCATGTATCGGAGCTACCGTCAAATCAGCTAGGTTGCGATTATTTCCTTGTCCTTGGTAATTTAAAAACACATCCATTTCAACATCCACATCTCAGCTGCTCTTAACACCATCCAACTCGGTCTGAAAATCTTCATTTAAGTTTGAAAGGAATACGTTGATCACTTATCACCCACTTTGGATGGATGATGTAACCCAAGGTCTGGGCTAGTCTTTAGGACCGTCTCAAATAGAACCAGCAGCAAATTAGGGTTTAAGTTTGCTGTTCTAGGCCTGATTTCAGTCGAATTCTCAATGAACTGCAGCTGTACTTGACCAGGTATGACCTGCAGATAAGCTTGTTTGACTTCCAAACCCTAGTTCGAGGGTTAGGAGGAGAATGGTTTTGGAGGGGAAGATATGGTACAGCCAGGCTGTATTAAGTCTGAAACTTGAGAGAATTAATTCTGTTTTATTTTCTGTAATTTTAGAATTAATTCGTTAAGGCTAGAGTTCAGAACTAAGTTTCCTATTTGGCTTAGGACTGAGCTCTATTATATAGCCTTATATTGATGGAAAATTAAAACTAGGAATAAGAAAAAAGAAAACCAACTTGAAGTTGAACTCAACTTAGTGAATCCAATTTGGCTTTAGAATTCCTTATTACAACTAGGCTTTGCTTTTTGAACTAGAAAGGACTCTTAAGTAAGAGTAATATAGTATTGTATTTAATTGATCAAAAGAGTAGCCAAATAAGACTTTTCACAGAGAATCAAGTTCAGATTTGATAGACTAAGATGAAACATAATTTAGATGTGAAAGAGGGTTGAAACTAGAGTGGTATTATAAGGATAATATCATAACAATATGGACTAAATAGATCTTCAAAACAGGGGTAGAACTATGATGAAGAAATTGAAAGGACAATATGAGGGAATTGAGAATAACAATGTAACACTCGGGCTTAACACCGTAAGGTGGATCGATTGAATCAAACACCAACCTACCTTGATCAAACACAACGATTCTCCATAGAGAAGGAATGCTAACAAAGTTATTTGATTTCAATTGATGAGTTGTGTCTTCACTTCTTACATAAGTCTCTTTATATAACATTCTAAAGAGACATAAACATTAATGATAACATTCAACTACTAGCTAACACCACCTACCTATTAATAACTCAACTACTACCTAAATCTTGACAAAGGAAAACTCCTTTGACAATGAGTTTTTTTATTTTCAAAGCACAACCCCTTTTATTGACTTTTCAAGAACTAGACTTGGGCTTAGGTCTAGACCATGAATATGTGTGCTAACTTTAACCCACTAAAACAGCCCTAGCCCATGAAAGTCATGGGCTGATTTGGGTGATAGCTTTAGACCTTTGATAGGCTTGACCTAGTGGGCTTCTTCTTTCTTAAATGTCTTCAATTCTGCATCAAAGAGCTCCTAAACAAATACAACCTGCAAAATAAACAACCAACTTTCAGAAGGCATCCTACTAAGACAAAGACTCTTCAATAACTTGTTAATAAAGGACTCAAAACTCAAAGCAAAAGGTAGACTTAGACTCCTTGTAGAAAGTGGAGTACAACTACGGAGATCCCTTCTCTAATTGGGACTTCAACCACTTGACCAAATGAAAAACAAAGAGTTGATCCTTGCTCCTAAAATTATTCTAGATTCTTCTAGAGCAGTTTGGAGCCTGAAAGAGGTGAAAATGGCCAAAATACACCTAGGGTAATTCGGTCAGCTCTTGGTGTCGCGTGGTTGTGGGCTGAATTTAGGTGTAAGATACAAAGGGCCTTATGGTTGCCAATTCTGGTTGCATCAATACATCTCTTCACTTCATCTTATTTTAATTCATTGTGCATCAACTTTACATTTATGTGTATGTTTATTATTATTATTATTTATAATTTTATATTTTATGATTGATCCAAAATGCCTGACAGAATCATTTTTCAAGATCTCCCTCGTTAATTCTACCCACCTCATTTTTTTTTTTGGTACTAGTGCTTTTTTAATACTGGAAATGAAATGCTGTCCGCAAGGGTCGAACCCACAAGCTCTCCACTGAGAAGTATAAATTTTTACCACTCAACCAACCCTACATTGGCAAACCCACCTCATTTTGCCAACTCTGTGTCATGCATATTCAGTTAGAGTGAGGGATGGGTCATTGTGCCTACTAAGAGGAAAGGTACATGTCATTATCCTTGATTTTACGCTTCTCAACCTCCCTCCAGCATAGTAAAGGGGAGGGTGCGGGACGGATATAGGAGGTAGATGGAAGAACAAGAAAAGGATGAGGTGATTTGAGAGGCACCTTTATAAAAGTAGAGAAGGCTTTGGACTTGAGGAATGAAGATTCCTCAATTTTGCTTATCCCCTCTGTACTTTGTTTTGTCGTGTACAATGGCGGTGATCTCATGCGCTGAAATGTGTAAACATTCCATAGAATCCCAATCAAAACATTAAAAAAATTCATCTAGTATGATTAAATAATAAAAACGTAAAATTACTTACACCCCCTTGCATTTGGTGAAATTACTACTATGCATGGTACTTTTCCAATTTACTTACACTGTCCCGCTAATTATCAAAATCCTTATGTTCATAGTTGTTAAGGTGTTGCCTAGGCATCCAGGCAGGTCCCGTAGGGCTGGGTGTGCATCGCTTAGTTAGGTGTACAAAAGACGGGTGACTTGGTTGGCAAGGCATTGGCTTGGAGATCTGAATTGCCTAGTTAAACGCCATTTCGCCTTCTTTTTTTATTCATTAGTTATAGAGAGATTCTAAATCAGATGTTCTTATTGGCTAATAGGAGATTCTATCCTAAATTTTGTTATTGGGTGATGTACCAAATGCTAATGGAAGTGAGGTGCATTGAATGAATTACGTTGTTTATACTTTTTGGTTTTTATGCAAGAAAAAGAGCAAAATGAATCTTTGGGAACTAATTGGAAAACGAAAGAAGAAAAAAGAGAGGGTCAAACTGAAGAAGACGTTAGGGTTTGAAGACTTGAACCGAGAAGAACTGAAGAAGAAAACAAGTGTGTGATAGCTATGAACCTGCAACTCCTTGGTAAATTATTGTTTTTGTTCAATCTTCTTCCTCTGCTATTGCTTGTATTTTGTCTGTTTCTTTGGTCTCGTTGTCAACTCTTGTCTTCCTCTTCCTCTAATTCCTCCTCTTCTTTGACTCTGTTCTTTCACTCTCAACTCTCTTCTTCTGCCTTTGTTCTACTTTTATTCCTTTTTTTTTTTTTGGGTTGAATGAATATTATTTTAATTTCTTTCGCAGTTCCTCCACATCATTGACTCTGTTCTTTCACTCTCAGTCTCCTGCAAACTTATTTCCCGCATCCTTTTCTCTCCCCCCCCCTGCTCCCTTCTTTCAATTCCGATTCTCTGTTTTAGTTGTTTTCTTTTTTTCCTTTCCCTCTCCCTGTCTTTCACTCCTGACTCTGTTTAAATGTTTGATGTTAATTATTGTGTTCATATCATGAATCTTAGGATATGGTGAACTTTTATGAAGATTGCAAGATGTTTTGTACTTGCATGCTTGGAATAAATTATATAACTTTTAGTATGATATTTCAACCAATATCATAGTTACGTTGGAAAAATTAACATTGGAACAACTTGACCACCTAGGCAATGCCTTGTGGCCACCTAATCACATAAGCACTTTGGAAGACCCTTGAACACCTTGGTCGCGTTGGTGCCTTCTTGACAACTATGTTTCCAGTACACCCCTACCATCAACTTCTGTCCGTTAGTGGCTGATGTGGCATAGGGACTTATTCATAATACCCAAAGTAACCATGGCCATTTAGAATGACTCTTTAACCCTTCTTCCTTCTTCAACCTACGATTTTGCCCCTATTCTACTGCTGAAGCAATCATTAGCACTCAAATTACTTCTTGAGGGTCTCCTTCCAACCCAATAAATTTCTGATTCTGGTGGTCAAAGCCATGGTGCTAAATTTCACGTAATTTGGAAAAAATTTGTGAAATTTTAGTCATCTTGAGCCTACTGAAGTGGAACCTGGTGCAAAACTTGAGTAAGTTGCCTGAATTTTGTCGAAATTTTGGTATTTTAGTGAAATTTCAAGAATTTCAAGGGGTTGTAATTATAAGTCGTGATTGAGAATTGACTACTTAATATTTGTTCTTGGATTTAAATGAAAGTTTTGATGTTTTCTTGTATATCCATGTTTAGATTTGTGAAAATACATGATCCAGTTTCGTTTGCATACAGCTGGCATTGTGAATCAAGAAGACCAGTTTGTATTAGGTCCTAGAAAAAATATTGTTGGCATTGTGTTTATTGGCCTTAAATTAGGATGTACATCAAAAGCTACGTGAAGAAACCACCTAAAACCCACTGAAACCATTCGCTGAAATTTTGGAAACTCGAGAGTGTCAGAACACTGAGTTTGAGACAAAATCTCAAACCTTGGTAAAAGCTGAAGATGAGACCAGGATGAAGAAGACATGCATTTGCTTGAGGTCTTTGGGTTCCCACTGATGGGTTCACCGAGATGAATGTGCTTCTGTTGGGTAGAGCTGTGTAAGTCATGGTTTTGGATAAATATATATAGAAGGAAAATGATGATTACAGATTTTGCAGGTGGCTTTGAAAGTTAAACATACAACTCTAGCAAACATGTTAAAGAGATATCCCAGTCCCCACCATTTGCTAAAGTTAAGAGTCAAGACTAAAGAGATGGCAATAATGGGGTTACGTGCAAGTTTAATTTGGGTTGGCTTCTTTTAGAACCAATTTACCGTAAAGACGAAGGTCATGTAAGCTCAAACTGTAGTCATTTTATGGTTCAGGATAACAGTCTAAGAATAGATACAACAAGCAAACGATTCATTAAAATGTGATGATAAACCTTTGAAGTTTAATTGATGGGTAGGTGGATATCTTAGAGAGTCTTCACTGTTGGTATTTAAGTTGTATATGTGAAAAAAGGGAGAATTAAGCCCGGCGGATCTTGCAATGAAGTCATGATATGTGGCACTGAGAAATCAATATGGAAGATAGCAAATGAAGCTTTTTGTTCACCTAATAGATTGAGCTTCAGCTTCATCCCATGGATGAGAAATAAGTGACAACCCCCTCAAGAGATGACCTTTTTGGCTCAACAACAACAACAACGAACAACAAGCCTTGTCCCAAATAAATGGGGTTAGTTACATGGATTCTTGTGTTCCAATTAACTCTATTTGTGGCAATACTGGATACAAGGCCTAAGCTATGTATATCCTTTTTCACCACTTTTCTTAAGGTTATCTTAGTTCTAGCCCTAGCTCTTCTAATTCCTTCAATTTGGATTAAATTGTTTCTCCATACAGGAGCATTTATAGGCCTCCGTTGAACGTGGCCATGCCACCTCAAATGACTTTTTCGTAGCTTATCACTTGTTGGAGCTACTCCTGGACCAGCTCTAATAATATCATTCATTATCTTATCCTTCCTAGTTTTGCCACTCATCCATCTTGGCGTTCTAATCCTTTTTGGCTCAAATGCAGATTCAAAATTGTGAATATTAAGTTATGCGACTCCATCCTAGTTTTTGTGAGAATAAAAATTGTAGAAGGTCCAAAGTGCATGGAGATGCAGCAGCTTTTGCAAGTTTTTAGTCACCAGGAGGAAAATCAACTCAGAGAAAACCTTGGGTACAGAAAAGGGGGTTTAAGGTAGTCATGATTCTGATGGAGGCAACATCAGTTGGTGGTGGTGATGCTGGTGGTGTTTTAGGCTGAAGATGTAGTATTGTAATTTTAGTTCTATTGTTTCAGTACTAGGGTAAGTTAAAGTCTTTTTCAAACTAAAAGGTAAGAGAAGATTAACAGTTTTAGTCAGAGGGGTATGTTAGGCATTTAGGAAAATGTAGGGGTGGAACGCATGCATAGGGCCCGAAAGAAAATGCTGTGTTACCAAGGTGGCAATCTTGACAACTTCGTGGATATGAATTTTTTTTGGGGTTCAATGATCCAACAATGAGGTGGCTAAGATAAACTTGTTGGTAACAGAAGTTTTGATCCCAACCACTGCAACTGAAGAAGGGGATTGTGTTCAGCAAACAGGTAGTGAGCATACAGTGTTTTGCCTAATTTAAGGGTGGAATGTGTGTGTTTATACGTTTTTGGTTTTTGACTGCACTGGTCTCTGGAATTCAAGTGGCATGATGATTAGCAGTACAATTATACATTTTTCCGGCATGTGTTTAGAAGCTTGCAGTAGAGAGCCCTGGTGTTGGAACCAGGGAGAGCAATTAATGTTGCAGTTCTCTTTTTTCTGCTTATACCCTCTTTAGGAAGTGATGCATTTCTGTATGGTTTTGATGTTTTGTTGCTGAAAGACGTTATGGTACCTCTTGTAACAGAAGCAGGGGTGCACCAGAGTTGGTACCACATGATCGGCTGGTCGGCTTGGAAGGTGACTATAACAGGTCTCTCGCTTGGAAGGGAAGGGACATTGCATCGCACTCTGATAATGCTGCTGATTACTACCACAACCAGCAGTCAACTGTGGTGGTGCCACATGCTCCAGTAGCATCACATGTCTCAGGCACAGTTCCTGCCCCGTCACGAGCCCCTGTGGGATTGCCATCACAGATGGCTGGATATTGGGCAACGGCCGCTTATGAGGACCCAAACCGTGGGTATGCTGAACCACCACGGCGGTCTATAATAGAAAGGACTGCGTTGGGAGGAACAAACTTGCCTGTTTCTTCTCTTTATTCGTTTGCAGGAGCTCCGGGGTACCGCTAACGCAGTTGCGAAGCAGTAATAGATGGCTCAACTGGAAGGCATGGACTCATCTCATTGTGTTCAAATCTTCTCCAGTTTGTTTGAAGATAGTGCAGAGAAAGTTGGGAAGTTGGCACAAATGATTCTGTTTGGACGCATGGACTCATTTCATTTGGTCTATTGCATTACAGCTAGTTATGTCAGCCTAGTATGTACTTGAATGTGTTTTAAATCTTTTCTAGTTTGATCGAAAGATACATTCAGGAAACTTGGGATTTGTTGTTTTCTTCGTCCATTCACCCCTTGTTAGAGGTATAATGCTACCGAGAGGTGATTTGAGATCAACGTTCGTTTGTTTCTGTTTTTAAGTTATAATTCTCGATAAGATAGTGCCAGCGAATATTGCTCCATGGGTTCTTCGCTCTTGATTTCCCCCCTTGAATTTAATCATACTTGGGTTATGCGATTGGCCTAGTATGTGGCTCGTGCAGTCAGAGGAGGTTATCAATATCCTTATGCCCCTTACTATACATTTATGTCCACTTGTAACAAGGTGGATCTCTTAAAGCGTATGGATCCCTTACTATACAGTAGCCTTATCCTCTAAACTGTTGTTTCTAGCTGTGTCTGGAATTGAGTTTCGTAAAAGTGAATCACTAGGAAAGAACTTCGTTCCTCTTAGGGCCAAACTTGACAGGATAACAGAAAAGAGAAGCATTCTCTGGCGTTGCGTCATACGAGTTCCCTTTGGCTTTGATCATAGTGTTTATGTAATCGGGTCGGGTTCGGTATGGATTCTGAGTACGATAAATTTGTTCCTCAGTCAAGAACTTGCATCCCAGAATGTACTCTTTTTTCTTTCGAGCTGATGATTGGATGGTGCTTGGTATGGCTGTTGAAGTAGGGTATGGTGCATTGCTTTATTGAAGAATTGAAAATCAGACCCACTTTATTATACTGCAATCGAAAATGAGATAATGTGATGGATGTAGTATTGGTTGAAGTCTTCATTTGCAACCATATTGAAGATCGGCAGTGAATACTTGATCGATTTGTTCTTCCATCATGGGCTGTGTTTCAAGTTTCAACTGAGGAATCACTTTCCATTCCATGAGCAGAAGGTGCTAACGTCTTGTGATGGTTGGGCTGGTTCCTAGACCTGCGTGCCTCAGCATTCCTAACTCCCGAGGTTGCTGACATTTTAAAGAAGTTTCTACCAGGCAACTCGCAAAGGTAGCCGTCGTGAACCAGTTCTGTGAATTCACAAATGGATTATTTTTAGTCTATTTTTTATTTTTTATTTTTCCTATATGGAAGCTATGGTGCTGACATTTATGCATGACGGGAAGAAGATCTATTGCTGATTGGAATGTGAAAAGAGCTAAGTTTCTAAGACACAGCTCATGCTGTCAAAGAGTTTTACATGTCGAAGGATGGTGCCCTCCTTGTCAAAGACGTCAGCGATTCAGTCGATATGGTTTCTCCTCAGGAACAAAGGTGAAAGAACACCAAAAAGAATTTGTTGTGGGAGAATATTTTTTCACTGAATGAACTTCACTGAGCTCCCTGTATAATTGGCAGTTGCAAAAAGTGGAAGTGGTACATCGGAAGCCTGAAGGTATTATTGGATATGGCATCACTTGATCTTGAACTAGGCACTCAGGAACGACCCTGTAGAGGACAAGCTGATGGGATCGCTAGTGCTTCTCCCGTAAATGCAGTTTGGCCAGAGATTATACGTACAACACCATGACGAAGCCATAAACCGCCATGTAGAAGATGAGGTAAACCGTGGATGTATGGTTTCATCAGCTCTACCCTAAAAAAAGAAAAACTGTGATCTGTGATTTTGTAAGGCTGCAACAGACCAGAAGTACTCCGGATGATTGATTTATATGGAATCAATTCATAGATTTACACAATAAATGGTATGTAGCATTAGATATGAATACTACACAAGTTCGGTCAATACAAATGGAAGTCGTCTACGCCGCAAAACCTTGGTTTAGAAGCTCTCTCTCTCTCTCTGCCTTGAGAACTTCATTACTGCAGCTGGAAATCATTATGTGATTCGGAGTCATTCTTCATTGGCATAAGCAAGGCAGCGTTTGTATGTGGGCGGGGAAACAATAGTTTCAATCGAAAGGCATCTACTCCATTCAAGTAGTACCGAAACAACCTTTTTGCCCTAATAAACCCAAGACGACCATATAATGCAAGCGCTCCTTTGTTTGTGACCTCAGCTTCCAACGTCACCTGCAGCCAAAAAAAAAAAAAAAAACAATTGAATCTCTTCATAGTTGACCTCCAGACAAAAATTATTGAGAAGCTGGCACCAAGAATGTCATTACTTCCATAATAAGTTTACGAAAGACCACATATAGCTGAAGGTCTGAACATATGCAAAACAACATGTATCTGAAGGTCTGAACATATGCAGTACCACATGTATCTGAAGGTCTGAACATATGCAGTACCACATATATCTGAAGGTCTTAACATATGCATCATGCTACAAGTCATCTGAAAACATGATTCACTGTTGTACCTATATCCAGTGCACAAGGCTTCTACCACCGCAAGCGAGCAGGTTAAAATACTTGGGGCAGCTGGGGGAAATAAGAAAAGGCAAACCCAGTGCCAAAGGCTTTCTATACAAGCAGAGTTTGAGGGGCAATTTTTGCATGCAGCCTTGACCTCAAGGCTACAAGTGGTCCATTTACCATTGACCAAGGCCCGCCCACTTTTGGGGTAAATAAAAGCCCAAAAGTAAAAGCAGATGATTAAATGTTCAAGGGCAAATTAATTATATATATATACATCTTAAAAGTACACAGAAGGCCACAGAAAGAGAGATTGTCACACTCAACACATAAGATAATGGCCAATAAATTTCATGAAATATGTGCTTTTTGTGGAACAGTACGACTTTAGTTCAGAAGGAATGCGGCAACTATTTTGAATAGATCAACTTGGCATCTGCTGGAAAGAAGTTATGGGAGAAAAGAGATCCAGGAAGCTTTCATGAACAGTCACAGCTGACAAACATCGGAGAACAATACATTGCATTAGGTCCAGAACCCAAGTGATTCGGACATTTTGAAGCAAGAAAGACAATAAATCAATAGCTGCTACTATGGTGCTCTTGCTAGTATCAAAATACAAGGCCTTAGCATTGGTTATAATAAACTATATGAGGATTAATTACAAAAGGTTTTTCCTTTTCAGCTACAGCAATCATTACCCATAAGGTTTCTGAACTTCCACCATTTTACAACTAAAATCTTCTAACATCATTACCTTGTTTATAAGCTCTCATATACTGTGAAGCCTTTTCTGAAAAGAGGTATTGTGACTGACTGTAGCTCAATTTTCTAGTAAACATCCATATGTTTGTTTCTACTCCACACAGAAAATAAGTCTACTGACACCAAAAACACTAATATTGATCATGAGCAAGAGCAGTGCAGAAGAAATGAAAGGCTATTCATGGTCATCATGCAAAAAGGCTCATAAATGATCTTTCCTATGCCCCTTATCTCCTCACTTAAAAAGGAATATGGGGGAAAAAATCCCACAAATCCCAAAGAAAGCTGAGAACTTAATTCCTTCACACCCTCCTTTTTTTCCTCCCGCAACATCACCACCAAAAAAAGAGAGGAGAGAAAACAGATAAAAGACCCATGGTAGATGGATTATCATAGTGATATACCTCTTCACATCCTGATTCCATCATCACTCGGATAGATCTAGTAACAAGTTCTGTCGCTGCAATACCAGGAAATATTGATTTAATTAGAACATGGAAGGCAGCAAATCACATTAAACAACAACTGACACAATCATTGACAACTTCCTAGAAGATAATCTTTCTGAACCATAATAGTATGCTACCGAGGAACAGGTGGAACATTATCTCATGAATCTAATTAATGTGTAAATCAAGCAAGTTCAATTTCCATCTCAATATCTAAATGATACCCATCTCAGAAGCCTCCAAAAGGTGGTACCTGTTTGACGATCTTTAGAAGCCAGCAAAGGCTATCAAGGCATTCCAAGCTTTAATCCTTAGTTAAAGTGTGATGGTCCCTACAATAACTGATCGGACCAAAGGCCCAACATGTATAGAACCAAACACAATGCTTATAAATCATATAAACTAAAACAAGTCCATCCCCATAGTTTATCTGCATCAATTGGTGTAGCCAGCGGGTAGCAAATATCATAAAACATCAGGCAAACCTTCTAGGATGAATTCTGTAGATACACTCTCCTGGATACGTAAGTCACTTCATGTATCTGGCGCATTGATTTTGATAAAGCTTAGTTGAATTGTCTGAGTAAATGAACTAATTCCTAGCAAGTTGCCAGACCAAGGATGTAAAGATATTTAGAAGGCCAAATCTCAGAGACAGGTATAAAAGAAGTCCCCATGAAGGCATGTAGGCATCCTGGAGGTAAAACATCTATAAATCACGCCGGCATACATCTGGTATCATTTCTTTACTTTTCTATGGCCATGCCAGAAAGATCTCTTATTCTATTTTACTTGTTTATAATGTTTTTGCCATCCATTGTCTGAACTCCACCTTGGAGAAATCAGAGTTGCTGAGGAGAGATGAAAGGAACAGAATTGGGGGGGGGGGGAGTGAGGCAGAAGAAGCTTGGCACACACACACCAGGCCATGTGGGCTTCAACCAAACTTAATCCATTCTATTTTCAAATCTCTGATTCCCACCAGCATTCATACAGATACACATACAAGCACAACAACAACAACTACTCAGCCTTATCTCAACTAAATAAGGTCAGCTACATGCATCCTTGCCAACATGCATACAAATTAGGAAAAACGAATCCATATGTAGCCTAAAACAGTAGAAACGTATCCAACTAGGAAACCACCAAGTTAACATCCTATTTATCCTACCCAAAATGACAAATTACATAATACTTTCGGAACCAAAATAAGGAACATATCCAACAAGGAAAATTTCATGCCAACATCCTATGTATCCTATGGAAAATAGAAGGCTAGAGTATACTTTCCCAAATAAAATAAACTCCTTAAAATGCTAGCACACCCCAAAATCTCAAATTATCTCTGTATGGATACCCAGGGTAGTGCACTTATATCACATTGATTTCAGGCAATGGTAGAAACCGGATTAATCCACCCCCACCATTATCACTCTTCAATTTTTGACAAATCCGCTATTGTGTATGAATTGATTAGCGTTCCTAATATACATAATGATGGTCCAGCAAAGGATTTCTTCCCTAAGAATACTTGGAACAAATTACAAAAGATGAGTGCCACACCGATTAACTCCTAATTTCCAGCAGTCAAGAGTTCCACCACCCCAACTGAATACATTGATAACGGTTATAAGATCTCAAAGTTATTTCTTTTAGACACTATGAACAAGGTTATTCCCATCTCTAGAGAATCCCAAGTCCGGGGGTTTTCGGGCAAGGAAACATTGGGATCTAAAAAAGTATCGAAATATAGAATCTTTGACTTCCTGATATATACAATCATAAATCTAAAATAAACCAACACAGGAACAAGAAACTATAAGAAGCATACCTATGCCCTTTCCTCTGTAAGGTTTGATCACAACAAGCATCGCAATGTAACCTCGAAAAGTATTCCGATGCTCTCCCATCTTGCAAACAACGGTACCAATACACTCACCTTTGTGGAAAGCCTGATAATAACAGGACATATATATATCAAAATCGAAATGTTATCCCCAAAATAAAAAATCAATACGCACGCATATAAACAAAAAAATTCAAAAAGAGAAGCCTTTGACTTTACAATTAAGCCAAACAAGTTACCAGGAAGGAGAGATGAGGCCAGAGATAGACGAAATATCTGTAAGTGAAAATGGAATAGGGCTCACTGAGTTCCTGATCAACCAATCGCATGATAAGCGGGAGGTGGTGTTCACCTCCATAGCTCACGTACTCAATCTCAGGCGGATCGAATTCAACTGCTCCTTCCACTTCACTTTTCGTCTCCATTACTAGTTGTTTTCGCAGCCTCGCTCCTCCGAGTTTCCTGCTTCTGCTCGTGCAACTGCACCCCAAGCCCAAGGGCGCGTCCCTCGTTGGTCCTAACCTCTCGGATGAAAACTTATCTCCGAAACGCTGAAAAAAGCCTCGAATTGACGAACAAAACCAAATCTAGTTTGGGGTCTATAGAACCGGGTTCAACCGAACTGTTTCCTGTTACTAGAAAACCAAACCAAATCGGTAAACCAGAAAAAGGGACGGGGATATTTTGAAACCTGAAGAAGTCTATTTGGATCATTGGATGTTTAGACCTCAAGGACTCGACTCAAATGTTTTTTTGGGTAGAAAAAATTCAATTATTGAAGAGCGACCGAGGCTATATAGAGATAACATCACCGAAGACTCTCAAATCATGTTTTGTAAATGCCAAAATATTCAATAATGTTGAAAAGCAGGAAAGATGGAATTAGAGGTATAGGGAATAGAGTAAGCTTAAATTTTCAAAATATATAGAAAGTCAAACACAAAGATGGAGGAATTTTCTTAGGAGAAACAAAGGTCGATGGGATCATAGTGGGTAGGTGGAAATTCCATGTTTTTGTTTGTTGAAAAGAAAATGATTCTGAGAATACTGAGTACAGATTGGTTTTTTATTTATTATTTCATTTCAAAGTACATGAAATTGATGCAACCTATAGATTTCATCCGACTATTAGTATTTATTTGTATTTATCGTTTTTTTTCCCCCTTAAACAATAGAAAACAAATAAATTCATAGGAATATGACCTATTCTAGTGTGGTATAACTCAATTAAAACACATACATATTAGTGGACTAATATTTGACCTCATGCAAAAAGAATTGTATTTAATGATTTCAAATTCTTTGATACATTTGTCATATTCAACTTCTCAAATACATATTGGCAGGTGAAACTACCTTTTCCTATCTAACATATATATATTCCATGTAAAGTCAATCAAGTCTAGAAGTTAGTCAAAGGAAAAATGATAAAAGTGGAAACATTTGAAAAGCCCTTGTACCAGAAGA
Organism: Hakea prostrata; assembly: GCF_041222555.1. NCBI lineage: Eukaryota > Viridiplantae > Streptophyta > Magnoliopsida > Proteales > Proteaceae > Hakea > Hakea prostrata. The sequence goes on along the minus strand of NC_142602.1, from coordinate 1,423,790 downwards.
GGGTGAACTAATCGTGTTTAAATGGTGATTAATTTACATATTTTGTCTTAATTAATTAGTCCGTTTTTCCCCAAAGAATCTAATAAAATTTATTTGTAGTGAAGAAGTCATATGAATGAATGATATGAAATGATATGAGTGGTCAAATTGTACCAAAAAGAAAAAAATTGAGTGGTCAAAGATTTCGGTTGGACATGCATGTGGAAGCAAATCCACTGCGGAAAAAGTCCATCGATCATTTCCTTTCCTTTCTGGTGGATGGGAGGATGGATGGATGGATGGATGGATGGATGGATGGATGGAAGTGGTAAAATTCAGATGTAAGACATTATTGATTTGAAATTCCTGCTGATCGACGACCACTACTTCACTCCCTCGCACTGCCTGCCTCATCACATGTTCCACCTGACAAGATCATCTCCCCCTAGCTAGTTTTGGTGGTAGGGCCAATTAATTATTGTCCGTTGCTTCATTCTCTCTCTCCATATAAATCTATATATTCTGTATTTGATCATTTCTGTCCTTGTCATTCATTATATACTCAGCATTTGACATAGGAATATTGTGACTCACTCACTTGCCCTCTTTGTCGGATTTTCAACAATTCAATTCAAGATGCATGAACCCTTCAAATTTGCCCATTTTATATATATATAAAGTGCATATATGGGAATTGGTATTTTACCAAATGCTGCTTATGATTCCATTTCAAAACTTGGGCAATTAATTGATGAATGCATCCCAATATTAATTGTAAGGTTAGCTTACGTCCTTAGCTTTGACAAGATTTTGCACTCTTAACTTCATACTTGAAGGTATTGTATTTTATTGAACAAATTTTTGAGATTATTAATATTTAAACACCATAAAAGAATTATTTTTTCACCCAAAAAGAAATAAAATAAAATTATAACGGACGAAAACTAAATCGTGGGGCTAAATCCTTGAAAATCTAATATGTTGAATCATTAAAATCACCATATACATGATAATGATTTATTATTCCATGGCTAACTGTTTATTCTTTTTCATTTGCCTCCAGTATCTTTCTTTACTTTTATTTCTTCAAGTGGTAAAGAATAAGCACACGAAGTAGACCCGATATGTACACTAAAAGATCAGACAAGCAAACTAGTTAGCTAGGAAAAATTAATGGAGTGTTAAAATGAAAGTAATGTGTAGAAAAGGACAAATTCAGAGGACAAGAAAGACACGGCAGAATAATCATGAGTTAAAATATTAAAAGAAGGACCAAGCAAAGATGAATCCAACTCCCCATTTAAACATAATCTAGAAAGTCTCAAACAAAGAAAAAGAAGAAAAAGCTAATATAAACAAAATTTGAAGTCCCAAACCAAGCTATATATATATATATATATATATATATTGGTAAACAAATAAAACTTGAAGGAAATTTTAACTCATGATTTTCTAATGTGATGGAACAAGTAATTTTATGTATTATAGTGGGTATTACAGAATGAGTAGGGCCTACACACATAACCTCAGCTCTAGTTAACCCAGTCACCTCTTCTCTAATCCCCTACCCTCAAAGTTAATTAATATCAATATTGTAAACTTTTTCTTTTACGAAACGTCGGATGGGTGTGAACCCAAGACCTCCCCATGGGATTCTGGGCTTTTAAACGCTTTACTAACCCAACCTTGACAACGCTAGATGTCTATTAAATTCCTCAAAAGATTAAAGGTTAGTTTAAGACGTTTGATCGGAATCACTTTACTTTCCTTTACGCCACCTTAGGAGGACTTGATTCCCATCAGATCTAGTAGATGGGATGAGTGATGAAGACTGATCGACCCCAATCTAATGTAAAGGGGGTTGAAAAAAAATAAAAATAAATAATAGAAGACAAATGAAGAAAGAGTAGTGAGCGAGCCTAGCTACAGAGTTTTCATCAGATCCACACTAGCCAAAGAAAGATGATAAAACGAGGCTTCTTCCAACGTTTGCCAAACCCTACGACTCTCCCCCATTTCCATTTCTTCTTAATTTGGCACTATCTCTCTCTCTCTCTTATTCTTCAGGTGAGGTCGGAGGGCTAGATCCCCCTGGAGCAGCTGTCTCCGGCAGCACTGTGACCATCGATGGTCTCTCTAGCTAGCTTCACCATTTGTCCGATCTATTAATTTCCTCATCCCATGCATGTTAATTTGTACCTGCCTTGCCTTGCCTTGCCTGCACAATTAATTCTTTACTACTTTCCATCTTGTAGATTGCTAGATCGATCTAGACTATCAAAAACTACTGATGAGATGAGATGAGATGAGATGAGATAATTAAATCTCTCAGCTGCAATCAAGTTGATCCTGAAATAATCTATCTGATGATCGATCCAGGTAATTGACAATTGAGGTTTTCTCTTATATCTACTAACTAATCAATCAGCTTGGACACGGCAACGCAGGCACCTGGCTGCGAGTAGTAGCTAGCTAGTAATTAAAGAGAGTTTAAAGAGTTACTTAAAAGGTGGATCGGAGACACGGAAAACGGCCTCTTCCTTCCGATGGTGCTTCATCGGAAGAGAAAGAGGATCATCAGCACCACATCTTTCCAGCCTACGCCTCCTCTCGTTCTGAACAAGACATGTATGCCATGGTTTCAGCCCTAACTCATGTCATCGGCACCCCCGATCATGATAACTCTTCTGCTCGTCATCAAGGAAACCCAATAGCAGCACCAACAACAGCAGCGCCACTGTCTCATCAGCAGCCTATGCAGGATCAAGGTGAAGGTATCCCTCTTTACTTCTTCTTCTTCTAAACTTCTACATCTTCTTAATTGTACTTTCTGCTGCATCTTCTATTGATTTACGAAACCCGCTGCTTCAAAACTATGATCAAGTCACACAAAGTTACCAAACTCACTGACTAAAAGCTAAAGATTGGCAGAATTTTGGTAAGGAATTAGGTCACTCATTTGTCATGTTTCACAGCATCAAGCAGCGCCGACTTACAAAGTTACAAGTTACATGCCCTTGTCCCTACTACTACTGTCTACTTTTTCTATTTTATTATTCAGTTTGAAGCTCTCCAAGCTAAACTACTTGCACTTTTTTTCTGCATCTCTATCCCATCATATATATGTATATATCCATATGAGAGTTCCATATAGAATGGGTATTCTCAAATGAACTACTGGATTGCAAATTAACTAACCGATCGAAGAAGAAAACACAAACACATATGATATGATGCTGGTGTGTGTTTAAACTTTCAACCATGAATTTGAATTGTGAAGGGAACACTACGAGGAGGAGACATTATAGAGGTGTGAGGCAAAGGCCATGGGGCAAATGGGCAGCGGAGATACGTGACCCAAAGAAAGCAGCACGGGTGTGGCTTGGTACATTTGATACTGCGGAGGATGCAGCACTGGCTTATGATGAGGCAGCTCTCAGATTCAAAGGAACAAAGGCTAAACTTAATTTCCCTGAGCGAGTTCAAGGCAGGACTGAGTTGGGCTACTACATGAGCGCTAGCAGTACTCACGATGAACGCGTGCTGCAGCAGCAGCAGCAGCTTCTTCAAGCTCCTCCTCTTCCACCTCCACATTCTGATCCGGTCTCCACTTCCATTCCTTGTCATTTTTCCCACAACACTTACCCAGACCTCTATCAATATGCCCAGCTACTATGCAGCAAGGACGATCAGGATCTGCAATACGTAGCGTCTGGTCTTTACAGTCAAGAATTTCCATTTGGTTCGCATTCTTCTTCATCGACAACTACAATGGCACCTCATCATCAACAACAAGAGCTTCTGAGGTTGTCATCACTGTTCGGGAACTCTTCTTCTTCTTCTTCTTCCTCTTCAGGCGCGGATCAATTTGCTGGACAAGGAAGGAATAAGGGACACTAGCTGATAGCAGCAGTCAGTACTCAAAGGACTAGCTAGCTAGGGTTCTTCTTTAATTTAACTTGTTGTTCTTCTTCTTATGCTTATGTTGAATCGAATCGATGCATGCTGTTTTTATTCTCTGTTTCCAGTTTTCACTTGGATTGCTCATTTCAATTATTAATGTTCCGGTCCTTATTTGAAGAGTTGACATGCCTTCTCATCGGTTTAATTTCCTGAAACAAAGAATTCAAGTATGAATTAAGGCAACGGGGATGAATGTCAAGAAGCATGAAATAATGAAGAAGCATAGCTAGAGGGAATAATCCATGTGAAAACTTGTGAAATTGCTTGGGTGCTACGCATTATCGTGCTATGTAAGGTGGAGATTGCAACGAGAATCAAGATCTCGATCTCGAATGCTATTAAAAAAGTGACAATGTTGTTTTTTTTATTGGGTAAAGACAATATTATTTCACCATATATATAGATGAGGTCAAATTAAATGATTAGGGATGAAGAAGGAATGAGGTAGCTAACTAGAACAAGTAAACAATCTAGATCCCAAATTTGGTAACATAAGAGTATAAAAGTCCATGTTGCATATATGTCATATATGTGTAGCTACGATACGTTCGAAGAGGAGGAGAGAGAGGAAGGAAAAGGCAGTAGTAGGCCTAAGTAATTAATGGAACACATCGAATTGGGAAATTAAGATTTCTCCGAGTAGTGAGTAGTGTGGATACGTGTGGCCTTTTATCTTTGGTGCTTGTAATATGCGTATACGCAGCAAAATCAGCAAAGGAGGGTCATTTTCATTCTTTATTTATGGAGCGTAGGAGGCCCGCGCGCGGTAGGATATATATATATATCTGGTGCTGATGTTCTCATCACAGAAAACATTTCTTCGCGTGCCTTAATTGTCTTTGCAATTGGGATGTGGACGTAACCTTATTAATGATCGATACAGCTTAATTATATTGTTCACAGTTCACACACACACACCAACTACAAGTAAAGCAGTATTAGTTGCGTCTTGGTTTTTTCACTAAAGTGGAGTGGAGACTGGAGTGGAGCCTGACCGATATATATACTTACAAAGTCGTCCCTTAATTTTATTCTAAAGAAGAGAGATCGATCGATCGATCGATCGATGGAGACTGACGGAAACCATAAGCTAGGAGGAGTCGATCGAAGAAGAATAACCCAGAATGCATGCTGCCTAGCTAGCGTAGCTTGCGTGCCAAAGATGGGAATTGGGATCCTGATGTTGATAGAAATTGGGCGGCCTAAGCTGCCTTGCCTTGCCTTGCTTTGCTTTGTTTGCTTTCAAACCGATTTTGACCAAAAATCAATCATTCACATAATTATAAGATCTAAGATCGGCTGCTGCCGCCCCTCCTGGCTCCTCCTCGAATATTTCCTTTCGCTCGCATGCGCCCGTCCTGAAAAGAAAGATCGCAGCATATATATACATATATCATTCATGATTCATCTCAATCCCACATTTGCCAAAGAGATCTAAACCAGATTGGTCACTGCCCTACGTAAGTGACAGATTTTGTTGTTATTGTCATCTTTTTCTGCTTTTCTCTTCTCTCACTTTCCTCGCGCCCGCGCCCGCGCGCGCGTGTGACTTTAAAAAGTGATGGGATTTGGTCTGGATTAGTCAATTCTGAGACGAAGACGACACACGTACTCCAAAATAAGCCAAAATTAAACAGTAGAAGCTAGTTTTAACCAAAATTCTCATCCAAAAAAAAAACAAAAAATTAGCCCCTGCCAGGGCCAGGGCCTTCAAATTAATCTCTGCATTCGAATGAAGGTGATCAGTTTAGATTTAGATTTCCCCAAAACATCTGGTGATGTGTGCTTGTCTTATAGCTAGCTAATTAATTCCATTTTAGTTATTCGATTGATCTATTATATTCAATACATGATGGTGCATTTGTGCTAGCTAACTTTCTACGGTCGGTCAGACTTGAGAGTTGAGAGTAGTAAGTGTTAAGTGGGACAAAGAAGTGAAAAGTGAAACGTGGGGTCCTCTGCCATGGGGATCGATCCACATTGAACCTACCCTTATTGTTTCTAAGCTTTCATAATGATCAGGACAAGTTGCGGATGAAAGGTGACAGATAATTCATAATAGGACAAGTTGCGGATTAAAAGGTGATAGATGGATAACCTTTCTCTTCTCTCTGCTCTCTTCTCTCTTCTCTCTTCTCTCTCCTCTCTTCTCTCTTCTCTCTTCTCTTTCTATGATGATTAAGATACATTCGGCATATATCGATGGACCCTAGTAGCTTAATAATCTAAGCTAGCTCTAACATCTTTTACACAGACGACAGGCCTGTTGCATATTTTATTTATATAATAATGTGTGTGTGCGCCCCCCTCCCCCCCTCCCCCCGCTTTACTGAAAAACTCAGCCTGGGTCTTTCGATTAGTCCTACGTTTAGCGATCCCTAGCTTAAAAGTGATCATCACTTCCCAACCAATGGCAACAGCCATGCTGTAGCCAAAAGAAAAGAAAGAGTGAATTAAGTCGACGAAAGCTGCTAGCGGACATTATATATATATATATAAACAATATAGGCAAAAGCAGACCCTGGGAACGAGCAATGGATCGAGGAGTGTTAGTAGGAGAAAAAAAAAAAAGAGTACATGGGGCCGGAGTTGGTGGGGAAGAGATGAGATGTTTTCAAATATTGCTGCTGCTGCGTCGCTCGCGCAAACTCCGAGTCCCACCTAACTTTCTCTCTTTCTCTATTGCTTTCGGCAGTCGGCACCGTCGCTTAGAAATAAACAACCCAACCCCTGCCCCTGCCCCTGCTCCTGCTCCTGCTCCTGCTGCAATCAAAATTCAAAAGTACTGCATGCACTTATATATTTTTTTATATATGCATTCCAAATGCCAAAACATATAAACACAGACACGTATTTATTTGTTCCTTTCTTGTACAGGAGCTAGCTAGCTACATGTCATCTAACTGATGAAAATCCCATCAATGCTTAAAGTACAAGTGGACCCTGCAAAAGTAAAATAAAGTACAATTGGAGGTAGACCTTAATGCATTAATTACCTTCGAAGCTCATCTTTGTCATGGAAGTATAATTGCTTACATTAAAATAGAGTGTCTTTTTTTCCCTAAAAAAAGATAGTGTGTTAATTCTTTTTTAAGCTAAAAAGAAATACATAGACTGTCAAGTTTCATTGCATCTAAGTACAAAGGTATATGATCACATCACAAGTATATATTCATTTATTCTTTATGTAGATGCTTATAATGGAGTCTCATTTTTGTTATTTATGCTAAAGTTATAATTCATACCACTCTTCCATAAACATGACCGGTCTTTTTATCATAAAATATGATTAGACGAAAGTTAGATTAAAAAAATTCTAGACATTTGATAGTGGAGATGGTTAAGTACTCCTCGCTCGCACATGTGAAAGCATCAAAAGAATTCAAATTGATCAAACTTTAAGATTATATAGCATCAAATTAAAATGTAGCTTTGGCATCTGAAAACCAACTAGAAATTAAGAATCTATATTTGGTTTTAATGTTTGAACGAACCAAGTTCAGAGTTAATACGGCTGTGATGATACTGATACCATGTTGGAGTACAGTTTACATATATATAGCATGCGAAGGGGCCGGGATACCAGCAGCAATTCATCAAATATTGTTCCCTTGGTGGTTGTTGGTTCACACATTGCCGATTTGAAAGGGAACAGAATGAGAGGGACCACTGCCCTCGTGCTCCGGAACTGATCAGGTTTTATCGATCTTCCAACAGTAACATCTAGCATTATTAGGAGTTAATTTCATGTCGTTTTTTCTTCCTTTCCTCACAACTTTCCTTAATTGTTGTGACCCAAAAAAAAAAAAAAAAAAAAAAACTTCTGCTCCATTGCTTTGTCAATTTATAGTACGGAATATGGATTGAATCCTATTACTCTATTTATTGAGCAAAGCTTTGCTTTCTGCCTTTCAGCCTTTGTGGACTGGATTCTTTACTTGTGACGCTTCCAAGTTCCAAGTTCCAAGTTCCAACACCTTCTCGTTTCCTCCTTTTATTTCCTTTGTTTCCTCCATTTTCCTTGACAACACTTTCAACGCTTTGAGTCATGATTTTCAGGTAGGTAACCATCAGGTCTCAATGTAAACGTGTCTGTGTCTTAACCCAAATTGTTAATTATTAGATTATTAATAGATAGATAACGAGGGATGTGTTGGAAATGACAAACGAACCGAAAGATACGACAACCTCCGGAGTTTAGGTAATAAAGCAGGGAGGCTGAGTTGTTGCAGACGTGAATGAATGAATGAATGAATGAATGAAAGAGATATGAGCGTGGGAGTTTTGGCCAACTAGGATTTATAGATATGACTGTGGCCAGTTCAATTCACTTTAGTTCAAAGCAAAAGAAGAGAGGATGATGGTGAATGATGATTGCTCCCACAGATCTACCAAAAAGAAAAAGAAAAAGAAAAAGAAAAAAAGAGAAAGAAAATGAAAATGAAAATGAAAATGATTGATCCCACAGATCTAATGCTTTGCGGCTGCCCAAGTTGTAAATTAATACCCAAATCTCATTGTAACCCCCCAATAACCCGATTGCAAATGTGCATGTCTTGAAGCTATCTGTCGTGTGGACGGACGACGATGATGATGATGATGATGCTGCTGTTTCTCCTTTCGGCTGCAAAGTCAAATATTTCGGCTTTTCTCTGCTCTCGGCTGTTTCATGCTCTTTTATTCCCTCCCCCTAAAAATCCAGGCAGAACAACCTCAACCCATGGTGCAGGGCACCTTCGCGGCTTCATCCCCCACAAACTGCAAGGCACTAGCGAATCATCTAAACCAATTCTTCTCCATGGATGGAATCAACCGAGCTGTTTTCCATAATCAGCTGAGACCCAAAGAATCAAATATCAACAACCTGAACTATTATTCGCCCAACTCCTCCTGCCTGGACTAGTACAACAAGGGCATCGCTCAGTGCCTTATTCCTCAACCAAAAGGCTTCCTCTCTGGACTTAGACTTACACCAGCCTTATACTGCTCGGTGCCAAACCTCATGAAACTGTTTTGGCAGCTAATTCCACATGACAACCATTCACCATTTACTACTTCAGCTACTTAAAAAAATCCTTAACTGATAATGTTCTTCTCTGCAGGTTGCAACTTCATACCCTCCTCTGTTTTCATATTCTTTTCTGTGCTACTGAACATTCCTTTTATCATCTTGAAAAAAACTTCACCAGCAAAATGCCCCTGACAATTATAGCCTCTCCATGTCAAAGGCTTTTTCCTGTGCCCAATTCCGCCTCAGGTAATTGAAACTACAATCTTAGTTCATTGTATCAGATTTCCATATAACAGGCCTTCATAACAATCCAATTGACTCCTCAATAACTTGTGAAAAGTCAAGATTTGTGGAGTTCCTCTGATGACAGTTGAAGTATTTCATCATCAGGCATCAGGATGGCCACCCATCCATGCCAAGATAATTCATCCCCAAACAAAGGCCCTGCACCAAGACATGATTTACAAACATGCACTTGCATCTGACATAAACAGTGAACACTAAAGTACCATTATTATGGAAGGATCAGAAAGCAACTGTTACTCATTCTCACAGATACACGGACGATCAAAAACGCACCAAGGATTTGTACAAAAATTATTTAAAGCAAAGCAAGGATGCCAATGTAGGAGTAATATCCAGGTTTACCCTGAGCTTTGCCTTGTTATACTGCTTTCAAGCATTCTTCAGATTCTTTGTGAACTTTTAATTGCAATTACAAAAAACTCCCATTCCCTCCATTCTATTCAACAACATGTCATATTTCTACATTGATGATGACTGTTTACATAAACAGTGAACACTAAAGGACCATTATTATGGAAGGATCAGAAAGCAACTGTTACTCATTCTCACAGATACACGGACGATCAAAAACGCACCAAGGATTTGTACAAAAATTATTTAAAGCAAAGCAAGGATGCCAATGTAGGAGTAATATCCAGGTTTACCCTGAGCTTTGCCTTGTTATACTGCTTTCAAGCATTCTTCAGATTCTTTGTGAACTTTTAATTGCAATTACAAAAAACTCCCATTCCCTCCATTCTATTCAACAACATGTCATATTTCTACATTGATGATGACTGTTTACAAATGGTCAAGAAACACAGCACAGTAACTACCTGCAGCAACATAGTGGATAAACTACCCAACCCAAAATCTGCAAGATTTCCTCTCTTGGTGACTCCCATTGACCGTGCTATCTGTCATTCTCTGGTGGAAGGATGCTTTTGCTTGCTCTTCCGATGGTATTGCGAATTATTTCTTGACCACACCAGGCTCTAAGGCATCTGAATTTGCCCATCATAACTGATTAAGCAATGTCACGACACTAAATCAACAGCCATCAACAACCCCCCAACACATGCAGGCCCTTACAACAAATGGCTCTGCACTTGGTACCAAATCATGAGGGCATAGCACAACACACAGACCCTTTGAACACCCAACCTCTTCACTTTGATACCATGTTACGACCATTTACTCCCAAAACCTTAACATGTTAAGGGTCACAAGAAAGTGTATCAGCAAAGATCAACATAGTGAATTAGCCATGTCAAAAACATAAAAACATTTCCCACCCTGGATGTTTGGCAATGAATGTGGTTCTCTCAATCAAACACAGCCCAAGTAAATAGCGGTTGGGTGGATATCGTTACAGAAACAGAATAATACAGTTCCAATAATATGGCACAAGTAAGTAACGTGAAACTGAAGAACTGTAGATATGAAACTGCACTCCGCAATGAAATTTAACTTATATTCATCTGAACACTAGTGAATTTGATGTGAAGTGATGGACCGGACATAGTTGTAATGGTTAGGCAGTATGCTAGCACTGCAACCCCCGCCACATTCCAAATCTGAACACAATATTCTTTTTTCCTTTTTTCGCAATAATTATTAGTCTGCAAAAACAGCATCAGTTAACCATCCAATATTAAGCAAGGGCACTTCATTTTAAAAGCAAGTTACTGACGAACCAAAACAACTCTTTCAGCTTGTTTAAAGGTGAAGATTCTCTAAAGAGCCCACTTGGGAAGGGAACTTTTAGTGGAGCCTCAATATCTCTCATGCGGTAATTAATGTGGGGCCAAAATTTATGGGACAATGTAAATCCGGCTCCTTGGCCATATGTTCAGTTTCTGCACTCAGAAATTATCAAATGGAAAGATATAGGTTTTTAAAATCGAAGACCATGGAAGAGAGTAAACCAGTAGTCTGTGTAATGGTTGGCAAGCATTTACCTACATAGGAAATGCAAGCAAATACAGCTCCACCTTATCCCAACTAAACTGGATCGGCTACATGGATTGTTGTGCTTCAATAAGGAGTCTCTAATTGCCAACAATGTTTAAATTTTGAATGCTTCTTGGACTCTTTTAGAAATGCACCATTTATATATGTAAAATATAATGGTGTAAAAAAAAATCAATTGTGGCAAGTTTTCTGATTCTATCTTTTTTCAACAGAAAAACTCAAAGAAAAATTATATACACCCTTATCCCAACTAAATTGGATCGGCTACATGGATCCTTGCGCTTCAATAGGGACTAGTAGGGAGTCTCTAATTGCCAACAATGTTTAAATTTTGAATGCTTCTTCGAGTCTTTTAGGAATGCACCATTTACATAAAATATAATCAATTGTGGCAAGTTTTCTGATTCTATCTTTTTTTAGCGGAAAAACTCAAAGAAAAATGATAAACTTTTTTTGAAATTCAAATGAAATGCTCAAATAAATAACGTTCTCTGTGCCTATCAACCAAGCAAATCAAAGCTGTCAAGGTGTTGCTTAGGTTTCCGGCTCTTTCTTAGGTTCAAAGCTGTTAGCATGCCGTTTGTTGACACTTCATTAGTTTGCATTAACTCATACCTATTCTTTTGTTTCTTTGATAAGTATACTTATATTATATCCTATTCACTGTTGTTACATATTAATTTTATCAAATTATGTCATTGCACCATAATTACTTGAAGACTCACGAGACTTAATGGTTTGTGAGTGTGATGTTAATTTAGTTTGTATAATGTCTCAGGTTTCTAGTTTAAATTCTTCTTTTTTTCTTTCAAAAGAACGTAAATAATCATTAACAAAAGCCCCCAAAGGGAGAGAAGAGAACATACAACAGGGGAAGAAAAGAAAGAGGGGGGGGGGGGGATTTTACAAAAGATCACAGATCAAGTTATTAAAGCAAAGATCATCTGACAGTGACCAAGGAGCTTAGCTGAAGAAATGGCCAGAAAACCAAAGGCAGGAAGCTGAGGACCTCCAAGTAGAGGGAAAAAAATTTTAAAAAAGGAGAGGATAATCAAAGGGTACCTTTTACAGGGTCTTCTCTTCTACCAATGGTCCGTGTAGACATCCTGCCCCCGTGGACACCATTTCACAATTGGAAGTGGTTTGCAGTGCCATTTATGACGCTCAAGTTTGGTCAGCTCATCAAGCCTTACTAGTGGACGGGGATCACTTGTAAGAAATCTTAAAATGTAGGGGGTGTTCAACAAATAGTTTCAAAAAATTGGGGCACTAAGCAATTGGGCCATACTCAGGTGGTGTACAAGTAAATTCCCCTCATGTAAATTTATCAATGCTATACATAGTCATATATTGAACACCTAGCTGCCCATCCAACGCGTTGTGTCGCCTGGTTGCCTTGAAAAATATGAACAAAATGAATAACCACTAACATTTGTGTTAATAATTTTCCACCAAATTCCCTCTTTCCCCCCACTTTGGTGGTCTCTGCAGTTCTACCAGTGAAGACCGTGGGCTGTGCATATGCTGTAAATTTTCTGGTTCTATATTCAACTAATGCTCTAGACTCTAGTCCCCAACTAAGCTTCCCAACATTTTTGTAAAGCCATACAAATATTGTACACTCCAATTATACTCTTTCCTACGATTAAAACAATACTCTCATTTCACAAAAGACTACTTTAATTTCAGACATAGAGAGTTCAGATACTGACCTTCAGAATTCAGCTTTCTGGAAACCACATGCAATGGAATTGCCCTCCCAAGTAAATGACTTCAGGCCCAAATATTGAGTCTGCTTATGTAGGGTTCCAAGAATGATATCAACAAAAGCAACACACCCCGAACCAAAAATAAATAAATTATAAGCATATATTGCAGAATGAGTACCCAAACAGAGTCACCATTTCAATCCTAAAGTCAAATTTAAACCTCAGGGTGACCCAAATGACTCCTCAAATTTCAGTCCTCTGCTGGTGAAACAACTACCAGGTGGCAATAACAGAAACATGGTTGATACAAGAAGTAGTATAGCAATTGTTCAATTTTATCAAAATCATAGCTCAAGAATAAGGAAGGGAGGGAAAAGTGGAGGATCCTAGATAGAAAACAAGGTTCCAGAACACAATTTAAGGGGAGAAAAGCATAGTAGGAGTAGATATGTAGCAAAATATACCAACATACGTCTCAAGGACTTAAAAACTCTTATCGGGATTACTTGCTTTTCTCTGGCTATTAAAGGCATCAAATGAAATTAAGGATTGAAGAGGAAGACAAACCCAGAAGTTAGGAAAGCAATCAAACACAGTAAAGTTTTTAATCTCCATTTTCTTTTCAAAATGCAAAAAGAAAGCGGGGAAATGGATACGAAAGAATTGATTACAGCTTCAAATCCTTTACGGGCTCAAGTGAGAACTGAGAACCAAAATACTATACTGACATTGCTTGGGTGTCGGAGTCATTTTTCAGAGGCAAGCGGCAACCCTACCCCTAAATGAGTGTGCTCTCTCATTCCGAATTCCCACAGCCTCCTGTAGCAGAGCCGGGAAAGCGACGCGTCCTATACTGTGCCCCATGCGGAAATGGAGCAACAGAGACTTTCAGAATCCAGGAAAAGGCCACTGCAATATCCACACATACTAAATTACTAATTGACAAAGCCCACTCACATTAACAAATCAGGTATTGAATGCTTTGGATGTTTTGAAAACTGTAAATATATAGATAATCTTTACCAAAAAAAAAATTAAAAAAAAAATAAAATATATATATATATATATATATATATATATATATATATATATATATTATATATATATATATATATATATATATATATATATAGATAATAAAAAACGAACTGAGGGTCTTCCTAATAAATTGAGTAATTCAGGGAGTTGACATTAATATTAGGCTTAATTTAAGTTAAGGGGAGGTGGGAGTGAAAATTTCTCAAAATTCAAGACTGGAGAAGAGAAATTTGCGTACGTGGCACGTCTACCCAACTAAGCAGTGGTTAGTGGTTACACGTCAACATGTGATATAGGACTGATGAATGGATGAAGACCATAAATTGTTTTCATCCAGTGCATCGTCACTCACTCTTCAATTGTTAAAATGGCTTCGCTCCTTGCTACAGCTACCGCCTTCGTTGTTCCTTCGAGAGCTCAAATCTCACCTATCCGCAAAGATATTTATCGTTCGAGGCCTTTCCTTCGTTTCGGTTACTCATCGTCTAAGGTGACATGTCGAATTGGATCCGTGAAATGCCAAGCTCTTGGAGAAACCTCTCAGACTTCTTCCAATCCAACAACTTATCAGGGAATTTACGGTCCCTGGAGTGTTGAGCCCGCGGACGTCCGAGAGGTATTTGTTGTTTCTGATGATTCGTTTTCGTTTTTTACTTCAGTTCCTGTTCGCAATTAATTACTTCGTGTATTCGGATGCTCTCGATCTTTCTCTACTGTTTTGGTTCATTTTCCCCGTTTGTACTACTTATTTGAGGTTCAGATTGGTGAATCGTGAGCTAACTCTGAATTTCATTTTTGCTAATCGTTGATTAATGGAGCTGACGTTAAAGTTGGAATTGGCAGCGAAAAAAATAATTTTATGTAAGGTTTGCTTTTGTTTTTAACTTGCTGTGGGATCACCGATGAAATTTACATTTGTTTAGAACACATTTCCTTTCATTCCAGACACTTGTTGATTCCTTATAAATCCCCAATTACCGCGAGAACTATGAGATGGACAAATCGAACCTGTCAACTTGCTCTTCACCTTAGGGTACTCTTTGATTTGATGTTTTTATTTAGGCTCCATTCAGATAAAAACCTTGTGAATGGAATTATTTCAGGCGAAAGTAGAAATAGTTTTTAGCGTCAAAAAGTTCCTTTAGAAGGGCAGATCCTTTAGAAGGGCAGATACTGTAAGTAAACATGCTTGAAAGGTTTGAAGTTTCAGTCTGTCAAATTGGGGAAGCATACTAGCTGAAGTGCTTGCAAGGATGACCAACCAAAAAAGATTGATGATAGTCAGTCATGAATTACCCTATACTGAGACTGAGGAGTATTTGCCTGATAAAGAGATAAGGAAAAATAACCATCCATCTAAACCCTAAACCTGGTCATAACTTTTTTTACATAGATCTTACTGCTGAACTCATGGGGATGAGTCTTAACTTTTGCACTCAAGTTCTCTCACCATGTATAGAAATCATCGGTCTGTTGTTTGATTAGTTGCAGTTTGCTTCTGCAGCATTTTCATATGACCATTGTTTAGTTTATGACAGGTACTACTGTATAGAACAGGTTTAGTGACCAGCACTGCATCATTTGTCATTGCGGCTTCAACAGGTTTTGTACCATCATTTAGGGAGATTGTTGAGCCATATCTTGATTTCTTATATGCACTTGGAGCTGGAGGACTGGGATTATCACTGTTCTTAATTCACATATATGTTTCCGAGATTAAGCTTACCCTACAAGCATTATGGGCACTTGGGGTTGTTGGATCTTTGGTAGCATATTTAAACCTTGCCCAGCCAACTGGCACAAGCCTGACTCTATACGTCATTGACAATCCAACAGCAGTGTGGTTTGTTGGGCCTCTCTTTGCAGCTCTCACAGGACTTGTCTTCAAGGAAGGTAATGCTTATCATCTTGTATTATTTTCATGATGGGTCAGTTGAGTAACTGTTTTCCTGGTATGAGAGCTTTACAAGTTTGGCATATACATAGACATATTTCTTCAACTCTTTTGCCGCATGAAATCCTTGGAAATGTAAATAGAGATTTTTTTTCTTATAATTTATAAATTATCAAAAAGAAAATTGAAGAGGAAAAGAATATCACAGCATCAAGTAGCAATAGGCAATAGCAATGGTGGCAGTTTTCCCTTTGCCATTTCTGATCCTTACAAAATGATCGAGAAGTACAACCAATTCATCCCAGGAAATCTTAATTGAACTCATCAACTTTACAAGGTAACTGGCTGGTAGCAGTGCTGTATACGGGGCAAGTACCAGGGTTTTTTTTTTTTAAATACCATAACTGAGCCAGTGAGGGAGCAGGATGTGTTAACTGCTAATTAAATTTTTGTTGATTTTGCAACTCAGTCAGGAAATTGTTTGAAAGTTCAATATCGTCTTTTGCAAAATGTCACTCATGAGATATCAAAATTTCCATGCATTTATCGGGCATCATAAAGCAATTCCTTACCCCCCTTAGCTATTTTGGGATTCTGATAGTGCCATTTTCTGGAAAGTTTAGAAACTGAACTGTTCTGTCATAGTGAAAATTGTTCACTCCCCTTCCAAAGTAATGAGTAGATTATTCAAAAGGCTCTACACAATGCAATTTCTAGGGTTCCTATGCATGCAGTGAGGGTTACTGCCTTTGATTTTTTTTTATTTTTTATTTTTAAATTCAGTCTTTTGCTAGTCAATTATTGCAAGTATGGTAAAAATTTAGCACAATGGTAATTGATGTGATTCTGTAGAATTTGAATATTCAGTACATGATGTTCCTTTTACAAGCCATGGGGAAGTCTCAGAATGATTAGGTTTGGAAATGCACTGGGATTGAACTCTCATTAGTATGCCAGGAAAAGAGTTACTCGACTTCAAAATGCATTGGGATTTCTAAACTGTTTCATTCACTCAATTTTCTTTCCCAATTCATCTCTTGGACAATATGCACAAAACTTTCCATCTAAAGAGAAATCTAATTGGATTCCATTATTTACTTCTAAGATACTCTCTTGGCCATCAATTGGTTATTACTGGCCAAAAGCTGGTAAGGGGTACCAATTCACCAAAAAAAGAACCAAACAATCTCATAACTTATTTTTTACATGAACAAGTGATGATCTTGCAGGGCTCTGCTATGGAAAGCTGGAAGCTGGTGTCTTGACTTTCACCATCCCCACACTTCTTCTTGGGCATCTGGTACTTTTCCCCTGATAACTCTTAGAACATATTTATTTCCCTCACCTGCATTTAATCAATTAACTAACTAATGCAGTCTCAGAGGTTGCTGAAGGTGATTTTCTCCTGGCAACATCCACAATGGCAGGGAAACAACCGAAATTAAATTAATTTGACCAATTTTGGAACAGACATTTGAAGGTTTTTGAATAACAGAACTGCATTTTGATAACAAAGCAGTGCTACACATGGCGCACATACATAAGTACCTGATAAAGCTTTGCACAAATTGGGTGGTTTCTTAGAATTAGAGATATGCTAGAATGAATTTGAGTTCATAGTTCCTGGTTTGCAATGGGACTCTCATCAATCTTGAACTAGATAGCATATTGGAACCTCAACCGCCATTCAGAGCAATCTTGTAGCTAAGAAACCAGAGCTCTAGACAGTGCTCAGTGTTTTGTTACCTGAGAAAATAGATATGTATATATGTTGCAAGATATATAAGAACCTTCTCAAATTATACCATAGAAAGTAAACTCCAATCATCATCCCATAAGAACAGGAAATGAATTAGAGGAAATCTAGTTAAAACACTGGACTGTGACAACCCAGATTTGGCTGCTCAACCAACTCAAAGTGGATCGCTCATTTTTTTGTCTTCCTCACCTTTTCAGCCTCCAAACCTAGAAGAGACTGGCCCATATGATAGGGCTGCCTTGTTCCTATTCTAATATAAAAGGTTCGGTTACTGCAATGACACCATTGAGTTGACGATTGAAAGCATCCTACTTTTGATGTTGGGTATATCAGACAACCACAATCACCATGCAGTTGGTAGATATCTCCTGCAGCTGTAGAAAATTTTTCACAAAACCTGTCAAATGGAACCTTAAACCTCATTATGACATTAACATGTAGATTGTAGACTTTTGTTTCTACACTTCTAACACTCATGGGGGGCCTCACTTGGAACTTGCAGACCGGTTTAATGGACGATGGAGTGAAACTTGGTCTATTGGGTTTATGGATGGCTCTCTATACTGTATTTGCATCAAGGAAGTTCAGTCAGCCAATTAAGGTTCTTTTTTCGTTTAATTGAAATGATGTCGAATGTAAAAATTTCACTCAGCCTAATCTTTTTAGTCTCAGATTAATATTGATTCTTAATTTTCTTTTCATGTGTTCAAGGATGACATTGGTGACAAATCAGTGTTCATATTCAATGCTCTTCCTGAAAGCGAAAAGAACACTTTACTTGAAAAACTAGAGCAGCAAAAGTTTGGCCAGAAGCTTAATTAGAAAGTACAATGAAGCACCCATTAAGTTTATTATATCAACTAGAATGCAACATCAGCTCAGTACAAAGATCATCAGGGTATGTATACTGACATTATTGCTTGCCAAATTATTTATTTACATCATGTTTGATCAATCAGAGCTGAGTGGAAGGCAAGAATCCATTTAGCCGACCCCATTTAGTTGGGACAAGGCTTGTGTTGTTTAATCAATCACTATAATTTCCTTTATGTTCAGTACCTGCTGCAAACCTGGATTTGTTGATCTGTTTGCATCACAATATGCTCTTTGGTCATTATACAGATCTCAAGCAAAACTGGCTGCTGCATATATCAAACATGTCAAAATCATGACCTACATACTTCAGATTCTGTGCTCATTGGCTTTTTGTAACTTTTATACATGAATGGTTGCTGATAATATAGTTAGTTCTAGTGCCTCATCTTAATGTTAGCAACAATCTTAATATTTGTAATACTTCTTCCTGCTTTTGATGGGTAAAAATCAGTTGTGGTTGTTCAACTTTATGTTATCATGTTCATCATAGACTCGAGCTTATAAAAGTTAATTTCTTTCTTTTTCTTCTGTTGGACAAGTCAACCAGTGGATTAATTGACTACTCAAGTTGTTTTAAGTTAATTGAAGCATTCAGTTTTCATACGAGCCATTGTAAATACTTTTTATCAAGCAAAAAGACAAAGTTCTAGTGAGGTTTGTATGAAATAAAACCCCCATGATATGCTACAAGATTAATTTACCACATTATGCTGGAATCAATAAATTGATTAAATAAATAATCACCATAAATATTATGGCATGCACAATAGGTGGGATCAATGCTTCTCACGCTATGCTTGATTGATTATGGGGTGGCAAAATTTGACTATAGTCATGTTTCATTGAAACTGCATAGATATCATAGTATGCATAGAAACCTGAGATACTACAAACTGTTTCTGAACATCTTTCTATCAAGTTCAGGGATGAAAGAAATGCCTAACAGCCAGAGGGCAGTCACTTAAATGTTGTTATGAAAGGTACCTCGGCTGTAGCATACACCAGTAATAGCAAAAGCTCTTCATTCTTACTATAGAAGAACTTCCATCTACCAAAAAAATTGTTTAAGATTCAACCTATTACAATGATGGATTATTCAAAGTCATCTCCATCATCAGATCGAACATGAAGAGGACTTAATGGTGAATCATTTCCTTCATCTACCTCTTCTCTAGCTTTCCTTCCCCTGGTGACCCTACCATTCTGCTTTGTCAAGGGATCACCAGTATAATCAGTCTTCTTTCGCTTATTATTCCGCTTAGATTTTCTCTCAACCCCAGAATCCTGTGGATCTTCTCCAACATCTATTGATTTGCCAAGCTGATCAGCACAAATTTCAGTATGTACACTTATAGCATCAAGGGTCTCTTCAGATATTTTGCTATTCTCCACTTTGTTGCAAGTTGATATTATTTTTCCTTGCATATCTTCCACATCATTAGATGACTTGATAACACTAGTTTCATCATCACATAATTCCCCAGCATCAGGCTTTCCAACATCATTGGTTTCTTCTTCTATCAACTCGGCAGTAGACTTCTCAGCAACAGTAGGTTCTTCACTAGATTCTTCAGCATTACTTGATTCCTCCTCATCTTTAGATGCCTCCTCACTCTTAAGCGACTCAATTACATTCATGACATCTCTATTGACCTAAAATAATCAAATCCTCACATATTATCATGTGTTGGGAAATTGAAATGTCATTGGTCTTAGCACGCATTCAAATCATATCAACAGAACAGTTAGTGAACATACCTGTGGGTTTTGAAGGAAATCGGAAATGTCATTCGAGCAAGATGGGCATTTCATAATATTCTTCTGTGCCCTAAGTGTCCGTGTACCATGGCATGTCCTCTGCTTTACAAAAGTCTGGCCAACAAACACATTCTCCAAGCAAGGCTTGCAAAAATTATGAGCACAAGGAGTTGTAAGTGGAAGCGTCATCACATTACGACATATCAGACAGCTGAATTCTGCATGAAATAAGTCATTAAAGGTGAACATATATTATGATCCGTCTCATAAAGACCAAATCCTTCACATGGATGCCATAAAAAAGCATAACTCAGTGAAACAAAACCATAACTGCATATAGCCTAGGTATGGGGTGAACGAGGCATATTATGTTAAACCCTAAGGTACAACTAGGTTCAAAATCCAGGAACAGGAATGGGAGGACAGGGCATTTTTTTTCTGAAACAGCAGGGTACACTTAGATGCCAAATCAAGGAACAGGCATATGGAGACAGCAATAGAATCATTTTTGGAGAAAAATAAAAAGTGATCCGATCAAGGATGATTGTAAGGTAGCAATCCTGGATGAATTTCAATGAACAAAGCCTACTGCTATTACTTAGAATGAGATGATTGACATAAAACAAATTCAAAACAAACCTTTTAGGAGCTTCTCCTTTGCAGTCATCCTCCTTGCTTGTCTAATAGCCGCCCCCATTTTCTTTATATCCCCCGGATTTCCATTGCTCACTTGTTTTTTTCTGCTGGATGGTGGTGGTTTTTTCCATTTCCAACGACCATCCTCCTCCTGCAGCCAACCCCAAAAAGAAACATTAAGACCAGAACCTAAATGGGCATCGACAGCAAGATGAAAATGCAACGACCATCTGTGATTAGAATAATAAATGCCAAACCTATTATATTATGCAAACCGAACATACATACTGTTTAAATTACAGATTACATATATTGTGTATTGTAGCATTATCTCACATCATAATCCCAATGTGGGCTTTCTTTTCTTTCCGTAATATCAGTTGCTGCCTTGAGCTCAGGAATTGAAGGAAGAGGTCTTGGGCAGTCTCCATTCTCGTCACTACAGTTAACAATGCAGAGAAATTTACCAAACAAGAAAAAAAATTACAATTTAAAGAAAAGATTTCCCACGAAAGGATACTAGGAAATGATTAACATTCCTGAAAAATCACAAACCTTGTCCAAGGTGCAGGTTCATTGTCACATCGAACAAATAGGTATCTGCAAACCTTCATACCCTTTTTTTTTCGTTTGGGGTGGGGGGAGGTTGGTTAGGGATGCTTTAAGAATAAAAAATAATGACAATTCAAAGGCTAAAGTTCCAGCCATTTCAAAAACAATATCCTACCTGAATTCCAACTTTGCGCCAACATTTTTCAATCCTATAAACACCATCATACCGCACCCCAGTTTCTGGGGCATAAGCTGATCGTTTCTCTTTGTGAGACCTGCATTAGATATTGATTAGAACATCCGATCAAACTAATTAAAATTAGTTTGAACACAAGTATCGTAGGAAGGAATTGAAACGGTAAGAATTTTGAAAGAAAAACAGCCACCGCCATAATCTTTCCCAACATGTGATGCATAGAAAACCACAATTTGGTTGGGAACCATAATTAGTCCTAGCATGAGAAGCATAACATGAATCTTACCTCACAACGCGGACAGGGTATCCTTTCTTACAGCTGACACGAAGGGACTCATTCATATTTTTAAACTCCTGATCAAATGATTGCAGCTTATTTGTGCGCTTGTTCCCACTCAGATCCCTTCCACCACTGCCAATCATTGAAGCAAAGAAGGACAAGGTCCAATGAAAGACAGGGTAAACAGTATGAGATACATCTTGAATCCAATGTCAACAGTAATGGAAATGAAGATCAATTACTTTGAATAAGGACTGACATCAAGAAGAGAAAATGAATAAAACTATTAGCAGCTTCTCACATTTCTATTTCAAATCAGGAACATTAAAAGGATATAACACTTAAAAAGATTTTAACCGACTTCACTCAGAGCACCTGACGGAATCCCAAACTTCCAAGGATTTCAACCAACCTTAAAACTGATGTGATGCAATCATGCGACTTCACCTAAGGACTGGGTTTTTGGGCGTGCATCCAAATACTGGGTGGCACTAAGAATAACATAGACCATTAGTACTCCATCTATGCAGTTCACATGGAGCCATAATCTACATAAAGCATCCAGTTGACACGAGAAAGTTTTGAATTATATATATATATTGCTAAGATGTAATCATCTTACTCTATGTTAGTTGAAATCGTTTCACACAAGACATGGCTAAACGAGAACATGAATTAGGCAGAGGAACAAACCTCCCAGTGTAGAGAAACCACTCGCCATGATCCTCATCATCTTCATAGCCTCCTGAAAGTGCCACTGATTGAGCACCATAATCAGCTTGGCCGGCAATTCCAGCAACATGCGGAAGATGGGCACCCCATTGGCGGCATTCCATGCGGTCCTCCCAGGCCTCCCCAACCAACACTCCCTGGTTTCTGATGGGTTCATTCTCTGCAAGGATGGGTCCGAAATGATCAGGCGGGACTGTAACAAAAATCTTCCCACTGCATGCATTAGCCTTTCCGGTCTTTTTGGCCCGCACTGTAGTGAATGCCTTATCAGGTCTGTCTTGGTTGTGCATAAAATGGTAAACCTTCAGGGGTCCAGGTTGGTCGGTCAAATTTGATACTTTGGCCATACGTATGGCAACAACAAGCGCCGAGTTGATACGAGGTTGACTCGCCATCTTGTCAGGGAGGGTGCTGCGGCACTTGACACAGGTACGCTTCCCCTGCCCCACCCATCTCTGAAAGCACTTCAAGCAGAAATTGTGGCCACATGGTGTCTGAAACGGCAAAAAGAATAGCGAGAGTGAGTCTCATACCCTCCGATATAGAACACAAAGCTATTGTACCTTCACCTCTGTTCCAACCAAATCAACACACAACTACACCAGCAATTTTTATCTTTTTTTTTTGAAAGCGTTGATCTTTTGTCAAATCAGCCACCCTTGGGGTTTACACCAGTCAGCATTTTTTGTTATTGCTTCTGTTTCAATGAACACATCCAACGGGAATCAGGAGCCTTTCGGGAGAAAGGTAGCCCAATTATGCAATTAGTTTTACGCAATCATAGCTTATTATATCATGATAGACCTGTCCATCAACACAATCACATAGAATAATGAATTGCACAGTTAAATGAATAAATTAAGTATTTAAATATTTATCACTTAAATTCTTTTCTTTCCTATCAAATTAAAATTTTATTGCATTTTCACAGGTCAGAGAATTGTTTTATATGTAACAGTGATTTCCGAGGATATAATTAAGATGGGCATAAATTGACCCAAGCCAGCCTCAGTTCAAAAGATGAAAAGAATAAAATAACATATCTATGACTCAATTCTTAGTTCTAAAATAACATTAACCCATCACTGACCAGAAAAAATCCAATGTTTTTCCACAAGCAAAGGTCCTGAATAACTTTTTCAAGGGTCCCGAATAAAAAAATTTCCTGAGGGATAAATCAACCTTATAATTTTAAAGGAGAACAAAAGAAAATCAAAGCTACATTACGTTCATGCGGTGAAATTCAGTCCTATTAGGTGAAGACAAATTTTTTTTTTTTTTGAGTAGAAGATGAAGACAATCTTTTAAAACACAAACAATGTTACTCTCCCACAGGTGAATAGAAAAATTGCAAGACTCAAAAGACTGAAGCTAGGTGTTTAATATCAGTAACCACATTATAATGTATAGAGGATTTATATCATCTGAGTTGATAGCCTTAACAAGGGTCTCACAAGCTGCAGTCATATTGCTAATGGTTCAGCTTTGAGGGCGCTGCGGGTGTTCATCAAAATGTGCAGCCCCTTGTCATGCTAGATGCAAATACGTGCTTCTAGCAGTCGTACTGCATCGCCATGTAACCACTTAAAAATCTTTAGGGTCATTACCGTTTGAAAAAGCATAAAATGAAAAACAGAAGCAGCTTAGCAAACAGTAGACAATCTTTTGAAATTAGTGTGTGGTTTTTGTGATAAGATAAAATAATAATAATAATAATAATAATAATAATAATAATAATAATAAGACCAGATGGATATTATATTTTTTGTATAGTTGAAACTTCATGTACATTCATTTATTAAACTTCTTTTTTTTTTTAACTTATATTTATAAAATAAAAATAAAAACATTATAGAATTTGCATTGACAATTGAATGCATTGACGATAGAGGACATTGATCGATGCAAATCCAATAAAAATACACTGAATCGGTGACGAAATCTGCGCGGATTTACTTTAATTTGAATTTTGAAGTAGCTGTTCTCTTTAACAAACATTTAAAGACTCCTACCATCACTCAAGTGGTTTCTTTTTTCACATTTTCGTGATACCATATATTAGGGGATCGGTGGAATCATGTGTAATGAATGAGGTTTATGCCGATTCGAGATAATGTATTTTAATTAACTAAACTCTAGTTTTTTTGGAATTACAACATGGCTAATCAGATCATGACAGCCCACGCTATGCACATCAGCTGTCAATGTCGCTAGGCATGGGAAGCAAATGTTAGTGGAATTTCTTTCTCCTCAGGGTATATATATATTCACTGTTGCAGGTTACCGGATCCAAAACGTTCCGTGTATATAGGCGATATAAAATCCAGTACCCGTAAACCGAATTGCTTCCGAAACTTATGTTCTTTTCCGGTTGAGGCGATGGGAATGAAACCAAGTGAAACCAAGTGAAAACCAGGGCGACTGGAGGAAGAAATAATGGGGAAAAAGGATTACAAGCTAGTGAAAACATTAAGTTCCACTACCGGAGCGCGACGGCAAAACAGACAGACAGTTAGGAGAGTGAAGAAATAGAAAGCAAACTTTGATTCAAAAGTTACCATAGTGGGAAAGCCTCTAATCGAAAAGTTGCCATACTAAAACAGATCTGGATTGGCATGTAGAATAATCAAATCAATCGTTTCGCCGAAGTTCCCCGATACCCAAAAAAGATTCAAGAATAGCATACAGCAACTAATAAAAAAAAAAAAACCCTAAAAGTTATCAAAACTTTCAGCAATAATCAGGCGGAGAGAAATGTACTGACCGTAACAGGTCTTTCAAGCAACTGCATACAAAAAGAGCAGTTCAAGCTCTCATCGAGCAGGCCAAGGACACCACTCTTCTTCTTGTTCTTCTTCTTGTCGTCGTCGATATCCGGCGACCGACAGCCTTTGGTCATAAGATTCTGCCGTTTCCTCGCTTTCTCCTGCACTGTCAGAGATTCGTCGGCCTCGATAGCTCGAATCGATGAGATCAGATCGCTGGATGCTCCAGCGGAGTGATGAACTGGAACAGCAGGGGCCATACCATCGCCTTCGGCGGGAACACAATCTGGACATTCCCATTGAAGAGCCGAAGCTAGGGTTTCAGGCCGAGCGATAAGACAGCTTAAATGCCAAGGAGTAACGCAAGTATTGCATACGAGCTTATCGTCGTCTGCAGGTTTTTTCTTGCACAACATACAAATATCATCTCCATCACAGGGGAGTTGCCGTTGCGGTTTCGTCGCCATTGACGATGTGAAGAAGACACAACGCCGATCGTTCTTGCTGTCGAGACAAGACACCTTTGGGTTTTTAAAACGCCGAGGCGGAGATTTGAAACAACATTTAGACGAGATTTGAATTTTCCCCCTTTGCTTGCCAACAGGTTTTTGGCGCTATAACTATTTAATGCTTCAGGATTTCCACTCTGACGTGGGAATTTTTTTTTTTTTTTTTTTTTTTTTACCAAAAAAATAAAAACTGGATTTCCA
The DNA here is from genome assembly GCF_041222555.1 of Hakea prostrata. Taxonomy (NCBI): domain Eukaryota; kingdom Viridiplantae; phylum Streptophyta; class Magnoliopsida; order Proteales; family Proteaceae; genus Hakea; species Hakea prostrata. Next base: position 1,397,673 of record NC_142602.1, on the reverse strand, counting down.
CTTTTAATCCTTAAAATAAATAATGTCTACTATTCTACTCCGGTTTTTATTTTGATAAATCTAGTTATAAAGTTATAATTATGCTCGCTGAGACACATGAATTATGGTAGGATCTGTGTGATCAATTATGACATCGTGGCATTCGCACCCCCCCAACAAATGAATGTTATAATTGTGTCTTTATATTTTCAGGACAAGAGACCCAATGAGTATTTGAACAAACTTGTCAAAGGCCATTTGGTATAGAGAGTACATGGTTTGTTTTCAAGTAATCTTAATTAAGCTTAAGTCCGTATTTAATGGTTACTTTATACAATTCAATAGTAGAGATACGACAAGTTAGTGGAAGATGAATATTAAATATTCGTTATGGAATGAATAATATTAAAGTGTAATTATTTGTCGTAGGGCATTTGATATAGAAAGTATGTAGTTTATTACTCAATTTTAATTAAGTTTAGGTCCGTCTTTAATAGTTACTTTATTAAATTCAATAGCAAAAATGTCCCTATGCCATTAAAATAGAACCTTAATTGTAATTTTTGTATTATAATCCATTATTTTGAGGTTAGAATTAGGTAAGGTCCATATTATTATTACATAAATTTCGTATAGGTTATGCTCATAATTATACAGTTGGCGTGTGTGTAATTTCATATCTATATGATATAAGATAAATTGATATTAAAGATAAAGATCAAAAGAAATTCAACTATATAATGTAAAATATATAAAAATAAAAATAAAAACGCTTACTTTTATGCACAAATACGTAATTTCTATATTCTATTTTATTTTGACTCGTTTTGATAAGATAAATATACAAACAATATCAAACATTGTGTTACTAATCACAAATAAATGATAAGACTTTAAAGTAAATTATAATGAATGATATGTACTCTATTTATTTTTTATTTTCTTACTTAAATGTTGAATTCAATATAGAGACTATATAAATTATAAGTTATTCCAACAAGTGAAACAGTGGATAAAAGATAAACATTTATATGCATCCAATTTGTTTAGTTCTATCGAAAAAATAAAAAAATAAAAGAAAAGGGGATTGTGTTTAAATGTCAATCGAACTTATTGTGTGGGCAACTTATAGAATTTATCCTTCTCTATACATCAAACCTGGCCAAGTAAAAGCATGCAAATAATGGATCTATTTTGATAAGATTGTTGTGGTCCTCCTCATAAATGGACACACACCCCAAATTTGACTATTTGGTGCACTTATTCTTTAGCCCTCATTTGTTGACAATGAAATGAACATATGATAAAAAAGACTAATGCAAGCCTTCTCTCCTTATTCCCTTATTTATAAGTGCAAGTATGTATTGTCAAATATATCATTAATTGCATGAAGAAAAAAATGCAAGTAATGAGAATTTGTTTTTCTCAAAACGTTCACCCTCCTGTCTATAAATAGATGAGAGGTGTGCTTGAGATATGTACAAGAGAGAGGCAAGATAGAGGGGAAGTGAAGTCATAAATCTCTTGAGTGAACTCACCAAGTGCAGAGTTTTGATATTGAGTGCAGTGTTTATGAGTTGGAGTAGTAGGTTGAAACTCTTGTAGGATTGAGAGTGTAAGTTGTGAGAAGGTGTACAGAGGTATCCAGTTTTAGACAAGTGTTGTATTTCAACTTTCTCATAGTGAAGTCCCACTACACTCGTGGATTTAGGTGCAAAGCCGAACCACGTATATTGTTGTCGGTGCTTATTGTAGGATTACTTATTTCGTTATCTTTTACGTGGGTCCCACATAAGCATTATTCACGTGGGTCCCACACCGGCACTATTCACGAATACCTTTTTGTATTGTTTTTCTTCTGTCGATCTTTTACACGGGAGGAAAAATAGTGAATCATCTATCGGTATTTTCCCTAACAAAAACTCACAATAAAATTGTACATATTTCAAGAATAATAGATTTTATGTATTGCAATACACACAGGAGGGGAACCCGAACCGGGCCGCGCCGACCGCCAAGGGCGAGCACCGGCCGCCCCGGACAAAAAAAAAAAAAAAGAAAAAGGGAAAAAAGAAAAGAGAAGAAGAACGGAGACGGGGAGAAAAGTTAAAAACTTTTCAAACAAGTAAAAAAAGAAACACGTAAAGAACAAAAATGTTTATAATTAAAAGAGTACGGGAACCGCGGCCCCACAGCCCCCACAGAATGTTAGGCAATCAACACTTTTACATTATGGCAACGATAAATCTAAATTTTTATATTCTATTATTAATTCAAAACAAAAACAATAAATTTAAACTTTTATGAAATAAGTTTGTAAGACAATAATAATAAACCACTGGAGAAGATACATGGAAATAAGGTGCTAATATGAAAGTGGAGCACAACATCAAATTTACACTCACTCAGTGTGATTTGTTTGAATAAATAGAATTGAAAAGTGAAATTAAAATATAAAGCAGCTTGTCTCTCCATTATCATCCACTTTTGAATTTAAAATACTAACCAGCTTCTCTCTCCATAACCATCCACTTTGTTCTGTTTCTCAGTCACGCCTGTCTCCTTAATAATCAATCTAACACAGTTGTAAGAGTAGATGTTTTTTGTTTGTTTGTTTTGGTGTTTTTTTTTGTAGGAGGGGTAATGATGGGCAAGATGGGCAAAGATCCAAATTACTTGAATGAAATGGCAGAATCACTAGAATATTAAACGGGTTTTTATTGATAGCCAAATCAATTGGTTCTATTTTTATCAAAATAAATTAGGAAAATCCTTTTGGATTGAATTATTTTTGTTTTTTGTTTTTTAATTAATCTCTAGTAGAAGAAACGTTCTCTAACAATGAAAAGAAAGGTAGCACTAAATCCATGAATGTGAGCAACACCATCATAACACAACGGCACGGTCCCTTCACCAACAGAAATCCTGTCAACCACAACTAAGCAGGCTCAGGGTCATGGCCCATTTAAGGCCCAATTTTAAAATCTCACTGTAGCCCAATCTCAATTCAGGCCCAACTCACGATTCAAGTAAGCCATTGTTATTATATTATGGGCCTATTGCCAACCGCTTACGACGGCGACGAGTCGACGACAACTTCACATTCCATAAACAACCCCACCCAAAAAAGAAGAAGTTAAATATGTATCATACTACATTTACTTCTGCGTGTAATCCTAACCGTTGTTTACCAAAAGAAAAGTACAATCGAAATCGTTCAATTAGGATCCAGTCCTTGTAATTTTTTCTTCCTTCATCATCGTTAGGTATTTCGAAATGGGGGCGGAGAGAGATTAGAATTATGCGCCGAGGGAATTGTATTTTTCCGATCATCTCATCCGTCTTGAAAATATCTCGACATCATTCCTCTCCATCATCTTCTTTGTTCGCCAATTTGTGCCGCACTCCCTGTGCTTGGTCTAGTCTCTATCCGCCAACAACTACATCTCATTCACATTGCACTGTAATTCACTGCGGCGGTCGGGACACGCGAGCCACCGTGGCAATGGACGCTTCTGAAGAAACTCTGCGAAGAGATTTGGCCGACAAACAAGCTGCTATTGATACTCAAGGTAGCTCTGTCAGGGATCTTAAGGCTTCTGGTGCGGCGAAGGTGGACATCGATGCAGCAGTAGAAGCATTAAACGCATTGAAGCTGCAGAAATCATCCATTGAAAAGAAGCTTCAAACTGCCATCACTGGTGGCAATGGCCCTACCTCTCTCAGCAGGGATGCTTTTCGTCAAGCTGCTGTCAATACGTTGGAGCGGCGGCTCTTCTATATCCCGTCTTTCAAGATCTATAGAGGTGTTGCTGGTTTATACGATTATGGCCCCCCTGGTTGTGCGGTTAAGGCTAATGTCATCGCTTTCTGGCGTCAAGTAATTTCCTTCACCCCCTGCGAACTATTGTTTCATTTGCTAGCTTTTTAATATGTCACCAACTATACTGGTTTTGTTTGATATAAGTTAGTCTCTCTCCCTCCCTGGCTAGGCTCTCCGCCCATTATTTGATATGCTAAGTTACCATGGAGTTCTAGTATACTAGTTATTATTACTTATTAGAATGAAAGGCCTAGGTTCAGTGTTCAGATGGGAACTGTTTTATTTCTGGATCACTTGTATCTTACACTTCAAGTTCCCTGGAGCAGTTTAGAAGCTTAAGCTTGATGATGCGGCTTTCTGTTGGGTTAACTGTAGGTTGGATTTTTTAGGTGATGAGCCTAATTCGGTTGCATTCATTCAGTGCTAAATTGAAACTAGTCAAATTGATTCCCCTTGATTTTTACGGGAGCAGACTTCTGTTACCCCTGATAGAAGTTATAAATCTATACTTCATTGAGTTGGGTACTGTAGAAGAGTATATATAACAACCATGGTTTGAAATTTCCCCCCATCTCGCCATTTCACTCTTAGGCAAGATTGGCGAAATACCAAAATTTCCGGCAAATTGGATTTTTTTTCTTTCTTCTAATTTCGATTGGATGTTTCGGTGGGGCTATTTTGGCATGGTTTTTAGTGTCCAGCCTAATTTGAGGCTAAGAAACCCAATGGGATATTTATTTTTGCCTAAAAATATAACCCAAAGTGGTGTTCTAGATTGACACATCACAACTGCATGGGGTGAAACTGGAAGTCTGGAACATGAATTTTAACAAATGTAAATACAGATATTATGCAAGAGAACATTAAGATTTTCATTAAAATAAAACAGTAAAGATGGCAACTAAACTAAAATTCAATATATAAGTACAAGTGTGGTGTAGAATTTAGTAGTTAGTTGTACACAGTTAAACATATTATTTTCATGTCCATTGTGAGTTCATAGATCGACCCATCGTGTTCAACATATATTATTCCCATTCCCATCCAACAATTTTCTAACATGCATTTTCAAAGAAAATCTAGTTTAGGGTAGAATGGTATACCTCAGAGATGAAAAGCTTCAAGATCTGATAGAAATGACGTTGGACCACCTGATGCATGCGTTTGTCAGAAATATCCATGCAAGAACACGTGGAAAATGACGAAGATCGACTCTAAAATCATGAAAAACACGGTTGGGAGCACAAAATCAGCCAAAACAAGCTCTGTCAAAATTTTGCTCGAAATGGGGTGAAATTTTCACAAAATGAGCCTTTTGTAGTGAATCTCGGCCAGAATTCTTGCAGGATTTTGTAAATCTCACGAGATTTTGCTGAGATAGTGCATGTTTTCATATCGCCCCTAGTTTGTTTCAGTTCTTACTGAAATGGCAAGATTTTGCAAAATTTCACCGAAATCTCACGAAATTTAGTACTATGACAACAACTGGTTACAAGGTACAAAGACAGAAATACCTGAAGCTGAAAAATACTAAACTGTATCCTTCACAACCTGTTGGCTTCTGGAGTTATCTAACATTGTCTATGGTAGAATCCTGCAGTAACCTATTTGTGGTTATTTACTTATTATCCATTCTCTCTGATCTCACCAAATCTCTGTGAACTCCTTTGTAAGTTACGTTACTTTTGAACACAATCAGCCTTAGATATGTGGTTTGCCTGAAATTTTTTTTTGTCTTAAAAAATCAGCATTTTGTCCTGGAGGAGAACATGTTGGAAGTGGATTGTCCATGTGTCACACCAGAAATTGTCCTGAAAGCATCTGGGCACGTAGATAAGTTTACAGACCTCATGGTCAAGGATGAAAAAACAGGAACTTGTTACAGGGCTGATCACTTGCTCAAAGATTTCTGCAAGGAGAAGCTTGAAAAGGACCTGAGTATGACTGCAGAGAAGGCAGCAGAGCTGAAGAACATTCTTGCAATTCTAGACAATCTCTCTGCAGAAGAACTGGGGGCAAAGATCAAGGAATATGGTATAGTGGCTCCAGACACTAAGAACCCTCTTTCAGATCCTTATCCATTTAACTTGATGTTTCAAACATCAATTGGTCCATCTGGTTTGATACCTGGGTAAGCACTTGATTTAGTCATTGTATTTACTTCCAGCACATTTTACTGATATAAGATTGCTTCTTATTAATACATGTATTTTAACCCATTTATGTCATCTACTGCAGATACATGCGCCCTGAGACTGCACAAGGCATCTTTGTTAACTTCAAGGACTTGTACTATTTTAATGGAAATAAGCTTCCTTTTGCTGCTGCACAGATTGGTCAAGCTTTTAGAAATGAGGTCCCAATCTCGTACTATCATAGTAATGTCATTGTGACTTCAATATCTCTTTGCAAGTATCTGTAAATGGCTATTGCTTTTGTACACAAGCATTCCCCTGTCCCTCCAATTTTTGTAACCTCCCAACTTGTGTATATAATAGTCAGATTGTTTATCTATTTGTTTTTCACCCACTATTTCTCTCTTTGTTTGATTTAGGGTTCTTCCTCTCCATGCTGTACTCTAGTTTTTGCACTATAAGAAGCAATTGGAATCAATTTCAATCTGATTTTTTTTTCTATTATAAAATCCAGATATCTCCTCGCCAAGGTCTTCTAAGGGTTCGTGAATTTACCTTAGCAGAGATTGAGCACTTTGTGGATCCTGAAGACAAATCTCATCCAAAATTTGGTGATATTGCACACTTGGAGTTCTTAATGTTCCCTAGGAAAGAGCAAACTTCTGGACAGTCTGCGAAGAGAATGCGTATTGGTGATGCAGTTTCTGAGGTTGGATTGATTTGTATGTGACTTAAATACCCCTATTGAGGTGTCATTTAGACATTCCCTATATAAGTCTCTGCATACACACATGCTTTCTCTCTGTCTCTCTGTCTCTCTTATATGGGGAGTGCCCAGTGGCACCTCTATAGGTGTATTTAGAACTTTTACGCTTGTCTTATTTTAAGATAGGCATATAAAAAGGTTTTCAACAATAATTTGGAAAGGGCATATCAGCTGACATTGCTAAAATGCATCATCGTAATGCATAATCTTCTGGTATATCTGTGAAATGACACTATTGTCCTCATTAGAAAAGCATTGCCTATTATGCTGAAGGGAAGAAAAGCAAGGTTAAAAATTATTTGACACCTTGAGGGGTATGTTACTTAGTACATTTATTTGTATTTACTATTGGGCAGGGAATTGTCAACAATCAAACGCTTGGCTACTTCATTGGAAGAGTATACCTATTCCTAACTCAACTGGGAATTGACGAAGAGCGGTTGCGTTTCCGGCAGCATATGTCAAATGAAATGGCTCACTATGCTGCAGACTGTTGGGATGCAGAGATTGAGTCCTCCTATGGCTGGATTGAGTGTGTTGGGATTGCAGACAGATCTGCATACGACTTACGTGCTCACTCGGTAAGTTTTTAACCCAATATTGTGGGATGGATACTGCTAAAGTCTGACTGCTGATTAGTTACTTCATCTTTAAGCAACAACTGATTCCATGTTCTGGAATTAACACAGTTCCTGTTGGACCTGTTTTGCTCATCTGCCATATACAAGTTTAAATTTACTTATCAATCACCTTGAGAGAATGATAAAAGTTTATTTTTCCATGATCCTTATTTTTATTGGAAAGTAGTTGGTTGGAATATTCAACATCCTTTCCTCTTTCACTTTAATTTTGTTCAAGCCAAACAATCATTTCAGTTGCACTGTGACATTGATCATGTACTATTGTTATTATTATTATATACTTTGTTGTAGTTATTTTTTAACATGCAAGAGTATATGTTAATTGTGACAAACTGAGTGTTTTCTTTTGGCTTTCATTTTTTGAAAGAGGGGGGGGGGTCTTACATTAAGTGAAATATAATGCAGCTAACTAAACAACTAACCTACTCCACCATACCAAAACAAAACATAGAACAGAACCCATGCAAAACTGAGGGAACATGGATTTGTGGGTTCGTAGCATAAAGGAATTAAAAGCAGGGCAACCTCACTTAGCTTTGTGGTTTCAACATACAAAATCTCTCTGGGTTGTTTGCATATATATATAAAGTAAGGCAAATCACCTAAAGGAAATGAGTAAGGTTATTTGAGCAAGATGGTCTTGTCGGGACTCATGAGATTGATCCGTGCCTTGTTCATCTAGCTGACATGTCCTCTCCACAAAGAAGTCTAACCAGAAAATACATTCTGCTTGCAAAAAATATAACAGCTAGAAATTGGGGGACGAATCATCAAATTTGGGCATATTGGGCAGCTGAATTCTGCATGAAGCTCCATGTTACATCACAATTAACTTAAGTTTAATGAACCTTGACTAGAACTTTACTCATAGAAGGGTAAAAAAACTGTTTTTGTGCATAGATTTTTTTTTCTTCTTCTAGGTTTTGGTCTTCCGGTCTATTGAGATTTTGACATGATGATCGGCGTATTCCATTAAAGCTTAAAGGAAAATTTTATAGGACCGTTGTTCGACCAGTTATGATGTACGGTGCAGAGTGTTGGGCTGTTAAAAAGAATCATATAGATAAACTAAGTGTAGCAAAAATGAGGATGCTAAGATGGATGAGTGGCAAAACTAGGATGGATAAGATAAGAAATGATCATATTAGAGTTGGTCTGGGAGTTGCTCCCATAAGTGATAAGCTTCGAGAAAGTCGTTTGAGGTGGCACAGCCACGTTCAACGGAGACCTATAAATGCCCCTGTACGGAGAAGTGATATAATCCATATTGAAGGAAATAGAAGAGCTAGGGGTAAACCTAAGATAACCTTAGGAGAAGTGGTGAGAAATGATATGTATAGCTTAGGCCTTGTATCTAGCATGGCCTTGATCAGAACTGATTGGAGGGCAAGAATCCATGTAGCCGACCCCATTTAGTTGGGACAAGGCTTATTTGTTGTTGTTGTTGTTGTTGACCTCATATCAGTATAGCTACATTTTTTCACCTTTTATCGTGCAAATCTACGAGGATGTGCTGGATCATATATCATATTAGAATTGAACCCTTGGAAACCAAGTCTAATAATCTTTTCCCAATTCATTCCGAGGGATAACCCTATTATTATTATTAAATTCTTTTTTTATACTTACTTTAAATGTTGAAATCGATAAATTGGTTTGTGTGCCATGTGAAGTACATAATCAGCGATCAACCCCCAGTGTCATAACCACAGTTCCCTTGTATGTTGAGATAGGCCTTTCTTATTTATCCTTGTGTTTGTGTTGATTCCAAGTCAAGGGACATGCAGATTGCAGTGAGGACCAGATAAAATGTTGAATTTAGACATTTTAATGATTCAGAAACCCTATTCCCTAATTAAGGATCATGATTCAGATGTAACTTTGTATTTGAGCACTACCACAGAGAGTATCACAAGATGGATCTCAGAATGGTATGTTATTGTAGAAGGAGTTGAAGCAAAGTCAAACTTTCAGGGCCACCTCTTTGTTTGCCGAATAGCTTCTACTGGCCATTTTTCCTACTTGATGGTGGTTGCTTCTTTTATTTCCAAAAACCTCCTTTGAAACTTACCCTGAAGTTTTCCACATACATAAGGAGGCCTTATCTGCAAGGCAAAATGACTGGCCCCAAATGGTTAGAATAAATAAACCCTAAAACAACCAGAGAATGTCACAAGTGCAGTGATACAAGCTGAGACTTGTTTATCCTGATTTGAGGTGATACAGATATGTATCGGTAATGCAAAGTGTCTCTGAGATGATTTATTAGTGCATCTCTTAATGCTTTGTGATGGTAAAGATTTGTCATGATGAAAGAAAGAGTAGCAGAATAAACTTGTAGAAATTCCATGTTTTTCCCTTGCAGGAGAAAAGTGGTGTTCCTCTTATAGCCCATGAGAAGTTTTCAGAACCCAAGGAAGTGGAGGTAGCTCTTCTCTCCTCTTTATTACTTGTGTATATGCAGTTTTCTATGCATGCTCCTCATATTCAAAACCTCACTCTTTTCATTTTCAGTTTTATTAATGTAATTGTATAAGATAAAAAACTGTGACATATTTTCAGAAACTGGTCATAGTCCCAGTGAAGAAGGAATTAGGTCTGGCATTCAAGGGTAATCAAAAGAATGTTGCTGAGGCTTTGGAGGTAAAGTAAAATTTTCTGTGGAAGCTACAAGTTGTATTAAATGTAATGTCTTTATCCCTTTATTGTTAAATGTTCTGTCATCTCTTTGGCAGAGCATGGATGAAAAAGAAGCTATGGAGATGAAATCAACTTTGGAATCCAAGGGAGAGGTGGAGTTCCATGTATGTACTCTTGGAAAAGCTGTTACTATTAAGAAGAACATGGTGACAATATCTAAGGAGAAGAAAAAGGAACACCAACGAGCTTTCACTCCTTCAGTGATTGAGCCATCATTTGGCATTGGAAGAATAATTTACTGCCTATTTGAGCACTGCTTCTACACAAGACCAAGTAAAGCCGGAGATGAGCAGTTGAATGTATTCCGCTTTCCTCCTCTTGTTGCTCCCATAAAGTGCACAGTTTTCCCACTTGTGCAGAATCAGCAATATGAAGAAGTTGCCAAAAGGATCTCTCAGTCACTCACTGCAGTTGGGATCTCTCATAAGATTGACATTACTGGTATGTAACTGTAAATCATTTGGATTTCATATTCTATTACTGGCTATGTTCTACTTGTGTGCTGTTGGACATGCATGGGTCTGTGTACAACCATGAAGATGCCTCTTTAGATGTAAATGAATTTGACTAGATGATAAGTTTGCTAGATTTCTTCCATTTAGGGCAAAAACTTGTCACTAGTGATATGTGATGGCAACTGCAAGGATTTTAGACAGCTGACCCATTTATTTGAGTTATGGCTTGGTTGAATTGTTAATTATTTCATGATGTACAGTTGATTGTTAGCTCATTGACTTTGCAGGTACGTCTATTGGGAAAAGATATGCGAGAACAGATGAACTTGGTGTACCTTTGGCTATCACTGTGGATTCGACATCATCAGTTACAATTCGAGAAAGAGATAGCAAGGATCAAATTCGTGTGAGTGTAGAGGCTGTAGCTTCTGTTGTCAAAGAGGTGACTGATGGATCAAGCACTTGGACGGATGTGTTGTGGAGATTCCCAGCTCATTCGCACGTGTCAAACGAGGAGTGAGAAGTCAAAGGTTGAATGTTATTGGGCCGTTCACAGGTCCCATGGGGAGAAATTCTCTGGGGGGGAGTACTAAGAATTTTAATTTACAGCGGAAGGTAGTTTATGGTAGTGCAGCATGCACAATCAAGAAAACGTGTTTCGCTTTGTAACGTCCATCTCCTCAAATGGTTGAGCATGAAGGCTACAGTTGGTATGGTTTCTTCTTCACTTTTGGTTGATTTATGAAATAGTCAACTAATAAATATTTGTTTTGAAGTTGAAAATTGTTTTGGTTGTATCAGTTTGAAATATTTCTAGATAAAAAAAAAAAAAGATTTCTGGGTATAGATTCCCTTTCTTAAATTCCATGTGAAAGGGTGATGCTCAGTTTTGAATCTGAGATATTGAAATTATTGCTTTGCTCATCCAAATTATTTCTGTGTCTCCTTGTTACAGATCAGGAATGGAAACAATTTCAATTTTAAACCTACTTTTTAGAATTTTTATTCCATTTGGTTCAGTTTATTTTCTTCTTTAGAGCCAGAATCAAAGTACTGTCGTATATTTAAATAAAATATTAAAAACTAGTCCCGACTCCCGAGAATGTAGTCAAATGTGCAATTTTATTTTAGGGTGGTAAGAAATTTCCCTTCACCCATCTTCTTCATCTTCTTTCATTTTTCCCTTTTCATTTTGGTCTCTGTTGCACCAAACTTCCCAGCAATATTGACATGGGTGTCGGTTTCAATGCACAAATGGGTAGGCGTCAGCCGTCAGTCATCTTCTACGAGCACCCCCGCCACTTTATATACAACCTAAGTCTGTCTTCCTGATACTTCACCTCTCTATGCAATCTCCCTGCGTCTCAACCTAACCTATCTGCAACTTCTAATTTTGCATTGCAAGTTGCAACTGGGGGGTTTTTCCCTGAATCTAACGTCAACAGACCCAACAGCTCGTGATAAGGGAAGATACAAAAGTCTGCAACTATTGCGGTAAAAATAACAAAGCAACCTCCATTACTAATTGGAAGAGGTAATGCATAAACTTACTAGTACAATAGTACATAAATAAACTATAAGACTATCATGGAGTGTTCCACGGCTGGAAGATTTTTTTCCAGCCTAACAGCATGGACGAAAAAGGTACAGGACTTAAAAGAGAGGTTCTGATCTGCAGTTGATTGAGTCGAAAACAGAGGAAGAGAGATATTACAGGATCAGCCCCTCTGATTGATTAACTTTAACTGTCTTGAATGGCAACCAACGGCAGTTTACCTCCATAGATATCTGGTAGCTGGCTCTCATCGATGTCTTCAGCTAGAGTTGAGACCAGCATCTTGGATTCCACAAATACCACCTGTTCAGGGTACCCACAACATATGAAACGTGTCAATTAACGATGAGTATGCCGAGGTTGGAATCGGTTGTTGGATCATACATTCATACCACAGCATACGATAGGATGATCGAGGTTAGCTCTGCTTGTTTGTAGTTTGTGTCTTTGTGACAGAAAGGAAGAATTTTCTAGCACTCTGTTTTGGTGTATATGCCTAAGCATACAGATCGATGGGGGGGAAAAGAATAAGAAATATACATGGACATGAGTGTAAGGAAAAGGGTCAGAACATCACCTTCTCCCTCGTCTTCTTGTCAATAAATGGGTAAATGATTTTCCACACTTTCATAAATAGATATGGAACGTTGATCAGAAATAACTTGCCAAGCCTTTCTGGATAACTATCCTGTCATTGGAAGAAGCAGAGCAATCCTTAATTATGATCTAGATTACCATTCTGGACCGAGTTTTTCACATCCAATTCAAGTCTAGAAGAAACTAGTTTCATGGTGGAGACTGCTGGAGCCTGGAGATCACTACTGTACCTGCAGGATCGAGAAAGCTGCTACATATCCACGTATGTCACAGTTATTGGAGTATCCCCATCCTTTAAGGTCTACGATAACAAGGAACTTTTCTTGTCCTTGGGGAATCCTACGTATATGATTTTTGTTAATTTCTAACTGAAAACTCAGATCTCTCTCATATATATTTATATATTTATAATAACTGAAAACTCTAATTAATTAATTTGCTGTAAACCTGTGCTTTGAAACATAAAAGAAGACGAGGGAGGCATAATACCACATATCCAGTGGAGGATTGATTAAATTACCTTGAACATATCCTGTCCAGCGAATAAACTACATAACCTGTAGAGACAAAATGATTAATTAGCCATTGGACAGCCCGAGTGAGTCTAATTTAAACAGTAGTAGAACATCATCTGCTTTTGCTAAATTAAAATATTTAGTGTTCGATCTGGAGTTGATCATGAACATTATTAATTAGTCCGAAGACAGCAGAGAAATCAAAAGTGCTGCGTAGGTCGTAGTAGCTAGCTAGCTAGGTTAATTTATAAACATACGTACGTACGTACGCACGTACGCTTGAGTTCTTCTGTGCCGTCTTTACTCGGAAAATGTCTGGCAAGAAGAATGGTGACTATGGGCCTTCCCTGGTTATCCAATCCTTGCATGAACTGCTTATTATGGGAAAGATGGTGTCCGATTTCTGATTCAGAAATGGAGCCATTCGGGACAAAAGAACGTCTCCATTTTAGATACTTGAGGAACAAGTCGGAGGCCTTGTCAATGTCTAGATCACCAGCACGGAGAAACCTTCTGATCATCCTATCATCTTCTTCCTGAATCATGAATAAGAATGAGAAACACACACACGTACATTTATTACAATCAAGTTGAAAGTGATGTTTGTACAGAGGAGGAGGAGGAGGAGCAGCAGCAGCAGGAGGAAAAGGGGCCGGAGTTGGAAATTAATATTTTAAACTAACCTTGGCAGAGGGGTCTTGTTTTTCAACTAATGCTCTGACGAGACTCACTTTGCTGCATTCGTTTTCCTTTTCCTTTTCCTTGTCATCGTTGCAGCTTGTGCAGTCCTGCATAGGTTGTGATGCTTCCGCAGCTACCTCTTTCGAACCCATATTGTAGAGCAGAGCAGAAATTAAGCAGAGAGCAGAGACGGAAGTAGAAGCTCTTGCGCTTGCTTTCTTTATTTCTAATAAATATACAACTTTCAAGTCCTGCGTGCATTGGTTGTGATATATGCTTCCGGGGCTACTTCTTTATGATCACGTATCATGTTTTCATGTCCCACGGATCTTAATTACCTAATTTAATTTCCAGAATGATAGGATAGGATAGGATAGGCCAGAGAGAAGACGTAAAATGAACATAATAATAATAATAATAATAATAATAATTAAGTTGACAGATAGTTGGCACTGCACTTAATCGGTTGGGTTCGGTTGGTTGGTCTTTACATATGTATGTATGTATGTATGTATGTATGTATGTATGTATATAATGAGTTACGTTATTAGTGAGTTAGTTCCTCCTGACTCCTGAGTCCTGATCATGTAAGTTACGAAACTCTGAAAACTCTCTCTGTCACTCTCTCTCTCTCTCTCTTACACCCTTTCATCAGATAGTTTGGAGGGAAAGGTCCATATCTTAGATATATCTATGATTCATTATTTGCTAGCTAGCGTTTAATGGTGAAACCCCTTCTAAGCATCTTATTAAGCATGTATGTATGTAATAAACGGATCGATATATATTAAGAAAGAAAACACAATCTTAGATCTGAACTTACTTAAAGATAAGAATTAATAATTACCTCAAATCTGGTCCTAGCTAGCTAGCCTCTTAGGTTAGGTTAGGTTAGGTTAGACTGTTAAGAGTCAGTGGCGTGGGTGAGCTGGCCTCTTTTATGAGTCGTTAATAATAATAATAATAATAATAATAATAATGAAAGAAAAATAGTCGTAAATCAAATGTTAACTGGACTCTTGAGGAAAAGGAAGCTCGATCATCCAAAGCTTGCAGGCTCGAGTCCCGAGACAAATGATTCCATTTCCATTTCCATTTCCATTTCCATGAACTAATTAAATTAATTAATGATAGGTCATATCATAGGTGTTTGTTTTGACTTTTGAGTGGAAAAAGCTTTCTTTCTTTGGATGGAAATTTTGAATGATAGCTTTTTGAAGGTTCCAAATAGAATAGAATAGAATAGAATAGAATAGAAATAGGTAGGGTTTCCGGTTTCAGTCTCGTGAAGTTAGTTGCACAAGTAGACAGACAAGGACTGGAATCTGCTGATATAAATACAATTCGGCATTTCGGATTGGAGGAGTCAAGAGGGATTTTGTCTTTCTCAATAGATAGACATACATACATACATACACCATACTACCTGATACTATTAATGGTAAGTAGTAACCAAGTAGAGCTTGTTTGTTTGTTTGTTAGTTAGCTACAGCTACAAGCCTACAAGCCTACAAGCCTACAAGCTAGCAAGTAGCATGCAGCATCCCAATGGGGTTGATGGATTGAAGATATCAGATATGAACAACCCACCTATTCATTAATTTGATGCACTTAGATCTACCTAAATTTAGGATTTAGGATAGCAATACATGTAAAAAAATCAAGAATTATTATTAATCAAATTCTCAACCAAACCAAGCTCACCTTCTCTTCTCCCACTAATCTAATCGATTGTTCAACGCTGTTGATATTTTTATCCTAGAGTTTCGACGATCATGATTAAATTAGTCTGACATTAATTAATTCAACATACGCATTTTGCATTGTTGGGTGAAGGTGAAGAAGCTCCATCCACCCGTTTGTGTTGCACCTTGCGTGATGCGATGGTTTTCATGTAACTCTCGAGTCTCGACAATATATATATCAATTAAAATGCCAAAAAAAAATAATAATCTAAAAAGATAGAAAAAAATTTTATTTTAAAGACGGAAAATAAAAAATTTGGAAAGGACTCTTGGAAAAATAATAAAAAATATTATTTTTTAATAAAAAGAAAATGAGAAAGCGTGACTCGACTCGACTCGACTCGACTCGGGAGACAGCGGGAGATCGAGGACCCAAGGACCCAAGGACCCAAGGAAAGGATATTTCTTCTGGTAATTTGGGGTGTCATGAGTCATGAGTTGGATTGCTCGTCAAAGTGGAGCACTTTCGTTTAGTTTAACTAACTAAATGGAGCTTTCACAAATCTTTCTGGGATTTTATCATTTTCTCAGCAAGATTATGGAGAAAAGAAATTGAAAATTACTTTCTCTGTTTCTTCAACCAATTTCACTCTCTATTTTGTTTTGTCCCTCAAAAACCAATCCCTTGCTGTAGTAAAGCTCCAACCGATCTGGTTTCCATAAGTTTAATCTTTTTCTTCTCCATGATCGAAGATTGGGTTGGACTCTGTGGTGGAAAAATGAAGGTTTCGACTTTGGATTTTGTAACTCTCCTTGTTTTGGTCTCTCTTTTGATGATTGGGGCCGACGACATAGAGCAAAGCCGACAGACGGAGAGAATTTCAGGTGGCTCTCTCACCCCTTCTCTTTATCGTCTTTTAAGTTGGAAGCTTGAGCGTCTTCTTTCCATTTCTTTGTATCTTCAGGTTTCCATGAATTTGTGTGCTCACCTTTTGTTTACTGTAGTTCCCTTAGCTTTTTAACTACTGAGATTTTAGGTTTTTCTTTCGCTGATTCCCTCAGGGGTCTTTAGTTAGTTTCCATGGTTCTGCTTGTTACTCAAACTTCGCGACTTTTTGGGGATCAGCGGATTTAGGTTCTGTTCCATAGTAGGACTGATATTGTACTGAAAATTCCAGGGAAAAAAAAAAAAACCACGATTTTGTTTATTTCCAGCTTTGTGGTTGTTTTTGTTACTTGGCATTTTTAAGATTTGATACTCTTGTTTAGGTGTTGGGTACCCGGAATTCTTACACTCGCCACTGCACCATCACACCATCATTCACATATTTGAATTCACTTGAGACACTTCTCTTGTCTACTATTTTCCAAATAAATTCTCTACCGGGATCTCATATGGACCTTACGTTACCTCCTTTCGTCATCCTTAATTCTTCTTTTACTTTGAACACCTTGACTCTCTTTGTATATCTCCACAACATGGGGTGTCTTGATAGATAATACAGTCTCTATTACTCAACGTGTTTCCTTATCCTTTATAGTACCTTGGCACCTTACATCTAAGATGGTTGAGGTCTCTATTGTTCCTTTCCCCTTATCTATTATGTAAGTAGATTTTTAACCTTTTCTTCGTGCTGAGATTACCATAAAGATTTTCATATTTCTTCCCCCTTGCATTACCACAATCTTAGTTTTATTTCTTGCAAATATGTACCTTTCTAAATCCTCTACATCTTTTGTCATGTGTTTAAACCAATCTTATTAGACTTAATGGATTTTTAAACCTCATCATCCCACCACCAAGTCTGTTGGTTTATTTTGCAAAAAACTATACTTCTTTTGGAGGATAAAAGTTGCCCTTCTAAATCTGTTCACACAACTACATTGAAAGGTTTAATGAGATTGTCAGAATAATTCTGGTACTAGAGCTACATGAGTAAATCTTAAAATCCTTCGTGTTTGTTATGTATGCACCCATTTAATGCCTAAGAGCTATAAAGTCTATACAGTTCTAACTGGTTAAATTTCCACTTATGGAGCCTGATACCATTACCTTTCTGGTCAACCTTAGGAAGTGCTGGTGATGTTTTGGAAGATGATCCTGTTGGAAGGTTAAAAGTGTTTGTTTATGAGCTGCCAAGCAAATACAACAAGAAAATACTGCAGAAGGATCCTAGATGCCTTAACCACATGTTTGCTGCTGAAATCTACATGCATCGGTTTTTGTTAGGCAGTCCGGTTCGAACGCTCAATCCTGAAGAAGCTGACTGGTTCTACACCCCTGTATACACCACTTGTGACCTTACACCAAATGGACTTCCTTTGCCCTTCAAATCCCCCCGCATGATGCGGAGTGCAATTCAGCTGATCTCTTCAAACTGGCCTTACTGGAATAGGACAGAAGGGGCTGATCACTTCTTTGTTGTTCCACATGACTTTGGAGCTTGCTTTCACTATCAGGTAAATGGTACACATTCTTTTTCCACAACTCTCTTCAGAATAGTGCTTGGGTGTTGATATCTGGACAAAAGAAATTGTCATCTCCTCCATTGCCACTTGCGATGTACACTATAGCCACTTGATACAGGTGTGTTGGGTCTAATGCACCATTGGTTTACCCCCAAACAATAGTCTGACTGTCGCGCAGATAAAAACTGATTGTAATGGGCCACTTTGATTAGTCCCCAGTGTCAGATCAGATGGGGCACACTTTTTGTGGATGAGTAGACCCTAAAGTCCTGTGTCTACATGTCAACCTTAAGGCCAAATGGATTTGTTAAGTGACAGGAGTAGTTGTCATGATGTCTAGGGCAAACCAAGGCATTGTACAGGTTCAAAAGTCATTTTGATGTAAAAAATGAGACCGAGGTGCTTGCTTAGGCAACCTAGTTGACTACGGCGACTGGATGCCTTGGCAATTTACAAGACAAAATTAGAACGTTGAACATCTAGGGTTTTTGATGGAATGCATGGACATGTATGGGGTGGCACTTGATTAAATTTGGTCTGGCATCTGGCATCTGACATCTAAGATGTGCTTAATCCATAAGGTGTACACCTAATACATCAGTTGAGTTAGCAGAAACCGATCGTGATACGGCTTAAAATGATGAATCATTTTGAAGACACCATGAAATAAGGAGCGTCCATTTCAGTTCATGCTTACTAGTAGTTTTAAGATGAGTGTTTCTATTTGAAGTAATGTCCTAGAGAATACAGTTACCCGGAAATCTTATTTTTAAGGTCCCATGGCATCATAGCCCGCAGTGAGGACTCATTGCGACAGGCCTATCCAAGTGTTCTGTAGAGGATTTGCGGTTCCTGAATTCTATTTGATAAACTTTATCAGACCTATTGACATCTTATGGCCAATTTAACTTTAGTCTTCTGAATCCATATGTGAAAGGTTCCAGTCACTCAATTCAGTTTGCTCTAAGAAGTTGGGAGTATATATTCTCTTACATTTGCATTTATGTGCCACATGGGCTAGATTGCTTAGTTCTTTGCCAATTGCAGTCCATAACATATTCCTGCTGGTATGTTTTATTTGTCGTAAGAAAATATCAAATTCTGGTCTTCCTGAGCAGGTTAATGCAAATCTGAATCTATGAAGGTTCCATATTGTTTCATCTTGGCTGTGACTCATTTATGGTTGGTTCACGTGTGTTGTAGGAAGAGAAAGCTATTGAACGAGGGATTCTTCCATTGCTTCAGCGTGCTACCTTGGTTCAAACTTTTGGACAGAGAAATCATGTTTGTCTGAAGGAGGGTTCAATCACAATTCCTCCATATGCTCCTCCACAAAAAATGCAATCCCACCTGATTACCCCAGACACTCCACGCTCCATCTTTGTTTATTTCCGGGGTTTGTTTTATGATGTCGGAAATGACCCAGAAGGTGGTTATTATGCGAGGTATGTTTCTCCTGCACCTAAAATTTTAACAATTTGCAAATTATGAGATGTCAGCTATAAGTTAAAACTATAGGTGAGCCACATATTAAATAGCGTACAAGCATCATAAGTTATTTGCCATGGGATCATGTAGACTAGTGCATTTTGGATGCCAACTTGACTAGTTTTTTCTGTATTCCTTTATGGTGGTTATGTCAACTTGACTAGTGTTTTTTTAATTTTTATAGGGAGAGAGGGGGGGACAGTGTCGGGTGATGTGGAAACCAGAGTCTTTACCCATCTGGTGTCTTTAGATGTATTGGCAGCAGCCTGTGAAATAAACGTGGTAGCCCAGAAACCAAAGTGTGATGATCAATTATTTTGTTACCATTATGGATCTTCTTGGAGGGGGAGACAAACAGCGTAGATCTAGCATAATTGTTAAGCAGTTAAGACTGGTCTTTCAACCTGGAGATGCTATGAAATCCATAAGCTTTACAAAACTTGAGGCGTGTTAGCTGGTAGAATGTGCTGAGAACAAAAAGGCAATAGGTGCTGACCCATTTTGGAAACTCTGGCAGTTAATGCATGTTATTATTTTGTCTTCGTATGGCTCGGCTGGTTAAGGCCATGTCTTATCTGCAGTTAATTTATTTTGTAAGTGTTTAATGGCATGGGATCGTCTTTTAACTTGTGTGATTTTGATTGATTGCAGAGGGGCACGGGCATCAGTTTGGGAAAACTTCAAGGATAATCCACTGTTTGACATCTCCACCGAGCACCCAAGTACATATTATGAAGACATGCAGCGTGCTGTCTTCTGCTTGTGTCCCCTTGGGTGGGCCCCGTGGAGTCCTAGATTGGTTGAGGGAGTGATATTTGGATGTATTCCTGTTATCATAGCAGATGACATCGTGCTACCATTTGCGGATGCGATCCCGTGGGAGGAAATTGGGGTGTTTGTAGATGAGAAGGATGTTCCCAGGTTAGATACCATTCTCACGTCGATACCTCCAGAAGTAATATTGAGGAAGCAGAGGCTGCTTGCCAACCCTTCAATGAAGCAGGCTATGCTTTTCCCACAGCCTGCCCGGCCGGGAGATGCTTTCCATCAGATCCTGAATGGGCTGGCACGCAAGTTGCCTCATAATAACGAGAATGTTTACCTCAAGCCTGGTCAGAAGATCTTAAACTGGACTGAGGGTCCTGTGGGTGACCTGAAACCATGGTAGTATCAAGTAGCAAGTATCAAGTAGCAACACCAGCAGCATCTTCTTCTTCTTCTTCTTCCTTGGAATGGTTTCGCCTTGTCCCAAATTCAGTCAGTTTGCACAAAGCTGCTGGCTTCAATTCGTTCATACCAAAAAGTAACTGTAAATCTTCATTTGGTTGAAAGCCAAGACGATAACATTATACGAATCCCCGTTGGTCCTTTTTTGGTTTACGGTAGGTAGGTAGGTTGGTAGGGTGTTTTGGATCCTCTCCGCCGCGGAGAATATCTTCCGGAGAAAGCCCCCAATGAGCTTTGAGATGGTGTCACATGTAATATATTGATCTAATGGTTGGTTGGTTGGTTGTTTAGGATAAAACTCATGGATTTACCCTTGCTTGAAACCCAGAAATCCGGGAAAATTTGAGTCCATCTCTAACCCGATTTGCTTTGCTTTCTTGTTCCCGTCAAATCTTCTAATCAAGGCCTGCTACTGTATTAAAGCTCAATGGGCTTTCCCTAGGAGGGGATCCAAACCCATAATGTTATATTTCTGTGTATGAGGACTATTACATATGCTTACAAGGACAATTGAACTTGTGACAGTTAGCCACTTCATTAAAAAGTAAGGTTATTATCAGCGGAACGACCTTTCAATGGCAATTACCTTTGGCCAAAAAAAAAAAAAAAAAGGCAATTACCTATAATAATTTAATTTAAAGGTTATGTTAAATCTAGCGAATGCCTTTGGATTAGAATAACCTTTTGTGACATCTCTACAACTTTTCACGTGTATCTAATCCGTAGTCTGCTAAGCACTTGTGGTGCCCATACAGATCGATAAACCATCTTGATTGATTTCTCGAAGCCGATGAACTTGTGAAAACAAATGTGCCAAGGATCGAGCATTGATAAGCCAATTATTGACAAGATCAGTCAATAATACTCTTTATTGCGGTTTTGCAATATTTACTCATACACTGTTTGTCGAAGCTCATTCGAGGGGAAAAAATAAAAAATTTATCATCTGGTTGTTACTGTTATTTGCTATCAGAGTATCAGTCAGTCAGTAAATTCTTTAAGTAGTCTTAGGAAGTTAAAACGTCTTTATCTTCTTCTCACTCACTTTTGCTTAAAATATGATGGGTAACATGCTGGAGTCTTTTCAATATACGTTTGTTAATTTTCATAGTTTATTTATAAATTTTAAGAGTCAAAAGCACCTCTGCTTTTTCTTTTTATTTTTTTGCCAAAAACATCTCTGTTTTACAAAGGCATGAAAATGTCCTCTTTGTGTCTTTTGACACACATTATTGACATTATGACGTCTAGCTAAAAACTCATTTTGATCTAGAAGCATCAATTAATGTATGGATGATCAAAATTTTGACATATGACATACATATATATTTGGTACATGGTGCCCTTTTTCTATCATTATGTATTTTTTTGCAAAAAAATGACCAAATCAAAGTTATCCAAATAATAATGCAAGAATTCCTCCTTTTCCATGGCTTAAAAGCAAATCTCCACTCCTTTTTCTTTTTGCGTTAGAGTTTAAAAAAGAAATATAATTCAAGTCTCTCAATATAATATTCAATTGTATGGCATGGATATTGCCATTAAAAACAAAAAAACAAAAAGAAAAAAAACAAAAAAGAAATCTGTCCTACTCCTACCTAAAGTCTATTTACTTTGGACATAAAATATTTTTAAAAGAACTGATAAATAAAAGCAAAAGGAGTTGAAGTTATAAATATATTTATGTTTTTTTGGTGAAGGGAAGTTATAAATATAAATTGCATTCTCAGGTGTAACTTGAATACTGAATAAAATAATGAAGTCAAGATTGAAATAGAAACTGTCCTGTTGGGAATAGAGAAGAAATAAAAATTTCAGAATTTGTTTATAAATTTAAGTCAAGCATTAAATTTTCATCTAAAGAATTAGAAAAATGAATGAAGTTATTTTTTTAGGTAAATAAACAAAAAATGAACTTCATGAGGGCGGCTCCTTAGTACATGGATCAAAATTGATAAACAAGTCCGTGTTTTTTTTGCTGACGTAGCTATTTGAGTTGCAAAATTGAAAAATGAAGCTTCGTAGGCATTTGACATCTTTATACATTTTTTCTTCTATAGTGTATAGTTTTAGTGTATAAAAATCATATTTTCATTCTTCTACTTGGCCTGAGAAATTCCATCTTGACATCTTATTGAGTTATTGGCGTGTGCAATTTCATGCCCATAAATAGTTAGTACAAAAGGTTTTTATTTTTTTAAATGTATTTAATGGATAAATCTGAAGTACATATTTATGGACTATTTTACCCAAAAAAGAATGTTCAACTCCAAACTACATTAATATGCCAGCTGGCAGATCTTGGATATGCGTTGTGGATTCTTCTTAATCTTACCAATATGATGCTTTATGTTATTTTGATTATATATAGACCGATGCATGTGATGTGAGAGATGCTACTGTGATTTATATAGATCCTTTCTTGAGTATGAGGAATCTCCTTTCTCTGTATTATCATTATGAAATTTTCTTAAAAAGTAATAAGAAGAGAGTTACTACCACCTAAGAGAGGCTTGAGTATGTTTTTTTTATTTTTGACATTTGAGGTTCGTCTGGGCTAGCTTGCATGCACTTGTCGTTAGAGAAGTATGGATTTTACCACTCTACCAACTCTGCTCGACAAGGCTTGAGTATGTTGCGCCATAGTATAGTAGTGTATAGTCGAAATCCACCACTTGTTTTGTAGATAAACTATACCAAAAGAAAATTCACTTATGTGAAACAAGTGGTCTGAGTCTTGACCACAAGTTTCATTTTTTTACCATAGGCTGCATTGCCCTAATTGTGCAACACTGAAGCAATTTATTTATTTTTTCCTAATAAAAGCAGAGAGTATCAGGAGAGAATAGAAGAATTACCAAAAAAAGAAAAGAAAAATAAATGGAATATTTCCGTTTTTTGCGCTTGGGCATGCAGGCGACCGTTAGTAAGAATGTTACCTACTTTTACTTTTTTTTTTGGGTGGGAGAGAAGATAAATACTTTATTCATAAACTAAAAAATTACAGACACATAAAAGAAAGGTTAAATACAACAGAAAAATGCATGAAAACACAAGGTTTGAATAGAATCAAGGAGCAGAAATTGACCAAACTGTCGTCAATGCTTAATAAACCCTTAGAAACGGAAGCTATATTTACAACAATTAAGCACCAACGCCCACTGTAACCTACTTTTACGGGTAAAAAGAAAAGAAAACTAGCGAAGGAAAACAAATAGAAAAAAAAGAGAAGAAAGGTATAAAGAAAATATCACCGAATCCATGGTGTCATCCTATGTGGCATCGTTTGACTCGCTTCACCATTTTGCCCTTGTCCAAATTCCTAAATTTCATCTTCACCAGACCCCTCCCCGATTGGCCAAGTTGAAACTTGAAGTTTCTCTCTCTTGCCTCTTCCACCTGACTCCTCACGAAGCTTGTCGCCAGCTGGTCAATTTTCGATCTCGATTGAGAGAGAGAGAGAGAGCGAAAGAGAAAGAGCTGCTGACTTTCTGCTGTTTCTTCTCTTCCTCTTTGCCCATAAAAACAGCTTGCTTACTTGGGTATTGCTTCTATATATAATCAATCCGTTCTACCTTCCATCGATCAATTTCTCCTCTCCCCCTTTACGTGTCTCTTTTCTCCCTCCAACGTTGTTATGGCATCCATTTCCAAGCTTCCAGGCTCTGCTTTCGCTTCTTCTTCTTCTTCCTCTCGCAGCAGCTTCAGATCTTCCGAACCCAGAGCTCTAGTTGGTTTCTTTAACGCGTCCACCGCTAGCAGAGGACTCTCATCCTTCAAGTTATCCATTCATAGAAATCATGTTGACAACCGCTGTTTGATGTAAGTCCGCCTATTATTTTCCTTTTCCCCATATATGCCCATCCATCTTTCTCTTCATCATCTTTAAAGCTTATTACTTGAATTCCGGATATTATTTTCTTATCGTAATTAAAATTTTGAATTTCTAATATACTGCTCCTCCACAAAAAAACCTTCGCGCTTTCAGATTTAGTTCCTTCATCGACTGTTAAATCTCCGTAGCTTTGCATTTTCGTATTTTGGCCTGCAATACCGCGTTACGCCGACCTAGGGTTACTAGAAAGATGACATCCTTTAATCTTTGTATCGTCTTGAGTTTTATATCTTCTTGAATTGAACTAAAAGAGTACGATCACCGGGGCTTTTGACAACGCTTCTCCTTGTCTTTCTTGTTGTATTGCTACTTTCATTCATTAATTGTTCAATTGCACTTTGTCATAACCCCCAAAATAAAACAAAAGATTCAATTGCTCTTTGTCTGTTTCTCTTTTTATTCTGATGTCTCTTACACTCGTTTATAATTCACTACTACTCCTCACCACAGTGTTCGGTGCTCCAAAGTTGATGGCAATGGGTCCCAGTCAAAGAGAACCGTTCTTCATGATCTCTACGAGAAGGAAGGGCAGAGTCCTTGGTACGATAATCTCTGCCGCCCAGTCACAGATTTGCTGCCTCTGATTGCTAGTGGGGTTAGGGGAGTCACCAGCAATCCTGCGGTAACTATGTCTCACTTTCTTCTGTAGCTATTCACTATCATCCATTTGACTTTCAATATAGCTAAGATTCATTGAATCTCGTTTCAGATCTTCCAGAAGGCGATATCATCATCAAGTGCTTACAATGAACAGTTCAGGTAGTGCCAGTTATCTCTCATACTCCACAATCAGTCTTAACTTGACTGGTTGAAATTTAAGTAAAATCTAAGAAATCAATTTTCTTCGATTGAAAAGTTCCTGTTTTCTTTTTGCTTATAATTTTATTCCACTTAGTTAAAATGGAATTATCATCCAAGTCAACTATTGTTTTGTTAGTTTTTTCTACGATCATCTGTTTTAATTCTCATCCATGAACCATAAACCTCACCTCCAACCAAAAAGTGTCTTACTATTTTTTATTTTTTGTCATGGGGGTGACATCTTGACTAGTCCTGTGGATTCATACTTACCCACAATCACAACGACCAGATCATACCAAGGTTGAATGAGATCATTCAGCTTTCATCAAAAGCCATGAAGAGCACTAAACTCCCTCATATGAGTGATTCCAAGGCAATAAGGAGTCAAACTTAGGACCTCTTAGACGATGATCCCTTGCCAACTCGACTACCCCTTGTGGTTTGATCTACTGCTACATTTTCTGGTTCTTAACTACAGACTGTGAGTTGAGCTTGTTGAACCTCCTCTCCCTAACAGAGAGGGGGGGGGGTCCAGTAAGTTGTTTATTTGGCTGAGATTGAAGTGAATTTTGCAGCGAACTTGTAAAAGCTGGAAAAGACATTGAAGCTGCATACTGGGAACTGGTGATCAAGGACATTCAAGATGCATGCCAGCTCTTTGAACCTATCTATGATGAAACAAATGCAGCTGATGGCTATGTCTCTGTTGAGGTTTCACCAATGCTTGCCGACGATATGCAAGGGACTGTAGAGGCTGCAAAATGGCTTCATAAGGTGGTTGACCGTCGCAATGTGTATATAAAAATCCCTGCTACTGCAGCATGTGTCCCGGCTATCAAGGAAGTTATTGCACTTGGTATAAGTGTCAATGTAACTGTAAGTTCCTTCCAAATATATTACTCTTTGACATGTACTTGAAACTCAATCAAAGAAGGGATTAGTCTCAATTGTTCTATAAGAAGAAAAAAAGATGGATTTTTGCCCCTAGAAAAGGGCATCTCTCAATACAAGAGTAAGCCACTGTGTGGTCTGGGGTGGGTGTGTAATATATGCAGCCTTTCCCCTGATTTTGCAGATCAGCTATTTCCATATGCAAACCTTTGACTAGTTGATCACAATGGAGCAACCTTACCATTGCACCAATGAAGGGATTAGTCCTTGTTCTTTGACCTATAGTAAATCATATGATGAGTTAATGCTGATGAATTATCTAATTTGTGAGCTAACTTCTATATATTTCATCTAATTTGGGGAAAACTCCATGCTCCTGACTTCCTACTGCTCTTGTACGCAGCCAGTTATTTTTCTATATGTGGTTGTCAAAATTTACGTGTTCCAGCTGAAAGGTTCTATGAGACCAGTATGAAGGTCTAGATAAATTTTGGTGGTCAGTGTCCTTGAAGTGGCCTCTCTCATAAAACATGACGATTATTCTTGTTTGTTCAATTGTACAGCTCATATTCTCCCTTGCTAGATATGAAGCAGTAATTGATGCTTACTTGGACGGGCTAGAGGCTTCTGGGTTGAGTGACCTCTCTAAAGTTACGAGTGTTGCTTCCTTCTTTGTTAGTCGGGTAGACACCCTCGTTGACAAGATGCTGGAGAAGAATGGAAGCCCTGAAGCTCTTGGTCTCCGGGGAAAGGTTAGTTGAGGCTTGTTTTGACAATTACTGTTTCAAAAGGGGATTAGCATTACTGAGTAAAACTTTTTATTTGGTATTGTAGGCTGCAGTAGCTCAGGCTGTAATGGCATACCAGCTCTACCAGAAGAAATTCTCAGGCCCACGATGGGAGGCTTTGGTGAAGAAAGGTGCCAAGAAGCAGAGGCTGCTTTGGGCCTCAACCAGTGTCAAGAACCCAGCCTATCCTGATACCTTATACGTTGCTCCTCTCATTGGACCAGACACTGTAAGCCATTCAATCTCTACCCACTCTCCCATATATAAATAGTAGATAATGTTTAAAATTGCTAGAGCAATAAATACGGTGGAAAATGTAGCTTCATGATAATTTTGACTTGCCAAAACATATCCCTTATCTGTGAACTTGGGTTCTCTCATGCCTATCCCTTAACACTCTCAGGTCTCGACCATGCCTGACCAAGCAGTCCAAGCATTCATTGACCATGGTACTGTCTCAAGGACAATTGATTCCAATGTATCAGAGGCTGACGGCGTCTACAATGCACTTCAGAAATTCGGAATTGACTGGAACGAGGTTGGGGACCTGCTTGAAATTGAAGGTGTAGATGTTTTCAAGAAGAGCTTCGTAAGCCTGCTTGGTACCTTGCAAGAGAAGAAGAACACCCTTTAGTTGGCCTCATTAGCCCGTTGGGTCCATCACTATGAAGCTAGGCTTTCTCTTTTGTCAAATTCAATTTTTTGGGGGGGTGGAGGAATCAGAAAGACCTGAAATAAAAATATGATTTGATTCGCTGGTATTTTAGATAGTCTGAAACCAAATTGAGGGTTTACTTGGTGTTTTATCTTTCCGGAACTGGCTGAGACTGGTTGAAACTGTTTGCAAGGCACGTTGATTGTTGCAATGTTGCATTTTGAATTGGTGAAGGCCTCACCAAACCAAGAAGTATATATGCTGGACGCAGCCGCGCAAATTGCTTGCAGGCTTTGTATTCTTTCCCTTGAAAAGGCTTCATTGTTTTGATGAGATACAAAAAGATATTTACTGTAATAAAGTTCTATAATTGATTTTGTTTTCTTACTTCTTTTCGGTAATGAAGTTGTGTAAATAATGGTAATTAGCTATTTGTTGCTCAAAGATCCATTGTCTGTCAATGGTCACAAAATTTGGTAAAGCCAATACATGTAAAACAAGCAAGGTGAAGAAGCTAGCTTGATCATGATCTCTCAAAGATGCCTTTGACATAGACCATGCCTTTCTCGCTGAGTCGAAGATCCTTCCTCATCTGCTCGATCTGTTGATCATCTCCCTGGACTAGGATCTCGGAGAGGCTCCCGTTCTCATCGACCATCATCTTCACCTTGATCTGCTCCTTTCTCGAAGCTCGTTTCCAATAGTATATACCCCTGCAAGGCAACACAAACACAAAACTTTGCAGAAAACAGGAGAACCAATAAACAGTACGTGATGGAAAAAGGTAGGGGAAAGAGGTTCGCTTACGCCAGTGGGCTTAAAATGGTGAGGAAGTACCAATTGTCTCCCACCTCCGGAACGGTAATAGTGAGCACAAGCCCAACGCTTCCCAGACTGATACATGTACAGAGCGTCAGGAATGCGGCTTGGCCCCTGCTTGGAGTCATCATGCCTTCAAACCTTGTGCATTAAACAAGGAAGTTATTCACCATTAGTTTTCTACTTTACAATTTTTCTCAGGGAAAAAAAATTTGCTAGATATTTTGATATACTAGTCATGTTACACGGTGATTACAGGGCGTGGCCATATCCTATCCAATACTCTCTACTTCTATTACACGGTGGCCTTCCCTGGTTGTTGGGCTTGGGGCC
Source organism: Hakea prostrata (assembly GCF_041222555.1). Classification (NCBI taxonomy): domain Eukaryota; kingdom Viridiplantae; phylum Streptophyta; class Magnoliopsida; order Proteales; family Proteaceae; genus Hakea; species Hakea prostrata. Next base: position 1,368,775 of record NC_142602.1, on the reverse strand, counting down.
TTGAGGGTCAGGGTCGTGTAGGAAAGGAAAAGTTTACTTTTTTTCTCAGAGAAACGGACAGATGGGTACGTTATGGTCTCTCCTCGATCGGACACCACAAAATTGTTGCGAGTGAAGTAAGATAAAACTTCTCCTGCAATCAGATTTGGTGCTTTCTTCTTCCCTTCTTCTTCTTCACTGACAAATGTCTTCTGCACAATCTGTAGTAACAGAAATAAGAAAATAAACAGGACGAAACTCAGAAACTCTAAAATTCAAATGGAAAATCACAACATGTATCAAAAGAACTTGGGTCGACATGAACAGAAAACATCAACAGGACACACAAGTCATCGAAAATCCACGGTCTCTCCAACAACAACGATCTACAAAAACGGAAATAAGTTTAAAAGGATACCTTGGATTTTACGGACCGCTTGATCAGAGACCAAAGCCCCGGAACTGAAATGACAAAGAGGCCTAGAGAAGTATAATAGCTGGTCAAGGAATAACCGACGCTCTCTGCAAGAGGGTACAGAGGGAGGTGTTGGAGATGCTGGTGATGATGAACCATATCAGCAGCAGCAGCAGCAGGCGAAACTGAAGATGCAAGAGAATCGTACAGAGAAACGCGGAGTGCGAGCCTTTTGGTTCTCACAAATTTATGCCCTCCAGGCCAATTTGTACCTTCTCCAGCTTCAAGCTTTCGAGGCAGAGGATGGGAAGACAGAGGAGGCAACACAAGCTTTGCTGCCATTTGCTTGCTCGGCTTGTCTATGTGGACTGTGGATGGGTTACTGGGATTTCACCGTCGTCTCCGGCACCAAGATTGAGTTGCCCAACAGAGAGAGAGAGAAAAGGGGCCAATACCAAAGAAAATAAGACGATATATCCTTCAAGAGTTCAGGCCAGGCCTTCACACTGGCTGGAATGACAGTAAAACCCTCGGGGAGCAAGGAAAATTACGAATTTACAAAATTACAAACATGAGGCTGAGACGGAGGATGGATAAGAGAAGCTTGAAAAAGTGACAATGGAGAGAGGGTGGGGGTTGTGTGGGGAGTATGAAAGCCACGCTTCCACACATATCTGGAACTCCTCCTAGAATGTCCCTATTATACCTCATTCCTCTGTAATGTAAGTAACACTACAAATTAAAGAAACTATTGTTGTTTCTTGACTCCCTGCGTATGTATGCCTTTAAAGTTTAAACTGTGAACATAATCCGAGACAGAGACACAGACAGAGAGCTAGAGAGCTAGAGAGCTAGAGAGGGAGGAATGGCACTTCGTCCACCCATCGCCGGGCTGAAGGACACAACGACCTCAGCTATAAGGTCTCCCTTGTCTTCAACGGGCCATGTCGGCCTCAGAATGCCGGCCGATCGGTTCGCCCTCAGATCGTCTTTCACTTCTCCCTCTCTGCATCTATTGCTTCCTCCTCCTCCTCCTCACCAATCCGTCTCCTCTGCTGCTCCAAAATTCTCTATGCGTGTCGCTTCCAAGCAAGCATACATTTGCCGTGACTGCGGGTTCTCTTTTACTGCTGCTTATCTTTCTTGGATATGGATAATTGATGGTTATACTGACAATTAAGTATCTTTGCGTAGGTATATTTACAATGATCGAACTCCTTTTGAGAAATTAGCCGATGGCTACTTCTGCCCAGGTAAAATTTCACTTCATTACTGTATGTATTGAATTGGGTTTGGGTGTTTTTCCTTTAAATTTGTTCTTGCCCCACTATTGTTCCATTTTCTGTAGTTGTTCGGTTATTGGGGAGATGGGATTGATAATAGCATGTCTATTTCTTGCCTTCACCCCTATTTCCTTCGGTCTTTTAATCTCGAAAATAGAAACAGAGAAGAGAAGAAGAAACCATGTAAGCCCACTGTCAACAAGAAGTTGATTCAATGGATTTTATTGCAGTTTGCGGGGCTCCAAAGAGAAGATTCAGGCCTTACGAGCCTGCCGTAGTGAAGAATGCTAATGAAAAGGATGTTCGCAAAGCCCGCAAAGCACAGCTCCAAAGAGATGAAGCAATCGGGTTTGTTTTCCTGCTTCGGTGTTTCCAGTTAATAATAGTTTACTGTTTCTCCTATTCAGTACGTCTTGACGGATAGGACTAGATGGAGGTTTGGCTGGTTACTTGAGAAGAAAGCTGAAGCTATATATGCAAACATTTCCAATTTCTTTCTAACTTGCTTTGTATTTTACTGGATGCAGGCGAGCTTTGCCAATTGCAGTTGTTGTTGGGGTTGCAGGCCTGGCTGGATTATACTTTTACCTCAACAATGCCTTTTAGTTGCTCTTGCAATCCTTAATTATAGATTTCAATTCCTCTTTCTTCGTGCTTTTGGTTTCTGATAACCGGGAGGAAGACTATTACTATTATGATATTTTGTCTTCTACAACTACAACTACTACTACTACTACCCCTACCCCCTGTAGACTGTAGTTCGTCTAATTGTCTCTCAATTTCAAGTGAATATCTTGTAATATTCATTTATTTGTTCATCCTATAATTTCGTGATTTCCATCCTTATATTGTCTAAGGGCAGAGAACGATGTTACGTTGCATGGCTGTCAGCTGTGAATATATCGTGGATTTCCAATACTACCGCTACTTCCCTTCCCCTTGGGCCTTGAGTCCTTGACTACTGCTCATGATATCGGATTCCGATACAGGCAAATCGTGCTACTATCCACGAAACAAAACTAAAAGAGCAGTGGATAAAATAACCTACGAGTTTAACTATATCTTGAAGAATATTATTAGCGATCAAAAGAGGAGAGAGGGTGTGGAGAATCCGAGGGGAAGAACTTAAAGCAGCAGCAGGCCTGCCTTCGTAATTAGTTTCCATCTCCAAGGAGGCGATCCCTTCTGATATATATGGCTTGTAGCATTTGTACAGGTTTTCTTCTTTTTGAAACCATTCTATGATATGAACCTCAAGTACTGAATACAAATCTTAGATGTCAAATGTTTGACTTCACAGAGGGGGAAAACGATCATAACTAGTGCACAAGGCTTCCAGGTATAACAGGTTTTGGGGTTTGTGACATGTACGGTCTCTTACCCTTAAACTTAACTGATGCACGAAGCACGACCTTCAATTCCAGGAGAAGCCACTCCCAAATATTGAATACTAACGGTAATGAGTAGTCTTAGTAACCCATCTAGTCGCAGCGGAATAGATGTGTTTGAAGAATCTAAACCTACATCACCACAAGACTACTCATTTTGTTTGTTGCTTACTAGTCCTTATTTTCTGAATCAATGTCCGCACCTGAGTTTTTTTTAGTCCCGACTCCTGGTTGAATGTCATAGTGGCTCGGGTGTCAGACCTTAAGCGCTCTACATAAAGCTCAACTTTATTTTGATGCTTTGAGCTAATTCAAAACTTTCACCCACAGCGGAAAAGAGGGGGGCATGGCCGGAAGGATCTTGCAGGGGCAGTCACCCTCGCAAAGACGCCAGAGACAAAAAAAACTTGGATTAATAATGCTAATATTTGCCTATGATTGATTTTGAATTCTCAATATAAATGGCCATTTGAACCGTTTGATCTTTTGCTTTATTACATCTATAAAGAATTATTACATCTATAAAGAAAATGTGTTAAGAATATACATGTACCTTGTAAAGTTGAAACTGGTGTCTCAGTAACTACCAGGATGGCTCATCAGGGATAGAGATCATCTACAAGTAATATCTACTGGTATCATTCTTGCAGGGCAAATGAACCGTCTATCCTTCGCTCCATGGAAACTAGGGGAGAGATATCTAAAGAATACATATCATCAAAGCTAGATGAAGGTGCATTTTCAAATTCATATGGGCCTCCCTTGGCTCCCCAAACCTGTTTGATATGAAACACTCTTTTAACAGTAAATCCAGAGAACAAAGATAAGACAGATAATGCAATGTTAGAGTAACATATTTGAGTTCTTACCTGATTACCATTTTCATCATAGCCCCTGTCCCAAGATTGTATTTTGCCATTCCTCAAGACTGAAAGCTCAGAAGTACAGTATGTCGCACTGTTCTGTAGAAGATAAATAATGCTGTTGGAAATATTTCAGTTGTTCAACCAAAAACATAAAAGTTCAGATCCAACCCCAAAATATGGTCAGTGGCAGCAGAGATGGAAGTATACCCATGAATTAGGGAAGCCACCTGGTGGAGTAGAACCCTCGTATAAGCAGCGCTTTCCACGTTCACAACGCTTGAGATGAATGGTTGTCAAATGTTCAGCAATGTCCTATGCACGATATAGAAAATGAAATCACATATAAATCCCATCTCAAAGGTAATTATAAAATGATGACAGCAAAGTATATTGCAGAGCGCTCCAATAATGAACATGGCATGATCCCTTGCTAGCAAAGTCAGCTGTTTCTCACAAGTGATGTGTGGCACTAGGTCATGTGGAGTGACATTCATGACATGTCAAATCTTGACTTGTAGTCCAGACCCATTTCTTGGTTGTGTGAAGAACATCCTAACAGTAGCTCTGTCAGATCCTCGACAAATGTTGATGTCATTTCAAATTTTTGCCAATGATTCATGCCAGGCATGTTACATTTATGTCATATAACTAACTAGAATCTAAGTTTCTCTATAAATGACAACAGGAAGGCTTGAACTTCCAATGAAGATTTCATGATTAAAACCATAAGCTATACATTTCATCAAATTTTCAGCTTGAGAAGTATCATCTATACTTTATTCAAGTATATATTATTGAAACACTGTTAAAAAAGGTCAAGGTTAAGACTTAAGAGTAGGCTGTTTCTAAAGGATTATGTGGGCCCTGAATCTGGTGACTACCTCACCAATTCAGTAGTTGTCTTGGACAAAGTTTAGAAAGAAAATAGAAATAGAAGTAAGGCCCTAACGGAGAGGTTTGGACACGCTGCCCACTTTCCGCAAGCAAGCAGAACGTGCAGGATGGGCTGAATGATCATTTCACAAAGGATGAGGAGACAGACATGACTGAGCAGCCCAACACACCGTCCAGCCTTTTTTCCAAAGAGTAATTAAGCAACAACTAAATTCAATAATGCAACAAAAAAATTGCAAGAAGAACTAAATGCATCAAATTGACAGATAAAATGGACCCACAAACAATATATACTATGGGCTTCACCTTTGAATTCCAGGCAGTTTTCATTGAAAAAGTGATGTTGGTCTTCGACGAGTATAGTTGTATTAAGAAACCCTCGTCTGTCCAATGCACATGAAGTCGAAGACCTTTTGAATTCAAATGAAATACCCTTAGGGTGCATTTGGTAACGGGCCAAGGAACTGTTTTTGGCGTTCTATCATTCTCAGGACGCAAAAAAACAACCAAAAACCGTTTGGCAAAACAGGTCGTTCTATCATTTTTAAGAAACAAATCGGTCTAATTTTTGGTCTAAGAAGGTGTTTTGCAAAACAACTTTGACTTGTTTTGTCGTTCTCAAAAATAAAAAGCACATCTCAAAATTAGGCATAAAGAGGAAACTCCACCCAAATTTTATTCAGTCACAACTTCTAACTCATTCTAGCCTTCATTAAAAATAAATAAATTAACAAAAAAAATCCTCTCTCTCTCTCTCTCTCTCTCTCGTCTCTGTGATCTCCTGTGTTTTCATGTTTTCTGTTCTCTTCATGCTCTTTTCAGCAGCAGGTTCTTCATGATTTGAATACTCTATTTATGGATTTTTGCCATGCGTTGTTTGATTAATTGATTCTCTAATCATTAGGAAGAAATGGCAGTTGTTTGTTAGGATATTCTCCCATCCATGCTACTTATGAACTTATTACAGGTGCACTGGCACAACTTGAGAAGATTCCTTCTTGTGGTTGAGAAGAAATACACAAAATATGATCTGAACGAAATGCAATTTGTTAAGTACCCGAATGAGGCAACTTAACAAAGATGGAATAACTCTAAGAAGATAATAGCAATAATGGACTTTGAATAAAGTTGAACAAGAAACAAAACACATTACTAGCAGTAAGTGAATCCTATGGCTACCCAAGAGCAATAACTCTCACCCAATAACTCAAAAACCTTCTCTCCTCTACTCTTCCTTCCCCCTATTTATAACAATTTCGTTCCTACCGTATTAATCAACTGAATCATCCCAATTCGAATAAGACTCTTCAAATCTAATCCTAAAAAGTAACCTGAATATAATATGACTCTTCAAATCTTCCACCCGATTTAGGGGATTTGCTTGCCACGCTTTCGTTTATAGACTTGTGATACAAGGGGCTTATCAATACTCCCCTACAACAGTTTCACCTTGTCCTCAAGGTGAAAATCTGGAAAGTGGGACTGCATCTCCAAAGTGGGACTTCATCCTCCGTTCAATACTTCTTTCCAGCCTTCTTTACAGCCCGATTTGGCAATTCAGTCACATTGATACTATACTCTGATCCAACTTGGTTGGTGTCTATCGCCAAATTCGATCTCGATTGTCTCCCGTCGCTAAACTCACACTTCAAGGCTTCTTTGAATCCCGTCCAAGAAAATGCCGTCCAATTCTTGCGATAGATCCAGTCAAGTGCCTCTCCTTCCAGATGTTGGATCTCCACCCCAACCACTGCTCTTCCTTGATCTGGTTCTCCCAGTAGAAGAGAAGAACCTCTAAAATCCATCTTTGAACTCCTCCTTCACCAAAAAACGAAGGTAGTGCCATCACCTCCTTGGATCGTTACAGCTCTTATACCAATTGTTAAATACCCGAATGAGGCAACTTAACAAAGATGGAATAACTCAAGAAGATAATAGCAATAATGGACTTTGAATAAAAGTTGAACGAGAAACAAAACACACTACTAGCAGTAGGTGAATCTTACGGCTTCCCAAGAGCAATAAATCTCACCCAATAACTCAAAAACCTTCTCTCCTCTACTCTTCCTTCCCCCTATTTATAGCAATTTCGTTCCTACAGTATTAATCAACAGAATCATCCCAATTCGAATAGGACTCTTCAAATCTAAACCTAAAAAGTAACCTGAATGTAATATGACTCTTCAAATCTAATCCTAAAAAGTAAACTGAATGTAATATGACTCTTCAAATCTTCCACCCGATTTAGGGGATTTGCTTGCCACGCTTTCATTTATAAACTCATGATACAAGGGGCTTATCACAATTCCACAACTGGATTTTGATAGAGATATTTGGGGTGATCTCCCAATGTAACTTAGCAGGAATGAACCATCAAAATGGAAGGCCAAAACAGTGGTAAATAGTGACAGACAGACGAAACTAGAAGAGCATTTAAAAAAAGGACTAGATCGTGCACTGATTCTGTATCGAAGCACAATCTCTTAATATAATGATGCTGCAATTCCATGAAAAATTGCTTCACGTAATCCAACATGAAATGCAGTTGAAAATCGAGTCAGAAGCCATGAGATTCAAAGCCTTGCAACCGAAGATTCTGAAATTTTCTGAATGTGTTTCTCTCCGACTTGTCAGAGAGAAATAAAGGTAATGTTTCCAGATTCAAAGTTCCAAACTGCAAAGAGGAGACCTAATCAAGAATGGAAGGAAATAAAATTAAAGATCCAATGCTCTCTCTTTTTCTTTGGGCCCAAGGAAAAGGGTAAAATTCTGAACTGAAATGTCCAAAGAGAAATGAGAACAACGACGGGGCATATAAAAAAGAAAATCAAAAACTCAAAGTCTCAGAGAAGTGAATGAATCTAGAGATAACTTATGGGGGGAGAGACTGTAAAAGCACAAGGTCTGCCAATCAAACATGGACTTCCCACAGACATTTAAGGGTAGAATGTAACCAAAAAGAACAAAACTTATAAAAGGTGGATTTGTTTCACAACTCTCGAATTTCTCAGCACAGATTTTATTAAACAATCAAAACTGTGCTCAGACCACCATTCTTTGATGAGAATGCTAGAAAACAATTCTTGGAAAGTACGCTATTCTCAGAAAAGACCATTGCCAAACGCATACTTAAAAGGATGCATAATGATCAATTTGAAAGAAAGTACTACAAGATATAGCACATACGATATATGAGAAACTATTATCTGCAACATGGATGCAATATGGTGGATTTTATATGCCTCATGAACACAAACAAATGATAACATGACATAGATAACCATGCAACAAATGTGGAGACATGAAACCATGTCATGATGTAGAAACAAGGTGTGGCCAAGCACAGAGAGAAAATTTAAATCTTTCATGAGGAATGTGATCTTGACACTGGAACACTCCCCCCCCCCCCCCCCCCCAGGTGTCTATTCCTCCTATTTTTTGGTTGTTGACGCTTTATTTTTGGGGTGAGGAAGCAGGGGAGGGTGGGATGTGTGGAGAAGAAAGGGGACTTATGATTTGCTTCGCTTCAGTAATATGGTTTTAAACAACTAAAAACATCTTTAGAGAAGATGGCACTTTCAAGGATTTCTTAGTGGACAAAAGGGGATTAATTTTATGGATCCCTCATCTGGAAACAAGTTAACGGGTTACTGGGTTTGCCATTCTCATCAAACTGTATACTCATCAACCATCATAGCAACTCTGAGAATAAAATTTATTGAAATAAAAATACTCTGGTATTTTAAGAGACTGAAACAATGTTACTGCAGTAACTTTTTAATTAATTCTTTTTTAATTCAAACCCCTCCCCCACAAAACAAAAAAATAAAATTTTATAATTGTTACTGTAGAAGTTAGGCTTTGCAGACAAGAACACCGGAAAAACTGTGAAGTTGAAAACTTGCAAATCATCTTTTTCTTAGCCAGGACACAGCAATGGCTAGCCATTTCTAAGAGGGCAGATGGAAGAAAAAATGTTACATAATTAAGTCTTTTTTTTTTTTTTTTGAGGGGGGAGGGAAGGGGGTTGGAGCAGAGTAAGAAACGTTTGCAATGGAACAGTTGATGGGCAAAAGAGAGGCACCTCCATAACATAACAAACACCCCTATAGGTTCTCACAGACATCCTCAGGAGCTAACATCCTGATGCAAATAAGGTTAATCCATCAATCCACTTCTCACCAAACATTAAAAACCACTTTGTTATAGGTGAAAGATATAAAAAAAATTCTTGAATCCCAAATTAAAATTTTCCCAGTGGCTGTAGAGGAACTACCATACAAATTTTATCACTAAAATTTACCATTTTCTTTTTCCATGTAGCAGCAGTTTCAACTAAAGATACAAGTTGAACGTGGAGTCTTACCCCAACAACTTCTTCGGGCAGTGGGCGCTGGTCTTTTGGCCTATCACAGAAGTTTTTGTAATCCTCTGCATCTCTAATTGCATATGAGCTAAGCTATTCATGTGAAAACCAGTTAGATGTCACAATTAGTTAGAGAACATTATACCATTATCTCTACCATAAACAAATATAAGCACAAAATATGGCCAATGTTAACCAGAAATGTGCATTTCCAATCCTACAACTACTCTCCTAACAATTAAAAAGAGGGGGTGGGGGTTAAAAAGATTCAACAAAAAAAAATACTAGAGGTAAAAACAAAGCAATCTCAACAAACTTAAATGGTCCACACTAGAGCAAGAAATTGTGGATCGTCACTTCAATCAACTAGTCAATAATCACAATTGAATTTGAGCAATGGAATAACAAAAAAAAGAAGGCAATAGATCTAGGAAATTCCAAATGACAAGGCAAAGGGGAAGAAAATGTAAAACAATAGAACTGTACATTTCTCCTTAGAAGTAAATCATGAAAAAGTTAATGAAACGCACCTCAACATCACATTTCATATCTTTTGAACAAGGCTTCACCATATAAAATCTCTAACCAAGAAAAGAAAGGAAGTCGTTAGGCTTGTTTTTTCCAACAATGAACTATCTTCCCTTTTCACCCCAAGCAGCTAAAAGCACAAAAATAAGAACCCACTTGAGTTATCTAAGAAACCACTAAGTCTTTCACTGCTTTCACCCTTCTCTTCCTTCATAACAGGTCCTGTATTTCCTTCTGAAGCATGGGATCAATACTACGGATATATTCCCCAGCCTCCACTAGAAAAAGAGGAAGGCGTTCCTCACCTAGTGAGACAAAAAGTAAGGGAAATTCCAAAAGCTAAAACAGTTTGAGTAAACCAAACTTCCCAAGCTCTTGGTGTGCAGTTTCACCTTCTTCTTTCTCTTCATCTTCCTTTTATGGGTTGAAGAAAGAAGGATCATGTAGAGATATTGCACTATTGAAGGAAAAAGTAGACATCTTCACTACATATTATAAGATAGAATAACAATGTTAGAGTCTACAGTTCTTAAACATCATGATCCAAAAGCATCCTAAAGTAAATTTAGAAAGAACCACTGATGTTCTTCTGCATTAAAAAGAATCCAAAAGTAGCTCCTCTAACACAACATGACATTCCTATGGTAACCAATGATAGTTCTATGAAAATAAAAATAAACTACAAGGAAACAGCAGGACCGAAACCAGCCCCCGAGAAGAAGAGTTGATCTTCATACATAGGTAATTTTATGCACAGGCAAGGTGCTTCGACATGGAGGGAAGGGGCAGCACGCAGGTGGGAGAGAAAGAGGTGAGGAGTAAAGAATGATGGGGACAGAATATAATTGTTGCCAGATACCGTACCTGCCGAAAGGGCTTCTGAGGAGTTCTCCAAAATGCCTGCCATCAGAAGTAGATTATCAACATATTTCCCTTTGAAAATTATATGCACTTTTGCACACACAAAAAATGAAGCAACAACAAATGGATGAGCAGCCACACTTGCCTGTTCAAAATAGAGGACCTTTGAACCATCCACCATCTCTGCTGCCGGGCAAGTTCGCATTCTTCACAAACAAGATCTTAGCTTCAGCGAAGAGATTAATTTAGAGAAAGTAGCATCTTCATATATCGGACATTATTTAAGAAGACACGTTACAACTATAAGTGCCGTGGCACTTTGAGAAACTATGTTTGCAAAGTTGGTTGGGTAATCATCTGGATGGGTAATGGCAAACACAAAGCACAATTTACTATTTCAATGGAATGACGAATCCAAGTTTTGTTGCTCTACCAAACTAGGACAGTAATATGGCCACTTCACATAGCATCAACACTCAGTATTCTAACTAGCGAAGACGTTGAAGTACGTATGAAGAAGAATTTTAGTGATTTCAGATTTCCAAAAGAAGAAATCAAGAAGGCAGTAGTAAATTTGGAAGTCGAAACGTGGAGATTAGTTAACTACTGTATACCTCAAATTGAAGTAATTGTCTGGATCCCTGGAAGCTTGGTCTCGAGAGAACTACAAAAACAAAAGGAGGACGAAAAGAATTGAACAGGAAACAGAAGCAAATTGCTGTAAGGAAAGCGAAAGCGAAAGCGAAAGGAGAGAATGGAAGAAATTAATGGTAAAGGGAAGGGAATGGGTGTTTACCTTCTCACCGCAGAGCGATTCGGCTACAATTCTGGTATGATCCCATCGAGTGGTGGACTTGGTTAGTCTCTTGAGCAGAAACGCACCTCCAATCAGTAATAGCGTCTTCAGAACCAAACCCCGGGTTCGGCCCCAGCCACTGGGATCGGAGCCGGAGCCGGAGCCGGAGCCGGAGCCTGAGTCCGTGCCTGTGCCCGTCGTCATATGAGTACACTAAGAATAATACCAGACAGAGCAGGAAGAAGCCGTGTTAGAGCCATCTATATTGATTCAATTCTATTCACTCCACTCTGTCCGGCCTGTAATTAGAAACTGAAAGAGAGCTGGATAATAGTAAACAGAAAAAACAAAAGATGAGAGGAACTTCAAGAAAAGAAGACGGCGAAGACGAAATAAATAAAAAATAATAAAAAAAAAAAAAGAGGATTCGGGAAAATATTGTGCCAGCTCTGTTATTAGTCCAGTTGAATGGGAGGGAGTTGGAACTTAGAAACTTGGAACTTGGAGGAGGGTTTAACAGGTACGCCTCCGAAAGCCTGTTTTTACCCTTACGGAGAGTTTATCTTTGAGTCACTGATTCATAACCCCCTCTCTCTCTCTCTCTCTCTCTCTCTCGCTCTGTGGAAATCGCAAATTGCAGATGAATGAAACGAGATGATGATTCGATTCGATTCGATGCCATCCAAATGGATGATTTTGATTGTCATGTCATGTCGTTTCCGGTTTCCCTCGAACACACGCCCACCTTCTACAAAAAAAAAAAAAAACACACGCCCACCCACTGCGGCCCACACAACTCAAACTGACTACTCCCCTTGTTTCTGCCCTCGTGTCCTGACTCTGAGAGCGTCTCCTCCTCTTCTCTCCATGCACTTGGCACTCTTTCAAAATCTGGGAATCTGCCAAAAACCTTGTAATTCATGGTCAATAGCGGTTGAGGGAGCACAGACGTCAAGGGAGATGATTCTCACGCACTAATAATTCTGCGTATTTTTCCATTTTATAAAACACTGAAAAAAATCCTAGTTAGTATTAGAATTGATTAAATCTTTCGTTGAATTACTTTTATACCCTTGATAAATAATAGGTAAAGAACTCAATATGATTTATTCTTGACTCATAAATGAGGCCAAAGTAATAATTGTAAATATATTTAATTTTAATGAAGGATAAATAGAGTTTTTCTAGAGTATTAAAATAAACTTTTGCATTCATACTATTTAAATAAAGATAAAATGGTATTTCAACATTAACACCAAGCTTTTGAACTCTCAAGGGGCAACATTAATTATAGAGTAAATTACAGATTGCACCTTTTAATGTTTTAAATTATACATTCTACACTCTCAAAATTACAAGTTGTACATTGCTAACATTCCATCAAATATTTTGTTAAGTAATGAGTAAAATGACTATATTACTCTTATTATAGTTAAATGATATAACTATCCCCATTAAACCCTCAAATTCCCAAACCTTGGATTGGTGAAGGGAAAACTCCTTCACCCATTTTCTACTTTGTCCACTGTTGCCACCGGAAACCACCCCAATCCCTCATTGCCAATGACCGCCGCCTTACCTTCCCCTGCCCCTCTTTATATCTCTTTATATCAAAGAAAGAACAAAAGCCCTAAGAATGCAAGAAAAACCCTAGAGCCTAAATATTCTTTCAAACATATGATTATAGAAGCTACAAATTGTTAAATTTGCAAGTCTCGTTGCTCTCACGAATTCTCTTTCTCATGGAGAATCGCTCAAATCATCATTATAAAGAACTCCAGCATCGATTACTTTGCTTTCAGTTCGAAGTAGGCATGGCAAAACGTATGATTTCAAGCCTGAATAAGGTTCTAGTAGAGAAGATCATTCCTCTTTCTAAGACCAATGCTGGTATTCTTCTTCCTGAGAAGACCAACCAGGTAAATTCTAGTTCATTCATGATTGATTTTTCCTTTTGTGAACTTCACCATTATAGGTTATGTTTGATTGACAAGTTGGTGAATGGTTTTGGACGTATTTATAGCTAAACTCGGGGAAAGTGGAGGGGATAGGACCAGGAACATGAGACAAGGTAGGGAATGTGATCCATATTTATGTAAAAGAGGGAGATACTGTTCTATTACCCGATTATGGTGGTACTCAAGTTAAACTCGGTGACAAAGAGTAAGCTTGGTTTCTATAATATCATTTCTTTTCAGTCCTATGGTATGATCTTTAGAAAAATCACATCTTTCCGTTTTCAATGGTTGTTAATGGTTTTGATTTTGGGGTTAGCTGGGATTTATTTTGTAGGTTCTATCTTTACAGGGATGATGATATTTTCTGGGTACTTCACATAATTGATTGGTTATGGTTAGTTCCCCTGACTTATTAGATGATGGAGCTTTCACTTCACTTTTAGTCTGAAAGTCTTTTAGATTTGGCCATTTGGGTGCCTATGTTGTAGTCTATGAAATGTAAGCTACATTTACAATGTAGCGTTCCTCCATTGAACAGTTTGAATAAAATCAAAGCAATTTTGGTACTTTTGTCAGTGGACCCTGTGGCAATTACAACTTCTAATACTTCTCTTTTTGTCAACTGAGATTATAGGAGTGATTGAAGGCGGTGGTCACCAGCATGGGGAGGGGTTGAGGTGGGGTGTAGGTAAGACATGTTCTCCTTTCACCCACCTAATACTAGGGTGTGTGTGAGGGTTTAAACGAGGGTAATACAACTAGTAATTTTGAGAGTGTTTAATCTGTAATTTAAGGTACTAAAGCATGCAATCTAGAGTTTGAGCCATACTAAAGCATGCAATATGTAACTTACTCTTAATTTTATTATATGCATGGTTCAATATGTAATTTCACCATAACACAAGAAGAGAAATAAAAGAGAAGTACAACTAATATTGTATGAGAATATTTTCAAAAAAATAAAAAATTTCAATGCCACCATTGAGTTATAATGCCTTACCAGTCCAACCTCCTATCTCTTCGCTGTCATGGTCTCACACGTGGCCTACCCATGCTACACAGGTAGACTTGTGTCAACCTAACTGCGAGGATGGAGGAATGGAATGACAACTTGCTTGGGCGGAGAAGATCTAAATTTCGATTAGAAGAGCTGCGCTTGGTTAGATCAACAAGATACAAAAACATTTTGCATTTTTCTGGTGAAAGTGACCCGTAGTGATTGCGTGATCTTATTGATTATGGTAGGTTAGTGGCAGATGGCATCAATTATCAAATGTTAAACTTTGGCCTCCCTTCATTTAAGATTTTATTCATCAAAATGACAGCGCTCGTGAGTTCGTATATGGCACTCTGTCTGTTGGTGAAAAGCAAATTTATTTAGGAGAACTCATGGAAGGAGTCCAAAGTTGCATCAATTATGGAGTGGAGTTGGACAAATTAGTCTTCTTCCATGTGACAAAGCCTTCCTAACTAATTTTTCAGCCACTGCATTGATTTCTCTAGCAACACAATTAAAACTAACGCTTTCAAAATTTCTTTTAGAAGTACCTTTCACAGGGGGCTGGATTGTATGATGGTATCGTAGATGACATACGATACCATCGGTATCTTCAGAATTATTGCTCCGTTATCTGTTGTGGGATTTCCCCCCCCCCCCTTCTTTTCTTGGTAAAAATCTTTAATGGGGTATGCCTTTACTAGGTTGAACACTTGAACCTTCATTGCTTTCCTATTCTTTGCATTCCTCTTGAAGTGCTCATTCTTTATATCCCTACCCTGGTAGTTCTGTTCTGTTCTGCTCTTTGTCGCCATGGTGATTTTGTTAATAGCTCCGTGTATTGAACAGAAAAACAAACAAAAAATCTCATCGTTGATACAGACTCGAGCAGTGGCGGTTAATATATACCGAATCAATGAAGTTAAGAAGAATTTGTATTTGTGATTCCGCTGCTGCTGGGTTACATTTTCCTGGGTCCTACAACTCATAAATCTGCATTGAGCTGAAGAGTTGATTTTTTCCCCGATCAAATGAGGTGAAGAGTTGGGGAGGCATCAACATCTATACAGAATTTGGCACCGACTCTGTTACTCACTTGTGACATTAATGGCTTACCTGCCTCCCTCATTATCACGCCATTTATTCCATTTATTGCGGTTCGTCTGTGTTTTCTTGGCTTCACGTGTTGGTTGGTTGGTTGCTTTATCAGAAGTTGCCTACTCCGAATTTATTCGCCTTTGTTCTGGTAGATGAAAACCTCCATTGCTGTTGGATATCTAGTTAGTGCATATTTAGTTGATACTGAACGCATGATGTCTACGGATACGCAAGGAAGGCCTGCGCATGAACAAGAGTGTGTTATCCCCCGCATCGTCCATGAGCTTGGAATCCTATTCTGACTCGTCTATGCTCCCTGTGTTTCATTTGATGGCTCTTGCGTGTTTTCATCGTTAGACTACGACGGTAGATGGTATTTTCTTCAGACTCTCTATCTCGGAGAAAACACACACTTGCATTAGCTCGACTATTCAGGTCCATTTGGTCACTATCATTGTGGCTTCCGTGTCTTTTTAAGTTGAGAACCTCCACCCACTTTCTCCCCCCAATTGAATTCTGTCGAATTGGGATTAATACCCTCCCATAACCCTTCAGAGTAAGCACAGAACTGGTCTCTTGTTTTATTTTTCTTCTTCCATTATCTTCCGTTGGTTTATCTCAGTGTACTCCTCCCCTTTTTCTTTTTCTTTTCTAAAACCTCTATTGTTGATTCCCGACACCATGTTAACAGGGATGGGAGCCGGAGAAATTAAGTCTCCTGTAGAAATTTTGGGGACACCACCTATCGCGGCCGACAATACTGATACATATCGGGGAAAGAAACTCGGAATTTTTTTCTTAGAAAGCGATGAGAGGAGGACGGCAATTGGGGGTGGCTATTTGGCAGGAACTACTCCAGTCACCATCCGTGGGAAACCCATCACCAATTTATCAAGAACTGGGGGATGGATAGCTGCCTTTTTCATTTTCGGTAAGTAGAGGCATTTTGTAGACTAACAGAATCCATTTGGTTAAAATCTGTTGTTGCCTAAAAGGTTAGAAATTTGAAATTCACAGTGTTGGTTTCATGCATTTTTCTTTTTTCAAGTAAAAACAGCTACTTGTTATCTGATTGGTCATTAAACCACTTGTCCGTTTGTCCAGGGAATGAAATGGCAGAGAGAATGGCTTATTTTGGACTTTCAGTTAATATGGTGGCTTTTATGTTCTATGTAATGCATCGACCCTTTGCTAGTTCAGCAAATGCGGTTAACATTTTCCTGGGGATATCACAGGCTTCATCCGTGCTAGGTGGATTTCTTGCTGATGCATATCTTGGACGATATTGGACCATAGCTATCTTCACCACAATCTATCTGGCTGTAAGATCTTCTTGCTTAAATTTGTCGGTGATAAAGGTTGAGCCCATGTCTATCCTGTTTATTTTTTCTTTTTTGATGAATGAATAATATAATAAAAATGACAATCTCAAGAGGAGGAATACACAAAGCACAGGGGGAAGTAAGAGAAAATAGTTTCTTTTTTTTTTTTTTTTTTTTGGGAGGAGTGGGAGGAGAAAACCAAGGTCCAGTAGGATTAAACAAAATGGAATGGTCTAGACCCCAGGTAGCAACAAAGAATTATTCCTTGGCGTATCTACAAGGGGTTTGGTGGGAATGAGAGAGATCTTGTAACTAACAACCTTGCAGATGTCCTTCCAAATTAGATAATTACAGCAAGAATTGGAGGACCATCTAGTGGGGTTGTGATCCAACCAGATATGAGAAATAGTAGCACCGAACACTAGGCGAGCAAGTGTCACAGATGGTGGAGCCGCCAAAACTGTCCATGAGCCAGCAGTGTTTCTTATCAAAAGGAAGGGGGTGTCTAGTCAGGGGCCAAATAGGGACAAAGTAGATTTGCTAAAGGAGACAAAAGAAGAATAGGTTCTGGGTGTCTTTTTCGGTATGGTCACAAAAAATACAAAGAGTGGCAACTGGATATGGTGGGGAAGAACGGCGAGAGTGGCAAGGCGATGGGAAAGGGATCTTCAAAATTTGAGAGAGTGTTTGGGGATGTGATCCTTGAACCGGATCAGTTTGTACTAGGGGATGATGGGAGAAGGGTTTTTGATGAAGTGCCAAGCAAAGGAGGTGGAGAAAATATTATTCTTAGAGGTGAGCCAGATGAATCTATCGAAAGAGGGGGAAGGGAAGAGACCAAAAAAAGGAAGGAGGATGCACTAATCCAGGAGCTGTTAGAGATGAAATGGGATAGAGCAGTTTCTTTGGGGATACCTGAGGAGTAGATAACTCTAGCCCCAACATAGTGGTAGAGGATACCATGGGTTCCAAGGGTTCCAGCCAAAAGGAGATGCTAGTACCAGGTCTGATGCAAGTAGGGTAGATCGGAGAGCCAATGAGCAGAGCTCGATGAGCTTCCGCCAGATCCAAGAGGGATTTGAAGGGAGGGAAGTGTTCCAGAAGGAGTCTGATTTGAGGAGGTAAGAATAAACCCAGTCAAACGCGGATGGAATTCTGTTTGGAAGAGATCTTGCAGATGAGTTTGAGAAGACCCCCAACATTGTAATCCTTGATCCTGCCAAGGCCTAGACTGCCTCTCTCATTGGGCTTGAAGATTTTATCCTAAGGAAGAGGGTGAAGGTAACTATTATTCATGTCTAGTATTAAACCTTATGGAAGTTAGTCTATTTAAATAATCTATCTGAATATAGAGCCACCAAAAATGCTATGAATGTCGTAATGTTTGGAATAACTGAAAATTGGTGATCTTACATTCTTATCAAATGTCTCCATGTCAGTGAAGGTCTCTAGTGGGGCCTTTTTTATTGCTCCAGGTAAGAATACTCTTCTCTAAATAGTATGTACCCACTTGTGCTTGGTTCCTAATCACTTGCTCATCCTTTGAGGTCTTTAAGATGGAAGCACCAGGAAGTTGTAAGAAGGTCTTCTCTTATATCATTAAAGTTCACCAGAAAACCACTTGTGCTTTTTACAATGTTTTGCTTTGTGGGTTTAGTGATCAGTTTCTGTTGTTCTGGTTTTGGTTCTGTTTTTTTATGTGATGATTTACTTCCAGCTATTTGGAATGTGTTGGATATGGACATCATCTTTTAGATACGTGGAGATACATGGATGTCTAAGAACGTGAAGGAGATCATCCAAATTATCACACGAGATAAGGGCTCACTTCCAGATAGGATACTGTATCCCTTCGTTTGATATCCAACTTGTGATTCTACTCCTTGTCAGCACAAGATGCTGTTGCTTATGAAAGAGTTTAGATAACATAACTGTGGGGGAGATAAGGATGTAAACATGGATGTGCAGCATGACTAGCAAGGATAGTGCATACATGAGAAGCTATGAGAGAGTTGTTTGAGCCTTTGAGGTGGCATGGTTATGTTCAGTGGAGTCCTTGGGATGCACTAGTATGAAGGAGTAATTTGATTCGGATTGAGGGATCTAAAAGAGGTTGTGGTGGACCTAAAATAATACTAGAAGTATTGAGGAAAGATGTGCATAATTTGGGCCTTGTCTCAAGTATGGCCTCAAGTAGAACTGACTGGAGGGCTACGATCCATGTACCAACCCCATTTATGTGGACATTTGCTGAGTTTTATTGTTGCTCTTGTCTCCTTTTCTACTACATTCTTTTCACTTTGTTATCTATGCAAGTATCTATGTAGCCCCCATTTAGTTGGGATAAGGTGAGATGTTCTTGATGTTTTCATCTTTCTAGTTGTATGAGTTACATTTCAGTTTCGAATGTGCTGTATGCCATTTAGTTTCCAACTTCTATACTTAAAAAGTTGCTAGAAATCACTTATGAGGAGTGCATGCTTCTTTTGTTGTCTGTTTTGCAGGGTCTGACTGGAATAACCTTGTGCGCTACTGTGAGTGCATTAATGCCAAACCAAGAGAGGTGTGATCAGCTATCCCTACTCTTGGGGAATTGTGAACCTGCAGAACCATGGCAAATGCTGTACCTCTATGTAGTTCTATACATCACAGGATTTGGAGCTGCTGGTATTCGGCCCTGTGTTTCCTCATTCGGAGCAGATCAGTTTGATGAAAGGAGTGTAGACTATAAGTCTCACCTGGACAGATTTTTCAATTTCTTCTATCTGTCTGTCACTATTGGGGCAATTGTGGCTTTCACCGTGGTAGTCTATATACAAATGAAACATGGATGGGGATCTGCTTTTGGTTCATTAGCCATAGCTATGGGTATTTCAAATATAGTCTTCTTTATGGGTACTCCTTTGTACAGGCATAGGTTGCCGGGCGGCAGCCCACTGACACGGGTGGCCCAAGTCCTGGTTGCTGCACTTCAAAAGAGAAATGCTTCTTTCTCTAACAGTGAGCATGTAGGCCTGTATGAGGTTCCAGGCATACGGTCTGCTATAAAGGGTAGTGGAAAGATAGCCCACACAGATGAGTTCAGGTATGTTGAATATCTTTTGCACTCTTTTCTTGCATAGAACCACATATAGCAATGAACTGAACTTCCATTGTGACTGTCCAATTTGGTGGGTCACCTCTTTAGATCTACCCAGGGGTGCCTCCAGGCCAGGCTAGTGCGGGGTCCCTACTCTTAACAGGGGTCCAAGTAGCCCATGCTTGAGGCTTGGCCGACCTATTTTTCAGACATGGCATTTTGCTAGTTACATTGAACTAAAAGAATTTTCTATTTACATGTATTTATATCCAGTATAGCTAATCCAAGTTCTATGATGTACACACACTGTGATACATATCAGTGATTTTTATATTTTATGTGTTGGGCTATGCTGGGTGGACCAGAGGACTCAATCCTAGTGCACCCCACCAAGCTGAAATGCAAAGGGTCGGGTTTGCACCCCTAAAAATTGCATTGGCTGAATGATCTGTCGGATTTGTTTTAAGGAACCTAATGTTTGGAAAATTATTTTGGGGACACCAAACACGGATGGTGTTACTTTGTTGGTAGATCATAGATGTTTAGTGATGATAATGAAATGATCCAAGTACTCCATGGTTTTATCTATAAAAACTCCGACTGGATGATACAATCACATATCAGACTCAATGATGATGATTGTCATGATTTAATATGGAAAACCACAGGATCAATTGTTTTTGATGATCTGATAGCATGTCAGAGTTTATCATTGTGTTTGTTATGTTTTAAACAGAAAACAAAAGTCATGATGCATATCAAATGTTTAAAAAAGTTGCCAAATATAATGGCTGACTTGAATCCTTCCAATTGGAATGATGAGGAATCTTTTAATGGAATGATCTTAGATCATGCTGTCTAAGTGTATCTACCAATTTTAATGTTGCATGAGCAGCCATGGTAGCAAATGTTTCTTTTTTCTTTTCCAGTAAAAGCCATGATCCAAATTGAAGGTTAGAAAAATGAAGAACATAATGTTAAACCATATTCTTCCAACTGATTCTTATTTCTAGATACAAAACTTTGTGCATTTTGTTTATTTTATTTTCATTTGACATCTACTAACTTTGTAACACCGTGTGCTTGTGGTACCCTAGGTGTAGTTTTTCAAACATTATGTACCTTAAACATTGATATTAAATTTAGGTACCTCAAATGTTACTTTTCCTATAATTTATGAGATCAGATGCTCTGGATTGCCAGTCCCTGCAGATTTTGAGTCATAGAATATCCAATAATTTTGCACAACTCTCCTGTTAGTAACTTTCTTATTATTTTTTGAAGGGGATTTTATTTTTATAAAATGGAAATGTATGCCCGCTTTATAGATAATATTTTGTATTAGCTGCTCTCTCTCTCTCTACACCACCATTTATTTTTCTTTTATTATCTCTGTCTCTATATTTGTCAATAATGTAACTCCTTTTCTGCTTTTCTGCTCATAGGTTCTTGGACAAGGCAGCATTGCAACTGAAGGAAGATGGCACAAATCCAAGTCCTTGGAGACTCTGTACTGTTACACAAGTGGAGGAAGTCAAGATACTACTGAGATTGATTCCAATACCATCTTGCACCATAATTCTTAATTTAATTCTGACTGAGTATTTGACTCTCTCAGTCCAACAGGCATATACCTTGGATACTCATATGGCAGAATTGAAGCTTCCAGTCACATGTATGCCAGTATTTCCAGGCCTCAGCATATTTCTTATCCTCTCCTTATACTATTCCATTTTTGTCCCTCTGTCCCGTCGTATCACAGGTCATCCTCATGGTGCCTCTCAGCTTCAGAGGGTGGGCATAGGGCTGGCAGTTTCAATCCTATCTGTGGCATGGGCTGGGGTTTTCGAGAACTTCAGGAGAAACTATGCGATCAAACATGGCTATGAGGCTGTTTTTCTGACTGCTATGCCCCGGTTAAGTGCCTACTGGCTATTAATCCAATACTGTCTGATCGGCATAGCAGAAGTATTTTGCATTGTAGGTCTTCTAGAATTCCTTTATCAAGAGGCTCCGGATGCCATGAAAAGTATAGGGTCTGCATATGCCGCTGTGGCAGGTGGTTTAGGCTGTTTTGCTGCTTCTATTTTGAACAGTATCATCAAATCAGTGACTGGGAATGTGAAAGAAGGCCAACCATCATGGTTGTCTCAAAATATTAATACTGGTAGATTTGATTACTTCTATTGGCTTCTTACAGTTCTAAGTGTCATAAACTTCTGTGGTTTTCTATATTTCGCAAGAAGGTACAATTATAGGGCAACCAGCAGTTGAAGGTCCACCGTCCACCGTCCACAGCTTGGAAGGTAGCTAGCAACCAGCCTTATTATGCCGCAAGTAACAGGCTTGAGTTGGATTGAATACTTAAATTATCCATGTAGTAGTTTGTTGTGGTTAATGATCATGCGTTGAGGAGGTGATGGCTGTTGAAACCTGAACTCTTAGTAGTCTTTCATGTTAAGTGATTGAAACTTTGTGTAAGCAGGCTTTGGCGTTTTCCAATGTATTCCCCAGGGTCTTTACCATGTTGAGAGTGCTCTATTGGATGGATGGCTGGCGTGATCAAGGACTGAAGGTTGCTTTGTAAGGTATCTGAAAAAACTAAAACCTCTCCAGCAGTGATGGTTAGGTGCGGTTCTTATCTCCACTTATGAGCCCAAGACCCTGAGCTTGGATGGTTGACATGGGAGAGGTTGTTTCTTCTTTACCCCTTTGGAGGGTGGAAAGAGAGTGTGTGAGGCTGTGACCGAGCATGTAGCATGATCACATGCTCACAACTATTCATTTGAAGACTAGATAGAAATAGGGTCTCACGGGGCTGTGGCAAAACAGAAGTAGCATGATCAGACCAATTCAAATAGTAGACTCCGTTTTGGTAATCCGCATAATTCGAATGATAGGCTGTCATCAATCAATGTAATTTCATTCCTGTTCTCTGGAGTTTGCTGTTCTACTTCTACTACTTGTTGATGATCAGCTATACATATCTATTTCTTACCGTGTTCTTTCTAATCTCTGCGGCTAGGGTACTCATTTAATTTGAACAAGGTCAGATTATAATTGGCTGAAATCACAAAAACCCTCAATTAAACTCTTCAGATTAGAAAAACCTAGGTGATGTGATCAACAATTCCCAAATTCATTATTTTCTCTGGAGCATCCAAAATCAAGATCAGTCGCCCCAGCTGATCCATATCCGAGTAAGCCGATGGTTGGAATTGGATGGATCCCAAAGTAGCATCCATTCATCTAATGATATTGAACAAACTGCTCCGTTTATTCTTTTGGATCGGTTGGCCGGCCGGACCGGTTTAGAGAATCGTCTGTGATTTGACTAATTGTGATCGATCATCGCTTGGAACCAGAATTATCTATCGATCGAGGCAGATTCGAATACTTAAAAGAGTCCAATCCTGCGGTTGAAATAACGTTAATGCACGGGTGAGTAAATTTGCGCTAAAATTTACGAATTTTATCTTTCATCTCCTTTTCTTTCTCTCTCTCTCGTCTCAGTTCGTTCTCTCAGTGCCGGACGAAGCTGATAAAACGGCGACTATCTGTTCATCTCTGAGTCTTCAAAATCCAACAGAGGCTCTCTCTCGGTTCTCATTGGTTTCTCCTTGTACGAGTACTTTGCATGTATTCATTGCTTCCATTCTTTTACACTCTTAAGAGTGCTATTGAAGATGTTGCAGGTAAGAGTCCAACACTCTTTCCTGTGTCACTTGGATTTCTAGGGTTATGATTATTGGTATAGGTTTGTTCGGCTCTCTCATTTTATTTGACTTCTGGTTGGGTTTTTCTTTGAGTCTTTCCGTTATCTCTTGGGTTCATGCATGGGTTGGATTTTTATTTTCTTGTATACCATATTTTGTTTTGTTTTAGGATTTAGGATTGGATTATTCTTTTTAGTTTTTACTTCATTCCTTTGCTACTTTTTATTGTGGGATTTGTGCATGCTTGATGAGTGTATTCGAAGAACAGCGGAGTCGATTGAGCTTCCTTGCGGAGTGTTCCGCATGTATCTCCCCTATGTTAACACCGTTTTTATCCGAGTCCTGCGGTATTAAGGTGATCGACACTTTGGGCTGTGTGGTCTTCCGAGGGCAACCATGATTAAATGCATCGTTGGTTCTATAATCTTTTATAAGATCTCTGTAGGTCCAGTTAGTCTTAGTTTCTGTTCAAAATAGAAACACAATTTTAACGTGGTTTGATCTTCAGTATGAAGTCTACGTGCACGGTGAAATCCCCAATCAACTGAATTCTGGGGAGAGCTTTCATTATCTTTAAATAGAGATGGTAGTGTACATGATGTGGTATTTTACAATGAGTAGAGTTCTACAAGTAAATGAACTTTACAATGAGTGGGACTATTAGTCTTTGTGTTACACTGAAAGACTAATATCAGATAACACTCCCCCTCAAGTTGGATTGAAGATAACATCTGAGGTCAACTTGTACAATAGTTTTTGAAATGTTCCCTTGGATAAAGCTTTTGTGAAAATATCTGCAAGTTGCTCTTCACTTCTTATGAATGGAGTTTCAATAGTTCCATTTTGGACTTTCTCACGAATAAAATGACAATCAATCTCAATGTGTTTGGTTCTTTTATGAAATACTGGGTTGGAAGCAATGTGAGTAGCTGCTTGATTATCACAAAAAAACTTCATAGGTTGACTAAAACTGTCAAATCCTAATTCTTGAAGAAGAGATCTGATCCATACCAATTCACTAGTTGCGATGCCATTGCTCTATACTCGGCTCAAGATGGAACGTGCAACCACACTTTGTTTTTACTTTTTCAAGTGACTAGATTTCCTCCAACAAATACGCAGAAGCCAGTAGTTGATTTTCGATCAATAGGATTACCCGCCCAATCAGCATCAGAGAATCCTTCAATAATAGTGTTCCCATTTTTCTTCATCCATATACCTCGTCTTGGAGATGATTTCAAGTAACATAGAATACGGTCTACCAACTCCATATGTCCTTTGGTAGGAGCATGCATGAATTGGCTCACATAACTCACTGAATAAGCAATATCAGGTCTAGTAATAGTAAGATAAATTAGCCGTCCTACTAATCGTTGGAAACAACCAATATCTTGTAGAGGAGTAGAATCATTGACCACTTTGCTATTATAGTCCATGGGAGAATTAGCTGGTTTCACACCCATTTTTCCAGTTTCTTTTAGAAGGTCAAGAGTATACTTCCTTTGACAAATGAACAATCCCTTACTAGAGCTTGCAACTTCAATACCAAGAAAATATCAAAGTTTTCCCAAATCCTTGATGTCAAAAGTTTTATCCAAATATTGCTTGAGAGTAGTAATTTCCTGATGATTATCTCTAGTGATAACTATGTCATCAACGTAGACTAAGACGACAACTATACCGCCAGTAGTTTTCTTGACAAACATTGAAGAGTTTGATCCACTTCTTTTGAATCCAAAAACTATAAGGGCTGTACTTAACTCTCATACCACGCCGTGGTGATTGCTTAAGACCGTATATTGCCTTTTTCAATTTACAGCAATACCATCTTGATTTTTTAATGGATGACCTGGAGGAACTTCCATGTATACTTCTTCTAGCAAATCTCCTTGTAAGAATGCATTCTTAACATCCATTTGAAAGAGAGGCCATTCACAATTGACGGCTATTGACATTAACACTCTTACGGTGTTCATCTTCACTCCTGGTGCAAAAGTTTCCTTATAGTCAACCCCATATGTTTGGGTATATCCTTTGGCAACAAGCCTAGCCTTGTATCTTTCGGTTGTACCATCACCTGTTGTATTTGGTTTTATAGACCCATCGACAACCAACTGGGTGTACACCATTTGGAAGTGGAACAATATCCCAAGTATGATTCTTATCAAGGGCCTTTAGTTCGCCTTCCATAGCCTTTATCCATACTGATGAATTCTTGGCTTCAAGGTAATTAATTGGTTCCTTATGATCATCAATGGCAGTTAAAAATGTAAGAAATTGAGGAGAAATACGATCATAACAAATATGAGATTGAATGGGATATTTTACTGCATGATATGTTGAAAAGTCATGCAATCGATGGAAGGTTTAGAGACTCGAGTTGACCTTCGAACTTGTATAGATGATGTCTGCTCATTCTCAGGTGGAACCAATATTTGTGGTTCTTCTTGAGTATCAAGATTTTGTTGCTTAGTGTCGATTGATGAGCTATCTGGCATACTTGGTAATGGGGTAGGAGCAAATTCCTGCACAACAAGTTCATTATAATTATCCATATTCTCCCCCGAATTTGACTCCTGCCAGGATAAAACATGTGAGTTTCATTAAAGGAAACATCACGAGAAATAAAAACTTTCTTGGTGGAAGGATGATAACATTTATAGCCCTTTTGTGATGTCGAGTACCCCAAAAATACACACTTCTGAGAGCGAGGATCAAGTTTGCTACCATGCTGCGAGTGAACATAAGCAACACAACCAAAGACTCTAAGATGAGTCATTGTAATTGAATGATTATAGAGAACTCCAGTGGAATCTTGAATTGTAACACACTACTTGGAAGATGATTAATCAAATAACAACTGTAAGAACCGATCAGACCAATAAATTTTTGGAAGATTTCCATGAAAAAGTAAAGAACGGTCACCTCCAAATGCCTATTCTTACGCTCAGAACTCCATTTGTTGAGGTGTGCCAACACAGGATGTTTGATGCAAGATTCCCATATTTCTAAGATAGGACTGGAAAGGAGTATTTGTATACCGCCATTATCGTCGCAAGATTTTAATACTGCCCGAAATTGAGTGTGAACCATTTTGCAAAAATCTTGAAATATCTACAAAACTCATTCTTGGATCGCAATAAATATAACCACGTGGCTCGTGATTTATCATCAATAAAACTAATGAAATATTTAAAACCATCTCTAGAATCCATAGGAGAGTGCCAAACATCGAATGCACAATCTCAAAAACGCGGAAACATGAGTACTGCTAAAAGGCAACCTATGTTGTTTAGCAAAATGACAAGCATCACAACAACTGGAATCAAAAAAGAAAGATGAATTCAAAAAATTTAGAATCCTATCGAAGGATGACCCATACGCCAATGCCAAAGTTGGATTCTCGGGTTTTCAAAGAAACCAAAGCATTGTTTGGAGAGTCCAACACATAGAGACCATCTTGCGCACCTTACCAATCGCATTCGGTTCTCTGTCCCGAAATATTACTTTGTCCTGGAAAATATCACATGACAATTCAAACTTTTAGTGATCTTGCTAACGATAGTAAATTCATAGACAAAGATGGCACAAACAATGATCCCTACTGAAAATAAATTAATTTCCCATGTCCTTGAATAGGAACAGTGGTGCATTAGCAACCGTAATAGGAGGGAAGGAGTCCACTACGACTCAAATCGATAAATAATATGAAGAACGACACATATTGTCGTCACAATCCACTATAAAATAATCCGAGATAAAGTGGAAAGGGCAAGGGAGTACTAGTGGTGTGAGCAACATTGCTTGATTCAGCACCGAGCGAACAGAACTATTTGATGAAGGAACGGAGTTGAGATGCAACGCTCAAGAGAACCCGAAAATCAAGAGCACCTCAACAATTTTGGATCCGATGTTTTAGTGGTGGCGATCTTTAGAAGGACGCAAGTGAGGTGAACTGCCAGATGTTTTAGAATGACCATCACGATTACAATGATCACAATGATAAGTAGGTGAGTTCCACGACCTTCCCACGATGACGACCATAAGAGACTTGATTTCGAGCGAATTAGGAAAAATATTTGTTTTGCAACATGGGCAATAGTCTCACTTTGATCAGTCCCGTTTAGATTCAGAATGCATAACACGCTTCTAGTCTCTTCTCTCCGAATAGTGGCACAAACAGTAGTGAATGTAGAATTCGAATTCATAAGTATCGTCTTTTAAGTCTTCATATTCGGTCGAATAGCAACAGTTGAAAGACACGGTCATGCTCATCTCTTCATATATTCATCAATAGTTTGGGTGGGGGACGATCCGACGAAGTTCGTCCACTAAGGTTTCCAAGATGGTCAAAAAGACGAGAAGATCCCAACATGAGCAACTCTGCGTTCATAGATTCTAGAGGAATTATCACTTGTCCATACATAAGACTTAAGCATCCCACAGAGATTTAGCCGTTTGAGTAAGCAAAAATCTCATATATCCGAGGTTCATAATTAAAAAGCAAGTCATAACTTGGTTATCATTGCAAGCCATTCACCATATTTGGTCAGCAATATCAAGAGCTTTGGTTTGTCCATTAACATGACCAATTTTAGAACGACCACCAAGCAACGGTTATGCACGAGACCAAGTCAAAAAATCTCTCATTGAGTAAGGTGGAGGTAAGACACCAAGATTCGTATGAAACCTTTGAATCACCATGATGAATACCTACCTGCAACAACCAATCAATAACCAAGCAAAGGGTTAAAAGAGATGTTGCCTTCTTCCTTTTAATTTGGAGAAACAAAATCAGAATGCAAAGGGTTTACACGTAAACCCAAAGCAAAGGCAAAAAAAGTTTTTGAAGGCCAAAAAAACGTGAGACCAAGCACTAACCAAGTGCCAAGCAAACAAAGAACACAAAAAGAGACAATGTACTTATCTTGAATTTGGCAAAGGGCACGTGGAGCTTCAAGATTTTCAATTGAAAGCTGCGATGTGGGCCAATTTATCAAGTTTGCATGACACGCCTCCTGTCTAACAAGAAACTAAAGATCGTGATTCTCAAAAACGGATCGATGAAGATAATCAACGTTGCTCGTGAAACTAAAACGCTCACAATCGAGAGGGAAGCAAATCGTCCGTGCGGAGATGCAACACAAAGCCGAGAGAGGGTTCAAGAACCAAAAAAAATTAAAAAAAATACCAAGCCGGATTGCCACCACGAATAATTCCCATCGTATATGCTCAATACCATGTTCAAAATAGAAACACAATTTTAACGTGGTTGATCTTCAATGAAGTCTACGCACGGTGAAACCCCAACAACGATCGGGAGAACTTATTATCTTTAAATAGAGATGGTAGTGACATGATGTGGTATTTTACAATGAGTAGAGTTCTACAGTAAAGGAACTTTAAATGAGTGGGACTATTAGTCTTTGTGAGGGCCCCCGGGGGGGGGGGGGGGGGGACCCGGGGCCGCCCCCCCGGGGGGGGGACGGGGGGGTTGTGTGTGGGGGGGGGGGGGTGAAAACTGTACATTTCTGCTTGCAACTCTTTATTTAAAATAAAAAAAAAAAAAAGAAGAAAAAAAGGTGCATTATCTAGGTTTAAGCTTGAAATGGGGTCTGGTGGAAGATAGGACATAAGTGCTTGGTTCAATTTACTCATTACTTATATTTCTGTTTCTTGCTTGTACTTTTCTGGAAGTATTCTTTTTCCTAGCTTCTCTCTAGCTTGAGACTTTTTGATATGTTAGACAAATTGGATAATACCTTGTGAATCGGGAAGCCTTGTGGGGGTTACTTGGTACAATGGTAACTGGAAAACTTCTTATGGATGGATTCACTAATTTTCTATTTATAAAATAAATAATTGAGTACTAGATTGGATTGGTATGAATCATATGATATGCAGAAAAAAATAGAAAAGAAATAATTGAGTACTAGATTGGATTGGTATGAATCGTATGATATGCAGAAAAAAAAGGTTCGAATCTATTACATTCACCCCTTTTGGCAGCTTATGATGGCTATTGTTGAAACTGATGCTTATTACTACAAACAAGGAGCTTTATTGGTTCATATCCTCCAGGTTTTGGCAGTTACTTGTTTTGGTTGTTACTGCTTTTATTCACTTCACACTCACCATTTCCAAATATACTAGTCAACTAACTGTTTCTTTTGGTCTCTATATATCTACCAGTATTTCTCTTTCCTGAACTATAGCCTGATGGACTATTTGGTTTTTTCTTTCCTGGATGGGGTAAAAAAAGTAAAAACAAAAAAGTGTTTTTTTGGCTTTGGACTATGAATGACAACAGGATGGGTGTGGCTAATTCCAACTCTACCGGGAAAGGCTTAGTTTCGGTAGAAAACTAGATTTTGTCCACTAACCTGTTCTCTCCTTATAGAGAGAAGATTTTAGTGGGTCATATCAAATAAATTAGATTTACCTTTTGCTCCTTTAGGTGTGCTTCTATCTTTAGATTCTTATCTATATTGTTCATGCTCAAATTGTTGCTAACTTCAAAATAATGGATTGGATATACTCTTTTAATGCTTGAATTAAATGGCTAAAATTTTATCCAGTGGAGCATGGTACAAATGGCTGAGTTGGAGTCTCTTTTAAGTAGAATTTAAATCTCAGAGTTGGGGAGACCCAAAAAAAGACATCGATTTGGTAAAATTTCCAATGAACTATACTACTTGGTCTTACAGGTAATAGAATGACACGAATAATGCAAAAATGTTGTCATTGTTTCCTGCAAACTTGCTGTGGAGTGCCACAAGAAGACATGTTTTTGAAGCCGTCAGATGGATATGTTGCCAATTTCTATGTTCCTTTTGAACAAATATTGCATTTTAACTTGCAGTGGCATGACAGAAGTTTGACAGTTGTACAGAAGCTTGTTTACTCAATTGGTTATCCCTGAAATATAATCTCTGCACCCAAAGGGAGAGTTGAGGACTGGTTAGTAGAAAGAGGCAATTTAGAAGAGAAAAGAAGTAGCTTAAATAATTGAATGCTAGCTGTGGGGTCTATGGCCATATCTCCACTTTTAATGTTTTGCTTCTCATTGTTTACCTTGACAAATTTGTTGGTCTAGCCTCCTTGTTTTTCAATGTAAGTGTTGGTCGCCTCCTGTAGGAATTTGTCTCATTCAGTTGCACACTCTTAATTCCTCAATTTAATTTGAATAAAAGAACGCTTCTGACACATTGGTCTGGCCACCATATCTCACAATTCATTGTAAGTGTTCCTTTTGCAGTAGTTCTGTTAGTTTTAAAGAAAAGTTAGCTCTCATTTATAGAGAGCACATTTTTGTGGGATGAGTATTGGAACATATTTGGAGAGCTTTAATTATTGTTGCAAAAAAAGCATCTCGGTGCATGAGGCTCCCATTACTGCATGGTGTGGGGGGATGCTCTAAACTTGCCTTTTTCGCTTTGATTCTTAAATCAATTCCTTTGTGTGTGTTTGATTTTATACATGAATGTAAAAGGAAAAAAAAAATACTGGTTTTGTACTTCATTTTGATTGGGGTTATGGTTATATGTGTTATCAATAAAGGTCTCCAGTATGCATACAGAAGAGGGAAGACCTTCCTCAAGTGGGACAACAAAAGCCCCTCGGATTGATTTCTAAAGGTCGGCTGGGAGAACTGTTACTGTTTTGTACACTTAGTGGAGAATGGCAGCTGGTCAGCAGAAAAGGCGATTGAATGTAGCCAGTGTTGTACATACTTCTTTGCAAGAGACGTATGGACCAAGAAAGAAGAAGAATCTGGAGCCAACAGAAAATTTGCTGAAGATAAACTCTCATATTTTTCTTAAGTGGAATGAAAATCAAGTTAATCCTATTGCCTGGAGGGGACAGGTTGGGATAGCTTGGAGAGACTTGGATCCTTTTATTGTGTCTGCTCCTCATAATTACACACCCTTGGCAGATGTTCTTTCTCTTCCTCAGGAAAATTTTGAGCTAGAGAATCTGACACAAGTGCTGTCGTATGAGGTATATATGCTTCCAATATATTTTATCGTGTTTTTACGGTATCAATATTTTTATTTTCTGTTTGGAACTTATTTATTAGGTTTGGGAGACACAGCTGTCAGAAGTAGAGAGAAATTTACTCACTCTGTTTCTCCCTCAGGGGACAGATCAGGAGCTAGTTGTGCACAATTTGCTTATGGGGGGGAACTTTCATTTTGGAAACCCTTTCCTGAAGTGGTAAGTTTCAACTTTGTACAGCTTCAATCTAGATTTCTCTTTTTAGCCCATTTTATCAAGCTGGTATTGCCTTTGCTCATTTAATTTTGTGACATAACTCATAATAGTGACATATAGTTTAATTGTGGGGATGTTCCAATTATTGTTTGATTAGTTCAAATTATTTTTGAGGTGGTTTTTATGGTTTGTCTTCTGGAAAATGTGTCTCCACAAGTTGATGGACCTAAGAATTTTGATTTCCAGAGCACCAGAGGCCTATTTATGCACAAAAGGAGATGCAGTAATTGTCGAGTGGATATTTTCTGTTATATCCCAAATAACATCATTTCATCTATATCTAACAAGCTGCTGATCAACATATTCTGTGTAACAAAGAGTATACCTTTTCGTTAACTACTGGCTGACCAATGGCCCTTCCAGTTTGAATTATCTCAGGGTGGTGGTTATTGTCGGTGCCTTTTGGTGGAACAACACCCCCCCCCCCCCCAAAAAAAAAAAAAAAAAAGAAAAGAAAAGAAAAGAAAGAAGGGTTCTGCATAACTGAGATCTCAACTCCATACTGAAGTAGATTATGGTGATGGGCCTAAAGTTTCTTTGGTTTGTAATTGTATGCGGCATGTTTATTTGACTTGTTGCTTACAGGGGTGCTGCGCTTTG
Source organism: Hakea prostrata (assembly GCF_041222555.1). Classification (NCBI taxonomy): domain Eukaryota; kingdom Viridiplantae; phylum Streptophyta; class Magnoliopsida; order Proteales; family Proteaceae; genus Hakea; species Hakea prostrata. Next base: position 1,336,355 of record NC_142602.1, on the reverse strand, counting down.
TTCTGGCAATCTTCACCCAGATGCTGTTCTTCACCTGGAATATTGTTTCAAGGCCATTAAGAGAGCTTACCACTTAGAGTTACAGAAATATCACGATGAGTATGTTTATTTTAAAAATTTTCAATTAGGTCTTTCTCTCAGTATAAGTCTAGGATGTTTCCTTATTTAAGTTTGTGAGGTTGTAATATCATCACACTTTTTCTGGCAGTATTCTGGAAAATCTGTTAAAGCTGAAGGAGAGATGGATTAGCAGCAAGGATCCTGAAAAGCATATTGTTCAGAATCCGTAGAGGTTGGTATTTTTTCACCCCGGTATATCTTCATAAAGGTTATCTTGATTTCCTTAGTCAACTTCTTTTTGGATCTGTTCAACATTGATCAGTTCATTTCGAATGCAGAATGAATGAGAAATATGTAGGCATGCCATTGCCACATCAAAAAGCTATACCCATTTGTATCACATCTATTCTTGCTGCTTGATAATTCTTCTAATGTCTGACAAGAAGAAGTGTGTGAACTCAACTCATAGCCAAGATTGAGGTTGGCTTTCTGTGATTGGCAATCAGCATTTTAGGATAAATGGTATTGTTTTTTCACTTGAAGATTGTGAGCTTTACCAAAGGACGTGGAAAGATGTTTTTAGTTGGACATGCTTGGCATGCTAATATTTTGGCAGGAGAATTATTCAGTTATCTTTTTTTATTTATGTCTAGAGTTGATAAATAACTGTGAACGCTTTATGTTTTTTAAGTACCATTGCTGTACACATGTGGGCATTCACGTCTATTTCTAAGGCATGCTCATATTTTCATCTACCTGCACACTCTTTGAGTATTCTTTTTGTGAATGGATTGCATCACATGCTACTTTGCAATGCATGCATTTTTCTATAGCTAGTTTGGACCCTGTTGATGGAATGGAATTACGTTATGACTGGGGAGCAGTGCTGGGTTGGGAAGCTTTGAGGTAAGGAGTTATGGATGGGCCCATCCCAGCATAGCCTAGATTGAAGCCTAAATTTCTTTTCTGTTGACCTTTATTAATTCCTACTTTACGTCATCCCTAGAAGCAAAGTTCTCCACCATGATAAAATATTGGGCATACTTCATTAATGCCCTCACATTAGACTTTGGAACTTGTAATTATAAACTCCAATTGATACAACTGACCATGTGTGATCACTTTTGGTATTCATCCTTTCACTGTAAACTACCTATTAATTGTGTCATCAATAAAGCATGAACTGAATTTGTCTTTCCTAACATGTAAATGATTCGTGATTCCTAGACCATGTGATCCAGAGGAGAACCTGGCACCTACTGCTGAATTTTGGTCTTGGATTACGGAGGAAAAAGAATGTGCATAAGCAAAACATATGAATGAAGCAAAATGAAGAACCACAAAAAAGAACTTTTGGTTTCCACCCCCCTTTCCTTGAGAGATAGGTTTTCTAAGATCTATGTTCTTAGATTGAAGGGACACAGATCATTTCAAATATTCTGGGTTATACAAAATTGTTTTGTGAAGTTACTCATTCTAAATTCTATGATGAGAAAATTCCAGTAAATGATATTTTCTTTTTAGAAGTGCTTTAATAGGAATTAAATGCAATCTATCTTGAGGGTAATGTTGAAATTAGGTGTATCTTCTTTTCTTTCTACCTCCCGTTCCTTGAGAGATAGGTTTTCTAAGATCTATGTTCTTAGATTGAAGGGACACAGATCATTTCAAATATTCTGGGTTACACAAAATTGTTTTGTGAAGTTACTCATTCTAAATTCTATGATGAGAAAATTCCAGTAAATGATATTTTCTTCTTAGAAGTGCTTTAATAGGAATTAAATGCAATCTATCATGAGGGGTAATGTTGAAATTAGGTGTATCTTTTTTTTCTTTCCTCTAGCTTTTACGGGCTGTTACCTTTTTAAAAATTTCAAGTTTCACAAGTTTAACTCATCTGTTCTAAGGCTAATTGTTTCATCTGCACGGATGTTGCTGATTTATGGTATCTTTATTGTCCTGTAAGGCTCAATTCTATCATTAGTACTTCATTTGTCATTGGCTTGTGCTGTGTTGATTTTATTTTCTGTGATCAAAATTTGAAGCAGCATCCTGAAGATGTATGCGGGCCTGCACTTTTCAAAATTTTAGCAGTTCATTTTTTTTTAAACGTTGTAAGTTGCGTTATTTGTTTTTGGTTGCATGGTTGTAGTGGTGAAAGCATCTAATTGGAATTCTTGGGTTTGTGGGAATGGATTTACCAGAGACAGGTATGGAGATTCATTGGGTGTTACAGAAACAACCCCCATCAGAGAAACTTCTGAGGAAAAAGATCGACTAAAGTCTCACATCCAATCCATTGATGGTGCCAAGTATATGTCTTATTTCAAGGTTATAAGATTATTCATCATGGACTGTATACCTGTACTTTATTATTTTCTTTATTCATGTTCTTCCATCTGGATTGTGGAAACAGTAGTATATTCCTGTTTGGGTCAGTAGGCAATTTCATAAGCTTTCACCTTTCAAAACATTTTGAAATGCATCTCAAGAGTTTGCAATATATTAGCTGATTTGCCCAACTGTGCAATATTCTTGTAACTTGCTGTCTTCTCTCTTATATGGTACATTTCGCTAAAGGAAAAGGAAATGCAGAATTGTGCTGCAGCTTGATTGGGTTCAACTAGTTGATGCAGTAGGGCACAAGTAGTTTGGTTGTTTTCTTAACCAACATAAGTTCTAGTTCTTTAGTCAACATATTAAACTCCACAGGATATCACAGACTGATCAAATTTTCCTCCCATGATTGTGCTGGTTATCTGATGGCTTTGTTTAATCTGTGAATTGGTCCAATATTTGGTTTTCATACTCATAAAAAAGACAGTCATATTTTTGGTACTTAAAATCAAGATTCTACTACTGATCTCTGCTTTTATTGCGTTTTACATCAGCAGTAAGCAGCATCAACTCATCAAGAGGATGAAGCAATGTGGCAGTGGAATTCAATCTAGATCTCTTGATCATGTCTTGCGTAATATCAAGAGTTTCCATGTACAACCATGTGAAACATTTGAGAAAGAAGAAACGAAGAAGTTGCATGACTCCTGGTTAGTTTTCTACAAAAAAGTAATAACCTAAAATGGTGCCCCAACCCATGCTACTCATACGAATATTAAAGAGTCTTCTTTTTTTCTTTTTTCTTCTTTTTTTTTTGGGGGGGGGGGGGGGTTGGTTTGGTTTGAGAATTCTTTGGATACTTGTAGCTTTTAAAATTCAAATCCATGTAGGCTTCTTTCCCCTGAGCCTGTGTATGTATAGGTTGTTATTGGCAAACAGAGATCTTCCTGCAGCTTACTTGGATCGCAAGGTGAAACAGTCGAAGCAGCAGAAGTGGAGGTGTTCCCTGGAGCAAGAGCTGGGACGGAAGGAAAAACATTTATTGGAAGAGGTTGGGTTTTTCACTCTTTTATGTAATTTATAATCACTTCACTGGTGTCTGCCATAGTGCCATGAATATTATTATCATAATTGTGATTTTACGTCCCCGCTTGGTCGTTTTTGCATAGCTGTATCATGTTGACTCGTGACTGGTGATTGAATGGTCAGGAAGAGGAGAAAAATTGCTGTGATAGCATGGTTGACAAACAAATAAGAAATGAAGAAATCGAATATGAAACTACTATGGATATACAGTGTTATGAAGATGATGTCTTTGTTCCTCATTCAGCTAACTATCAGCATGTGGAACAAGTCGCCTCACTTAATGGTGACAAGCTTGATCCCATGGAGAAAGATTCTAATGAGGGCAGTAGAGAAATTCTGAAAACTAAAGGTGCCCCCCAAAATCTGTCAGAACTTTTGGGAAACTTGAATCCTACAGAGGATGCTATTTTGCATGAAGTTGAGTTGACTTCTACTAAAGATGTATGGCCAGCGGGTGGCCTTTCAGATATGCACTGCCATTCTAATTCTGTGAGCCATGGATATCCATTTTCTGCTGAATTGTCACTTCAGGGTACTGACATGGCTAAACAAAAGGCCATGCAAGCTTCATGGTGTGGAGTATCCAATTTTGTGGGATCAGCTATGCATATGACAGATGGTGGATCATCTATCAATTGTTACACAAGCCAAGATTGCAATGAGCTACTCCAGCCAATTTTCAAGGGCCAGGAATTCTTAACATCTTACTCTAATGAGCACAGACAACCCTTGTTACACTTTTTGGCTACAAATGATGGGGCACTGGAAACTGGTCATTTACCCATGCATTTCCAGCAGCAGCAGCAACAACGACAGCTATTAGAGCAGAGGGAGATGAGGGAGAGGGAGAGCTTTACATGCAACATGAAATCAAGAAGAGCATGTATTCTCTTGGAAATAGATACCTTCCTCCAAGCAGAGAGCTTCTTTCTCTGGTCTGTGTGCAGGATTGGGCCATGGATCCCGCATGTGCATCAAATGGCGTCCAGTCTCACTTGGCTGGTGAGGGGTTTTTAGGACAGGATTGTTGTCAGGGTGAGCATCAGTCCTGTGATGGCTGGTCTGCTGCAGATGTTTCTACCTCTGGAGGACTGTGCCTGGAAAATGGAAGTAGTGCGGATGAGAGCCTTTTTAGTGTTCTTTCGCAGTGCAACAAATTACAGTCCCGTTCGTACAGTGAGATGAGATTTGGAGAGCAGTATACTTCTGGAAGGGACTTTATGGGGAGAGGAACTACGGGAAGCAGTGGCATATTCCCACAGATGGCTCATCAATTCAACAGTCATGAAGCAGGTGCAGCTGTTGTCGCATTTAGAGTAAACAGTATGTCGTGGATTGATTCACAAGATCAGAATGCTGGTTTAGATGATTCAATTCAAAAGTCATCATATTTTTGAAGTCTTAGCATCAGTAGCGAGAATTACATAACACCCCTGAACTTAGGTTGCCGGTACATGAAGAAAGATGAACAGTGATGCGGGAGGCAGGCAGTAGAGAGCTTGTTGTATGGCCAATCATGCAGGGTTTTACACACTTACAGGGAGTCTGCGAAAGCAAGCAGCACGGTGGCTTTGTGACAAATCATTCTTTGCTAGGCGATGAAACAAGAAATGTAGGGAAGCTGAAGATGCAAAGCATGGACGGCAAGGTTACGTACATATCCATACAGGTTGGCCCATCTCCGTGTACATATTTAGAGGGCGTGGCTGGGGAAACGGTTCTGGTTTCTATTTTTTTCAAGGGAAGCAACTGCGAAATTACAACTTAATGTTAAATCTTTTCATTAGCATCCTCGTGCTTGCAGGATACAGGTGAGGGGGCCTCAGGGAATCTACTGAATTATAACATAGCTCATTTTTTTCTGACAGCGGTGAAATCCACTACGAACAAACTGTCACAACAGTGAGAGGTGCGTCTTGATATAAAATTTTGAAATATAGAGGGATAGAACAGAATCAATTTCCACTATTTATTTCTAAAAAACTTCGAAATTTGGATAAGGAAGTCTCGAATTAAAAAAAAAATGTCATAAATGTTCGAGATTAAGACTCTTTTTGGTATGAATTATGAATTATCATTTTTTTATTATGCTTATTTAAGAGAAATAAGTACAAGAACTCATTATTGGTCAATAATGAAAAATGGTTTGGTGAATTTTGTTGAAAAATAAATAAATTTGGTGTCCAAATAAAAAGTTGTTAGAAAATGATAGTGAGTAAATGATAAAAGAGGGAAAAAGTATGATTTTTGTAAAAGAATGTGTATTTACTGTTTTACTTTCATCTTGATTATAAAATTTTAAGTAAATCTGTGCATAAATGGAGATAATGAAATTCTCACTATAATCTATAATAGATAAAAAGTCTATTATGAATTTTGGAGGTTATTTTATTATTTTAAATAAAAATAAAACTGACACCAAATAATTCAAAATAATGAAAAAAATTTATAATTGAGAATGATAGTTAATATAAAAAAGAGCCTAAATGTTTAACCCGTTAAGATTTAGATTTTGAGTCCTTCGTCAATCAAATTTAATTCAAAGGAGTAACCGCATCACATGCTTCCATAAATTTCAATCTTAAAGATTAAATATTATTTCTTTACGTAGAAGGTAGAACTGTACAACTGTAGAAGACAAATATTATAATGACATAGATTTAAGTCTCCAATTCTTTTCGATAAGGAAAATGCTCTGATTGAATTGCATTTCGTGGTATATCATCCATATTTTTTCTCATATTCATCTATCCTTGAGTTCCTTAATTGAAATCCAATAGACTCTGGCCAATTTTTCAAGAAAGGACATTTTTAGGGTTTTAAAAACTAGATAGAAGAGAACATATTACAAAAAAATAAAAGAGACCAGTAATAACTAATTAATACGTACGACTACGAGTCAGATTTCAGTCCGAATCATCGGAACCGATTCTGCTTCCCGGGTTCCGAAATAAGAATCCCCAGACCCCAATCCGGAATTGTGCGTTTTTACCCGTTCCCGTTCAGTCCCTTCGTGACATGACAATGGCGTGGAAGTTGTAGGAATTAATGGGCAAGTAACCGACATTTTCACGATTTAAATTGTTTGTTTCCGGAGGGAGCCGGGAGGAGAGATACCTTCTCCAGTCCAGTGTCTTCTCGTTACATTTACACTTGTGTCTTGTGCCAAGCGTTATGAGTTAAAGACAAATGGATTCCAAAGAAAACCCTTCATCTTATCTCTCGAATTCGAATTCTGCTCAGCCTCCCTTTCTCAGAGATATATGTTTCTAATATCTCTCCACATCTTCCTTCGGTCTCTGAAATCTTGACTGGAAAGAAATCCAATCCTTATTGGATCGAAAAGCTGATCTATCATCGCCGCTACTGCTTACTGTTGTTGGACGTCGTTTATCTGAGAGGTTGGCTTGGTTCGCTTCATTTCTGCAGGGAAAGATGGCTGAAAAGAACAAAGACGTCATTAGGTTAGAGAGGGAATCCGTAATTCCCATTTTGAAGCCTAAGCTTATAATGTCGTTGGCCAACCTAATAGGTACTCACATACCCTATTCCCTTTTATTCTTTTCCTCTTCTTGAATTGAATTTCAGATTACAGCTTTTCTGTTCTTCCGCAGCCTTTGTTTCTTCTTTAACGTCGCTTTATGTGGCTTGCCTGAACTGATTTCCTCCTCCGCTGGAACAATCAACCGTTGTAATTACGACCAACTCTTGGAGAGAATTTTCCGTTTTGATTTACCATAGTCGCCTTTTTTCTTGGATGTTCTTCCGATTTCTTTTCAATTATGTGCATATCTAGCACCATTTCTGTTGTCAGAAGACTAACTGGTTTTGAGATTGTGATACTTTATCATGTAAACTTCCGGCTGTTTAGTGTTAGAACGTGTTCTTCCTCGGTTACTGACTCTCTTTACCGGACCTCGATGCCATAAAACTTTTCACTATCTTGCAGAACATGGTTCTGACCGTGCTGAGTTCATAAAGCTCTGCAAGCGAATTGAATATACAATTCGAGCTTGGTATTTTCTGCAGTTCGAGGATCTGATGGTACAGCCAGCCAACTTCTGTGTACTAAACTTTTTTCAGAGGAATAGAGCTTTACATTTTGCTGCATTGACTTAATGATTGGTCATTTTCTGTGTTGAGGTATTTGGTCATTAATATTTGTTCGTATTACGTGTCTAGCAATTGTACTCCCTCTTCGACCCGATTTATGGCTCCAAGAAATTGGCGCAACAGAATATATCTCCAGAAGAAACCAATATTCTAGAACAGAACTTCCTGACATATCTGTTTGAGGTGAGCCAATGATTGCTTCTTTCTGGCGGTATTTAATTTCTTCTTGAATGATGTATATTATTTTTCCAATAAATAATAATATTAATAGAGGGAAGCATAATCCATTTAGACACTAACTTCCTCTCGTTCTTCTCTATTGGGATGATTGATTTTCTATTATTTTTATTTGACTGAATGTTATTTCATCAATTATTGTTTTCAGCTATTAGTTGTACAATCATCTGATTGCCCTTTTCATGATAAAATTAAGTTATAATATGGCTCGATCTGGTTGGAAGGACAATGAAATTAAAAATGAAGAAAAGAAAGAACTCTCAAATTATTTCCAATAATGACTTTTTTCAAATCGAGACCCAAATTATTCTTGTAATTGGACTCTGCCTTGACTTTTCAATCAAATTACTTCTATTCTACTAGGAAACTACCACAGGATATTGAATATATTCCAATATTATTTATTCTTTTATTTTATAATACTTTCTATAGTTGCAGACTATCCCTAATTACATTACAGTTTTTTTTTCTTTTCTCCAAAATTAATTCTATTACCCTTTGCTTAAAATGGAATGAATCTATATCAACAGATATCATTCCAAAGATTCGGTGGCAAGTATTTTGAAACTTCTTCCTCATTCCCAGCTGTGTTATTTAGAACTTCCAAGAAGCTAAACTAGGCATAAGGATAAGGCTCTCCAAGCTAAAGCAAGATTTCTGGTAGCCAAATTCATTCAAGCTACATGTAACTACCCTTTCTTTAGATAAATCAAGTACAGTCCCATGTAACTATATTAATGCATCTTTTCTTGACATAAATGCCGAGTAGAGCTGTCTCCACTCCTAAGAATCTCTCTCCTTTCTTCAGTGTGCATCTTCAGCGATATGAACCACCTTCTTATACAATGTTGGAAACCATTGCACACGTACATGGTGGAACTTGATCAAGGTCAAAACTAATGTACTGGATGATTGTTGGCTATCTTATAATATGTGTTTTTCCTTGGCTTGAGAAAGGGGTGGTAAGAGAAGCAAAGATTTGGCCTGTTGGACTGGTTCTGATCATTTAGTGGTGTCAAGGTCATCCCTTTTGACAAATTATCTTAGCAGCCAGTCCCAACCTGCATTTGTACAACTTGGGATTTTCTGTCAAGATGGATCACATACGTTAAGTTGTGGAATACAGACCCTTTTGAGGTTCTAACTTTTTTAATGGTTGGAAGAAACACTTACATATCTACTCTTCTTGAGCTATTCTCGAATCTTTGTTTGATTTTGAACTTACATTCTTTTCTTCTTCCTTCTCCTCTCATATTCTCCATTCACCTCTTCTTCCTCACTATGTCTATTTTGTACTTTCTGGCTAATTCTCATATGGGCTAAGTTATATGCTGGAATGCACTAAAGTCTTGCTTGGTGAAACATGGAGCTGTCTGTGATTTTAGTCCTAGTTTGAAAGGAGATCAGCTAGGAGCCAATCCTTCAACGATCTTTAATGCAGATGCAGGTTTGAATGGGGGAAATTAGGGTCTCTGTGGGATTATGGAATTTTAGAGAAGGTTTGATGATGTTTGGTGTTATAGGAGATTTGGTTCATGGGACTGTTATATTGTGTCAAGGATTTGATTAGCTGGCTCTTTAGCCAATGAGCTGGCTAAGTCAGTTGGACCTAGCAGAATTACTTTATTTTGTTTCTATCCCTCTAGCTTGTCTCTTTTGAGGGTCCCCAGCCAATTGTGGTTGTTGTTGTCTACCTCCATCTCTTTTGCAATGTGAGTTTTACCAAATAAATATAGTCTGTTTAATACTTTAGTGTTTACTTAGGTGGTGTTTCTCCATTGGTGCTGTGATGGAAAAACCTAAAATTGATTAACCTATTGGTGCAATTGGAATTACTTTAATGTGTTTCTATCCCTCTAGCTATTCTCTTTTGAGGGTCCCTGGCCCTCTTTTATTTTTTATTTTATTTTTGGGGGGCCCGTGGGAGAATCCTGTATGAAGGTGATCCGCAGTAGGGAGTTATTATTTTTTTTCCTGCTTTCATTGCCTTGGCTGTTAATAGTAGCACCACCAAGATTTTTGATCCTTCATTCAATATCTTATTGCATAATGCATAAAAATTTTTTAGTTGATACATGTCTTTGTGATCCCAATTAAAAAATAATAAGAATTTACTTATCTATTTTCCTCAGGTGATGGATAAGAGTAATTTTAAGATAACGACTGATGAGGAGATTGAAGTTGCGCAGTCTGGGCAGTATCTATTGAATCTTCCTATTACTGTTGATAAGTCTAAGGTTTTATCCATTTCTAACATCTTGTTGAATTCGATTCCTTATATATTCTTTACATTACAAATAATGTTCTACTTTGCGGATTGTAGCTTGACACCAAACTTTTGAAAAGGTTTTTTGAAGAGCATCCTCGTGAAAACCTTCCAGATTTTTGCGACAAGGTATTTGTTTCAGTCTAAATCATTTAGATTTACAATTGTAGTAACAGGTTTCTATCCAATGATGTGTGTTAAAAACCATTACTGGCTCACATTTCCTCCATTTTGAAGGAAAACATTTAATTTAGGAGAACCTTACTGAATTGTTGATGTGAAACCAGAATGGGGGAATTAGTGGATAGAACTGACTCACCCACGACCTTGTTCTCCTGTCTGTGGCTGATTCACTCAACTTTGGATATACTCTAAGTGACCTGTTGACTATGCTAAAATATTTAGAAATCCATCATACATGTCTTGAGAGCTTTTTTTCATTGCTTTAAAGAACTAAGACATGCCCTCACTCTTCTGTTGACAAGATAGTTGGCAGACACGAAGATAGTGAGAGCAGGGGGTTAAAGCACTGTGGGGGGGGGGGGTCTTGCTAGTGTTGAATATCCCTTGGGAGGGATCATACAACATTTTATGGTTTGGGTTAAGTGAAAATGAAGAAGAGCGATGGGCAGAAGGAAAGAAGGGAATTCGAAAAAAGGGAAAGAGATTACAGTTTCTCCTATATGCTAGATTTTGTTATACCTGTACTATTTCCCTCTTTTTTATGTTTTTGTGGTTTGAAGGGAAGGAGAAGTTCTGGTTTAAATAGAGGGCATTGAATGAACAGAGTGGGGCTTTCTGGTTGAGGGTGTAGAAGGATACACCTCGGCCTTATGAAATTATTAGATCGTACACCCAAATGAAATTTAAAGCTGGTGATGTTGGAATAGAATCTAAAAATTTCATATAACAGATTTGCATAGGAAAGCAGAAGTATCTATTGGAAGCTCTGTTTATCTTCATGGCTGGATTACCTGAAGCATATTAAAATTTAGATTACGATTCTGAAAACTGCACCATAACAAACATTTATTGTTTATGCCTCTGAACCTTCTTTATCAATACTGTTTCTCTGTGGCTTGTCCTTGTCTTTTTTCAAACCCACGTACATGCTTTCTGCAGCTGTCCAACGTGTCTTGGTGTTTAGGCATCTTTGACTCTGTTTTTGGTTTTTGCATCTGGCCCTTCACAACATATGGTATTTTAAATCTCTACTGGTGGCTCGAAAATGTAAGTTCCAATTGGTTTAGGAAGATAAGGTCATAACAACACCCTCAGCTTACTTCAAACCACAATTAAGTGAAGCATCTTTGTGGTAAACAACTTACTATTTGAAAATGATGGGAGGAGCTGGAGTTAGTAAAGTAGTGACAAAAAGGAATATTAGCTGGGAAATATGATTTGGAAATTTAATTTAGAGAAGTAGAATTGAGGGTATTTCAAAATTCTTTGCTGTCAGGGATGTTGATGCATAAGCCAATGGCCATATTGCCATCCATGGGAAAACTTTTAACACTATGGGAAATGTTCATATATTTTTCTAGCCCTATACTAATATTGGATACACTCTATATCTACATGTATAGTATGTAATCTTCCGTCGAGGCATTGGGATGGACCAAACAACCGATTACTTTTTCATGGAGAAATTGGATATGCTTATTGCACGTTTATGGGGATGGCTTCTCAGAGTAACTGGGTAAGAGTTTCTTTGAGTTGTAACATTGATTATTTGTCATTTTATATCATTTGAAAGTGCTGTTTTCTTTAAAATTCATGTTTATTAAAATATGATTTCAGTTGATGTTAAATTCCTTTGAATGACCTGCAAAATAGTAAGCATAACTAGTTCTTGTGTGTGTGTGTGGGGGGGGGGGGAATAAGTTGCAATTATTTTCCTTGTTAATGAGCTGGGATCAAATGAATGATTTAGGCTTTTCACCTGTAGACTCTGCTCCTGAAGTAGTAAAGTTGACATCATGTTTCAAAGCATCAAAATTGTTAACTTACCAACATTTTTTATGAGGGAATGTGGTACCAGCAATGATTAAATTGTTTGCAAAATAATTATTTTAAATCTTATTTGAGTTCCAGTGGCCATATTGCTGCATTTGGAAGTATTAAGTAAACTTCACTTTATCTTTTTGTGATCTATGGTTGTTGCAGATTACAACGTATTTTGTCCAGAAAGCCAATGATGCAAAAACAGAAACACCAACGAGATACTAAGAAAACTGATGAAATTATCCATGAAGGAGAGCAAGATGACCTAGGTGTTGAACGGATTCGACTTGAAAATATGCAGCTCAGGTTGGAACCCTACTCAACTCAACTTGGCCTTTCCCCCCAACTACATGTGTTTGGATAGGTGAATTCTGGTCCCCATTCAACACTATTTAAGCTCATCTTAGGTTTGAAGTGTATTTTAATTTATTGAGATGGGCTGAGAATAGTCATGGTGCCTTCATTTATCTGCTGTTCCTTAACTCTGTGCGTGTTTTCATGTACAACAGACATTTTATGTTATAAATAGAGTTGTACTGATGAAACAAAATTCACTATTGGTGTGAATTCTGACTTGTTACGTCTATGTGGTTGACATTGTAAAAATCCACACTACTAGTAGATTCGGTGACATTTGCTTGATAGATCACATTACAGCTGATCTTGTCAGTTCAAGTAAGAGTCAATACTTAGCAACCTTGTTTAACAGAAACTATGTTGATTGGCCATGGAATGAAAAATTGATCAGGGATGTGATTAGTTCTGACCAGTGCTGAGATAAGGTGATTCATTCAGTAACCCATTTTTATTGACAATTTAGAAGAAGTTACAGTCAGGAAATTTGGATTTTTTTTTTTAAAGGTTGTGTTTGTTTTGCTATGAATTATATTGAGGGATTTATTGAAAACAAAAAAATTGTAAATAACAATAAGAAAAAGGAACTGTTATCGTGATGTAATGCAAAATGTTGGAAAGCAATGTCCACATCAAAACTCAGAATTGGTTTTCGCAAAATAGTGTTGGTATCTTTTGTACTCTTGGCATCCATAGAAGACTTCACTCTGCTCAAATGGCTGGATTCTCTTCTGCCCTGTAAATCATGTCCAAACATCCTGACTGGTCACGTAAACCCCAAAAATGCCAAATAGCAGAAAATAATTAGGTAAAGGGCAAATTACATATAAACCCCCTATGTTTGCAATCAATTACATCTACTACCCCTGGGAAAAAATCAATTACAAATGCCCCCCTACTGTAAAGAATTGAAAGCTAAAAATAGACAGCTCTGCTGAAAATTAATTTTTTTTCTAGGGGTAGTAGATGTAATTGATTGCAAACACAAGGGATCTATATGTGATTTGCCGTTAGGTAAATGGTCTTGCACACAAGACCTTATACATGGGGGGAGAAAAGCCCCTTCTAAATGAAAAAGGCTGATGCATGGAATCTATAAAGAATTGGACCTTTGTACAGTGTAACAAATACAGTCTTATGTTTATGTTATATTACAATGTGTTCTCTTGTCTGTGCCTCTTTTTTTTTTTTTGTTATTTATTTATTTATTTATTTGTTGGGGGGTGGGGGTGGTGGATACCTATGAATGTTTATGTACGAGTGCACATGCATTTCACAAGAAAAGGGTTTCACAATTTCATACTTGTTTGATAAAGTCCAATAATCATCCTACTCGGGTGCTTATGCCGGATATGGGATGCTTAACACCACTTTCATACTCTGTCTCTCCAGCATGCGTAACCTACTTGGCAAAATCACAATTCAAGAGCCAACTTTTGACAGGATAATTGTTGTTTACAGGTACAGACCTTTTATTTAGTTATTTGTTTTTTAGTGCTTTGTATGGTTGAATTGAAAAATAGGATCTCATTGCACATGCAGAGCTTATTTTCAAAACCATTAGCTTATAATATGAGTTTGGGCATATATCTCTACAAGGTTTCAAAAGACTTAACAGATTTATATATTTATATTTATTATATATTAGGAAATGTAAGTAGTTTGCTGGCTTTTAACCATGCTGGGATTGGGGTGAGGCCTTGTGCAAACAGTGTTCACCCTTTGGCCTGAACCGTAAAAACCTGGGCAGCCTTGAGGGTCTCCTCATTTAGAAATCCCATTTCTTTTTTTCTTTTTTTTTTTCTCCTGGGATTGGGGAGGAGAGGGTTTGGAGAGATAGAAGGTGCTAGTGTACACTACATTCCCTAACAGTTACCACAAAGAAAATGGACTTTTATAAAGATTCACTATCTGATGGTCCCAAACGAAAGAGACTTCTCACTGGTGGTGAAATATAACTAATAAGTTCTTAGAATTCCATGTCACTTCCCTCGGCACTTACAAAAATGGATGTGATTCACTTACACAAGCAGTGATTACTCTACAGGCGAGCAAGTCCAAAAACTAAAACAGATCGAGGAATATATGTGAAACATTTTAAAAATATTCCCATGGCAGATATGGAAATAGTTCTGGTGAGTTCTACTCTTCCTTAACCTGCTATCCCCCACTATTTCATTTCCCGATGAGTATTGTTATTGTTCCGTCAATAGCTGATATTGACTATCTTTTTTCTTCCTTGTATTTAATAGCCAGAGAAGAAAAATCCAAGTTTGACACCAATGGATTGGGTCAAGTTCCTTGTTTCTGCTGTCCTTGGGCTGGTCAGTTACTTGATTTCTTTGAAGTTAGGCGTGTGCTATTCTTTATTTTCGTCATACTAATTCTGACGGTACCTGCAATCACTTTATTCCAGGTTGCCCTTGTTAGTACACTTGAAATGCCTAAAGCTGATATTTGGGTTCTTATTGCCATCATTTCTGGACTGGCTGGCTACTGTGCAAAGATCTACTTCACGTTAAGTATTGAACTATTGTTTCTAATGAATTGGTTGTGTTTGGGTACGCACACTAGGTAGTTCATCAATAGCAAAGCACATGCAGACAGAGGGATCTTATTGGCTGTAGGGAAACCGAATTGGGTTTCCCACTGTCCATATAGTGTAACAGGACTCATGCCTTAATTAGGGTTAGATACATAATTCTGTAACTTTGCTGTGCTTGAGTTTTTGATCATTTACTTGGTTCTTGTTCTCCAATTTATGTAGGTTTCAGCAGAACATGGTCACGTATCAGAACTTGATTACACAATCCATGTATGACAAGCAATTGGATAGTGGGAAGGGCACTCTTCTTCACTTGTGTGATGATGTGATTCAACAAGAAGTAGGCACCAAGCCAGAATCTTTTAGTTCTTTCTTCTTCTTCTTCCTTTTTTTCTTTTTCTTTTTTTTTTTTTTGGGGGGGGGGGGGTCCTTGACTGACTTGGATATCTTTTAGACCTGTATAGTGTGTCCATTCTTTGAAACTAGTCATGCCTAGGTCACTGGGGATTTGGATGAATGATGGCTGACTGATTCAACAGTTAGCAACAGCCGACCCCCATTTAGTTGGGAAAAGGCTTCTTCTTGTTGTTGTTGTATTCCTTTTAGCAAGAATTGGTTCTGTTATGTATTGTTTCATCATGGGCCACCCAGTATCAAGCCATTTTCCCAAGTCAAATTTTAGAACCCAGTGAGTGAATCACATGTTTCTCAACTTAGTGCACACAATATGCAGGTCAAAGAGGTTATCATTGCTTTCTTTATTTTGATGGAACAGGGTAAAGCTACAAAAGAGGTACGTACTTATAATGTATTCAATCTCTTGAACATATGAATATGGAAGTTTGATTAATATTGATGCTTTGATACAGGATCTTGACCTTCAGTGTGAAAAATTAATTGAAGAAGAGTTTGGTGCGCAATGCAACTTTGAAGTAGATGATGCTGTCCAGAAGTTGGAGAAGTTAGGCATTGTTAGTCGGGTGAGTTTTATCTATCATCATTTTGAACTATGTCAGTGTAAGATAGTATTCGTTGAAAAGCGGAGTATCTAGGCGATCTACGTCGGTTTGTGTATTGGACTACAAATGGTAGTGAAAATGGATCTTAATAAGTATTGCTGTCTCACAATGTTGGGCCTGTAATAAATAGTTCAGATACACCATATTTGAATTCATAAGTTGGCAAAATAAACTCTTTCAAAGTAATGAATCTGGTGGATTGGACAAAATGATCCCTCCACTGCTACAACTCCAAATTAAAGATATGGGATGCAATAGTCTATCCTATCTCTTTACAAAACAACTGAAAAATCTGCATTCCAGGATACTATTGGAAGATATCATTGTGTATCCTTGAAGCGTGCTAATGAGATCATCGGCACAACTACAGAGGAACTTGTGCTCAAGGCAAGACAAGGAACTATTGCTCCTTGACATCATCTTTGGAAGGTAAGTTTCTTCTCACCTTCATGCGTTCAGTTGAAGGCAGAACTAATCCTTCAATAACATTTGCAGGTGGGAAGAACCATGATTCTCACTGGTGAGATATGGCGTTTCAAGTTAATGGATGGTTTTATTATATGGTTCTACTGAATCCACATCATCCCTTTTCTTTTCTTTTTTGGCATGTCTATAAACTTTTGTCACCGGCTCTGAATCTCAATGCGGCAACCGGTACTGAAGCCTGACATCGGTTCCTTCTTTCTTTTCTTCTTCTTTGTTTTTCTTTCCGTCCCTTCTTGTTTCCCTTTTGATGTTCTCAGTCGAGTCCTTGGACTTGGAAGAACTATGATTTGTAATGACTGGAATTTGTTTTATTGCTTAGCTTCTAGGTGATGTATGTAGGAGCCATAGACTCGGGTGGTGTATTACTCGTTCTTTGATAAAGAGATTAGTCTGGTATCAATAATAGTTGATACAACATAAAATAGGAAATACACTTCACCCCTAAGACAGGGAATGAAGATTACACAGCTTATTGGTGAAAGAGAGAAACAAAGAAACCAGAAGATTGGCAACACCATTACAGTGTTTATTTAGACTAAAAGCAGTAAATTCTTCTTCTTTTTTTTTTTTTTTTTTTTTATAATATAATTTTTTGGTGGGGGCGAGAGAACAAGAGGTTCAAGAAAAGTGCATTAGACCCCTTGTGCGGAAATCAAATCAGAACGAGCAGCTGCAATAGATTGGATTTCTGGGTGGGGGGGATTGCCCTCTCCACTATTATTATTGTCGAAACAGTATACAGGAGCTTGCCATTTGGAGTCCTGAAGCACTGCTCCCACCTCAAACGTGATGACATGAGCAGCTCTTCCCGTGTAGAAGAGCCAATGGACGGGACGCTTGGTGACGACATCCTCGTAGTACCAAATGAAGTCAACCTTCTCCCAGACGTTGCAGAGGAAGCCATCAACGTATCGCTGGCCCAGGTAGGTGGCATCTTGGAGCCAGTTAGGGCGAAGGATGCCAACCTCGAGGTGGGCAGTGCGGCATTCCTTGGAGGAGTCGAGGGTGTAGAAGAAGGAAGTGCCGTTATTCCACTCGAGATCGTAGAGGAGCTTGCCCAGTTGATTCTGGATGATGTTGAAGTTGCGTCCGTTGGGCCAGTCGTACCAGAGGTCTATGACTTGGAGTGACCCGCTGTAGTTCATTACCAGGATGGAGTGGAATTGCTGTGGCCATGGAGTCGGAGTGGGTATCGAGGAGGAGGAGGAGGAGGAGGAGGAGGAGGAGCTTGAATCTGCCGCAACATCGACAGCGGAAGGGACGCTGAAAACGGAGAACCCAAAGAGGAAGACAAGCATCAACATGTTGATGAGCGTAATCGGAATTCGGTTGATTTCAGGGAGTCCCATTTTGCCTCTTTTTCCCCCCTCCACTTCAACTCCCTCTGTCGACGATGGTTCAGACGCCTGGGGAAGAAGATAACACACTAGACGAAGAAGCAAAGCGTGGGGCGTGGGGCGTGGGGCGTGGGCTGATCACAAAATAAGCCGATTCTCAATAAATGATGCCCTTCCAACTTCCAAGTTCGAACACATCCCAAGCGTGTATGGGATTTTTTGGATTTATATTATTTGCCGCAGCACCAGAGGCCCAGATGATGCCACATGTAAAAACTTGTATTCACGGTTATAAAATCAAAATGTAGGATATAACTGTAAATACAAAATATTTAGATTACAATCAAGAACCTTTTAATTTATTTTTTTTCAAGAACAGAGATTTTCAACATCCATTCCTCTTTCTCCCCCTGAAAAGCGTCTCTCTCCTCTTTTCATAAGTTGGAAGCTCCTACTTAAAGGACATTTGAGACATTTTCATTTTCTTTCTAAATATGTGATTGACAAGTGTGTTAAAAATAATCCCAATGGAGGAGTAGTAGGATGGTTAGGAACCTGTTTCTTAGTGGAGAGGTCATGGGTTCAACTCCTACCGGCGGCATATGTAATATCCTTATCCTCATATATAAAAAGTGCCTTTGTACCAAAGCAAAAATCACAAGACCAAATGTCTCTTTTTGTCTCTTAAAATGGCATAGTGGTATACTCCATTAATAGATTCAGTTAAGATATGGTTAAATAATTCATAATTCATAAATTGTCCTTAATAATATTACCTTTATCCACTTGTTTCTATTTTTTTTTAACAATATTGCATGTGGAATTTTAATCTGGATTCAACAAATCCCAATTAATAGCCCTTGTTTTTCGTCTCGAAGAGGTTCTTGCCCTTAATTACTCTCCAGACAATCTTCCTTGCATTGTTTTCTGTTTGCTTCGTTTTTTGCTCATCGCCAAGTGCTCAGTCGTCAATGTCATGCACATCGCAGAAATGGTTTTTCTTCACCAATCGCAAGGGCAAACCATCCTCTTCATCCGTTTTGCCTTTTTCCTGTGATCTAAAGCAAGTTTTGTCCATTAGTCTTTATGTCTCGTTATCAAAGACTTTGTTTAAAAAAAAAAAAACATTGTTTAGATACTATACCGAGATTAACTAATAAAAGGCCTAAAGCCGGAAGTGATCTTATAAGCCAATCTGGTTACGAAAAAATATCTCAATATTGTATTCGTCTAGAAGAAAAACAAAAATTGTATTTTCATTATAGTATGACAGCGCTACAACTACTTACATATATATATATATATATATATATATTTTTTTGGTAAACACTACTTACATATATTCGTATCAATGAAAAAGCAAAAGGCTCAAACACAAAACAATAGTGTTGTATTTTTACTTCAGATTTTGCTAGTTAGTGCTAGTAAAAATGGTTGATTTATTTTTTTTATCGTACATTCTTTTTGGTAATAATGAAATCTTAAATTTTGACGGAGAAGAATAAAAGATAAATGTATATTTGATTCTTTTAAATTATTATATATAGAATAAGATAAAAGCGTACTTGTAACTTTTAGTACAAAAATATTACTAACGATATGTTTATTTATCTCTCCCTCTGATTTAATTTATTATATTGATGGAAAATGAGACAGTTGTCATTTTAAGAGATATTTTATAGTGTTTTTAGCAATGTGATATGCTCTTTTGTATCTATGATTGCTGCTCTCCCTTTCTTTCTAGGGTGTCACTGAAATTTCCCTCATAATAATAAAGAAATAAATAAAAAAGAAAGAAATATATATAGCAAGCGGCGGTGCGAAGCATCAGCGGGCACAGATGGGGCGTAGCGAGCGTGCGAAGGAACGGGCGAAGGAGCGAAGGGAAAAGAGGGTCCAAGAACTATCCGTTCTTAGAAGGATACCTTACACTGAGCAAGAGAGGTTAGAGTTGTCTCGAATATATTACTTGTTTCATTACTGATTTCTGATTTCTGATTTCTGATTTCTTTACGTGCTTCTGATGAATAATTCATCGGCGGAGTAAAAAAATGTTTTGCTTCAAATCTATGAGCTCCCCCCTTCAATTAGTTTTTGTCGTTTATTCTTATTGATATTGAAATCATGTCTGCAATGAGGTTTCCGAATTATATCTGATCGAAAATCGTGGTGGAATTTGCTTAATGTCACCAACCACCTCTACTCTACTCTCCTTGGAATGCTCACTTTTGTTAAGGACTCCTCTCTTTCACTTGAAGACTCTTCACCACTTATTTAAACGAGCGCAAAAACTAGAACGTTGAATCAACCCAGCAACCGGTCAAGATAATAAAGCCACCAAACTCAACAGCTACATGGTTTTGTTATCGTTATGTGTCAGGAATTGGATCCACTTATTCCCAGAAACATTTAAGACAAGGATATCTTCCATATTTGCTTACAGGTATGGTTTGGGTATGGAACTCCGTTAAAGATCTGTCATAGAGAGGGTTTAACGTGTCAAAGGCAGCCCTTGAACTAGTATTGCAGGTGATAGCATGACACTATAGACTCCCAGCTGATGTATCAAAAATATTTTTTGATAAGAATACTAGCTTATTGGAACTATTAGAAGTGACAGAAGGCTATGCCGGCAGTAAGCTGGGCTGAAAGTTAATAAATGAATGCCGAGATATGCTACCCACAATTTGATTCTTGACTTTTATTGTAGCTTGTCACTGAGATGGATTTGTGCGGATGGTGAACAAATATTTTCAGTAAAGATACAGTGACAATCCTTCAGTTGTATTGGATTTTTATTTAGGTGGTGGAGCTCACAAACTGTTGCTGTGGTCACTGGAGCTAACAGAGGAATTGGATATGAGATTGTTAAGCAACTAGCAGTTCATGGGTTGACTGTTATTCTTACATCAAGAGACATCAGCAAGGGCCATGAAGCAATGGAATCATTACAGGGTGAAGGTTTAAATGTTGCCTTCCATCAATTGGACATTCTGGATGATGCATCTATAAAATTATTTGCTGAGTGGCTACAACAGAGATATGGTGGTGTCAATATTCTGGTAAGTTTTTCAATGCTTTGATTTATATTTTATGTTGTTTCCGGCACTCTGTATGCCGAAAAAGGTTCTATTAGAAATTGTAGGCGATCATCTCATCAATCTATAATCTTGCAAGATTGAAGAGGCATGTTGGTTGGTTTGTAAAAGGTATATTAAGAAAGGAATGGACAATGTTTTGCCGTACTTGAGCGAAGGGCTCAGTTGTTATATAGAAGAATCATATTGTTTTTTGTGGCCTTTGGAAGGTTTAGCAATAGTTTTCTCTTGATATATCTACTGACTGGTGGAGATATTTAATTTCAGGCCTTGTTCCATAATTGCAATCCATTTGAACAAACATGTTTTCTCTTGATATATCTACTGACTGGTGGAGATATTTAGTTTCAGGCCTTGTTCCATAATTGCAATCCATTTGAACAAACATGTTTTCTCTTGATATATCTACTGACTGGTGGAGATATTTAGTTTCAGGCCTTGTTCCATAATTGCTAGCCATTTGAAGAAACATGTTCCCTGAGCCTGTTTGTTACAGAAATCCTCAGTCCACCTCATTTTTGTATGCCTTTAGTGCAACCATACTTTGTGTAACTAGTCTAAAGATAGCCTTGCCTTGAGTGCTAAGTGAGTCTCATATCCTTCTGACTAAACAAAATCTATCAGAACACTGCTGTAGGCCCAGAGTTATCTGCGCCAGTCCATTGCCTAAGGGATGGTTAAACTTTCTTAAAATAAATTGAAGCTTAGCTAAAAATAAGTGAATACAAGGATTAGAGGGCAAAAAGTCCCACTTTCAGGAGAAAGATAATTAATATAAACAAATAGTGGAAGCTCTATTTTTATTGAAGAATAGGAATTTGATGTACAATATGTATAATAAGAACAGTAGAAGAATGACATCGTTGGTTTCACTCTTCTTCAAGTGGACACTGAAGTACATTTTAGTAGAAAGTTCGGCTGTTTAGAACTTCCAAGAGGGTTTTACTTGGCTATATGAGGTTTAAAGGTTATGTGAACTGTCTCCATGCAGGTAAATAATGCAGGTGTTAATTTTAATCGTGGACCAGATAATTCTGTTGAATTTGCTGAGAGGGTTATTTCAACGAACTATTTTGGCACCAGAAAGATGATTGAGACAATGACTCCATTGATGAAACATTCTGCTTCTGGTGCTCGCATTGTGAATGTGAGTTCCAGACTTGGTAGACTGAATGGAAGGCGGAATGTGAGTGGCATTTTTGTTTTCTACCGCTTGACTTTGTTCTTTCTTTTGACCTTTTTATTTTGTTCCCTCTCTTCCTCCCATTTTGCTGGAAATGTTTGATGCATTTGCTTTTGAAGGAGTTGGGTAAAACTGTTAAAGAATAGAAATAAATGGATATGTATCTATTTTTCAAATGTTGAAGAACTAATTTTCATATATGACATATATTTCTCTTCTGTTTTTCTGCTTGAAAGTGTTGGATTTTCTGAAATGAGTCAGAGCAGTAGAACAGTAGGAATACAACAGCACTGATAAGATAATAACAATAATAAAGGCCATTGATGATTATTCCTTGGTTTTGCAAAATTTAGGTTCAATTTTTTCTCTTTCTGTTATAGTTTTATCTTCTTTTTCCCAGTCTGTTAGATGAATATTTAGCATTCATCAAAGTCTTTCAGGGTTTTTCCAGCCCACAATTTTTCTTGGTACAGAGACATTATTGTTACATTTTAGTTTTGACTTCTATGCTGATGAATGGCTCAAAACTTTGCCCAAATTTATTGATGCACTTTGGATTTTGTCAGAGACTGGCAGATGCAGTGTTGAGGGAGCAGCTTGCTGATGAGGATTCTCTCTCCGAGGAACTGATAAATAGGACTGTTACAGGCTTCCTTGAACAAGTTGAACAGGGCATTTGGGCTTCAGGTGGCTGGCCTCAAACCTATACTGACTACTCTATGTCAAAGCTTGCAGTTAATGCTTATACTCGATTTCTGGCAAAGGCATTCTCGGACCGGCCAGAAGGTCAGAAAATACATATTAATTGCTATTGTCCTGGCTGGGTGAAGACTGGTATGACTGGTTGGGCGGGGAATATATCTGCAGAGGAAGGTGCTGACACAGGAGTCTGGCTTGCCTTGCTAGCTGGACAAACAGTCACAGGAAAGTTTTTTGCAGAAAGGCGTGAGATTGGTTTCTAATAGTCAGCTTGCGGGTAAATGCAACAAAACATTTGTGTTAGGTGTACTCCTACTTTGATTGTTGGACTAAAATGATTATTTATGGGAGGCAGTAGTTTTATTTCTTGATGGCCTGCTTTAACCTGTTTTGGAGTAGGTAACTGGATCAACTCTTCTCATTGAGGACGAGGGGGAAATGTGAAGCCCTTCTGGTAAAATGATTTAAGTTGTTTGATCCACTTTGGTTGATTTAAAGTTGGTTCAAGTCAAAGCCATGTGATTTTGCAGTTTTGTTAGATCAAACAAATTTCATTTGAATGCTCTTCCAAAGTCAGTACGGAATTGGTTTCATCTTTGTAGGTTGATACATACTGACGGTGGGAGGTGGAAATGATTTGGTTTTCCCAGTTGCGCACATTGATGAAAGAGTTTTTTGACACTGGAACAAGCTTGGGGAAATGTCAAGCAAGCGTCTTTATCTGGTAACTGTAATGATTGTCCAATATTTCCCCATTTCAAGGAAGTGAAGTGCCTGTGGATGGACTAAAGAGCAGCATAGATGGGATCCAAGCTGAAACCCACGGTTGAAAGCTCAAGAAGGAAGTTCTAAAGCAGAGTTTTTTTGAACCTTGCCTCTCGTGTGTCATATTTGCACTGGCAGTTGTAGAGACCACATTCTTTGTCTAGCACCTGCGTGATAAAAACTGGTCTCCTTTTCGGGATGTCTTGACTTATCTTAGAGGTTATCAGGGTTGATTGTAGTTGCCAGCGTAACCAAGTTTGGGTTCCATTGTCCCCAGTCACCATACTAGGATTTTTATTCGTGCTCTTTTTTGTACTATATTTTTGTCTTGGTAAAATGGGTTTTTTTCCGCACTCTGGAAATTACGAATTTAAATGTCTACTGTTTTTATGTCTTGATGTTTCCGTGAATTGTGTAGGATCTCTTTGTCTTCTCCACTATTATACAGCTCTAATTCTATTTTCATCTATGGTCTCCAAGGAAAAAGAAATTAAAAAAAAAAAGGCCCGTCAAACCAATTGGAACAGAAATGGCAAGCTTCTTCCAATTTCTCCTTTGCAGTTAACCTTCATTGTGTCAAACATGGTACAGAGACCCTTGTTGGAAAAGCACTATCAAGGTCCCTCAAGTATAACAGTCGGCCATCTTGTTGCTGGGCATTCAAATTCTCATAGCTACATCACCGTTAGCAGAAGATTCTTGCAAATCACTAAACCAAAGCAAGACCTTCCTGCCCTCGTCGATGCAACAACACCACGATCAGTATTCCAGCGTAGCTCTTCGCAGGAAGAAGTTAAGGGATGAGTTTCTCCGCAACCCAATGCCGTTGACCGAGGCGAGGATGCTGAAAGCAAAGGCTTTCATTTCTTCAGTGGACTCTTCCCTTTCTAGTTTCTTCCTCGTCCGTCACTCTCCCTGACTACTTCTGCCATTGTTTGATTGGGTTATTCCATTTCCTGAGGATCAAGAAAGTAGGAGCAAGGTCAACGTAGCCGGACGGATGGATGGTGCTTGGCAGAGATTCTTAGTTCTTTGGGCCAAGCGAAAATTCCATGTCCCCCTCAGTTCTGTTGGGTTTTGTTGTTGTTAAGGACTTGTCAGGCTGGTAAACCCTGATTGTCTGTGTCGACGAGAGGTCATTGTTTGAAAGTCGGAGTACAACAATGATATGCACAAGGCATTTCAATATATATATATATATATATATATATATATCATCCGAAGCATAGTGGAGTGGTTTTTAAAGAGTGAGTTAGTTGCAGGATCGATTTCGAGTCGTCTACTGGGTGGGTTCCCCCCCCCCCCCCCCCCCCAAGTAGAATTAGGAAGTCTATGCCTGCTCCTAAAATAATTTATCTTCAACCACTACTGGTGGGCCATATGGCTGTTGGTGTGGTTGTTCTTTTGATGCCCTCCATCTGTTCTCTTTGCTTCCTCCATTCGCTCCCCACGCTCTCTCAACTGCGGGAATTGATTCAACGGGGAATGTGGGTCGATTTTGATCTTCTTCATGACTCCATGTAGGAAACAAGCGAATGAAGAAGAGCTTCCCAAGGATTGCTTTGCCTCCCTTGCATGCAAAGAAATTACAGGTATCAACTTTCTTATGTATAAACTTGAAGAATTCATGTGATGTCCAACTTCCTTTTGGCCCCTTGCTACTGTCACTCTTCAGAAGGTTTTGAAGAACGCATACATATAGAACAATTTCTCAAAATTCTATTGTTAAACCTTCTTCCCTCCCCCTAAATAAGGACTGAAGGCAAAACCTGATGATACTTAAGTGGTGAGATCAAGTCTAGTTTCACTGTTCCATTCCATTGCCAGATCGCAGTGCAAGACGCATGGCTGACTATGTTAATGAACATAGTTAGGGTACAGACCTCCGACCTATTTTAGTCCTGTCCTTCATTAGTTGGATGAAGATTAAATTTCCATGAGGGATTTGGATATCTACATGTACTGCTTCATATTAGTTTTCTCCCCACAAATGAAAGGCTGCAGAATTGTGAAGATTCACCCTTTCGTTATTCTATCATAGTTTGTTACCCTAATACCTTTCATTGCTGTCTGCTACTTCTGTACAATTTCTTCCATTCTGCTTTGACTGGGACTGTATTCCAGGTTCAATGTGTAGGCGTCCATAGTCCCTACCGTTCCTCGTCGCTGAAGTTCCCTTACCAAATGTCAAAGATTTTTGCAGCATTATTTGGAGGTGCTGCAGGAGCCATTGGTTTGATGGGGATGATAATGGTATTCTTATGGTTCTGCCTGTGTCAAAGTAGGAGCATTTCGAGAAATTCCGAGACTGCTTCATCTGATCCATCTGTTCAAGGTAGTGTAACAGGTTTTGCTTAAAAGGATATTGATTTAATTGCACTCAATGTCTGGGACTAAAGATCCTCTTCTTTTTATCCTGGACCACTTTGCTTTGCTTTGCTTGTAATTGACAGTGGGAAGAAACATCAGGCTTGAGTTGTCCTCAACAGGCCGTGTGTCTCTTCCACCTCAGTCACCTGATGCTAGGAGTTTTACAATGGAAGACTTGACTTTGGCTACAAAGAACTTTAACGACATTAATTTCATCGGAGAAGGAAAATTTGGAAAGGTGTACAAAGGTTTTCTTCAAGATGGAACAATTGTGGCCATAAAAAAACGACTTGGGATGCCAACTAAAGAATTTTTTGAGGAGGTAATGACCACCTTTTTTCTACTCCAGCCTTTGGAGGACATCTTTCCAGATATACTCATGTTTGTTTTGTGCAAATTCAAATATAATTTGAATTTTAAATTGTTGAAAGTTCCTTCTTGGAACTTATGATTATATTCTCCTGTCTTGTTTATGTTGCTATTTAATGGGATAGTTTCATTATTGATTTCTCTTTAATACACTGAATCCCTTCTTTTCAGTTGCAGAGCAGAAAAACTTGTTTTGAGTTTCATTTTGGCAAAAATTTGATGATGATACTGATAGTGGTCTGTTTACTATTATGTTCTCTTCCAATGCAGAAACTAATTTTGAAATTTAAACCATTAATTTGTCAAAAACGCTTCTTTTTGTTTCCTTACGTTTTTCATTTTCCAGCTTCTTTTTATTTCTGTTACAGCCTGAAATATTAAGTACAGATTTTCTTCCTTATCAGGTGCTTTTTCTGTCATCTATTCGGCATCGGAATCTTGTCAGCCTTCTTGGGTACTGCCAGGAAAATAAACAACAGATGCTAATCTACGAGTATATAACCAATGGAAGTGTTTCTAGTCATTTATATGGTAACTCTTAACCTGTACATACTCGAAATTCTATTGGTTTGTAACATATGAAGTTACAGCACTTAGTTTTTTGCTGATATCAGTACTTATGTCTTTTGGCTGATATCAGTACTTATGTCACTCATTATTCTTTTTCTGACATGTGAGATAACTGATCCTAGCACACACTTCACTATATTTTTCTTTACAATACTTGCATCTCCAATGGTCATTTGTTTATAATTGTATGAGCATTCTTGTTTCCTCTTTATAGGTGCCAGTCAGGTTTCCCATGAAAAAATAGAATTCAAGCGTAGGCTCTTAATAGCTCTAGGGGCAGCTAAAGGTGATCCTCTGCAAAATCAGTAAGCATTGGTGGCTTTCCTGGTATAGGTTTTATTTTTCCCATGAAGAGTTATTATGGATCACTGGAATTATCTTATAAACTTCACTCAGACAAAATCACTTGTGCATAAGGTCACGTAGTGAGTATCATGTTGTTCTGCTTACTTATACTTTGATGCAGGTTTGGCTTAGCTCCATTCATTGAGCCCTCATTTGGTACATAAGGACTTCAAAACAGACAATGTTCTCGTAGATGAAACTTTGATCGCTAAGGTTGCAGATTTTGGGCTTCACACTTTACTTGGTGGAGTTGATGTTGCTGGTCCATCTTCTCGAATGATGGCCGACGACATATTCGTTGCTCCAGAGTATTTTTCATCTCCTTCCAACTCTATATTAGATTGTATTTTTTTATACCCCAGTACCCCACTTCTTGAGATGCTAATACTTAATACCGTATGCTGCTTCATGATTTTGATGACAAAATAGAACAATATTATATTATGGATTGGTTATCCAATAAGGAACTTGACTCAGGGTATTACCTGGTCAAGTCAGCTAATTGGGGATCTTAAACCATTTGTGTTAAAACTTTAGCTTTTTTATTAAAAATTTTTTTTTAAAAAATTATATATATAAGAAAAGTAGTCACTGGGTATCAAATTGCTGAAACTATCATTGACTTTTTCATTTTTATTTGATTTTACAATTTGTTGTAGAAGAAACTATCATTGTCATTTTATCACAAAAAGAGAGAAGCATACCAGTATCACTTGGTAGTCATAGAGTATTATAATGTGCAGGGTGAAAGAGTTTGGAAGATTCTCGGAAAAGAGTGATGTGTATAGTTTTGGAGTGTTCCTGCTAGAGCTGTTGAGTGGGCAAGAAGCAGATCAATTGGTGTCCTCTGGACTTGATCAGAAGTTGTTTGAATGGGTAATTCACACTCTGCTTACTTTGCTACTATTGATAAGACAATCCTGACTGTTCAATGGACATTTCTCATATCATTTATTTTCCTCTGAGGCAGAAGCATTGTTTCTTTTGCTTCCCATCACGCTGGTAGTAGTAGGTCTAAAGCGCAGATTTAACTATTCCTCCTCTCTATCTCACCTGGTTGATGGTACATCGTTCAAATTCCTGACGATTCTTATAAAAATACTTGGAAATGTCATTGCAACTTTGCTGGAGAAGTGAATTTGCATTTTGAAGTTTAAGTTTCAGCTTCGTTATGCACATTTAAAATTGTTTGCAGCTTGTAGTTGAGTTACTTTTTCTGGCTTCTTGAAGGCACAGAATTATCAGGACTCAAGCATCATATCCTCAATCATAGATCGCAAAATGGGCAGCAGTTTTACAACTGAAGGCATAAAAGAGTTCATACAGTTGACTGCCCGCTGTGTGGAATTCTCTAGTGAGAGGAGGCCTACCATGAAGTATGTTGTAGCAGAACTGGATCGGGTACTCGAGAAAGAATTGAGCTTGACAACAATCATGGGTGAAGGAACCACCACGGTCACTCTCGCGAGCCAGCTATTTACTGCTTCAAGATAATAGAATTGGTATACTTTATTGGCATTTTTTTTAATGAGATCTTTGTGGGTTGTAGTTTGATTTATGGAGTAAAAGATACAGTTGTTTGATAAGTGTATAGAAGAACAGCTGCGTTATTTGATTTGATTTAATTTAATTTCTTTGAAACTGTAAAATTTGTAAGAAATCATGTTGTACAACATTCTTTGTTGGTAATATCATTATCAGGTTGCAGATTGAGGTTAGTGTGGTCTTTGTTTTGTTTTGTTTTTTTTTTTTTTTGGCCAAAAAGTCATGTGTTTGTTTGTTAGGTCATATAAGTAACTGTATTATGAGATCATGATTAGCGATGTTTGGAAATCATAGTCCACGATGAGATCAAGACACCACCACGTCAGCGGCAGGCACTAACATGACAAAATCCATATTTGACAGGGTTGAGGATGCAACGTAGGGACAGTCACCGAGTTTCTTTTCACCTATGTCGAAGAAAGAATCTCTTTAACCAACCATGGGATCTAATTCTAACCCTCATATTAGTGTTCAACCTCATTAGTCATTACCTCACACAGCAAGTAGTGAGAGAGAGGTAATGATGAATTTAGTCCAATCATTAATATTAATATATCACAACATCATGGGTGATAAATGAATATTCTTTTCTCCATAGGCGAAAGAGAAAGAGAAAGAGAAAGAAAAGAAAGTTTATATTAGACCTTACTCCCAATAATGAAACCTGGGGGTGGGT
The DNA here is from genome assembly GCF_041222555.1 of Hakea prostrata. Taxonomy (NCBI): domain Eukaryota; kingdom Viridiplantae; phylum Streptophyta; class Magnoliopsida; order Proteales; family Proteaceae; genus Hakea; species Hakea prostrata. The sequence continues at coordinate 1,306,891 of NC_142602.1, read as the reverse complement.
GGAGATAACTTATACTCTTAATTGAAGCGCAATTACTTGTGGCCTTGTGGGTCATTGGCATTAGAATCAGAGGGTGGGTTTTGGTTTTATTCTCTTTTGGTGGTTCGAGGAATTGGAATTGAAATATTGAACTGATTCCAATCGAATTTGATCAACCTTTAATCTATTTCGAAATTGCGTATTAATTATGGTTTTTTGTTGGGTCTGTGGGTCATTAATTGCTGCTGCATCAGCGTACGTGAGTTTCGTGAGTTTATGTAACTTACGTTCCAATATGAAATTGGTTAATCCGGGCGGTCCGATCCGTCCTTTAAACACTTGAACAAGTAGACCATCCGGGCAGACCGTTATAGTCAACCCAGAGCCGCATATTGGGGGGTCATCGGTTGGCTTGGCTTGGCTTGGCTTCTGATTTGAAGAAATGGGATTGGAAAAATTAGGCTTCGCTCACAGTTTTACATGTTTTAAAAAGTATCTTTTTTCTTCTGTGGTACAAAGGCGCTTTTTATATATAGGGATAGAGTTATTATATATGTTGTCGGTAGGAGTTGAACCCATGATCTCTCCACTGAGAAGTCAGGTTCCTAACCATCCTAGTACTCCTGATACGTATTACGATACGTATACGATACTTCGATACCGATCCTTTAGACCTTTTCTACCTAGCCCAAGGCGTTGGTAGGTATTTTGTACGCAGGCGTTTCCGATTATCAAATCAAGAGGAAAGGGAGAAGATCAAGGGAAAAAAGGACTCAGCCAGCAGATATAGCATCCGAGTCTCCGGTGTCACGAGTCACCTCCCGACAGGGCAAAAATGATGCCGCCGGAGCTTCAACCTCGCTTTCACCGCCCCTTCATCTCCAACTCCGTCAGTGCTCCTACCTTTTCCAGCTTCAATGGCGGCGGCTATTCACAGGAACAAAGAAGAACCCCAAACCTCAAGAACCCCCGCTTCTTCCCTTCTTCCTTCATCCACAACCCTAGAATCGCTGTTGCTCTCGTACCTGCTGCTGCTTTCCTCCTCGACCTCGGAGGCACTCCCGTCGTCGCTACCCTTACCCTGGGTCTCATGATCGCTTATATCCTCGATTCACTCAGCTTCAAGTCTGGCTCCTTCTTCGGTGTTTGGTTCTCTCTTGTCGCTGCGCAGATCTCTTTCTTCTTTACCTCCTCTCTTTTTTCGTCCTTCGGTTCTCTTCCTCTTTCTATTTTAGCGGCTTTGCTCTGCGCCTTCACCAACTTCCTGATCGGAGTCTGGGCGTCCTTACAATTCAAATGGATTCAGATCGAGAACCCCTCCATTGTTCTCGCTCTCGAGCGCCTTCTGTTTGCTTGCAACCCCATTGTCGCCTCCTCTCTGTTTACCTGGGCGACTGTCTCGGCTGTTGGTATGAGCAACGCGGCTTACTATTTTATGGTCTTCTCTTGTGTTTTCTACTGGCTCTTCTCCATCCCGCGCTCCTCATCTTTCAAATCGAAGCAAGATTCCGGCTACCATGGTGGGGAGGTTCCTGATGAAACCTTCATCTTAGGCCCCCTCGAGAGCTGTATCCATACGCTAAACCTTCTATTTCTTCCTCTACTCTTTCACATTGCCTCTCACCGCGCTGTGCTATTTTCTTCAGCTGCTTCCGTCTGTGATCTGTTTCTTCTTTTCTTTATTCCCTTTCTGTTCCAACTCTACGCCTCGACCAGGGGCGCTCTTTGGTGGGTCTCCAAGAATGCGCACCATCTGCACAGTATTCGCGTCGCCAACGGTGCTGTTGCCTTGGTAGTTGTCGTTTTGTCGTTGGAGTTTAGAGTTGTTTTCCATTCGTTTAGTCGGTATATTCAGGTGCCTCCGCCTCTGAATTATCTTCTGGTCACTATTACGATGCTTGGAGGAGCGTCTGCAGCCGGTGCTTATGCGCTTGGTATGATAAGCGATGCGTTCAGCTCAGTGGTGTTCACATCTTTATCTATCCTGGTCAGTGCGGCTGGAGCGATTGTTGTGGGCTTCCCTTTATTGGTATGGGTTTGAAAAGTTTACAGCTTGTAGCTTTAGCTTACGTGTGTATTTGGCTGTCTTGCGTCCGATTACGGGCTATCTTGAAAAACCTTTGGCGTCTGCTTTATCCGCAGTATGTTAGTGTAGTGATTCATGTAGCATGATCACGATGCCATGCTCATATAATGCGTATTGCTTGTCAAGTCTCCCATGTGTGACAAGTATGCAGCTTGAATTGGTATTGCGCGATCATGTCTGATGACAATTGTTGTACTTGTATATCTAGACTAGTTATTTGATTCTGCATTTGCATAGAGATAGAAGATGATGTCTATCAAATGGGCTGAGCTCCTCTCCAGTGCTATGAATCTTCCAGGACCTTCAACGGCTGGACAGCTGAGCTGCACACGGGGATGTGTGCATGTGTGCAGCATGGCTCTCCAGCCGTTGGATGTGCTCTGGAAGATGTCCAGAGCTCGCGAGGAACCAAACCCCTGTCAAGTCCAATTTCTGTTTGCTGAAAGGGGAAACCTGTAAAGCATTTCTCATTTGGAATTTTCATATGAGACATGCTTTTATGCAAAAGCTAGACAACCTATGGTTCACCCCAAATAGGGTCATCAGTCCATGCCCCATTCAGTGAATTTGATTACCACTCATGCCTCAATTCTTCTTTTTTACTGAAAAGATTGGGTATAAAAGAAGTTGTTGCATGATTGTGGTTCAAACTATTTAAGTGAAACTATTACCAAATCATGTTGAAAGAAGACGTAATATCTTGTGTATAACTTTGGTTGTGGTCAAACAAATGATGAGGTGGTGAAACTTGAAGAGAAGGAGATTCCACAAAGCGATTATTTTAGGTTCCTTGGCTCAATTATAAATTAAAAAAAAAAAAGGTGAATTAATAGGGTGGATGAAGTGGAGAGGTGTGTCAAGGTCTTGTGTGATCAATATAATCCCTTAAAGTTCAAAGGAAAATTCTACAAGATCATTATATGACCATCTATGATGTACAATATAGAGTATTGGACTATTAAGAAGCATCATATAAATACATTCAACGTAGTAGAAATGATCATGTTGAGATGGATGTAGTGTGGCAAAACAAGGAATGGTAAGATAAGGGATGATCATATTAAAATGGTGTAGGAGTAGCTCCGGTAAATGATAAGTTATGGAGGCCTTTATGCTGCTGTATGAAGAAGCAACTTAATCTGGATTGCAGGAAGTAGAAGAACCAGGCGGCTGGCCTAATATAACCTTAAGAGAAGTGTTGTGAAAGGATATGCATAGCACAAACCTTGTATCTAGTATGGTCTCCAATAGAGCTGATTGGAAGGCAAGAGTCCATGTAGACGACTCCATTTAGTTGGGATGAAGGCTCATTGGTTGTTGGTTGCATAATCTAGTAAATTGTTATTGTGGTTCATATACTCTTTAATTGAGATTATTGCTTAATCATGTAAAGTATTGTTGAATTGATTTCTCTATGTACGTAGTAGAAGACTATCCGCATTGATCTATCCACACACATACATACATACAAAAGTTGTCTGCATTTCCTTTTAGTGTCATGAACTGATTTATGGTGTTTGGCGTTGCTGTTGATTACTCCTATAAGCAAGACTTCTTCAGAAGAAAATGTGATGAAGAACATAGGATATGCTGCTCCTTCTAATAGACGGTGTCTTTGGCTTCCCGTTCTTTTTATCTTTTTACTGGTTTTTGAGCAAATATTAGAATTTTATATTGGACTGGTAATTTTAATTAAAGAGAGAGAAGGGATGATGGCTTTTGGGACTTTGGTTCGTCTATAGATATGTGTATTTCCAATGAATTGTCATGAAACTGTATTTCTGCCAGTTAAACAACCTTAACAATGTGAATAACTCAACGTCTCATGAATAAATGATGGGCTTTATTAATAAGAGAATGCAATGCCAGATGCTGACGAAAGGCATGTTTGCTCGATGGATTTCATGAAAGAAGGAAATGCAACGTCTTCAATGGAAGATGTCTTCATTTTGCAGTATGTCATTCCATTATTGTTTCTGTTGATCAAATGGAAAACTTTAGGTACTTTTATGGTTCTCTTCTGGTCTGCTTTGATGAAATACGTCTCTCTATGACATCTAACTTATTACTTTAAAGGTAAAGTTTATCTGTTCTGTCATATTGTTTCCATGATTGTGCATTATTCCTTGGTAGGTATTTAATGGCTAAATATGCCTCCGATTATCAGAAAGAAGTTTATCTACATGTGCATCAATTGCATTATGGGAACACTAAAGTTTCTTGTCATCTTTTTGTTTTTTTATTCTTTTGCAGTTTCTTCCGCTTCCTGTGGTCACAGGCTTTTATTTGGCTCGTTTTTTCACAAAGAAAAGCTTGCCTTCATACTTTACATTTGTCCTGCTTGCAAGCTTGATGGTTGTATGGTTTGTTACACATAACTTTTGGAATCTCAACATTTGGTTGGCTGGCATGTCTCTGAAATCCTTCTGCAAATTGATAGTTGCCAGTGTAATCCTGGCAATGGCTGTTCCTGGTTTCGCTTTTCTTCCACAAAAGTTTCATTTCTTAACTGAGGTTGGTCTGATCAGTCATGCGCTGCTGCTTTGCTTCATTGAGAATCGGTTTTATAATTATTCCGGTTTGTACTATTTTGGGTTGGATGAAGAGGTGATGTACCCAAGTTACATGGTTATCTTGACAACTGGCCTGGGCCTGGCTTTGGTGAGGAGGCTGGTTGTAGATAATCGGATTGGACCTAAGGCAGTTTGGATTTTGACTTGTCTGTATTCTTCAAAGCTGGCTATGCTCTTTATCACATCAAACTCTGTTCTATGGGCTTCGGCTGTTCTGCTATTAGCCATTTCGCCTCCCTTGCTTCTCTACAAGTATAGATTTTGTGCTTCTTGCTTCTTATTTAGTCAGCCCTGTTTTAATGCTACTCTTTTGTTCAATATATGTGTGTATGTAATCTTTACCCTTTCTTGGACTTGCAGGGACAAATCAAAAGTAGGTTCAAAAATGAAAACCTGGCAAGGTTATGCTCATGGTATTGTTGTGGCTTTTTCTGCCTGGCTTTGCCGGGAAACAATTTTTGATGCTCTTCAATGTTGGAATGGAAGACCTCCATCTTATGGCCTCTTTTTGGGTTTTTGTATTGTATTGACGGGATTGGCTTGTATTCCCATTGTTGCTCTTCACTTTTCTCACGTTCAGGTACTACTTGTTGCTGTCATTCCCTTGCTTTTACTTAATTAAGTTTGTTCTTAAAATGATATTTTACTTCACTAAATTTGTTCTTAAAATGATATTTTACTTCACTAAATTTGTTCTTAAAATGATATTTTACTTCACTAAATTTGTTCTTAAAATTATTCATGTCTTTAACTGGCCTCATTCATAGTTTGACTCCTAAGTAATTGAACACTTGAATTTTATGTTGTCTGGTATAATCAGTCTGGCTTTCTGATTTTCCTTATTGATTGCACCCATTTAGGGTCCCTCAGAGGGCCTTGGTGAAAGTGGTAAATGTTGCTCCATTGCGACCAAGTTGTCACTGTTATGAATCCCAAAACAGCGTCTCTGTGAAAGCAGGGTTAAGACTGCTTGTTATGATCCCTCCTAGCCCCCAGCAGTGGCGGGCGCATTCAGGTAACAAAAAAAATTGACAGCCATACTCATCTCTCCCCCCCCCCCCCCCACCCCTACCCCTACCCATTGAAAATAAATAAATACATGTTGCTCCATTATGACCAAGTGGTGGTTTGAGTTTAGAAACAGCCTCTTTGTTAAAAGCAGGGTTAAGGCTGCATAAATTATGATTCATTGCAGCTCCCTCTCAGAATCTATCTTCCAAACCCCCGACTCCCTCCCCAGAGAAAACAAGAAGGAAGAAGAAGAAGAAGTAAAGAAAAAGAAATCCATCCACATGTGTTAGGAATCATCAACAGAGGGACCTCTGACTAGTTTAGGGTCCTTTTTATGAGTCGAGTTAGTTCACTTAAAGTTTGTGGTTGACCAAGATATCTCCTGGGTTGGATTAGTTTTTTTAATTCATTTTTTTAATTCGCCATTGATCTAGTCTCACATTTTCAAAAATAGTGAGATATCTGTTGATGTATGATCCAAATCAATTTAGTTAGGGTAAGGCTGAATTGAGAGTCAAAAGTCAACTTCATGCAAGGAATTAGGCATATGGTTATTGCCTAGCATTGTAAAAATCATATTTGGGTGGAAGGTTTTGACTTTCAGTTTTGGTTTGTTGTTAGAGCCCGTCAGACCCTTGCTTTCTTTTGAAGAGCAAGTTACCTCCTTCTCCTCATTCATTATTTCAATAGTTTTACATGTATAGTCATCAAAGCATTGCCAAGGCTCACTTTAGGAGGCCCAAGGTGATTGCCCACTTTTGTTTTATGCAAAAAAAAAATGTACACTTCGTGTGTCTGGGGCAGTCTTGTATTGCCATATGTCGTCTTATGGGCTGAGTGTTTTTTTTTTTTTTGGTATTTAGATTTCACTTTTGGGTTTTTTAAATGATCAAAATTTATTTAACATACTACATAGTATCAGTGGTTCACTTTCTTACCATAAAATGAGAAGCATGAGATCATTTTAAGATTAAAGAAATAGGTCGGCTGAGGTCATCTACAGAACATTTTCTTATTTATATGAATTATAAATTATAATATTTGTTATTATGCTATGTTGCTATTGAATTATGTTGAGATGAACTTTTTTTTTTTAAATGATAATTTTGCATCATTATGACTATTTAATATATGTTTAGATTAAAAGTAGAATTCTATAAGTTTTATATATCCTATTTACGCCACATAAGATGGTTGTTAAAAAAAAATTACAGTGGAACGCTTTGTTTGCCAATGCGATGCCATATGGCCACCAAATTGCCATGACACTCAGGGGAGCACTAAAAAGCTGTGATCCCTTTGCCGCTTTGAGAACTATGTTTACATGGGCTTGTGAACATGCTGGTTGACCATTCGAAATCTAGTAATTGTGTATTTTGGTTGCCAATGTATTCTTCCATGGAAGGCTAGGACATATCTTGTATGAAACTGACTACCTATAGGTGGGGTTTTTTTTAACTGTTACCCTCTCTCCCTTCCCTTTGAAGATCTCTTATGCTGTTAATAGGAAACCTTGACACCTACCTGAGAACATGCATTTCATATGTTATTTAACTTTATATTGCAGCATGGCGAGTATCTCTAGCATTTGTTATTTGGGCTGATATTGTAGTTAAAACGAAATTTTCCCTTGTTTTTTGGTTGACAAAAGGGTTAGGGTGGGTTTCTTTGCATATTCAGTGAACTAGTTCATTAGGGACTGATGAATCATGAGTGACCCGACACAAATCCAGCTAGTTATAAATGTATCATGACAAACACTGTCCTAGTCTATAGTGTCTACCACAAAACCAGAAGACTAAAAAGAATGGGAGGTGCACAGCTCAGAGGAGGGAAATTCTTTTTAAAATGATTTAAATATAATTTTTATTGAAAAGAAAGTTCATAAAAAAGAACATTTCAATTGCAAATGATGGTCAACCTAGGGAGAATTATCAAACCAACAATTGTCTCTAGACTCTCTACCAAGTCTAACGTCAGCAGCAGCAGCCAAATGATTAGGATAAAGCACCTGCGTATAGCCTAACGTCAAATAATTAAAGAAATAAGGGGAAAGAAAACCAAATAAAAAAATACATGTCCTAGATTGGACTTGCAGAGAGTAGTCAGGATTCTGTTTAGAACTGCTGAAGATGAATTCTCCTTGTTTTTCATAGACCCACCTTTAAAGAGATAAATTCCTTGTTTCAATAGAGCCTTAGAAACATTAGAAGTAAATTCTGTAAAATCAAAGTTGCAGTGAGATTCATAAGGATCCAGCCATATATTACGTCATTTGAAATAAGATAGATTTCTCAATCTCTCAACTCTTAATTCAAGCGCAAAATAATAATCCAGGATTGTTTTGCTCGTTAACAGTAAAGATATAATATCCTATTAATGTATAGTACTCTCTTTGGAGTACTGTTGCGAAAACATTTTCTGGCTAACATAGAGACGCTAAGAATGCAGTGACCTTTGTGAGACATTTCATTAGTATGGTATCAGGGATCAACATTTTCTGATACAGTTAAAATATATCATGATTGGTCATATTGATATGATAGGAAACTGATTTTTTTTAACTACTGGGTAAACATTTTCTTTAAAAAAGGTCTATTTGTAGAACCGATATATAAAAAGTAATAATATATTTGCACAGGTATGAACAAGAACTGTGTTGATATGATGCAGGTGCACTTAGTATACAAATTATGAACTATCAGAACTGTTAAAATCCTGTTTCATTTTTTTTGGGGTTAAAAAAGAATTTGAGTTTTTTCTATGACGCCCCCTTTAGTGGGCTCTAAATTAGTGACTGCCCCCTGAAGTGCGACAAATGACACGGTGCCCCCTTGCTTAAAGTCAAATATTCCAAGTTACCCCCCTTAATGGTCAAGTATTTTGACCATTAAGTTTGGCTTGTAAAATGTCCAATATACCCCTGGTACTATGTAAAGATGAAATTACCCTTTCACTCACGTAAGTGACCCAAACCTAGGTGGGGTGGGGGATTCTCCCTGCACCCATCTTCTTTCATACCCCACTGGAAACCCCACATTGCTAGCAACCATCACCCCTCCCTTGCCAGCGGCAACCACCCTTGTGACATACCCTTATGATTCCCATCTTGCATCAAACCTCAAACGATACAATATGGCTACGTATCGGCTAGTATCGCACCGTATCGTGGGATACTTTAAACCTTGGTTGCTGGCAATGTGGGATTTTCGGCGGGGTATGAAAAGAAGTTGAAGGGATTCTCTCTTCACCCACTTAGGGTTGGGTCACTTAAGTGAGTGAAAGGGTAATTTCGTCTTTACACAGTACCAGGGGTATATTGAACTTTTTACAAGTCAAACTTAACGGTCAAAATGCTTGACTATTAAGGGGGTAACTTGGAATATTTGACTTTAAGCAAGGGGGGCACCGTGTCATTTATCTCACTTAAGGGGCAGTCATTAATTTAGAGGTGACTTAAGGGGTCTGGGCACCATAGAAAAAACTCAAAAGAATTCTTTGTCCCTACTCTAATTGATTTTGCCTAAACTGAAAATGAGATAGGTGGGGTTACTGATTAACCAGAAAAAAATATGTATTGAAATTCATCAAAGTCACAGTTAGGATTATGAGGTTCTTATGTTTTTTTGCCTGGTATGACATCTAAACTTCAAAATTACCTAGACTTGAATCAGTTTTCATCTATTTATGTATCATTATGGTTGTCGCTGTGTAGAACAACTCAGCTGTATCCCAACTAAATGGGGCTGCCTACATGGATCTTGGCCCTTCAGTCAGCTCTGTTCTAGGTAATAGTTGATGTAAAGCTTCAGTAGTTTTCTTTCTTTCCCTCACCATTCCTCCCTAGGTCATTGTAGGTATGCTCCTTTCTCTTTCAGTCTGAATCAAAAGAACATGGCCATGCCACATCATTTTCTTATAGCTTGTCCTGGATCTGAGCTGCTTCAGAATCAGCTCTAATATAATTATCCCTTTTTTTTTTTTTTTTGGGGGGGGGGGGTCGTAAAATAATATAATTGTTCTTTACTTAATCCTTCCTAATTTTGGTGCTCATCCATCTCAACATCCTCACCCCTGTTACACTCATTTGTCCATATGTTGTTTTAGAGTTGTTATTAATAGTCACACTTCAGGTTTGTTTAATATTGCTGACAAAAGTGATATGTTATTGTTCTTTACTTAATCCTTCCTCATTTTGGTGCTCATCCATCTCAACATCCTCACCCCTGTTACACTCATTTGTCCATATGTTGTTTTAGAGTTGTTATTAATAGTTTCATACTACTTCAGGTTTGTTTAATATTGCTGACAAATAGTGATATTGTTAATTGTTCTTTACTTAATCCTTCCTCATTTTGGTGCTCATCCATCTCAACATCCTCACCCCTATTACACTCATTTGTCTATATGATGTTTTAGAGTTGTTATTAATAGTTTCATACTACTTCAGGTTTGTTTAATATTTCTGACAAATAGTGATATTGCTAATGTTTGTTTACTTAATGTATGTTATTTAGTACTTTGTTTATACCTACATATTGCTTGCTTGGTTTGGATTTTTTATTTTAAGCCAATATCGCGATACACAAATTGAATTTTCTTCTCCTCTTACGCTTCAATGGTGTTTATTATTTCTTGGTTGATTTATATTTGCACTTGCTGACAAAGATTTGAATTGGATGGATGCCATGAAGACGAAGATATACTGTTGTTGGTTGTATTGCTTATTCATGACACACAAATCCTTGACAAACTTGTTTGCGTGTATCATAAACATGTTTATGTGCAGAAGCGTAGTAACTGCTTCTTTGGCACGTCTTTATAACGTCTCTTGAAATCCGCTTCCAAGACAGTGCAATACTGTTACTTGTGAACACCTTATTATAAATAGCTAATTACCTTGTGTTTTCCACTAGGGGATGAATGGTCTTGTATTTACATTTTAGTTGACCATTTTCTGACTTAGTATTTTTGGTTTTTCTTTTTCAGAACTTTTGTTCTCTTCCATTACTGAATGAAATGGGTAAATCTAATTCAAAATGCATTATTTGATTTTCATGCAGACAGCAAAGAGATGCTTAGTGCTTCTGGTGGCAACAGGTCTGCTGTTTATACTGCTGCAGCCACCAATTCCTTTGTCCTGGGCTTTCCGGTCAGACTTGATTAGAGCTGCCCTCCAATCTTCTGATGACATCTCAATATATGGTTTTGCGGCCTCAAAACCTACATGGCCATCATGGCTTCTCATCTTAGCCATCATCCTCGTGCTGGCGGCACTGACCTCCTTCATTCCTATCAAGTACATTGTTGAGTTGAGAGCATTTTATTCGGTTGGGGTCGGAATAGCACTAGGCATCTATATATCTGCTGAATATTTTCTGCAAGCAACAATCCTGCATGCCCTCATTGTTGCTGCTTTGGTTTGCACTTCAGTTTTTGTGGTCTTTACTCATTTCCCATCAGCTTCAAGTACAAGGCTCCTGCCGTGGATATTTGCTCTGCTGGTTGCTCTCTTCCCAGTTACATACCTTCTGGAGGGCCAGATGAGAGTAAAAGACATTGTTGAGAGTGGAGCTGGAGTGGGTGAGGAAGAGAACAAACTCACCATGCTATTAGCCATTGAAGGGGCAAGGACTTCACTTCTTGGGTTATATGCTGCTATTTTCATGCTTATTGCGCTGGAAATAAAGTTTGAGCTAGCTACCTTGATACGGGAGAGGATCCATGACAGGAGTGGTGTGCACAATCAGTTGGGTCAGAGTTCCTCAGCTGCCTTCCCGCCTAAACGTAGGTTGATGCAGCAGCGAAGGGCCTCTACGGTGCCAGCTTTTACTGTCAAGAGGTTGGCTGCAGAGGGCGCTTGGATGCCAGCTGTTGGTAACGTTGCTACTATCACGTGTTTCGGTATTTGCCTTATTTTGAACGTGAACCTTACTGGCGGTTCCAATCGTGCAATTTTCTTCTTGGCCCCAATCTTGCTGCTCCTGAACCAGGATTCGGACTTTGTTGCTGGGTTTGGGGACAGGCAAAGGTATTTCCCTGTGACGGTGGTTATATCTGCTTACCTAGTCTTGACTGCTATGTACAAAATATGGGAAGAAGTCTGGCATGGGAATGCTGGGGGGTGGGGCCTGGAGATAGGAGGTGCAGACTGGTTCTTTTTGGTCAAGAATGCAGCCCTGCTTGTCCTTACTTTTCCGAGCCACATCTTATTCAACCGTTTTGTATGGGGCCATACGAAGCAGGCTGATTCAACACCATTGCTTACAATGCCCCTTAACCTACCATCGGTGATAATGACAGATGTGCTCAAGGTTAAGATATTGGGGCTACTGGGGATTATATATTCCTTGGCGCAGTATCTGATCTCAAGACAACACCATATCACGGGAATGAAGTATATTTAGACTGGGTTGTTGTTGTACACACTGTAAAATATTTCAGAGCAAATTTTCGTGTGAGAGAAATGGGAGGTCAAAAGTTTTTCTCGGGTGCTCTCTGTTCGTTATTTCATTGCTCTGTTTTGTTTTTGGCATTAATTGTGCTCGGAAGAAAAGACGCTTTGGTGCTCTTTTCAAGTTTAGACTGAATTTAAAAGGCTTTACTGAGGTAATGGGGGATGGAGCTCGATATTTGATGGTGGTGTTACCGACTTACCGTGGGGAGGGTAAACCATTGACGATAAAATGATGGACCTGTAGAGGCTTATGCAACCGTTGAAAGAAGGTGGCAGCAGCAGTGGTACCTGATGGCGGGTTGTCTCATTCTCACCCAAGCCCAAGTAGAAAGGAAGAAGACTGTCATCAGTTTGCACAGTAATATTGGTAGTAGTAGTAGTAGTAGTAGTAGTAGTGGTAAACATAAGAAGAGCGAAGGCAGATACCATTTTCAACTTATTTGAAGGCTTGCATTCAGTTCAATAATATTTGTAGAATTAGTAAAACATTATAAAATGCAGGGAAGTATCATGTTCTTCGTATTCGCATTGCATTGAAAGGTGGCATAGCTGGGAGCCTGGGACTGGGTTGCGAAAACTGAGAAGAAGAAGAAGATTGGGTTGATGATATTATTAGCATAGTCGTTGTTCTTGTTGCAGATGGCACTGCACTAACAGAAAGGTAAAAAGGATTTCCAGCATTAAACAAACATGTACATACATACATACAGAGTGGCGGTAGATAATCGGGATTACCATCATCACACTAATTCTAAACGCTTTTAATGTTTAGTATCAGAATCCAGATTGGCCTGGTAGATAGGATAGGTAGATATCGGGATTAGGGGAACACCAAAACCATTTTTAGTTAATTAGATCAGAGTAAATAAATAATTTTAATTTTGGCTCTAGGACCACAAAATCCTGAGAGCCCCATAGATTAGCCAGTAGTAGTAGTAGTACATTTCTTGCTTGTCAATTGATTTCACAATATGAGTCTTTTCGTCTTTTCGTCTTTTTCTATGGGATGTTTTTTGTATTGAAATTTTATTGGATAGAGTGACCACAGCACAGCCTAGAAGCAGCAGAGGAGCAAATGTTAAATCAAAAACAGAATATTTTCGAATGGCCAGAGTCAGAGAGAAATCCGAGAGAGAAGGAACCACGAATTCATTATTAAGAAAGAAGATTTCATTTTTTGTTTTTTTTGTTTTTTTATTTTTTATTTTTTATTGATTGATTGATTGATAAGGAAAGTTGTATTTATTTAAGCCAAACAAAAGAAGGTGAAATGATTTCCCGCCCCTCGTTCCATTTTCTTAGAATTTTGCATTTAATAATAAATAGTATTAATTTTGTGTCCAGGACTTCAGGACAATAATATTAAGTAATAATTTCTTCCCCTCCTGGTCTCCTCCTCCGATTCTGTCTCTCATCTCATCTGTCTGCAACGATGTTCACTCGATTATGCCTTAGGAGCCGTTCCATCGTCTTTGTCTCTGGTATTCGTGTTCATGGAAGATCATCTCTTCTTCTCCTCCTCCTCCTCTTCTGACTTCGCCGGAGGTAAAACAGCCGGCTCAGGCTCAGGCTCAGGCTCAGGCTTCGCTTTGCGGAAAGGAAAATCGTGTGAAAGTGAAACTACTCTGATGTATTCGCAAACCTCGCTTCACCCTGTGTGCGCTCACTCTTGGATGGAATGAGATTACCTATCCCCTTCTTTCTTCCTTTCTTCGCTTCCAACAGATTTTTGAGTTCGACTTCTACACAATTTTCCCATCAGAATCGAATCTGTGACAACTTCCACATTCTCCAGTTTTCCTTGCAGATCCCTCATCATCCGCTCTCTCTTGCATTTTGCGGAATTTGCTAGGTCCGATTCCTTGGATGATGATTATTATTATTTTGTTCTCCCCTTGTTGAATCCTCCTCCGCTTTGATTCTTCTTTAATTTCCTCTTTGAGTCTTGACCATGATGATTGAGGACTTCCGTTAGGTCGATCGTTATATGTTCAAATTCCGCTAGCTCGTCCTTCAGAAATGAAAATCAATTGAATTTGGAAGAATGTATCCTAGGTTATTTTGTTATTGATTCCACTAACTAGTAGTGTAGTTCATTAAATAATTGTTTTAGCCTACAAGTAATTCTCCAGCTAGCCTTTTATTATGTATGCTTCCCTCTGACGAAATTCTTCTTCAAGACATATAAACATATATAACGGAACGGTTGCGTCGTACGACTTCGTCGAAGAATGCCCGCGGCGGGACAAACCATCGGGCATGTTGGTCTTCCGAAAATGGAGGCAAAGCATGCAGCTGAGAACGAACGGCGTTCAGGTGGATGCGATCCTCCTAAAAAATCTGGAGTTGTAACCATGGATCACGTGCTTCTTGCATCCCAAGAAACTAAAGAAGAGAGGGAGCTGAGGATCCGCAGCCTCTTTAGTTTCTTCGACGTCGCCAATGTTGGCTTTCTGGACTACACGCAGATTGTGGCGGGTCTATCCGCTCTCCAGATTCCCGCGGAACACAAATATGCGAAGGAGCTCCTAAAGGTCTGTGACGCAAACAGAGATGGTAAGGTCGATTACCAAGAGTTCCGGAGATACATGGATGACAAAGAGCTTGAGCTTTATCGTATCTTTCAAGCTATTGACGTTGAACACAATGGCTGCATTTTACCACAAGAGCTTTGGGCTGCACTCGTAAGGGCAGGTATATAAAATTGTTAAAAACTCTCTCTTCTTCCGTTCCGTCTTCAATTCCTTGTTAATTAGCCTTTTTAGTCTACCCTTGTCCAGTGTCAAATACTTGTTCTACCATGACAAAAGACAGAGTGGATCCATGATGAGTAATTAGCTGTTTCTTGATGCATAGACTACACGAAACAGAGTTTAATAACTGAATCATTCTGGGCTTCAGAGGCTTCAACTATAAGACACTCAATTCATCTTTTCAATCAACTATCCAAATTGCTGATTCATCTATTATTGAAACAAGGAGTCCTAAGATAGTAACTCTTAAACTAAGAAACAAAAATCAAGTCAAACAATATGCCCAATATCCTACTTAATCTACCCAAATAAAAAGATAAATTACATGATTGGAATTACACGAAGACCCAATTGATCTGGTTCATTTCCATCTGGGTTCCACAATAGATATGAGCCAGTCCAAGGAAGTGCTCTTTGTCAGACTCCAGGTGGAAATAGGTTTTGATCTTTGTGGAGGTTCGGACAGGGTTTATTACCTGCAAATATGTGAAACCAAAGCACTTCTTTCCTTTTTGGTGTTGACCAAAGCATTTTGGTTCACACTTTTGTAATTCTTCTTTTGGTGAAGACAAGTTTTTAATTTAGTGTTTCGGTTGTCTGTAGGACTTACAAACTAACATTTTTTCTTTTGGAACAGAGTGAATAGCATATAGCTGTTTAACCCCTAATCCTGATTGTCATAGTATTGAAGCTGTGGAGTGCATAGATTCAAGGATATTGTAAAGTTCTCAATTGATGGGTCCCTTTTGAATCTGTTGATTCATCTTCCAAGTCATGGCAGTGTCTCTTTTGCAGGGATTGAAATAGAGGAGGAAGAACTTGTACATTTTGTAGATATTGTAGATAAGGACAACAATGGAGTTATAACTTTTGAAGAATGGAGAGATTTTCTTCTACTCTATCCACACGAAGCCACTATTGAGAACATTTATCAGTACTGGGAAAGGGTATGTCTTGTAGATATTGGGGAGCAGGCTGTTATTCCAGAGGGCATCAGCAAGCATGTCCATGCAACCAAATACTTGATTGCTGGGGGAGTTGCAGGAGCCATTTCTCGTACTGCAACTGCTCCTCTTGATCGACTGAAGGTAGTTTTACAGGTTCAGACGACTCGTTCTCATATTCTGCCAGCTGTGAAGGACATTTGGAGACAAGGAGGTCTCTTAGGGTTTTTCCGAGGGAATGGCCTGAATGTGATGAAGGTTGCACCTGAAAGTGCCATAAAGTTTTATACTTATGAAATGATGAAAAATATAATTGTCACTGCTAAGGGGGAAGATAAAGGTGATATAGGTACCGCTGGGCGTCTTGTTGCTGGAGGTTTGGCAGGTGCCGTAGCCCAGACTACTATTTATCCAATGGATCTTGTGAAAACCCGGTTACAAACTTATGTTTGTGAAAGTGGAAAAATTCCAAAACTTGGGGCTCTGTCAAAGGACATATTGTTACAAGAGGGTCCCCGAGCCTTCTATAGGGGCCTCATTCCATCTCTCCTTGGGATTATACCTTATGCAGGCATAGATCTTGCCGCATATGAAGCCTTGAAGGACATGTCAAAAACATACATTCTTCATGATAATGGTTAGAATTTCAATGCTCTGATGTTGACTTCTCCTGCTTCTACTCTATATAGCAGTGTGTGTTCTGATACTAATTTGCATATGTTGTTGAACTATGAAATCTACAACATTATAGAAGCTGGTCCACTCGTGCAACTGGGGTGTGGCACATTCTCTGGAGCTCTTGGGGCAACAAGTGTTTACCCATTTCAAGTTATCAGAACAAGGCAAGTCAGGGCGTGTGATTGATCATTCCACTTTTTCTTTTATCTAAGTTTCTGTTGATGCAGTTCGAGTTAACCTTGCTGAGACCGTCTGTGGAGGCTAATTCATCTTTTAATGTGTTTCCAGATTGCAAGCTCAACATTCTCATAGTGAAACCGCTTATAAGGGGATGGCGGATGTATTTTGGAGGACTCTCCATCGTGAAGGTATTAGGGGATTCTACAGAGGAATTTTTCCAAATTTGCTCAAAGTTGTGCCATCTGCAAGCATTACATATCTTGTTTATGAGACCATGAAGAAGCGTTTAAATCTTGCTTAAATAAAGATTCTTGTAGCTCTACCATGATCCAGAGGGAGGGTAAAGTTCGACAATGCTGGTAATGGTGTTGGTGAGGATGATGGGAAGAATAAGGTCAACTAAGAAGTTGATATTATTTTATTTATTAAACTATACTAGGTAATTTTCTGGTCAGAATATAAGGTGCATGGTGTAGTCAAAACTCAAAAGCTTTTGCAGAGGCAAGGTTTCAGCAAGTAACAAGAAGAAATTCCAGAATTTAGTCGAACCGATTATCTTGTGGCAAGTATAATTCTTTCCTTTCTCATCACTTTGTGGTTAAAATTGTTCTGTATCTAGTTATCCAGTCTAAGCATGTGAATGGTGCTATTTTTCATGTTTTGTTCTGGTAAATTTGATATGAATGGCTATTCAAATTTTTGTAGTAATTCCTGAGCAGGAAGTAATGCAGGTCTATTTCAACTTTGAGGCAGGTATGGTATTACCAAAGGTTCTAGTTGGGCTTTAGAGTTTGGTTTTGATTACAGTACCGCAGGGTCTTAAGAGGTGCAGAAGAAGCGTGTGCCTCCCTGGTTCTTATTTCTATTCTGTTCATGGACTCACTGATTTACATTGCGTATGGTCAAATGTTATAACATCACACTAGTCAGCATTATCACAACTAAATAGTACCGAATATATGAATATAAAGACTAAGCTGTGCATATATGCCACATTGCCACTTCAATTATCTGTTTAGGGCTTATCTGTCCTTGGAAGTTTTATCACCCATCTATCTAAATATTCTCATATGTGTTGTGCTGAGTTTATCTATACAATGTGCCTTTTTTTTTTCTTTTTCTTTTTTTCTTTTTTCATTCTTAAAATCGTTACAGGATTCTGCTTTTAGTGTAATTAGAAGTAGGTAAATCAAATTTTGTTTGATTGTATTGTACATAAATTTATTATTATTATTATTGGAAGGAGGGGGAGGGGGAGGTTTAAAAGGAATGTAGATCACCTTTTTGCAGTAGAAGCACTCTGTGCTCTAAAATGGGTGGTTGAGATTCAATCTCGACCACAAAATTAATCTGGACCATAAGAAGCTATGCTGAGTTCATGAGTGAGCGGGAGGGGGGGAGTATTCTTCCTTGGATGCCAAATGTGTTATTGCAGTGAAGCGTGTTTTTCTCGGTTTCCTTTCCTGATATAAAAATATATTTTGAGTTCGAGTTCCAATGGAGATAATTGAGATTTGGATGGAATTCTCTCATCTCTTGCGTGGTGCGGTCGGCCCAGGCCCTCCTGGGGCTGGGGCTGGGGCTTGGGTTGGGTTGGGTTTAGGGTAATGGATTAAGTAAGGGACTGATTGAGTGAGTCACTTGGGAATGGAAAGCTGTTTGTTTGTTTGTTTCTTGTTCTGTTCCTCTATTTTACTAATTGAGCATGTATGCCATGTGGGCGATCTGATCCATCGGGTTAGAACTTAGAACTTAGAACTTAGAACGGGAATTGTTCTTTAGAAGGCGCTTGTTGTGTTGTGTTGCGTTGTGTTGTGTTTTGTCCTGAACTAATTTAGTTTCAGAGTATGTCTATATCTTATAATAATATTATATGTATAATAATTGGTCCTATTCGCCTGTCACATGGAAAGGAGCGAATTTGGGCGCTTCACCTCACACAGGCGATCGATCAACGTAGTAGCTAGGTTCATGTTCTTGACCGGGATTTGGCGCTCTGGTCCCAATGATACCTTAATATATACTAGTCTTAATTAGCAGCTAGCTAGCTAGCTTACTTGTATGTATATATATAATCGAGAGAGAGAGAGAGAGAGAGGTCATCATGCTAATTAACTTCAATTATTTGCAGATGGGAAAGCTCATGAGAATCATTGACTAATTTACGTCTGGACAAACCCAAATTGACAGAGAGCCAGCCATTTGAAGACAAAAATCCTAACAACGTAAACATTCACACACTCCCACACCACACCACACCACACCATAGCATACCATACCATATAATTACTTTAATTACCCAAGGGATGAAAAGATTGAAGGGAACTGGGAACTGGGAACTGGGAACTGGGAACGTCAACACCGCCACCTCTCACAATTCGAATCCCAACGGACCTAATTTGCTGCTATCATTTCACTTATCCTTATCATTAACAACTTGTGTTTTTTGCCTACGACTACGACAAAAACCTAATTGCCCTCGATCGCTTTCCAAGATTTAATTTAATTTGATGATTTTACCTTGACCCTCTTCCTCCACTCCACAATCCTCATCAGAATCTCACCACCGCGTTGAGTTGGCCTAACCCAACTCATCAACTCATTCTAATGGGATGAGCAGAGCTTAATAATAACATGGGGCCCTTTTGGTCAACGGTCAACTATGTTTGGTTCCATCTCTTTAATTTGCATCACCAATCCAGTGGGTGGGTGGTGGTGGTTATAATATATATAATGATTAATGTTTTATTTAATTTTTCTACGAAAGGAAATGCCGTGTATGTTGTATTCCTAGCTACCACATGCAACCCAACAGATCGACCTTTTTCCCTCATTTCGGTCTTATGTTCTGCATGCTAGTGTGGGGGGGGGGGGGGATTGGATTGATCATGAGGGTCATCAAAGGGGATCTAAATAACAATCTTTCAAAAACAAATATATATATTACTTAAATTAAATAATAATGTAAAGTCGCATGAGGCATCTTCGATCGATCGAGCTCCCTGGATTTGAAAATGAAAATGGTGCATATGAGAGAGAGAGAGAGAGAGAGAGAGAGAGAGAGAGAGAGAGGGAGAGAAAGATGGGTCTGTGGGACTAATTATCATTGATTTTAAGTAGAAGGATTAATTAGAGATGCACATGCATGGCCTGCGGGTCTTCTAATCCTTGTAAAACACCACTCAAAGAAAAGAAAGAGAGCATTTAAGTAGGGTATTAAGTAACATGATCTAATCCTGTATCATATCATATGACATATCATATAATTAAATAACTCCACCTCCACCTCCAGGGGCTCCAGGGGCTCCAGGGGCTCCAGGGCTCCATCCATCATCATTTTATAATTTATGAATCAATCATATCATCATATCTAGTTCTCTCTAGCTGATCCCCCGGCCCTCTCTCAATCTCAACCACCGCCAAGTTCCCTCAATTAAGGTTCTACTTCTTCCAGAGGATCTATTCTATGGGCTAGCTAGCTAGCTAGCTACATTCAAATATATATTACAACAAGTTAGATTTGGATGACCATGCATGCATATACGAGGAAATAGAAATGGATAAGATCGAGCTGCAGGCTGTACGTCTCTCTCATTAATTCTCGATCGATCGTCTTCAGACTTTAGAGACTTTAGAGAGACTAATTAAATTAATTTCCAGAGACAAGTTGATCAGCTAATTAAGTTGAGCTTGATTTGATGCCATCCCTAAATATATGCATGGTAATAGTCTAAAGCATATATATATATATATATATATATTTTTTTTAACCTTCACTACCACCACATGGAATGGAATAAACCATGATATATCTCTTATCTCTCCCCCCCTTCACCCTCCTCTCTCTCATAGTCTCATGTCCCATGTCTCAACCGTCTTTTACCAGAAAGAAGAAGAGAAAAAAGAAAGGAAAAAAATTGGTCTCAACCCAACCGTCACTCAAGCATGAATACGGAACATGGAGGACGCGGGACCAGAATCATAACCATAACCGCCCTCAATGATCACGGTATTAATAATTAATGAACAAAATCTACATAACCCAATAATAATAATAATAATAATAATAATAATAATAATAATAATAATAATAATAATAATAATAATAATGTGTTACCATTACCAATACCATTAATTAATTATATATAATTAATTCAATCAATCACGTACTTACTTAAATTCATCATGATGAGGATGAGTTCATCAATCATTGACGACCAGAGCTTGCATGTTACCGGATAATAAGTAAGGATTTAATCTGACCAGGCTTTCTCTTGTTCATTACTTCATTGGGTGATGAAAGTGAATCGGATGACTTTAATTTGATGAATTAGTATTAGGACCTCCCAAGTCCCAAGTCCCAAGTCCCATCCCATCAAGGCATGCACCAACGCCGCAGCGCACGCTCTCATCGTATTCGATCCGTATTCCCCTACTCCAACACTTATTCCCCTCTTAATTAACCACATTGCTGCAGCCTGCAGCTTCGATTAATCAGCACATTCAATGGAATATTAGCTAGATAGCTAGAGTTTTTTTTTTTTTTTTTGGGGTAAACCTAGAGGAGTTGAAACTTGAAACTTGAAACTTGAAACTTGAAAATTGAAAAGAAAAGAGATATATATATACATATATATATATATATATATATATATATATATATATATATATATATATATATATATATATATATATATATATATATATATATATATATATATATATATATATATATATATATATATATATATATATATATATATATATATATATATATATATATATATATATATATATATATATATTATATATATATATATATAATAGGGAACGTGCTCGATTGGTTAACTTGTTAATTAACTCCATCTCATGCATACCGAAATAGACTAGACCATGTATAAATATTAAGAAATTAAAGTGGATTCACTCAGCTAGCTGATAAATAAATAATCCTTGGAGGAGGAAGAATGGCATCTGTAAGAACATGCTAATCATCTCCCATAAAGAACGCTAATCATATCACCACTATTATCGTTATTATTATTATTATTATTATTATTATTAATTCTACTTAATTCTTTCATGATCCCACCCTGTCCCGGCCATCCAATCTCCTCCTCCCATCATTAGAAACTCATTTCTACTGTTCATCTCTCATCTCAAAGAGAGAGACACAAAGAGAGAGAGAGAGATAATGAGCTGATCAGATTGCAGCGAGCGAGCGAGCGAAGGATCTGGTATGTATGCACTAGATCTGCTACGGAAGTGTAAACACTGCCCGATTATTCGGTGTTGGGCGAAAGAGACTGGAAACAGGTCCTGTGCTAGAATAATCAAATCAATGCGAGTGAGTCTCTTGGCCGGAAAGCACACCTTTATAATCAAAAGAAAAGTTAATAGAATTAAAAATGATCATTAATTAATTAATGAATTCAAACGAAAAAAATAAGTGTGTGAAGAAGAATACGACTGGTACTTGAAGAAAGTTTCTTCAAGGGGTAAGTGATGTAAAATGAAATGAGCAGTAGGGATATATATATATATTTACAGGTTGCTAATGCTAATGCTAATGCTCTCCCCTATTTAAACGCCTTACATGCAGTGAGTGACCTGCAGGATACAAGAATATCCCGATCGATCACCCACCAAATCCAACATAGCTAGACACGACTGGCTGACTGACTGACTCTCTCTCTCTCTCTCTCTCTCTCTCTCTCCCTCTCCACATTGGATCAGTAGAAACGAGACCAGATACCTAGCTAGCTACCCAGTAGTAGTCCAAGTCCAGTAAGGCAGTAACCCACCCACACCCACAGAGTAAGAAGAGAAGAGAAGAGAAGAGAAGAGAAAGAGCAACAGCAACAGCAACAGCAACAGCAACAGCAAGCTTCTTCTCCTCTTCCAAAAGTCCCTCCTCTCTTTCCTCCCAGGCCACCAAGACATTAATCTGCGAAGACTTGAAGCTAGCCAAAGCAGCCAAACCCACCACCAGACTTCTCAGCAGTGGAACTCTTGGAAGTGGAGTGGGTGAAAGAAAGAGTACGTGACACTAGGACATATGGA
Organism: Hakea prostrata; assembly: GCF_041222555.1. NCBI lineage: Eukaryota > Viridiplantae > Streptophyta > Magnoliopsida > Proteales > Proteaceae > Hakea > Hakea prostrata. Next base: position 1,284,167 of record NC_142602.1, on the reverse strand, counting down.
TTTTACCAACAATTCATCCTCGTCTTCTCGTAGTAGTAACACCAAGTCGTCACCTCAGGCGAAGAAGAGCAGCAAAAAGAAACAACAACAACAACAACAAGAAGAAACGACGACGACGACGGGTGGAGGTGGAAGGTTTCTGGGCGTTAGGAGGCGACCCTGGGGACGATACGCGGCAGAAATAAGGGACCCATCCACCAAAGAGAGACACTGGCTGGGCACCTTCGACACCGCCGAAGAGGCCGCCTTGGCCTACGACAGAGCCTCACGCAACATGCGTGGCTCACGCGCTCGCACCAACTTCGTTTACTCTGACATGCCACCTGGCTCCTCCGTCACCTCTATCATCTCCCCCGACGACCCAGTAACTCCTCCTGATCAGCCTCCTTCTCCTCCTACTTCTCAACATCGTCATCATGATCATCAAAATGATCAGGAGGACTTGGACTTTCATGACCAGCATGCCTTCGTCCCTGATCCCCAATACGACAATTACAACAACATTATTGATCCCACTGGCACCTCGCAGTCGCAGTCGCAGTCGCAGCAACAACGACTCTACTTCACTGATCAAGACTACTCTTCCTGCCATTACTCCTCCGGCGACACGGCTTCAGGCGGAATTGTTGGGGCGGCGGCGGTAGTGTGGCGGATGGGTATTCGTACTCGTACTCGTATTCGTCGATGGTGCAGCCCCAGCAGCAGCATTACTACGACAGCACGGACCTACCCCCTTTTCCTTCGCAGGATATGGAGATGGAGATGGGTTGCAGCTGGGGAGATTCAAGCACAGATGTGTTTGGATTCGGGGACACGCAGCAGCAGCAGCAGCAACAGCAATTGAGTACGGGTTTGGGTTTGGGTTTGGGTTTGGGTTTGGGTTTGGGTTTTGATTCGAGGGAAGAGTACTACGTCCACAGCCCACTCTTTGGGAGGATGCCCCCTGCTGTTTCCGATACGATGATGCCATCCGTTACCGATGCTGCTTTTGATCTGGGGGGTTCCTCCACCTACTACTTCTAGGCTCTAGCTAGCTAGGTTCTCTACCTAAGCTAAGCTAAGCTAAGCTAGCTCATCCATCTGGGATCCGAGATCCGGCATCCGGGATCCGGCCCACCCTTCCATTATTTTTTTAAACTTAAATGCTTTTCCTTGGATCGAATTCTTGTATTCGATCCTCGTGTTCAATTCGTTCGTTTCTTGCATGTTTGCTTCGATCGGTTCCGTTTCCCTCCCTTGCCTTGCATATATACCGTACGTTTAGGTCCGACTTTTTGCTCCCCTCCCTGCTGCCACACGTACCTTAGCTTCGCTTCATTCAACATTTCAGCTCAACAGGATTTTTAATCCACCGTCCACACTCCACAGTGGGACCCACTGTGAGACACTAGTCTAGTGTTTGTGTTCGTTTTTTTTTTTTTTTTTTTTTTTTCCTTTTGTTGTTGTTGTTGTTTGTTGGGTGACTGGGTCAATTTGGAAGAATATATTCGTCGGCTTGGTGTCGGTGAGGTGAGGAGTGAGCTGAGCTGAGCTGAGCCGTTCCGTGTATCAACAAAATCAATACAATCGACTCTCTCTCTCTCTCTTTGTAATTTCTACGTATTCCGATGTATAATATTATATGGAATGGAATCCTCCGTCGGTATATGGTACGAAATACTTACTTACATGGTTACCAAAAAAAAAGAAATACTTACTTAGATAGATAGATAGATACATCGATGATGATGGATATGCTTAATTTCCTTGACTATAGTACTAGTATAGGCTAGCGTAGCAGTCAGTACGTGAGGGAGGAGTTGGGGATTAATCATGGATCCGTAGCTTTTGCTGGTAGTCATAGGCCCATAATACTTGACTATGATCAAAGCTGGGCCATGTGCATATTGGGCCTAGATGGTGAGCCCAATTTACGCCCAAAACTTACATATATGACAGCCCAGCTATATATCTTTTATCATTTATCAATCAATCACAAGGAATCAAGGAGTCAAGGACCACCACATATATGATATATGCAAGATCCACGCAGTGTGGACCTCATGTGGTGGTGGTGGTAGCGAGGATAGGATAGTGGATATATATAGATGCTTTCTTTGGGCAAGGAATAGCCGAATAGGAATAAGGTAGCTCCCAATTGGATTTTCATTTTCTGATTTTCCCCCTTTTATATATATATATATATATATAATATATATATATATATATACTAGCAGAGTAAGAGACGTGCAAATGCACGTCGCTTGGAGAATTGGAGATGTCCGTGACCTGATAAATGCTATGTTTTCTACTGTACGTTTCATTTGATCTACCCAACATACTCATACAACTTATCCGGAGGATTAATATGATTCAGCTTTAGCAGAAACGATGTGCTCCTTATAGTACATGAATACAATAAGACAAGGAGCTTTCTGATCTACTGAACCAGTCTGCACCTGCTATACTGTGAAGAATGATTTTTAATTAATTAATTCATAGGTTATAATCCTATTTATAATATTGCAAATAACACAAGCAGGGACAGCTGTCATATGAATAGAAAGACTTTACAACAACCACTAAATAACAACATCTCTATGTGTAACCTTTATACATACACTTCGTTTACTTTTTCCAAAAAAAAATTAATTATCTTAGCACCCTCTCCTTGTGAACTTTGACACTCAAGACTGCGAGCTGTTACAAAGAGAAACACACCCAAAAAATAAAAAGAAGGATAATACAATAGAACAAAAATGCACCCATAGCAAACACCAAAAATGAAACATCGATCCTGAAACTAAAAAGAGTCGCATCAATAAATGAAAAAAACACCAACAAGTAAGAAAAAAAAACATAGAATATAAAATCATACAAAGAATAATAAAAAATAAAAATAAAAAAAGGAGAAAAAGAGAAAGAGTACACAATGAGAGATATGAAACAACCACGAAAGAAAGAAGAGAATAAAAGGAAGAAAAGAAGGAGAAAGGAGATAAGAGAAAAAAATAGGGATAAGAGTAGTACCCACTATAGAAAGAGAAGAGAATAATAGAAAGAAAAGATGAGAGAGAAAAGAGAAAGAGTACACAATGTAGAGATAGAAATCAACCCACCAATAGAAAGGGAAGAGAATAAATAAAGAAAAGAAGGAGAAAGGAGAAAGAGAAAAAATAGGATTAAAGAGTAGAATTAGGAATGAAATTAAATACATAATAAGAAAAACCAACCCACATAAAAAGAGAAGAGAATAATTAGAAAGAAAAGAAAGAAAGAGAGAGAGAAAAATAGGAGAAAGTAGAATTAGAATAAAAGAATACCAAATAAGATCAAAAACCAACCACGATAGAAAAGAAGAATAATGACAAGCAAACCAAAAAGAAAGGGGGAAAAGAACAACAGAAAGAAAAAAACAAAAAAAAAAATAAGAGAATTAAAAAAAACGAATAGCCAAAAACGAGAAAACGATCAAAAGAAAAAAAGATAAGATAATGTTAACATAACAATGTAGTAAATAATTAACCATCAAAGGAACAAGAAAAAAACAAAAGCAAACAAAAAGAGCAAAAGAAAAAAAAAAAAGAAAAAACAAAAACAAGAAAAAACAACAAAACAAAAACGCAAACACACCAAACACGAGAACCAAAAAACAAAACAAAAAAAAACAAAAAGAACAAAACAAACAAAAGAAGAAAGAAAAAAGAACCAATAGCCAAACACAAACAAAAAAAATAGAGAAAGAGAAGAGAAAAAAAGCCAAACACAACAAAAAACCAAAAAGAACAACAAAAAAAAATACAAGAAAACAAAACACAACAAAAGCAAAACAAAGTGAATTAAAAATAGATAAAAAAAAAAAAAAAAACAAGAAAAGAAAGATCAAAGAGACGAGAGGATTAAAGAGAGAGAGAGAGAGAGAGAGAGTTCGAGAGGGAGAGAGATATAGAGAGACACTAGCGAGATTAAGAGGGAGAGATAAATAGAGAGAAATAAGAGAGGGATTAAAATTAATGATAAATTAATGATAATTAATGACTAAAATGTCTAAATTACTTATAAAAATAAAAAGAAAACAAATAGACAACATATGATTAGAACAAGATAAGGACAGAAAAGGACAGAAAAAATTTACGAAAAAGGTAGAGTATATGCTTTTATTATAGTAGTATGATATATATATATATAAAAAGATACTCTTCCATAGAGTCTACAAAAAAAAAAAAAAAAAACTCTTCCATAGACAGACTTCTTCTTCTTCCATAACGCCACCGACTATATCTTCGCTGCCAAACGGACGGGGCAATTCCGTAATTCAAAAGGTTAACAACTCAAAATAACGGCTATTTTAGAGTTATTTCATCCAGTAAAAATAAAGAATAACTCACCCTCAGGCCTCAACAGCGAATGGGCAGGGAATGAAATCAACTTCTTAGTTCTAAAACTCACTCTCCAATCTCCATGGTCCGCCGCAATTTTGTAACTAGTTGCTTCCGGTATTCCATGGGCTTCCGTGATGTGATGTGATGTGATGTGATGTGATGTAGGCTGTAGCTCCAATATATCCATCTCCTATCCTATTCTCGTTCTGGTATTGATATACCTACCTACATATACGCTATACCCCATATTGCTTGGCTTATTTCAAAGTTTTTTTTTTTTCGTTTTTTTTTAAGGGAAATATTTATATTAAGCTCTCTAAGAAAATTCTCCTAGAAGACAAAAATCTATTGTCTACAAGGGAAGTAAATGTGGGATATGAATGGTGACGGATAGTTCAATTGACAAAAGACCAACACTTTCACATAGAAAGTCAAAGTTTAAATCCCTCTTGACGAGAGGCAAAACTCCGTCTATATTAATTTAAAATTCTCATGATGATGCAATTGAGGTACAGATAAGCTAACCCACCTAGAGTCGGGCGCAGCAAGTAACAATTTATATACTGTGTAGGCTCTAGCCCATGGATCCATGTCTTTCCTTACTATGGCATTGAACTGATTCGGAAATCGGAAGTATCTAGACTAGACTAGTCTAGGCTAGAGGGGAAGGGGAATGGAGGGAGATAGTGATGAGTCGGGATCATCTCCCCATGCGTGCCCCCCGACGGCTTCCCAACCACAAAAATAGTGGGGCCCACAGGTGAAAAACACATTTTGAAAAGGAAAAAAAAAATTCATATTTTCACCTATGGGCCCCACTGTGTTTTTGTGGTTGGAAAGCCGTCGGGGGGCACTCTGCTTTCCCGACGGGGATATGCAATCCCAACTCGATAGTGATGAGCTCGTGGCTCTGCTCCCTTCAATGGCGAATTAAGCGAGTTAATGCTTCTAATAACCTTCCCAAAGCTAAGCTGGGCCCATAAGCAAGTTTCATGCTTCTACTGGGCCCGGGGGAACTCTCCATATATAATTCGACACGTCTGTATTAGTGGATTCTTATTACTTCTTACCCATATATATATGAACTACGCTCAGTTGAAATTTGAGTAAATAAAATAAAATATAGAATACTGTCACCCAAAAAGAAATTATACATGTGTATATATAGAATACAAGACAAAAAAAAAAATAGTATTAACTAGAAAAGTAAAAAGATTAAAAGAATTAATAAAAAATAAAAATAAAAACGTGTCCATCCCGCGTGGGAATTGGCAGTTGGCACCAACATAATAAGAACAAAAAAGTTTACGATTAAGGCTAAACATCAACATGTATTTATTATTTTATATTTTAAATAGGCAAACAAAAGTATTCGGTTGGTAAATTGGGCAGAGAGAGAGTTTTGATGAATCCCGCGACCGCGAGTGGTGCATGCTTGGAGGGCCGAGGGTTACGCCGAGAGAGAGAGAGAGAGAGAGAGAGAGAGAGAGAGGGAGGGGTTTGAGGCTTTGAGCGCAGTGTAGTGTTGTCAGATCAGACGAATATTCGGGAAGGGAGGAAGGAAGGGAGCGAGCATCAAGGGCGTGTTGTTGGTTTAACTGAGTGGAAGGAAGACGAAGACGGCAATTACCCCAATCGAACTCACTGATTATTTCCAGTTCCAGCTCCAGTTCGAAGAGGTCCGACAAGGGAGGATGGATTCCCTTCCCCTTCCCCTTCCCCTGCAACTGCATGCTGCTTCAGCCTCAGCCTCAGCCTCAGCCTCAGCCTCAGCCTCGGCCTCGCAGGAAGAATCTAAGAAATGAAGCCAGAAGCTGAATCGTTAAGGTTAACTCGTGTGCGCCTCTCAGACCAAAAACAACTGATTATCCTGCTTGCTGATGATTTGATTGGAATATAGATTAGTCTTCATTCGAGACCAGGCGAGGCGAGGCGAGGCTTCGTAGCCTGTCGTCCTGCGCTTGACAGACAGAAAGAGAGAGAGGTGGATAGTTCATAGCAGCAGCAGCAGAAGAAGAAGAGCAGATACCGGATACAGCATCTTCGACATCAATTTTACATACATAGACTTGAGAGGACTCGGGAATCACCGGCTTAGTACCTGAACAGGTCATGGATTTCGAAGCTGGAACTTCCTCCCCTCCAACTCCTTCTCAGGTCAGGATATCATCATGTCCGTCTGTGCTTCTTTCTTTCATTTCCTTTTTCTACTACTTTAATTCCCCCTCCTAAAATAAACATACTTCTACCTCCTACATGTTATGAGTTGTTTTCTAACTTTTCCCTTAAATCTCCTGGATCCGTCTTCTTATTGATTCTATATATATGTACTTTCTTCTCCTCAACTGACGTTTCGACTTGTCAGCCTGAATTGAATTCTTAACATTCATTAACAAAGAAGAATCAAAATTCGTATTATGGATCATTGGAAACGCTCTCACAGTTTGCCATGCTTTCTTCTTTCTCTCTCTCTCTCTCTCATCCATATAAATTCCGAACATGATTAATCCGTTTCTAGTATACTGAAAAACATACTTCCGAACATGCAAAGTATATATCACTTGAGAACGTTTTCCAGCGTTAAAAATTCATGTTGATGAAACTTTTCGTCTCGGGCAGATTGGTAGCGAAACCTCAAATGTGGAAATTTGTCAACTTCTGGCAGTGCTTTCTTAATTAAATCACTCAAAATCTATCCCCCCCTAGTTGTTTATCTTTCTTCCGTTTTTATGGTCTGAAAAATTGTAGTAAACGCTAGTTGGTATTTGACTTTCATTACTACTACGTTAGTTGGCAAGTTTAACTGTCCTGTATGAACACTTGTCTTGTTGACAACTGCAACGGAACAGGGAACTATCTTTTGTTTTATCTTCAACTGAATATAGATTCTTCTCTTACAGTTCTCTTGGAGGTACTTCTCCAGGAATTTGATATTAGCATACCAAAGTTTTGGCGTGGTCTACGGGGACTTGAGCACCTCTCCTCTCTATGTTTACAAAAGCACCTTTGTTGGCAAGTTGCAAAATTACCAGAATGAAGATGCAATATTTGGCGCATTTTCATTGATCTTCTGGACCCTTACTTTGATTCCCCTGATCAAGTATGTCTTCATCCTCCTGAGTGCTGATGACAATGGGGAAGGTGTGTTTTGACTGGATGCCTTCAAACTTGTCTTCTTTTTCTTTTTAAAACCTATTCTCGATCTTAACAATCTTTTTGTAATCAGGTGGAACGTTTGCTCTTTACTCACTTCTTTGCAGGCATGCAAAGTTTAATTTACTTCCTAATCAGCAAGCTGCTGATGAGGAGCTTTCTGCATACAAGTACGGGCCCACGTCACCAGCTGTGGCCTCCTCCCCATTGAAGAGATTTCTTGAGAAGCATAAAAGACTCAGGACAGCTCTACTTCTGGTGGTATTATTTGGAGCATGCATGGTTATTGGAGATGGTGTTCTAACCCCGGCAATATCAGGTGACTTTATTTATTTTCTTACATACTCTGAAATGTGTTGGCTTCTCTAGTGATTTTAACATGATTATTATTCATGAATAATTTACTTGATTTCTTACATGTTCTGAAATGCATTGGCTTGAAAGTTCATTTGATTTGAAGGTTAGATGCCTGTATTTTGGCTCAGAACTTAAGGAAAATCCTAATTAAACATTTAAAAACGTATTGAAACCTTTCGATTGTTCATATAACATACACTCAAAATGGTTTTGTTTGGTTTCATACTCAGTTGGTAGTGTATGCCAGCAATTGCTGTATACCTTTTCAATTAGTATAACCTACCCTAAGCAAAATTTTGTACTAGAACACACAAAATTCAATTGGAAGAAGAAAAGAGAACGCTATTAGGAATAAAGGAGAAAACATTAATATCATACAATTGTCATGTATTACAAATTGCAAATACAATTGTACAAGTTTTATATTTTGTTGTGTACGAGTGTGTAGCCAAAATTAAGACACCCTGTGAAGCGACTCCTTCAATTCTATGTCAATACCTTGTACAATTCCTGGAAAACTCAAAACCTTGGCAAATGCAGTGATTCATCAATATAGATGTGTTGTAGTAGACCCCAACACTTTGTTCCACCAAGAAATGTAGGTTTTGGCAAAATATACCAAAATCTAGGCATTTTGGAGTTTTTCTTCTATCAAACAAAATCACACAAAAACTGAATAACACCAAGTCCAAACTGAAACTCCAATCGACATAGTGCTATTATATTTAGATATATATAAAGTAAGTCAAAACCAAAATTATGGCTAGAATGCCTAGGTTTTGGTGGAACCCTGCATTCCTGGTGAGCTGCAAATGGTTCAGTTTTGTGAAACAGAAATATTTTGCAAATTCGGGTAGTTTCATCTGAGATTTCATGCCATAGTCTTGGGACATAATTAGGTGTCATGGTAATAGGATTGGGACTGCTGTAGGAGAGATAATAAGATGATCAGAACGTTTGACTGAGTTATAGAAGCTCTCAAGAATAATACACAGATCAGATGTTCAAACTCGCACATTCAAGCTGATTTTTAGATTGGGCCTTCAAAGGACAGCAAAAGGTTGCTTTCTTAATTACGGATTCTTTTGCTGAAAATGTTCTTTTTTATGTTTTAAAACCACTTGGGAGTTTGCAGTTTTAAACCATATACTTTTAATGCAATACCTTTTGGGACTATCTTTCTTTCTTTTTCTTTTTCTTTTTATCCCTCCCCGATTCAGTGTGTGTGCTGTTGTCCATTGTGTACCATAGTGGAAAATGTATCAGGTTTTCCTGTGGCTGGTTTTTTAATTTGAACTTATTCTCTATTTATCTTAGATTCCAGTCACTACTGCTTCTGTCAATGGCTTCTAATTGAATCCTTTACAGAGAATTCTCTAGAATTTAAATAGCACGTATATATTTTTTTGGGTTCTTTTTAGACACTGAACCTTGGTTGTGTTTTACAACTTGCAGTTCTATCATCAGTTTCCGGGCTGCAAGCTACCGAACGAAAACTAACCGATAGTAAGTAGCCCAGCCTTTCATCTGGTTCACCATCTATTCTCTACAAGTTTAACTCTTTACGCGCAATGTGGTCTTCTAATGGTTAATGACGTAACTCGATTCAGGTGAGACGATATTGATTGCCTGTATCATATTGGTGGGATTGTTTGCTCTTCAACATTGTGGCACCCACAAAGTCGCTTTTATGTTTGCACCAATTGTCATTATCTGGTTAATATCAATTTTTTCCATTGGCTTATACAACACCATACATTGGAACCCAAGGATTTTGTCTGCAATTTCTCCATATTACATCATTAAGTTCTTTAGAGAGACGGGAAAAGATGGATGGATTTCTCTTGGAGGTATCCTCCTTTCAATTACAGGTATGTTTGATTTGGGATCCAAGTAGAGCTACATCATAATTGAGTGAAGAAACTGTAATCATTCTTGCATCTTCTAACAGTCGTAAAACTGTTGCTGAACTTTTGTTTGGGTTCCGTTAGGTACTGAGGCTATGTTCGCTGATCTGGGTCACTTCACTGCCTCGTCAATCAGGGTAGGTCTAACTTTGGCCTCTATGTATTTATGCTAGGAAACATGCAGTATGCTACACTATTAGAGCATGTCTGCAGTGCAATAAGTTTGATTTGCTTGGTCGCATAGACTCTCATCACTATCCTAATCCAATATGTCGCACTGATGTCAAGAGATCTGAAAACCTTTGATAATCTAGGTAGAAGCATTGACAGCAGCTCTTCTTCCTGCAATTCTCCATTATGGTTCATCTGTGCTTTGTTTACAGGGTCCATGCTTTTTATATGTTCTAATATATTTTTGAGTGTTTTCTAATTATTGTCATTGCTTTGCAGATTGCTTTTGCGCTTGTTGTGTATCCGTCTTTGATAGTGCAATACATGGGGCAAGCTGCTTTTCTCTCCAAAAACCTGTCTTCAATTCCTCAAGGTTTCTATGACTCGATCCCAGGTCAGTTTCTTCCCATGAAGTTGGATCTTCTGCCGTTTTTATCAGTTGAATCTGTACAAAGTATAAACATCAATTTCTTGATGAAATGTTATTTTGTATAAGTTGTAAATCCTTGTACTTTCTGCAGATGGTATATTTTGGCCTGTCTTTGTGATTGCTACGCTTGCAGCCATTGTTGGGAGTCAGGCAGTCATCACAGCTACTTTTTCCATTGTTAAACAATGCCATGCCCTTGGTTGCTTTCCCAGAGTCAAGGTCGTCCACACCTCTAAACATATATATGGGCAGATCTACATTCCAGAGATAAATTGGATCCTCATGGTCCTTTGTCTTGCTATAACTATCGGATTCCAAGATACAACTTTGATTGGAAATGCTTATGGTAAGTCTCTTCTGGATGAGCCAGCAGCTTATTACTGTTCAGAGGCATGCACCTAGAAGGATGAAAGAGTTCATTCTTCTGAACTTGAACTATTAGACTAGATTGGGGTGGTTGAGTAACCAATTACCAAGGACTCATAGGTCAGTAATTTTGGTGGTCGGATTATGTGCTTGTCAGACATTTTGAGTACCATTCATCACTTTGGTCACTTATAGCCCAAAAGGGGTTGCTTTGGGAACCATCATTTGTAAAATTCTTGCTAGGGATATCTGCCAATTGGAGGGAATACTTCCAAGTCTTGTCACAAGTGCCCTTAAATCAATACGTCTTAATTTTTTTTCTTTTTCTTTTTTGGGGGGATTAGTCGGTATTAAATGAACTGGAATGATGGATGTGTCAGTTGTAGTGAAAACAAATTCATTTTGGGACCTGTCAAATTTTGGATTTCAGCCACAGGAATTTCCACTATATATATGACATAGGAGCAAGGGATAGGTTTCCATCTTCACTCTCTAAATTTTCTCAACCTCTATTTGTTTCATTAATTTTTATTAGTATACTTCCTCACTGCAGTTCTTGGTTCTTTTGTTGTTCAGGCATTGCATGCATGACTGTGATGTTTGTAACAACATGTCTTATGGCACTTGTTATTGTCTTTGTGTGGCAAAGAAATGTTCTGCTGGCTGCTGCATTCCTCCTTGTGTTTGGTTGTATTGAGGGGGTCTACCTATCAGCATCATTCATCAAGGTGCCCCAGGGAGGATGGGCTCCTCTTGCTCTCTCAAGCATCTTTATGATTGTCATGTTTGTTTGGTATTATGGGACACGAAAAAAGTACAACTTTGATCTTCACAATAAGGTTTCTCTGAAGTGGCTACTGGGGCTAGGCCCTAGCCTTGGTATTGTCCGTGTGCCAGGCATAGGGCTTATCTACTCAGAATTGGCCACTGGAGTTCCCGCAATTTTCTCCCATTTTGTCACCAACCTTCCAGCATTTCACCAGGTCTTGGTGTTTGTCTGTGTTAAATCAGTCCCAGTGCCATATGTCTCACCAGAGGAACGTTACCTCATTGGTAGGGTCTGCCCAAGACCCTACAGGATGTATCGGTGCATTGTGAGGTATGGGTACAAGGACATTCCACGGGATGATGGAGACTTTGAGAACCATCTCATCCAGAGTATTGCAGAATTTATCCAGATGGAGGCTGTGGAACCACAATTATCTAGTTCCGAGAATTCCTTGCTGGATGGGAGGATGGCTGTCATAAGTACGAGATCTGTCCATTCGACCTTGAGCGTGGTCACCTCCGAGCTAGAAGAGAACCACCATGGTTTCAGCACCACCATTCAAAGTAGCAAATCAGCAACACTTCAGAGCTTGAGATCCGCGTATGAGGACGAGAATCCATACGTTACAAGGCGTCAGGTGAGGTTCCAGTTGCCGCCAAGCCCAGGCATGGATCCTTCAGTGAGGGAAGAGCTGTCGGATTTAATCCAAGCAAAGGAAGCAGGTGTTGCTTACATAATGGGGCACTCCTATGTGAAGGCACGTAGATCATCATCATTCCTGAAAAAGATGGTGATTGACATAGGGTATTCATTCCTCCGGAAAAACTGCAGAGGCCCTGCTGTCGCTCTGAATATTCCTCACATCAGCCTCATTGAAGTTGGCATGATTTACTATGTGTAGCCACAAGCCAATGAAGGATAGAACGATGGATCACAGGTGAGACCATAAGGCCCAGCCCCATTTGTTTTGTGAACTAAAGGGAGTTTGGGTTTCGGTAGGGTGCCGATGCAACTCCATACTGCATACTTCTCAAACCTTTACTTACTCAACGTTATGTAAATATTTCACATACCCTTCACAACCAGTTAGGTTTAGGTTAATTCATGGGACCGTCGTCTTATTCTTATTACTCTGATAGAACTGATAAGCTGAGAAAATGGGCAAGGATAGCATACAAAAAGATTTGAGTGAGCTCGATGACTTAAAAAATTCCATTTCGAATACATATTACTATATCAATCTGGGTGGATGCGTTATTCCAAATGTGGATTGGGAATGGAAGTGTCGTTCTTCGACAATTTAATGCACATGCAGTGTTATGATGCATTTTCATCGTGATAATGCCTAACGGTCATTTTGTCCGACTGTTATAAGATTGCGTCATAACAAGGGTAATACGGTTAGGAGTTGAAGCTCACGTATTCGTCGAATGCTCATAGAGATTCACGGGAGTGTTGACCAAATATGATTGTGGTGGCATGCAAGGCTAAGAGTGTCAGTAAGAGACGAGGGGCGGCAAGTGATAGCCTTCCGCTTGCCCATCGACCTCCCACACTACCCTGCCAGCGAAGTAAGGGACTGAGAATGCGGAGCACACTTTCACAACAGGTTCACAGTCTCAGCGTTCCAGTCAATTCTGATTACTCTCAGACAACGCATTCAAGAAGAAAGCCACTTTGTTATGAACGCTATTGCAGATCAACACTGTTATCCTAAGTTCGTTTCCCCAAACCCACTCTAAAGTCTAAAGACAACGTCAACATGGCATAAGGCAATAGTAGCATTTTCCTAGTCTCATGTTTTTTTCACATTCATTCATTGACTAGCACGCGCTGCAAAACTAATAGGAGGCCCCGATTGCTGTAATAAAATTTTATTTCTTTGAATCAATTAAGCTCAAGGGCAAAACTTCGACATCGGAGAGAAATTTACAGAGGCGCTTTTATCCCAATAAAAAATTAAATATATCACTTAATGAAATAATACCTTCCACACGTTTGCTACCAGCTTCAATGACAATGAGTCGCCTCACCACTAAAAGGAAAACAAAACATGTATATTTAGAGAATATTCTCTGGCTTCCTCCTGGGACAAAAGCAACATAACAAGAAACAGGAGGGAGAGAGGGTGGGACGTCTAATTGGCAAAGAGGAATACCACCAATACCGAAGGGTTTCCAAAAGAGAACAGGATTTCTCTTACGGAACAATGCCCCCCCTGCCTGTGCTCAAGTATGTCGACCAAATTTTACTTTTTATAACTATGTATTCAAGATCCAGGTATCGAAAGCAGGGCTGTGTCCAATAAAGAATGTGTTAGGAGGATTTCTAAACCTCCAATCTGGATGAAGAATGAAGCAATAGTTCGTTCTAGAGTACAAACCAAGTTTCTCCATTACCAAGTAATATCAACAGAACTTTCCAGAGGCAAAAACCAAAAGGGGTGGGCGTGGGATGAGATCCATGCAAAAGAGCACAGGTAGGTTCATTGTCCCTATGTAAAACCCTTCTGCAGTGACGAAATTCCAACACCTGCGAATTCATTTATAATATATGCGACTGAAGAAAAAAAATCGTAGGTTACCTGGATCAGACAAGCGCTCCATAATGTCAAGTAGTGAGTCAGAACGCAGACATGTCTGACATCGTTTTTGAGCACCGAGGGGACCATTTGCCTTATACACCAGTTGTAGCGCCTGAAATCAAATTCCAGAAAAGATATCCAAATTAAACATTTTACAAGATGCTGAACCCCCTATGCCCAGGGTACGAGACACATGGAAACATCTCTTTTGATCAGGTGCTGTAATTGAAGACAACATCTAAGTCACCGGCTCAATCTAAAAATGAAGCATTCCCAATGACAAACCTCAACACCCCCCCTTCCCACCATCTTTTTCTCTTTTCACCCGCACCCACAACTCAAACTAGAAAGGGAATGTTAACAACCAACCAGGTAAGTGAACAATTACCATGTGCCCATGAAATAGGCATGGATAGTTCCATATTATCAACAATACTGTTCCTAGCTCCCCGGTAACTATAACCCGATACGAGTATATGAATGTATGATGAAATCATGGTTCAAAGTCATGAAATATATTTATAAGATAAATAAATAAAAGTGAAGCCATTAACTCCTCTGTAATTTTCAACAACTGCGGACATTTTGAACCCATAAAACATGTTCGTGTTATGCTAAATACCATTGATGGATCAAGAACTCTTATGCCAATCAATTGCCTGCCAACCGGCAAGTTCACAAATCATTGTCATTGATATCCCCAACAGTGCCCCCCGGGGGGGGTTTGTATTTTGTCTAAAAGAGGCCAATAAATTCTGATATTTCCTGATTCGAAAGTCTTGTCACTGCAAAATAGTTGCAGTTTAAATACAGTCAATGGAAGTTGTATCCAATGCTAAACAAAGTAGAACAGTAATCATGCTAATCAGTTTCAGCATCTCTCCTTGTATATGTAATTCGAATTCTATATTGACTCGGTGTTATCAAGGCCTATTCATCTCCTCAAAACAATCCCCTGCAGATGTAAATTTCCCTCTACACCATCTGTTCTACCCTGCTAAAGCAAGATCCACAACAATCCACCTTCTGTTCAAATTTTCCAAGGGTCTTGTTACGCTTAACCCCTTATCACATCTGCAATCCAGAAAAATCTCCCTTGTGGAAAAAATTAGACTCCAATGCACATTGGCGTGGGAGGCACAGATAGGCATCCCCACTCAGGCAAACACATGCTTTGTTGTCATGTGGGGGTCCACAATCATAATTCAGAACTCAAAAAAAAAAATGTTGATTTACATAAGAACGAGATGAAATAAAAGGTAAATCAGCACAGTTTTGATTGAAGTTTGCTGATTTTGGTCAAGAGTTCAGTAGTTTTAGTCCACTTTTTGCTGTCTATATCACATGTACTAATACTATATTATTAAATTTTCAATCAATCAACATCATGTTTCTTCATTCACCGTGCATAATTTACCTTTTTTTACTAGTCCATTATGTTTGTAGCATAAAAACGACTACTATAGGCAATATTAGGCATGTTATACAAAGAAGGGATACACCACCAACGGTGCAAATCCAAACCACCACTTTGTGTGACTTATCTTGCAATATAAAGATTTAAATAAGGTTTATCTGAAGTATCGGATCTTACTACGGTCATTGTACACCTACAATGACGCATAGGTTATTGTACACACACAATGATGCTATCCATCATAAGAATACTCTAGTATGTATAAATCAGGTTTAAGCCAGGACGCTCAGCTCAAGGCTCCAATGCCTTAGCCTTGGGAATGTGACAGATATGAAAGATCTCCTAGATCTGATTAGCGTGCGGGTATGGCACAACAATGGAATGGAAGAGATCCTAATCTGATAAATAGAGGTGGGCTAAACCTGGTTCTGGAATTAACTTCCCTATTAGATTTTCAACAGAGAAACTGCCAAGAGTACGGGGACATCATACAATTCTATAAAGGATTTTGCATTCACCAGAAGAGACATTATAGGTATCAGCCGTCCACAACTGCCCTAAGGGTTGAACACGAGTTCTACAGCTACCAAATTGCTAAAGCACAGCCTGTCGAACCCACTTGCAGCGCCTTTTATCATTAGCTATTTTTTCTTCTTCTTTTTATTAGTTTTTTTTTAAATTAAAAAAAAAATTAGTACCAGTTCTCTGTTTCAGTATATTAGTACTATTTCTATTTCTGTTTCAGTTATGTGTGTTGCTGCCTGTCTATATTCATTAGCCGGTAGGGTTGGTTTGCATCAGCTTTACGTTAACATTAGTTATCATCAGAACACTGCTTCCTGTTCTATGTAAGAAGAAAAAGGGCCATCCCACATCCTTTTGTAAGACATACTGATTTAACAACTTAGGACCTAGCCCCTTTGACCAAACTGTGTTCAGTAGTAAATCATCAATATCAACATCAATAAGCCTTGTCCCAACTATGTTCAGTAGTAAATAACAAGCTTAATTCATCTCAGATGGGAACATTCCATCAATATTGAATTTATGTACCTCCAAAATCTTAATTGCGTCATATGAACTAATATTAATTATATTATAAAAAATAAAAATAAAAAAGAAGCAGCAGAAGAAGCTACAAGGAAAATGCACCGAGTATCACCCAAGAACTGCATAGAAGTGTATTTACTTGATGCATGCTTGTTTGATCAAGCCGAATGTGTGCATATGCACTGCCTTTTGCCAATGAGGTAATATCACTGCATAATAAAAAAACAAAATAAAATAAAAGGATAAGAATCATCAGAAACGCAGCCATTCTAAATCACAACTCTAAGTCATAAAGCATTGTCCAGAAACTCAGCTGAGCAACAAGCACCATAGTCCACCATTCAAAGTCCATGTTATACTAAAACTGCATTGGAAAAGATCGACTAAATGTCCATAGTAAAGAACCCAGACATTACCTTCGGGAGAATTGATCCAAAAGGCAGCCATTAGCATCAACAATAGGAATGGAACTTATGTGAGCTGTAAAAAGGAATACCGTCAAGCCATCATACAGTGATTCAACTACATGAAAACAAACAGTTCCAGAAAATTGCAAATAATCGGAGCAATACCCAGAAACACACGCTGTTGGAAGTATTGAGGTTATAAAAGTTATGAACACTCAAATAGTTCTAGTAAAACAAACCACCACAATCAATTATCTAGATTTATGCATGGCTTTTAACAAAATTAGAAGGGAAAAAAAAATGGTGCCTATACAAGATAAGAAAGATGTGAATAGTTAATGCACCTTCAACTAACAAATCAAGGGCAAAACTTAGAGGGGCATTAGGCTGCAATGTTGTCAGTCGTAATGTATTTACGGCTCCAATATCCAGTGCCCATGTACCCAAAGGGAGCCTACCAACAGGATTTTGCAGAAGAGGCAGTGTTCCAGGAGAGTGTATAAAATGCCTGCAAATATCTAAATATTCCAAAGAAGATGTAAGAGGGGGGGGTAAATCAACAAGGAGAAAATACCAATTCTCAACACCCTCCCCCCACCCCCAACACACACACACAAAAGAGAGAGGAGTTGTAAGATAAGAGGAGAACAAACTATGAAGATCTAAAGCGCACATTTTAGTATTCCAGGAAGGCAGGCAAGATGTAATAACTGTTGACACAACCCATGTTGTGATGAATGAACGATAGGAGCAGTTGATATCTTATTCTGCAGAATCTTCGAAGCGACATCTTTTAGAGACTCTTGTGGACTAACCTGGAGATATCATACCACAAAATAATCTGAGAAATACCAAAAAGTAGATGACAGTGGAGGGCTGAAGGCTTCAAAAGGCACTTGTTCTACGAGAAACAAAATATATATATATAATACTCAAAGCATGTAGATAAACATATGTATCTGACATCATTTTCATTAAGGAAAGCTCCAATGACGAATGAAAATTTCGTGGCCTAAGAGCTAAAGTCTACTTTCATTTTTTTTTAAATAAAATAAATAAACCTATAAAATCAACATGAATAAAAAAAGGTGCAATTAAATGCAGAATTTCCTGCAGAAGAAAGACATCACTCACAAAAGAGAAAACTTACTTGGATTAGAGGCCTCCTAAATGGTGGCTGTATTGTCCCATCAGATCTTCTGTGAAGCTGAAACTTCCCTTCTTTCCAAGCCAGAATTGGATGCATTTCAAGCTCTTCATTAGCAAGCACTGATACATTGTTATGTAGCTGAAAAAAACAATTAAACCCAGCCAAAGTACTATTATAAGAAGTAACCAAAAAAAAATTCTTGTTATAGGTACATTTATGTTTCAGCAAACTGGGAGAGAATCATTTAAAATGCTCAAGTGCTCAGCTTTTATAAAGCCAACACAGTAATATAAGGCAAAAGAAACCAACATATGAAGAAGAAACTTGGGACAGCAGAACCAAAAATAATAATGATAGTAACTAGGCCCCAGCAAACTTAAGTTTTAACATTTCGGTTATTTTTAAATCAGCAATGTTATAAGTCCCTCCAACGGCAAAAACTTTGGACAATTTATTGGAGACAGGGCTTGACAGTGCCTTGGTGGAGTAAAGATCTCCATTTGTCCTCATGTAGTAGAAATGTGGCCGAAATCGAACAAGTTTGCTTTGCAAATCAGGGGGAAAGCAGTAACATCAAGGGTTCTGAACTAAAACTAGGGAAACGGTTATCTATCCAGGACAGTACAAGACCTCTAAGAATTGAAGGACCCTCCAGGAATAAGAGACTGAAGCAGTGCAATGGAAGACCAGCAACCAATAACCCTAAACAAAGGAATAAGCCATTATTAAGAAATATTGCAAAAATTAATCAACTACCAAGGATCAGATGAGGCTGAAAATCTAATCAAGTTTCCTACTCTGGTTGAGAACGGCAGTTGGGGTGATGATCCAAATGATGCCACCTAGCAGACAGAAAAGAATCATTTCTAGTTGGGTGACTAAAAATAGATTGGAAGCAGGCTGATTCAATCTAAGGTTACAACCCTAATTTTGGTTGCTCTCGCGCAACACAATGAAACATTACCTGTTGGATTTAGTGCCAATTCTGGAACAATTTTGGAGCTTGTAGAAGAAGAGAACAGAATCAAGACATGTAGGTAATAAAATTAAGATGGCTGACCAAGACCTTGGCAATTACTGAGATAACTCAGTTCTGGGGCTGACTGAAACCAATCGACTAAAACCCTGAGCGTTGTTTCCAGCTCAGTTGCAGCCAGTGACCATTTTGCAATAAAACCAGATAATAATATAAATATATATTAATATTATACTTTTTTACCAACCAAATCATAAGATTAAACAGCTAAAAATAATGTGCAAACCTCTTTTAGGATTAAGATGAAGTCTGAAGAAGTCAACATTCCTGAAAGTTGTCCCTTGGAGTCGTCCCAAATAGGTACAACAGCAAGTCCCTATAAAACCACAACCAAAAAAAAAAAACAGGTTATGTTGTCTATAAGTGTTACAAAGTCCCAAAGGTCAAGCATATCAAGACAAGAAATATGGTAGACGGATAGTTCTTTTTATTTTCAAAATGCATAAAACCTTACATGGTTAATGGTTTTATAGAAGGCTGTGACTAAAGGCCATTATCAACCAAAGTTTCAGAAACCGGTATTTAGGATTGGATTGATCCTATTGACCTGGATTAGTCTGGATCAGTGGCAACAAAAACCAGCATGGACTGGCCAATCTGCCAATCAGATACGAATGACTGAAACCACATTATTAACTTTTAGCATCTCAAGGATCACCCCCATATATAGTAATTCGAATAGGTTGGGCCTCCGTAGTGCGCTAAAGTACGCGAAGGCCCTATCATATTTTCACGTTAGACAGAGGGGCATCTTGAGCACTCTGAGTAAACAGTAAAGTAGAAATTATTCACTGTCTAAGAGTGTGAACAAATAAGTGCTGCCCTATGTAAGTGCTTTACATGCATGAGTAAACATATATGTGTAGCTGTGCATGTTGTCAATTCTGAATGGATAACAAATAATTGCAATTCATGCTTTATGAGTCACTATTATAAGATAAATTAGATATAGACAAAATAAAGCATGCCTACCTGCTCGTACATAACATGAAATGCTTGTTTCACAGGCAATTTAACATCAACCGCGAAGACCTGAAAATCCGCAAAACAATTTCAATCAGAGAAGCACTCATTGGAAGGCACATTTGGAGAAATAGAAATAAAGATCAAGAAGAATTTGTTAAGTATGCGAACCTTGCCTGAGTCGGGAAGCAACTCGTATGCTGTACATCTTGACAATAGTATAGAAAGGCGATGGCGAGAAACATCTATGTCACCTTCTGAGATCTGCAATACTGGCTCCCATCGTATGCCACCTGACAATGAAGCCTGATTGGTATGACAGGAATAGACAACACATGCAATTAAAATGCATGAATAAACATAAATGAAATAGATGCCACTCTTATGAAAAGGAAAAGAGTAACGTGAATAAATTAGCTACAAGATAGTTTCAAACTGACCGGTTGCTGAAAGTTTCCGTTATCCACATCCATGCCTGATTTAGAAGGAAAAGGCTCTGATTGTAAAATTGAAGGAGCAAGTTCCAATTCCTTTACAAGTATAATGTTATTTACCATCCCATATTCATCAGTAACATAAGGCTGATTTTCATCCACTTTCCATGCACCATCAACCAGGAACTTGTACTGCTCTCCCAAAAAAAAAACACCCAAGGAAGTTAAATACCTCACCAAATTGAGGACAGGAACAGTTTTCTTCACCCAGACTAAAGATAATTTCTCTTCAATTGCCACATAACTAAGATACTGTTAGTAGAACACTAAAAATCATTGCTAATGCTCAGGTGTCTTTTACTCCATCATATGTTCTTTTTTAATGCAAGTATGAAACACCACCCATGTATGCTAGCTAAAGATCGTAGTGATAATTCTGCTATCACGAACATTGACAAACAAGAAGCAACGACCAATTCATGATACTAAAAGGAATCAATCCACTCTAGAAAACAACTAGCTAAGCTTGTACGGGAAGGGGAATAAACGAGTAAATTGAAATATGAAGAGACGACATACTTGATGGTAGCCCGGTGCAAGATTGCAAATTGCCTGAAAAACCAGTGATGAACCTTCCACTGGAGTCATTGGCAAGTGCTCAGTCCACCTAATCAACTCAAATACAATATAATGTCTAATGGAGCTCCAAAAAAATCATTCGTCAAAGGAACCCAAGGAACCGAAGAAGAAAGAAAAAAAAGAAAATTAATAAGAAGGAAATTTTCCTTGGGGTGAATGAAGTCTACCTGGTGAAAGAACCGCTAAGAAAGACCTGCCGACCACCATATGGCCAAGCAAATCTTGTCGGAACCATTGCAATGGGGACCGCGATTCACCCGCGACAACCAACAATAATTTAATTCTTGGAATCCCAACTAATCACATCGAATTCTCTCTTCTCTCTCTCCTCTCCACCCACGAATAAAGATACAGACACAAGGTTCCCGTTCAAATCGAACAGATCAACAGGCAGCGGCAGAACGGGAGACCCCAAGGTCCTGGAGGACCCCGGTTTAACAAACCGTAGTGGTAAGTAAAATTCCCCTCTTTGGAAGCCTTGACTTTCAGGAATCCGGAGATGATACAAGCGAACCTATCGAGTTATAAGATGAAAGACCAAACCCTAGCAGCTAGCAGCGTCCAACTTGCAACTAGCAACAGCAGCAGGAGCAGCCTGTCTCCGATTTGCGAGGGCAAGTATTCCTCATGGTGGGTATGAAGCAATTCCGGCTATACAAACGTGTTAAATTCAAGATTTGATGATACGAAAAGAGAAGCAAAGAAAAATGGGGGGTGGATTCGGAGAGATTCTCTTTGTCCTTTGGAAAGTTAGGGGGTGCGCATATCTTAGAACCCTTCCCACAATCACTGAGTGAGGAGGATCCGGCATTGGCGATCCTTCTTCTTTTGTGGCGATTTGATTCTTTCAATTAGAGGAAGAGGAACGAACTAACATCCATCGTCATTCCATGATTTCCATCCCATCGCACGCACTCGCTCACGCAGGTGCGGAGCTAACGATGGCGGACACCCTTCTAAGTTCTAACTCAACCCACAAAGCTCAACAATTGTGAACCCGGTTCAACTTGCTAAATTAAATCCTTTTTATCGACCCGTACGTACAAATGTAGAATCACTAGGAAAAGGCACATTCACGGTGCACCAGCCTCCAGAAGGCCGAGATCACGCACGGGTCATGACTAGTGCATGAGTCAGCTAGCTGGCCCGTAAGACAACTCCAGGAGAGTCTAATCCAACGGTTTTCCTATACAAGCCGCATATCCTCGGATGCCTTTTTTTTATTCTTTTTGAGTTTTTTTGCCACTTAAGTTTAACTCAAACTCTCAAAGTCTCAAACCCTCGCCAGCCCACTTAGCCAATATTACTTTCTTTCTTTTTTTTTTTGGTAAATAACTTTATTTATAGAAGAACATTGCAAGCTACTATAAGGCTGCGTTTGTTTGCAAAGGTGGGATAGGAAAAAATGGGTGGGAAAAAAAAACATGTGGATCCCATGTGTAGTGGGGTGAGGGAGAAGGAAAAGAAAGGAAAGGGTTTTGTGGAGAAGTGATAGGGTGGTTCCCACTTTTTACTTTTCCCAACTTTTTCACAAAGTTTCACCAAATATGTGGGGTTTTAAAATGACATGGGGTGGGAAAGTTGGGCTGCCACATCAGCAGAATCATGTCTCCTACTTTCCCACCCCAACCAAAAATCTACCATTTTGGGATTTAAAGAAAAAGTGAGAAATCTACACTTTTTTCAAGAATTTTTCCACCCTACTTTTATTCCAGCAAACAAACGCAACCTAAGAGAAATGATCTAATGAGTGGAATTAGGCCAAACTATATCGCTCGAAGAAGATAGCACCTTCCGGGATAGGGCGTCTGCACATGCGTTACTCTCCCTAAGAACATGTTGGGCTTAACATTCAATGAACTTGGATTTTACATGTTGCCTTATTTAGTAAACTCGAAATATTACAAAAAAATCCAACATTAATTTTCTGTTAACTTAGACTTTAAAATTACCATCTTGCCATGAAGTGAAAGAAACCATTAATTTTTTACTTCACAAAACTTTATTTAATTTTTTTAAATTTACAAAACTAACTCGCTGTTCACTCCCTTCACTTGAAAATCTGAAAACCAAAGAAAGTGAAGTAGGAAATGTCTCTTATCTCCTATATGAGTTTCGATTTGTAGTTCATTCATTTAAGGGTCAACACTCAACACTGTGAGAGGAACAGAGAGTTATAAGTTTAGTCCCTTTGCCCATAGTTATAATCCCAACCTGCAAACACGATTGACCGTATAATTTGAATGGCGTGTCCCCCAAATTCCATCAAGCCCGAACGCTACAAAAGCTACCTCTACTGTCCACACAAGACTCATATTAGGATCTTGGGGAACTTGTAAGCATTCATTGGATGATAATCTTCTCCACTTTCGACGTTGGCGCCACGTGGGAAAAAAGGCCATCCACATTGCCAATTTGCCACCCCTCATAAATTCGACGGCTTCTCCGTCTTGGTCACCGGCTAGCTGGCTTCGTCGATCGGTACCCATTGTTCACTTGCATTGAAGAAACGTGTTAATGGTGTTGTGGGTCTCGACAATTTTAACCCCTATTGCAATCCGACATTGAAACGAGACCAGCAAGCTCTCCTCTTCAAACACCAAGTACTCCTCATCGTCGAAACAGTTCCCAATTCAATGATGCCCAAGTCCTCTCCAAGCTCTTCGATATCATTCCATTCACCCTATATATATATATATATATATATATATATATCCTTCACACAAGCAAGAGTTCGATACACCATGAAATACCCTCAATCTTACATTTGATCCAACATTGCAGGGTTTGTGAATTTGCTATAAATCACCAAATCAACTAATCCACTGCCATCCATAGTCCAGGCTTCATCAAGCTCTGTCTACCACCTCAACACAGAGACTTCTTTCTCCGAGTCTCACAGTTTACAAACCCTGGGGCAGACCCAACATGGCATACTTCTTATTTAATTAGTAGAGAAATATTACAAGGTAAGTAGATTAAAATCTATGACAGAGCAGTGATCATAAATTACGAAAACCCTGAGTTGAATACCAATGATAACCTGAGTTGGACACCAATGATAACTCAAAATTCCTGCGACACATAGAAGAAAGAGACGTTAGGAGGGAACTCAATAATGGAATAATAGCGTAATTTGAATGGAGTAAGGACATTTAGGTATTAACACATTTCAAAGTTTGAAAACTAAACAGTCAAAGTGTTAAAAACTGACATTTGGATTTTATGTAATATTTCAAAATCATCATATTGGATTACGTGTATCGTTTGATTCATATATACATGGCTAGTGAAACTATAAAAGAGGGTGAGTTTGAAAAAACAAGGTGTCATACAAGCAGACAATGTTTATTTAATCAATGAAGTTTGTATGCTCACTTTCCTGCTTTATCAAACAAAACAAATTCTACTTTCGAATTTTATAAAAATAATTTATCTTTTTCAACATTTTTTTCCCCCAGTCTACATTAAATTATTTTAAACAGAACATGTCTTTAGAAACCAGCATTGCTTTTGCCAATAGGTTGGAAGAAGTAGAAGGTGCAATGGGAAGATTGTTGTTCTTGTACCATATGCTCTCTCGTGTTACGGTTCGAGTTAATTTAAGTGGCGTAGACCAAATTTACAATAAAATAGAGAAATTGCACGAATTAGGGAAGAGCCTGTTTGGTTACATGAATCCAGAGGTTTGAAATCTCTGAATCTGAGAATTATACCCGTTTGGTTGTAAAAATCATTAGATTCACAAAATCTAGAGATTCACCTTTTTACACTAAAAACGTGAATCTGTAGATTTATGGAAATGGGTGAAATCCATAGATTTCAAAAAAAGATATACATTTGCACATTCACAAAAATCAAAAAAAGATATACATTTGCACATTCACAAAAATCACGTTATTCAAATAGTTTTTTATGATGAATCCACAAATTTTATTCCACAACCAAACATTTAATTTTATAAATTATGACTCCATAGATTTGAAATATCTAGATATTTGAAATCTCCAAACTCATGTAACCAAAACAGGCCGAAAGAAATCAAGATATGAAACCAAAAAACCAATCCAACCATAATGTATTTGGTCCATTTGAGTTTATATTATTATTATATAAAAGTATTAATCTCTAATAAACTCATCCAAAATTTACCGTAATTAATGTACAATATATATATTTTATATTTTATTTTATTGTTTGAACAAATTATAACTTATATTAAACTCTCTATGCTAATGCTAGATGAGAGAAGATTAGTGTTTACAAAACAAGATGGGGGTGATTAAGCTGAAATTTCTTAGAGCCACGGGCTAAGAAATCAACAAGAGAGTTACAAGGTATATGAACAAAGCAAAAACTTATATAAACTAAATTAGCTAGCAGAGAACCTCATAATTTTATAGACTAAACCATGACTTGGCCAGTCTAGAGACTGTACTTGGCCATTTAAGGCCTTTACGGCTATGAGGCACTCTGAGAATATTACAACCTGGTTAATGAGCAAAGTACAAAAAACTAAGATAACGTCTTTGATTGCTTATAATTCTGCTACAAGTGTTGAAAAATCAAATCCAAAACCAACATTTGCAAAAACAAATTACCACGTAGGACTCCAAACAATGTTGCTTCTAATGTACAATATTTGCAGCTTGTTGAGACTCGTTTTTGTAAAAAGAAAAAATTACTTGTGCAAAGGAAGGGTCGAGATTAAAATCGTAGTACTAAACAGCACAGTACAACACAACACTAAATCACACAGCCCACGGGGAGAAGGACCACTTTAGCACCGATAGGAGTGTCAACTTGTAGCTCGAATCGTTAAAACCGAACCGCACCGGCCCGTTATAACCCGAACTGGCCCAAACCAAACCTTAATGGACCGTAATTGGGATGAGAGTGGTGGAGCCCGCACCAATCCGAAACCGAACCACAACCTGTTATAACTCGTTTTACAACCCATTTTGTAATTTTACGTTAAATAATATTTGAATTATTATATTACCATTAGGTAGTTGGTATAGACAATTAAAAAAAAAATTAAGCATGAATTCAAATATCAAATAGTCATTTTACTATCTAAAATATAGGTTACTAATTTCTATAGAATGGGTGGATTTTTTTTAATGGAAATTGACCAATAGAAACTTTGTTTTTTATTTAATTTTCGATTTTGTTGTAGGATACTCAATTGTTTATTCTTATTATTTTTCTTACACACCATACACCTTACTTACTGTTAACCCAATCGTTAGTTAGCCTAAACCCAAACCGCACCAAACCGAAACTGGCTCGAAACTGTTAAGCACAGCCCAAAACTGCTCCAAACTGCACCGTTGACACCCCTAGCACGGACAAGGTTTCAAATGCGGACAAAACAGTCGAGTTACGAGTCACACACAGCTTAGAAGTCTCATGACCGATCCAGACCGATACGAATCGAGCATATTAACAAGTATCCGATCGATCTCGATATAGAAGTATAGAACTAGAAGCGATGCCGATACAAACTACCAAAAACCCTGAGAAACAGTTTGTTCAAAGCGAAAACATAAGTTAAAAAGGGAGGGAAACCAAGAAGACAGGAACCCTAAGGGCTAAGGTGTGGTGTTGTTGGTGCTGCGCGTTGAACTTGAACTTGAACTTGAATACCAACTGCGGGACGTTGTTGCCTTGTTCCCGCAGACTGGGTATGCAGTTGATGTACAGACAGCGCTAGCATCTCTTATTTGTTGTCTCCTTCGAGGTTTTGTTTCGTTTTGGTTTTTTCGAATTCTCACTTGTAGACGATGGCGAAGCTTCTTCGACATGCTTCTTGTCTAAAGCAATCGCTTTTTGCTGCACAGGTTCTAGCTTCCCTTTTAGTATGTTTTCACCTCCTTATTTTGATTTCCCTCCTTACTCCCCTCTCGAGTTCAGTTTTAGGATGTGATATGCTCAGCTGATTTTGGTGATCGAAAGTGCTGTTTCTGGAAGCTGCTTGTTTTATTGGAAACTCTTACTTTAAGCTTCTTGGCTTCGACCTTCTCGAATGCGGGGAATACATATTTAAATTTTTTTTTTTTTTTTTTTTTAAATTTTATTTTAGCTAAACACGAACACTTCTTTTGAAGCTTCCATTTGAAGAGTGCGTTGTATCTTTCTTAGCAAAAGTCTTCATCTGTTGAGGACGAGTTTTTTGAGATTGAAATGATAAACTTCTAAGCAGTGCATTTGCTCCGTTTGTTTTAACAATGGTAATATTAGTACCTATCAAAGAGAAGTAAGTCCTCCCCCCGCGTGTGTGGGTGTATTTCAGAGAGTATGATGAAGTAGTTTATTTTGGTGAAAGTGATTCATTCTAGAGTTGCTGCTCAATTAGAGTTTAAGATTGTATCATCGGGCGTGCCATATGTACTCGTTTTCTCTTAGCATTTGAGTGTGATCATTCATGGCATTCCATTTCTCCTTTAAGCACCTAAAACTTGTATCGTAATGCTCATTCTTATCGGTGAACTCATTTTTTATTTCATGTGTGGATATGGATGGTTTCCAAGTTTAACTTGTGTGTTTTTTCTTTTTCAAAAAAATCATTTCCCGTGCATGGCTAACCATTTCCCGACTCTGCCTTATTCTGTTACCCATCTCTTTTTATTTTAATTTTTTTTATAGTTCTTTGAATTAGCTTCTGATTGTACTTCCTTTTCCGGTTACTTCTCTATGTCAGCATCCTCTTCCGTGAGGACCAGGACTCCTTTTATTTGTGTGATATGTGGTGGGGGTTATTGTTAGAAACTTGTGTGGACCTTAATCTCGGTTTCTTGTTTCTGAGCCATAGAGACCCGTAGTGTCTCGTACATGCTATTATGCCTTTGAAAGTGCTTCCCAGTTTTTGTGAAATTGGTTAACCATATTCAAGAGAACTGGAATTTCTGACTTATTGTTCTACTATGGTTGCAAGGTTTCACCTATGTGGCTTTGTTTCTGTCATTGATGCCACTGCATGCATTAACATGCAATTAAGTTTAATTTTTCTATACTCTTCTTCGTTAGGCATAGTCATTCTGCATATTATGCTTATTTCCTATGTTCCATCAGTTCTTTTTACCTCCTTGGTCTGTGAACATTAATTTCATCTCGTTCATTTTGTCACTTATTTTCTTGGTGATTGTTATTATTTATAATAGGTAGTTGCTGAAGTCATATTAAGGCGATATATATAAGATCGTTATTTGATCTTTAGTGCTTTTGCAGGGTTATAGACAAGGTATTTGGGGGCTATCTTCCCAAACTTGCTACTTATCTTCTAAAGGTCTGAAGGTTTTTTGAACAGCACCACCTCTCCCCAACCCCTGTGCCTTTTTTTCTTTCCAAGGATATTGTAATTACTCAAAAAGATAATGAAACTTGTATCTGTTACTGGGTTACTCTAGTTACTTAGAATTTATTTATTTATTATTACTATTTTTGTGGTGGATATTACTGAGACATTAATTTGATGATTTTGTTTTGAGGAAGTCCATCCATATATCATAGCTCGATGTTCTTGACTATGTCCAGTTTCTTAGATTTGAGATATCCGTCAGCTCAGTTTGTTCCCTGGTAAGCAATATGTGACCATAGCTTATAGTCCTCCCACTCACGTTTGAAGAAACATTTTCATAGACTAGGTTGTGGATATATGTGTACTTTGATTTTTGCAATATTGATAAAATAGGTAGTATGATAAAATTACACCACAGTGTGATATCTATGAAAATTGAACTCTTTTGATAGACATCATAATTTAAAAAAAAAAAATGAAAATAAAATTAACCATTGTAGTCAACACTAGTTCATGCTGCAACCAATGAGTGGTAACTGGGAACCTGGCCTTCTTTACAGGTCAGTTGGTCTGCAGGTTTTAGAAGTGAGGAGCTGATCTTGAATGTTAGAGAATGCCCAAATATTATAACTTTATGTTGAACAGAGTGGTCATTCATCTTTGAGAGAGTGGAGCTTGAGTCCTTTCACTTAATCTGTGAAATTATTTCTATCCATGGTTGTAATGGTGCCAAGTCAATGGTCAGTGGCAACATTGGAGTGTGTCCTTCAAATTTTAGAGGTAACCTTTAAGACCTTAAGATACAAAATTCATCAACATACTTACATTCTGCAACTAATTCACATTAAACTGCAAATGAAGAAAAGCTAGGAAAGAAATGTCAGTTTTTTGTGTAGACATGGAATGCTAGACCATGAGTAGCCGTGGATCTCTTAAAGGCATTTAGAGTTTTAGATAAGTAAGTCTCTAAGGTATTTTAGTCCATGTGATCTTCTTGCACTGTCATAATTTATCTATTTATGGTAAAGTATAAAATAGGCCTATGTGCTACAAGATATACCTTAATCAGTACGGCATATATATATATATATTTTTTTTTTGTGGTGTGGGGGGGACCCAACGCTCATAATGTATGGTGCTTGGCCAAGCTGGAATGTACTGCCTTGCCAACCTAATTGAGCATCATATTTACAGTATTATAGCAACCAAGTTCCTTGATCATCATGTAGTGCCTCTTTCCTAGGTCCCCCCCCCCCCCTAGTGCATTAAAGTACATATGATTCGCTCCCCCCCCAAAAAAAAAAAAAAAAAAAAAAAGAAAAGAAAAAGAGAAAAAGCAGTACATATGATTTTTAAACACCACATAACAAGAGAAAGGCATGTAGCAGATAGCATCAAGTTGAAAAGCGAACACTAATTAGTGTATAGCCTATGCGCAGTAAAGTCAATTTATTGCTCTAGGTTTGTACTTAAGTTGGTATTATTTGATTGCACTCACAGGTCAGTGACTGGCTGACTCCTGAACTCTTTTGCACCTTCCCCTGCCCTTCCACTTTTTGTTTGAGCTATGAGCTGATGGGAGGCTGCATAATTTTTGTCTGCAGTTGGGCGGAAGGCTAAGTCTGATGGAAGTGATTCAGGTGAAGAGAATATGTCTAAAAAAGATTTGGCCCTACAGCAAGCCCTGGATCAGATAACAAATGCCTTTGGAAAGGGAGCAATCATGTGGCTTGGTCGCTCTGTTTCTCCTAGACATGTCCCTGTGGTGTCTACAGGTTCTTTTGCCCTGGATTTGGCATTGGGCATTGGTGGACTCCCAAAGGTAAATCTTTCTGAGACCCTGGAATGATTCATTGCTACACGGATTGAGGTTCTTTGTTGCTTTTACTGTTTTAGTTCATCTCTAACTTATCGCTATTCCATCATCTAGTTGGTTGTCTCCATGTTGAATGAACATGTCAGTAAGTACTTTTAAAGAGAAAAGAAGGGATTGGATGGTTTCCCTTAATGATTCTTATTTATATAATTATCTAGTATTTAGAAGATAAGCCTAGATACAATGGTAAAGATTGCTCCATTTTGAACAAGTGGTCATGGGTTTGAGTCTAGAAAGTAGAGACTGCCTCTTTGTGAAAGCACAGGGGTGTGGCTACATCCATTATGCCCCTCCCCAGATCATGCAGTGGTCTGAACTGTGTTTAGCCTAAACTCTCTATATTTTGGTGTTGATCAAAAGCCAGTACTAGTTCACAGTTTTGCTTACCATGTCTTCATTCATCATTTTCTCTCTACTGCTGCTAGTAACAAATCAGCAGTTGTTTCTATCTAATATTCAAAGCCTAGTTCTCATAATGAATAATTAGCATTTTGATCTCTGCTTCATACCATTTCATCTTCTTATATGTTAGCTTTGCTGTATTTCAGGGACGTGTTGTGGAGGTATATGGCCCAGAGGCCTCTGGGAAAACAACTCTTGCTCTTCATGTAATTGCTGAAGCACAGAAACATGGAGGTGACTCCTCGGAGGCTAGCAAATATTCTAACTTGCTTTTCTGGTTTAGAGAGTGTAGAAAAGAAGATCCTCTGTGGGTGGGCCAAAAATTTAAGAAGTGTTAGTCTGATGAGTGCTGATAAAGATCTGCATTTATTCATGCTGGACTTGTCATCAGTATCTTTAGGGTTGTTTAATAAGGCAGCTTAGTAGAAAAATAAGAAATTGGAACAATGCAGAAGTCTAGTTTCCATTTGATGTGCTACTCACTTCCTATGAATTGATTTGGAGTGTTCAATTTTCCTGCCAACTCGGCCACCTCTTGGAGAGGGTGTAATGTCATCCAAATAGTGTTAAAAAAGAGATCTATAGATTCTAGTTGTATAATTTCTCTTGACTAATTTTAAAATTCGTTAAATGGTACTATCTAGCAAATGCTTTTATTTTACAGGTAGGATCCAAGAAACAAGGAGATGTGTTTATTACAATCTCATATATCTTCATATAAGAGGGTCTTCTCTTTTATATATTTTAAAATAAAAGTAGGTTTTCTTTTTTGGGTGGGGGGGGGGGGGGGGGGGGGGGGGGGGGGGGGGGAAAGAATCAGTCATGCTTTTGCTTTCTTTTTAACTGAAGGCAATTTCTTCTCTACCCTTCAAGGGTTTCAAGGAATTCATTATCAATTATCTATTTTTCTTTGCATGCAGCAATAATTTATTCACAGGCATTCAGCTTTTAGGATATGCTGCTCCAATTTATCAATATGTTCCATGATGTACCCTTCTTGTAGGCTACTGTGTCTTCGTTGATGCTGAGCATGCTCTTGATCCAAAGTTGGCTGAGACCATTGGTGTAAAGACTGAAAATTTGCTTCTGTCACAACCAGATTGTGGTGAACAAGCACTAAGTCTCGTAGACACCCTAATTCGCAGTGGGTCTGTTGATGTTGTTGTTGTGGACAGTGTAAGCAGTTTTAAGTAGAGGGTTTTCACCTGTGCTTTCTGCATTTATTATGCATAAAGTATAGAGGCTTGGTTTTCCTTGTCTTCTCAAGCTTTTTCTTCTTGTTTTCTTTGCTTGGATGCTTTGGATAATCTTTATGAGACAGCATCGGATAGTTGATCCGTTGACAACTTTTTTGAGTTTCAGGTAGCTGCCCTTGTGCCTAAGGGTGAACTTGATGGTGAAATGGGAGATGCACACATGGCAATGCAAGCAAGACTGATGAGCCAGGCACTCCGCAAGTTGAGCCATTCTTTATCCCTCTCCCAGACTATTTTGATCTTCATAAATCAGGTAAGTCTGGATCCCTTCATTCCAAAATTTTCCATGTATCCTCTTCTGCTTCTGGTGGAAATTGTGAATCAAATAGCCCAAAGAAAGTTTTTCCAAGAGATTATTGCAGGAACAGGGGGGGGGGGGTGGAAACGAAAAACTGTACCAGCTAATAACGTTCACTTTTGGGTACTGAACTGTTGTATAAATTGAAGTCTCCCTTTAGATGTCATCTATGGCACTACCATTGGTTCTGTAATTGGATGAGTTGGTCTTCTTGTGGAACAGTACATTTATCATGGAAGCACATTGCGCAACCTCCATAAGACATGTTTAAATTTCCTAGATCCATTTATGATTTATTGACCCAGCTAATCTTCCTATCGATAGCTATCATGGATATCCAATAAGCCACCACCTTGATCATGATTGTTGAAAGCAATGAGGTAATTTGTAACTACTGATTAGAGTGTACTTCTGTTCGGGTGATAGATAAAGGCTAACTGTACGTTTTCTTGTTTGATAAGAATTTCAAAATTTTGCCTTTGTATATTGTATAACTTATTTATTTTTTATCAAAGAAAACCCCTTATAGCTGCTACCATATTTTGGAAATTGAAGCTAAATTATCTCACACTGCATTGCACATTTTCTTTTGGAAGAGGGGTTATGGCCATTGTATGTCAGTGCTTTTAGTATTTCATTTTGTGACTGGAATTTATCTTGATTGAAGTCTGGCTTACAGTAAGTCCAGGTTGTGTTTGGTTCCTTGGATCTCTATATATCCATTGTAAGATATCTTTCAACATGACGAATGAAGACTATAACTTGCTTGGTTATTTGATGTGTGAGCTCTGTGGGTATAATAGTCTTACTGTGGTTTTTATGATTTTATTCAACTTTATTTTCCTTTCCTTTTTCTCTTTTATTTCTTTAGTTTGTTTTCTAATAATTGATTCACTATTTTAAAAGCTCTTACCCTAAATGATTGATTTTCTAATAATTGATTCACTATTTTAAAAGCTCTAACCCTAAATGATTGACAAAGATTCTAGTTCTCTTGAACCTAATTCAACTCCCTAATGGTCTAGTCCAAGAATTTAGATCATTTTTGT